>NC_062550.1:64807073-66057073 GCF_016906955.1 Phacochoerus africanus | reverse complement strand
TCAGAATGCCATATATATTTAATGAATAGGTGATAAGAATACATCTGTGAGAAAAAATTGAATTTGTGTATTTTCCTAGCGGAGAGGTTGTGCTAATCTTTCTGCATTGTTATTATTATTATTATTTTTTCCCCTTGGCCATGCCCCTGGCAGGCAGAAGTTACCAGGCCAGGAATGGAATCTGTGCCACAGCAGTGACAATGCCAGATTCTTAGCCATTAGGCCACCAGGGAAATCCTTCTCTATATTGTTCTAATTTTAGTATATGTACTGCTGACATGAGCACTGCGATCTATATTTTTATTTTCTATTTAAAGCAACTCTCTGGTGGATTTTTAATGCAACCAATTTGCTAAGCACATAGCATGTTCCATCAGTTTAGATATCCTATAAACGCTGTTACTTGAGTGTAAAGAAGTTTACACTCACCTTTCTGCTGGGACTTGCGGATGGCTGCAAAAACACCATGTTTTCCTAAGACCTGATTGCTCTCAAGCTTCTTCCAGGTTGAGAACTGTTCCTTTAGCAGAGAATGTAACAAAAGCCAGCGGGTCAGGTCTGGCCTGAGGAGGCAAGTGGGGGGGGCAAATAAATACAAGATCGATGTTTTGTCAAAAAATCCTTACCACCAAGTATGCGTTGGCATCACTTAAAGTTTTAATTCATAACTCATCATATCGATTTTTTGAATGACCAACCTTGTTTATTTCTCTTGTTTCATCATTCTTATCTCATCTTATTCAAATGAATTCTTCTCTTCCTTTCTTAAATCTTTCCTTCTCTGTATGGGAATCTTTCCTTTTATTTCTCTTATTCCGATCCACAAATTTCTGTCCTAAAATCCAATGATTTGGCTCATCCCCTTGTCACCATTTATGACTGTACTTATGTCACCCCATTCTATTATTTTAAAAATTAAAAGAACTTATACATACACAGTAAAATAAATCTGAAAAGTCTTTTTTTTTTTTTTCCCTTAGAAAGTCATGTGTATGGGTACCTTTCATGTTCCTGCAATATTCTTTCCTACAAAGCAGATCCAAGTATTTACCTTAAAGTTGAACACATTTTGTGTTACTTTATCGCTAGGGATTTGAGTCCATGGGAAACTCTTGGAAGACATCTCAGGATTGCTGTGGTAACATCGTGTATCATAAAGGAATCTTCTGCTGAGTTCTTCGCTAACATTGCCCTTTTACTGAAAACAGCAGGAAAGCCATTTTACACTACCAATGGACTCTTTTTTTCCCCTAAAATGCACATTAATTATATCATGTCCTCTTTATAAACTCTTTTATGGTCATAATTATCTGCTGGATAAATCCCAAACTCTTTAGCAAGTTTCTTCTTAAGCAAGTCCATAAGATTTCCAGCTGTGGCACCCATCACCTCCCCACAGACACTTTTTGGGGGTATTTTTGATGAAAACATTATCAGTTTCTTACATGAGCCACACACATATACACATGTGCTGTATACATAAACTAAACATATATACATGAGCTGGATACTCTCTGCCTGGAATATCTTTCTCCATAATGACCTTTCTGCCGGGTATCTAGCTCTTGCTTCATGAATCCTGTCAAACTTTCATGAACGCCCAGATGAAATCGCTTTGAACTGCTTTGAACTCCCAGAACTCAGGGACAGAGCTCTGATACAGAATATCTTGTTACACCATAATTATGTATGTTCATGTTACTATTGCACTTAGCTGTGAGAATCTTAAAGGCACTGCTGGTATATTTTATTCATGGTTAACTTTCCAAAGGCTGCAATATTATGGGTCCTTAATGAATGCTAACGGTATTTTAAGTCTTTAATAAATGCAAGCATCTTTTGAACCCCTTGTGGCTTTTAGTCAATTTATGTTGTGTTTGAAGTAAGCTCGCTCGCTCTCTCTCTTTTTTCAGTTTTATTGAGATATAATTGATGGCACTGTATATGTTTAAGATGTGCAGCATACTGTTTTGACTTACATATATTGTGGAGTGATTACCACAATAAATTTAGTTAACACCTATCATCTAATAGAGTTACAGAAAAAGGAAAAAGAAATTCTTTTCTTTGTGATGAGAATTCTTAGGATTTACTTTCTTCACTTTCAAATACACTACACAGCAGTGTGAACTATAGTCGTCATGTTGGATATTATCTCACTGGTACTTATTTATCAAACTGGAAGTTTGTATCTTCTGACCACTTTTATTCAATACACCTCCCCCCACTCTCGCCTCAGGTAACCACAAATCTCTTTTTCTATGACTTTGCCTTTTTAATTTTTTTTTTTTTTGGATTCTGCACATAAAGGAGATGATACAGTATTTGTCTTTGACTTTTTTTTTCTCCTTTTTTTGTCTTTTTGCCTTTTCTAGGGCCGCTCCCGTGGCATATGGAGGTTCCCAGGCTAGGGGTCGCATCGGAGCTGTAGCCGCTGACCTACGCCAGAGCCACAGCAATGTGGGATCTGAGCCACATCTGCAACCTACACCACAGCTCACGGCACCGCCAGATCCTTGACCACTGCTCACGGCAAGGCCAGAGATCGAACCTGCAACCTCATGGTTCCTAGTTGGATTCGTTTCTGCTGCACCGTGACGGGAACTCCCTGTTAGACTTTTTTAATTTAGCATAATGACCTCAAGATTCCATGTTCTTGCAAATGACAGAATTTTGTCTCTTTTTTTTTGGCAGAATAATGTTTCATTGTCTATATATCACCATGAACTATGCACTCTTGATCCCCAAACTTTTAAAGCAGAAACCCATTTCTCAGGGTGCTTTCTTCCTATTCAAGAAACACTCTGTTTTTGGATGAGAAAGATGCATCTTTCCAACTAACAATGTCTTCTGCTGGATTCCCACTCTTGCACCTTCCAGATAGTTAGAAAGGATGAAAGCCAAGCATCCTCTAGTATTCAGGGGCTGGTGAGCTTAATGAGGCGTTAGTTTGCATTTTTTTCCTGTTGTATTTTCACCCATCCTTTTCTAAGAAGACAGTCTGGTATTGCATACTAAAGGTTTGGGCCAGATCTAAAGAAAATTTTCTCCACTCTACCAAAGCTGTGACTTCATATTTTCACTTAATTCTTCTCTACAGCACAGAAACAGTTTCGGGTCAGTGGTCGTTTATGTCATCCCTGATGAAAAGCAGCCGCACAAATCTACTGCTCTCTATGTTGGTCCATGACTGATCCTTTGGAGTTTCTTTGTCCCTTGTCATCACACTCACTCTAACTTATGACCCTAAGATAGTCACCTCATATTTGAAGAACATTCAAATAGTCAGCTATGTGTTTACTTTTAGAACATTCTTATTAATTAAAATGAAGAACATAAATCCCATGAGCAGTGCCTGCTTCCTTAACATCCCCTCTAAATTGGGAAAGTCATTTAATTTTTTAAATGTGAAATTTAAATGGGTAAAGGTATCAACCACAGAAACACACGATTTTTTTTTAAAGGTAAATCCTGTGTTCACGAATGTTCTTTCCTTAGAGGATGCAGAACCATTGTTTCCTATTCTGTTCATTTCGTGGGGAAATCGCCTTCACCATTTACTAGTGAGGAAAGAGTTCACTAGTAAAGTTAAGGATGTGGAGGAAGGTGGAGCAAAGAAAACTGGTGTAACACGTTCAGCATATGGAAAATACCCCCCTTTCCCACTCCCATACATTCCAGTGTGCATTTCCCGCTTCTGGTAAAGCAGAGATATGTTTCATCGTGAACTGTGAAAGTGTAATGTTGGGATAAGGCCACTGTACAGTTACTACTACTAAGAGGTCCAAACAAAAATCTAAATGAATGCTCTCAAGTTCAAAATCATTGCTCTAGTCAAAAATGCATTTGCGGATGCTTCTTATGGAAAACATTTTCAAAACATCAACAGTTTCTTTTATGAAATCTGGAAAACGAGTCCAGGAATTATCAAGATAAAATATAAATAAGACATACGTTCAAGCCTGTGTCTCTTGCGTATATACTGCAATAACATTAATGTGTAGTTTGTACTTCTGTTTCCAAAGATATCCATATATTTAATATGCAAAGACATTTTCTATCCATAAGCTTTTTTTTTTTTTTTTGGTCTTTTTTGCTATTTCTTGGGCCGCTCCCACGGCACATGGAGGTTCCCAGACTAGGGGTCGAATCAGAGCTGTAGCCACCGGCCTACACCAGAGCCACAGCAACGCGGGATTCGAGCTGCGTCTGCAACCTACACCACAGCTCACGGCAACGCCGGATCGTTAACCCACTGAGCAAGGGCAGGGACCGAACCCGCAACCTCATGGTTCCTAGTCGGATTCGTTAACCTCTGCGCGACGACGGGAACTCCTCTATCCATAAACTTTTGTCTACAATGAAGAATGATTGTTTTCTATACTCTTAAAAAGTAAGTAGTTAATATATATTGGTGAAAGTAAAAATAAAGAAGAGAGAAATTAAGTTGTTTCCAGTCCTGTGAAAATATTTTCCAAGTTCCAAAGTCAAGTTTGGAGCATAACTTCTGTTCTGTCCTGTATCCCTCTCACCTTTGGTCTTTACTTTCTTCAAGGTATGGTGTCTCAGGTGGTATTGACAATTTGTAATATCAGGAAAATAGAAACCTTCTGGAAAAAAATCAATTTTGCCAACTTTATGATAATCACTTCGCTGATAGTGATATTACTTTGCATAACATGGAATGTCATGCAAGTCTTTCCTCTTTGATACTACAGGGCAAAGGGAAAATGGGCCAGGAATTTATCATGTGTTGTGTAACAAATGAGAACTCCTTCTTCCCCCTGCAGAAACTGTTCTTGGCGGGAATTCTACCCACAACCCAGCAGGCAGGCCCGTCATGCAATAGGTGGTGAGCAAGGCTCCTCTGTCTTCTCCCTTCAGAGGCTTCTTTGTGTGAAGGTCGAGGGTGGGGCTGTGTCAGGGCAGCAAGCCCCCGGCGTTCTCCTTGGAATTACCGTCACTGAAAATAATAAGCTTTCTGTAAACTTGCTTGGATTATAACATCAAAGTTGTCACAGCAAGTTATAAAAATTTCCAGAATCTTTCTGCCAACAGAGGCTGATGTTCAGGCCGATGGTCTCTGCTGGGAAACGGTTGCCCTAAATGCAACCCTTTTGCAGAAAAAAATTACAGTTTTGTTGTAGCCAAAAGGAAACTACATTTTCTCTCCCTGTATTTTTATTTTTTTCTTGTTAGGGCCATGTGTTCCCAGCATATGGAAGTTCCCAGGCAAGGGGGTCAAATTGGAGCTGCAGCTGCTGGTCTAAGTCACAGCCACAGCAATGCAGGATCTGAGCCATGTCTGGGACCTATACCTCAGCTCTCAGCACCACCAGATCCTTAACCCACTGAGTGAGGCCAGGGATTGAATCCGAATCCTCATGGATACTAGTTGGGATCATTCCCACTAAGCCACAACGGGAACTCCTATTCTCCCTGTATTTTAAATATTAGTATATTAAGAATGTGGTTTGTGTGTACAATTTTCCTTCCTTTCTTTGCAAGCCCCTGGGCGGAACCTCACAGGCCACGTTTGGATTCTAGTTCTATGACTTAAGGAACAAATGACCTTCAAGGATTCACTTAAATTCCCTGTGCTTCTCTTTCTTTGTCTGTGAATGGGAATCGTTATAATAGCAATGATTTATAAGTCTATAGAGGGGGTAAAATAAATTAAGATATATAAAGTGATTAGTGCAGTGCCTGTCATGTAGAAAACATTGGATATATATATCCCTTTTGAGACTAAATATCACACACACACACACACACACACACACACCCAAAGTTCTAGTCGTGAAGAGCATTACTGTGAGCAATGGATAATTCGTTTCTTATTTACAACCCATCAGGAAATCTTACTGGTTATACCTTCAAAATGTACCTAGAATTTGATAACTTCTGATTATCACCACTGCTACAACCTTGGTCCAAAGCCACCATCATCTTTTGCCTGGATTTCTGCAGAAGGCGCTGCCGTGTCTCTGACAGGCTGTTCTCAACACAGCAGCCAGATGATCAGTTTTAAATATAACCAGATTAGGTCACTTCTCAGTCTGGGGCCCTGCATTGGATCCCTTTTGCTCAGTGTGAAAACTAAAATCCTACCAAGGACCCTCGATCCCCAACCTGGTGTAGTGCCCTGTTAGAATTTCCATCGCCTCACCTAGCGCTGTAGACTCCTTCTTCCTCTGTCATTCTAGCTACACTGACAGAGCTGCTGCTCCTTGAACATAGAAGATACACTTCCACTCTATGCCCCATGAAATTTTTTTCTAGCTGCTTCTGCTGTCTGGAATATTCTTCCTTCAGATAACTACGTGGCTAACTCCCTCACCTCCTTCAAAACTTTGCTCAAATCTCACTGCCTCACTGAGGCCGATCCTAAATCTCCTACTTAGTATTTCAGACTTTCCCCTCTTCCCATCTCCCTGGGCATTCTAGATCCTACTACTGTCTCTATAGTTTTTATTTTCCATAACGCATCGCTTACTGATTTCCTATTTTTTGCTTATCTATTATGTTGATTTTATGTCTGAATATATTGACTACATTACCTGTAGAGTTTCTCTCCCCCACTGGAATGTAAGATCCACAAAGACAGCTATTTCTTACTAGTTTCATTCATTGATATACCCCAGCCATGTAGGAGAGTTCTGAGCACATATAGGCACTCAAGGCTGGGGGTCTGATTGAAGGCAGCATGTTAGTGGTGGATAAAAGCAAGTGGACCTATGAGCCACTCAGCTGTAGGTCAACAATGGTCCAATATCAACAGTAATTAATAGAATAGTACTACTAGAGAGATGAGAGGGAAGGAGTTAAGGTTGGTATGCAGATAATTGGTGATGATATCACACACTTATGGGCCTCTCAGTAAAAGCTGGTTTATGAGTAGATGAAGGATCCTATAAAGGTGTCCATGAGACATTTGGTTAAAGAAGTAGGAATCTGTGGGATATATGGTGCTGAAATGCAGATATTTGGGACTCATAAAAATTCCTGGATACTTTTTTTTTTTGTCTTTTTGCCATTTCTTGGGCTGCTCCCCCGGCATATGGAGGCTCCCAGGCTAGAGGTCTAATCGGAGCTATAGCCGCTGGCCTACGCCAGAGCCACAGGAGCACAGGATCCGAGCCGTGTCTGTGACCTATACCACAGCTCACAGCAACGCCGGATTGTTAACCCACTAAGCAAGGGCAGGGATTGAACCCGCAACCTCATGGTTCCTAGTCGGATTCGTTAACCACTGCGCCACCATGGGAACTCCTGGATACCTTTTTTTGTCTTTTTTTTTTTTTTTAGGGTCACAGCTGTAGCATATGGAGGTTCCCAGGCTAAGGGTCCAATCAGAGCTATAGCTGCGAGCCTACACCACAGCCACAGCAATGCCAGATCTGAACCTCATCTGTGACCTACATCACAGCTCACGGCAAAGTTGGATCCTTAACTCACTAAGCGAGGCCAAGGATCGAACCTGTGTCCTCATGAATGCTAGTCAGATTCATTTCTCCTGAGCAAAGATGGGAGCTCTCGGGATCATAAAAATTCAGATGATAATTTAAATCACAATATTTTTAGTATGCATAGTGAAAAGAGAAGAGAACACGTTAGAATCATGAAGAAAAATACTATCTAATGTTTGGGAAAAGAAAGTGGAGCCAAAAAGGAAGACCAGTAATTATCCAGAAAGTGGGAAGGAAGGAAAATATGTGTATTACGGGGGAAAATCACACCTTTATGTGATGATGAAAGAAAAAAAAACGGTAAAAGGAAAGAGGCTGGATCCAAAGACAAGAGAAAGAAACAGTTGACAGAAAGAGGAGAAGGCCAGAGAAGATGAGATTTACAGAAGAGAGTAAAAGGAATGCTAGGGTTAGGCTTTTCAGGTACTAGTTAGGCGTGATTACTATACTGTAAGAATGTGATAGATGGAATGAATTATTCCCATTGGCCACATACTTTTTTTTTCTTCTTCTTTTTAGGCCTGCACCCATGGCATATGGAGGCTCCCAGACTAGGGGTCGAATTGGAGCTGTAGCCGCCGGCCTACGCCACCACCACAGCAACATCAGATCCGAGCTGCATCTGTAACCTATACCACAGCTCATGGCAACGCTGGATCCTTAACCCACTGAGTGAGGCCAGGGATGGAACCCGCAACCTCATGGTTCCTAGTCGGATTCGTTTCTGCTGAGCCAGGATGGGAATTCCCTGTCCAAGTACTTTTGTGTGGAGGGAAAAGAGGGGCAGATACCATACCATGCTTTGATAATACCAGCCTCAACCAAATGAAAGGTATACATCCTCTATGAAATATTCCACAGTGGTCTGCTTTACTAAGAGCATCTTAAACACCCACGTGCACAAAATCATATTAAAGTTTTGTACTTCCCATTCAACCATTCCTGAAATAGAATGTCTCATTTCCATTAAAATTTGGACCAGGGAAATGACTTTGGTTTTCTGTCCAAAATAAACTGGGGAGATGCTTTAGTGGAGGTAAGTAACAGAGGCGTATTGTTTATCCACAGCTTTCTGTTCTTTAGAAGATACTCTGATCTCAGTCTGTGATACCGGTTCATTATGACACCAAACAATTTTGCAGGGGTAAACACTGAATCCCAGACTTCCTCTGTGCCTTGAGGTATAGCAGGTAGCTCACTTTGCCATGCCCTTCTTCCCTCATTATCATTTGAGGGACAATTTTATTATGGGAATAGGCTAACTGTTGAATACATGTCAAGTAAAATGAGCACTGAGAATTGATTATTTACTTAGGCAAAAAAGGGGAACTTTCCCACCAAGAGAGCTTATTTACCACCAAGTGAATTTTCTTCATGTTTTTTTTTTCTCAAATCTTTAGCACAAAATGTACTAGAAGAGTCACATTTTCCTTGAATGGAATCCTTGAATATCTGTAGAGCCCAGCAAGTTTTTAAAAAAATATATGAGTACCGATTATCTACACATGTGAAAGGCCATGTTATGATAAACTAGGTGTAAAGGAATTCTTAACACAGTGAAATAAACTCCTCTTGTAGCACCACACATGGGCTGACACAGCAGTTTACCTCTGACGAATCCATAAATAAATATTTAAAAGCCCAGGTGTAACTTACATTGGTACACAGAGACTACAAAGTAAATAATCCCCAACTGTCTTCCATTAAGACACGCTATTTTTAATTTGTTGAATACTGTTAGGCCCTAGGACACTCTGTTTCCATTTTTTTTTTTTTTTGACTCTACAACTGGAGAATTTATCTCCAGCTTTTTCTAATCTGTAGCAGAGACTCAGAGTCAGAAAGCCTGTGTTGAAGTTGGTAGAGAAATTATTTCAGCTCCAGCCCAGTTCCCTCCAGTTTCTTCTTGTCTCCTTCTTCTAAACATTACCTCATTGCTACAACAATAAAGTTAAGCAAAGCAGAGACATTGAGTACTGCTTGTCAGTAATAAGAACAATAAAATGATTTTTAGAGAAATAAAATGTCCTTGGGCAACTCTTGATCATGTGTATGAATTCAATGAAACTGTCAGTTCATTTGTGACTTTCGAAGTGCACTCTCCCCCACCTCTTTCACTAAGAATAGTCTATGT
The DNA here is from genome assembly GCF_016906955.1 of Phacochoerus africanus. Classification (NCBI taxonomy): domain Eukaryota; kingdom Metazoa; phylum Chordata; class Mammalia; order Artiodactyla; family Suidae; genus Phacochoerus; species Phacochoerus africanus. The sequence goes on along the minus strand of NC_062550.1, from coordinate 66,047,470 downwards.
GTCTTGTATTTCTTTTTATTTCACTGAGCTCACATGAAGTCCTCTTTCTCTCCCTGCTCTCAGGGGACCCTACCTTTCTCTCTCTCTTTCTCTGGATATTGGTGGGTTCCATAGTCAGTACCCCATAATGCCTAAAAAGAGTAAAGTAACTTATTAGAATCACTATCAAACAAAGCTCTGAGTTTTCTAGAATGAAAATTATGAATGCTGCACTTAAAGATCATAGACTCAGATGCAGAATAAGAGGGTTTAATGGAATAGAAAAGAAACAAAATCTGATAAGACGTCATGGCAGATTGCAGGCTATTCAGAACTTGAGGTGGTTCATGGTTTTCTTCCAGGTTTGATACAGAAGAGGGAGTTTGTTCAAAGTAAATAGTTTTCTATTTCTATTTTAAACCTGGGATTTAAAAACATTGTTTAAACAATATATAAATGTGTGTATGTGTATATAAATAAATATATAGATATAAACAAATACATATACCAACATGCACAAATACATACACATTAACATATATGTATAAAATATATACGTACATATTTAATAATGTATCAATTTATAAAACAAAGAAGAGTTTATTTAATGAAACATTTATAAGTGGCACATATATAGCTGAAAATCCTTTAAAACTGTTTTAAAGAAATTAATAAAAATCTGAATGTTTATCCCATCTGAGGGCTTATCTAGTGCTTATAATTGTATAGGCCCCGTGAAGTCACGGACTTGTCGTTGATTCATCTATTTTTATTTTTTTTATTTCCTTAGGTTTACAGTTTCTTACTAGATGTGTTTTTAATGATCTGCAACGTATGTATTTTCTTACCCTTTCACATACTTTGGTTTCACTGGGAAACTGAGACACTGTTGATGTTGTAAGAAGCAAGGGCATATTCATCTGAAAATAAAAGGAAAGTTCATCCTTATAAAATCTCCAACTTTCTATAACCAGATTATGTCAGACAATATAGACACACTAGGTCTAATCTTTCCAATAATTCTGGAAGAGACTCAGTCACTTCTATTTTCTAAAGCCAGGAATATCCTATTAAAATTTAAGCACTTGACACAATATATTGAACTAGTAAATAGAAGAGCCAGAGACTTGACAAATTCTGCTTGATATTCAACAAGAAACCAATAGCACTAAACTTTTTTTTTTTTCTTTTTAGGGCTGCATTTGTGGCATATGGAGGTTCCCAGGCTAGGGGTCTAATTGGAGCTACAGCTGCTGGCTTATGCCACAGCCACAGGGGATTCGAGCCTCGTCTGTGACCTACACCATAGCTCACAGCAACACCGGATCCTTAACCCATTGAGCGAGGCCGGGGATCGAACCTGCAACCTCATGGTTCCAGATTCGTTTCTGCTGCGCCACAATGGGAACTTCTTTTCATTGTCGTGTGCTTGTTTTTAATGGAGAACAAAGAGACATAATGGTGTCTGTTTGTGGTTGATCCAGGTTTTATGAATGGTACACATTTTGATAGGATACTTGACGAAGAAATTACCATGTAAGTAGACATTTTTCTTACTATTGTTAAGTTTTTCTGTTTCAATCCAATTGTACCAATGTTTAAATTTTTGCATTATTATAGTAAAGATTCAAATTTTTTTCCTTGGTTTGCAAATTTTTATCATTCATTTTCTTAAAATGATTTTTATTCTTTTCCATTATAGCTGGTTTACAGTGTTCTGTCAATTTTCTACTGTACAGAAAGGTGACCCAGTCGCACATACATATATACATTTTTTTCTCACATTATCATGCTCCATCATAAGTGGCTGGATATAGCTCCCAGTGCTATACAGCAGGATCTCACTGCTTATCCATTTCAAAGGCAATAGTTTGCATCTCTTAACCCCAATTCCCAGTCCACCCCACTTCGTCCACCTTCCCCTTGGCAATGAGTCTGTTCTCCATGTCCATGATTTTCTTTTCTGTGGAAAGGGTCATTGGTGCTGTATATTAGATTTCAGATATAAGTGATATAATATGGTATTTTTCTTTCTCTTTCCAGGGAAATTTTTGATCATTTTTACAACATCTTAGTAATTGTTTTGGAACCTAGTCTATCAAGATTTTTCCAATAACACTTCAGAACGTTGCTCACTCCTCTTCTCAAATTAAAGTCGATAGAGGTAATATGATGGTGAGTTTTGGCATTAACAACAAAAACAACAGCAACAAGACCTGGAAACTTAGCATGGTTTGTATTTTAAGTTACAAGGGAATTCTTTACATTATATCAAAAAGAGTCTAGGTACTGGAAAACTCTGGTAAATAGAAAAAAAGCCCAGTTAGAAGTTATATCATGTAGTAAAAAAAAAAGGATCAATATATAAAGTAAAACCAAATATTGCTTATTTTTGAAGACTGAGGATGGTTCTGGAAAATTAAGTAGCTCAGGGAATCTTAGATACATATATCATGTTCAGTGGCTTTAGGGCATGATTGTTGCTTGCCTACCTTTTTCATAATAATCATAGACCATGACAGGTGCTGGCTGAATGTTGGACACACGGTTGCTTTGCTCAACAGAGAAGGAGAAACTATTTGCTATACCCCAAACCTATAAAGATACAAATTATAAATACATTATGGCATGTCTCCAGAGGGGAAATCACTGAGCAAATTATTTCCAGAAGTTCATGATCTACCTAATTAAATAACTCCCGGGCATCACAATTTTACATAATGAGAAAATAATGAGTTAGGTAACATTAAACTGTATAAAGTTTAAGTTTCACCTCATATTGAGGTGCAAGAAATTTAGTTGAAGGCAGCAGAGTAATGCAGGCATTTATGTGAATGTTAATGATATACACAGAGAAAGGGGGACTCTAAAACTCATGCCAGCCTACACTGGAGTTCAGGTTGAACTACAAAGGAATTATATAGCTACTCTTGGACCAGACTATGTTAGATGCCGTGAGGAATGAAAAACAGGGAAATGATGTTTATAAACTTGAGAATCGTCTAGTCAGATAACCAAGGCATGTATGAAATAGCATAAAAATTAATCAGGAGGAGAGATTAGTGGGATGGAAGAATACTGATCATTTTTAATGTCCCATATAATTTTGGCAAGCCCCATCATGCATATCTACAAGAAGTAGAAGCATCCATTTATCCTCAGAAGAAAAAGAAATTTTTGGAAGAAAAAAAAATATCTTCAACTTACATTTTCTAGGAAGAAAAGAACATGGTCATTCTTGACTTCACTCTTCATTACTTGACCATTGCTTTCAAGCTTTAAAGGAATGGGCAGGAGGGATAGACATTAAAGAGGACCATTCCAGAATTGAATGTTTCATGCTTTTTATTTAACCAGTTATCAAGAATTTATTTTATGGACTGTTCCCTTGTGCAATGATGTTTTCATAAGCACAAGGAGGAACTAAATTAAAAAAAAAAAGAGGACTGTGGATATGGGAAATAATGACTGCTAATAGCTACAAATTAAGAACCCATCCCTCCAGTGTTCCAGCAAAAATACAAGTGTGAGCTTCGAATAAGTTTGTTTCAGCCAAGAATCCCATGGCTCACCACTTATTTCATAAACACACAATTGCTTTTTCTGTGCTGAAAGGCTGGGCTTCTATTATTTACCTCCTCAATGGATGACATGACTGGAGTAAATCCTGAGAGCATTTTTACATCAACAAGGACCATGTTGGAGTTGTTGTGAATTCCAGTATATCTGAAATTTAAAAACAAAATACTAGTGTAGACATCATTTTAGAAGAGTGACTTAATCTTATGGCAAGGGTATGAGTACGTAGATCCCAATTGGTTATAAGTCAGGACAAGAGGCAAAGCCGGAGAAGAAACATTTGAAGACAGTCATTCTCACCCATCTGGAAACAGGTACAACCAGAGTGACAATGGATGACATGACACAGAGTAACATAAATTGGAGTAAAAAGTGAGTGGTCTGGACCTGGAATCTCCCCAAATCCTGCTTTTAAGTTTACCTGAGGTCTCAGCCTCAGGACTTGTAGACCAAACTTTTAAATTTATATTACATATACATATGTTAGCCTTAGATTTGTACAGAACTTAAACGAGACCTTTTTTTACAAAGTAGGAAGTTGACCAAACTATCAAAAGGCATGTCCCCCAGAGAACTTCTAGGTTGTTCCCTGACTGTGGACAGGATTGTTGGGACATGAAGTTAACAGCAGTGTATTAAATTCTTATTCAGCACTGGTATTCAACAGATTTTCAAATGAAAATCCTAAGAAAAAATCCCCCAACTAATTTTACTCAGTGTTTCTCTACATAGTAATCAAGATTAAAATGATTTGGAATAAATTACATTTTAATTCAAGGGAATTATTTTGCTTTTCTTCTCTGTGCAGTCATAATTCAGCATTTGCAGGTTTTTCTCCCCCTGGATCACCCATGTTTGTCTTTAGAAGGAAAAATCAAATCTCCATTGTCCAAAACTGACAGTACTTCCATACAAAAAAGTGAAAGCATTGCTGGAGCATCATTGTGGCAGAAGCTTTCAAATGATACTTACATACTTTATGTACAGTACAGATGACATATGCATTATTTTAGCTTTTAGTTTAAGATGTACTAAATTGTGGTGTGTGCATAGAGAGCCATAAAGAGACTGCCATAGAAGTATCGCCACAAACATATAAACTAAAGATAATTACCATCATTAGTATTTTTAAAATGTCCTTACTTTTTTAATACAATTTTTATTTATTTATATTTATTTATTTAGCTTTGTAGGGCCACACCTGCTGCATATGGAAGTTCTCAGGCTAGGGGTCGAATCAGAGCTGCAGCTGCCAGCCTAGCCACAGCCATAGCAATGCAGGATCCAAGCCACATCTGCAACCTATACCATAGCTCATGGCAATGCCAGATCCTTAACCCACTGTGAGGGAGGCCAGAGATTGAACCTGTGTCCTCATGAATACTAGTTAGGTTCATTACCATTGAGTCACAAATGGGAAATCCCTTAATATAATTTTTAAAGCTTAGTTTCCATTTATAGTCATTACAAAATATTTGTTATATTTGCTGTTTGGACAATACATCCTTGAGTTTATCTTACACCCAAGAGTTTGTACCTCCCACTCTCCCACCCTGATATTGCCCCTCCCCGCATCACCTCTCCCCAATGGTAACTATTAGTTTCTTCTCTATTTCTGTGACTAGGCTTCTTTTTTTTGTTTTATTCACTAGTTTGTTGTATTTTTTATAAGTGATATCATACAGTATTTATCTTCTGTCTGACCTATTTCACTGAGCATAATACCTTCAAAGCTCATCCGTGTTACTGCAAATGGCAAAATTCCGTTCTCTTTTATATCTGGGTAGTATTCCATTTACATACATATATGGACTACATCTTCTTTATCCATTCATCTGTTGATGGACAACTAGATTGCTTCCATATCTCGGAAATTATAAATGATGCTGTTATGGACATTGGCATCTGTGTACCTTTTCACATTAGTGTTTTTGATATTGTTTAAAATATTTTTGTTATTGTTTAAAATATTTTTTGTTATCGTTTAAAATATTTTTTTCTGGTGTACTACTTTCTCTCTAGCCCAGGAGTTTGGGGTTTTTATTTATTTATTTATTTATTTATTTATTTATTTATTTATTTGTTTGGTCTCTTTAGGGCCATACCTGTGGCATATGGAGGTTCCCAGGCTAGGGGTTGAATCAGAGCTGTAGCTGCTGGCCTATAACACAGCTCATGGCATCGCCAGATCCTTAACCCACTAAGTGAGGCTAGGGATAGAACCTGCATCCTTATGGATGTTAGTCAGATTCCTTTCTGCTGAGCCACGACAGGAACTTCCTAGCCCAGGAGTTTTGATGTCAAAATAATACACTTACTTGAGGGTTATTGTCAGGCCAAAGTGACTCTGGAATGTATCAGAAGAGTTTTTCTTTACTATTTCCAAGGAAAGGGAAAATCCAGATTCCTTCTTAGGTAGAAGCACATTGTATTTCAGGGTGGCCTAGAAAGGAGAGCAAGTTGTAAGAAAATCCATCAATTTATCTTGTAGCAAAAATTGAAGCACTTACTATTTCTCTTATTTCCATTATTAATAACTTTTTTTTTTTAGGGCTGCACCTGTGGTGTATGGAAGTTCCTAGGCTAGGGATTGAACTGAGCTGCAGCTGCCTGCCTACACCACAGCCATAGCAATGTGGGATCCGAGCCACACCTGCACCCTACACTGCAGCTTGCAGCAATGGTGGATCCTTAACCCACTGAGCGAGGCCAGGGATCGAACCCAAATGCTAGTGGGCTTCTTAACCTGATGAGCCACAACCAGAACTCCAAATGCACTTCATTTTACATCTTCACCATCAGAGAATAAAGTTAAATGTAATCATTTAGTTTTCAGAAGACACCAGAAGCTTTAACAATGTAATTTAATAAAAATATCAGAAAACACGTTTACAGTGACACTCCTCAAGAAACTTCTCAGTCCCCCCGTTATCCTTAAGAGTAAGTAGCTCTTTACAAAATAACTTTCGTTTTCAGCTACTGAGCAGAAAATATCAATGAGAGGAAGAGTAATCGTGAAAATGTGCAAAATGATAAAATAGCCCTTCTTACATAACCGAACAGATAGTCTGACTTCCTTTTACTGGCAAACATTCATCTCCCTCACAGGTAGAGTTCTATTACCTGGATGAATGTGCAACCTTGTCCCTCCACATCTACTGTGTATTGTCCACCTGCTCTTGGCAGTTCTGAACGCTGGACCAGTAAGCGGTTGTCACTGTTAACCTGGACAATCTCACTGGATGCTTCATTGCTAAAGGTGACATTGTTTTGATTGTCAGAGAAGGTCAATGTCATGTAGCGGGTCACAGCAAGAAGGCAGATAGCCGTGTCCTGCACAGAACAGTACAAGCATCAACTCTGGTACCATGCGGTAGGAGTCATCATTTGGCCATGAACTTTAAATCAATCCATAGAAATAATCCTGCAACAGGTCACTAGAACACTGAGAAGCAGTATCCCGAACAATAGAAAAAATATATTTGCTTGTGCTAGTTGTTGCCATTTAATCTTTTCAACAAATCTTATTTAAATTTTTTTTGGCCATGCCCATGGCATGTGGAAGTTCCTAGGCCAGGGATCAAACCTGCACCATAGCAGCGACCAGAGCCACTGCAGTGACAATGCCGGATCCTTAACCTGATGTGTCATAATGGAACTCTTCAGCTTTTCGTTTTCTAATGAGTTTTATAATCGTGCCAAATCTTTTCTGAAAATTAAAGTGTTATGTACCATGGATGCCTTAGATAACATTTAGGCCCAACCATCTTCAAAGATGGGAAGTCAGAATCCAGAAACGATGTTAGGAGATTCACTAACACATGGTTTTACTCAGAAGCTAAGACCACAAAAAAACGAAAGTAAGGAGAGAAGTGAAGATTTTTCTTATGGGAGTAAAACTGCATTTTGTTGCATTTAAATTGTTTTCCCTTAAAGGAAAGACATAAAACACTGTTTTTGATATCCATTTCTTTGGTTATTCATTCATTTCATTTGTTTTTCCAAATGTGTAGACCACAGAAACAGAGAGAAGTATTTCTTCTTAATATGTAGTTTGACCATAGTATCATCAGATTTCTAACTTATCATCAAGTCTCCGGTGCTTATAACAACAGCCTTTTCTAGACCATTCTATTTTTACTATGCAAATTTCCCTTCTGCTTTTACTGTGCAAATGGAGATATAAGTCAGGCATACATTTCCTGCAAAGGCACCTCCTTTTATTCATTTGTATATAGAGAACCCCTACTAGAGTTCCCGATAACAAGACCTGCCTGGTGAATAACAGTTGACTAAATAAAATAAGATTTATAATAGCAAATAGTCTTCATCTCAGATGGTATTTTCTATGATTGCCTTTCTAGATTCTTGCCAAATAGTACCTTTTGCATCGAGCATATCAAACATATCATTATTAATGTCAGAGCCACACCAATCACCTGGGGGTAAGAGAAGCCTCCGTAAGAATTCATCTGTTGGGCAAGCCACTGCACGATCTTACTAGCATAGGTCAGGTCAGGAGTTTTCCGGGAAAGGACAGCCAATAGCACGTAGCAAGTCTTTTCCGTCTCAGCAGAAGGAGTCAGAGGAGTAAAGGATGGGGAAGCATCTGTCTTGGGTTTCTTCGCTCTTTCCCAATATATCACATTATCTGAGAGAAAGGAAGAATTTTCACACGGTCCCTAACAAAGAGAACTGATTACATATAGAAGGATGCAAATTCCGTCCTTGGCTTTTGTTAGGGGCTGAATAGTGCTCTTTACAATCCATGCATTCAAGCTCTCCTCCCCAGAGCCTCAATATGTGACTGCATTTGGACATAGGGCCTTGAAAGAGGTGATGAAGTTAAAATGAGACCATTAGGATGGGCCCTGACCCGATCTTACTGGAGTCCTCGTCAGAGCAGGAAATTTGGACACAGTGGATGCACATACACGGAAAAAAAAAAAAAAATACATGAAGATGGAGGGAGAGGAAGGCCATCTACAAACCAAGGAGAGAAGAAGAAAACAAACAATATTTTATGATGGCAGCTCTAGCAAACTAGTACAACTTCAAATAGCAGCTTCCTGAGGTCGGAAGTGGAGGTGATTATGTTTCACGAACAGTTTTCATTATCGATGGTCGCTGTGCTTGATTTCCTTTATTTCATTCATTTGAGAAGAAGTTAGCAGAAAAGAGAATGAGAGAAATTTAGAAAATACCTAATGTTCTTTAAAAAGATAAAAAGAAAGGGCCACTCCAATTCCATAAGAGAAATGGAATCACAATAGTGAAGAGAGGGTTGCTATGTGATTGCTAAGTTTCATCAGTTGATTCTAAAGTTCATCTCCATGAGCAAAAAGGAACAAAGGTACTTGCTTTTTTTGGTAGCAGATTGATCCAGGATCTGGAGTAAGGAGTCTGCTTGCTCCTCTTTTCCAGCTAATGCAAAAGCATAAGCTAGGATTGCCCGGTTATAGCCATTTGTGACACCATTTTCCAAGGCCTCCGCCAAGCAAAAGAGGGCATCTCGTAGAGCAGGAAACTAGTGATGAAGAAGAAGAGTTTATTTAATTAAATTAATTAATTTTATTTTATTTTATTTCATTTTATTTTGTCTTTTGTCATTTTAGGGCCGCACCCTCGGCATGTGGAGTTTCCCAGGCTAGAAGGTTGAATGGGAGCTGTAACCACCGGCCTATGCCACAGCCACAGCAGTGCAGGATCTGAGCTGCATCTGTGACCTACATCACAGCTCACAGAAACACCAGATCCTTAACCCACCAAGCAACGCTGAGGATGGAACCCACGTCCTAATGGATACTAGGCGGGTTCATTAACCACTGAGCCACGACGGGAACCCCTATTTTATTTTAATTTTTTGGCTGCCCCAAGGCATATAGTTTTTGGGCCAGGGATCAGATCCAAGCCACAGTTGTGACCTATCCCAGCTGCAGCAATGCTGGACACTTTAAGCCACTGTGCCAGGCCAGGGATCGAACCTGCATCCTGAAGCTGCAGAGATGCCACCAATCACATTGCACCACAGTGGGAACTCCAAGAATAAATTTTAAAATAATACTTGAAAGCTTGCTGAAAATTTAATCATTATTTCTAATGTATAATATCATATGCCCCTGCAATATATTTCACATATAAAACTGTTCATTTACATACATGTATGAATCATACTCTATAAAGATCATTACAATTAATTTTAATGGATTAGGGTACTTGAAAATTAAAATTTAATTTTAATGAAAATGTCAGTCTCTGTATCTGATCAGTCATATTTTAGTTAATAATATAAATGCTTTCCATGCAGCAAAGCATGCAAATTTATTTTTAGACCTAAGATATCTCACACTGTTGCCTAAAATAGAGGCTTATTTTTTTGGAGGGGTTGCATCCATGGCATGTGGAAGTTCCCAGGCAAAGGACTGAACCTGCAACACAGCAATGACCTGAGCCAAGTAGTGACAACTCTGGATCCTTAACCACTAGGCTGCCAGGAAACTCAAGAGGCTTATATTTCCTTTTTTTTTTTTTCTTCTTTCGGTCTTGTCTTTTTTAGGGCCGCAACCATGGCATATGGAGGTTCCCAGGCTAGGGGTCTAATTGGAGCTGTAGCCACCAGCCTACGCCAGAGCCACAGCAACGCGGGATCCGAGCCGCGTCTGTGACCCACACCACAGCTCACGGCAATGCTGGATCCTTAACCCACTGAGCAAGGCCAGGGATCGAACCTGCAGCCTCATGGTTCCTAGTCGGATTCGTTTCTGCTGCGCCACGATGGGAACTCCAGAGGCTTATATTTCTAAAGACAATTTTTGAGATGTACCAAGGAGCCTGAAAATTCCAACTGTCTTATTTCAAGAATAGACTTTGCAATCAGTTAATCTGACCCGTGAATTGAGAGGCAGCCAGGATGGACCACAGTTAAGCTGAAAATGTTTGCATACAGAATTGATTAGATAAACTAGCTAGTAGATGATGGTTATACTTGGAACAAGGGTTCTTAATCTGAAATTAATGGCTGAACTTCAGGACATATGTAACTACCTGAAGTGATATGAGTATGTGTATCCCATACATGTGCAATGTCTGTCTGCCCTGGGGAAAAGCTCAATAATGTTCATTCAAGGTTTCTATGAATCAGAAACTTCAAGTAGCATCAATTTAAAGAAGGGCAATGCAATTAACTATTCTCTTGATGTTTCACCCAGTCCAAGAGTTTTTAAATCACTCTGAACCCATAGTCTATTTAGCATGGATTCAGCCAACTGAAAGTTAAAGAAGATGGGAATCCATACAGTGAAATTGAGTCCAGCTTCGAGGAATGCACCAACGATATAGGCAGTGAGTAAAGTGTCCTCTTCATCGCCAACCTAAACACAAAAGAACAATCAGTCCTACAGGCAGCAGAGCACAGAAGAAGAGCTACGCTTCTGAAGGGAAACTAAGTATTAAGGAAACCTTGGAACAAACACTGTTATTCCTCAAAACATCTAAAAATGAGTCATTTTGAAAGGGAATGGCTGGCAACTCTCTGAGCAGGAATCCATCAAGATCCAGTGTAAAATGAAATAAAACATACGATTAATCTCAAGTAAATTTAATGACATATATAATCATTTTAGGTGGACTGTTGTTAAGCATGAATTTCAAGCCATTCATATGACTTCATTTTACTCTATTTGGTATTAATTTGGAAAGGCAAACAAAGAATTTCTGATGGAGTGTGTGGGGCTTCATGGTCTCTTCAAGGATATAGAACTTGAAGCCACTGGCCAAGATAAGAATTACCAGACCCTTATCATCACCCCATCTGTAGTGCCCCCTCTCCTACCTTGAGCAACTTGGCCTACTCCTTCCTGCCCCTACTAGAAAAGGTATGTGGCCCACTCCTCACCCCACACCTATAGGGGCATTATATGCCCCCAACCAACCAGCAAGTGTATCCTAAGATCCCTCTTTCCCCAACCAATCAGTAGGTCAGCAGGTGTATAGCAAGACCTCTCCTGTCTCTCTGGGCTATAAAAACACACACAACCACATGCCTGGGGTCGGCTTTCCCTAATTATCAGGAAGTCATCCCACTGCACTAGCAGTGTCCCTTTTCTCAATAAACTCTTCTTTCTCTTCACCTTGCTATGCTGGGAAAAAAAATTTTTTTTTGACCTATTTTGCATGGACCACAACAGGGTGGAGCAGAAAGTTGCTGTGAAACTTCCCGAACACCTCTGGAAAAGTGTTCTAGGAGGTAACAATAGTCATGTTTGACAGAATCTCACAGTGAAAAATTAGAAAAACACTTATAAGTTATGTGATTGGTAAACTGACTGCAGGTAAAACTCCCCTGGGAACTTAACCATGAAATAAACCAGTATGCACAGAAGAGATTCTCCTTGAAAATGTCAAGAATATGACATAAGAAAATGAATTGTGATACTGATGCAAACGGCATTCAAATGGCATTTGGGATTCACTGATCTACTATAAATCTCTCATTTTATCTTTTAAAGCAAAAGGCAAAAGGCAATCTCTCTTTTTTAGGAAAGGAGTATTTCTTAGGAGCTGTTTTCATGGAAAAATAAGTACAGATAGTGGACAAGAAAATAAGATCCAGGGACTCAAAGCACTTGAATGATAGCAAGGTTTTTTGTTTTTGTTTTTGTTTTTAATCTTTTTAGGGCCACACCTGTGGCATATGGAAATTCCCAGGCTAGGGGTCTAATCAGAGCTATAGACGCTGACCTACACACACAGCTCACGGCAATGCTGGATCCTTGACCCACTGAGCAAGGCCAGGGTTCGAACCCACAACCTCATGGTTCCTAGTCAGATTGGCTTCTGCTGAGCCATGATGGAAACACTGTCATTTCTCTGCAGTGAAACTCTTCATTTTTCCCTGCTTATTACTCCTCAATTCTCTCTCTCTCTCACACACACACACACACAATTATGGAAAAAGGATTGTGTAACATTAGGCAAACTGAAGCACTGATCAATAACGAATCCAATAAGAGGCAAGATGTGGAGATGTTTTAGAAGAGAACATGGACTATTCTCATCTCTCTACCCAGGAACAAGAGCTCTTCTCTGTCGGGATCCTCCCATTGCAAAGATGATGTTTGGAATCATTTAAAGACACTTTTCCACTCTGTGTAATAGCAAGGCAATTTGAAAACAATTTGCATCAAAATGATATGCTCTACCCAGTTGCAATTTATCCACATTTTGAGGCAGATTAGCTTTACATTCCAAAATCCAAGAAGAGGAATGGTGAGCCGGAAAAACAGCAGAGAGGAAAAACCCAGGATATTTCAGAGGTTATCAGGGCATGCTAAACTATTATGAAGGGAGAATACAAAGATCAGGGAATAAAAGGCACATAAAAAGGGGGTGAAGTGGACAGCTGTCTTCAAAGAAAGGAAATCCGAAGGAAGGGAGGATACCAAGTGATTCAGCTAAATACGCGAAGGAAAAGGGAACGAATAGGTACGCTCCAGGGCATACTTCATTTTATTTGCATTTTGACCTGGGGCAAGCAAGGTCCTCCTGCTCTTCATTGAAATGAAATAAAAATGACTAGATGCTCTCCCTGAACCATCTTCCCATCCATAAGTAGGAATGAATACTATTTATGAATGTTTCCTCTCTAAGTTCTTTTTCTCTCCCTTCTCTCCTATTTCCAGTTTATCTACTAAAGGAGACAGTAAAGCAAACAAGAGATACAGGAGGCGTTCCATCCAGGCTGAGGTTAACATCGCAAAGCAGGTATGATGCCGTCGACCAACACAGCACAAGCCTATGACAACAGCAGACTCAGAAGGTACACGGTAGTATTCGCGAGAAAGGATTCATACTCCCAGTTAGGGAGGTCAGACCTAGGGAAGGGCAGAGGAAGCAAAGAAGCAAGGCAAGCCCACTTGTATTCATCTCTCACCTCCCAGGCATTGTTGAAAATCTTGCCGTCACTTTGAAAGCAGCCATTTCTTCTCTGTTTGTTTGAAAGCCAGATCAAGGTCTCTTTTGGAACTTGTTCATCAATGAACACATATTTCTTCATTCCCTCTAATGTCTTAAAAGTAAGGGCACTGAGCCTGTAAGGCAAATTCCCAGTTAGCTAATAGATAAGAAAGAAATGATGTCAGCTACCCAGCAGGTCCTTCACCATTCCTTCCTTTGGGTAATAGGTGTTTCAATTTGTCTGATAGTGATGGTAACAAGTCTTAACTGATGGTGGCTCTTTCCTTTGGGTCAGTAATGATATGAACCACAATATATGAAAATAAGAGCAAATATTTCCTATCGTTTTTACCCAAATTCCTATATAGTCTATCAGAGCATCCATACATGAAGAAAGAATGGTTTTAAGTAAATGTTTTGGAGTCTTTTGGTTTTCCTTTCCTGAATCTATGGGAGACTCTGAAAGATGCAGACTATGATGTGCCAATTTCCACAGGCTGTGGAAGTGTTGAGGGGAATGTCATTAAATGACTGGACTACGGAGCAAATTGCCACGAGACCCTAGGTATACTGTTGCATTGAAGTGGGAATAATCAAATGTTTTAGTTTTCTCCAATTCACCTCTATAAATTCACTTTGAAACCCACCTTGCTTTCAAAACCCTTCCACACCCAACTTCCCTCACCCCCTTCAAGCCATCCATAGATCATTTCCGTATTATTTAAAATAAAATTTTCGTCTCTCACCATATGCTTCCTTCCTGATTCAACCGCCAAAACACACTATAGGAACCATCAGGGTTTTTGAAAGACAACTTTTGATAACCTAAAATATAACATGGCAGGAAATTACTTTTTAATCTAAGAAAGTTAGAAGAAAAAGAATGGTGTAATGCCAACCCTGTGTTTTAGTATTATACATAAATCACAAGGATGCTCATTTATTTTAGTTTTAATTTCTGAAACCAAAGATTCTCTAACTATAGGGAGAAAAAATAACTTCTACCTTCTAGGGTTTTAATGACAAGATATTACATATGACTGTATCTGGCTCAGTAATTCTCTAATATTACTAAACATTTTATATCTTTTCCTTAAGGGTACTTCACTTCAGTGTTATCTGTCTGAAAAATAAATAAAAGAAATCATACTCTGAGCTTTTCCTCGCATTTACAAGGTTTACACACCCTTTGTCTAAATACAAATTCAATCGTTTCATTGCAATGAATTGAGCAAACACAGGAGGTGGTAAATGAGCCATTTATAACTCCTATTAGTAGTAAGAATGGAGTAGGATAGTTACACCGCTAGCTGTAGAAGTCCCAGTAGGGGATCATAGGAGGAAAGGGAAACTTAGGGAATTTTGTGAGAATACTGTTAAATTAATAATCCCTCAAGAAAACCATCAGAATATTATGAAACAAAGCAGGCTTGCTTAACGATAAAACCGTAAATAAAAACATGGGAGATGTCGCAGGTAAGTCATTAAATGAAAGATAAAATGGGGCCTGCATTCAAGTTCAGCAAGGTAATGATCCTTAGGGTCAAGGAGAGAAATTTAAGGGAAAGATGACCCGCATTATACAGAAACCTGAGCTGACTCAACATATTTTAGCATATGTTACCGCCCTTCTGCTGATTTGAATAAGGGCCAGGACAGTCCTAGTTCGACCTTATAGGGTCAACTACGCTCTTACCCAATAGGAAGGAGGAGCTAATGATGTAAACCTGATGTCTGTTTGAAGAAAGAGGAAGAAAGCAGTCTTTTCCCCCTCTCCACTTTCCTTGAATTATAAAAGTGTAGCCCAGTTAATTCTTGGGGCTGAGTCTCTTCATCTGCCCAGCTGCATCTCTGACAAGCGTCCTATCTTAAAAAATCTATTTCTTGCCTATCACTTTGTCTCCTGCTCAATTCCTTTTGTGCTGAGGCATAAAGAACCTGAACCTCAGTAAGTCCAGACACAAGGTGAGTGATTCTATCTTAAAAAATCATGAGGAGTTCCCGTCGTGGCGCAGTGGTTAACGAACCCGACTAGGAACCATGAGGTTGCGGGTTCGGTCCCTGCCCTTGCTCAGTGGGTTAACAATCCGGCGTTGCCGTGAGCTGTGGTGTAGGTTGCAGACGCAGCTCGGATCCCACATTGCTGTGGCTCTGGCGTAGGCCGGTGGCTACAGCTCCGATTCAACCCCTAGCCTGGGAACCTCCATATGCCGCGGGAGCTGCCCAAGAAATAGCAACAACAACAACAACAACAAAAAAGACAAAAAAACAAAAAAAAATGGGCATTCCTGTAGTGTCTCAGTGGTTAACGAATCCGACTAAGAACCACGAGGTTGCAGGTTCGATCCCTGGCCTTGCTCAGTGGGTTAAGGATCTGGCGTTGCCGTGAGCTGTGGTGTGGGTCGCAGACGTGGCTCGGATCCCACATTGCTGTGGCTCTGGCGTAGGCCAGAGGCTACAGCTTCGATTAGACCCCTAGCCTGGGAACCTCCACATGCCACGGGAAGCAGCCCTAGAAAAGGCAAAAAGACAAATAAAAAAATAAATAAATAAAATCATGAGTTCAAGTCCCTAACTGGGTTTAGGCCGGGGTCAAGTTAGAGGTGTTTTTGGTTTCATTAGTAACAACAACAAAAAAGGTAGCTTGGCAAAATATTAGGCATTAAAGACAAGCTGAGCTCATAATTTGAAACACTACTGGTCTAAATTGTGCAGGTAAATGACCACATAGATAATGAATTCCCAAAAAACCCCCAAATAAACAAAAAATGCCCAAACCACTGCTAACACAGAGTATCTCAGTTCAGATGTACTTTTTCTCCACGAGACTACCTCATAATTACAGCTTTAGGACATCTTGATATTAGTAACAATTTATTTCATCTATTACAGGCAGAAATTCCTTGTCTGCTCACCATTAGATAAGAAAAAGAAAGCTTTAGATTTCATTTCCTCTGTCAATTGATTAGTAGATTTCAGATAGTCAAGGATGTAGGTATCAGAGGCCAGCAGGGCTATATTCTGCTCTCCACCTCCGGAGGGCATTTTGAGAAGATTTTCCAGATTCTGCACTGCAAGTCCTACAATATCCCCTAAAAGTAAGAAAAAGTGGAAAGTTACTATTGCTAACTTGGCATTTCAACATGAACAACAATAGATAAAAGAGGTGGTTAAAGAATCTGATTAGGAACCACGAGGTTGCGGATTCCATCCCTGGCCTTGTTCAGTGGGTTAAGGATCCGGTGTGGCTGTGGCTGTGGTGTAGGTCGGCAGCTACAGCTCCGATTAGACCCCCAGCCTGGGAACCTCCATATGCCGCAGGAAGCGGCCCTAGAAAAGGCAAAAAGACAAAAAATAAAAAATAAATAAAAAAATAAAAATGAGCCTAAAAGGTGGAAACAAGGAAAGTTTTCATGAAGTGATTCTGAAGAGGAAAGAGGCATGAAAGGTGACGTTAAAAAGGTTTCTGGGGAGTTCCCGTTGTGGCGCAGTGGTTAACGAACCCGACTAGGAACCATGAGGTTGCGGGTTCAATCCCTGCCCTTGCTCAGTGGGTTAACAATTCGGCGTTGCCGTGAGCTGTGGTGTAGGTTGCAGACTCGGGCGGCTCGGATCCCGCGTTGCTGTGGCTCTGGCGTAGGCTGGTGGCTACAGCTCCGATTGGACCCCTAGCCTGGGAATCTCCATATGCCCCGGGAGCGGCCCAAGAAATAGCAAAAAGACCAAAAAAAAAAAAAAAAAAGGTTTCTAGAATGAAAAACATTTCTGAAAATCTCATTCCCAGAGAGAGGGTTAAGTTAAGAAAGGATGTTTGCTTGCTTGCTTATTTTTTTTGACAAACTGACCCTAGGAGCTGTGCACTGTAATCCATCCCTTCCTCAAAAGTGTTAATGTTAATGGACAAAGAAGTTGGTTTTGGTAAAAGTTTTCTCCTATTACTGAGGAAGTTTCCAGTATCTTTAACAAGAAAAGGGTATTCTGGTTCTCCAAGGGGGAATTTAATATTTCAGATTAGTGGGCTATGACAGAACCCTTTGTTTTCTAAACCAATTATGCAACAGAAAAGATGTCTTCTAGAGACACAGATTTGAAAATGGTGCTGCAGAACCTTCTGATCACATATGGAAAAAAGCCCAGGGGAGCATCTTCAGCAAGTTCCCTCCAAATGACAATGGAAAAACCAAATCGCTCCATCTTTTTATTTTGAGAATTTTTCTTTAAGATGACCTCAATCAAGATCTTCAAATTACTGGAGTTCCCGTTTTGGCTCAGTGGGTTATGAACCAGACATGGTGTTCGTGAAGAGGTGGGTTTGATCTCTGGCCTTGCTCAGTGGGTTAAGGATCTGGCATTGGCACAAGCTGCAGATGTGGCCCAGACCTGGGACTGCTGTGGCTGTGGCGTAGGCTGGTAACTGCAGCTCCAATTCGACCCATAGCCTGGGAACTTCCATATGCCTTGAGAGCAGCCCTAAAAAGAAAAAAGAAAGGTTTTCCAAATTATTGTGAAACAAAACATTTAACTTACCCACAACAGTGAAAAAGGCCCTGGCTGATCCTTCTACTACATTGTTTGGCAAATCCAGATCTACCTGCCTGGAGTCTTTGGTGCCTGGAAAGAAAATAACAGTAAAATACATAATGTTATAGCTTCCTTTTATAACCAATAGCAGCAGATTTGTGGGACAAAACATATTAGAAGATATATTCCATTATTTATTTTTATATTATAAGTTGCCCATTAGAAGAGATGAAATTGAGGTCTTGATAAATTTAGAATAATAATACTTTCAGAAAATAATATATAAATCTATGTTTTAGAGAATGGCCCCTTTTCTCCATTAGTTTAGTACTTAGCTACGTATGAAAAAAAACGTAAACAACTACTATGACATAAAGCATCACATACAAATGGTAAAGTCTGGAGAATCCTATTAGGCATTAAAATCAGATCATCAATCAAATAAAGCAATACTCTGTATGGCCATAAAACAGATTGTTGAGGGGCAGTGATTTATCTATGGTTGTTTCATTCCAAGAGTACAAAAGCAAAGGTTACAGTGTGTGCTGTTTGGGCATAATCTTGACTTTCCACTGTCCAAAACTGTGCCACATTCACATGACAAGAGAAACCAAAAACGTACAAGATGGGAGAAATAGGCTGAGACAGATCCATGAACTAAAAAAAAAAAAAATCATGAATATCCTTTTCATTTGCTAAAATTATACAACGAAGATCAGACCTAAAATGAAATATTCATCCATCAGATATTTAAAATGAAATTAGTGAGGTCCTCAGTACGGCAAGAGAACTAAAGTGAGAGGGAATAAGCTCATTTGTGGGATACATTTTCCTTAGGACTAATTTGACCATTCAAAAGACCCTCTTACCTTTTGTACAGATAAGGAAACCCTGAGTCATCTCTTCCTCAATACCTTCAGGCTATCGAAGAGTAAACAAAAAGAAACACCGAGTAAGGAGTCTGGGCCATCTTTTTATGAAGGAAAAGCAACCAGGCATCAGCTCGCATAGGCGTGACTGGCAGAGGGTTGTTCCTGGAGAAGATTCTTTCATTATGCCCTTCTGTTTATATCTGGAAATCAGTGTACATAACCAACACTCATTTTGGCCCTGTGTTCCTGTAGCTCTTTTCAGGACAAGGATAACATCAGTGCCTCGGTGGGACAACCTTAACCCCTCTGATCTTGTCCAGCTTCGCCAGCAGACAAACAAAAGTGTTTTGCAGAGTAAGAACATGCCACGAGGTGAAGTGAGAAGGCTCTGCCAACAAGAGTTGGTTCTTCTGGAGGATGAGGAGCGCTACATGGGTGTGTAGGACAAGCACATTTGTCTCTTGGATTTGAGAGTCAAAGAAAGGGAGGGGAGGAGTTCCTGTCGTGGCGCAGTGGTTAACGAATCCGGCTAAGAACCATGAAGTTGCGGGTTCGATCCCTGGCCTTGCTCAGTGGGTTAAGGACCCTGCATTGCCGTGACTGTGGTGTAGGTTGCAGATGCGGCTCAGATCCCGCGTTGCTGTGGCTGTGGTGTAGGCCGGCGGTGACCCCTAGCCTGGGAACCTCCACATGCCGCGGGAAGCAGCCCTAGGAAAGGCAAAAAGACAAATAAATAAATAAATAATAAAATAAAAGAAAGGGAGGGGAGAGGATGAGGTGCACAGGAAGCATCCTGAGTCAGGAGCAAACCAACAACCATCAAGCCTCTTTCAAGGCTGAAGTTTTTCTATCCTGGGTCAGATATTGATTAAAGAAAGGATGATTTTTACTGCTGCTTTAATTCATATCCAATGGCCTGTTTGTGTCACTAGTATCTCTGGTCAGGTAAGTCTCTTCAAGGAGAATGTCCTTTAATATTTAACCTATTAGATACTTCCCACGTCATATCTAGAAGGGATAGTTTTGCACGTACATACCTCTACCAACAAACTTTTCACCACGGTATCTTTCCAATTTAGATTCTGCTGCTCCTTTGCTTCATTTGGGCAAGCGCTACTTTGTTTGGACTCAGCAATTACTGTGATATTCACTTTACCTGAAAAATATTGCCAAATAGAGGTTAAATTGACCATTGGCCCCTTATGTAAAGGGAAATGATGAGAGTCTATAAACCACGTCTTGAATCAGATGAACTGAATCCAATCACTCTATCTGTGCTTGGACCAAAATAACTCGTTCTTGTCCTGCCTGGAAATAATATGATAGGTTCTGTTTTACCCATGTCAAGATTCTTCATATTAAATAAGTGATTCATTTGCCTAATTAGAACTCAAGAAATTTTAAGAAAAAAATAATATCCTTCAAAGCCCACTGAGCCAATTCCTTGACATTGATGGTTTTTAAAAGTTACTTGCGACATTAGGACATAACATCAGATAACTAGGGTTCCTGACATTTCCATGATCAAATGAACAAAAATAGTAAAATATGACATAGTGGAAAGAGCACTGGGTTTTAAGCAAGTGCTAGCAAGGGACCCACTGTTTTAATTCCCTATGATATCATAGGTCGTGTAATTAAAACTGGTCTTCAATTTCTTCTTTTTTTGTTTTATTTTGTTTTGTTTTTGCCATTTCTTGGGCCTCTCCTGCGGCATATGGAGGTTCCCAGGCTAGGGGTAGAATCGGAGCTGTAGCCACTGGCTTACACCAGAGCAACAGCAACGCAGGATCCAAGCCACATCTGTGACCTTCACCACAGCTCACGGCAATGCAGGGTCCTTAACCCACTGAGCAAGGCCAGGGATTGAACCCGCAACCTCATGGTTCCTAGTTGGATTCGTTAACCACTGAGCCATGATGGGAACTCCATGGTCTTCAATTTTCTTGTAAAAATTAGGGGACTAAAAAAATAAAACTCTTTTGGCTTAATATTACCTGTATGCCTACACAGCTGTATGTAACCCATATACTGTTCTTGTGTTTTGTTACCGTGTTTCGTTTTATTTGCTTCTTTTTTAGATAGGCCTTTGATACGCCACTCTTGGAAGTGCGTCCTCCACTTACTGGCATAAAACCATACAAGTTAGTATAGTTTATATCTCAACTGCCAGAATCAGAATTCTGAAGACCTAGTGCAGTTAGAAAAGTTGAGGAACTTAAAATCTAATAGGGAAACTAGTCTTAGGCACACTAATGTCACAAGTCAACTAAAATAATCTCATATATGATTCTTTATTGCCAAAATAATGAATTTAGAACATGAAATACAGAAATTTTAATGATATTTCTTTTTTGAAATTTGTTATGAAGATTATCATGTGTCTACCACATTCTCATTCACTAGACTCTTTTTAACTTTTCCCTTCTCTTACATTTTTAACAAGATGCTATCAATTTATTTTTATATGTTGCAGATAATATATACAACAAGACAGAACTCTTAGTGTTTGATCCTCATTCAAGTGTTTGGGGCATCTCGTAATACATTTAGTAAATTTACAAATCCTGGCAATTACTGTGAGTGGGGAGCAATTTTTGTATAGGTGACATGGGTTCGGGTTTGTGAAAAATAGGTGAAGGAGAAACGAGAAGTGAAGGAATTGGGCAGCATTAATGAAAATACGGCCTTCATTTGGGATATGATATATAGTCTTGATAGGTCATGCAAGTTAGTATTTATAATTATTTTAATCACGTTAGGCTTTTATACAAATGAAGGATGGGTTTGTTCTACACAAGCATTAACAACCAGAAATGAGATCCTTAAAATAGGGTTTTAGGGAATTCCTGTTGTAGCACAGTGGAAACGAATCTGACTAGTATCCGTGAGGATGCAGGTTCGATCCCTGGCCTTGCTCAGTGGGAACCAGCATTGTTGTGAGCTGTGGTGTAGGTCGAAGACATGGCTCAAATTTGGCATTGCTGTGGCTGTGGCTGTGGCTGGCAGCCGTAGCTCCCATTTCAACCATATCCCGTGGGTGCAGCCCTAAAAAGACAATAACACCAAAAAAAAAAAAAGAAAAAAGAAATACAAAGAAAAATATTTTATATTGAGAGTCTAAAAAAATGAGAAATTTTAAAATGGAGACATTAAAAATGTGAGGCGGAAAATTCTTTTGGTATAGAGGATTTAAGGGAAATAAATAGAGGCAATAAAAGTAGGCTGGTTTTCCATGACAGGTTGGCACAGACACACAGTTGCTTACCCAGTTTCTTAGGGATGAGAGTCCAGACATATGTCTTCCTCTCTCCAGCTTGGATAACCTCACTGCCATTGTCTTTAGGGCTGCTGAGATTTGCCTCAAAGTCCTGAGATGCTTCCAGCTGAACAAAGATCTAAAATAACAGTCATGACAATAAGGGTGATACTCTCCATACTTGGCTGTTAATATTCCTTCTCCCATCTTGCGAAGATTCTGCTTTATCTATTTTAAGTCATCGAAAATAAGATACCAACTGACTCCTCTCCCAAGAAGATGAATACAGTAGAACACAGACAATGAAACGGCAATTTTAAAGCAATATTTAAATTGGTGCTATGAATTAAAGCAATTGTTTTTGTTTGAGGAAAAGGCGAATAAATCTTATTAATGTATAGTACCATTTTGCATTTGAAAGAAGAAAGAATATGGCAATATTCAAAGCGTCTTTTGGCCTTGTTGGATTTTGACTCCAGATCAAAGGGAATAACTTACCTCTATGCACGTATTCAGGTGGCTGAAGACATTGACAATCACATCAGATTGTTCATTTTGAACCATCGAAAAGGGCAAGGTCATTTCCACAAAGAAAGATTGGGAGACTTCCAGAGCAATTGTTGATGAAACGCCAAATCCGGCCTCACCATTCACACAGAAGCTGTTTGCCTCCCATTGGGTTATAGTATCAGGGATGGTGAATGACAGATTTGCTGAACCTGAGGAACTACAAAGAGAGATTATTGATGAAATGCATTCTTTGTCTAAACCAGGAACCTACATTAGTCCGGAGCAAACAAAAAAGTACTCACGGAAGGCTAAAAATGAGTGCTGATGTTTGGACAGGGCATTAGATCAATATCTTAGGAGAGCGATTTCTATACAGTTTAATCTTAAAAAGGTCACATGTCTTTAAACATCACATTATTAAAAAAAGCTGAGGCAACTTATGTCTATCCGTGTGAAATTAATAGATATAAAACAATGTCAGAGGAAAAATAAAATACAGTATGTGGTCAGTACACCCAACTGGGTGGTATCATGTATTTTACAAAGATGGTACTGCTTTATATACTCAGAAATAAAGTTTAAGAAAGAAAAAGAAAAACAAAATAGAAATAAAGACAAAGATCAAAGAAAACTGCCAGAAGCTTACTCGAGGCTGACAAGGTCCCAAATCCATGTCTCTGGAAAGTTCGTTCTGACTGTTTCCCTTATGGCCTGTTCTACGTAGTTAAAATTCTTCTTGGAGACTTCACCAGTCAAAAGAAAAGAGAGAATAAAAAATAAGTGTTGCAATGATACACCTATGAACTCCATCTTTAAACACACGTGCTTAGTGTGAAACAATATAGAGACTGCTCCTGGGATTCATGGCCGATAAATGTGCATCCCAACCAAGGCGTCAGCATTGTGATACTCAAATCGCTCCCACTGTTAAAAAGAACAGCAACACACACACACACACACACAATAATAACGATCAGCCTCCGTTGTTCCTCTACAGCCATGTTTAGAGAAAGTAATGCCTATATACCGAATGGAGTTTCTCATCTGACCTTCTTCATCATGCTAATCAATAAAATTGACAATGACTTTAATATCGCTAATTTCTAAAGAATGCTTTCTTTGGCTGCCTTGGCCTCTAGGCTGTCATGGATATTCTTAATCATGGTGTCCTTTTCAAAACAGTCGCTATTGTTAACTTCCATAACACTACATCCTTCCAGCTTTGTTCTCATCTCCTTGGCCATTTCTCTTTTGCCATCCTCCTTTGAGGATGTAATTCCTCATCCTTGACCTGTTCCTAAGAGCTCTGTTTTAGGTCCTCTTCTTACTGAGCACTGTCTCCACACTGGTACCCTCATGCCTGGTTTCATCACAGTCCTGATGCTGACATCTCCCCGTCTGTGTCTTCCACATGGACCTCTCCTCTGAGCTCCAGATGTGGGCATGCAACGGCCCTGTGCCCTTTTCACTTTGGAGGCTTTGCAGGCAGTGAAAATAGACCCATTCCAAAAGCATTATATCCTCTTCCCGCTTCTTCCAGTATTTTCCACTTCCACACCAAGTTTCATATCCAACCACTTACCCAAATCAGAAATTTAAGAATAGTCCTTAACCCACCTCTCTCCATCCTGCATTTCCTAGCATAACCAACCAAGGGAAAATATCTTGAAACCAGCTCAAATCTATCCATGTTTCAGTTTCCACTGCCTTGCCCTAGTAATGCAAGCACCACTATCTCTTATCTTAATCACTAGCTTGGATAGCATTTGATGCATACGGACTTCAACAGCACAAATTCCAATCTCTTTTTTCTGCATTGCAATCAGCTATGTCTTTGAAAAACACATATTAGGCTGTCTGCTTAAAATTTGTCAGTAGTATATAACTGCATTAGAATGGATTCCAAACACTCATCTATAAAGTTCTAAAACTTTGTGCCTTGCTTTGTAGTTAGTTTTAGAGCTTCGTAGAAGAGAGGTAGCTTTAGCTCTCCCTACTTTTGCCATTGAACCTTATCTTCTGTCATTTTGAAGGGCTTTTCTTATCTTATCTTTCTTAGTACTTCCCTCTCTGCCCAGAATGTTTTTCTAACCCTTTTTGTGGCATATTATCATTCAACTTTCAGATCTGAGTATAGAGTCTACTTCCTCCAGGAGGTCATAATAGGCCCTTGAGAAATTTAGGTCTCTCTTCGTATTATTTCCATGTAATGTGCTCTTCCCAGGTTTTTGGAATTACCTATTTCATTATGCTTCCCTCCTAGACTAAAATTCCAGGAAAGCAGAGATTAAGCTGCTGTATTTATAATCTATAGCTCAGTTCCTGGACACAATAAAGGCTTTTTGAGGGAATTAATAAACAACTGAAGAAAGAAGACATTTAAATAAATGACTCTGGGGTTCAGTACATTTTATTCAGATACTAAAAAGCTTAGAGATTTCTGATAAAGCTCACTACATATGGTTTAATCTAGTGGCAGAAAAGTAGATAGCTTCAACCTCTTGAATAGGACTTTAGTGTGAATTCAGCCTTTGGACTTTATAGGGCCTCCTGAATTCTTGCTGAGTCTACCCTTGTATACAATCGTCAGGCCTTTCATTTCTCTCAAGTGGAGTTTCTGATAAACACTTCTGATAATCACTTCAATTATTGGATTAGTCTCAATGTTAGGGCAGAGAGATTTAAGGAATAGTATGTTCAGATCTGGAATAAAGCTTTGATTCTGGTTCTGCTTTGATGACTTGGTTTCTTTTTGCCTCCCTGACTAAATTTCCATGTTTGAAATTGGCCTAGATCTCATTCATGGCTGAGTTTTGTGCCTCCAGCCCTTCCAGCAGGGAAATGGACTGGGATTTGAACAAACTTCTCTGATGCACCTATTTAGATATCCGAGAATCAAAATATGGTTTGCCTTGAATTCTGTGTATTACGTTCCATACATAATCAGGGCATAAGGACCCCATAAGGACATCGTTCTCCTGTATTACACTCACTTATAATGACGGTCCTCTCGAATCTCCACAAACTTCTGGCTCCTGTGCATTTCCGAGGTGGTGCTATACCCCCCAAAATAGATTCCTTTCATATCTGAAACTAATTCTTCCTTTTAGCTAAAGCCATGTCCACTTGCTTTATACTGCTTTTTCAATGGCAAGGTATCTAGTTGCAGCAAAAACATAACATACTTCACATGTAAAATCCCAATTTTGTATAGATTGATACCAAGTACACCCAATTCCATGAAACCTTTCAGCCATCTCCCACATATGGCATTCCAGATTACCCACATGCAGTTCTCAAGGGGGCATTATCCATGGGCATGTATGCTCCTGAGTCTAGATACAATGGCCCGGGGAACGGCATCCTTCTCTCCATGGAACATACTTCTGGTTTCCGGTAATGGAGATTAGTAAAGACTTTCAGACCCATATCCTTCAAGGAAACAGACAGCAAAAGAAAAGTTATGCATTCCTTTCGTGCAAAACCTACAAAAGGCCTATCAACTCTTTGCAATAAAAAAATAGATGATAAATATACATTTCCTATGGTAGTAAGGGTCTGGGATTTCAGAGGCCACGTCACCTCTGTTTGATGTGTGGAAAATCCTGATTTGGAGGAAAAAGGATAATCACTATGATTTATCTAGCACTTGTGTATGAGGATTTTGATGAGTGGTTTATGTCATTCTCTATTTAATTCTATGGGAAAAATATTACCATTGCCTTAATTAACATAAAACATACACATGGAGATACATATATACACACATCAACACACATATACAATGCACTGTCAACAGCTGGGACTTGAACTAATGCCTGTTTGATTCTATGCCCCTTTTCTTTTATAGCTGTGATTTCAATTAGAAAGATCCTTTCAGAGAGATCTCAGCATATTTAATATAATATATGTAGGCTGTATTTTAGCCTCTTGATTTGAAGATTTCTGCATAAAATTTATTGTAGTAAATTGAAGACTGTCTCATTGCTTCTAATATCAGGTTTTATCATTTCTTCAGTCACCTTATTTTCCACAAAAGAGAGAAACATTAACAAAAATTGGTTTTTTGTTTGTTTGTTTGTTTGTTTTTTCCTGCACCGTGGCACATGGAAATTCCTAGGCCAGGGACTGAATCTGAGCCACAGCTTTGATCTACACCACAGCTGCCCAACACCAGATCCTTAATCCATTGCACCAGGCCAGGGACTGAACCCACGTGGCTGCAGAGACAACATTGGATCCTTAACCCACTGAGCCACAGTGGGAACCATGATATCTTTTTTATAAGACAATTTCTAAGTGTTCTATGAGCAGATCACTGACACCCATCTCAAAGAATAGGAAGAGAACACAATTAATAAAGCATGGATGTGCATTATGAAAATTAAAACTGATATGAAACAATTTTTAAAATCTTAAATGATCTTACCCTGACAACATTATAGATGTCTCCATCCCCATGGTTGCTTACAGGTGTATAATACAAACCATTGTAAAACATATCCTTCTGAGGAATGCAAGGGTCTAACTTGCTATCATCAAGGTTGAGACCATGATAGATATACCCATATAGTTCTTTATTTGGAAGCATACTGTACACCTGCAAGAAAAATCACATGGTTCCCAATTACTTTAAGCACTCTTTTCATAACTGCAAAATTGACAAGTGTTGTGCTAGAACCATTTATTCTTGTCCTTTTCTTTATAGCCATACTATTTAATCCAACGCTTTTGAGTCAACTCATTCCAGAAGAGGAAGCCTTCAATTTTGTTTTATGTGGTCAACAGCATGTTTCCAGAAAGTTTTTAGTTTTGATGCCAGATTTAGGATAGCATGTAAGAAGGAGATGCCTGAAGATCTATGGATGTCTCCAAGTCATGGAGTACAGAAACTTCCTTGTAATAGTAGGCCTCCCA
Organism: Phacochoerus africanus; assembly: GCF_016906955.1. Lineage (NCBI taxonomy): Eukaryota > Metazoa > Chordata > Mammalia > Artiodactyla > Suidae > Phacochoerus > Phacochoerus africanus. Next base: position 66,019,879 of record NC_062550.1, on the reverse strand, counting down.
GGTCTGGAGGAAAATGGGAGCTACCTGACTCTAAATCTGTGTACCAGCTCCAGCAGCTCTCTCACCCGGCGAGAAACCAAGCGAGCACTTGAGCACCCGGAGAGTTGGAGAACTCAGGTTTATTATGCTGTGGGCTCAGAGGAGATGGCTCTCCCGAGTCTGAGACCTGAAGAGGGGTTTCACAAGGCTTTTACGGGCTAGTTCTTCCGGGTCCGTGCTTGGCGGACCAGAGTGAGAACTGGCAAAGTAATAGATGCGGGAGCAAGTTTACAGAAGCAGATGTGTAGGGGAGGGGTGGTTAGGGGTAGTTGGCCAGATTTTGCTTAGTCATCATGGCCGGGGTGTCTCCTTTCTACCTTTTTGTTGGGACATTTTCTCCTATAAAGCAACTAATTAAGTAATTAACTAACAAGTTAATGAACTAACTAAATAAACCAATAGAGAAAAACCATATCAAAACACTTCATATAAATGAAATGTTCTTCCACATTCACTTAGGCACTGTGAATTACAGACTCAATAAGGACAATGAACAAAACACAGGAAGAAATAAAATGAAGAAAATGTATTGAAGTCAGGAATAGTCAACACCATGTAAACAATATTTTATTAGAGAAATAAACTCTAAGAAGTTCCAGAAAAAATTAATTGGAAAAAAAACTTTAAAAAGCAGTATAAAAAAAGCAAAAGAATAAAAATAAAAGAGTGAAAATGGGTCAGAAGCAAAGTGGTTGAATTGGAAGGCAGGCAAAGTAGATTCAACACATTTATAGAATTTTTTTTTAGAAGAGAAAAAAATAAAAAAGCTAATATTTAAAACTAATTCAAGACAAATTCTGGAAATAAAACAAAATTCTTAAAAGCAATATTCAAAGCCAGGCTATGGAGGAGTATTTTTAAGAAATTTAAAGAAAGTGGGAACAAGGATTTAACACACAGATAACCTGTCCTTCCCATTACAAAGCTTTGGTTATACAGTTTGAATATGCAAATTTCAGGGAATTCTATTTCCACAAGAGCTTCTGAGGAATCTAGTACAGAAGAGCTTTATGCAACCAGAAGATGACTGAAGAAACTGGCAAAACTTTGTGAATAGGAAGGAGAAAATAGAACATAAACTTTTACTTTCTGACAAAGAAGGAAAGATGCCACTTTCAAATGAGAGAGAAGGGGGGAAAAAAGTATTGGGGAAATAACCATTAAAAAAAATGCCTAAAATAAAATAAAATAAAATGAGAGAGAAGGGGAAAGTAAAATATCCAACAGAAACAATTTTCATGTAAACTTCTAGAATTACTGGTTTGGAAATGCTTATGAAAATGTAAGATCCATTAATAGATAATATTTTCAGATTGTGTCCAAATATATCCTTCAAAACAGGCATGGTTACATCTATAGTTTTTTTTTAAAAAATCACCTTGTTTTATAACCCCTAACCCATTACAATTATCTTGAGAGTTCTGTATTGCTATGAATACTGGGTCAGTCATGAAAAATAACCCATGAAAGAAAAAAGGAAGGAGTTCCCACCTTGGTGCAGTGGTTAACGAATCCGACTAGGAACCATGAGGTTGCAGGTTCGGTCCCTGCCCTTGCTCAGTGGGTTAACGATCCGGCGTTGCCGTGAGCTGTGGTGTAGGTTGCAGACGCGGCTCGGATCCCGCGTTGCTGTGGCTCTGGCGTAGGCCAGTGGCTACAGCTCTGATTCAACCCCTAGCCTGGGAACCTCCATATGCTGCGGGAGCGGCCCAAAGAAATAGCAAAAAGACAAAAAAAAAAAAAAAAAAGAAAAAGAAAAAAGGAAGGCAATATTTGACTTTTTTAAGCTGCTGTGTCCAAAAAAAAACCATCATCTGGAGGGTAAGACTTGTTAGGAGTCCAGATAAAAATGAGGAGGTCAGAGAGCTTACCCTTTCAGCGGACAGCTGTTGGTCTGATTTCAGAAGGAGAACACTTCTATCCACAGCCCGGAGTGCACAGACCGAGTCAGGGGCTGCTTGAAGATGGAGACTGGTCCTGGAGCCAGGTAGCCCCTGCTCCTTCGAGAACTTTATGCTAACCTAAAGTAGGGGAAGAAAAGGAATGTGTAATTCTGTGAAAATAGATTGAATATATCCAACCTTTTCCAAATTAATCTTGACAGGTTTCTATACGAACTTTTCTTTTCTTTTCTTTTCTTTTCTTTTCTTTTCTTTTCTTTTCTTTTCTTTTCTTTCTCTCTCTCTCTCTCTCTCTCTCTCTCTCTCTCTTTCTTTCTTTCTGTCTTTTTTAGGGCTGCACATTTGGCATATGGAAGTTCCCAAGCTAGGGGTCGAATCGGAGCTACAGCTGTCAGCCTATACCACAGCCACAGCAATGCTGGATACTTAACCCACTGAGTGAGGGCAGGGATTGAACCTGCAACCTCATAGTTCCTAGTCGGATTTGTTTTTGCTGCACCACGACGGGAACTCCCTGTACTAACTTTTCTCTTGCCCACTTTCACCCTTAATTCTCCTTCCTTACAGGGCCACCACCATCACCACCTTCCTATCATCTCAGGATTGGCATTGATGCCAACGTTTATTCTGTTTGATGATTCTCTCCTCTCCTATACCAATTCCAATTTTAATTCCAATGCCAATTTCACTATACCCAATGTTGATTTCGAGATGACCCTATAAGGGTTATGGCAGTGAGAAAACAATGAGATACCAGGGAGGAAACCACCCACCCCTCTCATTCAGGACAGACAAGGTATAGAAGAAACGTCACCTTGTTTTTAAAGCACTTGTCAACCTGGAATTTGACACTGTCAGCTACAATTTCCCCACTGGGGTGAACAGTGTAGACAAGCATGACAGCCATGGGCGCCAGGTCAGCACTGACATCAATGGGGAATGAGAAGTTTCCCGTCCAGGCTGTGTAGACAGGAGAGGTCATCAGCAGATATAATGCCACCAGTTTCCCAGCTCAGTGGGACACTTAGGTAGAAGAGAATGGCATGCATAGAAAGAGCAAGTAGGCTTTATTTTAAAGGCAAATAAATAATGGAAGGTTTACATACACAAATGAAGAAGGCTGTAAAATTTAGATAAGAACCATGTTTGGGTTTTGGACATAAATTTTCTATAATGTACTTGATAACCTGGCAATAACTGAAACAGGTTGAAATCTCTTTCATCAAAGTATTCTCACTATTGCCTTCCATCCACAAATTGGAATGTTAAGGGCCTTTCCTAACCGCTTGACTCTTTAAAAGAAAAAAAGTGAAGGGAGAATATATATGAATGTATCATATACACCTTTGTTTTGGATTTCCTTTTGTCCATTGAGGAAGATAGATCCTCTTGCCATTATCTGTGTGGAAAAAACGCAATATGTGATATCATGTCAGATAATACATCATAAATTATTAAATAATGAATGATCTAATGATCATTATATTCATAAGGTAAGGTCGCTTCCACCAACAACTATTATAAATGGACTCTGCACAACTTGGAAAAGAACAGAGAACGTGACTGCAATGGATGGAGAGTCTATTATGTGCTAGAAACTTGGTGAAGGATAATGCAAATCACTGTCTAAGGGGTGCATAAAGCTCTGAAATCATTTAGACCATCTGGCTTCCAATAAACCGAGTCATTTCACTTCTTTGCTCTGTTCCCTTATTTGGAGAAAGGAGATATTCGTAGGGCTGATTAATGAACACATACAAAAAACCCTTGTAACACTGCTTGACATAAAATACTTACCCTCTGAGGTAAGTCTTATTATTTCCAATCACAAATATACAGCTGAAGAAACTAAAGCTTAGAGAGTTTAAACAATCTGCCCAAGAGCAACTGGTTTGCATGATAAAACAGGAGAGGGGGGAGGATTCCAATCGGAAGTCTTAGTATCCAACTTTGTAGCTTTTCTTCTTTCCATAGCCTTGTAGAGACAAAAAGGGATGAATATGGGGACAGAACCAAAACGGCTGATTCTTTTTATTGCTCATCAGCTCAGCCTTGTACCTTACTCCCTAGTAGCTGCCTAACAGTTTATCTTCCTGATAGATCATGTATACTTGGTATGAGTTAGAGTGGAAAGCTTAAAAGAACAGACTCTGAATAATAAGATTTTCAACCTTAGGCAAACTGAAGTTGCCTTGGAACTTCTGATGTGTGCCTTTATTTGTTTCTGAGTTCGTTCTTAATGGACCCAGTAGTATTGACCAGCAAAGTGAGAAGGCTGGTTCACTCTGGTTGTCAAGGATGGATGTACAGGTTCTGGGCTAAGCAGACAATTAGACAAGATCCAGGAATCCACCCACTGAGACTTACCAAATAGAAGAAGTTAATTGGCTCATCTCTGTAAGCGTCCCTGTTTAGGGAGTAATGCACAGTAACAATCTTTTGTTGATCGCAGCGAAGCTGCTTGGGTTCAGGTTCAATCATTAGGAAGCTGTTGGTTCGGGAGTAAAAGCGTTGGACTGAGAGATGACCATCCATGTACTCTGGCATTAACCAGCTGGGAAGGTAGCAGCTCTTGGGCCGGATATACGTGGCCTGAGAAGATAAGAGGCAGCAGAGGATTTCAGCACTCCAAAGACCTTCCAGGCACAGTCACTGCAGAAAGCAAGGCGTCTTATCTCTTCAAAGCAGGGAGGCATCTTAGCTTGTGGCTGACCTCTCAATTGGAAGTAAAAACAGTAACAGCACTCTCCTCTTTTTGCGTATAAAAAGAGGACCTTAATTTATGTATATTTCATTAGGCCTCCAACAAAGTGTTTATTTTTACTTTGTAATGGAAGTCAGGGAATGGCTTTAAGCCCTATGTCTTTCAGCTACATTTGAACACTTAGATTGTTTGCAAAATTCTGTTTAAGCAGAAAAAGACAAAGCACAGAATCTCTCTCATCTCTGTGTGAAACGATCAAAGGAAAAAAGCCAAATCACCTTCACGAGCTATTTCTAGTTTCTCAGAGGAAAATATTGATTGTTAGAGAATTTATGAAAATTATAATAGGCTGTTATCTTCAATAAGTATTCCCATGTATTATTTAATGAACAAGTAAACATAAAATACACTACAAGTTAAAGCTTTGTTAAAAGGTATTCCCAATACATTATTATTATTATTATTTTTTCCTTTTTCAACCATACTCATGGTATATGGAAGTTCCCGGGCCAGGGATCGAATCTCAGTGATACCACAGCTGCAGCAACACTGGATCCTTAACCCACTGTGTCACAGCAGGAATGCCCACAAGTTATCTTTTAAGAGATTCCTAATAGTCAGAATTGCTAACATTGAAATCCCCTGCCAGATCTCATTTATGCTGATGCCTTACTTTTAGGCTGAACGCTGGATCGAATATATCTGAAGTGTCGATGGAAAACTGAGCTTCCCCATTCTCATCCGTGGTGTAATTTCCTACAAATTTGTTATTGAGCTCCAACTGCAATAACTTGTTTACCATCGGTGCATTATCAGGACCGGACAGTTTAAGCTGCACACAAACCAAAAGAGACATTCATTTTTAAAATTCTAAATGTCTCATTTCTACAAAGAAGGAGTTTTCTATTCACAAATGTTTATTTTGAATTTTCTTAAATTCCAATAGACAGAAGGATATTTTATTAAGTAAACACAGTATGGAAACAGCTATAATTTTATCTATTGCTTTCTTCCTGTGAAGGACTTTTCCCAATATATCAGATGCAGTCATGCTATGTAGGTGTTTGGAAGTAGGAAAAAGGGTCCAGAAATTTTCAAAGGACAATCTATGATCTAATAAAATGAAATGAGAGCATATATTTTTAAAGTCAAACCCACAGTTCCCAAGTAAGGAATTCCTCTTCTATAGAAAGTGTCCGTATTCTCAAATGTCACAATCCCAAGCAGTTGAGTGATAAAAATAGAAGATTTTTCACTGATCTGCACACCTGTTAGAAATGAAAGACAGTGTTTGAGTAGATAAATCATTTGATCAAGAATTTCAACAGAACAAATAGCTTAGATTGTGTTTGTATGTGTGCAAACACATGTAGACAGAATGACATTCTTATTCTGTGTTGCAAGGGAGGTATGGATGCTGGGAGCAGGCTTCAGAGTACTCTCTGGTTATAGAATTCATCAAACTGAATAATGTAATTAACATGAAAATATTTTAGTCAGAACCAGGAGAAAACACATTATCCTTTGTTCTACCATTCTACTCAATGCTGGCTTGGAACACTTGTTTATGGCAGACAATGTCATAGACAGAGAATGTCTTTAGCCTACAAGATAACTGTTTCCAGATTTTTACCAGATTCAAAAATATCTAATAGCAAAGTAAATAGAAATGCATCGTGATATGGACAAAGCGTGTGACAAGTAGAGGCAAACATATCTAAGTAGGACTATAAATGTGTCAAACTTATCCATTATGAATGCCATCACAATATTGATCAAGCATATTTATATAAAGCACTTTATAAATAATACCATCCCAATCCTTTTTTTTGGCTGCACCTGCAGCATGTGGAAATTCCTGGGCTAGAGATTGAACCTGCGCCACAGCAGCCACCAGAGCCATTGCAGTGGCAATGCCAGGTCCTTAACTCACTGTACCACAAGGGAACTCCCTAACGATCTTTAAGTAACAAGAAATAATTAGTAATTGAGTCTCGTTTTTGCCAATCCAAATTTTATCTCACTTTCCTCTGCTTTGTCATTCTTTTAAAAAATATTTAATGAGTCCTCGCCATGTGCAATCTTGCAAATTTTTCACAAATAATTTTTACACTTGCAGATGTACCCAATTATAGTGAATCAGAAGTTGGCAAACTTTGGTAAAGGATCTGACAGTTATAACTCAAGCCTAAGACTGATGTATCGCTGTCCCAGCTACTCAACTTTGTTGTCGTAGTTCTTAAGCAAGGTGATCAAAATGGTCATCTTCCAATAAAACTTCATTTACATAAATAGGCAAGGACCTGGATTTGACCTTCCAGATGTAGACTGTGAGCTCCGGCATTAAAATACAGATTAGGGGGTTCCATCTGCGACTAGCACCTGTGAGGATGCAGGTTCGATACCTGGCCTCGCTCAGTGGGTTGGGGATCTGGCATTGCCGTGAGCTATAGTGTAGGTCGCAGATGCAGCTCAGACCCCAAGTTGCTGTGGCTGTGGCCGTGGCCAGTGGCTACAGCTCCAATTTGACCCAGGCTGGGAACTTCCATATGCCACTAGTGTGGTCCTAAAAAGCAAAACAAACAAATGAACAACAACAAAGATTAGACCTTGGCAAGTGATTATCAAATGACTGACACAAAATTAGAAAGAGATACTTTCCTTGTTCTTTAGCTGGCTCTACTACCTTCGAGGGGAGCTCATTTGTCTGATTGATGCAGGCACACAGCAGACATAAACATGGAGCATTTAGATAATAATTTTAAGTATTATTAGGGAAATCTTGTTCAAAAGCAGCCCTCTAGGCTAGCAGCTACAGCTCCACTTCGACCCCTAGCCTGGGACCCTCCATATACCACAGGTGCAGCACCTTTAAAAAAAAAAAAGCAGCTGTCAAGTTGACCTATGGACAAGGTATTCCACTTTGCTATATTGAATGATTATTTTTTTTCACGACATTTTAATCTTGGTATCCAATGAGTACAAAATTTTTATCTCATGATTTTTTTCCTTTTTGTTTTGTTAGAGTATAATTGATTTCCAGGGTTGTATCAATTTCTGCTGTTCAGCGTAGTGACCCAGTTTTATATAATACTTTTTCTCATACTATCTTCCATCATGTTCTACCCCAAGGGATTAGGTGTATTGATCTGTATTTAGTGAGTACTGCTAACTGGATAACTTCTCCCAGGAAGCTGCATATCCCCCAGGATGCCCATAAAACAAGCATTACCTGTCCCAGTTTCTGCAACTGTTACGGTGATATGAAATGACATGAAAAGTCCAGAACGGTAGAGTTGGAAGACTTTTGTATTTACTGTTTGAGAAACACAACCATTTCTCAACTGAAAAATAGAATAATGAAAAAGTTAGGGATTTAAAAGTCTTATTAAAGTATGTAATATTTTTTTTTTTTGGTCTTTTTGCCTTTTCTAGGGCGCACCTGCGGCATATGGAGGTTCCCAGGCTAGGGTCCAATCGGAGCTGTAGCTGCCGGCCTAAACCACAGCCACAGCAATGCCGGATCCGAGCCCGTCTGCAACCTACACCACAGTTCATGGCAACTGGATCCTTAACCCAATGAGCAAGGCCAGGGATCGGACCCGCAACCTCATGGTTCCTGGTTGGATTCATTAACCACTGAGCCACGACGGGAACTCCTAAAATATGTAATTTCAGCACAGATACATGACTCCTTCCACTGCCCCACGGTTCCATTTCACAAACTTGTTGAAATGCCAAAAAATGAAAACAAGGAGAAGGAAGTAGGTGGTGTTTGCATCAGCAATTAAAACAAAGGAGGTAATGTCTGCTTTACAGATTTCAGGGATATAGTTCCTGGAATGGGAACAAAGAATGAAGATGGAACTGAATGATATTTTAAGATTAAGCAATTATAAAATTCTTCTGTGGTATAATAGGTTAAGGATCCGGCCTTGTCACTGCAGCAAGGCTTGGGTTATCTCTGTCGCTTGGGTTTGCTCCCCGGCCTGGGAATTTCCACCTGCTGTGGGCACAGACAACAAAAGAAAAAGAAATCAAAATCAGCTTGAGAGGTATTAGGAATGGATGAAACAGAAGCACTCTTCAAATGTGTAACACCAAAACATTTTTAAGGTAAATTGTTCATTTAAAATTAGGAGAAAAAGATGAGTAATCTTTCAGTAGAGACATCAGTAGAAAAATATAGATTTAGTTCTCTTTTAAAATGAAGGGTTTATTAATTTCAAAATTAAAATGTTAGAAGGAGGAGTTCCCTGGTGGCTCAGTGGGTTAAATATCCAGCATTGTCACCTCTGTGGCTCTGGTTATAGCTGTGGTGTGGGTTTGATCCCTCGCCTGGGAAATTCTGCATGCCATGAGTGCAGTCAAAAAAAAAAAAAAAAAAATGTTAGAAGGAGATTTCAGTTCATTGATACTTAGAACTACTTTATGAACTAGACACTATTATCATCTTCATAATATGGATGAATGAACCGTGGTACAGGTGGGTTATACAACCTGCCCAAAATCACACAGTCAGAAGGTGGTGGAACTAATCAGACATTCTGATTTGAGAATGTAGGCTCCTCTGAACTATCAGCTGTTCTATCAACAACAACAAAAAAGGGCAATTTTACTTTGTCTAGTTATGATACAATCAAATTAAAAAGAAATAATAAAAGGTAATCGGAAGAAACTTAATTGCTTTGGAATTATAAGAAAAGTATTTTTCAGTAATCCCTGAGTCAGAGGGAAAATGCAAAGTAAATCAATAGGAATCTAGATGTTATTAGTGTCAAGGGAAAAATACTTGGCATCAAAATGTGTGCTGTTAAGCTGTGGTTAAATGAAAATATAAAACACTGTGTTTTAACAGAAAGAAGCAACTAGCTTTTTTTTTTTTAAAACCAACAAAATCAACTAAAATTTTAGAGAAAAGAATACAGAGGAAACTACAATAAATTACTTAGAAACAACAACAACAAAAAATATTAGGGAAAAAGTGAAAGCAAAAGTCCAAGACCAGTAAAACAGATGAACATTTTATGAACATAATTTAGAATAAAGAGGGAGGGCAAAATTGTATAAGATTAGGTACTAACAACTGAGTGTCCAGAAAAAGAAAATTTCTTATTTTAGAACATAATAAAAAACTACGTTTTGTTGATTAGAGAAATTTTTAAAATCTTAAAAGCACACTTTAGCTACCTGTACAACACAGAGGCAAGTGAGACCTTTTTCTAAGACTGAGAACCCAGAAACATTAGGAACTCTGGAATTTCAAAAACACTGTAAGGTCAATATTGAAATAACAGACTTGGAAAAAAAAAAAAGACTAGAGGGTAATATCTATAATTAAGCAGAGGGTCAGTTTCACAGAAACAAGAAAACAGGGATAATTAAGAGTTCTCAAAAGAACAAATCCAAACTGATAATGAAAATATAAAAATATGCTCAAAACTCACCAGTAATTCAAATTAAAACAAACTAAATATTTGCCTATCAAAATGGCAAAAAAAATTTAAGTTCATATATTGCTGGCAGTAATTTAGGAAATTTTTTTAATTAAAGTTTTAAATGATTCTATTATTTATTATCTATCTATCTATCTATCTATCTATCTATCTATCTATCTATCTATCATCCATCTACTCTGACTCAGGTAACTTGTTCCAAGGAATCTATTTCAAATAAATACAATCTCACATGTATAGTTTGAGCGTGGAGTTCCCATTGTGGCGCAATGGAAACAAATCCTGCTAGTATCCATGAGGATTCAGGTTTGATTCCTGACCTCGCTTAGTGGGTTAAGGATCTGGCGTTGCCACGAGCAGTGGTGTAGGTTGTAGACATGGCTTGGATAGAGCATTGCTGTGGCTGTGGTATAGGCTGGCAGCTGTAGCCCTGATTCAACCTCTACGCTGGAAACCTCCACATGCTGTGGGTGTGGCCTTAAAAAGCAAATAAATAAATAAATAAAGATAGTTTTAGCAGATTATTTATTGTTGCATTTTTCCCACTGGGGAAAAAATAAAACAGCTGAATGCACACCCATCATTTGGGTAAAATGGAGTAACTTACATTACAACCACACAGCAGAATAATGTGCTGCTGATCTGAAAGGATTCCATTCAACCTTTCTCAGCCTGCAATTCCTACCTCAAAAATAAATTTCTAGCCATCTTAACCAAGTATTGATATTTAAAGGATGGTCACTAAAGTTGGAGAGTTTAGGAAAATCAGAATTGAAATATAAACAGGTTGGTGTATACAGATTTCACTTTTGAAGCTCAAAGGTGATTCTCCAAGAGATGAGTGGGATTGTTAAAGTGACGATGTTACAGACTGAAAAAGCAAATGGTGGCTTCAAAAGTGAACACCACATCTAAAGGAAGAGAAATACATACTCTGAATTGCAGATGTTTGCAAATGAACTTTCTTCGGTAGGGGCAATCCTAGGTTGCGTGGTGAAGGCCATCAAGGATTCATTTATGTAAAGGATGATTAATGATTCCCCCAAAAAAGGTCAGAGAGGTCAGGAGTTCCTGTCGTGGCTTAGCGGTTAATGAACCCAACTAGCATCCATGAGGACATGGGTTTGATCCCTGGCCTCATTCACTGGCTTAGGGTCTTGGATAGCCGTGAGCTGTGGGGTAGGCCAGCAGCTGCAGCTCCGATTTGACCCTTAGCCTGGGCACCTCCATATTCCATGGGTGAGGCCCTAAAAAAAAAAGACCAAAAAAAAAAGAAAGAAAGAAAAATCAGATAGGTTGTCTCACATTATGTAAAAATGGAAAGCCAGTAAATCTTCCAAATTCAAAAACTTCTGTGTAGGTGAACAGAGATTTCCTTGACCTAGAGAATGAGTCACACATTTCTCTTCATTCTTCATCTCATCAAACTGCAACCTCTGTTATCCACAAAATGAAAATAATGTTGTTCAGTCCCTTTTATAAATGGAATCAAAAGGAAGAAGAAGAATGAAAATGAACAAGAATTTTTTTTGGAGTGAAGGTCATGATCTGTACCTGTGCAACAAATTGTTCACATATTTCATTGTTCTCACAACTCCCAGAGGAAAAAAGTTCTCTGCACACCCGGATTTGGGCTCTTCCTTGTACAGGTTGTCCAAAGGTGTACCTAGTCGGAGAAAGTGGACTGGTAATAACAGATGAACAACACCATGGTAATATTTTATAGTCACGTCTTCAGAGATGATATATGAAATCTCTAAACGACTATCCCAACACCAAATTCAATTAGGAATCCTCATCTATTGGGGCTATCTTCCCCAGGGAATTTAGGCAAAAGTAGGCATTTGATCTGTTAGAAGGATTAAGCTGCTTTTAAAAAAATCAAGTTCAAGGTAATGTGGAATCTAAAATCTCAGCGAATAGGTTTTAATGAATAAATTGAGTTTTTAGGAGTTCCCTTGTGGCTCAGTGGGTTAAGGATCCAGTGTTGTCACTGCCGTGGCTCTGGTTAATGTAGTGATGCGGGCTCTATCCCTGGCCCAAGAACTTCTACACACTGTGGGCAGAGCCAAAAATAAATAAATAAATAGTTTTAAAAATTATATTTTAATCTGATAAAAATATTAAAATTGTTTGCAGCACGTGTTTTATATGCCGGTAAATAACACTAGAATTACTCAGGATCTTGAAGTAGAAATCAATATTTTAAATAAAAGTTCTCATTGCATATCAAAGGATTGGCATGTACTGGACATGCTTTAATTAAAAGTATAATGTCTTTTGGGATGGAGTTAAATAAATATCTCACTTTTTCCTTAAAACACAAAAAACTACAACACGAGTTTTTTAAAGGTTCAAAGGCAAATACAGTTGTAGTCTGAGTTTTTTGGTTATTTGAGGCTTCTTTCTACTAGGATTTAGAAAAACATAACAAATGTGAAATTAGTATATAGTAAAACTGAGTATCATTAAATTCATTGATTTTAACACTTTTTTCTAATTGTTGGACACTGGTGTTCACACCCATCACCTTATTTATTTTTCCCAACGACTGCAGGAGGTAGGTATGTTATCTCATTTTGCAGATTAGTAAATTGAGATCAAGAAATTTCTTCAAAAAAAAAAAAAAAAGAAATTTCTTCATACTGTAACTGATGGGATTAAAATTCAAACTTAGATCATTCTCACTCCACAACCTTTCCATTCCACTAATTTGTTTATCTCTATATTCAAAAATTCTTAATGTTCCTGAAATTTTAACTCATCCCAAAATAGCTACAATTATCTGTCAGCTCTAAATATCAATTACATGTAAAATAGAGGCAAAACTACCATCAGGCCTCAAATACTATATCTGAACTTATTTATTTCTTCTTCTTGTCTTTTATTTATAAAACTCATCATCATTTGATCCACAGGTGGACAAACATCCATGAAATATATAGCTTAAGCTTTTCAGGCAGGACAGAATAAATATTCTACTTTTGTAATTTGAAAAGCTTTTGGTGGGTACTAATGCAGTTCATTAAAATTTACCTTTGCCTGTGGGGAAATGTCTTCCTTCTGAAAAGCTTAATTTAACTCTGAAGTGGTTGGTTAAAATAATCTAATCTGTTGTTGTTTTCTCTAGTTGTTTCAAGCTCTGTCCCAGGGAGTACTTAAGGAACAGTGACACAGTCTTTTATTTTATTTTATTTTTTGTCTTTTTGCCTTTTCTTGGACCGCTGCCACGGCATATGGAGGTTCCCAGGCTAGGGGTCCAATCGGAGCTGTAGCCACCAGCCTACACCACAGCCACAGCCATAGCAATGCGGGATCCCAGCTGCGTTTGCAACCTACACCTCAGCTCATGGCAATGCTGGATCCTTAACCCACTGAGCAAGGCCAGGGACCGAACCAGCAACCTCATGGTTCCTAGTTGGATTCGTTAACCACTGCGCCACGACGGGAACTCCTTGACACAGTCTTTTATACAATCTAAGGCAGGCACATCATTCACTGATGTTAATCTCTGGACACACAGATGGCTTTCCTCATGTTCTCAGAATTGGCCCAGAAATAACTTTGGAGCCAGCACAGCTCCCCTCTCAACTGCCTGGTTCTGTTGCAAATATTATTATTGCTGATGCTGCCATATTATTTCATGGCAGAACTGCGTGGAATATAACAGTAAGGAGGTTTCAATGCATCCCAATTCCATATCAACACGTAGCTGAGAAGTTTTTTAGAAAGGTGGTACTTGGATCAGTGGTGTAGGTCACAGACGTGGCTTGGATTCCGTGTTGCTGTGGCTCTGGCGTAGGCCAGTGGCTACAGCTCTGATTTGACCCCTAGCCTGGGAACCTCCATATGCCGTAGGTGCGGCCCTAGAAAAGGCAAAAAAAAAAAAGGTGGTACTTGATAGATATTTTAACTCAGTTGATAAATGTGTGTTGTTTCTTAGCATCTTATTCAGGACATAAATTATAGATGTTAATCTCATTGACAGTTCTGACTTTCTGTAGGATTTTTCCAGTGAAGCCAGTTTAGAAGCCTAGATTTCTTCATGCATGTATTGATGATCTTATTATATTTTTTTGGGCTGCTCCCAAAGCATGCAGAAGTACCTGGGCCAGGGATCAAACCCCGCCACAGCAGTGCCCTGAGCTGTAGTGATAACAATGCTGGGTCCTTAACCCACTGAGCCACCAGAAAACTCCTGATTATCCCATTATTTCTAACATAGATAATCTACAGTCTCTCATATATTCCATTTATGAAATTTTGGCACAGAGTCAGCTTCTCTTCACTGAAAAGCAGAAAAACATTATAATTATTTTCATAGAGTTCAAAGAACATTTTAAATATTATTATTTTTTTGAAAAAAAGACTAGAAAATGGTTTCTAAGATTCTCCAGGGCACCCTTAGCCCTGCCCCCTCATTGTACAAGGCAGCCAGTGCATCTTTAAGATATGGCTGAAAACATTCAAAAGCAAGTAATTTTCATGTCACCAATTAAATAAACCATGTTTAATGAATAAGGCAAATATTAATATTTTAGTCATTTTTATAAAGTATAGCAGAGGTCTTGTATAGGGCAGTAGTATTGAAGACAAATAGTTGGGTCTAAATTCTAGTTTTGCCTTCAAAAACTCCATTAATGTTGATAAATTATTTCAAGTCTCTGTGTTTTATTATTGCTCTTTGTAAAATAGAGGTGATAATAGCTCCTCTCTCATAGTGATGTGGTAAGAACATAATAGGTGTAATGCTTAGCATGGAAATTGGCACTCAATAAATTTTTAACTATAATTAGAAATTTGAGGAGCTTCCACTGTGGTGCAGCGGAAACGAATCCAACTAGGAACCAGGAGGTTGCAGGTTTGATCCCTGGCCTTGCTCAGTGGGTTAAGGATCCGGCATTGCCATGAGCTGTGGTGTAGGTTGCAGAAGTGGCTCAGATCCCGGGTTCCTGTGGCTGTGGTGTAGGCCGGTGGCAACAGCTCCGATTAGACCCCTAGCCTGGGAACCTCCATATGCCTTGGGTGCGGCCCTAAATAGACAAAAAGACAAAAAAAAAATTTGAGAAAAGGCACCACCACTTTAAAAAGCTAAGCAGCATTAGAGATAACTTCCCCAAAAGAAAATCAAAATTTCTCAAACCTCATAGGACTTTTTTTTACATAAGAGGATTCAAATTAGTTTAAATTAAATTGATGAAATGCCTGTTTTTCCACTATGACATTTTCAAAATTTCTCTTTTGTAAAGAACTCAAATATTTTTGATTTACAATGCTGTGCCAATTTCTGCTGTACACTGGCACAGCATATTTTAGTGATCGATATGACAATCAAAAGACTAAAAGAATGTCACGCACTTTGTCATAGTAAATCCCATTCTGGGAATTTTTCTTAAGTAAATAATTTTTAACACAAAAGCTACTCTGTGCATTTAAAGACATTACTATAACATTCTTTGTCATTAGGAAAACAAAATGAAAGAGGGAGATGTATTTATGTAGCAAGGAACTGAACTTCACAGAAAGATTAGTATAATATGCAGATATGTCTTCTTAATTATAAGGGTAGAAGACTGTGATTGCAATTGTGGGACATATTCATAAAAGACCAAAAGAAAATAAATTGCAATGTTGATGGAAGTTTATGGAATTAATTATAAGTAATTCTCATGTTTTTCTTTATATTTTTCAAATATTCTACGATAAGAATCCCTTCTTTAATAATTTTAATGTAAGTTACATGGTTAATCTTATTTTTCATTCTCTCTGGAGTCAGATCGCCTGAATAAATACTTACTTCGCACATGCACTGACTTGGAATTCATCATCTGAAATAGTTATTGTTTGTGGTGCACTGACTTTAACTTCAAACTTGGGCAACACTAGAAACAAAAACAAATATACTTCAACTTCCAAATCACTGTTGAGCAAAAATTTTGCAGTCATGTGATTGCGTTTCCATGCATAACATTTTCCCATGCGTGCCTCTGTAGCGATCACATTTCTAAAGGTCCTAAATTCTGTATGGCACCAAAGGGTGATGATGTCCCATTAATGATTACTTGTTCCCCCTTTCCTTTCTCTTCCCTATTCTCGGAACATCACGTTTTATTTACTGTGATCCTTTTAGATCCTTTCCAGAAAATTATCTGGATTTCTCCTCCTGAGAAAAGGAAGGGTTCTAAAGAAGAATCTGGGCAAGGAATGAAGAACGAGAAAGGAGAGATGACAAAACATAGAAAGGCAAGAAAGAGAGATGGCAGAAAACCAAATGAAGCTTCATGTACTCTTGTCTAATTCTAACACGAAAGTTGTTTTGTTGAATGGTCCTTTTAACCCTCCATTTATAGAGGACAACAGCCATAGTAGGAATTGGTTACCATATTTATTAACAGTGAATTGGTGCATCAACATCTTTCCCGATTCCCTTTTCACAACAATAGAGTAATCTCCAACCATTGGTTCTGAGATCAATTGGAACGAGAGTTCGGTAATATTTTGAGAAGAAGTCACATTTTGCCATTGAAAAATCCTATTGTTTTGAGGGTCCTGGGAAATAAAGAAGAAAGAAAAGCAGGAGTCCTATGAAAGTATTATCTTTTCCTTCCCTATTTGAGGTATTTTAGGTCATCGATTCAAGTAACAAAGCTCTGTCATTTTATGGCATTAATGTCTCAAATTGTAGAAACAGCATAATTTCCTCAGGTATTCAAATTCATCCTTACAGTATATCTTTCTTAAGTCCAAAAGTATATAAAAAAAAATCTGTAACTAATGATTCTGATTTAAAAAAGTTTATTGGCATAGAGCTGACATATAATGTGCTAGTTTCAGGTATACAGCCAAGTGATTCAGTTGTACATGTATGTGTGTATGTGTGTGTGTATCCATCTTTTTCAGATTCTTACAGAGTATTGATAGAGTTCTCTGTGCTATACAGTAGGTCCTTGTTAGTTATCTATTTTACATATAGTAGTGTGTATCTGTTAATCGCAAATTTCTAATTTATCCTTCCCTCCACATTTCCCCTTTGGTAACCCATAAGTTTGAATTTGAGATATGTGAGTCTGTTTCTGTTTTGTAAATATGTTCATTTGTATCATTTTTATTGGATTCCACCTATAAGTGATATCATGTAATTTTTGTCTTTCTCTGACTGACTGACTGACTTAGTAGGATAATCTCTAAATCCTTAAAGACTTTATTTTATTTTATTTTTTGTCTTTTTGCCTTTTCTTGGGCCACGACCGCGGCATGTGGAGGTTCCCAGGCTAGGGGTTGAATCAGAGCTATAGCCACCTACGCCAGAGCCACAGCAATGCGGGATTGGAGCCGCGTCTGCAACCTACGCCAGAGCTCATGGCAACGCCAGATCCTTAACCCACTGAGCAAGGCCAGGGATTGAAGCCACAATCTCATGGTTCCTAGTCAGATTCATTAACCACTGCACCATGGCGGGAACTCCTAAAGACTTTATTTTTTGTGGCCATGCCTGCAGCATGCAGAAATTCCCTGGCCAGAGATCAAACACACACTACAGCAGTGACCTGAGCCACTGCAGTGATGCTGGATCCTTAACCCACTCAGCCACCAGGGAACTTGCTTAAGGAATTTAAAACCTAATGTGCATGCTCTGGGGTAGTGCTTTTCAAAGCAGGTGGATACACACTGACAGGTGCACAGGAGATACTTATCCCACCAAATACTTGTAAAGGTTTGTATTTGGTGTGTAAGTTGGTCATGCATTACATACTGCATGCAAGAGCAGTTAAATGGAAATTCTACAATAAGAAAGCATCGGTAACGCCACCCTCTCTCCTTTATTTGCTTGTGGCATATTGCAACTTATGTGAGCCTGGTTCAATAAGTGTACTAATATCATCAAACTGTGATAAAGAAATCCTGATAAAAAGATTTCTACAAAGAAGCAAAAACATTGCTTTTTTTTTTTTTTGGCTTATCTCTACAATAAATTCTAGAGAGCTAAATTAACTTTTTACTCTTTCTTTCACTAAGGATTGTTCATGTGATGGGGGTGGTCAATTACAGGTAAATAGAAGTCACTGGGTAGAAAACTCTTTCAGAAGGAATCAGACTCAGAGGCCATTGAAAGTGAAGCAACACATTGAGGATGTCAGAGGGGTTAAATAGAAGAATCCTGGGTAATCCTGTTCCAGTCCTAACCCTGAAGTGATTACCTTCAGATATAGCAGTTTGTAAAAACAATAAACTATCTTTTCATTTAAATCAATTTCAGTTAGTTAAGCTTTCTGTTGCTTTCAATAGAACACAGCACCAGCTGAATTAAAATACTGAAATGTGACTGTATTTATGGATTACTAATAATGCAGAAAATATGAAAATGGCTAACTTTATATTTATTTATCCTGCTAGAAGTGTGAACTATTTTTTACTCATATAGCAAAGTCGAAACCAGTCAAATTACAAAGACTATCTGAAGTATACCTTTAAATACATAATCATGAATGATGAACTCAATCTCAGCATTAACCTTCAGAATTAGTTAACAGGAATGGTACTCATACTAAAATACACATATTGGAGTTGGTCGATACAATCTATTTATTGAAAAGCATGAGATTTCAAATCTGTTTGAAAGCCACACGTGACTACACTAGAGATTTGAATTAGTAGAAGGAGTCACGAACTATTTTCTGAAAGGAAAGTCCATTTTATAATAAGGTCACTTCTGGCATACTTTAAAATTTTTAGGTGTTTATGATTTCTATTTTCTTCAAAAAGATGTAGCTAAGTTAAAATTGAGAAGGGCCAGCAGCCAAAATCACTCAATTGTGAACATGTCTTCCTTAGAAAGACCCCACTCTATTTTCCACAAAAATGCAAGTTAGTGCATTTTCCCCACAGCTGACACTTTATTTTAGATAGTCGTCTGATACCTTACACTGTATATGTGTGTAAGGATTTCTCTTCCCCCTTATTTCAGTTATCTTAATTTCTAACTATTCTTTTTTTTTTTTTTTGTCTTTTGTTGTTGTTATTGCTGTTGTTGTTGCTATTTCTTGGGCCGCTCCTGCGGCACATGGAGGTTCCCAGGCTAGGGGTCCAATCGGAGCTGTAGCCACCGGCCTACGCCAGAGCCACAGCAACGCGGGATCCGAGCCGCGTCTGCAACATACACCACAGCTCATGGCAACGCCGGATCGTTAACCCGCTGAGCAAGGGCAGGGACCGAACCCGCAACCTCATGGTTCCTAGTCGGATTCGTTAACCACAGCGCCACGACGGGAACTCCTCTAACTATTCTTAATGAAAACTAGACACACAACATTATTTGTCTGAAAATTTTAAATGATGGGTGTGAAAAAGATCTCTTACCTGAAGTGTGATCAAGGGATACTGAAAGAAGAAAGAAAAATGCAAGTTAATATTGAAATAGTTCATTCTTTTTTTGCTAGGTACTGCATTATAAATATAAGTCGTAAGATAATCATCTGACTTAAATGTTGGCTTATTCCCCACTTTCCCAGACAGCAAAGTTTCTATAGCCAAAGATGCCAGGAAAAATCTCCTTTGAGCAGTGGAAATCAGGCTTCAGAAAAGCTATTTTGTTCCTTGTCTTACAAAAAGACCTAAAGAAGTATAAATCAATGCACTGTAAAGGAAAGTTCTATGTTTAAATTTGAGGTTTATCTTTGCAATTTTACCTATAATTCTTCATGCTTATGGAAAGCTTCCTGATTTTACTTTACAAAGCAATGGATTTATTTAATTTGCTTAAAGGTCATTGCCCCATTGAAATAATTGAACTCACCAAATCCTTGACAGGTCTGAATTTGGTATCCAGTGTCACAATGCGAGCTTTAACTAAAAGAAAGAAGGAAGAAGAGGGGACAATATACTTTTATTATTTCACTCCCAGGTGTGATTGCTCATAAATAGACATAGAAATTAATTACCTTTCTATCTTAGAATACTGCACTTCCTTCTCCTCTAATTTAACCAAATCTCAAAAGATTTGGGGTCCTTTTGGGAAGATCTCTTATTGCACATTAATAATCCTCTGTTGTCGAAGATTTGATGTTACCAAAGCTGACATTGTTGGAAACTCCTACACTAACAGCCCATTGAAATGGCTTAACAACAGCTGGCAAAATTAGTTGCAGAAGGACAAATGTGAAATAGGTATGGTAGGGGTTACGCATAATTGATGTAAATTGAAAATGTATTTATGTTAGCAAATATTAGTTAATTTTAGCAGAATTCCAGAAAAAGCATTTTAGCTATCATCATAGCACTTTAATAAGTTCAGAAGAGAAATCATAATGTAGCGAAAAATCTCATTCTAAGATTCTGTTGTAGTTCTCTTATTTCTTTTCAGTAAATGATACAAATACATATCAGTCAGAACAAAGTGTGTAGAGGTTCTCATCCAACCTCTAATTTTATAAAGGAGAAAACTAAAGATCTCAAAATCAGGAGTTCCCTTCATGGTTCAGAGTGGTTAACGAAAAACCAACTAGGATCTATGAGGATGCAGGTTCAATCCCTGGCCTTGCTCAGTGGGTTAAGGATCCAGCCTTGCCATGAGTTATGGTGTAGGTTGCATTCGGGGCTAGGACTGTCTGTGGCTGTGGCTGTGGTGTAGGCCAGCAGCTGTAGCTCTGATTGGACCCCTAGCCTGGGAAAATCCATATGCCATGGGTGAGGCCCTAAAAAGCAAAAAAAAAAAAAAAAAACAAAAAAAACTCAAGATCAGAATTTACTTGGCAAAAGTCAATAATTTATTGACAGAGCTAAGATGAAAATCATATCTTCCTGAATCCTCATTTGGTGTTCTTTCAACTCTTTTTATTTATAACACTAATAAAGAAAATAGAAGGGCTCTGCCTAGATTATTAGATTTATGATGACTTCTGCTAGTATGAATGATGATGATAACAACTCTTTACTGTGTACTAGGTACTATTTTCATCAACTAATTTTACTCTTACAATATTTCTATAACACAGCTACTTGTACTGCCTCCATTCTAGAGAAGGGAAAACCGAGTTTAAATAAAAATTTAATTAGCTTGCCCAACTGATAAATTACGGGGCCACGCATCCCATGCTTACAGCCATTGTGTTATGTAAGCTTGTCAAGAGAATTTGTAAGCTGAAATTGCATGCCAAATCCTGGAAAACAAAGCATTCAGTCTCTGGATGTGAAGGGCACTATTTCATAACTGACCTGGACAACCAGTCAAAATTCTAGAAATTCTTGACCCTGAGACATTAAGATTAAATTTAAGACTGTGTGCTTGGATTAATATTTAATTATGTGTTTGGATGGCTAACAATTGGAAGAATGTGTTTCTAAAGTCAACCATATGAAGGAAACATAAGCATTGACTTACCATTCTCTCCAGATTTATAGATGGGTTTATTTGTCTGCACAAACGTTACTGTCTCCTCTGAAGAGAATGCTACAGATCTCCTCTCAAAGATTTTAAGAGTAGCTCCCTTAGCCAACAAGGTCACAAAAGCCAAATTTTCAAAGGACTTGTGAGAAACCTATTTACATTAAAGAGCAGAGAATGGGAAAATTACTTTTAGGCACTAGGAAGGAAAATGATACCCTAATTTGCCTTTTAAACCTATTATTTCTTTTTGTAAAATGGTTAAGTTATTTTTTATTAAGATAATTACAATGAGAAAATAAATCCCGGAGTTCCCGTCGTGGCGCAGTGGTTAACGAATCCGACTAGGAACCATGAGGTTGCGGGTTCGGTCCCTGCCCTTGCTCAGTGGGTTAAAGATCCGGCGTTGCCGTGAGCTGTGGTGTAGGTTGCAGACGCGGCTCGGATCCCGCGTTGCTGTGGCTCTGACGTAGGCCGGTGGCTACAGCTCCGATTCAACCCCTAGCCTGGGAACCTCCATATGCCGCGGGAGCGGCCCAAGAAATAGCAACAGCAGCAACAACAAAAAAGACAAAAGACAAAAAAAAAGAAAGAAAAGAAAATAAATCCAGTATTCCGAGGCACATAGAAGCACATAAGAAGGCCACCAACATGCTCAAGGAAAACCCATTATTTCTTAATGAGAGACTTGGGGATTAATTTTTACCATCCTTTTAGCTAGCATGGGGCCCATTTCTAATACACTTATTTTGTGATTTCTTGTCTTCCATTTTCTTTTCATGTTCCCCTCTGTCCCAATCCTTTACCTAATTCTCTTGCTTCATATGGTGAAACAGGTCTCCTATCTAAAAATACCATTCCCTATAATCAGAAAGTGCGATATTTCACAAGTTTTATTGTACATATAACTTTTTCTTTTATTTGCTTTTCAAGAATTCCCCAATTTTCCTCCCTGCCTCCACAACCAATCTAGAAATCAAGATTCGTTATTTCTCTAAAAATAATTCTAAGCCATCCTTTTCTCTTCCCATCGGAAGCTCTGAAATGTCAAATTTGGTGGTGCCTCACCTCAAACTTTGCACAAGCATAGAAGTTATCCTCTTCCACAGACTGGTCAAAAATGGTGGTACTGGATCCATCATATTCTAAGACAACACTCAAGGATACAGATTCATTAAGGTTTAAAAGGTGGAGACAAGCTTGCTCTGTAGAATGACTTTGCATCACAGAGGAGACCCATAGGATATATTGCCTATGCAAAGAGAGTCATCAACACTCAAAACAAGTGTAGGAGAAATGCAGAACATGCATAAAAAGCAATTTTAGCTTATTGAAATAGTCCTAAAACATACTTTTTTTTTTCACAGTATTACAATAAACTTGAGTATGCAGAGAGAGGTATCTTAAGAAAAAGCTGTCAGTTCCCTTCCTACACTTGTTTAGAATTTAGAAGGTAGGGAGTTCCAGGGGGGGAACAACTGTAACAAGCCTAACTAGTATCCATGAGGATGAGGCTTCGATCTCTGGCCTCCCGCAGTGGATTAAGGATCTGGTGTTGCCATGAGCTGTGGTTTAGTCAAAGAAGAGGCTCGGATCCAGCGTTGTTGTGGCTGTGGTGTAGGCTGGTAGCTACAGCATCAATTTAACCTCTAGCCTGGGAACTTCCACATGCTGTGGGTTCAGCCCTAAAAAGACAAACAAAGCAAAACAAACAAACATGCAAAAACCCCCCACAAAAACCCTAAAATTCAGAAGGGAAACCAAAGTTCAGTCTCAAAAGTTAAAATGGTAAAATACAATCACATCTTAACACAGAGCATAGCTAATAAAGTCACTTCACTGGTACTTTCATATGAGTAGAAAAAATAATATTCCCTTACGGTTTTGAAGCCACAGAAACAGTGAAATGAAGCAGAAAGGTGCTCAGAAAAATGATAGGCACCATTCTATCCTGATGCCTGAACAATAAAAACTTCAAAATAAAGATTCTCTGCTCCTCTCTGTCTTTCTTATTGGACATCAGTTGTCTTAACTCTCTACTTTCTTTCCTTCCTTCCACTCTGTCTCTCTCCACATATTGTTGCTTTTATATAGTCACACACAATGAGGGATCAATTGCTTTTTTGGAGCAAGTATCATGGACCCACCAATCAAATCACATTTAGATTGCCTCTTCCATTATTTTGGGGTGGTGGGGGTGTCACTTTACGGTACCACTTCCTTCTTAAGTTCACTGGATGCTGATCTGTTTTTGGAATTAGCAGCACAGGTTTAACAGGAAGAAGGAGAATAACAAAGAAAACACTTGTGTGGCACTTAGGCATTCATAGGTTTAATTTAGCACCTCACTCATAGGGCTGCCCCAAGCATCCAAAGGGTTAGTACACATAGGAATTAGCACTTGGAAGAAAAATACCCTTCCAAATTGCTGTTATCTTTCCGAATTTCCAAAGGTAAGTTTTCCAGGCTTCTGAGAGGAGTACCATGTGCCATATTGCCAAAACCTGGATGCAAATATTTATCTCAATATGGGCTCATTTTAGAGGTCATTGAAACTGTGGTTTTTCTATAATTTCATAATACAGAATACATTTAAAATATTGATATGTATTCAACATTTATTATGATTTTTCTTAGTGAGTTTTTCTTTTTGGTTCCTAAATATAAGAAAAAAAAATGTGTGTTAGGTGAGGGACATAGTATTGAACCAGGTCCTGGTGATAAATAGATGAATAAGTCCACCTTTTCCTAGAATAGCTCACTGTCCACTCAGCAGGATATGTAAACATAAATTGCAAATCCATGTGATACAAAGCCTATATTGAAACTATGAACAACATTCAATGGAATCACATTAAAATGATAAGTGGGAAGTTGAAAAGAATTTCATAAGGAAGTTTTGAGTTGGAAATATGAACATGATTATGAATTTTTTCAGGTAGAGTAGAAACCAAGGTAACAGCTTTGGAAAGAAAATTATAAAATTATAATCAAATACTGCGTGCGTTTTAAAAATAATGGTAGTCTCCATTCTCTTGGAGAAAAGACAGTGTATGAAATGACATTCAATAGGCCTCTTGAAAAAGGTCTTGGACTAAAGAGTTTGAATGTTATTTTGCAGAGTTGTGAACATAATAACTTGGTAAACCATGGAAAACAAAAGAGAGAGTGAAACAGTGGAAAGAGAACTAGATGAGTCTGCTTGTCTCGGTTACAGAGTTAAGACCCTGAACAATGGCAATATGTCTTCAAAACACTTTTTTTTTTTTTTTTTACTCCAATTGTTAGAAGGTGAGGCAGTTTTGATTTGAGGATGAAGAAGCGGGAGAGAGTGAGATTGACACTGTTGGTGAATACTATTGCATGTAGTCAGGGAAGACAAAATGAATCCACAGATGATGTGATCTTTACGTTCGGTGTGTATTAAGTATGAGGTGACTGCCATGCAACAGAGAGGCGATACCCAGCAGAGGGTTGAAAAAAATCTGGTGTTCTGATAAATGTGAGAGATGTGGCTATCAATTGGGAATCCTTGCACCATGCAAATGATATTTAATATCCTACATCTAGGGATGTTGCCAAAATTATACTGGAAAACCATTTGCAAAGGGAAAGACAGCCAATGGAAGAGAGAGAATGGCTCTCCTGCTACTCCAACTGGGTGATATTGATCGGGTGAGGGGCAATGTTGGTTTATTTCCCTGGCTCCACTGAGTGGAATCTGAGGTAGTGATCTGAAATGCTCTCTTGACATCATACATATTTTGTATGTGATATGTTTTCTCTAAACAAACAGAAAACATTTTCTTGATTTTCCCAACTGCATCTTTAATGAAGTTCTTTTTTTTTTTTTTTTTTTCCTGTTTAGAGCTGCACCTATGGTAAATGGAAGTTCCCAGGTAAAGGGTCAAATTGGAGCTATAGCTGCTGGCCTATGCCTCAGCTACAGCAACATGGGATCCAAGCTGCACCTGTGACCTACACCATAGCTCACGGTAACGCCGGATCCTTAACCCACTGAGCAAAGCCAAGGATCGAACACACATCCTCACGGATACTAGTCAGATTCATTTCCACTGTGCCACAATGGGAACTCCCCATGATGGTCATTGTTAAGGGAAAGAAATTTAAAATCTATTTGAGAGTTCTTGTGAACATCTTGAAATTCCAGTTCACCTCTCTGAATTGTTTAAGTCAACACTACGAATAAGGCATATTGCCCAAGACCAGTAATATATACACAGTGAATTATGTTTTAAAATAAACAAAACTATTCAGTTCCTGATGTTGCAATCCATTGAAAAGGAAATCACCTTTTCCTCAGAAAGGACAGGTGAAATTGCCCTTCTTGTTTTCAGATGTTTATCTCTTTCATCACTAACTGATTGTTAGGGTTGCCAAGAAAATTTCTAATCATACAACACCCACCTATTGATAGGTAATTAAAAAAAAGTCATGGGGGAAAGACAGATGGATAATAAAGGGCCAAGTGAATATGTATGATGTGGCCAGGTTTACAGAGCTATGTTTTTTTAAGTTTCACAAACAAAATTCAACAGTGTCAAAAATAAGATTTTATCCAACCTTGTTGAGGGTCAGGGTTTTTAATCCTTGCTTTTGCAAAATGGCATCTTACCAAATGCTACCACCTGTGTGGTGAGTTAGACATCTCAGGGCCATGACGCTTTTCTTTACTAGAGAAAATATTAAAATCTTGAGATGAATGGGGGAAGGATGCGTAATCATGATAAAAATATAAGGCAGTGTTCATAATTATGTAATTCATCACTGAAACCACCATCTGGTTGGAAATTTCTGTCACAGTCCTTGGAGAAACATGACCTTAACAAAACATTTAGACTCCAACTAACGCTATCAATTGTTAACTAAAAATACCCCCTGCCATATCAGTAAACAAAGGATGTTGCAGCTATCAGCCACAACAATCACCACTCCTCTGGATGGTGCATCCTGAGGAGACTCAGGATGAGAAAACACAGGAAACTGACCAAGGCATAAGGTGCATATCAAAAGAGTGATTTCAGTGAGCCTAGACTCTTGCATCTTCCTACATGTAGAAAAGCACTAAACTCCTTAACTTGAGATAGTAGGTTTGTCTTTCATTAACAGTAATCATCTGATGTTCCAACTACCTGATTTTCTTGTTAAAAACTCCTGTATATCCTGATTCCTCCCCCTGCCTCTTTGGAATAATCTCTCAGAGTCATGGGAGAGTCTGTGACCCAGGTTGAAGTTCTCAGTTTTGTAGGATGAGTAAAACATAAATAAAGAGGTTTATTCATTGGTTCCAAAAATATTTATTAATTTGTGTTTTAGTTCCCACAATTGGGTAGAAACAAAGAAAAATAATATATGGTCTATTTTCATTAAAAGATATTGATAAGCGTTCCATTGTGGCTCAGCAGTAATGAACCCGACTATTATCCATAAGGACACAGGTTTGATCCCTGGCTTTGCTCAGTGGGTTAAGGATCCAGTGTTGCCATGAGCTGTGGCGTAGGTCAAAGACACACCTGCTGTTATTGTAGCTGTGGTCTAGGCCAGCAGCTATTGCTCTGATTTGACCCTTAGTCTAGGAACTTCCATATACTGCAGGTGCAGCCCTAAAAAGCTAAAATACAAAAGAGAGAGAGAGAATACGTTGATATTATTGGTGAGATAAACACAAAATCGATTCTAGACCATGTAAATGCAATAACAGAGAAGCATGAATTTTAGGATGTTTTCTCTCTGGAGGAGGACAGGATCAAAGAGAATTCCACCAAAGAGGTGACACTTGAGAATCTTCGGGTTTTTAATTTTATTGTTATCTAAAACTTAGAAGCCTTACAGATGTTGTACTCCATACCCAGGACAGTTATTCTTTAACCTGATTAGGCCTAATGGTACAGTAATAAATGAGACTGGATGAAGCTAGACTAGGAAGCCTCCCCACCTCCCAAAAATTTGAATTTGGAACCTGGGTATCAATTATGAGTGATGTTACTTTTTGTTTCCACTTCTGGTAGCTGTAATTTATGCTCAAAGAAAATAAGCTCTTAGCGTTATCTTTTTTGGGGGGACATTGCTTACAACTTTTTTGAAAAAAAAATTGTTGCAAGAACCTTAAAAGTAGATTTAATTTTTTTTTCTTTTTTGGCTTCTGGATTTTGAGCTATCTTTAGAAAGGTCTCCCATCCAAAATAAGGAAAACATTCTCCTATACTGTTTTCTAGAGTTTTTACAGTACATTGGTTTTTTTGGTGTGTTTTTTTTTTTTTAAAACAAACAAACAAAAATTTGGATCCATTTGATATTTATCTTGGTGTACAGTGTGAAGTTTGGATCCAACTTTTCCCACTTGGAGATGACTATCCAGTTGTTCAAATATCAAATTACCTTGTTGCTTTTTAGATGTTGTATATACCAAACACTAAATTTCCATATATATATTGGTTTATTTCTTGTTTTTTTCCGTTCCATTCCTTTAGTCTAATTCTATACTCATGTAACATAAACAGCCATCTATTTATTTTATCAAAAATTTTAATAGACTCTAATACTTGGTCATACCTGCTTTCTTTCTAATGCCCATGCCCTATCTCAGTGCTTCTCCTTTTTAGAGTTTTCTAGATTCTTCCTGATTTTTTATTTTACCATAACAGTTTTATTTTATTTTTAATCTTTTTTTTTTTTAACCATAGCAATTTTAGAATCCAGATTTTCCAGTATAGTAGAAACTCCCTCCTTCGTCAGTCTTACTGGAGTTGCATTAGAGAGAATTGATGTTTTTAAAAAATGTTGAGTTTTTAAAATATTTTTTAAAGTTTAATTGAAGTGCAGTTGATTTACAAGGTTGTGATAGTTTCTGCTGTACAGCAAAGTGGTTCGTTCATGCATATACACATACCCATTCTCTTTCAGATTCTTTTCCCAAATAGATCATCACCGAATACTCAGCATGGTTCTCTGTGCTATACAGCAGGTCCCTGTTGGCCAATCATTCCACATACCTCAGTATGCAGAGCTAATATTTTATATTAATTTAATATATTGTATGTCTGTCTATTCTTTCAAGTCTCTTTTGTATCTTTCAGGGATATTTTAATGCTTTCCTGATACAATTTTTTAATACATCGTTAAGTTTATTTTGAATTATTCTGTCTTTTTTGTTACCACTTTAAATGGTATCTTCTATTGCAGATCCTAAGGAATTTTTGATTTTTCATATAAAAACCACTGATTTTTTTGTTGAAGACCACTGAATTTTGAATGTTTCCTTTATATTTCACTAACTTGTTTTATAGGACTATTTCAAAGGATTCTTGTGAATTTTTCAACGATACAGTAATATTTTCCACAAATGTAGTTCCAGATATATATATTTTCACCTCCATTTAGGTGGAATATTCACCAGATTGTAATTGCAGGGGAGAAAATTCAGATTTTAGTGACATGAATGAATTTGTCCCTTCCCGTCCACTCATAAATTCGTCGTTTTTACTGAGTACCTGCTATATACCAAGCACTGGGACTCATCATTTTTAAAAGTGTTGGAAAGAAATAAGCTGAGTTTTGTGTACGCCTCATGGGAAAAATACATCATTCATTGTAAATTAAAATTTCTTACTATTAGCTGACTGGTAAAAGGAGAAAATTTTTAAGGAACATTGTTGCTTATTTTTGAGGTGTGATGTATTTAATGGACTTAGTATTGAGCAGCTTGCTACATTTCATAGATGCATCGATGATGAGTGTAAATGTTGGAAAGGGATTCACCATTGTCTAAACTGAAAAATACAATATTTATGAAACGAGATTAAATAAATACAGTTTAAAATATGTTGCTGGAGTTCCTGTTGTGACTCAGTGGGTAAAGAACCAGACATAGTGTCCATGAGGATGTGGGTTCAATCCCTGGCCTCACGGAGTGGGTTAAGGATCTGGCATTGCCACAAACTGCGGCATTTGTCACAGATGCAGCTTGGATCTGGTGTTGCCTTGGCTGTGGCCATAGGCCTGCAGCTGCAGCTGCAGCTTCCATTTGACCCCAGCCCAGGAACTTCCATATGCTGCAGGTGGAGCTGGGAAAAGAAAAAAGAGAAAAGAAAAAAACATTATGTTACCACCATTTAAAAATGAGATATGTAAAGTGTGACTACAATTGTATTGATATAATAATGAAAATATTTGTGCACAGTTTCACTCTGAGTAAATTCATTAGGCAATATTGCTTGCTAGTTATAAAATAACTTGAGAGGTGGAGTGTTTAAAAAATGGGTTGTGGAGGATGACAGGGTTCAAATCTAGGTTCTTTCACTTAGAGACCAATTGATATTGGGCATGTTGAAATCTCTTGGAAATCAATTTCCTCATCTGCAAAATGAAGAAAATAATAATGCTAATCTTACAAGCATCTTAGAAGGATTAACTGTGTTCTTGGAGATAAAGCTTTTAGAACAATCTTTGGCACATGGTAAAAACTCAGTAAATATTAGGACATATAAGGTGAGGTAAAGGATTGGACTTAATCAAAGTAAAACATTTATCTGGCCTCATCACTGCTTTTGTAGAATATGGCCATTGTACGATACACAATTTCTATGATTCCTTCTATGTTTATACATCTTATGTCTGTGGTTAGATTAATTGATATTTCTAGACACAGAGAGGATCAGTTGTTTGGCAAAGTACGTGGTCATTTGCTTGGTGCCAGAATGATTTGCATTGTTCCAGGAAGGAGAATCAGTTGCTTGCTGTGATTTTGACTCTGGCTAATTGGTCTGGAAATGTGAAAATTAGTACAAATTGTGCAAATTAATATTTCATTAATTTAGTCCAACACAAACATGGGCAAATTTCTTTCTTACCAACTTCCTCTACCAGCATTTAAAAAAAAAAAAAAAAAATCCAAGTGCAGCCAAAGTCTTAGAAAGCCAGCCATTTTTCTTTATGAACTAACAATTGTGTAAGTAAGAAATCACTTATTTGGGATTAGAAAATTTTCTAGCATCAACAAATCACTAAGGTTCTTTGTTGAAAGCTTTTTTTTTTCCTTCTGTCTTTTTGGGGCTGCATCTGTGACATATGGAGGTTCCCAGGCTGGGGGTCCAATTGGAGCTGTAGCCCCCGGCCTACGCCACAGCCACGGCAATGTGGGATCCGAACTGCGTCTGCAACCTACACCACAGCTCACGGCAACGCTGGATCCTTAACCCACTGAGCGAGGCCAGGGATCGAACCCTCAACCTCATTGTTCCTAGTTGGATTCGTTAACCACTGAGCCGTGACAGGAGCTCTTGAAAGCCTTTGAAAGATCTGAAATTCAGTTTTCCCTTCAACCTGTGATGTGTCTAAAGTATTGTAAAGAGAAGGGTTCCCAATCTATCATCCACATCAAAGAGAAAGAAATGGAGCTTTTTTTTTTTTGGCTTTTTAGGGCCGCACTTTCGGCATGTGAAGGTTTCCAGGCTAGGAGTTGAATCAGAGATGTAGCTGCCAGCCTACGCCACAGCCACAGCAATGCAGGATCCTTAACCCACTGAGCGAGGCCAAGGATCAAACCCACAACCTCATGGTTCCTAGATGGATTCATTTCTGCTGCACCATGACAGTAACTCCCACGCATATTTTTAAAAATCCAAATACCTATAATCATCCTAGCTTTCCAAAGATTTGCAGGCTGAATACCAAAGCATTTGAGCTCTGGGAAAGAAAAACACCAGAATATTTTATTAAATAAAGGACATATTTACACTTTATTAAGATGGTAACATAATATAGATATTGTTCTATATTATTAAAACATTGTTAACTGTAATATAATGTAGACACCTAGTGTGGACTGAATGATTTCTCGACAAGCTCTCTGAGTTTTTCTTCATCTTATTGTTGGTGACCTATGTTCTTCTATCACCCAAGGAAAAACAAAATGATCTTGTGCATTTTCTTCAGACAATAGTTACCAATTTGAATTGTCTGATTGGCATTTCCATTATCTTCTATCTGTTCCTGCTGTCAATCCTCTAATAGCTATTCCTTTAAAACATGCATTCTCAGCAAGGGTAACATCACCCCCAAGGGGGCAAAAATTAGTTCTTCTGGGCTGAGGATGTCTTGCTCTATTTATGTATAAGCTATTTGTACACATAGGATATAACAGTACACAGTATGTCTTTATCTATGGTACTAAAATCTTTTGGTTATGGCCATTCGAAACAAAATGTCTAAAAAGCTTTTCAGGGAACAAAATAGAAAAAGGATTGAGAGACGTTGCTAAAATATTTCAAAAAGTGGATTATATTTTACAGGTCTTGTGTGATACTTAAATTATTTTTACATCATTAATCCTAACGGCTGTACCTGGGTGTATGGAAGTTCCCAGGCTAGGGATCGAATCGGAGCTACAGCTGCTGGGTGACACCACAGCCGCAGCAATACTGGATGCAAACCATGTCTTCAGCCTATGCCACAGCTTTCGGCAATGCAACCCGCTAGGCTAGGGATTGAACCTGCATCCTCATGGAGACTCTATTGGGCTCTTAACATTCTGAGCCATAATGTGAACTCCCAACAGTTAATCTTTCACAGATTCAACCTTGAACACCCCACTGCCACCACCACTTGCCTTAAAATACTTCTATTGAGGATACTATATCCTTAACAACTTTGGAGGAATTATTTACCTCTACTCAGAAAATCTGACCACCTTAAAGGACCAATGATTGATTCCCTCCTATTAAAATGAAGGATACTTATTCTACCAGTTAGGGTTGTGCCCATCTAGGGTACTATTGTTTGTGTGGACATTATTTCTTTTTTGGGGGAAGGGGGCACCACTGCAGTATATGGAAATTCCCAGATTAGGGGTCCAATAGGAGACACAGCTGCCAGCCTACACCATAGTCACAGCAACGCCAGATCCGAGCCCCATCTGTGACCTATATTGAAGCTTGCCGGATCCTTAACCCGCTGAACCAGGCCAGGGATCAAAGCTGCATCCTCATGGATATTAGTTAGGTTCCTAACCTGCTGAGCCACAATAGGAACTCCGAGGACGTCACTTCTACTCTTAAAACCCAACAAATCATTTTAAATTTATTAGCCAAGTTTAGCATGGCTTATGGTTTTCTCTTAAGTAACTCTCAGGGTGGGAGGACATTCACGCTATAGCAAATACAGTGAACAATGCTTTCTGTACTTCATTAAAGAAATACAAACAAATGAACAGCGTATGACTAAGCTAGAAGAATAAAACCACCCGGCTTTCTGAAATGAGCTTACGAGGATATTGGAATGTGTTTTACTGGTCTAGGTTTAATGATCTCAGTTCTTGGCTTTGTGGTCTATTTCAAGGAGTAAAACAATGTTGTTGCTGGGAGCTGTCTCTGTTGCACTGGACTCTGCATCCCGCCCAAAGTCTTAGGTGCTACTCCACGGCTATTATCACATCACGTGGTTCACCAGCTTGTAACAGCAGCATGAAGGGCCACCTCTCATCCAGCTACAAACGGCGTCCTCTGGAAAATCTCCTGATTTTAGCAATGATGAAGATCTGCATATCACAGATTGATAGCCTATGACCTGAAGCCATCTGTTTTTCACCAAAAGCGGGGGATTAAGATATGAAAAAGCACCCTGAGAGTTCTTAGCTGGAGTTCTCTGCTGAACATACCAATTTCACAGAGTACAAACATTCCACAAGGTCACTCTGGAGCCAGACAGACTGAGACAGAAACAAGGTCACTCATCAATCATCTCTAAGTACAGATAGAAATCTGAACATTGTGTAACTACACAAATAACCAGATATGTCCTTCTCCCAGCTCATATCAGTGACTGTAGCTTCTTTGCCGTTTACCGCTTAAGTCTTGGTATGTTTTCCCTGCCTAATGTATTAAAACTACTAAGAAATCTTCAGCAATTACACAGGGCTGTACAAGCTAAAGGAATAAAACTCTCCAAAAAGTATGCTTAAGTGACGTTTTGGCTAATGGAAGCCTGCTGTGTAGTAGAGAACTCTACCCAATATTCTGCGATTATCTATATGGAAAAAGAATCTGACAGAGAATGGATGTGTGTACATATATAAATGAATTACTTTGCTGTACAGCAGAAATGATCACAACCTTGTAAGTCGACTATACGTCAATAAAACTTTAAAAAATTTAAAAAAGGCAAGAGAGGAGTTCCCACTGTGGCACATTGGGTCAAGCATCACATTGCAGGGGCTCTGGTCACCATGGAGGCACGGGTTCAATCTCCAGCCGGCGCAGTGGGCTAAAGGATCCTGTACTGCTGCAGCTGTGATGTAGCTTGAAGCTGTGACTTGGAGTCAGTCCCTGTCCCGGGAATGTCACTATGCCACAGTTGAGGCCATTTAAAAAAAATAAATTAAAAAGGGGGAGGCAAAAGATCTGATACCCTAGGAGAAGGAAATCACAGGAAAATATCAGGAAGGCCCTGGACATGACACCTGCTTTGTCTTTTAGACTGTGAACCTCCAAGATGTGTGTGTAATATCTCAGTCTCTGGGAAATCAAAGCATGAGTTTGTTAAGACATCTTTTATCCTATACCTGCCTGTGTAATCAGATAAACCTGATGTAGAACACCGATCTGTACATTTTCAGCAACACATGTAGCGTAGCTGATAAAGCATGCATGCATGCATGCATGCATGCGTTTTTGGCACATTAAACCTCGTCTTGTAAATCACTAGTTCATTCATCCTTAACTTGCCCATGTTTTCAGGTGCCTTTGGAGATAATCATAGAGTTACCATAAAACAGCTACAAGTTAGTCCTATCTCTCTACAACACCCAGTAACCCAGTAAACCAAGTTACCCAGTGAACTAAAATACTGGTTTCTGATGACATCTGATCTAGAGCAAGCCCCACTCTATAGAATTCTACCCCAAACCTCCCAGGACAAGGCTCAATCTTATAACAGCCCTTTCCTAATTCCTTCCTACTGACATACTGGACTGCTTAGGATAAAGTTGACTTTCAGCTGAACTGGACCAGAAAAGTTATATATAGCCTTAGCTTTGGGAACTATTGGTCTGGCTTTGACTCTTGGCTAAAAAAAAAATGTGCAATGGAATTCATAATGTGTTGTTCAAAGTTTGAAACTCCCATGGTGACCCTTGGAGCAGTTTGTTGATAGATGGTTTCCAACTGGCCCAACCAGAGAACCTGGACAACGGGATAAGTGGGGAATAAGAACCCACATGAGAACTTCTGCCCTGAAATTTCCCAGAGCTACAACTCCTTGAGATGACCTTGGGAGTTCAATTCAGAGCCAGAACATAGAAGACATGTGAAACGAACCCTGGGTGATTGCCCCTAGAAATCTCTAGCCTCCCAAATGTTTGCCTGCCTTCTCTTTCTCTTGCTGTATGATATCTGCGGCCTTTTAAGATAATCTCTTAATTTTTTTTTTTTTTTTGGCTGCCCCACCACATATGGAGTTCTGCTGCAACACTGAATCCTTTAACCCACTGTGCCAAGTCCGGGATCGAACCTGTGTCCTGGCACTACAGAGACACTGCTTATCCTATTGTGCCACAGTGGGAACTTCTACTTTTTAATTAAAGTAGAGTTGATTTGCAATGTTGTGCCAATTTCTGCTGTACAGCAGAATGACCCAGGAGCAGTATATATAATATATACGTCTTTTTCTTGCTTTCATCGTGCTCTATGATGTCTGGATATAGTTCCCTTTGCTACACAGTAGGACCCCATTGCTTATCTATTCTAAATGGAATAGTTTGTATTTACTAACCTCAAATTCCCAGTCCATCGCACTCCCTCCCCCTTCCCCTTGGCAACCACAAGTGTGTTCTCTGTGTCTGTGAGTCTGTTTTGTGAATAGGTTCATTTATGCCTTATTTTTTTTTTTTTTAGGGCCACACCTGTGGGCATATGGAGGTTGCCAGGCTAGGGGTTGAATTGCAGCTGCAGCTGCCAGCTTACACCACAGCCACAGCAACTTGAGATTATTTGTGACATATTTTAGATTCCACATATAAGTGATATCATATGGTGTTTGTCCTTCCCTTTCTCTGGCCTCTCAAATGTTTGCCTGCATTCTCTTTCTCTTGTGGCACAGTATTTGTGGACTTTAGATTAAAGGCCTTAGGTGAGCATGCTCTGTGGAGTCTTGTTGTTGCTTTCAAATATCCAAATTGGCAAAACCTTGCACCCACGCATTCCCATGGTGTGTGGTACTTGCTATAGCTCGTAATAAATGCAGCTTTAACTTAGATCTGTTCTTGTGGGTCTCGGGCTTGTAGGCATCAATGTGGAAAATCAAGGTAGAGATCTCAGCCCCAAATTAGAGACATAACTTATATCAGTGGAAAACAAATATCTACACTACATTCAACTTGTTGAACAAAAGGTTTGGAGAGAAAGCATATGCAACCATAGTACAGATGGTCCCTGACTTAGAGTGGTTTGACTGAACTTACAATTTTTTGACTTTACCGTGGTACAAAAGCAATATGTATTCAGTGGAAACCATACTTTGAATTTTGCATTTTAATCTTTTCTTGGGCTAGCAATGGGTAAAACCATACTCTCTCGTGGTGCTGGGCAGTGGCCATGAACCCAGCTTCCATCAGCCCACCTTCACAAGTGTAAACCATCCATACACTTACATATGTTTTGGACTCATAGAGTCATTCTATTTATAACTTTCAGTACAGTATTCAGTACATTACATGAGATGTTCAGCACTTCATTTTATTTATTTATTTATTTATTTGTTTGTTTATTTAATTTTTTGTCTTTTTGCCATTTCTTGGGCCACTGCCACGGCATATGGAGATTCCCAGGCTAGGGGTCCAATTGGAGCTGTAGGCCCCAGCCTACACCAGAGCCACAGCAACGCTGGATCCAAGCCACGTCTGCAACCTACACCACAGCTCATGGCAACGCCGGATCCTTAACCCACTGAGCAAGGCCAGGGATCGAACCCGCAACCTCATGGTTCCTAGTTG
This sequence comes from Phacochoerus africanus, assembly GCF_016906955.1. NCBI lineage: Eukaryota > Metazoa > Chordata > Mammalia > Artiodactyla > Suidae > Phacochoerus > Phacochoerus africanus. Next base: position 65,983,395 of record NC_062550.1, on the reverse strand, counting down.
GATTCGTTAACCACTGCACCACAACGGGAACTCCAGCACTTCATTTTAAAATAGGCCTTGTGTTGGATGATTTTGCCCAACTGCAAGCTGGTGTAAGTGTTCGGAGCCTGTTAAAGGTAGGCTAGGCTCAACCATGATGTTTGGGAGGTTAGGTGCATTAAATGCATTTTTGACTTGCAATATTTTCAACTTACTATGGGTTTATTGGGACACAGCCCCATCATAAATCCAGGCAGATCTGTCTATGGCTATGTTTGGAAGTGTACACTGATGCATCATGGCATATGACCAGTTTCAAAGTGACCATCAGAGCTGTTTGTAGTGTTCTGCATGTAGCCCCCTTCTTCCGCTTTTACACTCCTGAAAAGACCCTTTAAAAGCTCTTGCCTATTGATTGTCAGTGGGGGAGTTAGCCTTTGGACTCGAGTCTGCCCTCCCTACCTGACTCCAAAATAAAGCAAACTTTCCTTTCCACCAATCTTACTTCTTGACAATTGGCTTTTGAGCAATGAGCAGCCGGACCTCACTTTGGGTAACAATAAGGAAGATTTATGAGGCTTCTAAATTACGCACCTCTGAGAACACATCATTTCCTTTCCAAAAAATAGTAATATTTTTTTCAATTTAATAAAAATTTTATTTTAGTTGTGTTAGTTTCAGATGTACAGCAAAGTGATTCAGTTATACATATACATATATCCATTTTTTCAGGTTCTTTTCCAGAGTTAAATATTTTGTCATTATTTTAGAAATTACTAAGATATTTTAAACCCCAAACTCAATAGTTGGAAGAAAGAAAATCACTCCTCTAAATAATTCTTGAACTGAAGAGAATTTCAAACAATAAACACAGATTATTTATACAAAATGATACTGACAGCATTGCAATATCTAAATGGATGAGATATGGCCAAAGTCCTTCACAGAGCAAACATCACTGCCTTGAATGTTCTTATTATTGATGAGCAAACTACATTTCCAGGATATTTACTTGCTCAGGAACATAGAGTTCAGGAGGCTGGATTAGGACTTGAACCTATTTATTTTTTCAGTACACGAACTGTATGATAGTCCTGTTTATAAAAGACTTTAAGGAAAAAAAAGAATAGCTAACCAACAGTTCTCAGAGCTCCTATCTCACCGCTGAAGCAAGCCTAAAGAATAAAAAACAAGAAATGAATTAGTACGGATATTGAAAGTCATATAAATATTCCCATAAACACTGAGACAAGATTTCACAGATTGATACATCTTGTTGAAAACAAATACTCTGATCACTTAAACAGCCAGGGTAGGAACCCCTCTAGGTTCTTTGTTTTGTTTTAGGAAAACAAAAATAAGAGTGGTTAAAACGAGGCATCTTTAGTGGCTCCAGCCTCAGGATTTGAAGTTGGGGAAGGAGGACAATATAAATTACACTGGCGCTGAATACCAAATTACTTAGTGGCTTAAAACAACCACAATTACTTTTATTGAATATTTTTGACATAGAAACTTGTGTATACTGAAGGTGTAGGATGCATCACTTTGGTATATTTATGTATCGTAATACAATTGTCATTGTGGTGATATGTATTATATTGCATAGTTCTAGGACAGTATCATTGTCTATATTCATTGTAGATCACTGTGGCTTGTTTACTGTTTGCTGCAAGTTTGTACCTTTAAACATTATCAGTCTTACATCCCACCTTCCATTCCCTGGTAACCACTGCTTTACTCTCTCTTTTTCAGATTCCACATGTGAGAGCATAAAGTACTTATCATTCTCTGCCTGACTTATCTCACTTAGCATGATGGCTTGAGTCCCTTGCATGTTGTTGCAAATGGCAGGACATCCTCCTTTTTTTGTGGCTGACTAATATTTCAACCATGATGACTGTGTTACCTCTTACAGCTCTCACAAGGGATTCTCTCCTAGAGTTTCCAGTGCAGGTGCAATCCAGTGATGGCTGGGTCTGGAGTCACTGCAATGCCTTCTTTACTTACAAGTGGAAGACGGGGATGGCTATCACTTAGAACTTCAGGTTGGACTGTTGTCAAGAAGACCTGGGAAGTTTGGTCTCAGCCTGAGTTCCGAGAGCAAGCTTCCTAAGAGTTTCTCAAAGTAAGCAAAGTTTTATGACCTAGCCAGAGATGTCACATTGATTGAAATCACATTCAAGGGCGGTGGGCACAGATCCATACTCTCAATGGCAAATGTCAAAAAAAGTGGGGGCTGCATTTTAAAAGCAACACCGGGAGTTCCCACTGTGGTGCAACAGGATTCGTGGTGTCTCTGTTTGCTGGTACGCAGGTTCAATCCCAGGCCTGGCACAGTGGGTTAAAGGATCCGGCATGGCCACAGCTGCTGCGTAGGTTGCAACCGTGGCTTGGATCTGATCCCTGGCCTGGAACATTCATATGCCATGGGGCAGCCAAAAAAAACTTTTTAAAATAAATGATAAAGAAAATAAGTCAACACTAAAACTATGAGGAAACAATCAAATCACTAACCATAATGCAGGACATCCTGTAATAAAAGTGACCCAGACTCTTCAATAAGTAAATGCCCTGGGGGAAAAAGAGCAGATGGACAATTCTTTAATAAAAAATACCAAAGTGATGTTAAAAAACAAGACAATAGGAGTTCTCGGCGTGGCTCAGCAGTAATGAACCCGACTAGTATCCATGAGGATGCGAGTTCGATCCCTGGCCTTGCTCAGTGGGTTAAGGATCTGGTAGTTGCTGTGAGCTGTGGTGTAGGTCGAAGACACGGCATGGATCTGACATTGCTGTGGCTGTAGTAGGTTGGCAGCCTCAGCTCAGATTCGACCCCTAGTCTGGGAACTTCCATATGCCGTGGGTGCAGCCCTAAAAGGAAATAATAATAATAATAATAATAATAAAATAAACAACAGACTCAAAATGGATTCACTTGTGCTAAGCCCCATGTTAACGACAGTTTTGGCTCTCCCAGAATTGGAATCTTACATCAGTCAGTTAGGAATCATCTGATCAGCATTGGCAAGGTCATCTCCTTGACAGGTTTTGGCCATCCCTTAAAGGAAAGTCACCTTGCAATAACTAGGCCACTTTTTTTTTTTTTTTGCCAAGTACGACTTCCTTGGTCCTGCTCCTTTCTGCCTATAAAAGTTTTTCATTTTGTAAAGCCCTTTAGAGCTCCTTTCTGTCTGCTAGATTGGATGTTGCCTCATGTGAATCAATTTTTCCTCAAATAAACTCAGAAATGTTTAATATTGCTCGAATTATCTTTAAACATGACAATAACCAAGTGCAAAGTGTAAACTTTGATTAGATTCTGTATTGAGGAGGGGAGGGGTTATAAAAGACGTTTGGGGAAAATCTGGATGTAAAATACATCTTGGAATATTTATTAACTTTATTTTTAATTTTCTTAGATTTGTTTATATATGCAACTTACTTTTAATGCTTTCAAAAAATAAGGTAATAGAAAGCAAGAAAATTGTAATAATTGTTGGATCTAGGTAAGGAAAATACTGATGTTAAATGAACTATTCTTGAACCGTTCTGTAAATGCGACACTGCTCCTCTAACTGCACTCTCACAGTTGCAGATGTACATAATGGTCACAAGGTGGCGATAGACTCACTTTTTGAATTTGTGTGAGACCGCTCCTACTGTCAAAGGAGGGGCCGGTAAAAAAAACATTTCTTAATGTTTTAATTCCTCAGATGCTGGTTCTAGGAGAAGAAATGCGTAAAAACCCAGTTGAGCGGTTAATATTGAAATAGACACGCTGGAAAATGGAAGAAACATTCACGTAGGAAGAAGCTAGGATGGATCTTTGCTTCAGGGAGAAGTCTCGTGTCTAGTCCTGGCTTTATCAATGTCCAGTTTGGGAACCTTACTCAAGTTGGCTATGAGCAGCTCTCACACATCAGATGAGGGAAACAACAGCAATACGTGGAGGGCGATTTCCATCAGAATTAGAATTACACTTAGGGATTATACCTGGAATTAAATTTTTATTTTGGTCACCATAGTATTACTTGAATTTATATAATTCAACTTTGCACTGAATTATGAGAGTAAGTAGATATCTACTTTTCTGAAATTTTAGTATGTGTCTCCTTAGAGAGTAAATTCAATGTTGGCCTTTGTTTGTTTTCATAGAAACTTGGCATGTGGTTTTAAAAAGTGAAAACTCAAGAGATCTATCAGAATAAACATGCCTCTTAACTTCCATTTCCCCAACTGCAGGGTTGAAAAAAAGAATCACATTTACATCAGAGTAATGAAAAATTTGATGCTATGTTTCCTACAGCTTGTGTGTGAGCCATAGAAAGGACGCTGAAGGAAAATCAAAGAGCAATGAGAAAATTAAAATGGGAAGAACTTTGAAATGATGGGACGAGTTAAGGTCCCCTCCCAAACTCTTTTAGTAATGGGTCTCTGATGTGAGTCACGACGATGGGCATTAAACCAGTTTCTTCTACAACCCACAGGTGTGTGATGCTATGAAAAAAATCACAGGCTATGAGAGAAGGAGAGGATTTTACAAATCACTTACTAAAACTTTTCTGGAAGTGAGCTAAGCTGTAGAGAGGATGCGTGAAGGCCACATCTGTATGTCAGGGTTAGACCTCATTCCCCTTAGCTGGTCTGGGCTTTTTTTCCACGGAGCATCACTTCAAATGATACATGTTTTCTTTATGTTTCTGTTTTCTTTTTTTTTTTTTTGTCTTTTTGCCTTTTTGAGGGCTGCTTCCTGTGGCATATGGAGGTTCCCAGGCTAGGGGTCGAATTGGAGCTGTAGTCACCGGCCTACGCCAGAGCCATAGCAACTCGGGAACCTGCACCACAGCTCACGGCAACGCCGGATCCTCAACCCACTGAGCAAGGCCAGGGATCGAACCCACAACCTCATGGTTCCTAGTCGGATTCGTCAACCACTGTGCCATGATGGGAACTCCAGAAGGAAGCGCCTGAACAGGGACTTGAACCCTGGACCCTCAGATTAAAAGTCTGACGCTCTACCAACTGAGCTATCCAGGCCCTTTGTTTTCTCATCTACTGAATGAAGAAGTTAAACATGAACTTCTGTAAGATTCATGAGAGAAGTCTCAGGATTCGTTCACTTTGTACCAAGAAATGCACATTCCGCTATTGCAACAGAACCCTGAGTTAAAAATAACAGAGACCTGAAATGGAAATTAAAGAAATGGAGAGGAAATGGATGGCTAAGAGGCAGAATATACTTTATTTCTTTATTATATTTCTGACAGGTTTTAGGTTTTTTTGGCAGATCCATCTATTTTCTGTATCACAGGGCTCAGAAAACATTTGTGTCTTTGAGATGGAGACACAGTTGTTTTCCCCAGCAACACCAGTAATAGGTAATCTGTGGAGCAGAAGAAAAGCCTCTACTTAGTGTTTGTGACTTTTCTCACGTAATTCTTCTCACCCAGCGGGTATTTTCTACAACTTTCTGGAAACAATGGGATGCTCAATTATTAAGCATTGCAGAAGTACACAGTCACAAGTGAATATTGATATAAACTTTGAATGCAAAGCTATTCTAAACCTCTGGAAATTGCAAGCCCATCTTCACTGGCCAAGAATGGTTTTAACAAGAAATGACATAACGATACATACAAACGAGCTGCTTTGGAAACCGGAAATTGAATCTCCTTTTTCCTACTATTGAAGTGTCATGTGGATGTTTCTTAACTTCACAGAGCCTTGATTTTCTTAAATGTTATAGGATATAGCCCCCTAGTATTGGGGGAGGCATGTGAAAGCATGATCACACTTAAACAGAGCACATGCTCAGGAAAGTTAGTTAGTACTTTGAGGGTGGTGGATACGCAGGGTCTAAGGAATTTGAAGGTAGTAGGGAAAGGAGGCTCCGCTCATGTCATATGCACTTGGAGTTTCATTTTATTCCCATTTCAGATACGTTGGTGGGTCTCTTCTAGGATGATACACAGTACTATCAGGTCCAAAGAAACACTGGTCATATGGCTCCCTGCAGGTGGGAGGTACGATGCAAGTTGGGCTTGGGATGCCAGCATGGGTTGAGTGCAAGCCATTTACCTCTTTGTCTCAAATAGCAAGAGAAGTGGTGGCCGTGGGCAGGACTCTTTCAGAGCTTTTCTTTGCTACTTTGTTCTGGTTCTTGGCCCTTGGCCCTGAGATGCCAATTAGGTTTCCTTCTCTTGACACTTTGCTTGAATGAGTAACCTCTCTCAACCAAGCTATTGTGTAAGTGCCCTATATTTGGCTTCTTGCACCCTTCTGGTCTTTGCTTCAGTTTTCAAGAGAACTTTTTGAATGCTCATTTGACCAAGTCGATGACTCCCTTTCCAAAAAGTTTTTGGTGTTGCCCCAGGCCTTCCTTGATGAGATCTCTACCTCATTCTCTACCGTTATCTTATTAAACCCTCAGAACAGTCCGATGAAAAAAAATTATCATCACCCTTTATGTTTTGCTTTACCTGAAAACCAGGGCTGAGAACTGAAATAAAAGCAGAGTCTAGCTGCTGCTCTTTCTACTATAAAATCATACCTTTCAGGTTTACCTGATCACTGTTTCAACCAAACCATCACTTTCATCCTCAAAATAAAATAGAATATTCAATTGAATTTAATCCATCAACTTTGCCTATATTTCTGCTCATAGGGACACTTCAGTGTTTTCCAACTTTATTATAAACCTTAATAAAATAAACATAATGTCCCAATAAGAAACACATACAAACCAAAACCAAACAAACCAAACACATACAAACCAAAATTAACCTTTACTATTTACAAAAAATAAACATAATGTCCCAATAAGAAACACACATACAAACCAAAGTTAACCTTTACTATTTACAAAAAATAAAAATAAGTTAGTATCAGAGTTACATTTATATGTAATAAAGTATAGAAAATAATCTGCAGAAAACATAAAAAATCAGAGTATGGGAGTTCCCGTCATGGCTCAGTGGTTAACGAATCCAACTAGGAACCATGAAGTTGCGGGTTAGATCCTTGGCCTTGCTCAGTGGGTTAAGGATCCGGCATTGCTGTGAGCTGTGGTGTAGGCCGCAGATGTGGCTTGGATCCCGCGTTGCTGTGGCTCTGGTGTAGGCCGGAGGCTACAGCTCCGATTGGACCCCTAGCCTGGGAACCTCCATATGCCGCTGGAGCAGCCCTAGAAAAGGCCAAAAAAAAAAAAAATTAGAGTAGATTTTAATAAAATATATTTTGCCTTTTCATACATTATTTCTAGTCCAGAACACTTTATTTTATATTTTAAAAATTTTCTTAGGGCTGCACTCATGGCATATGGAGGTTCCCAGGCTAAGGGACAAATTGGAGCTGTAGCTGACACCCTATGCCACAGCTACAGCAATATCAGATACCACAGGTTACGGTAATGCCAGATCCTTTAACCCACTGAGCGAGGCCAGGGATTGAACCTACCTCCTCATGGATGCTAGTCTGGTTCTTTAACCACTGAGCCACAACAGAAACTCTAAACACTTTATTTTAAAATAATTTTCATTTTTAAGTGCTGCATTAAAAAAAATATTTTAGAACATGAGTCAATATCAAAATTTGCTGATTAAACAAATATTTCTTTCAATGTTTAATAATTTTCCATACTTAAATGATTACTATATTTTGATAAACATAAACGTGCTCCTATGATTTTGTTGTTATTTTTTCAGCCAAGCCCATGGCATGCACAAGTTCCTGGGCCAGGGATCAAACCCTCTCCACAGCAGTGACTCAAGCTGCTGCAGTGACAGTGCTGGATCCTTAACCTGCTGCACCACAAGGGAAATCCTTTGCTCCTGTGTTTTAAATTTTAAGCTCTTATTTTTTGAGTGATTTAAAAAAATTTATTTAAACTGCAATTTATATAAATGTGAACAACTCATTCACAGACTCAAACAGCATAACACTGGCATCTGTTCTCAAAAACTCATCCAAAGTTCTGTTCAGAAATTTGTATGCCTGCAGGTTTTTTGCTTTCAAGGGAAAAAGACGTCCTGCCCTCTTCTGTGTAAATAACCATGAAGTCCATTTAAATGTGTAACTTAACTGTGTAGCATGAATCCTCCTGTAACACCTATGGTTATCTCGACCATCTTACACGAGAATCTGTGAATAGCTTTTCTGTGGTTTGTGCTTCTCCACCATATCCCCTGAAACAACTCTCTCTCTTATACCACTGGTTAAAATAGTCTACAATAGTTGTCATAATGTGGGTAGTTTCTCTCAAATGCCTGGGTTCCACACTGTGCTATTAACTCTATTTTTTCCCTTTCCTATTCATTGTTCTAATGCTGGTTGTAACCCACTAAGATACATGGTCCCACAGTTTGAAGAACACTGTTTAAACCATTCTTTGTGCCAATAGCTTCCAGCTAGAAATTTCTTAATTTTTTTTTGGTCTTTTTAGGGCCATACCTGCAGCACACGGAGAGTCCCAGGCTAGGGGTCAAATTGGAGCTGTATCCTCTGGTCTATGCCACAGTCACAGCAATGCCAGATCCAAGCCACATCTGTGACCCATACCACAGCTCATGGCAACACTGGATCCTCAATCCACTGAGTGAGGCCAGGGGCCGAGCCTGCATCCTCATGGATGCTACTCAGATTTGTTTCCTCTGAGCCATGATGGGAACTCCTAGAAGTTTCTTGATTTTTAAATGTTGTTATTTTAAAACTTTTTTATGTGCCCCTTCCAAAGGAGTTAATCTCTTCCTTGTTTCCTAAAACTCCATTGCAGATAAAAAAATACATATTGTTATGAAGGGCTGATTGATGTCTTTTCACATACGGAATTTTTTGACCAACTTCAGAATCATTGGAAACTGCATATTCATATTAGCTTTTCTAATACTTACATCTCAGAATTTAAAAAGGAGCCATTTATCCACTTCCAGTTCTTCTCTGGTAAGGAAAAATTTAGTCCAATCCAAAATATAATTCCTCCACTAGCTGTCAGATTTTGTATGAGTCTCTATAAATAAATCAGAAGAAATGATTGGACATGGAATTGTCTTCTCTATTTGTGGTTTGCATTCTCTACTCAGCCTCTAAAACCCAGTTCAAGTATCACCTCCTCTATAAAGCCTTTCCTAATTTCCCATCAGAGTTAATTATTCCCTTTGTGCTATATCTATCTATATGTTTATATTGTTGAATTCATTAAATTGTGTCTAATCATTTGCTTACACATCTGTTTAGTCTCTCAGAGTGTGAGCTTCTTGAAAGTCAAAGTTACTACTTCTACCTGCATAGAACGCACAGGCTAAAGCATGAAGAGCTTAGTATGGCTGGAAGAAAGTGCTAAGTCAAATTAAAGCCTTTTACTTAATTATTTACCAATTCTTCATTATCTTGAATAAGCAGCAGACTGGATTCTTTTGTGGAACAGTCAGCTAGACTGTCATTCCAGTGTTTATAAGAGTTATGAAGAAACAAGCATTTTTCTTGGAATGGTTGCCAATTTGTTGGGCACTTTAGCAGAGCTGGTCTTTCTAAAATAAGAAAGGGGAAGAAGACATAAATAAGTATCATATTTCTAACCTGTCCCCACCCCACTGTGACTAATTATACATGCACAGGTCACTATAAAGAAAAAAGGGAGGTCTTTGGTCATCACTGTTACAACGATTGGTGAAGGGTTTTGAGACTTACTGTTGGTTCCGGTACTAAGATTTAGAAAGGAGTGACCAGTTGAATCACCGACAAACAGAATAACTTGTTCAAGTCCACACAATCAGATGCTGGTAGAGTCAAACTCTTTCTGAGTTTCCTTAAATTCATCACTGGTGCTTATCCTACTACATGGACAACAATCTCAAACTTACATTTAAAATGTCTACTTTAAACAAAATGTAAAATGAAAAGAAACTAATACTTCATTTCACTAAATTAGGGCAAATACCATGGAGAAAATATTACACGGAATTTTTTTTTTCTTTTTTTCTTTTTTTTTTTGTCTTTTCTTGTTGTGGCTATTTCTTGGGCCACTCCCGCAGCATATGGAGGTTCCCAGGCTAGGGGTCCAATTGGAGCTGTAGCCACCGGCCTATGCCAGAGCCACAGCAACGCGGGATCCGAGCCGCGTCTGCAACCTACCACAGCTCACGGCAACGCCGGATCGTTAACCCACTGAGCAAGGGCAGGGACCGAACCCGCAACCTCATGGTTCCTAGTCGGATTCGTTAACCACTGTGCCACGACGGGAACTCCCTTTTTTTCTTTTTATGGTCACACTGGTAGCATATAGAAATTCCTGGGCTAGGGGTCAAATTGGAGCTGCAGCTACAGGCCTATACCATGGCCACAGCAATTTCAGATCTGAGACACGTTTGTGACCTACACCACAGCTTGCGGCAATGCCAGATCCTTAACCCACTGAGCAAGGAAAGTGATTGCATTTGCATCCTCACTGAGACTATGTCAGGTTCTTAACTTGCTGAGCTACAATGAGAACTCCCCACAAGAAAATTTCTAATTTGCAAAGTTATATATTTGCCTATTAGTGAGATCTCTTAAATAGCATTTCCCAGAAGGATTTTCTAGGTTTCTTTCTTTCTTTCTTTCTTTCTTTCTTTCTTTCTTTCTTTCTTTCTTTCTTCTTTCTTTCTTTCTTTCTTTCTTTCTTTCTTTCTTTCTCTCTCTCTCTCTCTCTCTCTCTCTCTCTCTCTCTCTCTCTCTCTCTTTCTTTCTTTCTCTTTTTTTTTTTTTGGTGCTTTTTTTAGGGCCATGCCCATGACATATGGAGATTCCCAGGCTAGGGGTCTAATAGGAGCTACAGCTGCCAGCCTACACCACAGCCACAGCAACACCAGATCTGAGCCGCATCTGTGACCTACACCACAGCTCACAGCAATGCCAGATCATTAACCCACTGAGCGAGGCCAGGGATCAAACCCGCAATCTCATGGTTCCTAGTCGGATTCCTTAACCACTGAGCCACGACGGGAACTCCCTCTAGGTTTCTTAACATTTCTGTTCCATACAAATGCGCAGAATAAATGATCACATGCTGCTAGTGACTTTCTTAACACACACTACTTAGTAAGTGTGACAACAAGATCGTCTTGATTAATACAATAAAGATTAAAGAGTTCATTTCATGTTTGTGTTTCATTAATCAACTTCAGACTAAAGTTATCTGTCTGGTACAATCATTAAAATCATCAATATTCCATTTAAATATATACTTTGTCTTTTAGCTTTTTTTTTTTTTTTTTTTTGGCTATTATTATTGACTGTCTAGCAGTAGCCTCTCATAAGGCGGTACGCTCTTGTAGTTAGGATTATAGGCTCTGAGTTAGATCACCAAAGTACAATTCTCAGTGTCACCATTTAGTACTTGTAGGACCCCGAGTGCGTTGCTTAACCTTTCCTTGCCTGGGTTTTATCAACTGTAAAATCAGAGTGATAATCGTATCTGAACATAGGGGTGTTGTGAGCCTGGACTGTGTTATGAGCCTTAACTAAGGTAACACAAGGTAACGCATGAGACTTATGGAATGGTAGCTGCTATTCTTCGGAAATTCGAGCCACAAAATATACCTGTGGTTTCGTTCCTGCTCTCTGGAACATCCATGCTGGTTTTTTCTATTGACAATTTTTGTCGTAAGAATATCACTAGTAAAGAAGGAGAAATCATTAAAGAAAGATTAATGCTTCATTATGCACGGCAAAGGATGTATTATATTTATCACTTCAGCAAATTGTTTTCTCAACAAGCTTGAGTATGGATGGAAGAGAGAGGCAAAAGCAGTAGTAACAAAGGGTCTACTTAGAAGACAGCATACATAAACGAACACATAACCAGTGAACACATGCAGACATTGAGTTACCTGTCATCTGATGGATAAGTAAACCCGAAGGTGTTACTTAAATTCTTAAATTGCTTACACTCCTCCCTGCACGTTCTAGCCTCATCATGAGTAGCCCATGGCTTATCTCATGGGAGAGATTGCCTAGGACAATCTGGAATTGAGTGAGCACTTAAGAAACTGTAACTATTTGGAAACTTTTCTTTGTTATTGTGCCCTTTTTTTTTTAATCATAATTGTGATTTTTTAAAACTTCTTAGAACACATGTAAAATCCCCTGTGAAGACTATCAGAACCATTTGGAAGAAAAATAAGAGAGGATTGATTTGACAAAGCACCTATGGGCTGAGCACTGTTAGAAGCATGGTTTTGTAACTGTCTTCTCCTTCACTGGTCTGTCACTTGTCTTCACTCTTTGGGGTGGCCAAGTGATGCTAACATACTTGAATATTTATGGTATAGGTCGAAAAAGTAGAACAAGATATAAATTATCTTGCATCACTTACCTGAAATACTCAACCAAATCACAGCCAAGGCCAGAAGAGTAATCCCAGCACAACCAAGTTTCAGAGCAAATTTATGCCAAGGTGGACCCTGACAAACATCTGAGACATTAAGAAAACATACTAGGTTAACTCAGTTGAGTCCATCTGGTACAAAAAGCAAAGGTTGTTTGGATCACACAAGAACAGTTAGATTCAGGTTGTAGGGGTGGTGGGGGCAGGAGAGAATATTCATCAATCATCTTAAAGTAGGGTCCCACAAAGAGGAACCTCAGATTCAGCTGAGAGTTTGATCATTGATAAAACAGAAAAATTTTTGCCTGTCTTGTATGTGAAGGATTAGTATAAGAAGCAAATGAAATAGACGTGACGATGTTTTGAAAAGCGCCAAGTGCTATACTAAAATGAAGTATGTGTCCTATTGTAGGAAGTCCAAGAATTTTGGCTAAAAGGATGGTCGTTATTTCTTCAAGACACTTTTTTTTAGGCTCTATTTTGTGCCGAACAACTTTTTTTAATGTGCTGGTGATATAGGACAATTCTATTTTTATTTTTATTTTTTTATTTTTTTTGTCTTTTGTCTTTTGTTGTTGTTGTTGTTGTTGCTATTTCTTGGGCCGCTCCCGCGGCATATGGAGGTTCCCAGGCTAGGGGTTGAATCGGAGCTGTAGCCACCGGCCTACGCCAGAGCCACAGCAACGCGGGATTCGAGCCGCGTCTGCAACCGACACCACAGCTCACGGCAACAACGCCGGATCGTTAACCCACTGAGCAAGGGCAGGGACCGAACCCGCAACCTCATGGTTCCTAGTGGGATTCGTTAACCACTGCGCCACGATGGGAACTCCCAGGACAATTCTATTTTTAGACATGGATTCCTCCACTTTGCTGTTGTCTGAAACAGTCATTTCCAACTTGGACCAAATGTATGGAATTCAGGGAAGTTTGTGAGTTTGCACATTGTTTTCAATATTTCAATGAGTATGCCGTAATGTGAACCTAAATCTGCAATATTGCATCATCTAAAAAATGTCAAATCTTTGCTTTTCTCTGCACTCACGTCAATAGCAATCTTCTGTGTATCTCATGTTCATCAAAAGTTGAGATTATAGGAGCTCCCGCTGTGGCTCAGTGGGTTAAGAACCCAATGTAGTCTCCATAAGGAAGCAGGTTTGATCCCTCGTCCTGTTCTGTGTGTTAAGGATCCAGCATTACTGCAAGTTGTGGCGTAGGTTGCAGTTGTGGGTCAGGTCCTTTGTTGTTGTGGTTGTAGTGTTGGCCAGCAACTGCAGCTCTGAATCAACCTCTGTCCCAGGAACTTCCATATGCTGCAGGTGTGGTCATAAAAAGAAAAAGTTGAGATTCTATTAATTAGTAAAATGGAATCATAAATTAATGATAATGTTATCAATGTATTTGCTTCCAGACATCTTTAAAAACATGGATTTCATACAGAAAAATAAGAAAAGAGGAACTTACTGATACAAAAATTCTTGGGAAACACTAAGATACAACTTCCAAAATTAAAGCAGCTCTGACAGGAATTATTTTGATAATTCATACCTCAGTTATTCTACTTCAAATTGTGCTTAGACAATTTCTATATCTGACTTAATTATAAACCCCTTTTATTCCCATTTGGCTTGATTAGTTAGATATATTACAATTGTAATTGTTTTCTAAAATGTATTACTAGAGCCAAGGGTCTTAACAAGTAAAGGTTTTCTAATTTATCTATAGCTCTTTATTTATAGTGTCTACTCCTTTTATGTATTTTCTATTATTTCTCAATATAAATGGACACTTGCTTTGCGTCACTTGTTAAAGATTCTAGTATCAGATATGTCTGTAATAAAATATAGTCTTTATTCTCATTAAATGTTCCACAGTACCTGTAAGTCCTTTTCTATTTTATTTTTATACACTCTACCTGGAGCTTAAGTTGTGTGACGCCAGTTTTCAGACAACTACTAATGATTTCTTCTGCTATGATGCTGACATTTAGCTCTTTCTACAATTCCTTGGGGGATGTTCCCTGGTGGCCTGATTGTTAAGGATCCAGCTTCATCACTGCTGTGGTGCGGGTTCGATCCCTGGCCCAGGAACTTCCACATGTCGTGGGTAAGGCCAAAAAAAAAAAAAAAAAAAGTTAAAATGTCCTTGGAGAGATGGAAATTAGGGTAGCTAAATGTGATAAAAGATTGTGGGAGGAAACAGATAATAGAGTAGATTCAAGTTGTTGGCAGATGGATTATCATCAGGAAGGAAAAGATAATAGTAGGCACTTAGAGGAGACTCAAGGTCATATTTCCAAAAATGGCAGAACCAGATGGGAGGATATTGACTTAAAACTTTTAATGCAAACCAGTGGGACATAGAGGGGCCAAACTCATAAAGCCTAAGCCTAGTCCTAGGTGACCTTTCTCTACAGTGTATGTTATTTTACCTTTTTCTCTCTTTTCTTATACTTCCTTCCCTCCCTTGGAACTTTGAGAAATGGGGAAAGCTTCATAGAGTCACTATGTTAGTATTTTTTTTCTGAAGTATCATGGTGGTGAAGAGAGAGGCTCTCAGATCTAACAGATTGGTATTTGAGCATAATACTTTGGTCATGAACCTTCATAACCTACAGATTTCCTCAGCTATGAAGTGTGGAATACTATCTACTTCATGAAGTTTTGGAAAGGGTGATATGAAATCATTCTCTTAGACATGATGCCTGGCACATAGCAACTATGCATCTAAAACGTAAAGAATTGAATGGAGGGGCCTCTGCCTCTCCTGGGTTACTTTTTTTCTGCCACATGACATGGGATTAGAGTTACAACAATAAAGTGAAGAGGCTATGGAATATTTAGTTATCTGGAAATGCCCACTTAGGGCTGTGTTTTGTTTGGATATACATAGTATGTTACATCATCTCACTTCATTGCTCTGAACTTTCCCATGGCTTTCTATCAAGTAGATCTGAGTCTATGAGTCTATAAACCTGTCTACAAATCCCTGTTCAATCCAGCTTCCCATTATTTTTCTAACTCTATCTCCTGCTATTTTCCAAACAGACATGCTGCCATTTCCCACAAACCCACGTGCTCCCTCTAAAGTAGGACAGGCACGTTCACATCCCAGGGATTTTTCACCTGCCGCTACAACTTCTAGAATACTCTTCCCCCAGCAAGCATGCCTTTATCACCCTTTTCAGATCTTGATTCACACATCATCTTGTCAGGCAGCCCTTCTATGATAATTCTTTTTGATATGATACCCTCTCCAAAAACGACCTCTCAATTCCATTTTAAAAAAGGTTTTCCTCCATTGCACTTAATGCCATCTGAGCTTCTATATATAATACTTAGCTATTGTTTATTTGTATGCCTTTATAGTAGTACAACATAAATGCAGTGAAGGAAACTATGTTTTGTTTTGTTCACTGCTCTCTCCTAGAACATGCCTGGCACAGAGCAAGTGCTTATTTTGGGGTGAACGAGTAAAACTCTAGAGGCATTTTGCAACACCTATCTACCTTTCTAAGAGATCAATTCCGGGCCTGTAAGCAAAATAGGTCACAACTCACATCTCTTTCTCTGGCTTTCCTGATTCTCTTCGATAAAAGCACTGTTCTACACAGTTACCGCAGCCTGAAGAGTTTAGCCAAAGAGCTCAGTAGTACTTTCACAATAATTGTAATACCAGATCAGTGTTGGGGGGGGGGAGAGAAAGTTGCCTGCTATTTCATTAAACAAAGGATATTGTGGCCTTAAAGCCATCAGACGCTGCAGCCGCACCCCCCCCCCCCCGAACTGTGCACCCTGAGGGGATTCGAGATGGAGAAAAATAGGACACAAGCCCTAGATAGTTAAGATGCATAGCAAAGGAATGATTTTGGTAAGTCTGGATTCTTGCATCTTCTCACAAATAGAAAAGCACTAAAATCATTAACTTGAGAATGTCTGTTTTTGTGATTACCAGTAATTTTTGATGTTTGACTGCATTTTTTTTCCCCAGCAAAATCTCCTATATATCCAGGCTCTTCCATTACCTCTTGGGAATAGTTCCTCAGAGCTATCTGAGAGTCTATCTTCTCGGCTATAATCCTAGGTGAAGCCACTGAATACATAATTCTCAGCTTTTAGGTTAGGGGTTTTTTTTTTCAATTGACAAGTGTTTTTTTAGAGTCACCTATTTTGTTCTGACTTTATTCTACTAGTTTTCAGATTTACTTTTTTAAAATTTTTAAATTTTTTTAATAAAAAAATTTAGGGCATCTCTGATGGCCTAGCAGGTTGAGGCTCCTGCTTTCTCACCGCTATGGCTCTGGTTGCTGCTTCATGGTGGAGGTTCAATCCCTAGCCCAGGAATTCCTACATACTGCCTATGTGGCAAAAAAGAAAAAAATACAAAAAAAGAGAGAGAGAGAACCTGAAATAAATGTTGCAACTCTTTAAAAAAATTAAAAAAACTTTTAAAAATTTTAATATTTTTTTATTTTTTATTTTTTTATTTTTTTTGTCTTTTTGCCTTTTTCTAGGGCCACTCCTGTGGCATATGGAGGTTTCCAGGCCAGGGGTCAAATCGGAGCTGTAGCCACCGGCCTACACCAGAGCCACAGCAATGCCAGATCTGAGCTGCATCTGCTACCTACACCACAGCTCAAGGCAATGCTGGATCCTTAACCCACTGAGCAAGGCCAGGAATCGAACCCCCAACCTCATGGTTCCTAGTCGTATTCGTTAACCACTGAGCCATGATGGGAACTCCTAAAAAAACTTTTTTTAAACACACTCATTGCACATGGAGGTTCCAGGCTGGAGTCAAATCAGAGCTACAGTTGCTGACCTATGCCACAGCCACAGCAAAGTGGTATCTGAGCCATGTCTGTGACCTATACTGCAGCTCACGCAATGCTAGGTCCTTAACCCACTGAGCAGGGTCTGGGATAGAACCTGCAACCTCATGCATACTAGTCAGGTTCGTTACTGCTCAGCTACAATGGGAACTCTGCTATTTTTCAGATTTACTTATAGAACCATATTTTGGGGAATAATGATTGCAATCAAGATAGATACATTTTATGGCCCCATTGGTTGGGGATCATAGATTGTAGCTTTTGAGGAAACTCTAGCTGTCATTTTCTGTATTCTTTCTCCAAAATCTCTTTCCAAGACCATCCTGCCTTCTCCTCACTTTTGCTAGTTCTGAGTAGGGAATAAAAAGTCTTGCTCTTTTCCATCAAAAAATAACTTATGCTTGACTGGAATCTCACTGTAGTTATCAAAGCTTCCAATTTCCTTTCACCCCCATGTGGAGGGGATCATGAAATTATTTGATAACTCCAAGACTTTTCAAACCCCAATTTAGGATGCTGATAATTTAATAGTTTCAAATTATATGAATCATCTTAAAAAGATACAGCCCACTTGCTAAGCACTTATATGGAATGAATATCAGATGGGATACAAATTGCAATGTTTTAAATGTTAGTAAATTTGGTTAGACTTCACGAGATAATACTATGTCATGATAATTTTATGCTTTTTTTTTTCTGCCTAGTTTTTGATTTCTTTTTATCCAAGCCCAGGCCGTGGAATCCATCACCTTAGAATTCCTTATTTCTTTCACTTGGAATATTAACTCCTCTGACAAACAGAAAAGTGTCAACTTCAACAACAAATACAGAATAGGTTCATCAGTGATGTTCTCCCATATCTTGTGTCTTTTTCTCCTAAACCATTATACTTTTTCATTTAAAAATCACCAGATCGTAATTATATTCAAGTCTGTGATCTTGAACATAATTTTCTTCCAGAACACTTTTTTTCCCCTTCCCTTTGGAGAGTGAAAGATGTTAATTATTACGCTTATACCATACAATCTGAAAGGAATGCCATGGATGCAAATGCACTGGAACTTAATCACAGTATTTTGTAGAGGGAATCGTAATAAGGTAGCTTACTATTACAGTAAGGTAATGTATCTCTAAAAATATTCCTTTGTTCAAACATGAAAGATAGCCTTCAGGATCTTTTAGCCAAGTCTCAATAATAGGAGCAATGTTCACTTCTCACACTGGTATCTTGAGAAAAAATAAATTTATGAGGTATGTGTTTTTTTCCCCACAGTTGTGATTCCCTACAGACCAGCCATGCTAAACCTACTTAACATTAACATACACTGCTGTTCATCTTCAAAACCATGATTTAAAGCCATGAATTTAAAAGAAAAAAATCTAACTCTGGAAAATATATAAATGCCCAAAGGAAAAGCAGAGGCACTTACTCTGAGGAGCTGACGAGCTTTCAAGGCCGGAATCCCTGGATAAGTTTAAATCCGCATATATCACCTGTCTTTCCATTGCAAACAGAAGAATGTAGCACTAAACTTGGGTAAAAGGAAAAACTCCAAGTTCTATGAGGCAAGACCAGCAAAAGGAAGTGACCAGTCTTGAAAAACCCTGTTGTCTCTCTTATGTCACCGCACTTCAACCTGTGGGTTTTTTCGGTTAGATTAGTGAGAAAATCCACTTACTGGGTGTCCATAATACGTAACATGCAATTAATTGGTCCGTTGTTTGACAAAATTCTGGGAAGTTTTGTTTGTTGTCTTTGTAACCATTATATTTTTTTAAATTATTATTTCCTCAATACATTATTTATTTTTTCCTACCGTACAGCATGGTGACCTAGTTACACCTACATGCTTACATTCTTTCTTCTCACATTATCATGCTCCATCATAAGTGACTAGACATGGTTCCAGTGCTACACAGCAGGATCTCATTGCTAATCCATTTCTAAGGCAATAGTGTACATCTATTAACCCCAAGCTCTCCATCCTTCCCACTCCCTCCCCCTCCCCCTTGGCAACCACAAGTCTATTCTCCAAGTCTATGATTTTCTTTTCTGTGGAAAGGTTCATTTGTGGTGTATATTAGATTCCAGATATAAGTGATGTCGTATGGTATTTGTCTTTCTCTTTCTGACTTACTTCACTTAGTATGAGAATCTCTAGTTCCATCCATGTTGCTACAAATGGCATTATGTCATTCTTTTTTATGGCTGAGTAGTATTCCATTGTGTATACATACCACATCTTCCTAATCCAATCATCTGTCGATGGACATTTGGGTTTCCATGTCTTGGCTATTGTGAATAGTGCCGCAACGAACATGAGGGTGCATGTGTCTTTCTTAAGGAAAGTTTTGTCAGATATATGCCCAAGAGTGGAATTGCCGGGTCATATGATAATTCTATATTTTTGAGTACCTTTCTCCATGTTAGGACTAGCATGAGGTAAATGAGGCAGTTTTCTAGAGTGCAAATTTAAGAAGCTTCCAAAAAACTTAGGAATCAAGATAAATAATATTTACTGCAATGTTGTAAAAAGTAAACACTAATGAAAAAACTACAGGGTGCCTTTCAAAAGCTCTAAAATCTTCCTGAAATGTTTGTGCTAAAAAAAAAAGATGCAAAATGTGGAAAATGGAGTTGTAAACGTAGGCAAGACTGCTGAGTAAAACAACAGAGAAAGCAAAGAGTTAAAGATCAATAGACTACTCTTAGCTTAAAATAGTGTTTTTAGTGCTCTGAAGTTTAGTTTCAAGTTATGAAGCGTGATTGTGACTATTAGGAATTTGTTAAAGAAAAATTAACACCAATTCTCCTGAAAATCTTCCAAAAATCTGAGGAGGATGGAACATTTTCAAGCTCTGTGAGACTAGAATTACCCTGATACCAAAGATAGACAAAACACTACCAAAAAAAAAAAAAAGACAAATATTGCTGAGGAATAGTCGTATAAAATTTTTCAACAAAATATTAAGAAACTGAATTCAACTGAACATTAAAAAGATTATATATCATGACCAAATGGATTTATTCCTGGAATAGATGGATCGTGTATCATAGGCAAATCAAGCATTGTAATACATTGCATTAATAGAATGAAGAAAAAAAAAAACAACACATGATTATCTCAGTTGATGGAGAAAAAAATGTTTCACAAAATTCAACATTCTTTCATGATAAAAACACTCAACAAACCAGGAATGAATAGAAGAAAACTATCTCAACATAATAGAGGTTATTTTTGAAAAGCCCATAGTCAACAGCATAATCAACGGTGAAAGACTGAACGCTTTTCCTCTAAGGTCAAAATAAGGATGCCTGCTTTCAGCACTTCTATTCAACACAGTATTGGAAGTTCTAACCAAGCTAATGAGACAATAAAAAGAAATAAGTCCATCTAAGTTGGAAAAAAAAGAAAATACTATTTTCGTTCAGAGATGAAATAATTTTACATGCAGAAAGTGCTAAAGACTTCACACACACACAACACACACCTATAAAAATAGATGTATTTGGCTAAGTTTCAGAATACAAAGTTAATACAGAGATATCAATTGAATTTTAACACACTAATAATTATTTGGAAAGACAATGGAGAAATTAATTCATTTGCAAAAGCATCAAAAAGAATAAAATCTGTAGGAATAAAGCTATTAAGGAAGTGAAAGGCTTGTACACAGAATAATACAAAAATTTGCTTAGAGAAATTAAAGAAGACATAAATGAAGAAGTATCCTATGTTCATGGATTGGAAGACTTGATATTAAGATGTACATACTAGCCACTACCATACGACCCAACAATTCCACTCCTGGGTATATATTCAAAGAAAATGAAGCCACTAATTCACAAAGATACATGCACCCCAATGTTTATACCAGCATTAGATACAGTTGTCAAGATGTGGAAACAACCTAAGTGTCTAACTACAGATTAATGGATGAAGAAGATCTGATATATGTATGCTTAGTTGAATGCTACTCAGCCATAAGAGAGAGTGAAATCTTGCATTTGCTACCACATGAATGGACTTGGAGTATATTATGCTAAGTGAAATAAGTCAAACAGAGAAAGACAAATACTGTATGATATCACTTACATATGAAATTTAAAAAGAAAAAAAACTAATGAATATAACAAAAAAGACATAGGCTCACAGATAGAACAAACTAGTGGTTACTAGTGGGAGAGAGAGAAAGGGGAGGGGAAAGATAGGAGTAGGGGATTAAAAGGTACAAACTACTATGTATAAAATAAGCTACAGGGATATATTGTACAATACAGGGAATATAGACAATATTTTATAATAATTATAAATGGAGTATAACCTTTAAAAATTATGAATCATGGAGTTCCCATTGTGGCTCAGTAGTTTAAGAACCTGACTATTATCCACGAGGATGTGGGTTTGATCCCTGGTCTCTATCAGTGGGTTAAGGACCCGGTGTTGTAACAAGCTGCATCATGGTTTGCAGATAAGACACAGATCTGGTGTTCCTGTGGTTGTGGTTTAGGCCAGCAGCTGTAGCTCCTATTTGACCCCCAGTCCAGAGAACTTCCTTATGCCACAAGTTAGGGCCTTAAAAAAGAGAAAAAACAAATTGTGAATCACTATGTTATATGCCTGAAACATATATTTTATATCAATTATACTTCAGCTAAAAAAAAAAAAAAAAGATGTGCTTACCAGCCAAAGTGATTTAAAGATTCATTGCAATCCCTATCAAAATCCCAATGGTGATTTTTTCAGAAATAGATAAAAATTATTCTAAAAGTCACATGGAATCTCTAGGGAACCTCAAATAGACAAAACAATTTTGAAAAAGAACAAATTTGGAGGAGACAACTTATTTCAAAAACATATTACAAAGTACAGTAACCAAGTATATGACATAAAAGCAGATAAACAGACCAATGAAATAGGAGAGCCCAGAAATAAACCACAGTGTATATGGCCACATGATCTTCAACAGCAATGCCAAGATGGGCAAAAGACAGTCTCTTCAACAAAGAATGCTGGGAGAACTAGATATCTACTTGCACGATAATAAATTTAGACCCTTATCTTACACCATATACAAAGATTCAATAAAACATATTCAAGACCTAAATGTAAGACCTGTAACTATAAAACTCTTAAAAGAAAACATAGGAAAAATTTCATGACATTTGATTTGGCAAGGTTTCTTTTATGTAATACCAGAAACACAGGCAACAAAAGCAAAAATAGATAAATGGGATTGCATCAAACTTTAAGACTTTTATGCATGAGAGAACACAATCGACAGAGTGAAAAAGCAACCTACAAAATATGATAAAATATTCGGAAATCATATATGTGATGAGGAATTGATGTCCAGCATATAGAAAGAATTTCTATGACTCATCCACAAAAAAATTAAAGAGCCTGATTTAAAAATGAGCAAGAATTTGAATAGACATTTCTTCAAATGATGATATCCAAGTGGCCAACAAGTATATGAAAAGATGATCATCATCACTAATCATCGGAGAAATGCAAATCAAAACCACAATGTGATATCACCTTACGTATGGTAGGTTGGTTAATATAAAGAAAATTACAGAAAATAATAAGTGTTGGCAAGAATGTGGAAGAATGACTTGTGCCCTGTCGATTGGATTGCAAAAGGGAGCAACTACTATAGTAAATGGCATAGTTTCTCAAAATTTAAAAATAGAACTATCATATGATCCAGTAATCCAACTTCTAGGAATATATTCAAAAGAATTGAAAGCAGGGTCCCAAAGAAATATTTGCACACTCATGTTCCTAATAGCACCATTCATAATACCCAAGAGTGGAAGTAACCCAAATATCCATTAACAGATACATTGTTAAAGAAAATGTTGCATATACATACAGTGGTATACAATTTATCCTTAAAGGGGAAAGAAATTCTGTCCTATATTGCAACATAAATGAATCTTGAGGATATTATATTCTGTGAAATAAACCAGTTATAAAAAAAAAGTGTATTGTTCCACTTATAGGAGGTGTCTAAAGTAATAAAATTCACAGAAACAGAAAGTAGACTACTGGTGAGGGGAGAGAGAAAAGGGAGTTCTTTAGTGTGTATAGCGTTTTGGCTTTGGAAGATGAAAAATACCTGGAGCTGTCTTACAGGAATTCTGTTAACACTACTGAACTGTATGCTTAAACGTTACGAAGGTAAGTTTTGTGTTATGGGTTTTTTACCACAATAGAAAAACAAAAAGAAACAACAACAAAAAGGAAAGTTGCATATCTGAGGGAAAACTAGTGTTCAGTAATGACAGAGGAAGGAAGGGAGGGTGTATTATCTAAAAGTCTCCAAAACATAAGGGCAGTATTTTTAATGGTCTATCTCTCCTCTCCCCCACCCAGAGAATTGGAAAAATGGTCTCATGTTGGACGAATGCAGTGGGACAATGGAGATGGGAGATGGAGTGGAAGCCTCTAAGGATTGAAGGATGCAGCAATAACCCCACTTATGTTCTGGATTGACATATGTACCCGAGTGTACCATTAACCAGCTTATTCAGATATGGAATCATAAACAAAGTGATTCCTGCTACATTTAATACTTAATGCCTTCTAAGAAGGCTTTTAAATGATGGAAGATGAGATATGTTTCCAAAGAAGACAAAGTCGGCTCATTCAAGAATCCATCATTTGGTTAAGGATTATAACTTTTTTTTTTTTTTTTTAAGGCCACAGGTGCAGCTTATGGCAGTTCCCAGGCAGGGGTTGAATTGTTCATGCCACAGCAACGCCAGATCCAAGCCACATCTACAACCTACACCCTATATCACAGCTTGCAGCAATGCCATATCTTTAACCCACTGAGCAGGGGCAGGGTTGAAACTGCATCGTCATGAATACTAGCTGGGTTGGTTTCCATTGAGCAATGTTGGGAACCCCAGGATTATCATTTTGCTTGGCCTTCTCACTCATTAGCATTCAGTGGTACTGTTTAAGGATCAGATTTTGGTTTAAGTCTCAGTACTTCAGTGTAAAATCAAATACATTTTGTCCCTTCTTCCTCTGTGTTCTGTAGCTCTTACACACAGAACATATTTGTAATTGATTTGCAATGAGATAATAGCAATTTATGTCTGTTTTGCTATTAACTGGAAAATTTCCCTTGAATCATGACTATTTTCTAATGCCAGAAGAATACTGAAACAGAGAAGAATGAACTTGACTTATGTTGGATCTATTCTTTAGCTCTAACCTTTGTACTATTGCCTGAGCTTAGTCTTAGTGGCTCTGGTCTCTTGTTTTTCTTTCAGGACTGCATCCACAGCATATGGAGGGTCCCAGGCTAGGGGTTGAATAGGACCTGTGGCTGCCAGCCCTAGCCCCAGCCACAGCTACGTCAGATCAGAGCTGTGTCTGTAACCTACACCACAGCTCACAGCAACGCCAGCTCCTCAACCAGCTGAGCAAGGCCAGAGATCGAACCTGCATCCTCATGGATGCTAGTCAGATTCATTTCCACTGAATGAACTACATTAACTACAGGAACTCCTGGCTCTGTGCTTCTGTAAAAAATGTTGCCTGAAATATTAGTCATAATATTTAGTCTCAGACTTTTCTCAAGGCTCTGCCTCCCAGGCTTGACCTCTAAAGTCATGACATTTCCCATTCACATAAAGATTAAAAGTTGCAAAACAGAATAACTTTTGTTGGAGCTTTACAGAAGCATCAGAACCAGACTTATGTGGATAGTCATAAGAATAAATAATTATCACATTACCGCTGGGGTCTGGCCAGCACCCAGAAGTCTGCAACAACCAGCTACACCCCCTCCCTTTTTGTGTAAAAGACGTCTGATTTCCAACTCGGGTAAGACAATTCTTTGATACAACGGTCCTCCATCTTCTCATCTTCTGTCTTTCTGAATAAAATCGTGATTTCTTGCCTCAACAACTCATCTCTTTTTTTTTTTTTTGTCTTTTTGCCATTTCTTGGGCCACTCCTGCGGCATATGGAGGTTCCCAGGCTAGGGGTCTAATTGGAGCTGTAGCCACCAGCCTACGCCAGAGCCACAGCAACGTGGGATCTGAGCCACGTCTCCGACCTACACCACAGCTCATGGCAATGCAGGATCATTAACTCACTGAGCAAGGGCAGGGATTGAACCTGCAACCTCATGGTTCCTAGTCAGATTCGTTAACCACTGAGCCACGACGGGAACTCCAACTCATCTTTTAGTTATTGGCCTGTTGTGCAGTGAGCAGTACAAGCTTGGACTCGATAGTGTAATATCTATCTATCTATCTATCTATCCATCTATCTATCTATCCACAACACATAAATAAATGAATATATATATTTCATATATATGAAATAAATTAATAGTGATGTATTTATTGGCCTTATTCAGTGCTTCATATTTGTACTGGGGAGCAGGTCACACTGCGAGAGTAAAATTTCTACACACCAACTGAACCATAGATTAACACAAGAGCAAATACTAACTCTTTCAAACTGTAAATGTACTTTATTTTTCTGTAATGGATTATACCCACATTTAGAACATGTTCAATGTTATATTGAGACAAAGATACTGCACAGAATTTTTTTTGTGTTTAAGTTTCAGAAGTTTCCACTGCCAACAAAATTAGGTCAGTTACCTTTATGCACAGGAAATACTTACCACAAATATCTCTGTAGAAACATTTACAGCTAAGGTGTCAACTAATGGTGTCCCTGTTTAGCATTTACCTGAAGTTCAATAGCTAAAATGCATATCCACATTATTAAAACTTACTTTTACAACATAAGAATTGCATTTATTTTTAGAGTAACACAGTTCTCCTACTGCTTTTGTGTTATTAAATACAGAGGATGTGGATAGAAGATAAGGCAGCTGCTGGAAATCAGATATCTCAAAGTCTTTTTATAAAGTGATATGCTCCCTTGATCATGAGGTTACTTCAGTAGAGTCATTCAGTCTGTATTCATAAAACATCTACTGTGTTACACTCCAAATTATTTGTTTGGCGAGTTATGTAATTAAAACTTCTATAGAAAACATCCATACATGACACAAACTTAGCAACCAAAAATATACAGTACAACCTAGGTCTTCACAAAATAAAAAAGTAGGGCAAATTTCCAGCTAATGTGTAGATGGTTGCAGTGTTAGGGATAAAGAGACTTTATCTACAGCAAAAAAAGTCTTAAAGCAATAGGCCAAGAGACTTGGGTTTTGAACACTGTGCAAGATAAAAAATTACATAAAACAATTCTCTGTAATATTTATCAATAAAACTTATAGTAAATGCATAAAAAAACATGTGTGCAAGTTATCTGTGTCAGCCTCAGATTAGGTGTCACTTCAGGGAGAGCAGAATGGAGAAAAATGTTTTTTTTGTTTGTTTGTCCTTTTGCCTTTTCTAGGGCCACACCACAGCATATGGAGGTTCCCAGGCTAGAGGTCTAATCGGAGCTGTAGCTGCCGGAGCCACAGGAACGGGGGATCCGAGCTGCATCAGCAACCTACACCACAGCTCATGGCAACACCGGATCCTTAACCCACTGAGCAAGGCCAAGGATCGAACCCGCAACCTCATGGTTCCTAGTCGGATTCGTTAACCACTGAGCCACGACGGGAACTCCAAAATGGTTTTATTTGTGTTTGTACATTTTATTTAACTTGATATGAAGAAAATATGGGCAAAAGTGTTCATGTATGTGATATGTGAGCCATATTTTTTTGTTTGTTTGCTTTTTAAAAATTTTTAAATTTTATATTGGAGTAGAGCTAATTTACATTGTTGTGCTAGTTTCAGTATACAGCAAAGTGGTTTGATTCTATATATATGTATGTATAAAGAATCTGAAGAAGAAAATATATATATTCTTATATCCCATATAAGTTCTTACTGAATATTGAGTAAAGTTCTCTGTGCTCTACAGTAGGTCCCTCTTGATTACCTATGAGCCATATTATTTTGAATCACTTTATCTGATTTTTTTTTTCCACTGTAGGTCTCAAACATGCTTTTGGCCATAATTTTATTTTAAATATATTTTTAGTCATTTTGCTTACATGAATTTCATAACCAGTAGGTTTTATTTTATACAAGAATCACATAAGATGAACCCATTATTTCATCTCCTTATTTGTTTGTGTGTGTCTTATGCTTACCTTTTGCTATATGGTCTATATTTCCTTTGATTGAATAGCATGTAGGTGCACAGCCTTCTTTTGTTAACTTTGAAAGTTTATAATCTTATTAAAGTCTTTAGTGGCAAATATTTTTTTACATTTTGGATGAAAATTTACATTGCTTTAATTCTGAGTGAAGCTGAGTATCTGTTCAGTGCTTTAGAGCTATTTGTGGATCGTTCTGGGAAATTTTCTGCTTTTGTCATTTGACTATTTTGATACGGAATTTCAGAGGAGTTCGTAAGGACTATTTAGAGCTCTTAATATATTAAGGAAATTATCCTTTTTAGCCCTAATGTATTTCTAAGAGTTTTTTGGTATGTGTTCAAACTGTTGACTGCTATCACTTGACTCAATCTCCTTTGGTAACTTTCTCCCAGTTTATAATCTTTACATCAGGAATCAGCAAATATAGGCCGCTGGATCAAACCCATCCTGTCACCTGATTTTTTATAGCCTACAAACTAAAAGCATTTAAACTGTTGAAAAAAAATCAAAGGAAAAGTATAATGATATAAGAAATCTATATGCAGTTCAAATTTAAATGTCTGCAAAAAAGTGTTTTTATTGGAGTTTTTAAATTTTATTTTGTTTTTATTGGCATTTCACATGTACAACATTATATTTTGACTTCTGCATACACTATAGTGTGCTCACCACCAACAGTTTGGTTTCCATTATTTACCATAGAGTTGACTTATTTTCCCATTTTGCCCTCCACCCATACCATTTTCCCTGGGGTTAAGTACTATTCTATTCTGTGTATCTATATGTTTGTACTTGTTTAGTTTGGTTTGTTCATTTATTTATTTGTTCATTTATTACAAATGAATGAAATCATATGGTATTTGTCTTTCTCTGTCTGACTTATTTCACTTGGCTTCACACCCTTAAGGTTCATCCATGTCATCACAAATGGCAAGGTTTCATCTTTTTTATGGCTGAGTGATACTCCACTGTATGAATATACAACATCTTTAACCATTCAGTTAGTGTTTTTTTCCCATAACTTGGCTATTGTAAATGACGCCACAATGAAGATAGGAGTGCATATATATTTTTGAATTAGTTTCAGTATTCTTTGGATAAATACCATAAATGAGAATAGCTGGATCATGTGGTAGTTCTACTCTTAATTTTTTGAGAAATCTCCATACTTTTATCCATAGCGACTGAATCAATTTACCTTTTCACCAACGGTTTATGAGGATTTCCTTTTCTCCTCATTTTGGCCAATATTTGTTATTTCTTGCCTTTTTGATCATAGCTGTTCTAATAATTGTGAGGTGATATCTCATTGAAGTTTTGATTTTTCATTTTACTAATTAGCAATGTTGAACATCTTTTCATATACTCATTGGTCATATAGATATCTTCTTGGGAAAAATGTCTGTTCAGATCTTCTTCCCATTTTTAATTGGGTTTCTTGCTTTTTGTTGTTTGGTTGTATGAACTCTTTATATATTTTGGACATTAACCCCACATCAGACATGTCATTGCAAGTGTTTTCTCCAACTTGGTAGGTTTAGGTTGTCTTTTCGTTTCATTGATGGTTTCCTTTGCTGTGTAAAAGCATTTTAGTTTGATGTAGTTCCATTTCTTTATTTTTGCTTTTGTTTCCCTTGCTTGAAGAAACCTATCCAGAAAGATATCGCTAAAACTGATAACAAAGTGCATGCTGCCTATGTATCTTCTTGGTTTTTTATGGATTCGAGCCTTATATTCAAGTCTTTAATTAATTTATAGTTGATTTTTGTGTATAAGATAGGGTGTAGCTTCATTCTTTTGCATGTGACTGTCCACTTTTTCCCAACATCATTTATTGAAGAGACTATCCTTTTCCATTATGTTCTTTGCTTGTTTATTGTAAGTCAATTGCCCATATATGTGTGGATTTATTTCTGGGCTCTCAATTCTGTTCCATTGATCTATGGGTCTGTTTTTCTGCCAATACCATGATTTTGATTTCCACAGTTTTGTAGTATAATTTGAAATCAGTCCATGTGTTACCTAAAGTTTTGTTCTTTTTTTTTCAGGATTTCATTGGCTATCTGAGGTTTTTTGTAGTTCCAGTATAAATTTTAGGATTTCTTTTTCTATTTATGTGACTAGGATTTCATTGGATCTGTAGTTTGTTTTAGGTAATATGGACATTTTAACAATATTAATCATTCCAATCTATGAGCATGCTATATCTTTCTATTTCTATGTTTCTTCTTCAGTTTCTTTCAACAATGTCATAGTTTTCAATGTACAAGTATTTTACCTCCTTGGTTAAATTTCTTTCTAGGTATTTTTGTTGTTGTTACAATTGTAAAAATGGGATTGTTTTCTCTTTCTACTTCATTGTAAAGTATAGAACACAACAGATTTTTGTACATTGATTTTTTACACTGCAGCTTTACTGTAGGCATTTATTATTTCTAATACTTTTTCTTTTGGTGGAGTCTTCAGGGTTTTCTACATATAAAATATATCATTCACAAATAGTGACAGTTTTCTCACCTTATGAATTTGGATGCTTTTTATTTCTTTTTTTTTGACTAATTTCTCTACCTAGGACTTCCAATACTATGCTAAATAAAAGTGGTTGGAGTAGGCATGCTTGTTTTGTTCATAATTTTAGAGGGATAACTTTTGGTTTTTACTGTTGAGTATGATGTTAGCTGTGGGTCTGTCATATGTGGCTTTTATTATATTGAGTTATATTTCTTCTATACCCATTTTATTGAGCATTTTTATCATATATGGGTGTGGAATAATTGATCATAAATCTTTTTTATTGTTTTTCGGGACTCTATTTCATTTATTTTTGCTCTCATCTGCGGGGAGCCAAGGAGATGCAAGGACTCAAAAAAAGGATCTTGCCTCATGGCAGAAAAACCTGAAGGCAGGTTCCTAACCAAGGAAGGGCACTCACCTGAATGGTACATGCTGAAGGTGGGCCTCTGGACAGGATAAAAGCCTGCCTGTATGGTACAAGCCGAGAGCAGGCCTCAGGTTACATGGCTCTCATTTTGATGTTGATGGGGAAGAATTGGGGCTTTCCTGGGCAAACAGTTTCCATGTTTGCACCAGAGAACATGGATTGTTTCTCGGGTGACTTAGTCTTTCCTGCTGTTTTATTTGTTATTCAGTTTTCCTCAGTCTGTCCTGATTATTTGCATATTATTCTTATTTCTCATTCTTATTTTTCCTGTGGTGATTTGTGACTTAACAAAATTACAATAATAATATAATAAGAATTTCATCCTAAAGGACTTTCCCCTATTTAAATCCAACTTAATTAAAAGCACAGTGTTTATCTACTACCTAGTCATGCAGTGGAGTTAGGATTTTAGTGAAGTCCATAGAAGTGAGACATATATTATTCTTGATCAAAAGAAACCCAGCTGTGAGTTTTGTCTTTGACTTTAGAAAGTTTGAACAGTAGCTAGCTAGGTTGATTTGTAGTTTCTCACACTGTCTCCCTGCCAAGGACACTTTGAAGATGGACACTAGTCTAAAGACAGGATTTTTTGTGTTTGTAACTTCTTCAGCGTGTGGGAATTGGCTGGCCATGAGATGGTTTGTGCTGGGTCTCCTCTTTCCCACATGATATGCTGCACCTGTTTGTCCTTGAATTGTACTCACTAAATTTAGTTAGACTAAAGATTTTAAAACATGACGTATTGCTCCTGTACCATGTGATCAAAAAACAAAGTCTAATAGTTAACCAATGTACTTTTAACACTACGATGTAATCTGTAGTGAAAAACTGTCTGTATAATTAACCACTTATGCCAGTAAAATTTGAGCAGTCCACGGCCCTGAAAGAAGGGCCAAAGAGGCTGTCTCCATTCTTTGGCCTCCACTGTCCATCTCTGATGGGGATGTATACTCCCTGGCCGCCAGAGCTGGCCTCCAGCAAAGTGGCGCTCCAACAGGGGCCCGAAGGAGTAATCATTAAAAGTAAGTATTGGGACAGCTAGGATCTCACCTAGGGTGCCCGGGACCCCTCCTATAGAAAGATGCAGGGAGAGTAGGGGTGAGTAATCATGTAACAATGTAAAGATAAGTAATTTGTGAAATAACTGTAAAGATATTGTAAAGATAAGTAATTTATGAAATAACTGTAAAGATATTGTAAAGATAAGTAATCTGCAAAATAGCTGTAAAGATATTGTAACGACCATGGGTCATACAAAATCAAAAGAGAGACAACTATTCATTGATATTTTGTTGCATATGTTAAATAAATGAGGTGTAAAAGTTACTCATTTTCAGATTGCTGGATTTTTACATCTCGTACAAGAACAATGCCCCTGGTTCCTAGAAGAAGGCACTGTTAATCTTAAAACCTGGACCGAAGTAGAGAAACAGTTGAAGCTTTATTATACTCATCACAGTCCAGAAGAGGTGCCTGTAGATGCTTCTGCATCATGGTATATAATTAGAGATGTATTATATCCTCAACAAGAAATTGATAAAATGCCCCTTAAAGCTAAACGGGAACCAGGAGAAAATATTTCCCTATTACCCTCTGCCCCTTCCCAAGTAATGCTTACCACAACACCTGCTGATGGCAATGTATTATCCCCAAAGGAGGAGGAGGAGTTAGAAGATGCTACAGCTAGATACCATAGGGAAGATTTCCATGCCTTTACAACATATCCTATAATTAATAAGAGTCCCTTGACTTTAGTCTCCCCATAGGGAACGATTTGGCCAAAGACATTCTGGATACTCGCCTCCTGTGACAAAAACACAGAGGGCCCAATTCTCTGGGGTTAGGGCTGCCAGACGGAGGGTTAAAGTTGAGGGTCATATGGATTTCTCTTTGTACTTCCCAATGGTTTTTGACGGGGACTCAAACTAAATGCCCTTTGGCAAATGGCTGTTACTCATTTTTCCAGTTTTCCAGTGTAATTTGGGCCTCAGCCAAAATAGGTGAGGCCTATAAAAATGTTATTTAACATTTGTTTTTCTGTTTTACACAATTAAAAATACCTAAACAACTTAAAACAAATAATGCTCCAGCTTATACATCTTAATCCTTCCAGTCGTTTTGTACCCAGTTTCATATTTCTCATTCTAGGGGGATTCCTTATAACCCTCAAGGACAAGCAATAGTAAAAAGAGCACACCAAATATTAAAAATCAAATAACTAAATTACAGGGAGGAGAATTTATATATAGCTTTCCTCATCATGTGGTTAATCATATAATGTTTGTTATTAATCACCTAAATGTTGATTCCTGTGGAAGTTCACCGATGTCAAGACATTGAAATCCTAAAAACACTATTAAACCTCAGGTAAAATGGATGGACCTCCTTACAGGTAAGTGGTAAGATAGAGAGAGAAGGAGAGACAAAAAGAAAAAAAAAAAAGTTAAGTAAGTGAAAGAGGGTAAAGAGGAGGTAAAAAGACAGAGAGGAGGACAGCAAAAAAAAAAGCACAACAGTATGGAGACTTAAAAAAGAGCCTATGAGCCCCCCTCCTCAAAAAAAAATTTGGGACAAAAACAAAAGATTGAAACAAGAAGGAATATAGGGGGTGGAGGAGCTGCAGACGAGAGATCAAGTAAGGAAAAAATGGAAAGAAACAGAGATTAGAGACAGTGAAAGAGTCAAGAGGTGAGACTGGAGAGAGAGACACAGGATAGGATTTAAAAAAAAAAAAAGGGTAATAGAAAAATAAATTGGGAGGAGGATAGTCCTTTCCTAAAACATCTACTAAAAATTTTGTTTTTTTAAAATATAAACCTCCATCTCAGGCACCGGTGGAGAAAACACCTAAATCTGAGGACCTTTCTTTATTCGGTAAACAACCTCCTATTGGCCCAGGATTTCACCCCGAGTCTGGTTTTTTAAAGGCAAAGAAGGAGACAAAAAAAAAAAAAAAAATCTTGATTTTCCCTGTCTAACTTGCGGGAGAGGTTTTGCTTATGTTTTTTCTCAGAACTCATCATGGCCCATCTGGATTCCTGGTCATCTGATTAAACATGTCGCCACCACGACTATCAAAAATAAAGTGCTGTCCTGAGGACACAGAGGGAAGGAGACCCCAAAATAAACAAGTGACAAAATTCCTTTCTACACGGCTGAGAGATTTAAACCTCAACCGCCAACTGGACCGCCCTGCAAGATGGGTAGGAACTGCTCAACTGCCTACCCGGGACCAAATAGAGAGACCTACTAAAAATGCTGAGGGGTTGGTGAGAGCTCAAAATCAACATTTAAATCTTACAACTATGTTCATTGCTATGCTTATAATTCTTTCTATTCAAACAAATGATGTCTCTGCTAAGTCACATTGGGCTTTTTTTCCCCCTAACCTGCCCAGTTTTCAGCCTGCTACTTGAAAAAATAAAATAATTAAAGTACATATAAATCAGTCTAACCTGTTAGGGGGACCAGGGCTTCCTTCCCCTCCTTTTGAAATTCCTACAGCCAGTTCTTCTAATTATTCATTCCTCAAAAGTTCTGCAGCGTTGCCGATTTGTTTTGCTCTGCCGTTAACTCCTTATAGTCCTAGACCAACTAATGTCTCTGGCTAAGATACTTGTTTTATTATTATTATTATTATTTTGTCTTTTTGCCATTTCTTGGGCCGCTCCCGCAGCATATGGAGGTTCCCAGGCTAGGGGTCGAATCGGAGCTGTAGTCACCGGCCTACGCCAGAGCCACAGCAACGCAGGATCCGAGCCGCGTCTGCAACCTACACCACAGCTGACAGCAACGCCGGATCCTTAACCCACTGAGCAAGGGCAGGGACCGAACCCGCAACCTCATGGTTTCTAGTCGGATTCGTTAACCACTGCGCCACAACGGGAACTCCCAATACTTATTTTCTAAAAGCTTGTTTACAAGTTCCTTATGCTTTGCTTCTTTCAAAATTTTTAATGTAAAAATTCATAAAAAAAGATGTTTTTACTACTCAATGTGATAATTGTAACTTAACAAATTGTATTAGTTCTAATATTGATAATTATAAATTTTTGCTTATTGTAAAACAGCATCCATATGTAATAATTCCTGTAAATGTAACTGATAATTGGTATGATAATCAGGAGTTAAGAACCTTACAATTGCTCAATAGTCAGTTAACTAAAACCCAACGATTTGTTGCTACTCTTATATTAGGAATTACTGCCTTGATTTCTATAATTACTTCTTTAACTGTATCGGCTGTTGCTCTAACAAAACAGGTACATACTGCAACTTTGGCCGATCAATTATCTAAAAATATTACTTTAGCTTTAACTGCACAAGCGATTATTGATAAAAAATTAAGTGACAAGGTTGATGTTTTGGAAGAAGCAGTTATGGCAATGAAACAGAAAATAGTTTCTCCTAAAGTTAATTTGGCTCTTCGCTGCCATGCAGATTTGAAATGGATTTGTGTCACCCCTCTCCAGGTACATAAGTCTCATCACACCTGGGATAAAATTAAAAATCATCTCGAAGGAGTTTGGAATCACTCTGACTTTGGATTGGATATTTCGAAATTACATCAGGAGATACTGGATATAAATCAGGGGGAACGAGCCTTCAGTGCTCAAAATATAGCATCAGATTTATTTAATAACATAAGCAGTTTTGTGAGTCACCAATCTCTTACCTCTGTGCTCATTAGTCTTGCTGTGTCTGCTTTACCTCTGATTCTACTATTGCTGTCTCTCCCAGTTCTGTTTAAACTTATAGGTCGTAATTTTTGACATCTTTCAACTGAACATCATACATTCATTTTAAAAAATAAAAAAGGGGGAGATGCGGGGAGCCAAGGGGATGCAAGGACTCAAAAAAAGGACCTTGCCTGATTATTTGCCTATTATTCTTTTTTTTGTCTTTTTTTTTTTTTTTTTGCTATTTCTTTGGCCGCTTCTGCGGCATATGGAGGTTCCCAGGCTAGGAGTCCAATCGGAGCTGTAGCTACCGGCCTATGCCAGAGCCACAGCAACGCTGGATCCAAGCCACGTCTGCAAACTACACCACAGCTCACGGTAACGCCAGATCCTTAACCCCCTGAGCAAGGCCAGGGATCGAACCCGCAACCTTATGGTTCCTAGTCGGATATGTTAACCACTGAGCCATGACGGGAACTCCACGGCAAATTCTTAAGCTTGTATGTCTTCTCTCAACTTTACAACCCACCAGGCTGACTGTTGGTAATCTCTTTTTTCTCTTCTAGAAGGTGGTGCTGTAGCTCAAGACTGTGGTTTCTTCCTTGTGCTCAGAACTTTGCTTGTTTTCTGGGCGTCCTCTCTGTCTGTCCAGGCTTGCTCTCACCACCGCCCTCAGGAGTGCACACAAGGAAGCAGCCACAGAGAAGGGGAAGTGTGGGATTGGCACTGTGGCACTGGGGATTCCCACAGGCAGATGGGAAGATCCTCAAGTGAAGATTTCCCAGCAGGTTTTGGGCAGGTCTCCTGTTTGAATCTAGAACACAGTCAGCAGACATCCCTTTAATTCCCTCTGTCGTCTGCCCTCTCTCCCCATGTTTCCCTTTCCCTAAGTCATGGAGCGCTTGTTTAATACTGTTGTTGTTGACGCCTTCTTCACAACAACACTCAAATTCTAGCTCAAAAAGTTTCTTTAGCAATAGCCCTCACAGCTGGGAAAACCAAGTGCTCACTCACCACTGTTCCTTTCCCCCTTGGGATGGTTTC
Organism: Phacochoerus africanus; assembly: GCF_016906955.1. NCBI lineage: Eukaryota > Metazoa > Chordata > Mammalia > Artiodactyla > Suidae > Phacochoerus > Phacochoerus africanus. The sequence continues at coordinate 65,947,390 of NC_062550.1, read as the reverse complement.
TCAGCCAACTTCTTCTCTAAGTGATGCCACCTTGGGGGCAGGGTGATGCTCAGAAAGTTCCTCTTGCCCCCCTTCAGTGGAGGTTGTTGTTGTTTGTTTGTTTGTTTGTTTCCATGGAGTTCTTGAACTTCTTTAGAAACCTGAATTCCTAGAAATTATCCAAATGTATCTGTGCAAGTCAGCATTTTCTAGAGGTCGAAGCAAGTTCACAGGCTCCTGCTGATTCTGCAATTGTATTGGGGTGTGTCTGCCTGTTACCCAATGCAGAAGTGAGTGAGATTCCTCCTGCGTACCTTGGTGTGTGGTGCTGGATGCCACAGCTCCCGGAGAGGCAGTTTTCATCATGGAGAGATGACAAATTTTAGAAGTTAAAGGCAGTGACCGCGGATGTCTTATGCCATCACAACATCACTCCGTAAGTATTATAATTTAATGTTTGTAATTTTATATTTATTGGTTGAATCTAAGTCTATGAAATGAATTCCTACCTTGTCAGAGGAAGAACTTGGCCACATTTATATTTCTTACATTTGCTTCCTGTTGGGGGGGGTAATAATTTCAATTGTGCTTTAGCCTCAGGTCTATACTTCATCATATGAAGTATAATATGATGTTAATGTTAATTATGTGCTCCTTAGTTTAAACTTCAACATTAAATACAGTCACTAGCCCTAGGGGAGAATCTATAGTTCCAGTAATTTCATACATTGTCTTCATGTTTTCTGAGATTCTTATTTTCATGTACCTATGGGTTGTCTGGATTTCTTTGTTAAGGAGTTTATTTTCAGAAAAAGTCTACATATGTTGTATTCAGTAAGTTCCTGATGCTAAGTTTTGAGATTACATTTGCCTGAGAACAGGATGGGTGTAAGAGCTTGGCTTACTTGCTGCTTTCCTCAGACAGTGTAAATATTATTCTTTTATTGTCAGCCATTGATGGGGCTGTGGCAAAGTCTAAGTTAAGGTTGATATTTCCAGTAAGTTGCATATTTTTTCTTTATACTGAAAAAAAAAAAAAGGGGAACATTACCAGGCTGTGTTTTACTTTCTATAATGCTCATATTAAGTTGTCCTCTTTATTGAGTAGAGTTTTCTTCAATTGATGCTGAAACTTTTCCTCCTGTGTTCTAGTCTTCAGAAATACTGATTTTACACGTCAGTCCAATTTCCTTAGTCCTTCTTTTATGACAATGACTTTCTAAATGCTTTGACTTGTTTGGCAGTTCATTTTATATCATAATATTTCTACGGTTTTCCTTTCTTTAAGAATATCCTTCATTTCTAATAGAAGTGTCAGAGATGTTTTTCACTTTTCTTTGCTGAGTGATACCAGCTTATTTGTTGTTGTTATTTCTTTTTATTAAAGTATAGTTGATTTACAGTGTTGTGCCACCAGCTTATTTCTCATCTCTGTATTGTGTCTGATCCTTTTAAGTTCATTTATTAGAAAGGTTCTTTTTTCAGTCTAAGTTATCCATGATCTCTTAAAGTATGAAGAAGTATTGACATGAAATTATCTTATTTCTCCTGAAGCATTTATTTAAATACAGATTCTTCGTACTGCTTTTGGGATGGCAGTAAATCAGTGCAAAGGGAGCATCTATGCATAGGTCCCCTGCAAATTATTTCTGGAACTTCATTGTGTGTGGGGGAAGCTTTCCAAGCCAGTCATTTGTTCAAAGATAGTTTTGGAAGGGATGGGTATAGTAACAAGGATGATCCGGGAATTTCCAGTTTTACACTAGGTGTCATATGAAACTGTCAACGGATTAGAAGAACAGGTAAACAATATAGGCACACATTAAGAATAATGGAGGTAGAATTTGGGTAGAACACAAAAGGAGAAAATATATAGATAAATATAATTTCATTTTCAAATAATCGATAAGAAGAAAAATTATTTGCCTGCTCTAAACATTCATGTCGAACTCTAATCTCAGCTGATTTTCTGAAAATATTTTTCTGATGGTATCTCCACATTCAGATCCCCACATGAATTTTTTAACATGTAATATATCATATATTAGAAAAATATTTTAAGCATTAATAGTAATATTCTTTTTTTTTTCTTTTTGCCTTTTCTAGGGCCACTGCCACGGCATAGGAAAGTTCCCAGGCTAGGGGTCTAATTGGAGCTGTAGCCACCGGCCTACGCCAGAGCCACAGCAACGTGGGATCAGAGCCGCGTTTGTGACCTATACCACATCTCACAGGCAACACCAGATCCTTAACCCACTGAGCAAGGCCGGGGATCGAACCCACAACCTCAGGGCTCCTAGTCGGATTCGTTAACCACTGAGCCACAACGGGAACTCTGATAATAACATTCTGATTTGGGAATTTCAGCAGTCTAGTTCAGTATTATCTATGTTCAATCCTTTCCTAAATACACTCCACATTTCCCCCTACTTGTTGATTCAATGTCTGATGTCTTTATTGGCTTTACTGCTATTTTGCAAATTACCTCCAAAATTTCACAGCTTAAAACAAGCATTTGGAATTCCCTGGTGGCTCAGTCGGTTAAGGATCCAGTGTTGTCACTGCAGCAGCCCAGGTCACTACTGTGGCATGGGTTCAATCCTTGGCCCAGGAACTTCCTCATGACTTAGGCATGGCCAAAAAAACAAAACAAAACAAAACAAACAAAAAAACAAACAAACAAAAAACAAAACCCAGCATGTACAGCATGTATTATATCAGAGAATCTGTGGCTCAGGAATCCAGGAGCAGCTTAGTTGGATATTCTAACCTAAGGTTTCTCAGTCAAGGTGCTGGCCAGGACTGTGGTCATTTCAAGCCTCAACTGGGGAAAATCTCTAGCTTCACTCACATGGCTATTAGTTGGCCTCAGGTTCTTGATGACTGTTGGCTGTAATTATTAATTGTTGGACGCATGAAATCTCTGTGTCCAAGAAATAAAAACGTAAAGTTTCACACAAGACAGGGTTCACAGTTTTTGTTTTTGGTTTTGTTTTTTAGTGACTTAATCTCAAAAATGTCATGTGTTAACTTTGCTGTATTATATTCATTAGAAATTAGTTACTAGGTACAGTCCAGACTCAAGCAGAGGGATTACACAAAAGCATGAACTTAAAGATGTAGGGTCACTGGGGGCCCCTAGAGGCTGCCTAGTGCATTTCACTCTGCCCTGCAGTAATTCACATCACTTCTTCATGCAGAATACATTCACCTTCCCAAAGTCCCCAAACATGTAATCACATTAAAACATTATCTCAAAGTGCAGAATATTATTACATAAGTCAGGTTCATAAGTGGACATTTCCAGTTCTCTGAGTACAGCTTCTATAGAAATATAGATCTGAGAAACTAAAAAGACAGGTTATTTGCTTCCCACACACTCAACATAACAATGGTGGGATATAGAATAAGCACAATAGACATTTTTGTTGAAAAAAGTATAAGGTCATAGGCACACAGGAGTGATTGATCCATAGCAGTTCTAATATCCAGCCAGACAAATATTTGAAGTTCTTTGATTGTGTCTCAATATATAGGAATAATTGTTTGTCTATCAGTGCCACCTTTTGCATTCTTTTTTTCCATTTGCTACTTCATCCTTCTTTTATCACAAAAGGTAGCACATATTTGTGGCTGAGAAATGTTCTCTGTCTGCTTCACGAGAGTAGAGATTTGGGTGTCCAACTTTACTGTCAAGAGACAATACAATGTCTCTTTCATTTTTTATTTTCTCTGACCTTTCAATCTAAATTGGCAATATTTCTGCCAATACCATTCTCTTAAAAACCTTGTGGGTCTCCTGTGACTTCCATTATGGTGTGTGCTGTTAAACAAACAAACAAACAAACAAAGGCAACTCATAATCTCTTCAAGATAAGCCTTTTTTTAGGCTTGGGCCCCTGCTGAGACATTGGGGGACAATGTTGGAGGTATCCTAAAAGTCCTATGTTTGGTTGACAAGATCTGTGGGTTACAGCCTTAAAACTCTCTGAAGATATGTTAAATCACTAACCCCCAGAACCTCTGAATATAATCACATTAAGGAATGGGGTTATTGTAGATATAATTCATTACTATGAGATCATCTTGGGAGTGCTCACTGAGGTTCAGTGGTAAGGAATCTGAGCAGTATCCATGAGGATTCGAGTTTGGTCCCAGGCCCCACTCGGTGGGTTAATGATCTGGTGTTACTGTGAGCTTTGGTGTACGTCACAGACTCACAGACGTGGCTCAGATCCTGCATTGCCATGGCATAGGCTGGCAGCTGCAGCTCTGATTCAAACCCAAGGCTGGGAATTTCCATATGTTGTGGGTGCAGCCCTAGAAATAAAATAAAATAAAGAGAGAAAAGAAAAAAAAGATGAGGCCATCCTGGAATAGGGCGGGCCCTTAATCCAAAATGACTGTTGTCTTTATAATAAGAGGGGAAAATTGGACACTAACACAGACTCAGGTGGAAAAAAAACATGTGATGAGGCAGAGATTCGAGTTATGCAGACACAAGGAAAAGAATGCCAAGGATCCTTGGTGACACCAGAAGTTAAGAGAAAGGCGGGGAACAGATTCTCCTTGACAGACTTCAATAGAGCACGATCTTCTTGACAGCTTGCTCTCAGAATTTTAACTTCCAGAACTGTAAGAAAATAAATGTCTCTTGCCAGCTGTCCAGGTTGTGGTAATTTGTTATGGCACCCTAGGGGGAAAAACGAGAGAGAAAGAAAAAACGATAGCAAGACAGAAGGCATAGTTTCTTTTGACAGAATCTCAAAAGTGACATTCAAGATTTTTGTTCACAATCAAAGAGAAGGAATGACACATGGTATGCAATGGTCTCAATACCAGGAGGCTAGGATGATTCTGGACCATCTTAAGGGGTTCTTATCTATATCTATCATTACATTGTTGAGGATAAGAATTAGATTTATTCAACAATATAGCCACCATAGCCTAAAACAATGTTGGGACGTAGCCTATATTCTTTTTTTTTTTGTCTTTTTGCTTTTTTTTTTTTCTTGAGCCACTCCCATGGCTTATGGAGGTTCCCAGGCTAAGGTGTCTAAAGGGAGCTGTAGCCACTGGCCTACGCCAGAGCCACAGCAACACGGGATCCGAGCTGAGTCTGCAAATTACACCACAGCTCACGGCAATGCCGGATCCTTAACCTGCTGAGCAAGGGCAGGGATCAAAACCGCAACCTCATGGTTTCTAGTCGGATTCGTTAGCCACTGCGCCACAACGGGAACTCCTAGCCAATATTTTTACTGATGTTGTGATGTTTACTAATGGAATACAATAGGATTTGAAAAAATTAAATTTAATCTACTGATATAATCAATACTGACCTAAAAACTCCCCTTATCAGACTGGACAATCTAAATTGTGCTGCAAGTCTGTTTCTTAGAATTTAAAAGCCATGCTAAAATTAGGTATTTTTCACACTTTGTAGGTCTCGTAAGAGTATGCCCTCAATATGACATTGTTAGATGCTTCTCAGAATTTGAAACATATCAGATTTTTTCACAGCATGAGAATAAATGTTACCTTAGTGAGAACTTTATCTTTTGAGTAAGTGAGCAATAGAAAATTGTCCATTGTTAAACCTGGTAGCAACTGCTAACCCCCAAATTCCAATATTTATTTTTATTTATTTCATACTTCATGTCCATTCAGAGTTATCTGCACCCTCTGTTGTGTCTACTTCACTCCAGGAACCAGGGGCACAGAAATGGTATCATTGAGAATGTTGCTGTGCACTGCAGTGGGGGAAAGAGGATGTGACAAATTACACTTTGGTCTAAATATAATTACACTTTGGTTTAAACTAAAGATATCACATACATTCCATTAACTGAAATAAGTCACATGGCCATGCCTGAGTTCAAGGAGGCAGAGAAGTGTCATTCAGCCATGTCCCTGGAAAGAAAAAAAAACAAAACAACAGAATATATGTATAAATACCTTTTAAATATATTTATAACACAGCTAACAGTCCCTTAGAGCTTTCTGGAATCTAGAGCAATCGAATACTTAATACTTCTGAATGTACGTTCAATGATGGCATTTTTTAAAAACTATGTAAATGATAGAATCTATGTTGTATCTATGAAACAAATAAGGAGGAAGGGACCTTTGTCCCACATCGTTTATTTATGGGTCTATCTAAATGGCCGAAAAAAATGTAAGATTCTTGACATTATGCCAGTTGTTTTCCAGAAAGCAATTGTGACAATTTAAGTAACGCCTGAAGTAGGAAGAAAAAGCCATTATTCCTTGTATCAGATTTTTCCGAAGGGATTCTTATTTTCAGTTTCTCACCGGAAGCACTGAAGTTTATCACAGGACATAAGGCCTGACCTTTCAGTCCATGACTTGGCTGTTGTCTGTATGCTACTGTGGGACGTACCATAATGCCTTTTCTATCAAAGGAAATCTTGGTGACTCCATTTTGCTCCGCTTTTGCCTTCCTGTGATCCCCACCCCTTCCCTTTCCCTCTTCTCCCAGTAACACTGTGTTTCAAATTAGCCAACGGGGAAGAGTGTGCGCCCTGACCTGACCCATGGGAAGGGGACAGGTACATCACCTGCGTTAGGGAGAAATAGGGGAGGCTCCTTTGTTCGTTGCGCACACTTTTTGGCGTGTCCACGCCCTTCTGCAGAAGTCAAGAGCCTGGTCACAATTTCTCCTTGTCCACGTGTCTCACTTTCCACACTGAGCCAGAGTTATTGTAGTTTCCAACACTATGGAAGTAGGTAGTTAAGTGGACTTATTATCCTGGCCACTAAAAGTCCTACCTTCTTCCAGGACCCGCTCCCTGCAGACATCGTCTCATTGTTAAACGATAAACCGAGGAATATTTGAAATGTTAAGGGCTTATTTGAGAAAGACTGGATTCAAATCGGGCAGCTTCCAGTCGAGCAGACAGAGAGGAGGAGCTCCAAGGGCATGTACAAAATGAAAACCTTTTTGACAGTGGAGATCGCATCAAGGAAATTTCACTTGTCAAAAACGTGGGTCGGTTAAAGCAAAGTCGCTTTCCTTTAGGGGACAGCAGGGGTCAGTTGTATACATTATGTACCTGGTCGGGCCGTTCTTGATCAACTGGTTTAAGATCTCATTTCTGGGAGAGCCAAAACTAATTAAGTCTCAGTTTGGTAAAATGGTCCCAAGTGACTTAGCCCAAGTGACTCCATTTGGGGCCTATTGTCTTGTTTTCGAACACCATGAACACTATTCTGTGAACACCTAATTCCCTCCACCTAGTCTTTTTTTTTTTTTAATTTTTTAAAGTTTGTTGAAGTATAGTTGATTTACAATGTTGTGATAATGTCTGCTGTACAACAGAGTGATTCAGTTACACATGTACACACATCCATTCTTTTTCAGATTCTTTTCCCCTATAGGTTATCACAGAACATTGGGTAGAGTTCCCTGTGCTACGTTTGCCGTGCATTTCCCTTTACTCCCCTTCCAAATATACCAGAGGCACGAGGGAGGTACCCAGAGAAGGTAGCCACCACCCCTTTCCAAATCAAAGAAGTCACTTCTTCATCTCTCTCAGTTACTTTCAAAGCCACTCAGTTGTTCCATCTTTTCCCCAATGCCAGGCTCAGAAGAAGCGACATTTTAGGAAGAATAATTCCTTAGACTTTGAGGAAGTCTGAGTAGAAATTCTTAAATCTGTCCCAGATAAGTGGTCTACTTTCCTTTTTGTTTTGTTTTGTTTTGTTTTGTTTTGTTTTGTCTTTTTGTCTTTTTAGGGCCACACTCGTGGCATATGGAGGTTCCCAGGCTAGGGGTCAAATTGGAGCTATAGTTGCCAGCTTATGCCACAGCTCAGAGCAATGCTGGATCCTTAACCCACTGAGCGAGGCCAGGGATCAAACCTGTATCCTTATGGATCCTAGTTGGGTTACTTAACGGCTGAGCCACGATGGGAACTCCTGCCCTCTTTCTTGTACCTCAGTTTAGGGTGGTGGTGTGGTGGGGGGTGATGGTACCTGAAAGCAAGAGCTGCTTGCTCCTGGGGGCAGGTTCCCCTTTATGCTGTGTGGTACCCCCCAACTTACCTGAAGCAAACTTCCCCTGATCAACTCCACCACCTCCTGCTTTGAGAGGGGACTCTCCTAAGGATCTCAGGAATCTGCCCCTTTTACTGACCTGGCAGTGAGCGTTTCTGCCTGCACACCTGCCAGGGCTGGAAGGCATTGGGTGGGTCCATTACCAGCAGGAGAGGCCTTGACTGGGAGATTGTTAAAAATACAGAACCTCAGGTCTCACCCCAGACCCAGTGAATTCAAATCTGCAGTTTAACAGGCGTATTAACAGAGGGGCAGGTATATTAACGTGTTTAAACTGTTACAGCAGGCAAATAGTTAGGTATGAGCAGAGAAGGGGGGGTATGGGGCCAGATGGCAGAAAACCCCTCCTCATGCAAACAGCAGTGTCCATGGGTGGACAAGGGAAAGCAGGAATATCTAGACTGACAGGAAACCACACATTTTAGGATAATAAATGCCCTGGAGGCAGACAAAGAAAGGTGGAAAAGGGCGTGAATCTCCAGCTTCTGAAGGTAAGCTTTTGCTCATTATGCCCTCATTATAATAAAGTCATAATAAAATTAGCAATGTCAGAGTTCCCTTCGTGGCTCAGTGGATAACAAACCCGACTGGGATCCATGAGGATGCAGGTTCAATCCCTGGCCTTGCTCTGTGGGTTAAGGATCGGCATTGCCATGAGCTGTGGTGTAGGTCTTAGACAAGGCTTGGATCTGACATTGCTGTGGGTGCAGTGGAGGCCAGCAGCTGTAGCTCCGATTCAACCCCTAGCCTGGGAACTTCCATATGCCGAGAGTGCGGCCCTAAAAAGCAAAAAAAAAAAAAAAAAAGTTAGCTAAGCCGACAAGAAGTACCCATCATGCACTGGTGCCATGACTCTTCCGATCAAAGCTAAATGAGGACAAAAATTCTTCCTGCATTTGGGAAGGTGGAGCTGGAATGAAAATTAAGGAATACACCCCCACCCCAAACTCCCCTCTTCCCAGTGACTATCCCGCCCATGCAACTGGATGCCTTTTAGAACCTGTGTGCTAGAGAAACTCAGGGCAGTTACTCACCTCTCTGCCCACCTCTCTTTAAGAGGTGTATTTCTCACTTAAATAAATCCTCACTTTTTCTTTCTCCATTTCTGTCTCATTTCCAAATTCTTTCTGAGATGAGACAAGAACCTTCCCTTCAGGAACAAAACCACTGCTGTAGATGACACAGCCAGAATCAACTGTTTTGAGGTTTTTATTAAAAAGTCCCCCTGGCTGTGTGTGTGTGTGTCTCTCATGCATGCCATGGGAAAGGGGAGGGGATGAACATTGGTGCCACTTATCACGAGTTTTGCATTTGATGTTTGTCCACACATTTTTTTTTGTCTTTTTTTGCTATTTCTTGGGCTGTTCCCGCGGCATATGGAGGTTCCCAGGCTAGGGGTTGAATCGGAGCTGCAGCCACTGGCCTACGCCAGAGCCACAGCAACGCGGGATCTGAGCTGCGTCTGCGACCCACACCACAGCTCACAGCAATGCCGGATCCTTAACCCACTGAGCAAGGCCAGGGATTGAACCCGCAACCTCGTGGTTCCTAGTCGGGTTCGTTTCCGCTGCGCCACAATGGGAACTCCTATTTGTTTTTAAAATCTGAGTTAATTTACTAACAGTTCCTACCAGGGAGCACTGGAAACCTTTCTTTTTTGGTCCTTAAACTTGTATACTGATGTCAGAGAGTCAAAGTTAATGGGTAAATGCTTCAACCCACATCATTTCATTTAGTACATCAATACCTATGTTATCCGGCTGCATGTTTTTTTGATTTTATGGATGAATAAAGAACATGACTGACCATCTGTTTCCTCTCCTCAAAACCCAGGCTTGTTGCTCTTGTAATACCACAGTACCAAGTCATATAGAGAAAAACTAAACTAAACTAAACTAAACTAAGATCTTGCACAAGGCTGGCCATAGGAGCGCAAATGGCAGTTCTGTTCCTGGGTAGGCAATCTGTTTGAATTCAAGTGGATGAAAACAATATTTATTGGGTTGTTTGCTAAGAGTCTTTTAACTGCTTGCCATGCAAAATGCAATCAATATTGCAAACTGAAACAAAATCTTCCGTTAGGTCTTCTGTTAGAAAGTGAAAGAAAATGGAAAACTAATAAAAAAACCATTAATTTGTTTTTCTGTTCCGTCTATTTTGTTCCCAGGAATCTTGTTTTTCAGTGTGCTTGTTGGGTTGCTGGGTTGGTTTAGTTTTCTCTGAGTTAAGAGTGTGATCTGATGGATGTTAAACAAAAAGAAGTTAACTTGTTCCCAGTCTCATATATTTCCAGACAGTTCTTTTGTCTCAAGCCTCCTTCCTGCATTACTGCTTTGAAAGAATCTGGCATCTCATCTGGCAGTGGCCATCACACAGAACTTGATACTCTCAAATTCAATGAACTTGATTTTTTTTTTAAATGGCCACACCTACAGCATATGGAAATTCCCAGGCCAGGGACCGAACAGGTCAAAGCTGCAACCTACACCACAGCTGTTATATAGGCTGAAGACTCAGCTTGGATCTGGAGTGGCTGTGGCTGTGAAGTAGGCAACCAGCTACAGCTCTGATCTGACTCCTAGCCCGGGAACCTCCATATGCCACAGGTGTGGCCCTAAAAACCAAAAAAAAAACCAAAAAAAAGACAGTTTCCCTTTTGCTCCAATCAGTGGAAGAATAGGAGTCTAATTTCCATAAGTACCCCTTTTATTGATTCAATTTGTTAAACTATATCATCTTTTAATATATGTCATATATAACATATATGACATGTTATATATATGGCCATTTCCTATTTTATACTATACTTTTTTTTCATGTTATGGTAAAATTTTGTTTGCTTTATTAAGTGCTGTAATCTGGATCGTCTATATACTATTGTTACCTCTAATTAGGTAACTTCAGGGAAAGGTCGTCAATTTTCCTTGCTCATAAAGATAATCTGCTCATCCCCCTCCTGACCTTCTCCTCCACACTTGCTCTTGTCAGGGCCCAGTCATGTTGCTGCTCCTTCTGCTGCTGTTTATTTACCCTGCAGGTAATTCTGATAGACAAAGTTGGGACCCATGCTCCATTAGCTAGGCCCTGTGTTGTAAGATAAACATCTTTAAAATGGAGTTCCCACTGTGGGAACATCTTGGGAGACCTGGGACAAAGGTTTGAGCCCTGTCCCGGCACATTGGGTTAAAGATCTAGCATTGCCAGAGCTGCAGCTTAGGTCACAACTGCGGCTCAGATCTGATCCCTGGCCCAGAAACGCCATATGCCACTCCAGCACTTATTATTTGTATACTTTTTGTTGACGGGCATTCTGACTGGTATGAGGTGATACCTCATGGTAGTTTTCATTTGCATTTCTCTAATAATTAGTGATGTTGAGCATTACTGTTGGTGGGAATATAAATTGAGGCAGCCACTATGGAACACAGTACAGATGTTCCTTAAAATACTAGAAATAGAGTTGCCATATGATCCAGCGATCCCACTTCCAGGCATATAGCTTAAAAAGATTAAAATTCTAATTCCAATGGATAGATGCACCTCAGTGTTCATAGAAGCACTGTTTACAAGAGCCAAGTCATAGAAGCAGCCTAAGTGTCCATTGACAGAGGAATGGATAAAGAAGATGTGGTACTACAAAGGAATATTCCATAAAAAAGAAGGAAATAATGCCATTTGCAGCAACATATGTGGACATAGAGATTGTCATACTAGGTGAAGAAAGTTAGATAGAGAAAGACAAATATTGTATGATAATTATATGTGGAACCTAAAAAAATAGTACAATTGAACTTATTTACACAACAGAAGCAGAATCACAGACATAGAAAGCAAACTTATGGTACCCAGAGGGGAAGCGGGGGAGGGATAAATTAAGAGTATGGGGTTAACAGATACACACTACAGTATATAAAACAGATAAACAATAGGGGCCTACTGTGTAGCACAGAAAACTATATTCAGTATCCTATAATAATCTTTAATGGAAAAAGAATTTAGATATATGTATGAATATATATGTGTGTGTGTATGTATACATATATAAGTATGTATCCAAATCACTTTACTATACACCTGAAACTAACATTGTAAATCAACCTTACAATATTATTATAATTCAATTGTACTTCAATTAAAAAAAAACTAAATTTATGTTTGCCCTTCAGCATGGATAGGTGGATAGATAAATATACTCTTCAAAAAGTTTCTGTGGTCATAGCAAAGCAAAAATACAGCTTTCAGCCTCCATCTTTTGCTCTTTATAGGTTAGTGCTTTAATTTGTGTCACATAGGGTCCCGCAGTTTCTAAGGTGCCTTTTTCAGATTTTCATTTAGAGGGTTCTGGCAGCACATGAACTTTGACTCTGATCCTTAACTCATGTCACACTTTCAGAGCGCATGCTCTAGAGCTCTATACATGTCACACTTGTGACTTTCAGTATTGGTTAAGGATGACTGTAAGTTCCTGCGGCACTGAGCTACAAACAATTCTAATCCTGACTAAAAGTCATCTGCTTCTTGAAAATGAATAGACTTGGGAGTTCCCATTGTGGCTCAGCTGAAATGAACCTGACTAGTGACCATGAGGATGTAGTTTCGATCCTTGGCCTTGCTCAGTATGTTAAGGATCTGGCTTTGTCACAGCTGGAGTGTAGGTTGCACATGTGGGTCAGTTCCTGAATGGCTGTGGCTGTGGCTGCAGCTGCTGCTCTGATTCAACCCCTAGCCTGAGAACTTCCATATATTGCACACGCAACTCTTAAAAAAAGCAAAAAAAAAAAAAAAAGAATAGTAGACTTCATTTTAGATTTAAGTAAGGAAAAAAGCAGTTTTTAGGTTTTTGGAAATATTGAGCAGAAAATACAGAGTTTTCAGGCATTTTTCTTCTTCTTACACATCTTCCTCTTTTTTTTTTTTTTTTGGTCTTTTGTCCTTTTTAGGGCTGCACCCGCAGCACATGGAGGTTCCCAGGCCAGGGGGTCCAATCAGAGCTGTAGCTGCTGGCCTACACCATAGCCACAGCAACGCCAGATCCGAGCCGCATCTGCAACCTACATTGAAGCTCACCGCAATGCTGGATCTTCAACCCACTGAGCGAGGCCAGGGATCGAACCCACAAATTCATGGTTCCTAGTCAGATTCGTTTCCCCTGCGCCACAACGGGAACTCCACCTTCCTCTATTTTTAACACCTTGCATGCATGTGTTTATAGGGTCCTAGGGAATGTGGGCGGATGTAATTGTTTAGATTGAGCAACATGGACAAGGAGGACACATGTAAGGTCGCTGGTGAGACATGATTGATCAAGGATTGACTACCCTGCCTGCTAAGGGCAGCACAGTTTCAACACTTATCCAGACATGAGACCTGGAGAGGAGACACATACTCTTTGCCACCCCCTTTCTTGTACATTGTTCCCATCATGTCCCACCACATTTCTCCCGCCACCAGCCCTTTATAAACAGAATGCCTGCTTGCAATTGTTGCTGATGCCATCTTGGGCTCAGCCCATCCATTTCAGATGTCTTCTTATATCTCTCCTGCTTTTCTTTTTCTTTCCTTTTTTTTTTTTTGTCCTTTTGCCTTTTCTAGGGCCCCACCGGAGGCATATGGAGGTTCTCAGGCTAGGGGTCTAATCGGAGCTGCAGCCGCCAGCCTACACTAGGGCCACAGCAACACAGGATCCGAGCCGCATCTGCAACCTACACCACAGCTCACGGCAACGCCAGATCCTTAAACCACTGAGCAAGGCCAGGGATCAAACCCACAACCTCATGGTTCCTAGTTGGATTCATTAACCACTGCGCCACAACGGGTACTCCTCTCCTGCTTTTCTTTTCTTTCTTTTCTCTTCTTTTTTTTTTTTTTTTTAAATCTTTTTAGGGCCACACCTGTAGCATATGGAAGCTCCCAGACTAGGCATCAAATCGGAGCTGGAGCTGCTGTCCTACGCCCCAAGCTCAGCAATGCAGAATCCAAGACTTGTCTGCAACCTACACCACAGCTTTTGGCAACGCTGGATCCTTAACCCACTGAGCAAGGCCAGGGATCGATCTTTCGTCCTCATGGATGCTAGTCGTGTTCATTTCCACTGAGCCACTATGGGAACTCCTCACTTGCTTTTCTGACTTGGCCTTGTGTGTTCCTCCCTAGGCAGACCTAATGTGTTACATGATTATAGCTGAGAGCAAATTTTGCTATCTTATTATTAACTGAAGTCCATGGTCTGCATTAGGGTTCATCCTTTCTTTCCTATATGCTATAGATTTTGAAAGATGTATATTGACATGAATCCATCATTCCAGGATCATACAGAATAGTTTCACTGTTTTAAAAATCCCTTGGCCTCCACCTGTCCATCCCTCCCAACCTCCCTTCTCAGTATTCCAGACAGTTCTTTTCACTGTCTCCATAGTTTTGCCTTTTCCCGAATGTCACATTGTTGGAATTTTACAGTATGTAGCCTTTTCAAATGGTCTTCTTTCATTTAGTAATCTGCGCTAAAGGCTCTCTTATGTCTTTTCTTGACTTGAGAACTTTCTTTTTCCCTAAGTCCCTGATTATTCGGCCACTGTTTGGCAGTTCTACCATATGTTTAGCCATCGACAGGCATCCTGGTTGCTTCCAAGTTTTGGCAGTCATGAATACAGCTGTGTAAACACATTTGCGCAGGTTTTGCATAAGCAGTCAGTTTTCAACTCACTTGGGTAAATGCCAAAAAGGGAGATTGTTGGATCATATAATACGTACATCACTTTCTTAAGAAACCGCCACACTGTTTTCCAAAGAGTCATTTGCTTTTTATTATCAATACCTGGTGAAACTTCTAAATCACTTCAGGGATTAAAACAATCCACTAGAAAAAAATGTTGTTGATCAAAGACTGATTTCTACAGTTACTGTCTTGTTTTCACAATATGTATATAAACTCTATTCCAACTAGATCAACCTCACTGTGGCCAGATCCTCAGCTTTGAAATCTAACCACCCCCAGAAAGTCCAAGAAAGGGTGGTGGATTCAGGAAATGGCATATTTAAGATCACTTAAAACTCAAAATGGAGTAACTATGGTTCAGGCATCTAAATGGAGTCAGATCGGTAGATGTGGTTTCAGACACATTCTTGCATTACTAAGAACTTGAATTTTCTGAACTGTCTTAAACCCAAGAGCACCACCCCCCACTTTCAAAATAACACCTGCAAGCAGCTACCAGTTGCAAACTAAGTTTCAAAAAGCCTCTCCCCACCCAAGCAATCCTTATTTAGACAAACACCCTTTCTTCTTACCAGTTCCTATGCTAATTCTGGACAATTTTGTGTAAACTTGCAGCTTTTTTTGCATTTATCAACTTCCCCCACTTTGTAGTCTCCTGGGACACAATTCATTGCTTCTCCATCTGTACCTCCTGCAGTCCTAACAACCACAAATGAATGCCTTTGGGGGGGGGGGTCTTGACAAGGGTTTCTGTTCTTAGAAGTCTTGGTTGTCACAGGTTAACTACAAAGAGACAGCCTTATCCTCCATCTCTGTTAGGCCAGAGCGGCTCCCAGACTTTGGAACCCTCTGCAGACTTTCTTCTGCTCTGCCAGGGAGGGACCAAGTTTGGGAGAAAGGCTACACAGAGGGGTTCTTTTTGACCCACTGTCAGTCCCCCTCCCCACTCCCAAGTCAGGCACTACTGGTCAGGGTAGGTTTCAGGGTCCAGAAGTGGGACTTTTGGAACCAAGCACGTGAACCCTGAATCACATCTGGTTTACCAGAGTTCAAGCTTTCTCTTCTGCTTCTCCTTCTGAGAAAAGAAATAGGAAGCAAAACCATGTGTCAAAAGTACGCAGGGTGGGGCAGGTTGCATCTGGACCCCTGGCAGCCAGTCTAGTGCTCCAGTCACTTCCTGGCATCCTGCAAACAGCTGCCTCCAGAGGGATGCATGCTCTCAGGTCAGCGCAATTTTCAGAATTTGGAGGGCTGCTGGAGAGTGCACGGGGAGTGGTAGTGGAGTTTGCAGTCCTGAGACCCTCCATCCCACTCCACCGCCGCTGCCCCAATGCCTGGTCATGGTGAAGGAGGAACCGCTGCTAAGAAGAGGAAGGCCTTGCCAGGTCTTTCCCAATGTGGGGGTGAGCCAGGCTAAACAGGCGATTTCCAAAAACCCAACTTGATTTCGCTCCAGCTGCCTGGGGCCCTGACCCGCTCTCTTCACCGGAGTGATGGGTGGGAGATTCCTTAGGATAGGTCCTGTGGTCTGGGGATAAAGGCTTGGGAAAGGCTGCAGGTTCAGCAGGCCTTACCTAGTGACTTGGTTCAGGGTCTCTCCCTCTTTTTATGTCTCAGACCACCCTGCCCCCACATCGCTATTTTAATTGGAAAGTAGAGATCCATTAGGAACTGGCCTGAGTCTCTTCTCCCTGCCTCCCCCCCCCCCCCCCCCCGACTCAGCCCCATTTCTAGGAATACAAACGTTCCGGGGAGACTTGTCTTTAGACTCGGTCTGAATATCTTGAAGCAGCCTCTGGCAGAATAAACATGTGTTTTAAAACAAAGGAAGTTCCCTTCCGTTTCCTGTGGGTTAGGTGTACCAATGTTTTTGTAATATACTGCTCTTATTAACTGAAATTTCAGAAATGGAGATTGATTTGAGATAAAGAGGCATTTATCGGGGACGGGTCGTTAGAGCTGTGGCTCAGAGACTCAGATTCAGGAAGCACTGGAATTGTCTACCAGGCTACAAAATGGAGGTTGGTTATGACAACAAAAACATGCAATGCCAGCAGTGGATAAGCGTTCCAGTTGTTTTATGCCATCCCTAATAAATCACATACTATTCTTTTTCGTTTATCCATTACAGTGAATGTTTAGTGATATGTTTGGTGATATTATGGAATATTTTCCTTGTTAAATTTTTTTTTTCTATATTCAGGTAAAGTAAGTGTCATTCATGTTTTCTGGTATTGAAAAATTCTGGAAGTTCCACAAAACAATCCTTAATAATAAGGATTCATACTAAAGTTATCAACAGTAACTTTTGTCAAAGGTGAGTAATCTTTCCCTTAGGGATTCAATGACAATTTATTATAGAATTTACCCTTAAACATCTATTGCTATATTTTCAAGTTCACTGATCTTTTCTTCCGCACATTTAATCTGCCATTAATTCATCCAATGTATTTTTCATCTCAAGATGAAAAACGAAATTTTATCACTAGATGTTGGGTTTGTATCTATTTTTTAATATCTTCTATAACTATAGGTAGTAGTTACATAAACATTTTATATAATATTATATTATAACATATTATATATTATATGTACTATATATTATGCATGATATATGATAATATATTATAAAAATAATAAATAATTATAATATAGTATAGTATAATATACAATAACATATTATAAAATATAAGTATAATATATAATATAATGTATATTATATGTACTATATTACGCATAATAGAATATATAAGAAATATATGATATATTATATATATAAGTATAAAATGTTCCTGTTCCTAGCACAAAGCTCATAAAATCCTTGTAAATATAATATAGGATAGATATCCTTTTTTTTCTGTTATCTCAGTTTGTCAGAGGGAATCAGGTCGCCATTTAGTCTATGGCTAATCATTCCGACTACTCTTAAAATGCCCCACAGATGATGGGGTATTTCCAGCCTGGTTGATCCAAATGGTCACCCTCTCCAAGTGGGGAGGTGAGCACACCGGTTACTGTTTCTTCTGATCATTTCCTGTGTTTTTTCCCTCCATTCTCACACACAAGTGCTCATCAGTACACTGCTGAGCACCCAGGGGGCACACTGTGTGATGTCGCACTCGCTCCTGACTTGTGTGCACAGGTCTTGTTCTGAGCTTCCTTCCTTCAACGCACAGAATGACTGTTGCTGGGCAGTAATCAGGGGCAATGGCAGGGCTCACCAAATGTGTTTCAGAGGATCACTGCCCTTCACTGAGTGGTGCCCAGTCCTTTTTTTTTTTTTTTTTAATTTTATTGGAGTATCACGGACTTAAAATGTTGTATTAGTTTTAGGACCATCAGTTATACATATGCTTGTATCCACTCTTTTTCCCTATATAGGTGTCCCCCCCCACATTTTATTTTTTTCTTTTTAGTTGATTCAGGCAGGGGAGTAAATTGGGTCCCTGCTCTTCTATTTTGACAGGGCGCAGGAGTCTGTGGAGTTGCTCTTTCTAAGTTAAAAATTTATCAAATGCATCATTTTTTTTTTTACAGCCCACTTAACTCATTGTGATATTCTGCCTCTTATTCCCATGTGTTCTTTTTCTCAGGTAGCCAGTTACTTGTCCTTTGGACATGGTTGAGGCATAAAAAATATTGATGCTAGAAACTATTAATGCATAAAGTCCATGTATGCTCAATATACCTCATTTGAAATGAGCCAATCCTCTGAGAGAAACAGGGTGTTTTTCTGTTCTGTGTCCATCTTTTGCTTTCGCTTTTGTAGTTCTTCTTGGCTTTTGCATTTCTGAGAAATCAGTCCTGTTCCGGGAACAAGCTGAAAGGAGCCTGAACATGACTTCGTTGGAGGCTTTGAAATTCTTACAGACAGGTCATACCTGCAGAGAAAGCATGTCTGAAGGGCAATCTGGTAATGTAAAATCGATAAATTTTGACAAAATGCTGGGTGGGGAGGGCTCTTTTTCCACTAACCATCGGCAGCATGATTGAAATTTCCTGTCCGGGCTCTTAATGCTTCACGGTCAGCCTCGGCGGGAGAGGGACTGTTTTGAGGGACTGTTTTAAGGGTCTGGAGGGAGAAGGTGGATGGTTAGATGGTTGTGTAATGGTTACATCCATTATTGTACTATTGTGTATGTTACTTAAACCCTTCTGGGGCAGGAGAAATGCACAGTGAGTTAGGTTCTAAGAGGTTAAGAGAAACATATTCTCTGGTTTTATATTGCTAGTCTCTGTATTTTCCCCACATTACTGGCAACTTGCACTCTGGCAAGCCACATTACGATACTAATTAACAGATTAGTATACCCCAGAGTGACAGCAAACAGACACCAACGGTTTTGTAATAACACATGCTAATAAAAGTTGCCAGTAAAAACTAGGATTTTTGGTGTCTAGATCCTTTGTAATTATTATTTTTTATTTTTTATTTTTGTCTTTTTGCTATTTCTAGGGCCGCTCCCACAGCATATGGAGGTTCCCCAGGCTAGGGGTCGAATTGGAGCTGTAGTCGCTGGCCTACACCACAGCCAGGAAAGCAACACAGGATCCGAGCCACGTCTGTGACGCACACCACAGCTCATGGCAACCTGCCGGATCCTTAACCCACTGAGCAAGGCCAGGGATCGAACCTGCAACCTCATGGTTCCTAGTCGGATTCGTTAACCACTGTGCCACCACGGGAACTCTTCAAACTTATTTTTTGAAACTTTCCTGTAAGTTAACAAAGGTTTTTAGATCATGAAACTAAAAGAACCAGTAGATCAGTAATATGTTTTGTTTTTTTGTTCTTCTGTGAGACCATTCCCAACAGCACTTCTCAGATGAAAAATTTGAAGGTTATTGTGGTTCTTTGAAGATAATATTAAAGGCAGGAATTTGGAGGGAGACAAGAGGAGGACACACCATAGGAAAGTATCAGGGAAAGAAATTTTCCTGTCCTTTTTCTGGCTGGTCTCAGAATTAAATTGACATAAGGTAGATTAACAGGAGAAAATCAAACCCCCCCCAAAAAAAATCATAATATGTATACATGGGAGAAACCCAGGGAAACTTGGTAACTCCCTAAAGTGGCCATAAACTTCACCTTAAATAACCTCTCCAGTAAAAAACCAAAGATGTTTGGGGTAGTGGTTTGGAACCTGAAAGTGGGGGGAGATAATTGACAGAGAAATGGAAAAGCAAGTATTTGGTGAATAAATGTTTGCTGGGACACACAGAAATAAGGAGACAGTGTGAACTTGATCTTCCTGTTGGAGGAGGCAGGAGCTTGGGCTCCTCGGAGCCCACTGGAAGCCCTACATGGAAGCTGTCTGAGGCTGCCTTATTTTCCTGGAATTGCTGGAGTGGGCAAGAGCTGGGATGAGGCATGGGGTGGAGGTGGGAAGGTGGGAGTACCTGGAATCCTTGGCTCTTTGGCAAAGTATTTTCACAAGCAGATAATTTTTAAATTGGTATTTCTATGGGGAGATGAGCATATGTCACGTCTAGAAACAATTTTCTTTCCAATTTACCTGCCTTTTATTTATTTTTTTCTTGCCTTATTGCTGCTGATAGAATCTCTTGGAAAATGTTAAGTTGGATTGGTAAGAGCTAACATTCTTGCCTTGTTCCTGACCTCTGGAGGAAGGCATTTACTTTTTCACCATTAAGTATCATGCTAGTTGTACTTTTTCTATAGATGACATTCATCAGGTTAAGGAAAGTTCTTCAGGAATTTCCCTTGTGGTGCAGTGGGTTAAGGATCTGCTGTTGTCACTGCATTGGCTCAGATCACTGCTGTAGCACAGGTTCGATCCCTACCTCAAGAACTTCCACAAGCCACTGGTGCAGCCAAAAAAAACCCCCAAAAGAACCAATTAAAATAAATTTTGGGAGTTTCTGCTGTGGCTCAGTGGGTTAATGATCTGGCTTATCTTTATGCAGGGGCAAGTTCAAAATCACTAGTCTGGTTCAATGAGTTAAGGATCTGGTGTTGCTGCAGCTGTGGCATACATCACAACTCTGGCTTGGATTCGATCCCTGGCCCAGGAGCTTACATATGCTGCAAGAGCAGCTGAAAGAAAAAACAAAATTTTAAAAGGAAAGCCCTTCATTTTCTAATTGGTTAATTGGTTGGGATTTGTCATTTTGGATGAATATTACATTTTTGACATTTTTTTCTGTATTTATTGAGATGATCATGTGCTTTTTCCTCTTATTCTGTTAATGTGACAAATTATATTGATTAATTTTCTAATGCTCCCCTCAGTACTTCTAACCAGATCTCTTATTTAAGGAGGTAAATCTGAATTATTTGTATGTTTCTTTTTCATCCTGATTTCTACTCTTTTTGTTTCTTACTCTCTCATTAGCTCTTCTTTCAATAACTGGAAGATTCTCTAAGGGAAAATAATTCAGTTTCTCTTATCTCTAGCCCTCTTTGGGCCATGGTCATCCTTTATGGACCTGAACCTTTTGTGAAGTGGGTTGGCAATAGGGAAGGCAATAAGAAAACTGACTGTACAGGTTGATTTTGTGGTAAATGTAAGCTTCTCTCCCTAACGCCTTCATGTGATTGAGATTATGACATTTGTATTCACAGGGGAGGATCTCCAAAGAAAATGTCTATCCATTACATCTCTAACTTTTCTCAAGCTTGCTTGTTTCATCATCCCTATGGCAGTCTTAGCTGCAGCTGTGATTGTACTTTCCACTTTTTTGGCAGGTAAGTGACGTGTGCTCCACACTTGACAATGTTCTTCACACATTTATGTTGTCAATAAATATTTATCGAGCCCCACTCTGTGCCAGCCCCTGCGTGATGTTCTTGAGTTATACCCATGTACAATACACACACAAAAAAAATCCCTGCTCCCAGGGAATTTATATTCTGGCAGGACGACACAGATCCTGTAATAAATAAAGCAGAGATGGAATAAATTGTGGTAGACATAGAGTGGCCAGAGTAAGCCTGCTTGAGGGGACACCCTTTCAGCAAATGTTTGAAGGAGCCATGTGGCTGTCTGGAGAAAACATTCCGGACCAAGGAGAATCACCTCTGCATGTCTGAGGAACAGCAAGATGAGAGGGAGGGAACTAAAGCAAGATGAGAATGAGGAAGAGTAATAGGCTGGAGGTCAGGAAGGTAATGACTTAATCATAGCTTTTGGAGTCAGTTAAAGATCTTGGCATTTATTTTGAATGTAGTGGAGGACCATCAGGAAAGGGAAAGTGATAGGAGAGGAAAGTCCTGATGTGACTGTCATTGTTAGATAATCCTTTTAACTGCTGTATTGAGAATGCATTGTTAGAAGGAAAGGGTCAAACCAGGGATGCCCCCTGAGGGCAGTCTCGTAGAAATCCAGGCCTGACTGTGGCTTGGGCCTGATGGGAACAGGACAGGTGGGACAGGGTTGTCAGATGCTGGATATTTTGCAAGCTGAGTCAGCAGTATTTACTAACAGATTGGAAAAGGGAGGAAAAAGTCAGATTGTGGAACAAAAAACATCTATTCTTCCCACAGCCTACACTCTGAAATCTTGCAGGTTGCAGAACATCTGACAAGGACCAAGATATTTGCATACATATTTAACAGAAATATGTACAAAACAGAAAACTACAGGAGACCCTACATTGTGTTCTTGGTACTAACCTCAGTATTTGAATGTGTTATGTTTTGTTCACTAGAAGATTTGATACCTCCTAAGAAATGCATCACACTAAAATCTAGGAAATGTAAAGAGGTTGCCTTTCTTTTACCAAGAAAAAGAAATGCTAGATTTCCTGTCGTGGCGCAGCGGAAATGAACCCGACTAGGAACCATGAGGTTGCAGGTTCGATCCCTGGTCTCGCTCAGTGGGTTAAGGATCCAGCACTGCCGTGAGCTGTGGTGTGCGTCGCAGATGAGGCTCGGATCCCGTGTTTCTGTGGCTGTGGTGTAGGCCGTCAGCTGTAGCTCCGATTCGACCCCTAGCCTGGGAACCTCCATATGCTGCGGATGTGACCCTAAAAAGCAAAAGTAAATAAATAAAATAAAATAAAATAAAAAAAGAAAAAGAAGTGCTGCACCTAGAAATTATACTACGGGAAGTTAATTGGACCGTGAAAGACAAACATCACGTGATATCACTAATCTGTGGAATCTAAAAAGAGGATGCAAATGAACTTGCTTTCTGAACAGAAACAGACACGCAGACTTTGAAGACAGGCTTTTGGTTACCCAAGGGGACAGGTTGGGCGGTGGGGAGGGATGGCCTGGGGGTTTGGGGCGGGCATCTGCGTCTGAGGTATATGGAATGACTGGCTAAAGGGGCCTGCTGTATAGCACAGAAAACTCTGCTCAATGAGCTTTGATAATCTATGTGAGAACAGAATTCGAAAGAGACTAGGTGTGTCTTCCTGTATCACTGAATCACTTTGTTGTCCAACAGAAATGATCACAGCCTTGTAAGTCAACTGCACTTCAATAAAACTTGAAAAAATTTAAAAAAGGGGCTGGTATGGAGGCAGATGTGGGAGAGAGGGCTCTGTCTAATACTGAGAACGAGTACTAGAAAGTAAATGTGATAGAAATCGATTTCCTTCAAACCATGAGTGTCTGCGTACCTCCAGGAACGTCACACAGGGACACCGTTTGTTGTCCAGGGGTCTAATGACCACTGTGCCTGAGGTAAGGCTTTTGGTGATGACTTAGGAAGGCCACAACGGAAAGTACCTACTGCAAGACTAACCTCAGGGGTAAAAGGTCACCATATAAGAAATATATATATTTATTCACATGTTGATTTCTGTAGAACATTTTGTTCCAAGGCAAATCCTCAAAGCAATAAAGTCATTTAGCAAAATCTACTGCTATCTTCCACATGGTAAATGATGATGAATATCAAGATTGTATTCTCCCAGAAACCAAAAAAAGAAAAATGGGAGTTCCCTGGTGGCTCAGAGGGTTAAGGATTCAGCATTGTTACTGCTGTGGCTTGAGTTACTGCACTGCTGTGGTAGAGATCCAATCCCTGGCCTGGGAATTTATGAATGCCATAGGCTCAGCAGGAAAAAAAAAAGAAAGAAAGAAAAATGATCTCACAAAGACCTGCTGTTTTGACAAGCAGCGAAATGCAATGACATTTCTCCATATTGAGTAGCTGTTGGTATACTATAAATGGTTAATGCTGGTAGCATTCTAAGAGACACTAGAAATATTAGTCTGTAGCACATTACAGCTCAACAATTCTGCACATAAACAAGAGTTGGGCAGCACCCATAGTGTATTTATTAATATAGCCAAGCACTTGAGAATATGTTTCTGGAAGCAAAATGAGATGGCGATGAGGGAAATTATATAATGAATGGTGCCAAAACAGGTACCCAAGGAAAGCTATTCAGTGGGAAAAACAAATGCTTTGGGGCATGGAAGACATTTCCAGTGCTCTGTGTGTCTAAAAAAAGTAGGCCCCTGTTCAGATTTTAAGAAAAACAAAATGCTGTTATGAAAGGCCATTACAATACAAGAGTCTGGTTGATACTTTGCCATGTTTTTCTTCGAATCCCACACTTTGGAATTTGGTTATACATACAGACATGCATACCCGCTGTATATATATGTGTATACATGCATATGTTAAAAAAATAGACTGACTTCTGGATGATAAGTGGAAAATAGATAAAAGGGAGGAGAACATTTATTTGTTGTAATTCATTGTGCCTGTCCAATTTTTAGTGAGAGGGGCAGATCGGCAAGAGTACGTTCGGTATGTTACCTGCCCAAAAGGATGGATTGGATTTGGAAGTAAGTGTTTTTATTTTTCTGAAGACGCAAAGAACTGGACAGTCAGCCAGATGTTCTGTGTCTCATTAGAAGCTCATCTGGCTCAGTTTGAAACCGAAGAGGAGCTGGTAAGAAATATTTTTGGATCTTATTCTCTTTGAATACTTAGCCCCTGAGGAGGATAAAGCCTGGATAGGGTGAAAGCTGAAAGACCAGGAAGGATCCCCTAGGCAGACTTGGGGGTGTGGGAAGCATATTGGTGCCTATTATTTTTTAGGGGTATATTCTCTGCCTAAAACCCCGTGACGCAAGTTAGATGTGTTCTTTCATGCTATCCTCTTAGTTAACCTGCAAGATTAGATGATTGTTCCCACTGTACAAAGAAATATGGTAATTATGTACTTTGTCATCCAAATGGGGACATTCAAAGGAGTGAATGTGACTAATATTAATTTGATGCTGGAACTGCAGGCACCAACTTTCCCAGTCAATTGGGATGTCTGGTCACTTTAAAGTCACTTGGAATCAGAGACATTTGAGCAATTAAAGCAGAGAACTGGGTCCTCCAAAGACTAAGCTTCTCAATGATATCAGGCTGCCATCAAAGAGAAGGCTGGAGGGAAGAGAGGCTTACATGTAATATAAGAGAAAGAGACACATGTTTTTACTTTCTGTGTTTTACAACAGAAGTTCCTGAAAAGATACAAAGGCCCATCTGACCATTGGATTGGCCTTAGCAGAGAGTCACCACGTCACGTTTGGAAGTGGACGGACAACACCGAATATAATGCCTCGTACGTTTCGAGAGTTCTTTTCCTTCTGTTGTGTTTACGTGTGGTTGTGCATGGGAGTTGTGTTGATGAGAAATGCATTAAATATCATGGGAGGCTTACTTATTGCACTGGCTGGAAGGACATATAAATCCTTTGTCTGCTCTTCCATTTACTAGCTGTGCCTTTCGGAAGAAGTTTACTTACTGTGATTTCAGTTGAAATCTTTAACATGATGATGACATTTGACATAATTCTTCCACTTTTATTCACTGACTTAAACTGCGCTGAAGTCCTTAGTAAGAATAGGGAGAGAGGAGTTCCCTGGTGGCCTAGGGGTTAATGATACAGTGTTGTCACTGCTGTGGCTTGAGTCACAGCTGTGGCTCAGGTTCGATCCCTGGCCCAGGAACTTCTATATGCTGTGGGCACAGCCTACACACACACACACACACACACACACACACACACACACACACACACACACACACTCGCAAAGTGAGAATATAGAGAGAGTAGCTGATGCACAGCAGGGTTTCTAAAATCCTAGAAAATCACAGAAGAATTGACATCCACAGACTCTTAAATCCACTTTTCCAGTGGCTGCATCCATTTATAAAAGGAAGGAGATGGACGTCCCCTTGCGGTGCAGTGGGCTAAGGATCCGCCATTGTCACTGCTGTGGCTCAGGTTCAGTCCCTGGCCTGCAAACTTCTACATGCTGCAGATGCAGGCAAAATAAAATAAAATAAAAATTAAAAAAGAAGATCATCAGGGAGCCAATGGGAATCCCTTCTAAAGTTTTATCACCAGAAGGAACTTTGTTGCATTCTTTGGATCATGAACATTGCAGTGGGGGTGTTTTGAATGTAACCAATACATTAGAACAGATAATGTTGGGGCCCAATCACTTCCATCAATCAAAGCTAAGCCCTTTTAGGAATTTACTAGTTAGTAAATACTTTTATTTTCACGCATGTATGAAATAAGTCAGAAGAACACTGAACATAATCTTCCACTGAAGGCCACCAGCGGCAGCAGTTCACTTAGCCACCGCAGCCAAGTACCAGTTAAATCCTAATTGAGGACACAACCGAATGATGACAGTTTTGTGATATTCAGCAAGGACTTGGAGAATATAAAGGAGCTAAATACAGAAATGGTGTCCATTTGCTAAGAAACTATATGAATGACACATTTTTCACTTTTCTCTTGCTCATGCTAAAGATACCTGGGGCAGAGATGCTGAAGAACAGAGAGGAATGACTGTAGATATCCAATCTATGCTTTTTTAATTTTACAATGATTTTTGTTTTTTTCCATTATAGCTGGTTTACAGTGTCCTGTCAATTTTGTACTGTACAGCAATGTGACCCAGTCACACATACATGTATACATTATTTTTTCTCACATTATCATGCTCCATCATCAGTGACTAGGTATAATTCCCAGGGCTCTGCAGCAGGATCTCATTGCTTATCCATTCCAAATGCAATAGTTTGCATGCACTAATCCTAAATTCCCACTCCTTCCCCCTCCCCCTTGGCAACCACAAGTCTATTCTCCATGTCCATGATTTTCTTTTCAGTGGAAAGATTCATTTGTGCTGTTTATTAGATTCCAGATATAAGTGATATCATATGGTATCTGGCTTTCTCTTTCTGACTTACTTCACTCAGTATGAGATTCTCTAGTTCCATCCATGTTGCTGCAAATGGGATTCTTTTGTTCTTTTTTATGACTGAGTAGTATTCCATTGTGTATACACACCACATCTTCTTAATCCAATCATCTATCGATGGACATTTGGGTTGTTTCCATGTCTTGGCTATTGTGAATAGTGCTGCAATGAACATGCGGGTGCATGTGTCTTTCTTAATTTGTCTGGATATATGCCCAAGAGTGGGATTGCTGGCTCATATGGTAGTTCTATATATAGTTTTCCAAGGTACCACCATACTGTTTCCCATAGTGGTTGTACCAATTTACATTCCCACCAACAGTGCAGGAGTGTTCCCTTTTCTCCACACCCTCTCCAGAATTTGTTATTTGTGGACTTATTAATGATGGTACCTCGTAGTTTTGATTTGCATTTCTCTAATAATCAGTGATGTTGAGTATTTTTTCATGTGCTTGTTGGCCATCTGTATATCTTCTTTGGCGTAATGTCTATTGAGGTCTTTTGCCCATTTTTCATTTGGGTTGTTGGCTTTTCTTTCTGTCGAGTTTTATAAGTTGTTTGTATATTTTAGAGATTAAGCCCTTGTCAGTTGAATAATTTGAAACTATTTTCTCCCATTCTGTAAGCTGTCTTTTTTTTTTTTTTTATGGTTTCCTTTGCTGTGCAAAAGCTTGTCAGTTTGATTAGCTTGCATTGGTTTATTTTTGCTTTTATTTCTGTTGCTTTGGGAGACTGATCTGAGGACACATTTGTAAGTTTGATGTTAGAGAATGTTTTGCCCATGCTCTCGTCCAGGAATTTGATGGTGTCTTGTCTTACATTTAAGTCTTTAAGCCATTTGAGTTATTTTTGTGCATGGTGTGAGGGTGTGTTCCGGTTTCATTGATTTACATGAAGCTGTCCAGTTTTCCCAGCAACACTTGATGAAAAGACTATCTTTTCCCCATCTTATATTCTTGCCTCCTTTGTTGAAGATTAATTGACCATAGGTGTCTGGGTTTATTTCTGGGTTCTCTATTCTGTTCCATTGGTCTGTCTGTCTGTTTTAGTACCATGACCACACTGTCTTGATTACTGTGTCTTTGTAATATTGCCTGCAGTCTGGGAGAGTTATGCCTCCTACTTGGTTTATGCTCCTCAGGATTGCTTTGGCAATTCTGGGTCTTTTGTCATTCTGTATAAATTTTTGGATTGTTTGTTCTAGTTCTATAATAAGATGTCATGGGTGATTTGATAGGGATTGCATTGAATCTGTAGATCGCTTTGGGTAGTGTGGCCAATTTTACAATATTAATTCTTCCGGCCCAGAAGCATGGAATATCTTTCCATTTCTTTGCATTCTCTTTAATTTCCTTGATTAATGTTTTATAGTTCTCAACATACATAAGTCGATTAAGTCTAACTTTTCTATTGTGTCAGGATCTTTTTGCTTTATTGATTTTCTCTCCAGAGGATCTGTCCATTGATGTGAGTGGGGTGTTAAAGTCTCCTGCTATTATTGTTTTCCTATCAATTTCTCCTTTTATGTCCATTAGTATTTATTGTAGGTATCTGGGTGCTCCTATATCAAGGGCATATATATTGATGATTGTAATATCCTCTTCTTGAATGGATCTTTTTATCATTAAATAGCGTCTTCCTTTGTCTGTCTTTGTCTTTCTTTATGGCTTTCATTTCAAAATCTATTTTGTCTGATATGAGTATTGCAACTCCTGCTTTCCTGTGTTTTCCATTGGCATGAAGTATCTTTTCCCATCCCCTCACTTTTAATCTATGTGTATCCTTTGCCCTAAGGTGAGTCTCTTGTTGACAGTATATTGTAGGCTCTTGCTTTTTTATCCAGTCTGTCACTCTGTGTCTTTTGATTGGAGCATGCAGTCCATTGATATTTAAGGTAATTATTGAAAGATATGTATTTATTGCCATTTTAAACCTTGTTTTCCAGTTGATTCTGTTTCTCCTTTCTTCCTTTCTTTTTTTATGCTTGAGTACTTTTCTTTTTAGTTTTTGTAAATGTAATGTTTGGTTTTGATTTGTAGTTGCCCTGTTGTTTTAAGTATGTTAACCCCTTCCTATATCTGCTTGCTTTAGCCTGATAGTCATATAAGCTCAAACACATTATTTAAAAAAAAAAAAGAATCTATATTTTCTTACTTTCCTTCCCCACATTCTATGATTTTTAAATTTTTTTTTAGTATCTCTGTGTTTGTCCTTTTGCTGTTCCCTGTGTTTATCATCACTTTTACAGTATGTTTTTTTTCCCCCTCTTTTAGATCTGTATGCTGGTTTATTTAAGTGATTGCTTTCCAGTTGTGGTTTCCTCTATCCTATTTCTTCTTACTTCTTTTTTTATTTAGAGAAGCCCTTTCAGTATATCTTTTAGAATGGGTTTGGTATTGCTGTACTCTTTTAGTTTTGTTTGTTGGAGAAATTATTTTATTTTATTTTTATTTTTTTATATTCCCACTGTACAGCAAGGGGGTCAGGTTATCCTTACATGTATACATTACAATTACATTTTTCCCCCAGCCTTTCTTCTGTTGCAACATGAGTATCTAGACAAAGTTCTCAATGCTATTCAGCAGGATCTCCTTGTAAATCTATTCTAAGTTGTGTCTGATAAGCCCAAGCTCCCGATCCCTCCCACTCCCTCCCCCTCCCCCTCCCATCAGGCAGCCACAAGTCTCTTCTCCAAGTCCATGATTTTCTTTTCTGTGGAGATGTTCATTTGTGCTGGATATTAGATTCCAGTTATAAGTGATATCATATGGTATTTGTCTTTGTCTTTCTGGCTCATTTCACTCAGTATGAGGTTCTCTAGCTCCATCCATGATGCTGCAAATGGCATTATGTCATTCTTTTTTATGGCTGAGTAGTATTCCATTGTGTATATAGACCACCTCTTCCGAATCCAATCATCTGTCGATGGACATTTGGGTTGTTTCCATGTCCTGGCTATTGTGAAGAGTGCTGCAATGAACATGCGGGTGCACGTGTCTCTTTTAAGTAGAGTTTTGTCCAGATAGATGCCCAAGAGTGGGATTGCGGGGTCATATGGAAGTTCTATGTATAGATTTCTAAGGTATCTCCAAACTGTTCTCCATAGTGGCTGTACCAGTTTACATTCCCACCAACAGTGTAGGAGGGTTCCCTTTTCTGTTGGAGAAATTCTTTATTTCCCCTTCTATTTTAAATGATATTCATGCTAGATAAGAGTATGCTAGGCTGCAATTTTTTTCCTTTCAGAACTTTATATATATAGTGCCACTCCCTTCTGGCCTGTAGTGTTTCTGTAGAGGAAGCAGCTGATAACCTTATGGGAGTTCCCTTATAATTAACACTTTGTTTTTCTCTTGCTGCCTTTAGAATCCTCTTTTTACCTTTAACTTTTGCCAATTTTATTATAATATGTCTTGTTGTGGTCCTATTTGGGTTCAACTTATTTGGGGCCCTCTCTGCTTCCTGTTTCTTGATATCAGTTTCCTTTAGATTTGGAAAAATTTCAGATGTAATTTCTTCAAATATATTTTCAATCCCCCCCTTTTTTTTCTTCTCCTTCTGGAATTCCTATTATGTGTATATTATCCCATAGATCTCTTATATTGCTTTTGTGTTTTTTCATTTGGTTTTCTGTCTGCTGTCCTGATTGGGTGATTTCCATTATTTTATCTTCCTAGTCACTAATTCATTCCTCTGCATTATTCATTCTGCTCTTTAGGGCCCTTAGCTCAGTTCGTGTCTCTAAAAATGAATTTTCTAATTTTTGTATATTCTTCCCTATATCTTCTAGTTTCTTTCTAAAGGAATCTGCGTTACCATTCATATCTGCTCCTAATTCCTTGATATTCAGCCTTAATTCCTTCAGTATTTTTCCTGTCTCCCTTTTGAACTCAATGTCTTCAGACTGCAGAGGTCTGTTTTGTTGTTTGCTGCTGCATGTGGATTCTGTTCCTTTAACTTGGGATGGTTTCTGAGCTTCTCCATTTGCTTATGTTTTTCTTCTTTCTGTGAGTTTAAGGAAGCCAAACTGTAGTCTTTGAGGGCTACTTCTATGCAAGAGCACCCTTTTGTATTTTGTGGGGGATTACTATTTATTTTTGGCATGGGAGTTTGAATATTTGCTGTCTCTTTCTTTGGTGTGAGCAGGCTGTTATCCTCAGTGTGCTGAGTGTGTTTCTGGGGAGAAGGAGGCAATGGGTAGGGCTAGTAGTCAGTGCCTGGTTGCTGGGCTCTTAATAGCAGCAAGGACCTGCAGGAAGGTGGCACAAGATACTCCTAGTTTCAGGGCCCTAGGAAGTGGTGATGAGTCTTAGGCAGATTTACAAGGTGCCCAGAACATTTGGCAGTGGCAGTAGCAGGTTGTGTGAGTTCCCAGGGGAGTGAGAGCAACAACAGGTCATGCTCAAATGCAATGCCCTCCTCTGAGGTGATTGGAGCCCGAAGTGGTGACTGTTCAGGATGCCTATTGGCAGCAGGCCACACCCACCTCTGGAGTCAGCGATAACTGTGGTGCTTTGCTCCTGCCACCTGCGGACCATGCAGGAAGCACCCTGTCTTACTTAGTCCACATAGAAGGTGCTGCACAGGCTGCTCCTAGGTGTAGGATCCTGGGAAGTGAGACAGATCAAGCGTGTGGGCACTACCTAGAGAGTTCAGCAGTGGGAGCATCAGGGCCAGTGTGCTCCCAGGGGTGCAAGAATAACAACAGGTGGTGTTTGGTCACAATGCCCTCCTCTATGGTGCCCTTGAGGTGATTGGGGCCACGAATGGTGCTTATTTAAGGACCCTTAGTGGTGGCATGCCAGGCCCACCTCTGGAGTCAGAGATGACTGCAGTGGTTTGCCCCTGCCACCTGTATACCACACCCGAAGCACCTATCATGCTTAGCCCCCACAGGAGGTGTTGCACCAGCTGCTCCTAGTTGTCAGTTTCTGGGAAGGGACAGTGATAAAGTGACTGGGCACTGCCCAGAGCTTTTGGTAGTGGCAGCAGCAGGGCAGGTGTGCTCTCAGGGGGATGAGAGCAATAACGTGTGGTGCTTGGTTGCAGTGCCTTCTTTTTTTGCCAACTCCTGAGGTGACAGGGACCACAGGTGGAGCCCACTCACAGGCCCCCAGTGGTGGCAGGCCACGCCTCCCTCTCACCTCTGAAATGACCACCAAGGTCCATTCCTGCTGCCTGTAGATCACACAAGAGGCACCACGTTGCACTTAGCCCCCTTCTGCCCTTAGCCCACATAAGAGGTGCCCAGCCACCTATAGCCTGCACCAGAAGCACCCAGTCTTCTGTAGCCTGAGCAAGGGACCTCTAGCCACCCATAGGCGGCACCAGAGTTGACCCACCCTCTGAGAACCCATGCATGCATGCACAGGGAGATTCCTATGGTGGTCTACCCCTCCTGCTCTCACCATCCCCAGCAATGGTGCCTTGCTTCTCCCGTGGGCCCAGACCTTCTCCCAGGTTCCCTCTGCCCTGGCATTCCACTCCCCAGTCAGAAACACACCACTCCCCCACCCAAGGCACAGCGCTCCTTAGCCCCTTAGGCTGTTCCCACACAGTCAACCCTAGTCCTCTCCCCAAGACTGACCTCCAGAGCCTAAGTCTCGGTGCCCAGCCCCTGCCCAAGCATCTCAGGCCATGGTGTCCAGGTGGTGGTGCAGATGATCTGTGCGGCTCTCACTCTACTTTGCCCTCCTCAGTCCAGCTGCTGTGCTTTTCTCAGCGACTCTGAGATCCTTCTGTCTCAGCTGATCTCCTGGTTGGTTAGATGGCTTCCCAGGGTGTGGGTTCCTTTTCTTCTTCACAGCTCCCTCTCAGGAACGCTAGTCCTGTCCTGATTCCTTCTCTCTCTCTCTCTTTCTTTCTTTTGTTCTACCCAGTTATATCAAGAGTTTCTTGCCCTTTTGGGGGGTTTAAATTCTTCTGCCAGCGTTCAATAGATGTTCTGTGTGAGTGGTTTTACATGTAGACTTTTTTTTTTTTTTTTGCTTTATAGGGCCGTACTTGCGACATATGGAGGTTCCCAGGCTAGGGGGGTCGAATTGGAGCTACAGCTGCCCGCCTACACCACAGCCACAGCAATACAGGAGTCAAGCTGGGTCTGCAACCTATGCCACAGCTCACAGCAACAGAGTGGGGTCAGGGATCGAACCTGCCACCTCATGGGTCCTAGTTGGATTTGTTTCCGCTGCATCATGACGGGAACTCCAAGATGTGTTTTTTGATGTGTTTGTGGGAGAAGGTGAATGTGATGTCTTACATCTCTGCCATCTTGGTCCGCCCCCCTAACCTATACTTTTTTAATATTTTTGTGTTTGGTTCTAGGTTTGTCATCAGAGGAGTTGGAGAATGTGCCTACCTGAATGACATTGGAGTTAGTAGTGCCAGGACCTACACAGATAGGAATTGGATTTGTAGTAAGCCAAACAATTATTTCTCCATGTACCCACTTACTTCAAGAAATTTTTAGGAAATTTCATACACCTAAGAGAGAGGTGCATTGTAAATTGGTATACACAGTTGCTGCTGCTCTGTTGTTAGGTTTACCAAAAATATTCCCAATCTTCATTTATAACATTTGTTGACAGCAAAAAGGCAAGCTATCCTTGACGGATATGATTCAGGAATTTGGAAGAGCATGAGTCTAAATTAAATAGGTGTTAAATAATCGGTTGATATTTATATTTTGAACCCAGTCAATATGAATGAGTTCCTCCTTTTCTATACAGATAGACCTTTATTTGCACACATGAGACCATAAAAATGACCATGATAGCTGAAACTATGCAGAGTGATTTTAATAACCAATGAGGAAAGTTACAAATGGTACCTTGTTACAGATGGTTAGCACATTCAAAATCCTCTTATTGTCAGTTACAAATATATGAGGAAATTTAGGAGTTCCCGTCATGGCGCAGTGGTTAATGAATCCGACTAGAAACCATGAGGTTGTGGGTTCGGTCCCTGCCCTTGCTCAGTGGGTTGAGGATCCGGCGTTGCCGTGAGCTGTGGTGTAGGTTGCAGACGCGGCTCGGATCCCGCGTTGCTGTGGCTCTGGCTTAGGCCAGCGGCTACAGCTCGATTCGACCCCTAGCCTGGGAACCTCCATATGCCGTGGGAGCGGCCCAAAGAAATAGCAAAAAGACAAAAAACAAAACAAAACAAAACAAAACAAAAAAACAAATATATGAGGAAATTTAAAAAGTACTAAGACTAATATTTATTTTGGACTCTGTATTTTAAAACATTGAAAACACTGAAAAAGTGCTTTTTACACATTATAAGTGTTTAGGTTTCAGATTACAGTGAGCTCAAAAAATAGTGTACCTCTGTACAAATACCCATCTTTACTCTACCCTTTATTGGATTTAAAAATCCTCTGCTTTTGAGGAGTGGATAAAGAAGATGTAGTACATATACACATTGGAATATTACTCATATACACATTGGAATATTCCAATGTGTATATGTAGTACATATATACACATTGGAATATTACTCATGTTGGCATTTGCAGCAACATGAAAGGACCTATAAATGATCATGCTAAGTGAAGTTAGTGAGACACCAACATCACATGCTATCACTGACATGCGGCATCTAAAACAAGGACACAGTGAACTTCTTTGAAGAACAGATACTGACCCACAGACTTTGAATAACTTATGTTTTCCAAAGGAGACAGGTTGGAGAGTTGGGGGAATGGGCTGGGGGTTGGGATGGAAATACTGTAAAATTGGGTTGTTGTGACTGTTGTACAACTATAAATGTAAGAAAACTCATTGAGTAATTTAAAATAAAAAAAAAAATAAACATCCTATAATTTAATCCCAATTAAATCCCAAATAGTTAATTACCTCAACTCTAGGCATTTGATGCCCCAATCTCAGAACTATTGATAGATGACTGAGTTTTAGAAACAAAATGTCTTAACTTTTTAGAGCATCAGCTACACTGTGCTGATGAGTCCCAAAAAGGATGAAATGGCAATTTACAATGCACCTCTCCTCTCTCTATACTTTAATTTCTTTCGTTTCATTGGAATTTTTTGTATGTTATATATTGTATCTCTGTGCTACATATATTTGAAACCGTGTGCTTGATGTCTTTTGCCTTATAATCCATTTTGCATTAGGTTTTCTAAGAGGCAGGAACTAAGTCTAGTTCACTTCTACATCCTTGCAGATCAGCACAGTATGCCAAGTATAGGATGCGTTTCTAACATAGCTGTGGATATGCCTTCACGACCATGAAATTCTACTCTCTTTCCTTAGTTTCTGCTAACTTTCTCCTGAAGAAAGTTAAGTTTCCACAGGAATATGGAAACTTAAAAAAAAAATTATATTGATAAACTGGATGTGACAAATGAAATTTGAGTCAAACAGTTACCCTGACGGACCTACTCTTCTTTTACAAACGAGTTCACAAGCCATCTATCTAAAGCACGGATTCCATTTCTTTTTTCTTTTTTTTTTAAATTATTTATTATTATTTTTTTTTCCCACTGTACAGCAAGGGGGTCAGGTTATCCTTACATGTATACATTACAATTACATTTTTCCCCCAAGGATTCCGTTTCTTATAAGGTGTGACCCTGATGTATTATAAAGCCCCTCAAAGCAGAGTTTCTTCATATGAGAAATAAATATAAGATTACCAGTTTTACTGGTTTAAGTCCAGAGGAGAGAAGAGATAAAAGTCTCTTGCCCATAGACCTGACTCCACAGTAAATATTTAGTAAATTGTTTTTCTCCCATTATTATGGTATGGAAATAAAAGTAAAAATAACAGCAAGTGTTTTCCCACCCATGTGGGAACACCTACGTGGTGTGAAGTTCATTGACATTTCCTGTCACCATTAGAAAATCATCTAATGTGTCAGTGGAAATTCATGCTCGTTTGTATTAATAATTCAAAGCTCAGGTAGGAAACATTTCTTCATAGGAACAAGTCTACAGAAGTATTTGGCCTATCATACAGAAAAAAATCTGCATAGTTGGGGACTTACCTATTCTTCCACTTTAAATTCATTCTGATTCATTCTTTGCATGGTCACCAAAGCCATCACGCTAATCCACAGTATGATTAGGTCACTTCTTTGAATAAAATCTGTGAATGACTTCTTTACTTTCAGCATACAACCCAAACTCCTGATGGTAATCAAGGCCATATAATATAATTATGTCATTACTTTCTTTTCAGTCTTTTTTCTTACATCATTTTGTCTAACATCTCTCCTCCACCTCCAATTTGACACCAAAAAACAATTTAAAAAAAAGAACTTATATACCAAATAATTTCTCTGCTAGTGTACAGCACCTCAGCTTGTGGAGATGTTTCAGGCCACTTGTCAGACCAGATCTTGTATGGAAACTCCATGGTGTTCATGCCCATTGGAAATAATATGACTCTTTAGCAACTCTAGAAGCCACCAAGGCATAGCTATTCCTGAGTAGTTGGAGTTCTAGCCACATCAGCAGCTACAGTTTCAAAGAGCTAAAGTCCAGTGTGGAGGATGAAGACTCTAATGGAACAGATCAACTTTGGATGTGGCGAGTTAACAGAGAGCCATAACCATAGAGGTGTACTTGGTTGGCTCATCTTTAGTCTTAAAGTAATCATCACCTCCCAGGGATGTGCTTTCTGGTTTTACTGGATGGCTTTCTGTGTTTTCATAGCAGTTATTGCCCCAATCTAAAGCTCATTCTATTGTGTTGCAATTACTTCACCAGTTTTCTCATTGCTGCCTGTAGAGAGAAACTACAATGACTTGTCCTTCCTTTTGTTGTCAGTGCTTTGTGTGATCCCTGGCAGATGGTGAACTGTAATTACTGTTTATTCTATCAGATGGTGAACTGTAATTACTGTTTATTCTATCAGATGGTGAACTGTAATTACTGTTTATTCTATCAGATGGTGAACTGTAATTACTGTTTATTCTATGAGGCAATCTCTTTGATTACTATATGCTCTACATATAGATATGCATCTCTGTGTATATACATTATATATAGTAAACATTTTTTTCTGTTGTGTATGCAAATCATATTTGCTCATAATAGTCTGTGTCCAATTTGTTTAAAAAGATATGTAATTCTCCGATATCATAGTGATACTGGAAAGATGGTGCCGGAATCCGGGTTCTTGTTCACAGCAGTCGAAGAATAAACTTTGAGAACACACAGGCAACAGCAAGCAAAGTCTTTATTAAAGAAAAGCAAATAGCGCCCCCCCTTCTCTATTGTCCTTTAGGGGTTTTTATCTCTTAAAGGTGGGGAGGGGTACCAATGTGGGGTCCAGAAAGATGTGGTTTTTCTCTCATTGGCCTTGCTCTATTGCCTCTATCAGTCCCTGTCCAGTAGGGGTTTTAGGGTTGGAAATGTCCCATAAGTTTTATGGTTTCTTTGTCCTTTTCTTTCCTTAGATTAAGTCACCTTTCCTTTCATTCCTTTTTTATCAGTTGAGGAGTGGGCTAGAGATTCGCATTTCCTGCAGTCAACAACATCAGTGGGGAATTTGCATTTCCTATAATAAA
The DNA here is from genome assembly GCF_016906955.1 of Phacochoerus africanus. Classification (NCBI taxonomy): domain Eukaryota; kingdom Metazoa; phylum Chordata; class Mammalia; order Artiodactyla; family Suidae; genus Phacochoerus; species Phacochoerus africanus. Next base: position 65,909,884 of record NC_062550.1, on the reverse strand, counting down.
ACAAGGCCTGTGGAGGTGTTACTCCCTGGAGCCCCTTAAGCCACAAAGATTAATCAATATCCATATCAAAAGAATGTATGGGAGCCCCTGCTCCTACACTAACTTCCCCAGTTAATATTCTGCCTCAATGGATATACTGAATTGTTTTCTGAGTGTCTTGGCTTTAATGTAAGGAAAATGTACTTAAAAAAAAAAAAAAACCTCTCCTGAAAATAACTTGGAAACATTTTGTCCTTCACTTGTCATTTGCACAGTGAGGCCAAAGAAACTGAAATGTCAGGATGGAGCAGAGAAGGGTTTATTGTAGGGCCATGTGAGGAGATGGGTGGTTCATGCCCCCAAAGTATCCTGAACTCCTTGAACCAAATTGTAAGGTATTTTTAAAAGCCAGGTAGAGCAGGGGTCGGGGGGTCGGGGGGGGTCACAGGATAAACTATCAGCTTGTGCACACTTCTTTGATTGATTGATGGTGAGGGAACAAGGTGGTATCACAGGGGTTAACATTCTCAGTCTTAAGGTTCCAGGGGACCTGGGGGCTATGTTCTAGTGGTCCTCAAGGACTGAACTTCTTCCTTTTGGTTGGGGAGATTTTCACATTTATAAAACAACTCAGGAAGTATGCATCAGATACTGTTAACTAGGTTATAAGGCAAAGGAAGTGGAGGAAGAGCCTGCCCCAGAAAGCACAATAGGGTCTTACTTGCTTACAATTTGAGATAGAGTATCTATTTTAAACACAACAATGAAGCAACTTATGCTTAAGCACCTTCAAGGTCATGGTTTTTTGTTTTGTTTTTGTTTTTTTGTTTGTTTGTTTGTGGAGGTTCCCAGGCTAGGGGTCTAATCCTAAGCCAGAGCCACAGCAACACAGGGTCCGAGCCGAGTCTGTGATCTACACCACAGCTCACGGCAACACCAGATCCTTAACCCACTGAGCGAGGTCAGGGATTGAACTTGTAACCTCATGGTTCCTAGTCAGATTCGTTTCTGCTGTGCCACGATGGGAACTCCAAGGTCATTTTTTATTGTACTAGTGTTCTGATTATGAAATACATAAACTGGAAATCTATTTCAGTGTGTGTTCATTGGAAAGGAATCTAGGATGTCTGTACAGCTGCTATTTTTCAATCTGAGAAATAAATTTAGTGCCAATAAATCTTTTCAGTGGGAATCCCTATGGAGGATACTATAGTTTGCAAACTGGGTACTTTTAGTATTCCCACCAGAGCTAGAATTGGATGTCTGGTCCTTCTCAGGATATAATGTAATAACCAGAGAGAGCACTGAGACCTCACAAGTGGAGATAATAAAAAAACAGATGGAAAGCAAGAAATAGAAAAATGCAAAGTAGTAAAAATGGAAAAGAAGAGAAGCCAGGCCCAAAGAAAGATTAGATTAGATTTATTGCAACAGGAGTTCCTATGGAAAATGTGGATGGGACCACAATTTCCTGCAGGACAAACTGGTGGAGACCCATCTGTCCCTCATGTTCATCTGGAAATAATAGGAGTTACTAACACAAGGGATAACCAGGGGAGAATTTTAAAAGATGCTAAGATGAGGGTGAGAAATAAAACATTGCCTGCCATATCAGTAAACAAAGGATGCTGGATTCATCAGCATTGCAGCCACCTTGAGCCAGTGAACTAAGGAAGGAAACAAAGAATACAGGCCACTCTCAGCCTTTAGATTGCAGGTGAGCCCTGAGTGAATTCAGATGTGTGAAAACACAGGATATTGGCCCTAGAAAGCTGAGGTGCAGATTGAAGGAAAGATTTCAGTGAGCCTAGACCTTGCATTGTCCCATACTTAGAAAAGTGCTAAATTCCTTAGCTTTAGATATCTAGTTTTCAGTTACTAACAGTAATTTTTTCTTCCTACCACAAACCATGATGACCAAAATAACACTGGAAAAGCTCTGAAAATTAGGCTCATTGGAATCATAGATCACAAAAGTAGGGCAGGATATTCACATTAAGGAGTTTCCTGGTGGCTTAACAGGTTAAAGATCTACAGCATGCCCCAGGAGCAGCCAAAAAAAAAAAAAAAGAAGTGTTCCTCTCGTGGCTCTGTGGTTAATGAACCCAACTAGTGTCCATGAGGATGCAGGTTCGACTGCTGGCCTTTCTCAGTGGGTTAAGGATCTGGCATTGCCATGAGCTGTGGTGTAGGTTGCAGACAAGGCTCAGATCCTGAGTTGCTGTGGCTGTGGTGTAGGCTAGCAGCTACAGGTCTGATTTGATTCTACCCCTAGGCTGGGAACCTCCATTTGCCATGGGTGTGGCCCTAAAAAGACAAAAGACAAATAAAAGAACATGCACAGTAAATCAAAATGGGATGACTACCTGCTAAAATAAAAATTAATAAAATAAAAAATATTATGTCCAAACAAAATAGTCAAAATGTCTAGGAGAGAATAGAATAGAAAATCATCCACACTACCAAGAACCAGGGAAGTAAGTTGATAAAAATTCTAAGTATTAAAATTAGGAATGGGGGAAACACCTCAATTCAATAAAAAGTTTCAAAAAACTTACAGCTAACCTCATATTTAATGATGAAAGGCTAAATGATTTCTCCCTAATCCCAGGAAAAAGGTAATTATTTCCTCTCACCACCAGTATTCAAAGCCATAATGATAGGGATGGAATAGGATAGTTACTATTACATAGGTAGTTGTGGAAGTCCCAATAAGGGACCATAAGACAGAGTGGGAAGCCTAGGAAATTTTGGGAGATGACTGTAAGTCAATTATTGCTCAAGAAAGCCATCAGAGGGAGGCAGGCTTCCTTGACTAGTGGAGATATGTCTCAGGTCATTGGGTGGGGGATGGAGTGAGGCCTGCATTCAGGTTCAGACCTAGGGCTGGAATTTTAGGACCACCCTTCTGCTGATTTGAATAAGCACCATGATGGTCCTAGTTTGACCTTATCAGGTCAAATACTCTCTTACCGGATACCAAGGAGGAGCTACTACTCCAAAAAAGGAAGAGGCAGTCTTTTCCCATCCCCACTCCCCTTGCATTATAAAACTGCAGCCCACCTAATCCTCAGGGCAGAGCCTCCTTGCCCGCCTGCTTGCACCTCCAATAAGCGACCTATCTTAATAAATCTAGTTCTTGCCTATCACTTTGCCTCTCACTGAATTTCTTCTGAGCTGAGACACAATGAACCTGAACCTCAGTAAGTCCAGACACCAAACCTGAACCTCAGTAAGTCCAGACACTGGGTGAGTTATTGTAACTTAAAAACCATGGGTTCAAGTCCCAATCTGGGTTTAGGCTGTCTTCAAGTCCCAGCATATGGGTTTGAGTCCCAGCATGTGGATTCAAATCCCAATCTGGGTTCTGGTTAGGGTCACGCTATTAGTGCTGTCAGTTCCAGCAGTGAAAGTTCTATTAATGCAGTAAGATAAATTTTAAAATAAAATAATAATATATACTATTATTATTATTTTAAATAATAATAAGATTAGAACGAAGATTAGAAAGAAATCTGCCTTTATTTGAAGGTCCCAAGATTGTTTAAGTAGAACCCCCCAAAATATAACGAAGAAAAAAACCTTTCAGAATGAATGAGTCAATTAATAAAAGATTGCAGGATACAAGTTCAACACACAAACACTAATCACTTGCTATATACTAACAACATACAGAAAAAAATGAAAAACTTAATAGTATCTATACTCATTCAGTAGAAAGTGAAATACTTATGTACAAAATTAAAACATTCAGGATGTGAACACTAAAATTTTAAAGTGCTGATGTAAAAAGAATGAAAACCTAGATAAATGGGATGCACACTCTGTTTATAGATTTGAAAACTTACAGTAAATAGATCAGTTCTTTCCAAAGTGATCTATAAGGTTAATGCAATTGTTGCCAAAACTCAGCCTCTGTCCACCAGAGAGGAATAGAAACGTGGAGACAGAGTTTTGGGCAAAAGAGAACCAAATAGCTTTTATTGGTTTGCCAGGCAAGGGAGGCAGCAGAGGCTGATGTTTAAAGACTGTGCCCCCCTTTAGGGAAGGATTGCAGGGATTTTTAAAGTCTAAAAAGAGAAAAACAGGGTTTCATGTAAGAAAAAGTATTGGGGCAAACATGCATTCTTCTTTCTTTGGGGGAATCTTAGTCATTGAACCTGGCTTAGAAGAGCTGGGCATGAGCTTGTTGGTGGTCTTCTGGTTTATTGCCTAGAATAACAGTACTTGAGAAAAGGGAATATTGATCAGAGATTAGAACAAACTAGGAAAGTTTCTGAAAAATATCATCATCTTCTAAGCCTAAATAAGATCCTGCTGTGTAGCACTGGGAACCATGTCTAGTCACTTATGATGGAGCATGATAATGTGCAAAAATAGAATGTGTACATGTATGTGCAACTGGGTCACCATGCTGCACAGTAGAAAAAAAAATTGTATTGGGGAAATACCTATTTAAAAAATAATAATAATAACAAAAACAACCCTTAAAAATAAGAAAAAAAAGAAAAGAATTCAACTCATATAAAACACTGTCTACTGGAAAACAAAAACAAAAAAATATGTAGTTGAACATCAAAAGGTTACTGCTAATCACAAAAAACATACATATCACTGATATTAGTGCTTTTCTGTGTGGGAAAATGTGAATCTGGGCTTATTAAAATTATTCTTTTTTTTTTTTGTCTTTTTGCCTTTTCTAGGGCCACTCCTGTGGCATATGGAGGTTCCCAGGCTAGCAGTCAAATCAGGGCTGTAGCCACCGGCTTACGTCAGAGCCAGAGCAACGCGGGATCCAAGCTGCCTCTATGACCTACACCACAGCTCATGGTAACACCAGATCCTTAACCCATTGAGCAAGGCCAGGGATTGAACCTGAAACCTCATGTTTTCGTTAACCACTGCGCCACGACAGAAACTCCAAGACAGGACATAGTTTTGAGGCATTAGCCTGCTGTGGCCTGCTTTACCTGGCAAAGCAATAAAGCTGTTCTTTCTGCTTCACCCAAAACTCTGTCTCTGAGATTTAATTGGTCATGGTATACAGAGGCTGGTTTTGGCTGCCTTTGTTTCACACATACCCGGGATCAGATCATGGAGCCTCGCCACCAGGCTTTATATTCTCACGAATGGAATTAATTAATAATTGATTACTGTGTTGCTTTTGAATTAGTGTGTCATGGAGGGAAAGAAGAGTCCAGAACCTCCTGTTCTGACTCTTGACAGTTTCTTTTAAAACTAAAACCTCATCTCTATTTGTAATAGCCAAAACCCATAAAGAACCAGATGTCCTGCGATGGGTGAATGAATAGACAAATGCTATTACAACCACACGAAGGAATTCTACTCAGCCATATAAAAGGAATGAATTGTTGATACATGGAACAACTTGGTTGAATCAAGGTTAAGTCAAAAAGCCAATCACAAAAGTTTACATACTATGTGATTTCATTTTCATGACATTCTTGAAATGCAAAAATTGTAGAGAGGAAGACCTGGGGCTAGGGATGGGTGAAGGGAGAGAAAAGGGGAGTGTGGCTGTAAAAGAGAAGATACAAGACGGATCTATGTGATGGTGGAATAGTTGTGTATCCTGACTATGTTATGCCATTTTCTTGGTTGTGATTTCATACTGCTGTTTTTAAGATGTTACCAATGGGGGACACAGGATAGAGAAGACATAGGATCTTTGAAATATTTCTCACAACTGCATGTGACTCTATAATGACCTGAATTTTTTTTTATTGAAAATTATTTTCATTTATTTTTTGGCCCCACCTGTATTTTTTGTTTGTTTGTTTGTTTTGTTTTTTTGCTATTTCTTGGGCGGCTCCCATGGCATATGGAGATTCCCAGGCTAGGGGTCTCATCAGAGCTGTAGCCACCGGCCTACACACCAGAGCCATAGCAACGCAGGATCTGAGCCGCGTCTGCAACCTACACCACAGCTCATGGCAATGCCGGATCGTTAACCCACTCAGCAAGGGCAGGGACCGAACCCGCAACCTCATGGGTCCTAGTCGGATTCGTTAACCACTGCACCACGACGGGAACTCCCACACCTGTGTTTTGAAGCTCCTGGGCCAGGGACTGAACCTGGCCTCTAGGAACTCCCTGAAAAAAAATTTTTTTTAAGTTGACTTTTAAAATAATGGTACTGAATCAGGTCCAGCTGCTCAACACTCCAAAACTCAATATTCAAGGGAGGCAAATGTTGGGGGAAAGGAAAGCTGCTCTTCATCAGAGTGCCAGCAGTCTGGGATGAGGGTGGACACAGTGTGCCTCTAAAACCACCACCAAAGATTCTGCTCAGCCATGAGAGGGTTTTTGTCCTTTTGCCTTTTCTAGGGCCGCTCCCACAGCACATGGATGTTCCCAGGCTAGGGGTCTAATCGGAGCTGTAGTTGCTGGCCTACGCCACAGCCATGAGGGATCTGAGCCGTGTCTGTCACCTACACCTCAGCTCACGGCAACACCGGATCCTTAACCCACTGAGCAAGGCCAGGGACCGAACCCGCAACCGCCATGATAGTTTTGAAGATGAAAAAGTGAAGTTTTTTCAGTTATTCATTGAGATGGGAGTCAGAGTCCTCTACTCGGGACAGGCTGGTCGACTTCTTGTGGACTTTGTTTTGATGCGATCTTGTTCACACAGTTTGTTCCTGAGGTCACGAAAAAGGAAGTTAGGGGAAAAGTCTGGTTACCTGCTAAATTTCTTATTTCTCATTTCTACTTTTTTGATCTACAAAAAGGATCAATAGGTTAGGCAAAAGATTGTGTGATGAAAAGATTTGAAAAGTGTGCTAGGGCCAGATATGTACACAGCATGGGGTGACTCATTTGAGGTTAGTGACAAGTCAGAAAAAACCAGCAGATACCTCTATCTGAGATGAAGTATTTCCTGCAAAAACTGTGTATGGTAAAATCTCTATTAGATGAAGCAAAAAACCAGGCCACCCCTTTCATGCACGTAGAGTCAGAACAAGCTACCTAATTTGCAGGGTCAAGTGCAAAATTTAAAATGTGGAGTGCTTTGTTGAAAAATTATTAATAATTCCAAGACATTGATGGCAGGGCATTAAGGCAAGTAGGGGGTCCTTTTCAGCATGGAGAACTGTGCTATTGGATCGTCTGCATGTCCAACCAGCTGATCTTTCACACAGAATCATTTTTGAGCCTAGTCACAATTCCCCACTGACTGTTCATGCTCTGTGTTTTTGCTTCTTGAAGAGTGTACTTTTCTCTACTGAGCTACCTAATAGTATCGCTTTCCTTAGCGTGCCTCACTTATTTCTCTGAGATCCTTTTCATGATGCACTAGGATGAAATATATCATTTCTGCTATGCTTGAAGAGACACTAGTATTCAGAGTATTTAAACCCAGGCACTGGTCAATCAGAATAATCTCTTGCAAGTGTACACTTAGCGGGCACATCTTTATCTGAGCCTTGGGAAAAAAAAAAAAAAAAAAGGTTGATTCTCCAGATTAAAGCTTCACCAGGAAGATTTTAGGTACTAAAGTACATAACATTTCCTTAGGCAAGTATGAATAACTATAACTGAGCAAGATCTATAAAACCTTCCTGGGACATACACTGATGCAGGCACCTCATACACCTAAGAGAAAAGATATATGCCAGGAGTTCCCACTGTTGCGCAGTGGAAATGAATCCAACTAGTATCCATGAGGACGTGGGTTCGATCCCTGGCCTTGCTCAGCAGGCTAAGGATCCGGGGTTGCCATGAACTGTGATGTAGGTCACAGACACAGCTTGGATCCCCCATTGCTGTGGCTGTGGTTTAGGCTAGTGGCTGCAGCTACGATTTTACCCCTAGCCTGGAAACCTCCATATGCCACAAGGGCAGTCCTAAAAAGTAAATAGATACATATATTTCCTTCTGTGTCTTCTAGAAACGACCAGTTTAAAAAATAGCTTAGAGCCCTTCCTTGTGCTTCCCTTCCCTGGCTTAATTGCACCCTAAACACAACTACCCATGAGCTACAGATTAGGCGCCCTGAGTACAACTGTCTCTGGGTCAAAGATTATAAGCACATGATTTTTTTTAAAGGGACTTTCCTAGATTGTTCTAATCTCTGATGAATATGTGCTTTTGGCAAGTACTTTTCATTTAGGAAAAATCAAGATATGATAACCCAGAAGACCACGGGTATCATGCTGAGATCACATGACCCCAGCTTTAATGACTAACATTCTCCCAACGAATGCATATTTGTCCTCCCCCTGATTGTTATCGGGAACCCTGTTTTTCTCCTTTTTACTGTAAAACTCCCTACAATTCTTTCAGTCTTTAAGGCATTAGCCTGCCGTGGCCTCCTTTGCCTGGCAAAGCAATAAAAACTTTCTTCTCCTTCCCCCCAAACTCTGTCTCTGAGTTTCTATTCCACAGTGGCGGACAGAGGCCAAGTTGTTTTGGCAACAACGCCTTCCGCCTCGTCCTCAGCCTACCTCTTGTTTGTGGAAAAGCTATGGTCTCCGAGGCCTCTCCTGAGTCACAAAAGTCTGGCTCAAGACCTAATGATTGAAAGAATGTAAACATGCAGTGATAACTACAAAAAAGTAGCAGTTGGTCCAAGAGAACTGGTACCAAATGGGGTCAAATGGGAATAAATTTGCATGAACTTTTGCCGGGAGTGAGCTCATTTGTACAATTCCATATCATTGATTATATTACTTTTATATGAATCACTTGAGACAGTCATTGCTATTGAGTGATGGTTAATTTGAAGGAGCTTTTTCTTCTCTTTTTCCCATTCAGTAAATTAGCCATATGGCAGTCACAGAACCTTCAATTCCTCTCTGAAGTAGGAACATACTAGATGTTCCTAGTATATTATATACCTGGATAACAGTATCTAATGCACATTTCCTGAGTTGTTTTATAGATACTAAAATCTCCACCAAATGGAAGACATTAACTACTTGAAGTTTATGAGCATTTAGCACCCAGACCTACTGGAAACGCGGATTCATAGTGGTAAGCCCCATGAACCCGCCCTGTGACCTCACTATCAAGCATTGTGCCTGATAAATGCTTGGCCTTTAAAATGCTTTCCTGAAAAAGCATTTTTTTTAAGGGACTTTCCTAGATTGTTCTAATCTCTGATGAATACGTCCTTTTGGCAAGTATTTGTCTTTTAGGAAAAATCAAGATATGATAACCCAGAAGACCACGGGTATCATGCTGAGATCACATGACCCCAGCCTTTAAAATGCTTTCCTGAAACCCATCAGGGAGTTTGGGTTCTTTGAGCATTAGCAGCTCCAGACCCCTTGTCTGGCACCTACAATAAACATTGTACTTTCCTCCCTCCATAATGTGGTATTTATAGATTGACTATATGCATATGGGCCAGCAGACCCAAGTTTGGTTGGGTAACATTATTGGTAGCTGAATAATAAGTATGCTGACAGCTGAAGTTGTTTGAATATTTTTACCTAAATCTTGGATTTTCTCCTTCTGTGTATACCTATCACCATAGATTGTGAGAGGATTTAACTAATAGGCTGAGATAATTTATATAATAAATTACCAAACTTTGTGGTCTAAAACCAACCCAAATTATTATATTGTAGTTCTGAAAGTCAGTGGTTAAAAATGGATCTTATTGAGCAAAAGTCAAGGTATTGGTAGAGCCAGGTTCCTTCTGGAGAGCACAGTGCAGAAGCTGTTTCCTTGTCCTTCACAGCTTCTAGAGGTGACCTGCAATCCTCAGCTGTGGCCTTTTGCTCCATCTTCAAAGCCAATAGCATAACATCTTCACATGTCTCTCTGACTGTGACACTATTGCTTTTATTGCTGAAATATCAGCTGCCTCTCTACACCGATGCCAAATAGAAACATGGAGACAGAGTTGGAGGAAACAGAAAATGTAGTTTAATTGCCAGGCAAAAAGGACTGTGCCCGCCTTGGAGGGGGTACTGAGGAGTCTTACCGTGTTCAAGGACCGGGGTGTGATCAGCTCCTGGATATTTCCCTGACTGGTTGGTGGTGAGGTAACTGGGAGTCAGCAGCATCAGCCTTCTGGTTCCAAGGGTCTAGCGTCTATGTGCTTGTGGGTAGCATCCAGTTAACTTCTTCTGCCCAGTGGGGGCTTTAGCACCTGCAAAACAACTTCAAGGACATGGCTTAGAATATTACCTATAATCCTTTTTTTTTTGTATTTTTTTCCATTTTCTTGGACCACTCCTGTGGCATATGGAGGTTCCCAGGCTGGGGTCCAATCGGAGCTGCAGCCACCGGCCTACGTCACAGCCACAGCAATGTGGGATCCAAGCCGCATCTGTGACCTACACCACAGCTCACAGCAACACTGGATCTTTAACCCACTGAGCAAGGCCAGGGATCGAACCTGCAACCTCATGGTTCCTAGTCGGATTCGTTAACCCCTGAGCCACGATGGGAACTCCTATCTAAAATCCTTGAAGAAGAACTAATTAAAGTCCTTGACTTTGTGAAGTGGTTCAACTACTAATCTGTCTTGCTTGGTGGTGTTCCTTTTTCTTTGTATTTTCTCACTTGTCTGATTAAATTGATTCTCTGACTAAAGTTTTTCTATAGATTAAAAGGCAGGTGGACGACTCGAGTGGGGATGCACTCTGGGAAGCCCTCACAGCATTCTGCTCAGTTACACTTTCCTCTAAGAAGGAGCCATGTGATTAAATTAGGCCCACCCAGCTAATCCAGGATAATCTCCCCATCTCAAGATTGTCCATTTAGCTACATTTTCAAAGACTCTTTTTAATTTTTTTTTTCATGTAAGGTAACATATCCACAGGTTTGTAGGGTTAGAACACCACATATTTGGGGGGAACCACTGTTCTGTCTACCACATATATGTAAAGTCAAGCAACTACCAGGCTAAAGACGTGTTATTTTATTTGGCTTATTTTGCTCCAAAGACTGTGTTATTTTTCCATCTCTCTCCTCAAATGCATTCCTCTTTCATTAAATACATCTACTATCCATTCTGTTGTCAAAGGCAGAAAGGCCCAAGGGGACTGTGGGCAGTGGTCAAATGGGAATACATGTGTATGAGCTATTGCTGTCAGTGAGCTCATTTGGGTAATTTCATATGGTTGATTATATTACTTTTATATGAGTCGCTTGAGACAGTCTCTTCTATTGAGTGACGTAGTGACTGCCTCAAGAGACTTTGAAGGGGCTTTTTCTTCTCTTTTCACATCCAGTCAATGAGTCACTCATTTCTGTCTTCTAAATATTGGTCCAATGAAAAAGGGTTTTTCTTTTGGAAAAGAAAAATAAATTCCCTTTTCCTCAGTGGAATTAAAATAACTCTCTGTGCTCTCTCTCCCCTCACATGGCAACTCCCTAAACACCATGTAAAACCACTACTGTATCTTATGTGTGGTATCAGCTATCAGATACAGGTCTTCATAAGTTAACAGGGATATGGGTTAGGATATCTAAATCCACACAGTATAACAAAAAGCCCTTGTGTTCATGAGAAAGTTATTTTCTCATACGTCTCCTTTCATGACTTGTGCTCAAGCCATCTTAAAAGTCAGGAGGTTTCCTAACTACATGACAGAGTTTCTTTTCTTTGGGCATAAATTAATGCAAGTGTCCTTCAACTGGAACACTTCTCCTTCCATCTCAAACACCTCACTTTTTCTCTTAGCTATCTCCTATTCAGTTCTTCAGTTTGCATATTTATTAAACATTTCCTTGGGAAAATGTCCCCGGGGTAAGTACCTCATTACGTGCTCTCATAATCATTCCTTTCGCTGCCTTTTGCACCTTGTCATAATGAATCATATACACCCACTTAACTTTTCAATTTCCTGAAAGAGACCGTAGGTTTTCATTCTCCAGCACTCGCAACTGACTTTGCATGGTGATTCAAAGGTATGAAGCTTCAAAAATATGTACCAAAATGGTAAATGATTGACAATATCATTGCGACTCCACTCAGCTTTCAGTTTTCTTAAAGAGGGGAATTCTTAGAGAAAGCAGGATGATATGCCTCAGGATTCACACAATCCATCTAATAAGGACATTTACATAGTTTAAAATAGAAATCTAGGATTTTATGCTAACAGACTAACCCAGAAATGTCACATGAGCCAACACTTGACCTTTATTTTTCTTACCTTAATTTCAAACTAATTTCCACATCAAATCATTTAATTGTGGGCTCTTGTCACAACAGTGAACTTAGAACAAGCTTACTTGGTCCCTCTCTCAAAGAGCTCATCTTAAAATAAAAGTAATAATATCAGCCTCATTATCGAGCTGGACCAATTAAATGAGACCTATTGAAATCTTTTCACAGTATTTCTGGATCACAGTGAGTGATAAACTATAGCTTTATGTTTTCGTGCTATGATCAAGATAGTAAAAGTAATGTTATTCGTTCTGTCAGCTGTGTGAGAATTCCAAGAAAACATACAATTTATCAAAATTTACTTCCTTTTCTGTTTAATCAAAAAAAAAAAAGAAAAGAAAAGAAATCAGGAAATAATGTTAAAAGGATAAACCTGAAAGTTTGTATGTACTTCTGTTTATAATAATACAAATTGAGAGAGACCAAGTTGATACTGAGAAGAGCTGGGTACAAACCAAACAAACAAACAAACAAACAAACAAAACAAAAAAACAAAAACAACAACAAAAAAAACCCAGATGTTTCTAAAGGGACTGGAAAGTTTTCAAGGAACTGGAGAAACAGGAGAGAAGTAAGTAAGCATTTGGGGAGTCACTCTTCTCATAGTGGTACCTTGGGGATGGGTTAAGTGCTCAGAATCTGGGCAGACGGCCACACTAGCAGACACTTTCCCAGAAGTGTTAGCACAAGCCCGTGTATGCCCGACACACAGTGAGGCCAAACAAATCAAATCATCAGAGTTTTGAGCAGAGAAAATTTATTGCAGAGCCACGCAAGGAGATGGGTGGCTTATGCCTCCCAAATATCTTGAACTTTCTGAACCAAAATTGCAAAGCATTTTTAAAGGCAAGGGAAGGGAAGGGTATGGTTGGTTGTTGCAAACTTCCTGGTTTAGAAATCCTTTGTTCCTGTCACTGTCCAAGGAGGTCAGGTGGGGCCATTCCTGTCAACCTCTGACAAGATGCATGTTATGATTCAGAGAGGAGCTAAAGCAGACGGTATGATACCCGTTATGATTCAGAGAGGAGCTAAAGCTTCTGTGGCTGTGTTCCTGTGGCTGTCCTGTTCCTGTGGCTCCTGTGGCTCCTGTTCCTGTCACTGTCCAAGGAGGTCAGGGCATGTCATTCCTGTCAACCTCTGACAGGATACAGGTTATGATTCACAGAGGAGCTAAAGCACAGGAAATGTGGGAAGGGCCTGCCCCAGGGAAACCCCATAGGGTCCTGCTAGGGTCAATCTTGAGAACAAGTGTTGGACAAGAAAGGGAATACAAGTTTAGGTAAAGAAGTTAATCACAAACCTGACAGAGATACGCATAGGGTCCTGCTCCGTTTTACCAACAGACACTGCTTTGAGAGTGGCTGGTGGCACCTGAGTCTGACACAGCTACTACATTTTTACTTCCAAATGCATTTCTCTCCTCAATGGCCAAAGTAGATGTTACCATTGATGATTTTAGTGCTTTTCTAGATAAGAGAAGATGCAAGAATTGGGGCTCATAAAATCTTCTCCTGAAACTATCTAGCTATCTGAAGGCTGGTTCTATCAGTTCTTCTGAACGCACAGAGTGCCTCATTCCTGATACCCACCCTGAATTCCCTTCAGGGGGTGTTGAAGGTCAGCGACTGCAGTGGCTAGTGACCAAAATCCTTGTAGAGGCAGATGACAAGTGCCAAATTTTAGTTGTCAGGGCCCCTTTAGTGTCATAAACTTGACCATGGTTTGGGGGGCCTTTCATCCCATGGTGCCAGGAGTTCTCATTCCCAAGTCAGGTGAACATTGCTTTGACAGGCCACTCAGTGTGTTATTACTGGACTAGGCCTTATTTAATAGTGGAGAGGAGTTCCCGTCGTGACTCAGTGGTTAAGGAATCTGACTAGGAACCATGAGGTTTCAGGTTCGATCCCTGGCCTCGCTCAGTGGGTTAAGGATCTGGTGTTGCTGTGAGCTGTGGTGTAGGTTGCAGACGCAGCTCGGATCCTGTGTTGCTGTGGCTCTGGCGTAGGCCAGTGACTACATCTCCGATTCAACCCCTAGCCTGGAAACCTCCATGTGCTGCAGGAGCGGCCAAGGATATGGCAAAAAGACAAAAAGACAAAAAAAAAAAAAAAGCAAAAAAACTCTAGACCACTTATCTTACAAGTCTTTTATGGTTCAGGAAAATAGTCCTTCTTGTTGTTTCTTCCCATATCCAGAGTTACACAATTACAATCATGGATCTCATATGCAACTATGTATTATCAGAGGCTCAGTCACACATTTGTCAATGCAAGAAGCAACAATTTTCTAAAACAGGCAATATGTCATAAGTTTTTGCAAATATCTCCTGGCTTCAGAGAGGATGTTTTAATTTCTTCTTTCCTGTAGCTATTCATGGGTGGGCTGGATTAGAATGTTCTCTGTGAGCTGAACAAAGTTATTTTAGTTTAGAGTCAAGCTTGGGGGGGGGGGCAGGTTCCCTGAAATGGGCAATTATGTATACTATGAGCTGTACAAAGGTTAAAGGAAAAGAAACAGATATAATATGGAATCTGATTTGTTATTCCCTACTACAATTCCCCACTGTCCATGTCCATTTCACAGTCTTGTGGGAAAAGGGGTGATGGTCTTTCTGGCTACTTCCTGCTGAACTGGGGTGATAAGGGGTGATTGTGGAACAGAGCTCATCAGCCTTGGACTGGGACTGTTTCTTAGAATCTTTAGTAAATAGCACAATTATCTTTTCTTTTTTTTTTTCTTTCTTCTTCTTCTTTTTTTTATGGCCATAACCATGGCATATGCAGGTTCCAAGGCTAGGGGTCCCAATTGGAGCTGTAGCCACTGGCCTATGCCACAGCCACAACAATGCAGGATCCAAGCCGAATCTGTGACCTATATCACAGCTCACAGCAATGCTGGATCCTTAACCCACTGAGCGAGGCCAGAGATTGAACCCGCATCCTCATGGATGCTAGTCAGGTACGTTAACCGCTGAGCCATGATGGGAACTCCTCTCTTTCCTTCTTTATCTACAATTATTAGAACCTGACTTAGCTCTGTTGTCATCTAGTTTGTAATTGAACATAGGCTTTTGGTCCCAGTTCCCATACCTATTAATTTTCTAACTGCATCATAATTATACTGAGTTCTTATTATGTTCTACTGAATAAGATCAAACAAGTAGCTTGACTCACTCTGCTCCAGCTATGAGGAAGGAGCCGTCTGGGAGATGGGCCTCAAAACAGTAAATGCAAGTCCGCAATTAAGAGAGTTGTAATTTAATATCCATTGAAATAGTTTCTTCCTCTCTAAAAAATACCTTCATTTTAAAATCAAACAGGAGTTCCCATTGTGGCTTAGCGGAAATGAACCTGACTAGCATCCAGGAGGATGCAGGGTAGATCCCTGGCCTTGCTCAATGGGTTAAGGATCAGGCATTGCCATGAGGTGTGGTATATGTCACAGACGTGGCTTGGATCCCACATCTGTGGCCGTGGGGTAGGCCGGCAGTTGTGAGTCTGATTCAACCCTTAGCCTGGGAAACACCATATGCCACAGATTAGGCCTGAAAAGCAAACAAACAAACAAAAAATAATTCCTTCTCTTGTTAATGTCATGTGTTAATTTTATAATCAATCCTTCTCTTGTTAATGTCATGTGTTAATTTTATAATCAATCCAGCCATAAGAACTCAAAAAGAGAAAGAGAGAAATTTCCCTCTCTGTGCTATTATAAAGCAAGTTTTAATATACTTTAAAGGGATAAAATAATTCATAGTATTTTTTACCATCCATAGTGGAATTAAGACAGATGCCGATAATGAAAGAATAATTTAATAATACATGTATTTGAGGTACCAAAAGACTACTAGAGCTCATCAATGATTGGTAAAGTTGCAGGGTACAAAATTAATGCACAGAAATCTGTTGTATTTCACACACTAAGAGTGAGCTATTAGAAAGAGAAATTAAGAAAACAATTTCGTTTACTGTCGTATAAAAAGAAATAAAATAACTAGGAATAAATTTAACTAAGGAGGTAAAGATCTATACCCGGAAAACTCTAAGACACTGATGAAAGAATCTGAACAGAAGGAAAATATACTTTGTTCATGGATTGGAAAAATTAAGATTGTCTAAAATGACAATACCACCCAAGGCAATCCACAGATTCAACGCAATACTCACCAAGATAGCACAGACTAGAACAAATAATACTAAAAATTGTAAGAAAACACGAAAGACCCCAAATAGCCAAAACAATCTTGAGAAAGAACAAAGCTAGAGGTGTCACGTTGTCTGTTTTCAAACTGTTAAAATCTATAGTAAACAAAACAGTATGGCACTGGCACAAAAACATATACATATAGATCAGTGGAACAGAGTAGAGAGTGGAGAAATGAACCCACACTTAAGTGGGCAATTATCTGTGACAAAGGACGCAAGAATATATAATGAGGGAACGACCTTCTCTTTAACACACAGTGTTGAGAAAACTGGACAATTACATTCAAAAGAATAAAACTGGACTATTGTCTCACACTATTCACAAGAATAGATTAAAAATGGATTCAAGGCTTAAGTGTAAGACCTGACACCATAAAACTTATAGAAGAAAACATGGATTTTAAACTTGGAGTAGAGTTTCTCTGGCTGAATGTTCACTTCTTTCTCTGGCAGCCACCTCATTCTTTTTAATAGTTCTTATTTTCCTTGATTAAATAAACAAGTATCCATTTGCCTCGCAACGGACATACTACTAGTAAAATTTCTTCAGGGTCTTTAAAAAAAGTATATGTGCAAAACCCAGTCTATTCTGCTGTGGCAAGGGCCTTCTGAACAAAAAAGTGCTCTTCTTTCACTACCTATATTTAACTACCTTGACATTTCTATTTGCTGAGAAAATCTTAACCTCAAACATTTTCAGTTGTTCTTAAAAAAAAAAAGATCTGAAACAGTTAACTGTGGTTTTAGCTCACGGATGAAAACTGGAGGCAAAATGCATGAGACCAACATTGTAGAGAAAGACTTTTTTCCAACTGAACTGAGTGTAAATCCAGGTAAGAAGCTGGACTGCCTGGAGTGAGTGTGGGAAGCGGGGTAGTAAAGTGGTGGAGTTCTGGAGGTCATAAATTGGTTTATAATTTATAAACCTATAAAATATAAACAGATATTGAAATTCTTGACCTAGCAAGTAAGGAGAGGGAATTATTAAGAGAAAGATGTAAGAGAAAGGAATTGGGTTAAATTTATGATGGAGAATGAAATGATTAACTTCACTGAGGAAAAAAACATACTGTAAAGTGTTGCACAGATGCATATTATTATTATTAAATAAGGTAGAAAACCTATCATGAAAGCTTGTAGGAGAGGAAATATTAAAAGGTAAGTAAAAGATATTTTCAAATTTAAAAAGTAAGCAAGGAGTTCACTTCTGGCACAGTGGGTTAAGGACCCAGTGTTTTCACTATAGTGGCTTGGTCACTGCTGTGGCACAGATTTAATCACAGGCTCACTGGCACAGGAACTTCCACACGCTGCAGGAGCAGCCAAAAAAAAAAAAAGAAAGTGAGCAAGTAAAAACTTAGTAGAGTGCTCAAATGAAATATATTACATTGGATACACCGTAAAAAGAAAAATTATATATAAACTATATAATATCACATATTACATATTTATATAGGAATTTAAAATTTAAAAAATTGTATGATGATTTAATAAGTGAAAAATGATTTCTACTAATTATGGGAAAAAATTATGGGAAAAAAGTCATAATTTAAGTCAGAAGAATTTCTTTATCTTTGATAAAAGTAGAAATCAATCAACTCAGAGAGAAGGTAATTCAGATGAGGAAAGATGATTTCTAATTCTTGTTAAATGATTTCATTTATTTCTTCATTCATTTTGTATTTTGAGTATATTTATAATAGCTGCTTATAATATTTGCCAAATATTTCCAACATCTGTGTCACCTTGGTGTGGTTTCTACTGCTTGTCTTTCCCCATGCAAGTTAAGCTTTTCATGACTATTCATATGCTGTATAATTTTGGATTGTATTTTGGACATTTTGAATAAATATTTTGTATGAGATTCTTTACATTGTTTAAATCTTTGGAGCACATGAATATTTTTGATTTTAGCAGGCAATCACTCTAGCTAGCTTCAGGCCTTTTGTAGGCTCTGGTTCCAACATCAGCTCAGTTTTTAGAGCCTTTGTAGTGTTATTCAGATATTGCTTTTTTTCTCTTCTTTCTTTCTTTCTTTCTTTTTTTTTGTCTTTTGTCTTTTTTTTTTGTCTTTTTGTCTGTTGTTGTTGTTGTTGTTGCTATTTCTTGGGCCGCTCCCGCGGCATATGGAGATTCCCAGGCTAGGGGTTGAATCGGAGCTGTAGCCACCGGCCTACGCCAGAGCCACAGCAACGCCGGATCCGAGCCGCGTCTGCAACCTACACCACAGCTCACGGCAACGCCGGATCGTTAACCCACTGAACAAGGGCAGGGACCGAACCCGCAACCTCATGGTTCCTAGTCGGATTCGTTAACCACTGCGCCATGACAGGAACTCCTCTTCTTTCTTTTTTAAATAAATTTTTATTTACAGTGTTGTATTAGTTTCAGGTGTACAGTGAAATGAATCCGTTATAAATTGGAAAAAAGTTATTATGGAACGTTGAGTAGAACTTCCTGTGCTACTCAGTAGGTCCTTGTTAGTTATCTATCTATTTTATATTAGTACTGTATATGTGTTAATCCCATCCTCTCAATATATCTCTCCCCACCACGGTTCCCCTTGGGGTCACCCTAGGTTTGATTTCAAAATCTGTGTTTGTTTCTGTTTCATAAATACATCCTTTTGCGTCATTTTTACTACATTCCATATATAATTGATATCATATGATATTTGTCTTTGTCGGATTTACTTCACTTAGTAGATATTTTTTGCAAGTGCATCAACCAGTGGCCAATCTGAAATTTGGGCAATGTTCCATTGTGAAGAGTTTATGTTTCATGTCTTTGGTACCTTAATTGGGGTCAGGTGTAAGTATGCACAGCTTGTATGTGTGTATGTGTTTATGTCTGTTTGAGGGTGGTGGGGAGTCCAGAAGTTTACTAATAAGAATCAGAGTTCTCTTTACCAAGTTCCTTCCTCTTCATTCATTTACCTCTGAGTCCGTGTACCTGTTTTAACTAGCTAGATTCCTGCTAGATTAGCATGGACATAGGTCTGAGGAGTTCTTATTAATTATGCTATTAGATACCACTGAATTGTTTTGTATAAAAGAATTATATCTTTTGTGAAAATCCTTCTGTAAATATACTCAAAGCCATGCTTCTTTTTTCTAGCCTCCAGCCAGAAATTTGTGACTGTAATTTCCTCACTCTACTATGGACTTCTCAATGGTGGCTGCATCTGTAAGACAGTGAAGCAGGAGGAAAGAGAGCAAGGAGGAAAGAAAAAGCAAAGGGTTTGGTCCCACCTTCTTAGAATCACAGCTGTATCAAATGGAAAAAAGTTATTACGGAACGTTGAGTAGAACTTCCTGTGCTACTCAGTAGGTCCTTGTTAGTTATCTATCTATTTTATATTAGTACTGTATATGTGTTAATCCCATCCTCTCAATATATCTCTCCCCACATGGACAAAAAACAAAAAACAAAAACAAAAACAAAACCCAAAAAAACACAACTGCCCTCATGAAGAGAGATACTGCTGGATACAGAGACCACACTTACTGGAGCAGAAGACCAGGAATAGGAAACTCCACAGGATTCAGTACAGGTTCCTTTTACCCAGTATATCTTCTCTGGCTTTGTGTTCTGACACCAATTGGGTGTCTTACAATTCACTTCAACTCTGACACTAGCTAGTTGTAAGTTGCATCAGATTCCACAAATTAAAGAGCAAGGTCCTCAATAAGACTGCCTTTACTTCAGATGCCAGCCACCAGTGAGTTCTCCAGGCTACCCACACTTCTGCCTGGCTGACTACAAATTGGAGCTTTCCCACAACCCCCTAGGGCTGCACCCATGGCATACGGAGGTTCCCAGACTAGGAGTTGAATCAGAACTGCAGCTGCTGACCTCTGCCACAGCCACAGCAATGTCAAATCCAAGCCACATCTGTGACAGCTCATGGCAATATTGGATCCTTAACCCACTGAGCAAGGCCAAGGATCAAAGCTGTGTCCTCATGGATACTAGTTGGATTTGTTTCCACTGAGCCACAATGGGAACTCTGGATTTTTCACCATAAGAAGAGAGAAACCCAGCAGTTGCTACATTCTGCTGAATGGCATCTATAATTACCTTAACATTCACAGCAGGACAATGATCAGAGAGTAAGCCAATGCCTTCTGTGACTTGTAAGAACTGTGAAAATAGGGATTTTAAAATTAGAGGTGGAAAGAATTTTAAAGCTCTATAAAGTTAATAACTCCACTTCAAAATATATCAAGCAAGAGTGATGTCAGAGAAGACGGCAGAGTAGAAAGCTCCTGGAATCTCTACCTCCACTTAAACAACTATTGAACTGACAGAAACTCTCTAAAGTAAATAATTTGATACTCTGGAGTCTAGTTGAAAAGTTGATCTTAGTGAGCTTTAGCTTTCCTATTCAGCAGTGGCTACCATCTTCACACCTCATTATAGTAGGGAGCCAAGGGACTGCTGTCTGTGTTCTTAATGTAGCTTTCTAGAGCCAAGGTTAGCATTGAGGACATGGTTCTCCAAATATTGAGGTTACGTGTTATTTCTGATTGCTACTTTTCATTGATAAGTGCTCAATAGCATATTTGAACAGGAAGCAGAAAGGATCAGAAAATCCAAAGATAGGATAGTTGAAAGTATTTAGTCTAAGGAACAAAAAGGAAAAAAAAAAGTAATGAAGATAAATGAACACATCCTGAAGATCTAGCAGACATATGCAGAACACGCCACCAACAGCCACCAACAGCAGCATATACATTCTTTTCAAGTGCAAATGGGACAATTTCCAGAATAGCCCATATGACATGCCACAAAACAAGTCGATAAATTTGAAAAGACTGAATTCATACAAAGTTCCTTTTGCCACCACAATGGAATGAAAGCAGACAGCAATAATGAAAGGAAAAATGGAAAACACACATATATGTGGAAATCAAAGCACCCACTCTTACATACTCAATGATCAAAAAAGAAATCACAAGAGAAATTAGAAAATACATCAAAACAAATGAAATGAAAACAAACATACCCAAACTTACGGTGTGCCATGGAAGCAGTACTGAGAGGAAAATTTACAGTTGTAAATGTATTCTCATATATTATTAAACTATATAAAGTTAAAAGAAAATTATAAAAGTGGTTTAAAAAAGGAACAAAGGAGAAACATAGGATCAACTGGAAAACAAGGTTTAAAATAGCAATAAATACATATTTATCAATAATTTCCCTAAATGTCAATGGACTGAATGCTCTAATCAAAAGACATAAAGTGGCAGACTGGATAAAAAAACAAGAGCCAACAATACACTGCCTACAAGAGACCCACCTTAGGGCAAAGGACACATGTTAACTGAAAGTGAGGGGATGGAAAAAGATATTTGATGCAAATAGAAATGACAGGAAAGCAGCAGTTGCTATACTGTTATCAGACAATATAGGCCATAAAAAAAGTAAAGAACACTAATGATAAAAGGATCAATTCAACAAGAGGATATTGCAGTTCCTGTCAGAGGGCTCAGTGATAACAAACCCAGCTAGTATCTATAAGGATGGGAGTTCAGTCCCTGGCCTTTCTTAGTGGGTCAGAGGTCTGGCATTGCCATCTCAACAGATACTGCAAAAATACAAAATAAAATGAGAATACTATGAAAAATTTTATGCCAACAAATTTGACAACCTAGAAGATATGGACAACTTTCTAGACACATACAGTCCATCAAAACTGAATCAAGAAGAAACAGACCAACTGAACAGACCGATCACTAGAAATGAAATTGAATATGTCATAAAAACACTCCCTACAGATAAAAGCCCAGGACCAGATGGCTTCACAGGCAAATTCTACCAAACATATAAAGAGGATCTGGTGCCCATCCTCCTTAAACTTTTTCAAAAGGCTGAAGAAGAAGGAACACTCCCAAAGACATTCTATGATGCCCCCATCACCCTAGTTCCAAAACCAGACAAAGCTACCACCAAAAAAGAAAACTATCAGCCAATATTTTTGATGAATATAGATGCAAAAATTTTCAACAAAATTTTAGCAAACCGAATCCAACAACATATCAAACAGATCATACACCATGACCAGGTAGGATTCATCCCATGTTCACAAGGTTGGTTCAACATATGCAAATCAATCAACGTCATACACTTCATTAACAAAAGAAAAGTCAAAAATCATATGATCATCTCAATAGATGCAGAAAAAGCATTTGACAAAGTCCAATATCATTCATGATCAAAACTCTCGCCAAAGTGGGTATAGAGGGAATATTCCTGAACATAATCAAAGCCACTTATGACAAACCCACAGCAAATATAATTCTCAATGGAGAAAAACTGGAAGCCTTCTCACTCAAATCTGGAACAAGACAAGGATGCCCACTCTCACCACTGCAATTCAACATAGTTTTGGAAGTCCTAGCCACAGCAATTAGATAAACAAAAGAAATAAAATCATCCATATAGGAAGAGAAGAGGTAAAACTGTCACTGTATGCAGATAACATGATACTATACATAGAAAACCCTAGGGACTCAACCCAAAAACTACTTGAACTGATTAATAAATTCAGCAAAGTAGCAGGATATAAGATTAATATTCAGAAATCAGTTGCATTTCTGTGTACCAACAATGAAATATTAGAAAAGGAATACAAAAATACGATACCTTTTAAAATTGCACCTCACAAAATCAAATACCTGGGAATACACCTGACCAAGGAGGTAAAGGACTTATATGCTGAGAACTATAAAACTTTAATCAAAGAAATTAAAGAAGATGTAAAGGAATGGAAAGATATTCCATGTTCATGGATTAGAAAAATCAATATTGTAAAAATGGCCATATTACCCAAAGCAATCTACAGATTCCATGCAATCTCTATCAAATTACCCATGACATTTTTCACAGAACTAGAACAAACAATCCAAACATTTATATGGAACCACAAAAGACCCAGAATTGCCAAAGAAATCCTGAGAAAAAAAACCAAGCAGGTGGCATAACTCTCCCAGACGTCAAGCAATATTACAAAGCTGCAGTCATCAAAGCAGTGTGGTACTGGTATCAAAACAGACAGACAGACGAATGGAACAGAAGAGAGAACCCAGAAATAAACCCTGACACCTATGGTCAATTAATCTTTGACAAAGGAGGCAAGAACATAATATGGGAAAAAGAAAGTCTACTCAGCAAGCATTTCTGGGAAAACTGGACAGCTGCATGCAAAGCAATGAAATTAGAACACACCCTCACACCATGCACAAAAATAAACTCAAAATGGCTGAAAGACTTAAATATATGACAGGACACCATCAAACTCCTAGAAGAGAACATAGGCAAAACACTCTCTGACATCAACCTCATGAATATTTTCTCAGGTCAGTCTCCCAAGGCAACAGAAATAAGAGCAAAAATAAACAAATGGGACCTAATCAAACTGAAAAGCTTTTGCACACAAAGGAAACTCAAAAGAAAACAAAAAGATAACTTACAGAATGGAAGAAAATAGTTTCAAACGATGCAATGGACAAGGGCTTAATCTCTAGAATATATAAGCAACTTATGAAACTCAATAGCAAAAAAGCAAATCACCCGATGGAAAAAAGGGCAAAAGACCCGAATAGACTGTTCTCCAAGGAAGATATACAGATGGCCAACAAGCACATGAAAACATGCTCAATATCTCTGATTGTAAGAGAAATTCAAATCAAAACGACCATAAGATACCACCTCACACCAGTCAGAATGGCCATCATTAGTAAGTCCACAAATAACAAGTGCTGGAGGGGTTGTGGAGAAAAGGGAACCCTCCTGCACTGCTGCTGGGAAAGTAAGCTGGTACAGCCACTATGGAGAATGGTTTGGAGATACCTTAGAAATCTGTACATAGAACTACCATATGACCCCACAATCCCACTCTTGGGCATATACCCAGACAAAACTTTCCTTGAAAAAGACACATGCACCCACTGTTCATTGCGGCACTATTCACAATAGCCAAGACATGGAAACAACCCAAATGTCCATTGATAGATGATTGAATTAGGAAGATGTGGTATATATACACAATGGAATACTACTCAGCCATAAAAAAAGAATGACATAATGCCGTTTGTACCAACATGGATGGAACTGGAGATTCTCATACTGAGTGAAATGTCAGACAAAGACAAATACCATATGATATCACTTATAACTGGAATCTAATATACAGCACAAATGAATACTTCCACAGAAAAGAAAATCATGGACATGGAGAATAGACTTCTGGTTGCCTGGGGGGAGAGGGAGGGAGTGGGAGGGATCAGGAGTTTGGGGTTATCGGATGCAAACTATTGCTCTTGGAATGGATTTATAATAAGATCCTGCTGAGTAGCATTGAGAACTGTCTAGATACTTATATCACAACAGAACAAAGGGAGGAAAAAAAAAATGTATACATGTAAGTGTAACTTGGTCCCCATGCTGTACAGCAGAAAAAAAAAAGAGTGCAGAAAGGGAACAGTGGCATGCAGATAAATTTCTACCTCATCTAGATAGTAAATTACTTGATTATGTGGGGATTTTTTGTGTCTATGGGAGAAAATTCACCAAGTTGTACACTCAGTATTTGTTGCTTTGTCTAAGCTATATTTTAATAAAAGTGTCCTTGGAGTATAAAAAAAAAAAAGAAAGAAAACTAATATAGAACTAAATACGATCCATCAATTCCACTCCTGGGCATTTATCTGGACAAAACTACAACTCAAAAAGATACTCCAGTGTTCATTGCAGCACTATTCACAATAGCCAAGACATGGAAACAATTTAAATGTCCATGGAGTGATGGATGGATTAACAGGATGTGGTATATAAATGCAATGGAATACTACTCAGCCACAAAAAAGAACAAAATAATTCTATTTGCAGCAACATGGATGCAAGTAGAGATTCTCGTACCAAGTGGAGTAAGTCAGAAAGAGAAAGTCAAATACCATATGATATTACTTATATGTGGAATCTCAAACTTGGCAGAAATGAACCTATCTGCAAACAGAAACAGACTCACAGACATAGAGAACAGACTTGTTGTTGCCAAGGGGGTGGGGAGGAGGGAGTGGGATAGACCAGGAGTTTGGGGTTAGTCAATACAAACTATTACATTTAGGATGGGTATAGAATGAGAGCCTCCTGTATAGCACAGGGAACTATGTTCAATCTCTTGGGATGGAAGATGATTGAAGATAATATGAGAAAAAGAATTATATATATATAACAGGGTCACTTTGCTGTATAGCAGAAACTGGCATAACATTGTAAATCAACTATAATTTAAAAAAATTTTAAAAATATAGCATTGGAGTTCCCGTCATGGCTCAGTGGTTAACGAATCCGACTAGGAACCATGAGGCTGCGGGTTTGATCCCTGGCCTTGCTCGGTGGGTTAAGAATCTGGCACTGTCGTGTAGACTGCAGATGCGGCTCGGATCCCACATTGCTGTGGCTCTGGTGTAGGCCGGCAGCTACAGCTACCATTAGACCCCTAGCCTGGGAACCTCCATATGCTGCTGGTGCGGCCCTAGAAAACGCAAAAAGACCAAAAAAAATATATATATATATGTGTATATATATATATATATATATATATATATAGAGAGAGAGAGAGAGAGAGAGAGAGAGAGAGAGCGAGAGAGAGAGAGAGCATAAAAGCAACATTTCTTCTAGGTTAATAATTATCATCTCTGTGTTTTCTGGAAGGACTTCCTATTAAGATAAAAAGGCCCCTCTGACCACTGGGTTGGCCTGAGCAGAAAACAAGGACAACCTTGGAGATGGATAAATGGCACTGCATGCACCAGATGGTAAGTTTTGAAAAATGTGGCAGCAATATTTGTGTTTGAATTTACTTTGCATGAAACTGAAAGTATTCTCTAGTAACATGCTCTAAAAATTCTTAATTTAAGATTAGTCATTAAAGGAAGAAAGTGCCAATTTGTAAGCTGCAAAGGCCACTCATAGGTGGCATAGTTGAAAGCCTACAAACTTGATTCTGGCCTCATCTATGTTATTTACCAAATCTTTCTACTTGAACAAACCACACAACATCTTTAAGCCTGTTACTTATCTCTATAGCAAAATCAATTGTACTTGCACTACTGATTTCACGGGGTGGTTGTGAGGATCAGAGATTTTGATGTATATATTAGCACACTTTAATTTTAAAATACTAAATAAATGTAAGTTAAATTGTTAAATAAAACTACCATTGCATCAATCTTCAGTCCTTTACAGGGATATTATGAAAGATGGTAATGATGCTTAATATTTATAAGATTATAGTTATAATGTTTAAGACAGGTAACATTTGATATTGTCAAGTTTAATCTCATTTGCATATTTATAAGGTCTTTAATACTACTGAAAACATTTTGGATAATGCTAGAAGACTTGGACTCAGACAATTTCACTAAATACATGCTTGTCTGAGGTGACAAGGAGATTTTGACAAGATGCTTTATGATAATACAGGAGTCAATATTGAAAATATAGCTTTATTTAGTGGTAAGGGTCCTGGTCTAAACATTGGTAGGTTTGAAAACTACTTCTTCTTCATTAACTTTTTGACCTTCCTTGGACAGATGGTAAGTTTTAGGAATGAGAACTCATATTTACACACCGGGGTATCTGCAGTGCCCAACCCATTGTACATGCTTGATAAATACTTAGAGTCAACCTTTATTTCTTCCTTTACAAGTCTGAAATAATTTACTCCGTCTAATTTACAAAGTATTTTAAGGATCAAATATATTGTTAACTATCCAGGTGTAATCTGATCATCACTATAGAAATGAAAATGTATTATATTTATTAAGACCTAGCTTGTCTCAACAATTAGCAAACCCTTTCAGAATACAGCAATTTTAACCAGTAGGGAAACTTATCTAAATGTTGACTTAAATGTCTATGTCAGATCATTGAAACAACTCAATAGCACTGTATTTTGAGTACTGGAACAACTAAGGAAGTAGGAAGACTATGATGAAACATGTGAAAAAAACTGCTGAGTTTTCAGTTATTTAAGGAAAAAGAAATTCAGTTATGTAAGGAAGTAGAATATTGCTGAAACTGAGAAAAAACAGATGTCTGACCTTTCCCATGAGCCAAGTGGGGCTTTGGATGTAGTTGGAAGAATCCTATGCTTATAGATATAAGATAAATTTGATTCACTATCTTTATAGTTGATTGATTGTATCTCCAGCTAATCAAAGCCTATTGACTAGTGATCGATACAAAAGGCAGGAGAAAATCTGGGCCTATGAAGACAAAAATATTTACCTGTAACATAGCATTTCTTCATTCTATTTACCAAAGTGAGCAAGGTGGAAATAGCCTAGGCTGTATGGTTTAATTGATTTAGGTATGAATTCTAATTTTATTTGCTATGGGACCTTGAGAAATTTAGTTTTTTGTTTATAAAAAGAGGTAATAATACATGTCTTACAAGGTAAGTTTTAATACTATAGATAAGGTATGTGTCATGTATATTTATGTATATTTATAGGCTGAATTAAATTTTCTTATTTTCTCATCTTGTCTAGAGACACTGTTTGGTTCCTCTTTTAAATCTTTCTTTAGTGTAATTACTTTGCTTGAGATTCAGCGTTTTCATTTTATTCAGATTTCTAGGATTATAATCCTGACTGTCAGTTGAGAGTATGTTGTTGTGGTTATTGTTTTTCATGAACAACGTGGTTCTTGCCAATTGGCACACAAGGTTAAAATGATAGGGTATGATGGGCTCTACCCAGCTGCCTTCTCCTTGAGCTGTTCTATGTGTGCTTGCCTCAGATCTGTCACTCCTTGAGACCTCAGCTTCTTGGTCCTAAGAAAGTGCTGTGATTCATGGCAGCGAATTTGGCTTATGCTCTCCAGTATCTGCTGAAGTGAGGACATCCAAAAGCGCTGGGGAACATCATGGTTAATTTTGTGTCAAAATTGTTCTGGATATATTTGTAAATATCTTTTTTTTTTTTTTTTTAGGTGAGATTTAAATTAGTGGACTTTGGGAGTTCCTGTGATGGCTCAGTGGAAATGAATCTGACTAGCATGCATGAGGATGCAGGTTCAATCCCTGGCATCACTCAGTGGGTTAAGGATCTGGTGTGGTCGTGAGCTATGGTGTAATTTGCAGATATGGCTCAGATCCCACGTTGCTGTGGTTGTGGTGTGGGCCAGCAGCTGTAGCTCCGATCAACCTCTAGCCTGGGAACCTCCATATGCCACAGGTGTGGCCCTAAATAAAATAAAATAAAATAAAATAAAATAAATTAGTGCACTTTGAGTCAAGATGATTGCCCTCCATAATGTGGGTAGGCCTCATCCAATCAGTTGAAGACCTAAATAAAGCAAAGACCGATTTCTTCCAAACAGAAGAAATTCTGGCAGCAGATGGACTTTGAACTGGTGGTAATTTGTAACTAGAGGACACGGAAGGAGCACTGAGGAGGAAGGGCCTTCAATTCCTGTTTCTGATTATTTCAGTTCTGCTTTCTCTTTTTGCTCTTTCTATTACAGTATGCAACTAACATGCAACTAACATTAAAAGTGCTAACTGTACCATCAAGAACCCTGTGGCAACAAGCAGATACAAATGCAAAACTATTCAGGGGCTGGAATATCATTTAACCATAAAAAGAATGAGATATTGATTGGCCAACAGGGACCTGCTGGGTAGCACAGAGAACTCTACCCAATATTCTGTGATAATCTATGTGGGAAAAGAATCTGAAAGAGAATAGATCTGTGTACACTTAGAACTGCATCACTCTGCTGTACATCAGAAATGATCACACCCTTATAAATCAACTATACTTCAATAAAAGTTTAAAAAATGAAAAAAAAAGAATGAAGTACAAATACATACTACAGTCCGGTAACCCTCGAAAAAAAACATTATGCTAAGTGAAAAAAGTCAGTCACCAAGGGTCATGTATTGTATGACTTGATGTGTATGAAACATCCAGAATAAGCAACATCATAGATATACACACAGATTGGGGTTCGACTGGGGTTGGCTGTGCTGGTGGGAGGTGGGAAGCAACTGCTTAATGGGTACAGGGTTTCCTCTCAGGGTAATGAAAATGTTCTGGAACTAGATAGAGATGGTGGTTGAACAACATTGTGAATGTACCTAATGCCACTGAATCATCCACTTTAAAAAGAGTTAATTTTACATTATTCCAATTTTATCTCAATTAAAAGTAAAAGTATTTGGGAGTGACCCTCTCACAATGCAGAAAAATCCACACGTAAGGTTAGTTCACAATAGAAAACAAAAAAGCATTATCTAGGAAGAGTCCACAGAAGCAACAAACGAGAATTGGTCAGGACCAGAAGAGCCCAAGACCAGGTAAGCGACAACCTGAAAAACTACTAGAAAATAAAGGAAGTGATCTGAAGCAGTGTATCTGAAGCAGGAGAGGAATTGAAACTGTTTAAAATAAAAGAAACAAAATAGGCATGTTTTAAAAATAACTAAACTGAACTTTTAGAAATAAACAATCTAAAAGCTAAAATTTTTAATGAATCAAATAAACATCTGATTAAATTAGACTGAAGGGTAAGTAATGTACTGTAACTTTTAAAAATTGAGGAAAATTAAGAGATTAAAAAATATGTAAGACATTTAAAAAACTTGGATGATAGAATGAGAAGATGCCAGAGAAGTTTTAATGAGAATTCTATAAGAAATAAATGAAATAAAATGATAAGAGAAAAACAATATTGAAGGCGTCAATGACAAATATTTTTTCCAGAATTCTCTTTATTGGGTAATGAAAATATAAACTGTTAGAATTTCTTTTAAGAAAAATTTGTCAATATCCAATGAAATCGAAGAATATGCATATTCTTCTTTTTTTTTTTTTTTTTTTTCCCAGCAGCATTCATGGCATATGTAAGTTCCTGGGCCATGGGTTGAATCTGAGCCTCCTTAGAGACAATGGCAGATCCTTAACCCACTGAGCCACAGAAGGAATTCCAAATGTGCCTATTCTAAAAGCTCTTAAACCTATTTGTAATAGAGCCTACTTATAGTTTTCTTTCTTCTTCTTCTTTTTTTTTTTTTTTGTCTTTTTAGGGGCATGTGGCATATGGAAGTTCCCAGGCTAGGGGGTCTAATCGGAGGTGCAGCTGCTGGCCTACATCACAGCCCCAGTAACACCAGATTTGAGCAGCATCTGCAACCTATGCCACAGCTCACCACAACGCCAGAACATTAATTCACTGAGCGAGGTCAGGGATTAAACCCACGTCTGAATGAATACTAGTCAGGTTCATTAATGGCTGAGCCATGACAGGAACCACAAGAATGTGCATATTAAAAATAAAGATTAGGAGTTCCCGTCGTGGCGCAGTGGTTGATGAATCTGACTAGGAACCATGAGGTTTCGGGTTCGATCCCTGGCCTTGCTCAGTGGGTTAAGGATCCGGTGTTGCCGTGAGCTGTGGTATAGGTTGCAGACGCGGCTCGGATCCCGCGTTGCTGTGGCTCTGGCGTAGGCCGGAGGCTACAGCTCCAATTGGACCCCTAGCCTGGGAACCTCCATATGCTGCGGGAGAGGCCCAAGAAATGGCAAAAGGACGAAAAAAAAAAAAAAAAAAGATTGTGTTCCTTCGTCCTGGGTTACCAAGGCTGGTGCTCCTTTGATGATAAGACTCCCTTCCCAGGTTCCAAGTCCAGACTGACTCACTGTGTACATACACAATGGTCTCTTCTTTTTTTCTTTTTTGAAACCTTGAAGAAATGCAACCCTAACTTATTTAATATTCTTTGTTCAAACAAGATATAAAACTGTGTTGAAAACCCTGATTCTCTGAAACACTTTCTCAAGAGTTATCTGTGAAATAGGCTTCCAGGTTAGTCATCAGTTTGGCTCAAATAAAACTCTTTCCTATTCTTTTTTTTAGGGCCACACCTGCAGCATATGGAAGTTCCCAAGCTAGGGGTTGAGTCAGAGCTGCAACTGCCAGCCTACGCCACAGCCAAGGCAACCCCAGATCCTTAACCCACTGAGCAAGGTCAGGGATCAAACCTGCATCCTCATAGATATTAGTTGGGTTCTTAACCTGCCGAGCCACAATGGGAACTTCACCTATTCTTATCACTGATTGCTTATTGATTATTTCTGTCAACAAATCAAAAAAGTACTATTCAGAAAAGTGTCTAATTCTGATCCTGATTCAAAATCAGTTATGTAGTTACATTATGCACAATTCTAATGGGATTTGATGATTTGATTAGTTCACAGACCGTAAATAGTGGGAGAGAAGTAAGGAGTGAAAACGTTTCTAGAGAGAAACATGAAATTCAGCAGCAAAGAATTAGAGCTGGAGAAAAGACAAATAACCAGAAGAAGAGGTATTTCCCAAACAGCTTGTCACTTCGAGTCTCTTACTTTGGAGGGATATAGTAGTATGTACTTCTATTTGTCTTGAAGCCTGCATTATATTACAGTAAGGTTTAAAAATCCGTGTTCGAAGCTGAGCATTAACACCCATCTCATTTTGTTCCATCGGCCCTGTTGAAGACAGCAGGTTGAGAAGAGTGGGATAAAGTGTGGAGACAATACACCGTGATTGAAGATAGAAGAAAGGAAAAGCTATAGCAGTTTTCCTGACAGTCTGAACTCCAAGGTGGGCTCTTGGGCGGGTTAACTTCAGGAGCCACCTGCCCTAAATGCTATTGTTTTCCTAGAGCAACACCTAGGTGTTGAGGTGAGACAATGCTCTGTTTTTTTTTTTTTTTTTTTCTTTTTAGGGCTGCACCCTCATTATATGGAAGTTCCAGGCTAGGGGTTAAATCAGAGCTACAGCTGCTGGCTTACACCAGAGCCATAGCAACACAGAGCTGAGCTGCCTCTGTGGCCTACATCACAGCTCACAGCAATGACAGATCCTTAATCTACTGAGCAAGGCCAGGGATCGAACCTGCATCCTCGTGGATCCTAGTTGGGTTTGTTGTCATGAGCCACAATGGGAACTCTGAAAACACTCTGTTTTAGAGATACAGTAAATGACATACAAAGAGTATTTTGAGAGAAATGGGGTATATCCTATGCACTGTGAACCTATTCTTTGTTTCCTATAAATCTCCGGTACCACATATATGTCTTACTAATGCTTCGGAATGAATTTGCTACAGCGACTGGGAATGGTGTTGAGTCCTGCCTCAAGGATGCCACGGGGTGAAGGTAAAAGCTACTTGCAGTAGAGCTGAGAGCCAAGTTCCTTTCAAGGCTTTATCATCATAGGACTGGGAGAGTACAGATAGAAGGCCCATGTGAAGAGGAAGTCACATTTCATTAGAGAACCAACAGGAAAGTTGTCTTAAACTTGCAAAAAAAAAAAAAAAAAAAGAGCAAAACCAAACTCTCAGTTTTTCTAGTAATAGAATACAAGCAATTTTCCTTCTTTTTTTTTGTCTTTTTGTCTGTTGTTGTTGTTGTTGTTGCTATTTCTTGGGCCGCTCCCACGGCATATGGAGATTCCCAGGCTAGGGGTTGAATCAGAGCTGTAGCCACCGGCCTACGCCAGAGCCACAGCAACGCGGGATCCGAGCCGCGTCTGCAACCTACACCACAGCTCACGGCAATGCCGGATCGTTAACCCACTGAGCAAGGTCAGGGACCGAACCCGCAACCTCATGGTTCCTAGTCGGATTTGTTAACCACTGCGCCATGACGGGAACTCCACAAGCAATTTTCTGACTGTCTTTTTGATAGAAAAATGTCTTTTAATATTTCTGCTAATTGGCCCTTTCGATGCCCAGGAGGTAAAATTTCATTACACCCCTATATGATAGGTCCATGGAGCTGAAAAGCCTTCAGGACATATTGGATTTCCTCACAGGTATGGGACAGGAAGACACGGAATTTTGTATCAGAGGAATATGGGATTAGGTTATTTGGAAAAGGAGGTTATGAGGAAGTTACTTTCCTTCCTTCTCCCTGAAAATCCACTTCTGTCCTCACTTGCCAGTTTTTCTCTCATCACAATAAAACAATAAAACAGAACCAGCCTGAGTGAGGAGACAGAAACCTAGCTGCCACCACTCAGAGAGTCCCCCTCCACTCCCTGCACACTTCCAACCAAGTCTCAGATCCCCTCTTCTGGTTAACACCTACTTAGTTTAAATTCACCTCAGGCTTCATCTTCTCAGGTAAGTGCATATGGACCCTCTGATGTCTGCACTTTGAGTGGAGGGACCTGTCACTTTTGTTCCCCAGAAGCCCCAAAGAGTAACAAGTTCATCATTGCTCAATGAATGACTCCGAATACCCTGCTTAAGGTGGAATATTATTTGTTTTTTTCTACATCACAAAAAAGAATCCCATAAAAATATAATTACCAAGAAAATTCCTTTTCTGATTAGTTAAATAAAAAATCAGATATTTAAGTCCTCACCCTCTGGATCCTGGATCCAAAGCAGTATGTTTTTCTTTACAAATTGTTTTGCTTTTTGCTTATGTTTCACTTTTCTCTGAAAACCATTCGTGTGTGTCTTGGTAAAATCCAAATGATAATGAGAAGAATGGCTGCATGGTGCACCTTGAGGAAAATTGGGGAAATGTTGACGTTTTTCTGTTGTCCTTTAGCACTGTTTGCTTAGTGTTTTACCTCCCAGTTTCTTTTTGTTTGTTTGTTTGTTTGGGGCCACCCCCGTGGCATATGGAAGTTCCCAGGCTAGGGGTCAAATCAGAGCCACAGCTGCTGACCTACGCCACAGCCACAGCAACTTGGGATCTGAGCCATGTCTGTGACCAATGCTGCAGCGTGTGGCAATGACAGATCCTTAATCGACTGAGCAGGATCTGGGATAGAACCTGCAACCTCATGCATACTAGTCAGGTTCATTACCACGAACCTGGGATTGAACCCACATCCTCAGGTTCAATTAGTCAGGTTCTTAACCCTGCTGTGCTGAGCCACAATGGGAACTCCTACTTCTCCATTTCTAGTACCACTTTGAAACTCTTGACGTGGCAGTCCTGCCTCTGCTCTCCTCTACATGATCCACTCTTTTCAACATTGCTGTCCATCTGCATCAGACAGGTCTCCATCATTGACCCTTCCATCCAAACTCATTTGTCTCATTACCTAAGAGCCTGGCTCTCTGGAGAAAATAAAACAGCCAATGGTTTCATGTTAGCTGACTGAATCTCTACGTAAGTTGAGAAAAAGCAGGGCTGGAGTTCCTCAGTGGCTCAGCGGATTAAGGATCAGGGGTGGTCACTGCTGTGGCATGGATTTGAGACATATTAGGTTTTGAGTTCTGAGCAGAGAAATGATGGAGACAGATTAGGTTTTGAGTTCTGAGCAGAGAAATGATGCAGACAGATTAGGTTTTGAGTTCTGAGCAGAGAAATGATGCAAGGCGGGGAGGGGGAAGGCCCCACAGCACTTTGCATTCTCATGGGAACCTGAGGCACCAGGCTGAGCTGTGAAGCTTCTGCTTCTTCCTCTGGCTTGGAAGCCGAGAGCAGGCAGATGCCAGGAGGGATGAGTAGGAGCAGGGGGAGGGACACGCAGATACCAGTAGGCTGAAGGGCCTCTGAGTACCACAGCCCAGAAGGTTCTAACCTCTACCCCTGGGAACTCTGCCCTCAGCCACCACAGAGAAAGAAAAAGAGAGAAGCAGAGAGAAAACCTAAAGTAGCACTTCTCTAGCCGAGAACTGTTGTGGCTAACAGTTTTGTAAAATCTCCTTTGATCATGAAACAGGAAGCAAGCTTGGTCAGGATGTTGACTTCTTATAAGAAAACCTTTTTCTTCCCATGTTTTAGAGTTTGATTAACATAGAGTTGATTTACAAGATGGTGTTTATTTCTGCTGTACAACAAAGTGACGCAATTATACATGCACACACATCCATTCTCTTTCAGATTCTTTTCTCACATAGATGATCACAGAATATTGGGTAGAGGTCTCTGTGCTATACAGCAGGTCCCCTTTGGCCAGTCAATTCACATACCTCAGTGTGCATATGCTCATCCCAAACCCAAAGGCCATCCCTCTCTACTCCTCCCTTACAATTTTTTACGTGAAAAAAACCATAATTTTTTCAAATTCTGTGGGTCTGTTTCTGTTCTGCAAATAAGTTCATTTATATCCTTTTTCTAGATTCCACATGTAAGTGATATCACATGATGTTTGTCTTTCACTGTCTAACTTTACTTAATATGATAATCTCTAGGTCTATCCACGTTGCTGAAAATGGCATCATTGCATTCTTTTTTCTGGCTGAGTAATATTGTACTGTATGTATGTACCACATCTTTACCCACTCCTCTGTTTATGGACATTTAAGCTGCTTCTATGTCTTTGCTATTGTAAATAGTGCTGCAATGAATGTTGGGCACATGTAACTTTTTGAATTATAGTTTTCTCCAGATAGATGCCCAGGAGTGGGATTACAGGGTCAAATTTATTTTTAGTTTTTTGAGGAACCTCCCCACTCTTTTCCATAATGGCTGTACCAATGTATATTACCACCAAGAGTGTAGGAGGGTTCCCTTTTCTCCACACCCACTCCAGGATTTATGGTTTGTAGATTTTTTGATGATGGCCATACTGGCTGGTGAAAGGTGGTACATCAAAGCAGTTTTGATTTGTTATCACTAGTAATTAGCCATGTTGAGAATCTTTTCATATGTTTTTGGCCACCTGTATGTCTTCTTTGGAGAAATGTGTATTTAGATCTTTTGCCCCCCCCGCCTTTTTTTGTCTTTTTAGGGCCATACTCATGCCACATGAAAGTTCCAAGGCTAGGGGTCAAATTGGAGCTGTAGCTGCCAGCCTATGCCACAGCAATGTCAGATCCAAGCCACATCTGCAACCTCCATCATAGCTCAAGGCAATGCTGGATACTTAAATCACTGAACCAGGCCAGGGATCAAACCCACATCCTCATGGATACTGGTAGGGTTCGTTACCACCAAGCCACATGGGGAACTCTGATCTGCCCATTTTTGACTGGGTTGTTTATTTCTTTGATATTGTGCTGCAGGAGGTGTTTATGTATTCTAGAGATTAATACCCTGTCTGTTGCTTCATTTGTAAATATTTTCTCCCATTTTGTGGGTTATCTTTTTTTTTTATGGTTTCCTTTGCTGTGCAAAAACCTCTAAATTTAATTAGGTCACATTTGTTAATTTTTGCTTTTATTCTCATTACTCTAGAGAATGGACATGAAAAGATATTGCTGCAGTTTATGTCAAAGAGTGTTCAGTTTATGTTTTCCTCTAAGAGTTTTATAGTATCCAGTCTTATATTTAGGTCTTTAATCCATTTTGAGCTTATTTTTGTGTACATTGTTATAGAGTATTCTAATTTCATTATTTTGCATGTAGCTGTCCAGTTTTCCCAGCACCACTTATTGTAGAGACTGTCTTTTCTCCATTGTATACTCTTGCCTCCTTTGTCAGGATTAGTTGCCCAAAGGTGCATGGGTTTATGTCTGGGCTTTCTATCCTGTTCCACTGATCCATACTTCTGGGTGTTTTTTTGGTGTGTCATTACCATACTGTTTTGATGATGGTAGCTTTATAGTATAGTCTGAAGTCAGGGCGCTTGATTCCTTCAGCTCCATTTTTCTTTCTCAGGATTACTTTGGCTATTCAGAGTCTTTTGTGTTTCCATACAAATTTTAAATTGTTTTTGTTCTAGTTCTGTGAAAAACGACATTGGTAATTTGACAGGGATTGCATTGAATCTGTAGATTGCTTTGGGTAGTATGCTCATTTTGACAATGTTGATTCTTCCAATCCAAGAGCATGGTATATCTTTCATACTGTTTGTTTCATCTTTGATTTCTTTCATCAGCATCTTATAGTTTTCAGAGTACAGATCTCTTATTGATCTGCTGCTGGTTGTAAATAATCTTATTGTCTATCTCTAAGCCAAATACTCTCATTAGAATGTTGGAGGTGGAGACGGTCATTTTAAAGTAAACAATTTTGGATGAAAAGAGAGCCCTACACCTGTAATAGAAGAACACTGTGAGAAGCATGATCAATTTTAAGAAAACTCAAAAGAAGTTCTACATCTGGGTGTATTGGGGTGGCTCTGTCACAGCCCAGGAGGGGCATATAAGAATTTTATTTTTTTTTTGTCTTTTTAAACACATGGAGGTTCCCAGGCGAGGGGTTGAATTGGAGGTACACAGCAACAGCAAAGCCAGATGCCAGATCCGAGCCGCATATGTGACCTACACTGTAACTTACGGCAATGTCAGATTCTTAACCCACCAAGCAGAGGTGGGGATCAAACCCACATCCTCATGGATACTAGTAAAGTTCATTACCACTGAGCCACAACAGGGACCCCCAAGAAAACTTTATTAAAAAGTACCCACACTCCCAAAAGGGCGCTTTTTCTGATATGTACAAGGGATATCACATGGCTAGCAGGAGTTTTGTCTCAGCCCCTCAGAGTTCACTGGAGTGATCTTGGAGTTATATTTGCTCCAGTCAAATCTGGCAAGACAGCTTCAAACCATGGGCCCCATGGGGCTTTGTTGAGGCAGGCATATCAACAGCCACACATCAGAATGCCAGATGGAGGGGATTTATTATGGGATTGGAGCCTCTTAAGACAGGGATGGTTCCTCTGACTTTGCTCAGAAGGTAAGTGGCTTTGCCAAGAGCACCAACATAAGGGTTGTGTGTAGTAGGGGGTGTCTTCTACTTAGTAGCTTGGGATTACTAAGGTATTCTTGACTCTCTACTTATTACTTCTGTGTTCCTGGGCAAGCTACTCAACTTCTCTGCACTCCAATTTGATTTTTTGTAAAATGAGCAAAAAAACAGTGTATCTGTTCATTTATAGGTAGTTTTCTTCAACTCCGATGCTTGTTCAAAGGGTCTGCAACCAGCTAGAGGTCAGAGTTTGTAACGTCAGTGAAGAAGGACCACCTCAGAGTCCCATAGGAAAAGACACGACAAGGCACCTCCAACTCCCTACACTTTCATTGCAAAGAGTAAACTCTTAGGAACAGGCTTCTGATGTTTTTGCTTAGACAATATTCAGACCCTTCTGGTGTGTTGATCAAGATCTCCAGACCTCTTTTTAGTTGAGAAACAACTTCATGAGACCATGACCAAAAATCCAGTTGAATAGGAATTAGTGCCATAAGG
This sequence comes from Phacochoerus africanus, assembly GCF_016906955.1. Classification (NCBI taxonomy): domain Eukaryota; kingdom Metazoa; phylum Chordata; class Mammalia; order Artiodactyla; family Suidae; genus Phacochoerus; species Phacochoerus africanus. The sequence continues at coordinate 65,871,392 of NC_062550.1, read as the reverse complement.
CTAAATAAACAGATGAGGGATATTTTACCGTGGTTATTTAGAATGCTGTTGATGCTGTTTAATGCTGGATTTTTCAGAATCTGTAATGAGGCCCTTTTTCATTTTAAGTTGTCTGTACATCTTACCAATCCAATAGTTTCTTTGGTAAACTGAAATGAAACATTTTAAATGATATCTGATTTTTACTGTCTGACCTCGCTCACCCCCAATTCAGAAATGTATTCTCTTTACTTTTCACGGAAGTACAGTCATCGCAAAGTTTCAGAGAAAAGAAATCCCGGAAGGCAACAGTGAGGTTAAGCCACATGTCACTTCAGGACCTTGTCCCTGTTATACGTAGCAAATGTGAGTTTGATCAACATGGCCTATTGGTGGATGATCAAACTCAAGAGCTTCTCTACTTGACAACATCCCTTAATGACCTGGGACCGAAAGAATGGTATGCATAGATGTCAGCAAAGCATCCTAATAAACATCACAGAATCTAGGTGTTGTGAAAGAAAAAGAATGTAAAGGGTATTTCAGCTTTTTCCAAAGCAGTAAGAAAAAGCGGGAAGAAACTGCAGGTGCCTCTGTGATATTTCTAATAAGAAAACTTCGTCTGACTTTTATGAGGTTCAATATAATTTCCAAATATGTATTTCAAATTCTTGTGATAAGATCTACCTAAGAAGATATACCATCCCTTGCCTTCAATGCTAGAGTCTCAATATGCTCCACAAAGACTTGCCTACACCCAAGGGAGACCAGCTTTTTGTGAATTTCATGAGTGTTGCTGAAACAAATTAGTTTTCTTTGGAGCTGACATGTTCCCTGCAGCTTAGCACCACATCCTTAGAGAACTTGTCTTTGAGAAGAACAAAGCAAAAAGCATCATTTCTTTCCTCTGAAATTCTTCTTGCGTAAGAAGAGTCACGTGAATGCTCTGCAAGCTGTAGAAGCTATTGATGCAAACAAGACTCATAAGCAAAGTGTGTTGAAAAGTTAGTTACCCAACCCAGGTACCTCTTTGGCCCTGGGTTAACCCAGTCATGAACAATGCGTACTCCGGTACTGAAAGGTACAACTTCTTTCTCTGATTGCCCAAAAATGACTGATGCAATCATAGCATTACTTGCTGGAAAGGATGTGGAGAAAAGGGAACCCTCCTACCCTGTTGGTGGGAATGTAAATTGTTGGAATCACTGTGAAAAACAGTATGAAGATTTCTTTTTCTTTCTTTCTTTCTTTCTTTCTTTCTTTCTTTCTTTCTTTCTTTCTTTCTTTCTTTCTTTCTTTCTTTCTTTTTCTTTCTTTCTTTCTTTCTTTCTTTTTTTTTTTTGTCTTTTTTCCATTTCTAGGGCTGCTCCAACGGCATATGGAGATTCCCAGGCGAGGGGTCTAGTTGGAACTGTAGCCACTGGCCTACGCCAGAGCCACAGCAATGAGAGATCCAAGCAACGTCTGCAAACTACACCACAGCTCATGGCAATGCCAGATCCTTAACCCACTGAGCAAAGCCAGGGATCAAACCTGCAACTTCATTGTTCCTAGTCGGATTCGTTAACCACTGCGCCATGACGGGAACTCCAAAGATTTCTTAAAAAGCCAAATTTAGAACTACCATATGATCCAGCAACTCCACTGCAGGGCATATATCAGAAGGACACTGTAATTTGAAAAGATACATGCACCCTGATGTCCATCGCAGCACTACTTATAATGGCCAAGATATGGAAGCAACCTAAATGTCCATCAACAGAGATAAAGAAGATAGGGCATATCTTCTATTGTGTGTATTCTAATATATACATATATTTAGAATATTACTCCTTTGTAAAAAAGAATGAAATAAAGCCATTTGCAGCAACACGAATGCACCTAGAAATTACCATACTAAGTGAAGTGAGAAAAGGCGAGTATCATATGAGATCACTAATACACAGAGTCTAATAAAAATGATACAAAAGAACATATACACAAAACAGAAACGGATTCAAAGATTCCAAAAGCAAACATATGATTGCCAAAGGGGAAATGCAAGTTAGAAGGATAAATTAGCAGGTTGGGATTAACATATACACACTACCATATATAAAATAGATAATCAACAAGGACCTACTGTACAGAACATGGAAATCTACTCAATACTATGTAATAACCGATATGGGAAAAGAATTTGAAAAGGAATAGATTTATATATGTGTATATGTATATGTACAACCAATTCACTTTGCTCTATACCTGAAACTAATGCAACATTGTAAATCAACTATACCCCAATATGTTTTTTTTTTAAATCTTATCATTACTTAACTCTGGGAATAAGCTCTTAATCCAGGCTTGAAAAGACAGATACCATTTTCTTGATTTGGGCCCAACAACTCTAATTTGCTTACATAGCCAACTGTCCTCCTATGATTGTTTGTGTGGTTTGCCATGACATGTGGTCCACCTCTGTCTGGGTTTCTAGCTTCTTAGTTTTCTCCATGGAGTTTTGTGGGGACTCTGCAGTATCACTGCCAATGGCTGAGTCAGGACCATTTCTGGTCTATATCTTACATCGGTAGATACAAAAAGGATGTCTTATGACTTCAAAGAAATATCTTCAGCCTCAACTTTAGGTTTTGCATTCAGCTTTTTTTTTTTTTTTGGCTGCATCTGTGGGGGCTCCCAGTCCAGGGACTAAACCCATGCCACAGCAGCAACCTGGGCCACTGGATTGACAACAGTGACCAACAGAGTGAAGAGAATAGTAATTAGTGTAGAGATGTTGGGAAAAATAAAGATACACTCATGAAGTTGACAGACTATCAAACAATTAGGCATGTAAACCCGATATTTCAATTATTCAAAGGAACCTACTCTGGCAGCTTCATGGGTACTGTACCAAGAAACTGAATCATCCCAGGGGAGAAAGGTAATAAGGCAAGGTACACAGTGTAATGATGACCTTTGACTTCTTTCGATGGGATTGATAAAAATTCAGCTGCTTCTTTTATAAAGAATCACCCTTTTACAGACAAAACTACAAACCCAAGTCAAAACCTGCCAATGAAATTACAGGAGAGTGTAGATCCAAAATTGGAAGGGCTGTTTACCTGGTGGTGGGGCATAAAGTGTGCACAGTGCCATGAACATGACAGATGGTACAATGGCTACTCTTGAGATGGACTTGTAAGTTAATTAGAGATATTGGTACAAAATAAATTTGTGCCAAATTTGGAAGATATAAACAATATTTTGAAGTTAAAACTTAGATCAACATTTTCAATCCCCAGGACCAATCAAGTTTTTGCTTGTCTTCTTTTTGTCCGAGAAAGAGGAAAAGGACTCTGACATCTGCAACTGCCCAATACGCTTTCTAATCCGACTCACAATGAAAGGAGGGGCTCAAATCAATAAAATCAGGAATGAAAAAGGAGAAATTAAACTGACTCCACAGAAATACAAAGGATCAAAAAAGACTACTATAAGCAACTATATGCCAATAAAATGGACAACCTAGAGGAAACGGACAGATTCTTACAAAGGTACAACCTACCAAGACTGAACCAGGAAGAAATTGAAAATATGAACAGACCAACATCAAGTACCAAAATTGAAAATGTAATTAAAAACCTTCCAAAAAACAAAAGTCCAGGATCTAATGGCTACACAGGTGACTTCTAATGAGTCACCAAGTGAAGGTACTTCTGCCAAGACTTCAGTGAACACAAAGGAAGGGAAGACTAGTTCTGTAAATAAACTGGTAGACAGTCTACAACCCAAAGAAAATAACTGCTTACAGTTAACTGAAATCTCAATCATAGTGTTAATTGTCTACACATCATTCATCCTTAAGAAACAAACTTGGCATTCCCATTGTGGCTCAGTGGTAACAAACCCAACTAGCATCCATGAGGACGTGGGTTTGATGCCTGGCCTTGCTCAGTGGGTTAAGGATCTGGCATTGCCATGAGTTGTGGTGTAGGTCATACATGTGTCTTGGATCTGGCATTGCTGTGACTATGGTGTAGGCTGGCAGCTACAGGTCAAATTCAACCCCTAGTCTGGGAACTTGCATATGCTGCAGGTGTGGCCCTAAAAAGACAAAAAAAAAAAAAAAAAAGCAAACTTCTTTAACATTCCTCAAATCTGACCTGAACAGATCCAAATGCTTTTTTTTTTTTTAATTGAAGTTCATTCTGAAGAAATCCTTTCTGTCAAATAAAAAAAAAAAGTTAGCTTCCTTTAAATAAAGAATCTGTGAATGAATGGTTGAGGCACATGCCTCCTGAAGTATGGAGAACTGATAAATATCTCACAAACCAACATCATACTACTGGAGAACTACTGACAATGTATATTAACTATAGAATCCTTTCCGAAATCAGAAAAACTTCCTCTTCAAATGTAAATCTTTGGGAGGAATATCATGGAGCAGTGATAAACAAAAAGAACAATTGCCTGGGCATCCAAGTTGGCCAAGATGAATCTTAATAAACTTGATAGTAACTGCAATCACAGCCAGAGTCCCTTCACAGCCAGAGTGATTTCCTTATATAGTAGATCTATTAATTCTCTGTAATTGTCCTGAAAATATTTTGATATGTACTGTTTTATTTACAAATTTAGTTATTTTAAACCCACTATGGCACAGTGGATTAAAGATCTGACTGCAGTGGCTCAGATTGCTACAGAAGCATGGGTTCCATCTCCATCCTGGTGCAGTGGGTTAAGGATCCAGGCATTGCCTCAACTGTAGTGTAAATCACAGCCACGGCTCAGATTTGATCTCTGGCCAGGGAACTTTCATATTCTGTGGGTGCTGCAAAAAAAAAAATTTAGTTACTTTTATCTATAGAGGTAAATATACTGAAGTTAAATGAGCCATTCTTCCATTATACAAATTTTAACATTTTTTTGGCTTATAAAGACATAGTATTGGTATGCATAGAATATTCCAATGAAATTTATACCCACATACAGATTTTATTCATCCAGAATTTATTTCAGTGTATATTACAAAATAAAATATTTCATTTCACGAAATTTTCACCTATTTGACTCAAGACATTGAGTATTGTCTTTATTCTCTATTGATTTGCTTTGCCATCCTGAAGACAGATTGAATACTTTTGTATGGAAATATATATTTATAGATCACCTATGTTGTTTCATTATCTGCCTCACGGCAAATTCATACAGGAAAATTGTTTAATTTTTGAAACCTGTTTAATATCTAATAAGAGTATTCAATCCATTTATTATTCCTTTTAGAATTATCTTTGAGACTTCTATTGATTACTCTTTTACTTCAATTATTCTGAACACTTCTTGTTCAATAGACTTTTCTTTCTTTTCTTTTTTTTTTTAGGGCCACACCTGAGGCATATGAAGTTCCCAGGTCAAAGTGGAGCTACAGCTGCTAGCCTACACCACAGCCACAGAAATGTGGCATCAGAACTGTGTCTATGACCTACACCACAGCTCAAGGCAACGCCGGATCCTTAACCCACTGAGCAAGGCCAGGGATCGAACCCTCATCTTCATGGATTCCAGTCAGGTTCATAACCGACTGAGCCACAGCAGGAACTCCCTCAATAGACTTTCACATTTGGAGTTGGCTGAAGTAAATATTTTTCAGAGGAAGATATTTCTTCTCTTTCTTCTCACAACATTAACATCTGCACATGAAAAGTGTGTTCCCAAAATGCATATTTTTTTTTCTGTTTTCTCATCCTTGAATGGAGTTATATCCTGCTGTGAAATGGGAAACTGTTACATCAAAAAGGAGAGCTCTCAGTATTAGGACATTTTCACTCAAGAATTGGCCACTTTCCGCCTACTTTCTCTAATATAAAACTGGAGAGCAGTTTGGTCATGTAGTGATAGTATGATTTCTAGTAATTGATAATGTTACCAAGCATTGCTACTCTTCACCCTGGGTAAACCTAAGTGGTCTCTTGAGGCCAGGAGAAGACCGTAAAGCGTGCTTTCAGTTCAGAGAAGGCGACAGGCAAAGACCGACACGTCCAAGCCTGTGTTACCGCTGTTGGCACCACTCTAGGGATGCTGGTGCTCCAAACCCAAGGTCATGCAAAGTGGTTTTTTGCTGAAATTTGTATTCTGGCTCCCTAGATGGGGGCATGGGCTACCTTCTACCCTCAGTTGTGGGAATTCTATGACTTGTTTATTCCATCCTCAGAGTTGTAGTGCAGCCAGTGCACAAGAGTCCAAGGGTCCTCATTTCAGGTAGGGGCCTTCACTGGCCTTGTGCCCTGCCCTGATGTGATTTCCTGAGTGTAGCTTTTCTCATCTGGGGCAGTTTTCATGCCTGTTTTTTATTTTAATTTATTTTTTTATTTTTATTTTATTTTATTTTACTTTTTTAAAATTTTGTATTGTGTTCTTTTTTATGGCCATACCTGCAGCATATGGAAGTTTCTGGGCCAGGTGTCGAATTGGAGCGGCAACTGCAGGCCTACACCACAGCCACACAGGATCTGAGCCTCGTCTGTGACTTAGGCAACGTCAGATCCTTCACCCACTGAGCAAAGGCCAGGGATTGAACCCACATCCTCGGAGAGACAACGTCAGGTTCATAACCTGCTGAACCGCAATGGAAACTCCGCCATGCCTGTTTTAAAGGCTGTCATTAGAAGTGCTCAAAAACTACTTTTAGGCCACGTCTCAGTTTTCTATCTGTCATGGCTCAGGTGGGAAAACTTCTACTTGTTATTAAGGAACTTGGTTAATTCTAGCCCATCAATTGCTATAGCTGTAGAAATTTCTTCCATATTGTAACATGTATCCAGTTTAAAATTCAATCAGGTACCATGCTGTATTTTCCCTGTATTACAGGGTATTTCCATAAGAGACTGGAAGAGAAGACAAGTCATTTTTCACTAGACGTCTCTGCATTTTTAGACATGTGCTGCCATTTGCTTTGAAGGTACCTACTTTATCCCAGTGAAGGATTAAAAAATGAGCACATGTATGGCATTGCTCATCTCTATTCATGTTCCCTTTACACACTATCATCATATTCAGCCTTGTTTCACTTAAATCTTAATGTCCACCCTTTTTATAAGCACAAATATTGAAGAAGCCTAATTTTTGCTGTAAGATGTATTGAGCTATATATATGGTTCATTGCTTGAAAACAACTTAGCTGGATTTCCTTTTGTTCAACATCTGGAAGAAAACTATTATCTTCATTCTAAACCAGCACTATTGAATCAGCTTTCTGCAATGGTGGAAATATTTCCCATCAGTGCACCCAAAATTGTAGCCACTAGCTATAGGTGGCAACAGGGCACTCGAGAGTTGTCTAGATTTCTAAATTTTATGTAAGTATAATTGACCTGAATATAAATACTCAAATGTGATTAATCATGACTATATTGGACAGTAGCTTTAAAGCTATGGTCTGGATTTAGACATCAAAGTGTTTAGAAAAGAATATTGTTCACCACTGATTTTTTCTTTTTTTTTTTAACCTCCTATGTCAGGATTGGAGTGGCAAAATCAATACATATTTTAAAACAAACTCTTTGGTTACTTCTTGTTAAAAAATGGTACAGGTGTAGGTCATATGCACTAAGGAGATACCTATTTGTTATGTTTACACAAATGAGTAGCTGGACAAAGTATTACTCAAGGACTGATTTCAAAAGACCTAATGCTTGTGGTCAGTCAGAAGAAATTGTGTTGGAGAAGCAGTAAACAGGCAGTGAAGGAATAGAGAGCCACGACAAACATCCTAATTAGGGGAAAACTGTACTAGGAAGTGTAATGCATGGTTTCAAGGATGGGCTTTGGTGATGAACAAGAGAAAGTGAGGTGTGGCACTTGTCCACTGTGTAATGTTGGCAAGTTACATAGACTCCATAAGTGTCATCCATTTTACTACTAAAGTGGCAGTGATAACAATAGTTTTATAACTTTGAGGATACAATGTCTCCGATTAAATAAATACCACACATGTTAACTTTTCATATGATTAACTCCTCCCTGCATGAAAGCATAAAATTACACAAATGCAGAATGATGCAAATATTAAAAAAGAGCACCCTGGCATGCAGGAGAAAAAATACTTTGATAATGAACAAGTCAATAGAACTTCAGTCTTCCCAAATCCTCAAGAAAAGGAAATAACATGACTTTATTTATAGATGCCTGTGAATATAAATTGATACCACGAGGAGGCAGTATATAATACATTAAACAGGACTCTGGTACAGGAAGAGATTTGGGTATAAAACTTAACTATGTAATTCAGGGATTCTTTGACTTTAAACAAATCATGTAACCTTTTAAAGTCAAGTATAGGAGTTCCCATCATGGCTCAGTGGTTAACGAATCCGACTAGGAACCATGAGATTGCGGGTTCAATTCCTGGCCTTGCTCAGTGGGTTAAGGATCCAGCATTGGCTTGAGCTGTGGTGTAGCTTACAGATGCTGCTCGGATCCCACGTAGCTGTGTGGCTGTGGCATAGGTCAGTGGCTACAGCTCTGATTCGACCCCTAGCCTGGGAACCTCCATTTGCTGCGGGAGCGGCCCAAGAAATGGCAAAAAGACAAAAAAAAAGTCAAGTATAAAGTGGGAATAATGATGTCTGCCTTGACTGTCATATTAGAGCTTTCAGTATTACTCAAGAATTGTGTTAAACTATCTTCAAGTTTAATATATTATACAGAAAGTCCCCACTCTTCAGATTTTTGTTCCCAGAATCACTGCAGTTATGCTTTACTTGTTAATAAAGCAATAAATTCTAAAAGCAGTAGAAGCAAAATGATTCACTGATGAACTGACATTTACAAAATCAACAGCCACCCACCCTCCCTTGCCACCTGGCTTTAGCCTCCATCTGTGTCATGACACCCAGTACATCACGAGATGCCTTTCGCCAGCTGTCAGATGTGAACATGACAGTATAGTGCACACAGTGTACTATGCAAATTAAATTTGCTTTCAAAGTATTTAAGATTTTACAGGAGCCATGGAAGTAAAATGAAAGATTTGTTTAAATCACAGGCCAAGTTATTGACAAATGAGAGAACATTGGAGCTACACTAAGTTAATGATTTAACTATAGAAAATCAACAGGGGCGCCAAGAAGGTTGGTAGATGCTTCAAAGCAGAATGAATTGAAGAAGAAAGTATTAAGAGATGCTCTTGGTTAAAAGTAAACTTGGAGGAGTTCCCATTGTGGCACAGCAGAAACGAAGCCGACTAGGAACCATGAGGTTGCGGGCTCCATCCCTGGCCTCTCTCAGTGGGTTAAGGATCCAGCATTGCTGTGAGCTGTGGTGTAGGTCGCAGATGCGGCTCAGATCCTGCATTGCTGTGGTTTTGGTGTAGGTCAGCAGCTACAGCTCCAAATAGATCCCTAGCTTGGGAACCTCCATATGCTGCAGGTGCAGACCTAGAAAAGGCAAAAGGACACAAAGGAAAAAAAAAAAAGAAAAAAGTAAACTTGGAAAGTTATTCTTTTTTTTTTTTGCAAAAATGATACAGCATATGATCATATTACAAAAGCCAAACATGAGGTATAGTTGCTATCCTGATATTAAAAAATTAGGTTGAGGAGTTCCCACTGTGGTTCAGTGGGTTACAACCCAACTAGTACCACGACAATTTGGGTTCGATCCCCGGCCCTACTCAGTGGGTTAAAGATCCAGCATTGCTGTGCGCTGTGGTATAGGTCATAGATGTGGCTCGATCTGGTGTTGCTGTGAGCTGTTTTGTAGCCTGGCAGCTGCAGCTCCAATTTGACCCCTAGCCTAGGAACTTCCATATGCCGCAGGTGTGGCCCTAAAAAGACAAAAAAAAAAAAAGTCATTGGTAAAGTTTCTCGTAAGATCAAGGAAAATTAAATAAAGACATTTATGTGGTATAGAGGTATAGAGGATCTTTGGGAAAACTTTTTTTAAGAAACGATGTAGCTATCTATAGTTTGAAGAGTCCAGGCTCTGCATCAGGCCACACGGATGCAGATTCTAGTGCTAAAGCTATGTGGATTAACTTGTTCTCTCTGCCACTCAAGTTTCCTCATCTGGGTGGGGCTAACAGCCCTTGGAGAGCATTGACTAACTTGTTCTCTGTGCCCCTCCATTTCCTCATCTATAAAATGGAGATAACAGCCCTCGGAGAGTGGTTTGAATGGTTGAAGGAGATAATGTCTCTGCAATATTTTATGTGCTCAATACGATCTCAAAAATCATATGAATTATTTAAATACATAATAGAAATCATAAAAATATTTATTTTCGTTAGTTCCAAATAGGTGAAAACTTCTCTCATCTCTTCCATTTCTTGCCTCCGATCATATGTGTGTATACATGAACAAACCACTTTGAATGAACCGGATTTTATCAGTGCCATTCATGTATTTGTTTGTTCAACACATATTTGTTAAAGCTGCATTTGTCAGGCATTCTACTAGAAGATGTAAATCCAAAGATGAAGAAAAAACATCCCTGATACTTACACAGATAACTCAATCTTCATATGGTAAGTACAAGGATATAAGAATTCATAGTTACTGAATGGTCTGGAGATCAACCTTAGTTTTTACTCTACCTGACTGACTAAATCACTGAGGAAGATTCTTAATAAGCCGAATGGTCTGGAGATCAACCTTAGTTTTTACTCTACCTGACTGACTAAATCACTGAGGAAGATTCTTAATAAGCCGAGATCCATGTAGGTACAGAAGGGACTCAGAATAATTGCACAAATAACGTGCAGAAATAAATGGAAAGTGTCTGATTTGTTTAAAGGTAAGACTTAGAGGATTTTTTTCATGTTCTAAGTCATATATTCCTTTAATTCTCTTAAAATAAGCATGTACTGCTTTGAAAATCACCCACAGAAACGAGTGAAGAGTTTTGTTCGTGTCTCCAACATAGAACTCTCATTAGCCATTCTGAACCACCACAGGCTGGGGAAATGCAGGAGGCCCAATGCTGAAAGTCCCGAAGTCTGATGGGCGCCCCAAGTGAATGCACTGCTGACAGGCTTCGGCACACCCTAAGCCGACCACAGAGCCCCGCCTCCAACATCTCTGAGTCCGCCGCCCCCCACTGCAACCCCTGCCCCGGTTTGGACAGTTGCTCAAACGCTGACAGCTCCCTCTAGTGGCAACGTTTGCTTTCTTTACACGTGGGGATTGAAGAAAAGGCAATTTGAAGACCAACAGGAAACACGCTAAAGACTAGCCTGGTTTTAATGAAAATGCAAGTGGCAGGGCAGCCCATGCAGTCTTCCGGATACTTGCTACTAAAGACCTATAGTGAGAACTATTGTAAAGATACAGGAACTGGGGAGGGAGGCAAAAAGGTGATGGTGATTGTCTGTTAATATTCTTTGCAAGGCCTAGATTAAAAACAAAACATAGAAGTTAAAGTTAGATATAAGTAAGGGGCAACTAAGAAGCAAGACCTTAAATGGTCTCTAGCATATCAAAACTAATTCTGCAAAATCAAATTTATTATTACCAAAGGGAAGCATAGTGGGGAGGGATAAATTAGGAGTTTGAGATTAACCTATACACACTACTATATGTGAAATAGATAACCAGCAACAACCTACCACATGGCACAGGGAACTAACTCTACTCAATACTCTTTAATAACCTATATGGGAAAAGAATCTGAAAAATAATGGATATATGTATGTGAATAACTGAATCACCTTGCTGCACACCCAATACCAAGACAACATTGTAAATCAACTGTACATGTTTTAAAAAATAAAGTTCTCGCAGCTCCCGTTGTAACTCGTTGGTAATGGACCCTTCTAGTATCTATGAGGCAAAGGGTACCTTCCCTGGCCTAGCTCAGTGGGTTAAGGACCCAGCGTTGCTGTGAGCTGTGGTATAGGTCACAGATGTGGCTTGGGTCTGGCCTTGCTGTGGCTGTGGTGTAGGCCCAGAGCTGCAGCTCCGGGTCGACCCCTAGCATGGAACTTCCAAATGCCATAGGTGCAGCCCTAAGAATGAATAAATAAATAAATAAATAAATAAATAAATAAATGTTTTCTTTTTTATGTTGTCATAAGTCTTTAGTATTTTAAAGTAAAAGATACGGAGTCATGTATCTCAAATAGTTTACCAATTATGGGGGTGTAATTTTCCAGAAATGGGGGAAGATTAAGATTTATAATACAACCAAGATAAAGAATATATAAGCTTTGTTTTTAAAACCTCATAATAGATTTATATTTATAATACGAAACATATGCTAAATATTTATAAATAGATTTATATAATAGATTTTCAGTTTAATAATGTAATTACATTTTTTAAAATGTCATAACATTAGGTATTCAAACAAGTATGTATATTCCTGATGGTTAGGGGACAAGGATAAGTTTAAGGGACAAATTTTAAGATAGCCAATTTCCTTATATGTTCTTTTCCAACAAATAGTCTGCTTGAACAATTTTTAAGAAGTACAGTTAAAATCTTGATAAGAGTTCCCACTGTAGTGCATTGGGATCCGGGGATCTCTGCTGCTCCCAGCCCCCTACAGTGGGTTAAAGGATCCAGCACTGCTGCAATTGTGGCTCAGATCTGTTTCCTGGCCCAGGAACTCCATATGTCAAGGGGTGGCAAAAAAGAAAATAAATATATTAGTACAAATTTTTATTGGAAAGTGGGATAGAAATATTAATTCAAAGGAAAAAGGGAATAAAGTAAAATGCTTGATCCTTAAGGAAAAGCTTTTAAAATGTGTTTTATATAGATATTGGTGCATACCAAATCACAATTATATATAGATACACTTTTCAAAAAACTAATCCTGGAGGGTGACTAAGGGCTCCTTAAATCTGTGGATCTACGAGATGAGCAGAGGCCGTCTGAGTACTTAAGACAATGATAATCAACAATTTAAATGAACACAGATGTTAAAATCCACACATCCTGATAGTGGCCCTTCAACAAGTTCTCCTGGGAAGCTGGCATCCATAACACCAGTTTGAAATGTTGCCTCAGTAAGTATCTCGCCATCCTAAATGCAGAGATGATGTGACCTGACCTGGTTTGTATTGATTGTTTACTGAAACAATTTCCAACCTTGGAGGTCAGAGAATCCTGACCACTGGCGAGAAGAGGAAGGGATTTCCATTGATTTTTCCCAGAGCCTCTGGGAGGACAGCATCATCACTGGCACAGAGTTCAGGTCCAGAAGTCAAAGACAAGAGCATGAGCCACTCCGCCAGTCCTTCTTCCAAACAGCCCAGTTTCTGGCTCCGCCTGTGTGTTTTCAGTCTCAGATGAGGAGTCAATTAGGACAAGTCTAGTGTTAAAGATGCCCCAGGATAGACTTCCTGGATTTTAGAGGTTTGTTTGTTTGTTTGTTTTTTTTTTTTTATCATAAAACCATCAGGTTAAAAAAAGAAGAAGGGATCTTGTGTCAAACTTTTATCTATGAAAACTCAATTAACTTGAACAGATCAAATATAACCTTAACCCTGGACTCCTGTGCATGGAGGAACTTGGATGGCATCAAATGAGCAGGGATAGAAACACCCACTGTGGGGAGGGCCACGCTGGCCAGCCCTGCCTCCTTGCTGGTCCATTTCTCTGGCTACAGTTTCACAATTATTATCCAGATTTCAACAACCAGTTTTTCCTTGAAACCTTTTTGAGGAATCTACTAAGTTCTTTCTGTTTCAGTGGTGCACAAAATTTCCCCTGCTGCTTTATCCCTTTAAAATGTAGACTAGAAGCCTATCCCAGACCTCCCAGGTCACATCTATTTAAGAAAGACTTAAATGTACTGTAAACATACCGACAAGTTTTGCAGGAAATACTGTTTGCTCTGTAAGCACACCATGCATGGCCACAGAAGCTCATCCGTTTGTTGATGCCAGGCGGGAGACAGAGTCAAGCTTTCTGGTGGAAAAGTCCCTTCCCTAACTAAGAACATCAGTATCAGTTTGTTTTTTGATCGAATTTAGATTTGGGGTGTACTGTCTTGTTATGTGTTTCTTCAATTTCTCATGCTCCAATTTTCTTGATGCTCCAGGAGATTTAAAATCATAATCAGTTGTGATTTAAAGTATCATTCCTTTGGGCCCATGCTGATTCTTGAGAACATGCTATGGAACGGAAATGGCTACAACTAGCAGACAATTCTGTTGTCTTAGCTCCCCCAGAGGCACAGGAGTAAGGAGTAAGGAGTAAAGACTGTTCTCCACGTCAATCCCTTTACAGATTCCAAACCTCAAACAGTCACAGACAGAAGTCTGGGCAAGCAGGATGGACCTATTTGCATATCCTCTGACGTCGTCCAGGGTCTTGCAAAGTCCAACCCAGCTGGCATTCACGGCATATAACATAGGGTATAATATATGAGTAGGAGCCATATCAGCTCAATGGCATTTAAGGTGATCTAATGGGGGAAGGGGTGGTCAGACCATGTAAGGGATAAAGCGGTTTTGGCACTGGGAGCTGCAGCTGGCCAAGGTAACCTAACACTACCAAATCATGAAGGATTTTGTCACGTGATTCTCTGTTTTTTGGAGTTTTTCTGGACACAAACCCTTAACCGACATCAATTCGTATCCAGCGAACACAACTGGACGTCCCCCCCCCCTTTTTTTTTTTGGTCAGCAAATTCCAAATTCTCTGCAAACTCTGCCAGATGGAAATCTCTGTTTCTGATATTGGACTTGATTTTGTGTAAAATCTGTTCGCGTTGTCCACATAGTCAAAGATGAGGTTTGGCATGTATTTACTTGAGCCAGGGCTGAACTGAACAATGTGACTGGGGAACAGCAGTCCGATCAGGTCAATGAGAACTAAGAGAGCTTGCTCTCAAGCCCATGGTGTTGATGAGAAGAGGGGACTCCCTCTTGTAGGAGCTAAACACATACTTTATTATCGCAACACAATTCTCAAAGTTGTGTTTACAAGAAGGTTTCTCACAATACCTCATTTTCCGTGGTGTCCTCTGGTGGGTGAACGGTGGTTCTGGAACTGGTTCTGTAATAGTAAGTTAAGCAATGCAACCTGGAGCAATAAATTCTGCCTGTCTCAGATCACATTACAAATTGTCAATGCCAGCTATACTCTTTAACAACTGGTTAATCAGTTGTTAGAGTCGACATTTCTTAGGATCAACATTCTAAGAAATGTTGACTTCTCAATGTCCGAGAGTCACAAACCAGAATGACAGGTCAGCCTTCTGCTTCTTCACCATAAGCTTGCAGTAGCCCCTGCAGGATCTGGAGCTGGGGCAGGGCCATGGCTGAGGATGGGCTGGGGCAGGGCCTGGCAGGCTGCCAGCCATGTGGAGCAGGATGGACGCCTCTTGAGCTGAGGATTTTAAAAGCTAAGATGTACTACGCATATGTCGTATGGTAGACCTACAGCAAACACATTCTCCATCTTCAGAAATTTAAAGAAAATACTTTAATAAGCTTTGGTTCATATTCTCTCTCTTTTTCTTTCTTTCTTTTTTTTTTAAGCTCCTGTAGGAGAATAAAAAGTTCTGGGACATAGACAAAATGATTTTTCCAAAATCTCTTTTCTGATATCAAATCCTTTTTCCCAGTAACAGGGACTAAGTATAAAATGAAGGTCCTCTTGATTGAATTGGAATTTTAAGAATATCCAACAAATGCACAGTCTTCTCAAGTTTACATGGATGATTCACCAAGATAAATCACATTTTGGGCTACAATATATGCAGTAACAAATTTAAAAGCATACAAAGCATGTTCTGGGAATAAAGTAGAGTGAAACTGGATATCAACAACAGAAAGATTGCTGGAGAATTCCCAAATACTTGCAGCTTAAAGAGTATTTTATTTTTTTATTTTTTGCTTTTTAGTGTAGCACCTTAAAGCTGATACTTTAAGGATGCAGTGGGTTCAGTGGAAGAAAGATGAGGAATGCATGTTCTCAGCAACGATGATGTGCTAAAGGCCCTGAGGTAAGTGACCTTTTCACTTGAGAAAGGATGAAGGTCAGTATAAACTGAAGTGTAGAGAGGAAAAGGAAGCATGAGAACTGAAGCCAGAAAGGTGAGGAGGATCCAGGTGCTTTTATTTTTTTTTTTTTTAGGGCCGTACCTGTGGCATATGGAAGTTCCCAGGCTAGGGGTAGAATTGGAGCTCCAGTTGCAGCTTACACCACAGCCACAACAATCCAAGGCACATCTGTGACCTATGCTGCAGCTTGTGGCAATGCTGGGTCCTTAAGCCACTGAGTGAGACTAGGGATCACAATCACATTCTCATGGATACTAGCTGGGTACTAACTCGCTGAGCCACAGCAGGAACTCCCAGGTGTTTCTTACATGATGGCAGCAGTTGGAAACCTTACACTAAAGGACTGTCTCTTAAATTGGAGCTAGATAATGTAATGACATGTGTCCTAGATCAATGTCATATTGATTCATAAAAGAATAGATGTAATTTTATATAAAGCCATGTATACAATAACTGTATATAACTGTTACACAATATACAACATATAATAGTTATCTGTCCAGAAATAACATAATTTTATTCATATAGACTGTTTTTTCTCAAATGCTATAATTTAAGTAAAAATATCAATAATATTGATTTCTTTAACTTGACCAATACATATTATTTATGGTTTTATTGGGCAGCAGTTTTCTTAGTTTGTAGTTAGGTATAAAGTTAGCTTTTGTACTGTGTCCCAAAGAGGAGTAATTTGGTGCTAAAATTTTACTGTTAATATTGTAGTCCATCCCAATACTACAATACATCCATCACGTTCTCTTTGGCAAAAGTGCTTAATTTTCTGGACTTCATTACCTTATGTCCTCCTCTTATAAGTCATTATTCTTTTTTTGTGTGTGTCTTTTTTTTTTTTTTTGCTATTTCTTTGGGCCGCTCCCATGGCATATGGAGGTTCCCAGGCCAGGGGTCGAATCGGAGCTGTAGCCACTGGCCTACTCCAGAGCCACAGCAACGTGGGATCCTGAGCCGCGTCTGCAACCTACACCACAGCTCACGGCAATGCCAGATCGTTAACCCACTGAGCAAAGGCAGGGACCGAACCCGCAACCCCATGGTTCCTAGTCGGATTCGTTAACCACTATGCCGCGACGGGAACTCCTAAGTCATTATTCTTATTGTTGACTCATGAATTCTTCTCCTATTAAGTTTCATGAGGGCAAGAACCATATCTGTCTTATTTACTGGCAACACCCCGCACAGTGGCTTGTTCACACCATGATCCTTCTCTCTCTCTCTCTCTCCATCTCTTCTCTCTCTTTTTCTTTCTTCCTCTCTCTCTCTAGTATACACATACATGTAAATATGCACTTATATATATATATAAATATATGTAATCATGTATTTATATATTAATGTATGTATTAATGCGCAGTTCATAGAATAAACTTGATATATGTCTATACTGTATAAACTCATTTGTAATACATATGTATACACTATGTATACATGCATTTATAATACACAGGCACATTAATTTATATAAATTAATTTATACATGTGTATATGATATACACATAACACATACTGATGTGTTAATCATATAACATTTATGTATGCACATTATGTGTATATACTTACATAGACATTTTTAAATGTCTCGTTAAAGTTGTTTCAAGTTATCTGTAGAAGACATGTCCATAGTTTACTATCATGAAACAGAGACGTATAAGGCTGCTTTTAGAGTCTAAAGGTAATCTAGATTTTTTGTAAAAAAGATAATCATTAAGATAGCAACATTTTTTTTCTCGTCCAAGTCTCTATAATTCATCTGTGTACTTGTGAATTATAAACAGGGCTTGTTTCTTTGAATAAACACCTAGAAGTGCAATTGCTGTATCGCATGGTTATTCTGTTAATTTTTTGGGAAACTTCGATAATGTTTTCCATAGCGACTGCACTAATTTACATTCCCACTAATAGTGTATAAGGATTCCCTTCTCTCCATATCTTTTCTTCCACCTGTTATTTACCTTTTTGATAATAGTTATTTTTTAGCAACTGTGAGGGGATATTTCCTTGAGCTTTTTTTTCTTTTTTTTTATTACTCAAATAAATTTATCACATCTGTAGTTATATAATGATCATAACAATCCAATTTCACAGGATCGAGCTTTTTTAAACTTAATGAATTTTATTATATTTATAGTTATACAACTATCATCACAACCCAATTTTATGTTTCCTTCCCTCAACTCCCACTTTGTGGTTTTGACTTGCCTTTTCCCTGATGATTTGTGAAGTTGCCCGTCTTTTATTGTACCTATTGGCCACCTGTATGTCTTCCTTTGGAAAACATCTATTCAGATTCTCTGCCCATTTTTAAATCAGACTAGATGGGTTTATTGTTGTTGTTTTGCCATTGAGTTGTGTGAGTTCCTCATATATTTTAGATATTAACCCATATCACATATGTAATTGGAAAATATTTTCTTCCATTCAGTAGGTAACATTTTAATTTTGTTGATAGTTTCATTTGTATTCGGAGGCTTTTAATTTTGGTGCAGTCCCACTTGCTGCTTTTGTTTCTTTTGCTTTTGGTGACAAATCCAAAGAAATCATCACCAAGTCTGTGTTAGAGAGCTTACTGCCTATTTTTCCTTCTAGGATGTTTTTGGTTTCAAGTCACATTCAAGTCTTTATCCCACTTTGAGTTAACTTTGTGTATGATGTTGGATAGTGGTTCGGTTTCATTTTTCATGTGGCTATCCAATTTTCCCAACACCATTTACTGAAGAGACTATCCTTTTTCCCCATTATATATTCTTGGCTCCTTTGTCATAAATTAATTGATCATATATGTGTGACTTTATTTCTGGAATCTCTACTCCGTTCAGTTTTCTATGTACCTGTTTTTATGCCAATGCTGTTGGTTTTATTTTGAATTTTGTAATAAATTTTGAAATCAGAGAGCATGATGCCTCCAGCTCTCAAGACTGCTTTGGATACTCAAGGTTTTTTGTAGTTCCATATAAATTTGAGAGTGTTTGTTCTATTTCTCAGGAAAAAATGCCGTTATAATTTTGACACAGGTTGCACTGAATCTGCAGATTGCTTCAGAGAGTTGGGATATTTTAACAATATTCATTCTTCCAATGTATGAGCATGGAATGTATTTCCATTTATTTGTGTTCTTTAATTTCTTTCTTCCATGTCTTATAATTTTCAGTGTATGGGTCTTTTAGATCCTTGGTTAAATTTACTCCTAGCTATTTTATTCCTTATGATGCAATTGTAAATACAGTTGTTTTCTTAATTTCTTTTCCAATAGCTCTTTATTAGTGTATAGAAATGCAACATATTGAAACCCTGTACCAAACCCTAAACCTTTGTGTTTTGAAGTAAGACTTTTCCTTTAGCCTCCCAGGCCTTCCCTCAGTCTCAAAAGGCTGATTCAAATGTTAACGATTAGGAAATATTGTTACAGCTAAAAACTAGTTAAAACAGTCTCCATTATGTTGTGCTCTGCCTTGGCCCAGTAACTCATTATTAATATTTACTTTCTAATTAGAACTTTATTGTACCTAGCGCCCAGCTTTTCACAAATGATCTTTTTCTTGCTTGATTGCTTTCTTTTACTAATGGTTACTTTCTAGTTAGAGTTATATTGCATCTCGTGCTTTCTTTTGTAATTGGAACACTCCCTAACACCTCTTCCTTGTAAGCAATCTTCCTTCCAGAGCAAATGCCAAGGAACAATAACCCCCAAGACAGCCAGAAACTATCACCAGACTGATGATGCCAGATTTGATCACTCTGAAATGATCTATGGAGGGAGAATGATACAGACGCCTTAATCAATAAGCCTGTCTTTCAAGCTAAACCTATAAAACCCTCTGCTATCCCCTCTCAAGGTAGGAGTCAGTTTTGAGGCATTAGTCTGCTGTGGTCTCCTGTGCCTTGCAAAGCAATAAATCTGTTGTTTCTAATTCACCCAAAATTTTGTCTCCAAGACTTAATTGATGCAAGTGTACAGAGGCCATGTTTTGGCTACAAAATTTCTGTGTATTGATTTTGTATCCTGCAACTGTAGTGAATTCATTTATTAGTCCTAACAGTTTTTTGGTGGAGTCCTTAAGGTTTTAGTGTCTTCACATAGTGACGGTTTTACTTCTTTTCCAATTTGGATTCTTTTTATTTCTTTTTCTTCCCTAATTTTTCAGTTATTAATGTTAATAGTTGCCTTCAATATCTCAGAAGACTATAGAGTAACAGGAACAGCTTTCTAATGATGCCTTTCTCAGAATGCCTTTTTTTAATGGCTCCATCTGCTGGAGAGAGTCCACACTGCTTTTTGTTATCATACAACATATGTGGGGACAAGCTAAGCAAGTTCCTAGAAATATCTGAAATTTTCCAGGAAATGAAACTTCCTGCAACCACTGTTAGCTGCATTGTGAGGGGGCTGGAGAGAGGATTGAAGCGTCAGCTCCTGCTAGAGAGTTTTTAGCCTGTCCTTCCAATGGCCTGGTTTATGGATTTTAGATTTGCCTAGCCAGCCCCCGTAACTGTGTAACCCAATTCTGGCTATCTGTCTGTCTATCTATCTATTATCTATGTATTTAAAATTTCATCATCTACCTGTCATCTGTATTTTTTATCCCCCACAGTGCATAAGAAAATCTCTTGGGATAAATTTCTTTATCTCTGTCACCTATCATTCTCTTATTATCTATATCTACCCTACTAATTTTTTTTCTCTGGTGGGAACCCTGGTTAATTCAGCTCTCATCACTGGGCCTTCTGGTGACCTTTCTTTACCAGAAGAGGGATGCCTCTTATCTTAGGAGTAATCTATTGAGACATTCTTTTGTTCATACAAGCTCTCCAATTGGGAACACGAATCATAAGGTCATGGCAATGGGGCCCATGCATCTTTTCAGGCTACCACTAGAGGGTGACATGGAGTCTCTGAGTAAATCAAATCTGTGAAAAGTAATCTATTTGTGTATTAATATCTTGGTTGAGATTTTGTACCTACAACTGAGGTTAACCTTCATTTATTTTCATTTTCATATCCTTTTGGATTGGGCGTCACAGTTACTTTGGCCATAGAAGACAATTTGGGGTGTTTTTGCTTTTCCAATAATCTTTAAAAGAAATTGCATGACTTGTTTTACTTTTTTTTTTAAAGAGCCTGGGAAGTTTTAATTTATGTATTCAATTTTATTTATACTTAAGAAAGTTTGTTTCTTCTTGTATGAAATTTTGTGTTTATATTTTTCTAGACACCATTTCACCTAAATTTTCAAATGTTTTGTCATAATATTGCTTATACGACCCTTTTTTAAAAATGTCGACACAATCTGCTGAGATGTGCTGTTTTTATTTTTGAGATTTTTTTATATGTGCTTTCCAGCATCTAATCTTTATCAATCTAAAAGTAGGTTTAATAATTTATTTGGCTTTAAGAATATAACAGTATTTTTTATATCTTATGTCCAATTTGTTATTTTCACTCTTCACTTGTATTTCTTTCTCCTTTAATTTGGATATAATCTGCTATTTTTTTATATCTTTATACAAATACTCGGTTGATTGTCAACATTTTCAGCATATTTATTTCTGACATATATTTTCTTTTTTTGTCTTTTTACCATTTCTTGGGCCACTCCTGCGGCATATGGAGGTTCCCAGGCTAGGGGTCCAATCGGAGCTGCAGCCACCGGCCTACACCAGAGCCACAGCAACGCGGGATCTGAGCTGCATCTGCAACCTACACCACAGCTCACAGCACACCAGATCCTTAAGCCATTGAGCAAGGCCAGGGATCGAACCTGCAACCTCATGGTTCCTAGTCGGATTCATTAACCACTGAGCCACGACAGGAACTCCCTGACATATATTTTCTTAAAAGCATAGCTTTAGTTAGCTATGATCTCAAAGATTTGATATATATATATATATATATATATATATATATATATATTATTATCACTCAGTTGAAAATATTTTGTAATTATTATAGTAATATTTTTACACAATCAATTTCCAAATAAAATTTTATTATATTTTTATTATTTTTCCCTTTGTCAGTATGACTTAGTGTTATCACTAAGCTATAAATTGTATGGTTTCAGTCCATTGTAATTTGTGAAGTCCTTTTTTTTTTAATGGCCCAGCCTAAAGCCCATTTTGCAAATGTCCCTTGTATAACTGAAAAAAAAAAAAAATCTAGTTGTTAATGTATTGGTCTTGATATGTCATTTAGGTCAGATTTGTTAATTTTATTTTTCAATTTTTTTACATGCTTTCTATTTTCTTCTGTCTTATTCATTGTTAAGAGATTAATTTTTGTTTTCCTTCTTTTTTGTTTTATTTGTGGCATTTGCTACTTACATTCAGCATAATTAGTGGCATTTTTAGGTTTAAATCTCTTAGCAGTTGCTTTCTAAAAAAAATCAGTATTGAGGAGTTCTCATTGTGACTAAGAGGTTTGAGGACCCCACATTGTCTCTGTGAGGATGCAGATTCAATCCCTAACCTTGCTTACTGGGTTGGGGATCTGGTGTTGCTGCAGGCTATGGCATGGGTCACAGATGTGGCTTGGATTTAGCATTGCTGTGGCTGTGGTATAGGCTGATAGCTGCAGCTCCAATTCTACCCCTAGGCTGGAAATTTCTGTATGCTGCAGGTGTGACCCTTAAAAAAAAAAAAAAAGAGTATTGAGAAATAAAAGAGAATTTTTGCAAAAAAAAAAATAGAAAGTGAGAAAAAAAAATCAAAGAACCCTTCTTTGTGGAAGTAACCAAAAAATGCATTGTTATATATTACATCGGCTACTCTTGTTAGAAATTGGGTTATGTTAGTGACAGTTCACACAGGTCTTCCAAAACTCAGTGGATTTGTGAGGTCAGACTGGGATAGGGACTTGGCAAATGTAGGTGTCTTTTTAAAATGAAGGAGAAAAATAAAAATCGTTACTACTCAGCCATAAAAAAGAACGAAATAATGCCATTTGCAGCAACATGGATGGAACTAGAGACTCTCATACTCAGTGAAGTCAAAAAGAGAAAGACAAATACCATATGATATCACTTATATCTGGAATCTAATATAAGGCACAAATGAAACTTTCCACAGAAAAGAAAATCATGGACTTGCAGAATAGACTTGTGGTTGCCAAGGGGGAGGGGGAGGGATTGGGGTGGTTGGGGAGCTTGGGGTTAATAGATGCAAACTATTGCCTTTGGAATGGATTAGCAATGAGATCCTGCTGTGTAGCACTGGGAACCATGTCTAGTCACTTATAATGGAGCATGATAATGTGCAAAAATAGAATGTGTACATGTATGTGTAACTGAGTCACCATGCTATACAGTAGAAAAAAAATTGTATTGGGGAAATAACTATTAAAATAATAATAATAATAATAATAATAATAATAATAATAATAATAATAAATTGTTAGGAGAAAGGTGGGCTTCTCAGAGAGGTGGACCAAAAAGTGGGGACCTGCATGGATGAAGAGGGGAAGAGTTGAGACTAACAAGGGTAACAGTTCAAAAAAAATGTGGGGGAAATTACTCAGGGTGAACTTTTAATTCATGGAGTGTGACGTGCCTATCTTTCTCTACATGTTACCTTTACAATATCAGCTTTGCTAATTTTCACGAAAGACATCAATTAGGTAAGGGAAGTCTAAGCTCAGCCCCGAGCAGATATTAATTCTATCTTGGTCCTGAACTATTCCCACTTCTCCACATGGATTGTGTAAACACAGAAAAACAACCAAGATGGAAATCTTTAGAAAATAACAGGGTTTCATTCTTCTCTGGGGATAGATTGTGCAAGGCAGGCTTAGTATGGATAGGAGCTCTCAGACCATCTAGTTAAGTGTGGTTTAGGGCTGTGGCATATGGAGATTCCCAGGCTAGGGGTCAAATCAGAGCTGCAGCTGCTGGCCTACACCACAGCCACAACAACACCAGATCCGAGCTGTGTCTGCAACCTACACTACAGCTCATGGTAATGTCAGATCCTTAATTCACTGAACAAAGCCAGGGATTGAACCTGCATCTTCATGGATACTAGTCAGGTTCATCCCCCCAGGCCACAATGGGAACTCCCTGAGTCTGTTTTTTTTTGCACCCTATCTCCCCAGCCACATATTAACGTTTTACTTCTGTGAACTCTCAGAGACAATTTAATACAACAAAATTTTTTTGAGTATTTATTATGTAGTGGGCAATATAAATAGCACTGGAAATATATATATATAAACCCTGATATTGAACCCTTATAAGATTTACAGTCAAGTGAGGGGAAGGACATTAATCAAATATTCACTCAAAAGACAGTTATATGTAAAACCAAAAATGTGGTTAAGTTCTAGGGAGGGTTATATCATGTTGGGATATTTGACATTGTCATGAAGTTCACGAAAGAGTTCATAAAAATTGAGCAGAGCTGTAGAGAATGTTTTGGGAGATGGCGAAGAGAGGGGGGAATTTCAGGTCTAGTGAACAACATTTGCTAAGGCAATGTAGTGAAACAGTATGAATTCTAAAAATTGTCAAAAAAATAAAAATTTGCTTAAGGTAATTGTGGCCCTGAGAATCTGGGTAAGTTTGGTGTTGGAAGAAACTGAATAAGTAAGGAAGACTTAGCTCTGATAGCAATTTCTAGGCCATGGAGTTTAGTACTATTGTAAGGAAAATATTGAAATATTTTAAAAAGGAAAAGTTGTATTGTTAGCGCATATTTTCAGAAAAAAAAAATCACTTTGGTTTCACGGTAGGGATGTATTGGAGTAAGAATGGAACAGGAAGACCTTGTTATTGCAGTTATTGAATATTTTAGTACCTTTGTATTAAGAGCATGACAGTGGTGATGGAAAGAGGAGGACACAGTTGAGAGATATTTAGTAAAACATAAAACTTGGTGATATGAGGTGGGGAGTGGAGAGCAGCCTAGAGCAGCCGAGTGTGATAGAATGATAACGGGATGGAGTCTGGTTTATAGATTCCATAAATGTCTTGTATGGCATATAAATTTTGGGTATGGAGTGCTAGAAGATGGTTCTTCTTTTGATAAAATTTAATGAATTATTTTTATATGTTGAGTTTGAAGTATCTTTGAGATTTTTATGTTTGATATGTTAAATAAGCAGCATCGTATACAGGTCTGGTGATCAAGGACTGATATGGACTAGAGATATAACTGATACACATTGCTCTGTATGTGGCAATTGAAACTGGGAAAATGTAAAAGTTTAGCTAAGGATATCATAGAGAAAATACGTAGAAAAGATAAAGAGTTCCCACTGTGGCACAGTTAGTTAAGAATCTGACTGCAGTGGATGGGGTTTCTGCGGAGGCATGGGTTCAATCCCTGGCCCAGGGCAATAGGTTAAAGGATCTGGCATTGCTGCAGCTGTGATATAGATTGAAGCTGTGGCTTGGATTCAATATCTGGTCCAGGTAATTCCATGCGCCACAGCTGCAGCTATTACAAAAAGAAAGAAAGAAAAAGAGGAAAAGAAAAAGAAAAAAAAATAAAATGAAAAATAAGGAAGGGGAAAAAAGAAAAAAAAAAAGGGATAAAGACTGAAGTTTCCAAAATACTGGCAAAATGAGATGGGTGATTGAATAATTACACTGATAATTCAGATGTAAAAATCTATCCATCAACTTCTAAAACATTTTATTTTCTCTGTCACTTCTGAGAAATAGTACTTTACCCACATGAATCATAAATGGACACACATACATATGCATGCACAGCCCTCTAGGACACATGCAGCTCTCTAAACTTTCTTATGACCGGAGCTCAAACTTCATGTGGTGTCTCTCAGTCAGACAAAAATAGACCAATTTTCTGCCCAGTGGATTACAGTTGACAAATCCAATGATTATTTTCTGCACAATTTTCTTCAGCTATCTTAGTATAAGACACCTTGGCACATTTCATTCTCCGGGTCCATGGTTTATTTTCTTCTATTGAAAACCTGCAGAAAGAAAGCAAATGATTATCTTAATATCAGAAATGAAAACATGTATATGTTCAGAGGCTAAAAAGGACCTTAGAAAATATTTTCTAATTTTTAATGAAAATATGATCTTTAAAACAATTTAAACAATACACAGCAATATGATAGGCAAAGCAGTTCTTTCCATCCTCAGTTTCATTTCTCAAAACCTCTCTCTAGAGAAATTAATAGTTCATTAGAGTTAAAATATCACCTGTGACTTTTTTATCATTTAAAAATTGATCACTGTAAGAAATGAGTGGAAATTTACATTTTGTAAACTAAACTTGTGCAGTCATAAGAGATTTTATGCTTACTAATTTACCTTAGATAAAAAGATAAAAGAGAAAGGCAGCAGTGCAAATTCTTTTTCACACATACATCTTCTGAATGGATAGGGTGAGATATATTTTCTTTCTCAACTTTCTGTGCAAACCACTTTATAGGCTATTGAGCAGATTGTAAGAGTCAGGAAATTCATACTGGTTTAATCAGCTCAAGGCCAAGAACATCCGATATCTCTTTCTTGTCACATACAATATGGGGTTAAACCCACAAAAAAATAATAAAATGTAATAAACTTACAGATGGGGGTCAAAAGTGTTGTTGTCCACCCAGGTCCATGATTTCCCTCCAGGAGGAATGTTCAAACCAACCCAATAAAACTCCAATATATTCAGGTTTTGCCATAGGAAACTCTGAAGTGAATAAGGAATGTTATATGAAACGGATTCTTACAGATGCAAAAAACATATTTTGCACACTTTCTATGTGCTTGGCACTCCACTAGAAGCTAGGGGTGAACAGCTAAGACATGCATCATGTTTTCAAAAGATCACCGTGGAGGGACAAAGTACCGCAACACCGTGGGACAAACAGCTAAAGTGCAATTAGATACAGTGTAGTAGCCACCAAAGCTATGTAGGCAGACTGCCTAATTTGAGTCTTAGCACTGCTATTTATACACTGCTATGCGTCTTTGCACAGTCATTCAATATTTTTTACTTTAGTTTTTGCCCAGTCACTAAAGCCCAGGTTATATAGTATCTATCTCAAAGAACTATTCTTGTTTTTTATTAAATAATAGTATTTAATACCATCATAAATGTTCCTTACATCATAAATATTCATCACATAAATGTTATTGATTACTACTAAATGCAAGTATGGAGCCGTATCTAGAAGCAAGAGAATATATAGGGGAAATTAAAGAAAGCAACAATATTGGGCCAAGCGGTAGAATAATATGGGCTAAATTGTGTCATCAAAATTCATGCATTTACGCTCTAACACCCAATATTTCAAAATGTGACTGTATTTGGAGGCAGAGCCTTTAGCAAGGTGATTAAGCTAAAATGAGACTGTTAGGTTAGGTCTTAATACAATTTGATAGGTGTTCTTATATGAAGAAGAAATGTGGACACACAGAGAGATACGCAGTATTCTTCCTGACATCTTATTTGAAATTTGTTGGTGTGGTAGTAAAAGATGGTGAAAGGAGTGGTCTTTCTGGTTCTGATTATGCTTCAGTCTCAGGCAGACACTGAACCCCTGTATTTCCAATGTATTGGCTTTCCCAGTTCTGCTATCCCTACCTCGGATGTAGTTGCTGTCCCAGTGTGCATTCTTGCCCCACCACCACAGGAGTATTTTTTTTCCCCATCCCCTTTTTCACCTGATGATGTTTCACTGGTTTCCTAGGGGCAGCGACGTTTGTTGCTCTTCTCTCCCACACACACATAAATTAAGCTTTTGTTCATAGTGTAGATTGCAGACAGGGAGAAGGGTCTTGGTAGACTTTCTTTCTATGTATGCATTATTGCCGTTTTCTTCTCCCAGGTCTGTGACACAATGAACACTTTCTTATAGTTCTTTCCAATCTTTTCTTTGAGTGCTGGTGGGGTTTGTTGAGAAACAGCTTTCAAGAGATGGTAGAATTCCCCAATTCCTGCAGAACTCAGCACCTTCATACTCTTCTGCCATCCTACACTCATCTTAAGCTCGTTTTTTTCCCCATTTACTCTGGCTGAACTCTCTGATATCTAATGTTTGAGTTGTCAATTGCAAGTAAGTGAAAATGTGTCTCCTCTTTCTCACAGATGCCTGTTTCACCATAGATTTTGGCTCCTCAATCTCAATTCTCCAATGGACTTGAAAAACATTGGCAATTTAAAGTTAGCACCACTTTTATTCATTGTAAAAAAGGTAGCAATACTTCTTCCAGATCTTTGTGTCATACAATGAAAACTCTAGATCTCCCTTGCTTTTTGAAAATACCCCTTTCTCCTCCTCTTCTTCTACCTCACCTCCTCCTCTTCCTTCTTTATTCTTTTTTTTTTTTTTGCCATGTGATTGAAAGCAGCTCTTTTCGTTTGCCAATTTCTGTTCCCCTCCAACCTTCAAAGAACCTAATTAACCTGTTGATTCTTTTCCTAGATAAACAGAAGTAAGAATGAAGAATGAAGTAGTTAAAGAATGACTAGCTCTCTACCCCTAGCAGTCCCCTTAACGGTCTTGGAGAGAGATCACACTGGCAAGATAACCTCTGAAGAAAGAGTCAGCCAGAGTCAGCTGGTCTGCACACAATGGAGCATGATGCAGAATCCAACCTCCTGCCTTGACTCATTGAGATTCTTCCCCCTCTTTTCCCTTAAAACCGCCATGGCAGGGCAGAATCTTTGGAGTTGGTCTCAGGACATGAGTCCACTTTCTCCCCAGGTTTCCAGCTTTTCTGATTAAAGCATCTTTTCTTTCTGTGATACTTGCCTTTCAATTATTGGCTTTTGAATGGTGAGCAGCTGAACCTGAGTTTGGTACTATGATGACACCTGGGAATTCTAGATGGGCGAATATTTTTTTGATCATTTTAACTTATTCAACTGCTGGAAAAGTATTTGATAGAAAATAACTTCCTGTTTCTTGTGATAATTATTATTCTGTAATATACGTCTTATTTGACTTTTACTTGTCCTTTCTTGGAGAAATTACAAATGGAAATACCTATGCCTAAATCCTATACAGGTTCCTGATGGATTTTTATCTATCCTTGAAAGGGAATAACTATGTTTAGCTTATTCATTTGATTAAGAATGTGAAGAGGTTTAACTTAAACTGGAGGGAGAAAATTTCCAGTTGTGTCAGTCCAACTCTTCTCTAAAATTGGGTTTATTAATTGTCCCAATTAATAAAGAGACATGCCTTTTCTGCATTTCAGCATTCTTCCCTTTAATGGTGAGAGGAAAATGGATGAGGTTCTTAGTGAAGTCTCTCATGGCACTATTTCTGCATGCAATGATTGAATGTTTATTCCTGTCAGGGCATTCTTATCAGACATTTTCCAGTTGATACCCACTTCTTTTTTGTCTTAAAATTGACCTCCAAGAAAACAAGTCTCTTTTTAGTTCTTGGTCTATCCTGGATTTGGTTCATATTTGAACCAATTTGAACTGCATCTGACAAAGAGTCTTATCATTTGATATTTGGGGTTTTACTGTTTACATAGAAGGATGTTTACTTCTAATTTTGTTTTTCTTGTTGTGGATATCTGTGAAAATCAGAAGGACTGTTTCTTCCCCCTTCAGAAATTTCAACAGCTGCCCTCATGTAAATCCCTGAAGATGGCTGTTGTTCAACCAAAATTGTGAAGCACAGCTCTCACTGAGTTTTCTGAAACTGAGCCTTTGACATAGCTTCTGATTCCAACATACCAATCATGCTGAGAACCCATATTTGACATTTGCCAATTAACATATACACCGGCCTTATTAATTAGAAGGTTTAGTGTCCAACCTTCACATTGCAAAATTCCAATTTAAATTAGCCCAAGGAGGAACAAAGTCTTAATGAGGTCTATGCTGTATTACCTTTCCCCCAATACCTTTCATTTCAGCTGCCATGATATCTGACCACAACCTTAGTGAGCAATGGATTCAACATGGGATATCAGATATTTTATGTTATATATTTTAAAATGGAACCTGGGATCCACTGTAGAGAAGAACTTAGGTGTATAACCAAATGAATTCCTCCTATACCTAGCCAAAAATAAAGCCTAAAATAATAATATAGTTCAATGATTCAGATAACATTTGTATAACTAATAGCAATGAAGTTTACATTTTTTTTCACAGATATTTTCAAATTTGTTACACAAAGAATCCATGGCAATTGTGAAAGATGCTATGACCTCCAAATTTTGCATCTTACCATATCAGTGAAGTCTCGGATCACCATGAGATGTGAATCTTTCTGGGCACAGTCATTTTTACTTTCATTCCAAGATTTCTTTTTTTCTGCAACCCAGTAACATTTCCCCCCATGTAGCTTCCAGTCTTTGAAGGGGCATGGTTTATGAGTGGTAGAAGAATTGGAAGAAACTAGAAAGAAAAAAGGATGATTAATTAAAAGAATCTTGAGACTATACCCCTAATATTGTACATTAATTAAAACCTCTCCGAATTTGTTAAATTATGGCCTAAACTGTCTTTCACAAAAGTGTGCTTTTCTCAGGGTGGATTTGGAAAAAATAAAGATTAAAAAAATTGCAATCTTTTTCTTTCTTTCTCTATTTAACTTATTCCTTTTTGTTTGTTTGTTTGTTTTTGTTTTACAGGGCTGCACTTGTGGCATATGGAGGTTCCCAGGCTAGGGGTCCAATCAGAGCTACAGCTGCTGGCCTACGCCACAGCCACAGTGACGTCAGACCTGGGCTGCTTCTGTGACCTACACCACAGCTCATGGCAGTGCCAGATCCTTAACCCACTGAATGAGGCCAGAGATTGAATGTGCAACATCATGGATCTTAGTCGGATTCGTTTCCACTGTGCCATGACAGAAACTGCAACTTATTCTCTTAAAATATATTGTTTTCTATCAGCGAGGCAATGCACCAGACACTACAAAAAAAGCAATGGATATTCAGGCCTCAGGAAGATAAACATTTTGGAGGAAAAATAGAAATAGAAATTAGAGATTTTAATTAGCGGCCTAACAACAAACTAGACATTTTGAGAATTATATATAACATTGGAAGAGTTTTCTTGGGTAAAATTTGTGTAATAGGTGACCCCCAAAACTCATAGGTTGACCCTCCTGTGAACAAAAGGATCTTGACATCTAAAAATGTGCAGATAGATAACAGACAGAACTACTTTATAATATGTGCTAGTAAATTTAGATGATGACACATAGGCATTCCACATACACCAGTCATTTATTGTCCTCCCAAATAAATATTCTTTTTTTTTTTTTTTTTTTTGTCTTTTTGCTATCTCTTGGGCCGCTCCCGCGGCATATGGAGGTTCCCAGGCTAGGGGTTGAATCGGAGCTGTAGCCACCGGCCTACGCCAGAGCCACAGCAACCCGGGATCTGAGCCGCGTCTGCAACCTACACCAGAGCTCACGGCAACGCCAGATCCTTAACCCACTGAGCAAGGGCAGGGACCGAACCCGCAACCTCATGGTTCCTAGTCGGATTCGTTAACCACTGCGCCACAACGGGAACTCCTTTTTTTTTTGTTTGTTTTGTTTTTGAAATATTCTTTATTTTATTTTTTTACAAATAAATATTCTTTATTTTGCTTTTTTTTTTTTTCTTTTCAGGGCTGCACCTGTAGCATATGGAAATTCCCAGGCTAGGGGTTGAATCAGAGCTTCAGCTGTATGCCACAGCCACAGCCACAGCAACTCAGGATCTGAGCCTTGTCTGCAACCTACACTACAGCTCATGGCAGTGCCAGATCCTTAACCCATGGAGTGAGGCCAGGTATCAAACCTGCATCCTCATGGATACTACTTGGGTTTGCAACCTGCTGAGGCACAATGGGAACTTCAAATAAATATTCTTTAAGAACACATACATATCATACAGTGACTTGAAGAGTCATTATTGAAGAGTAAACAAAAGCAGATAGGTCTGGAATGTAGCTGACATTTAACGTAAGGTATAGCAAGGTAAGAATTTTCCATTTCTATAACTTTTAGCCTAAGACAAACCAATGCTGGTGCCATGTAGAGTGGGTA
This sequence comes from Phacochoerus africanus, assembly GCF_016906955.1. NCBI lineage: Eukaryota > Metazoa > Chordata > Mammalia > Artiodactyla > Suidae > Phacochoerus > Phacochoerus africanus. Next base: position 65,839,434 of record NC_062550.1, on the reverse strand, counting down.
AAGTTTTGGTAGACAATCTGAAGTCTTCCTATTCTGAATAACCAAAGAACACAATTTGGGACAATGACAGATGCTGAGAATGAAGAGTAAATCCCATTTTCTTAAAAAAATCAAGGGTATGCACCAACTTTGGTTGTAAAAATTTTCCAAGTCCCCAGGTGATGTGTGTGAAAGCTAGATTATAGCTGAGGGTTAAAACAAAACAAAACAAAACTGAATTGAGATTTGAGCTACTGTCCAAAAGATAGAAATTTAAATTTGAGTCTGACTATACCAAATGCATGATAAAATAGGAAAAGCAATACTCTTTTGAGGAATATAGCCGAATCTACATACTTTTTAACATAAATTTCACAATATCCAGGCCATAGTCTTAAGTCACTTGACATAAGAAAAACCTGGAAGTAACCAATTCTAAAGAGAGAGAGAATCAATGCATCCCAACAGGAAAGTGACAAAGGTGTTAGAATTGTTTTAAAGCAGCTGTTATGACTATGCACAAGGATGTGAAAGAAAATATGCTTGCAATTAATGAAAAGATAGGATACTTCAGTTAAGAAATAAAGAGTATATAAAAGAACTAAATGAAATTCAGAATTGAGAAATACAATACAGGTTTAAAGCAGCGAATTAACAGAAAATTAGGTTACTATTAATTGGGGAAAAAACAGAAAAAGATGGAAAAAAGTAGGCAGAGCCTGAAGGATTTGCAGGACAATATAAAAAATATCTGATATAAGTGAAATGCAAGCCCTAAAATCAGTGAAAAGAGAAAATAATGCAGAAAAAAGATAATGGACAAAATTTCCGTAGTTGTTTAAATTTATAAATTATACTTTCAAGAACTCAACAAACCTGAAGCCAGATAAATATGAAGCAAATCTGTATAGGAAAAAATAGTTATATTGCTTGAAACTAAAGACAGAAAAACCTTGAAGGTAGATAAAAATTGCATATTACCAAAGGGAAATTTATTTAAAAGTTCTCATTTTCATCACAATCTATGGGGGTCAGAATAGAATGGAAATATCTTCATATTGTTGAAGGAAAGAAATTGCTGTCAACAAAGTATTTATATCAGTGAAAATATCCTCTAAGATTATGGCAAATTTAAGACACTTTCAGATAAAATAAATCTAAAAGAAACCGTTGCCAGCAGATAGTCAGTACAACGAATGTTAAAGGAGGTTCTTCACGGAGATGAGAAATGTTTATAAATGGAAACTTAAATATTCAAGAAAGAATAACATCAAAAAAAGGAAAATATCTTGGTAAACACAATGGTATAAGGTAAGTAATATATTTTAAAAAGACATTTCAGGAGTTCTCTGGTGGCACAGTGGGTTAAGGATCTGGTGTTGTCACTACTATGTCTTGGGTCACTGCCGTGGTGCAGGTTCAATCTCTGGCCTGGGAGCTTCTGCAAGCCATGGGTGGTCAAAAAAACCAAAAAAAAAAAACCACAAAAAACCCCATTTGTTCTTACTTTCAATATTAAGTCCACACACTTCCATAGCTTGTAAAGTTCTACCTTAGATTGATAGAATATACCTAATTCAAACTCTTTCCAGGTAATAGTGCATTATCCTCCATCATGTTCCATCTCAAGTGATCAGAAAGTACAGTTGGTTTACAACACTGGAAAAATTTCTGTATAGAGCAAAATGACCCAGTCACACACATATATATATATATATATATATATATATTCATTCTATTTCTCATATTATTTTCCATCATGGTATATCCCAAGAGATTGGATATAGTTCCTGTGCTATACAGCAGGACCTCATTGCTTATCCATTTTAAATGTAACAGTGTGCATCTACTAACCCCAAACTCCTATCCATCCCATTCCCTTTATTAAAGATTAAAAAAAAAACACCTCTTACTAGAGTGGGTATAGAAGTGGGTATAGAAGGAATATATCTCAACATCAAAACAGCCATGTATGACAAACCCATAGCCAATATAGTACTCAATGGAGAAAAGCTGAAAGCTTTCAAGATCAAACAAATTTAGAGTTGGTACCTTCTCCTGATGAATTAAAACAAGGACTCTAGGATCTGTTTACAGTTAGGGCATATACAACAAGGGAAGGAGGATTAGAAAGCAAGTTTGACAGAATTTAAAGCTAGAGGTTTATTTAGTATCACTATAACCACGCGTATCATGGATATGAGCACAGCAAAAAGTAAAATTGCTTTAGGGATAATGTCCCACAGAATTTGCCATCATGGTCTAACTAGTTAAAAAATAATGTTACCTATTGAGGTGAGTGTTTCAGATTCATTTTGCCTGGCACAGTATTTCTCCTTTGATTCATTATCCCCTTTAATATGTCTTGCAGATTTGAACTGGATAACTAAGAAAAGAAGAAACATATTTTCCTGATTAAATATAAAGCACAAAACTATTGACTTCTAGTGACGATGTGAAGTTCATTAATGTGGAAACTCCATAGTAAGTTAAACGATTAAAAATTAAAGAGGAAGAACAATATTGCTTCTGAACATTCCTTTGCATTTTTGTTTATTAATGTTAACTTTAGGAGAATTGGAAAACTATGACCTGGGACCAGAAGTATATTTACTGGATTTTTTTTTTTTTTACTGGAATAATCACAAAATAACCAGCTCTTGTTAAAAGCCTAATTTGGATAGTTGTGTTTAGTGAGTTCCTATTAATTGTATCAGATGTCACCTGATTCATGGAAAGGGTTTTATGTGTTTTGATTTCAGTTCATGATTCTGTTCCTTTTGAGACTGTACATGTAAATATTACATATAGAAGGGTAGAGTGATCCCAGGGTATTTTTTTTCTAACATGAAGAAGACATCGGTACTTCTGATGGGCATTTAACTGAAAGTACATTTTGGTAATTTATAATCTCATAGTAGTGTGTATTAGGCAATTAAATCTTTAAAATCTATTTTACTAACAAATGACTGTTTCAATAACAAACAAATCTACCTTACAACCAAAAGCAATACTGCAGATATGTTTAATGCTAAGTGTTTTCGCTTCTTCCTTTTAATGTTAAAGCTTCAGTTTAGCCACTGAGGAGTTAGATTAAAATATTCAAACCAATTATCACTCTGGGCTTTAGGTTAATCACCTCAACTGGAGGTTTGACCTTGATGATTTCTAGAGCACCCTCCAGTCCTAAAATTTTATGACTCTGCTTACCTCTAATTACTAATGACATTCATAATTACTAATAACTTTCACAGGGCAACATATGCAGGTGCTGCCTTGGTGTGTTCTAGGGCTTGAGTTAATCTGGAAATATGAATTCCTTAGAAGATATATCATCTTGGAATTCTTCTCCAAGCATTGATTCAATAAAAAATATTAAGGTAATTGCCATAGGAAATGGGCTATACTTAGCTATATACATAGTCTATGAGTATAATTTTTTGATGCTTGATTGAATTGACGGATTTTAGACAAATTTCCCACCTGTAGATACAAGATTTATGATGCCTAGGAATAATTAATATGAATGAACACAAATAGAAATATGCTTCATAATTTAATTTATTTTCACCCTACATAGTGTATACCAGAAAAGCTGTTATTAACTCACTATCAAACTGCACTGGGAAATGCATTGTGTGTAAAATGCATTTTATGATTTTGATCATAAAAATATAAACCTAATCTCTCCTTTATCAATGAAAGAATTGCACAATATGTATTATATCACATTCTGAAGTTCGGTAGAATATCTCTTTACTTGTGTGTCAAATTTCATGCTTTTCTGAAGTCATACTTTGTTGTTTAGGAACCACGTGAATAGCAAACACTACTACAACAGGTCATGATAAAATAATACTTTAGGATATATGAATGGTATTCATAATTACTTACCAAAAATGCTCAGCACAATTACTATTACAAGAAGAATGACAATCATTGCACATTCAACTTTCAAGAAAATTCCATGGTGGTGAGACTCTATAAAATGGAGAGATTATGCTAGTAAGCCCAGTAGACAATTCCTTAGATAGTGAGAGGCAGGGAAATGCTTAATAAATTTTGTCAGTTATGCTCTTCAATTACTTTCCTTTGAAATATGTAGTCTAGCTTCCTTTTACACACACACGCACACACACAGAACATATCTGGTCCCCTAGTTTGTGAAAAGAGAGACCTAGAAAACTATGAATGGATATAAATTTTTCTTTGTTGATTCACCATATATGTTCCTCAGTATTAGCCTTGCTTATGGTCTACTGTCTGCATCCCTAAGCTTTTATATAAGACTACGAAATTCTCAGGATTCTCTCATAAGCTTACAGACAACACCGACTTATTTGAATTGATCCATGCTTTTATGTCCCCTCCCTTATACAATGCACCTATTTCCTGTGATTTGAATTATAATTTCATGAAATTATACATTGTAAAGTAAAATAATTTTAGGGATAATCTTATCCAACATCTGCATGTTAAAATGGGAATTTCAAATCTACAACCACACAATTGATAGCAGAGATGAGGGCCTCCTCAGGTCTCTTGACTACTACATTAGTGCTGTAATCAATATCCACATGATCAAAAGATAAATAAATCATTAAAAGAAATTGGCATTTTTACCTTTGAGCCAATGGTTAAAACCAACAGTCTCTTACCCAACATAGCTGTAGTATATCAATTCCACTAAATATGTGATAGACACACACATCCATACAATATACTGAGAAAGTACTACTATAACTGATACTGAAATAAAACCAGTTACAAAGTCAAGTGTCCAGACTGATTAACCTGAGTGTTTATTTAGTGATTTTTTTTTTTTTTTTTTTAGGGCTGTACCTGTGGCATATGGAAATTCCCAGGTTAGGGGTTGAACTGGAGCTGCAGCTGCTGGCCTACACCACAGCCATGGCAATGCCAGATCCAAGCCATGTCTGTGACCTACACCATAGCTCATGGCAACACCAGATCCTCAACCCACTGAGTGAGGCCGGGGATTGAATACGCATCCTCATGGATACTAGTCAGGTTTGTAACCCACTGAGCCACAACAGGAACTCTTATTTAGTGAAATATTATGGGATTTTGTTCAAATTCTTGCTGCTAAGTAAAACATCTTTAGTGGGAATTTATTCTCAAAACTTTAAAGAAGTCCATGTGTTTTCATTTATTAGGTGAAACAATTCAAATTGTGCCACTCAAGGCAATCAGAAGAAGAAGGTGATGATGTCCCAGCACTAGCTTCTAATATGAAGAATTGAGTTTACAGACCTAAAAACTTAAAGAATAAATCTTCAAACCTCATAAAAGGCCTAATGTGGGATGCTAGCTCATATTTTTAGGCAGCTGAAGGAAAATTTAAGAATGCTATGAATTCCCAAATCATAGCCTGGGGTATTCTTAGTGGAATCACACTTTCTCACCCATATTTCACTCAGCTTCATGGTAGCAGCTGTCTTTTTTATATCATAGAAAACCGAAAAACCTCTAATATTTATTAAGTACCTAATGAGATCCATTAGTTTATTTGTCCATTTATACATTCTTCCACCTACCAAGCATCTATTGATTGTTTGCTATGTACTTAATACCGTGAGGGGTGTGGGGAATACAAAAATGAAGAGATTGGGGAGGGGCTTTCGACATAGATGAGGCTTTGAAATGGGAAGGAATATGGTAAATTTAAAGAACAAAGAGAAAGTCAACAATCAGAGCAAAATAAGTGACATTTAGCAAGTTAGAAAGAAAGGCCCTGGACAATTGTGTGGGGCTCCATGGACATTTACAAACCAAGGTATCAAATAGTTCTTTCTCTCTTCAGTGATATGACGCATGAGGGCAAAAGTTGCATTTGTCCAAAATAGAGATGTGCAGTGAAAGAGTAGTAAGAAATTTGACATCTGGTCATAAGCATGACTATAGGTAGTAGTTTAATCTTTATATAGTCATATTTCCTTTTTTTAAACATTAGAATATTGGACTAGACAGCATTAAAGTTGTTGTCTCCAAATCTTAAACAAGGAAAAGAGTAATGTTCTTTCCATCATCAGAAGAAATTAAATCTCAGAAGGCAGAATCAAAAATATTGGTTTTGTTGGAGTTCCAGGTGTGGCACAGTGGGTTAAGAGCCTGACAGCAGCAGTTTTGGTTGCTGCAGAGGCGTGGGATTTGATCCGCAGCACAGAGCAGTGGGTTAAAGGATCTGGCATTGCTGCAGCTGTGGTGTAAGTAGCAGCTGAGGTTTAGATTTAGTCCCTGGCCTGGGAACTTCCATATGCTGTAGATGTGGCCATAAAGTTAGACATATGTAATATGTTATATAATATATATATATATATAGGTTTTGTTGCTTGAAGTGAGTTAATCTCTAGAAAAACTGACCAATTATATGAGATTTGGGGGGAAATGGGCAAATAAGAATACAATTCTAGTCCACATAGTTTTTTAAACTAAGTTCCATTCGCTAATTTAAAGTGAAAATTCCTGGTCTATGGAGAAAAGAGATAAGCCTCTATTCAGCAAGGCAGAGAGAAAATGTTTAAACATAGGAAATAACATGTTCTTGCAACTAGAGAAAACTACACCTCAGATTCATTTGATAACTGCAAGCTTAAAAATATAGGAGAAGAAAGGCATTCTTGGGAAATATAGAAAAGCAAAACATCAGATTTACACCACAAGGCCAAGCACAATGAGGAGATTTTAAGTTATTTAAACATTTTAAATAAAGTTTATAATATAAAAATTCTTACCCTAAAGGAAAGAATAGGAAAGAAATACAGAAATTTCTCTAATGCTTTATGTGTATATAATGTATATAGAAAATACACTGGATTTGAAAATTTATTATTTTCGAGGTGGTTTGTGATTAAGGTACAGTGTTCTCTTTAGCTGTATGCCTATCTATTTATGTTCCAAAAATATTCTCTTACTCAGTCATCAATCCTAAACTTTAGGAAATAAAATACTAATATTTTGTGTCTTTAGCTTAACATTTTTATCCTACCAATATTCAAATTCCAAAAGGATAAATAACATTGCGAATCATTGCCAGAGATATTTTCCTCAGTGTAAATAAATTGATCAAACTGTTTTAAAAGGGAAGATTTGATTGGAGTGAGTAAAGCTGTAGAGGAGAAAGGAGTCATGAGGACTGATCTAAGTATAATAAATGTTCACCACAACAAATATAAAGAATAGAGGGTCTGTGAAAACCCAAAGCGAAATTCTACATATTAAGGCTAAAATTAAAATTAACTTTATGAACATTTTGTGTCATTAAAAACATTGACTTTCATTCTTGCATTCAGTAAGTTCTGCTTTGAATCCAGTCTCTTCGCTATTTCCAGTAAGGCAAATATAGACACAGGGCAGCAATAAGGGAAATTAAAAGTAAAGTATTAAGTTTAATGAGTCCTAAATCCAACTTACCGGATCTCTGTAGTGAAGAGGAATGTTCCGAAGAAAGAGTCCTGGCAATGTTGATGTCAGCATAGACTATATCTCCAGCCATTGCCTATGTTAAAACGAGAGAGAAGCCCACTAGTGATATTCTGCTGAAGGGAGTCCCATATGTTGGCAAACTTCCTGTAAGTCAAATAAATTGAGAAGGATGGTTTTCTTCCCCTCTCCCGAGTTTGGTTTGTTTCTCCGATGAATAACACACAAAAGCAATGTGTTTAGCCTTATTAATCAAGGTAATAGATTTTTGAACCCTTGCATGTCATAGAATAAAGGACTATTTAAGTAGTAGTTTTTTGCTCTACAGTTAGTATTCCGCCTATGTTTGGAATCATTTTAATCTTTAATGATATTACAGAAGATATTGTGCCACTTAACTATGAACCACTTCCTCTTTTTTCTTAGACACTCTCTCCGGCAGAAACTCTATGACCTTCTAGTATTTTCTTCAAAGCAGAACGGCAATTTGAGGGAGAGAACAACAAAAAAAAGAGAGATACTATTATGAGTGGAATAGAAAGAATTGATAGACACTAAACTTTACTCTAGAGGGAAAATAGATGTTTGAGAACTTTCTTTCCTTATCACTGTGCACTAACTAATTAATTTGAGAAGTATAGTGTTGCATGTTTCAGGTCCTAAATTTGGAGATTCTAAATTTAGTAGGAGGACAGGATAGTTAGCATTTTCTTATTCCAGCCATCAATTTGTGGCAAAGCAATATTTTTGGAAATATCTGACTGCATGTTTACTTAGATGAACCTTAAGCGTCTCTTTACTTAAGGACCTTAAAAGAAAAGATCAAGATGTTTTAGGTGCTGGAGTTCCTGTTGTGGCTCACTAGGTTAAGAGCCTGACATAATGTTTGTGAGGATGCGAGTTTGATCCCTGGCCTTGATCCAGTGGGTTAAGGATCCAGCATTGTCACATGCTGTGACATAGGTCTAATACGCAGCTTGAATCTGGTGTTGCTGAGGGTGTGGTAGAGGCTGGCAGCTGCAGCTCCAATTTGACCTCTAGCCTGGGAACCACATGCTGCAGGTGCAGCCATAAAAAGAAAAGAAAGAAAGAAAAAAAAAAAAGCACTTTTTTTTTAGTGTGCTGCTTACATCTGGAGGAGTTCACTATAATCTCTGAACTAATGGAGGTGCTGAAATCCAAGTTAGCCTCCTTGAAAGAAAAAAGGCAACAGAAGCCATTTAAGAGATGTGGCTACTAATCCCAGACAAAGAATATTTACCAGTGATGATTTAGAACAGTGAACAAACAGGTTCTTCTGAGAAGAAGAATAATGGGGCTGCCAGTTGCATGATTTTTATGTAACATCTTTATATTGATATAGTTGACATGATGTGAGGATTCTGGACATTTCACATAAGCAGACTGTCACACAGTTTTGAGTCGGGCTGTTACATTCAATGTTTTCAAGTTTCATCCAGATTGTAGTATTTCAGTACGTCATTCCTTGTTATAGTAGAAGGATATCTTACTGTATGGATATATCATGCTTTGATTACACATTTATCATTTGATGGGTATTTGATGTGTTTCTACTTTGGGGCATTTATTAGCAGTGCTGCTATGAACATTTGCACATGGATTTGATTTTTTTTTGGATATATACTTAGGAGTGGAATTGTTGGGTCATTTAGTAACTATGTTTAAACTTTTGAAAAATGGTCCAACTGTTTTCTACTGAGGCTGCACCATTTTACAGTCTTTTTTTTATAAGCAGGAAAAAACCCTATCCTTATCAAATGAAGAAGTATGAATCAGTCTTCAAGCAAGATAAAATAATCACGAACAAAATTAACAGTTAAGAGCACACGTACAGAGTAGACTACAGATTTAGTTATTTGGAATAAAACACATACACCAAAATCAAGAGACTGACCACCGCTCACACTGAGGAAAAGCACTAACTCATTGTAAACACACAACTTCTGAGAAAATAGAGCTGACATTTAAAGGACAGTAAACCAGAGACAAGTTATCATTAGGTTAGAGTACTGATTTGAGCTTGAGGAGGATCAGTGTTGAAATGCCATCATAACTCAATGATTTCCCAAGATTTTGTCACCTTAAAAACAGGAATATATAAAAATCAGTAGTACAAATTCTCGTAAAACTTGAAAAGATTTCACATTCTCATTGTCAATGTATGTCTCCTCACAGCCTTATCATACTTGTTAATTTTCATCTTGTTGCTCATGGCTGTCCCACGGGGGCAGGGTAAAGTGGCATCTGGTAATTTTGAATTGGTCTGCAGATAACTGCTTTGATGTCATTTACCCAGACTTGTGCATTTTCATCCTAACTCTACGCATATCAGTATTCAGTAGAATTAAGGGAACTTTTTTTTTTTTTTTTAACTCTCTCAATTGCCCCAGATTCCCAAACCCTTATCTTTGTCTCCTTAATTTCAATGAGGCTGCTAGCTCTCTTTGGATAGTTCTTCCTGCTTCTGTATTATGGAAAATCACTCCCAGTGAAATCTGGAGTCATCTTAGAGCTCTTCTTTTTTGCTTCTCTTCCTTTCTTCCTTTCTTTCTCATTTTATTTCTTTCTACTATACCACAGCCACAGCAAAGCAGGATCCAAGCCAAGTTTGTGAACTACACCACAGCTCATGTCAGTGCTGGATCCTTTGATCCACTGAGCAAGGCCAGGGATAGAACCCCCATGCTCATGGATAATTGTTGGGTTCATTAACCACTGAGCCAGGGAAGGAACTCTTTTTATTTCCCTTTTCTGAAGGAACACAGTCCTGAGCTTTCTGTTCTGTAATATCTGAAAGCATTTTTGCATGTGTTTGCTAAATTTTCTGACTGATTTTAAGTCTGATTCTTCTTAATCCATAGTGCTATCCATTTTAAACATCTTTTTATTCATATCATATTCTTTTAAAATGTTTTTTTCAAGGTGAATATTATGTGGCTAAATTAGTTTGTTTCATTTTTCCTGTATTATTTAGTTTCAACTTTCCATCATAGTCCATTGTAAGAGTGTTGGCTTTGTAATTTTAAAAGCCTAGGCCTGAATCTTGACTTAAAAAAGGTAGCAGCTAAAGAAGTCTGGACAAATTTATCTTTTAATGCCAATATTCTAATCTACAACATATGATATGAAGGACTATCATAGGATATGGGATATTGTAACATGTTAAACTGTAAATACGCCTATTTTTCTCTTGCAGATCACTGGCTTCCTTTTACATTTACCATGGTATTTCTCTAACTTCTTCCTCACCCTTTTATGGTGCTTTATTTTTCTTCTTCCATTAATTAATTTAAGTGCCATTAAAATAGGTATTTTGTGTTTAGAAAAAGGGACTAAAATAGTAATGCTTAAGGAAATATATTTAATAATAAATTGTCTGCATTCTTAAGAATTTGGAAAAGCCCCTTTTTCTACCAGTATTATTAAGGTACAACGCAGAAAAATAAGATACAAAAGCACAATAAAAGATTAATGTCCATAATGTTAAATGTCAAAGATACAGAACAAATTATATGGTGTGTTAAGAAATTAACCACATATCAGGCAATATCTAAGAAAAGGAAGTTGTGCAAATCAGCATTGTCAGTTGCAAAAAGAGGAACTATATTTTAAGATAAAGAGTAAAACTTTACCTTAAAAGAAACCATAGGATCATTCACTTCAAATACATAGACTGAGGTTGAAGCACAAGTAGAGGGACCTGTCTCTAACTAGAAAGTTGTGTCAAAAATACCTGAAACATTGACTTATTATCAGCCCAGAAATTTGTTCAAAGTAGGGTCAAGAGATTTTTGTCAGCAAAGACAACATCTATATCAGAGACAGAGAGAAATTACAGTTTTCAGGAATTTGTCTGAATGGGTTTTTTACACTTGTGAACTTGAAATGTAGCTTGACTGAATGTAAAAGTTTAGATTGGTAAACCAACCACTGACTACCATTTTATATATGAAGCAAAAAATTTTCCAACAGAGAATGCATGAGGTTCTATTGCAGCCTGGAAGTGCATCAGAGACAAAGTGAAACTTAAAATGAGATGCAAACATTGAAAACCAAAAATAAGAACACTTAGTTTCATTAAGAAATAAAGCTGATGAGTAAGTGGCCTAACCACAGGGAAATGTACCATAAAGAAGAAAGAGTAAAGGGAATTGAAAATACATTTGGAGAAATTATGTCTGAAAACTTCCCAAATCTAAAGAAAACATATATCAAGATATAGGAAGTACAGAAGGCCCCAAACAAGTTGAACCCAAAAAGGCCCACACCAAAACACATTATAATAAAAATGGCAAAAGTTAAAAATGAAGAGAGGATTCTAAAGGCAGCAAGAGAAACTGAAAGCATTAATTATAAGGGAAACCCCATGAGGCTATCAGCTGATTTCTCTACAGAAACACTACAGGCCAGAAGGGAGTGGCACAATATATTTAAAGTTCTGAAAGGACAAAACCATTTAAAATCTATGGGATGCAGTAAAAGCAGTGATTAGAGAGACATTCATAGTGATATAGGCCTTCCTCAAAAAAGAAGAAAAATCTCAAATCTACAATTTAACCCACCACCTAAGTCAATTAGAAAAAGGAGAACAAAAAATACCTAAAGTCAGCAGAAGGAAATCTTTTTTTTTTTTTTTTTAAACTTTATTTACATTCCAAAGCTTCCTTTACAATTCTTGTTTCTACACTCCAAAGACTTCCCGCAGAGGGTGGAAGTCTCTTCCCAGCCCGGCGGGTGGAGATGCGAAGCATCTTCTTTGTTGTTGTTGTTGTTGTTGTTGTTGTTGCCATTTCTTGGGCCGCTCCCGCGGCATATGGAGGTTCCCAGGCTAGGGGTTGAATCGGAGCTGTAGCCACCAGCCTACACCAGAGCCACAGCAACACGGGATCCGAGCCACGTCTGCAACCTACACCACAGCTCACGGCAACGCCGGATCGTCAACCCACTGAGCAAGGGCAGGGACCGAAACCGCAACCTCATGGTTCCTAGTCGGATTCGTTAACCACTGCGCCACGACGGGAACTCCAGCAGAAGGAAATCTTAAAGATTGGGAGGAAATCAATAGAATAGAGATTCAAAAAACAATAGAAAAAAAAATCAATAAAACCAAGAGCTGGTTCTTTGAAAAGGTAAATGAAGTTGACAAACTTCTGGCCAGACTCAGCAAGAAGAGGAGAGAAAAACCCCAAATAAAACAAATAAGAAATGAAAAAGGAGAAATTTCATCAGATACTGCAGAGGTACAAAAAAACAAACAAACAAAAAGAGAATACTATGAACCATTATATGCCAACAAATTGACAACCTAGAAGAAATGGACACTTAACTTAACTGTTTACCAAACTGAATCCAGAAGAAATAGATCAACTTAACAGACAGATCACTAGAAATGAAATTGAATATATAGTAAAAACACTCCCTACAAACAAAAGTCCAGGACCAGATGGCTTCACAGGCAAATTCTATTAAACATGTAAAGAGGAAATTATACCCATCCTCCTTAAATTTTTCCAAAAGTTTGAAGAAAAAGGAACATTCCCGGAGTTCCCGTCGTGGCGCAGTGGTTAACGAATCCGACTAGGAACCATGAGGTTGCGGGTTCGGTCCCTGTCCTTGCTCAGTGGGTTAATGATCTGGCGTTGCCCTGAGCTGTGGTGTAGGTTGCAGACACGGCTCGGATCCCGCGTTGCTGTGGCCCTGGCGTAGGCTGGCGGCTACAGCTCTGATTCAACCCCTAGCCTGGGAACCTCCATATGCCACGGGAGTGGCCCAAGAAATAGCAACAACAACAACAACAACAGACAAAAGACAAAAGACAAAAAAAAAAAAGGAACATTCCCAAAGACATTCTATGATGCCACCATCACCCTAATACAAAAACCAGACAAATATACTGCCAAAAATGAATATTATAGGCCAATATCTTTGAGGAATATAGATGCAACAATTCTCAACAAAATTTTAGCCAACTGAATCCAACAACATATAAAAAAGATCATACACCATGACCAAGTAGGATTCATCCCAGGTTCATAAGGATGGTTCAACATACACAAATCAATCAATGTCATATACCACATTAACCAAAAAAAAGTCAAAAACCACATGATTATCTAAATAGATACAAAAAAAAATTTGACAATGTCCAATATCCATTCATGATAAAAATTCTTACCAAAGTGGATATAGAAGGAACATATGTTAACATAATAAAAGCCACTTATGACAAACCCATAGCAAATATAATACTCAATGGAGAAAAGCTGAAAGCCTTCTTGCTAAAATATGGAACAAGACTAGGATGCCCATTCTCACCGCTTTTATTCAACATAGTATTGGAAGTCCTAGCCACAGCAATCAGACAAACAAAAGAAATAAAATGTATCCAAATTGGAAGAGAATAGGTAAAATTGTCACTGTATGCATATGATATGATACTATATATAGAAAACCCTAAGGACTCCACACAAAAACTACTTGAACTGATCAATGAATTCAGCAAAGTAGCAGGACACAAGATTAACATTCAGAAATTGGCTGCATTTCTGTATGTTAACAATGAAATATTAGAAAAGGAATATAAAAATGCAATATCTTGTAAAATTGCTCCACCAAAAATTAAATACATAGGAATAAACCTGACCAAGGAGGTGAAAGACTTACATGCTGAGAACTATAAAACATTAATCAAGGAAGTTAAAGAGGATTCAAAGAAATGGAAAGCTATTCTATGCTTCTGGGTTGGAAGAATTAATATTATAAAGATTGCCACACTACCCAAAGCAATCTACAGATTCAAGGCAATCCCTATCAAATTACTATGTCATTTTTTTCACAGAACTACAACAAACAATCCAGAAATTTATATGAAACCATGAAAGACCCAGAATTGCCAAAGCAATCCTGAGGAACAAAACCCAGGTAGGAGGCATAAGTCTCCCAGACTGCAGGCAATATTACGGAGCCACAATAATCAAGATAGTGTGGTACTGGTACCAAAACAGACATACAGACCAATGGAACAGAATAAAGAACTCAGAAATAAACCCATACACCTACAGTCATTTAATCTTTGACAAAGGAGGCACGAATGGGAAAAAGACAGTCTTTTCAACAAATGGTGCTGGGAAAACCTGACAGCCACAAGAAAATCAATGAAACTCGAACACACTCTCACACCATGCACAAAAATAAACTCAAAATGGCTTAAAGACTTAAATGTAAGACAAGACACCTTCAAACTCCCAGAAGAGAACATAGGCAAAACATTCTCTGATATCAACCTAAAAATGTTTTTTGGAGTTCCCGTCAAGGCACAGTGGTTAATGAATTCGACTAGGAACCATGAGGTTGTGGGTTCGATCCCTGCCCTTGCTCAGTGGTTTAAGGATCCTGCGTTGCTGTGAGCTGTGGTGTAGGTTGCAGACGTGGCTTGGATACCACGTTGCTGTGGCTCTGGCGTAGGCCAGTGGCTGCAGCTCCAATTAGACCCCTAGCCTGGGAACCTCCATATGCTGCGGGAGAGGCCCAAGAAATGGCAAAAAGACAAAAAAATAAAAAAAAAATAAAAAATAAAAATGTTTTCTCAGGTCAGTCTCCCAAGGCAACAGAAATAAAAGTAAAAATAAACCAATGAGACCTAATCAAACTGACAAGCTTTTGCACAGCAAAGGAAACCATAAATGAACAGACAACTTACAGAATGGGAGGAAATAGTTTCAAACAATGCAACTGACAAGGGCTTTATATCTCTACCATATACAAACAACATATACAACTCAACAGCAAAAAACCCAACCACCCATTTGAAAAATGGGCAAAAGACCTGAATAGACATTTCTCCAAAGAAGATATACAGATGGCCAACAAGCACATGAAAAAAATGCTCAACATCACAGGTCAGAACGGTCATCATTAACAAGTCAACAAATAACAAATGCTGGAGAGGAAGTGGAGAAAAGGAAACCTCCCTACAACTGTTGATGGGAATGTAAATTGGTACAACCACTATGGGAAACACTATGGAGGTACCTTAGAAAACTAAATATAGAACTACCATATGAGCCAGCAATCCCACTCTTGGGCATATATCCAGACAAATCAAGAAAGACACATGCGCCCGCATGTTCATTGCAGCACTATTCACAATAGCCAAGACATGGAAACAACCCAAATGTCCATCGATAGATGATTGGATTAAGAAGATGTGGTGTGTATACACAATGTAATACTACTTAGCCACAAAAATAGAAAATAATGCCATTTTCAGCAACATGGATGGAACTAGAAACTCTCATACTAAGTGAATTAAGTCAGAAAGAGAAATACAATACCATATGATATCATTTATATCTGTAATCTAATATATGGCACAAATGAACTTTTGCACAGAAAAGAAACTCATGGACTTGGAGAACAGACATTTGGTTGCCAAAGGGGAAGGGGAGAGAATGGGATGGAATGGGGGTCTGGGGTTAATAGATGCAAGATACTGCATTTGGAATGGGTAAGCAATGAGATCCTGCTGTATAGCACTGGGAACTATATCTAGTCACTTGTGATGGAGCATGATGGAGGATAATGTGAAAAAATATATATATATATATTTGTGTGTGCGTGGCTGGGTCACTTCTTTGCTGTAGAGTAGAAAATTGAAAGAACACTGTAAACAAGCTATAATGGAAAAAATAAAAATTGCTAATAAAAAGTGTCTCATGGGAAGATGAGTAGGCAAGGTTTAGCAACAGGGCAGAAGTAGGAGGAAAAGAAAATGTCCTATCAGTAGGGGGTGCTGTGTGACTGGGGTTGCCCTAAACTTGAACAGCCATGAAACTGATACTGGATTTTAAATAGTCTATATTTTTATGTGCCAAAACAAGCCATGTTTTCCCAAAGTGTCAGATTGCCTTGGTACAAAACCTGGATCTTCCGTTTAAACTCTTTGGGCAAAGTCCTTAATTCTGTTAAGAGTTGGTTTCCTTGTCAGATCTCCATAAAACCTAAATGCTAGGGTTGTTTTGAGGATTAAGTAAACTGATCAAAAGTAAACTATTAAGTTTCTGAAATATAGAAGAAACAATGTTGATTATAATTATTGCTGTATTTAGTTATGTTTATTAGAATAATAGAATCATTCAATGTGAACTTTCTGTTACTTTCATGCTTTTGATGCTTTGGGTAATATGGGGAACAAATGTCCTCAAAGTCAGCAAAGTAGTGTGGGTTGAAGACTGCACCACGTGCAATCAAGTGTAACTCAGCAACATGTGACTAATAGAAAAGCCCGGAGCAACAGTTAAGGGAGAGATATCAAGCACTGCACAAAGTTTTAAGAAGTTCCCCAAAATTCTGAGAATTATTCAGGAGCGATTTCTTAAAGGCAGCGTGAAACCTCAAGGACTTTTATTTGGCTATTCGTTAAAAGCATGGATAATCATTTACTAGATCATAACAACCCTCTCCCCACTAAGAAACACCTGCCAAGCAGGTAAAATATTTTAAACTATTAAAGTTACATAACAATATATAACTATATTAAAGATAAGCATTTGTTTGGGGATAATGAATTAGTGAAGAATAACATAATGCAACTCTAAGAGAAATCTGAAATCCAGGAAGAAGAGCTTCTTTTCTTATTTTCTTATTTTTGTCTTTTTGAATTTGTAGGGCTGCACACGCAGCATATGGAGGTTCCCAGGCTAGGGGTCTAATAGGAGCTACAGCGGCCAGCCTATGCCAGAGCCACAGCAACACCAGATCTGAGCCGCATCTGCGACCTACACCACAGTTCACAGCAATTCGGATCCTTAACCCACTGAGCAAGGCCAAAGACCGAACCCGCAGTCTCATGGTTTCTGGTCGGATTCGTTTCTGCTGTGCCCTGACGGGAACTCTGAAGAGCTCCTTTTCTTATAGAAGACTTTCAAAGACAGATGAAGAAGTTGAGCTGCTGAACGGGGATTTGCTATCTTAGATTTGGGTTTAGCTCTGGTCTTCAAGTAGGGGTAGGGGGACTGAAAAATCAGAATATTTGGTTGGGTTGGTTCACCAAAATCTACACCCAAAGACAAAAATTTCCACCTGAGGCTCTACTGGCATTTTGAGTCAGATTATTCTTCATTGTTGGAGGTTGTCCTGCGTGCTATATGATGTTCAGAAGCATCCTTTGGAAGTTCCCATAGTATCCATGAGGACACAGGTTCAATCCCTGGCCTCATTCAGTGGATTAAGGATCTGGTGTTGCAGTGAGCTGTGGCGTAGGTTGCAGATGCAACTTGAATCTGACATTGCTGTGGCTGTGGTGTAGGTCAGTGGCTGCAGCTCTGATTCAACCCCTAGCCTGGGAAACTCCATATGCCACAAGGGCAGCCCTAAAAAGCAGGGGCGGGGGGAAGCATTCCTTTCTTTTACCTTCTGAATCCTATCAGCAAGTTCCCCTCATCTTTACTCCCCCCCATGTTGAACAACCAAAGATATCTCTAGACTTTGCTATACATTCTTTGAGGGACAAAATTCTCCCAGTTTGAAAACCACTGCCCTAGGGGTAAGGCTGATTTGAAAGAAAACTGGCCTTTGAGGAAGCTCAACCTCAAATCCATTCAGTGGCTAGAGTTAAAGGAATTGATCCCAGATCGTTAGTGACTGTGATGATTTGCTAGAAGCAATTTTAACTTCTACAAGATGTCCAAGAAAAATTATACTGAACAAGTTAAACAGGAAGGGAAGCCTTTAATTAAGACTGTTGCAATGGATAAGGGAGATTGAACTCAATTCTATTGAAACAAGAGGCAAGAGGATTCTAAGTGCCAGGGTCAGAAAGTGCTGGACAATGTTAGGGAGGCTGGTCAGTGTGCTTGGGCCATTTGTATTTTCTAATTGGTGCTAATTTGTCCGTTGATATTTTGCTTCTAAATTAGGTCCCTATGGTCCACAGAGACTGGGAGGTAAAAGTGTTCTCTCCATTTCAAAGGGGTAATTCCCAAGTCCTTGAAAAAGACCTTTATGGGCTGTCAAACTGGCAGGAGGTTGGGAGAAGATTTCTATCTTAAAGGGACAGAGAGAGAATTTTCAATTACAATTTTCTTTAAGTAAATACTCTAGGAAAAGGGAGGGCAGGAAATGAGGAAGAAACCTGTCTGAGGTTTAGTTACACTGAGAGAGACGTTAAGTCCGACTTGGTCAAAGGATATAACACGATCCAGTTCTCAGACAATTACTATGGTGTTTCACAGACAAAATCTCGCACTCAACAATGATGATCCAAAAAAAAAAAAGAATATTTGAGTAAATAAGACGACATGAAAAATAACAAATAGAAATAATAGACAGCAGGTGAATGCTTCCTAGGGCTCCAGAAAGTACAATGTCAGACACAGACTGACGTAAGGATGCTCAAATATAATTAAAAGAAAATTAGATTTATATATAGGATTATTTCTTAAATATATGTATTTTATATTTTTAAAATGTAGATATTTTGAAATAATGGCATATTTAAAATCAGCTCAAGGAAAGAAATACATATATTAGAATTTAGGCTGAAACTTGGAGATTATAAAAAAAGATGAAACTGGAAAATCTAAAACTAAAAGCTATAACAATTAAAATGAAGTTCTCAGAATAAATAGAAGAAATTTTCTTAATCTGATAATATGTATCCCCACCATCACCAGAAAAAGAGCAAACAACCAAAGAAAACTATAGTAATAGTTTTTAAAATGTTTTAAAATACTATAGTGTTAGTTTTTAAAGTGTTGAGATTCAGAACAAGACAAAATATTCACTATCATCATGTCTATTTAATGTCATTATTGGCAACCTTAAGAAATACAATACATTTTTTAAAGTTATAAAGATTTGAAAGGAAGAAACATAGCCCTTATCAGCTGCAGATAACAATTCTTTTGGAAATTCCAAAGGAATCTATTGATACAGTCTTAGCATCAATAAGTGAGTTGAGAAGCTACCTGGACAGAAAGTCAATATAAAAGGTGCCATAACAAATTACTACAAAGTCAACATCTTAAAACAACATCACTTATTATCTTGCAGCTTCTATGATTCAGAAGTCCAGTGTCAGTCTCAGTGTGACGCAGCTGGATCTCTGCTGAGGGTCTGAGTCCAAAATCAAAGTGTCAACAGCACTTCCCTTCCTCCTGGAGGACCTTGGAAAAGTTGTTGGAAATGCCAGTTTCTTTGGCTGAAATGTTTTTGTCCTCACTTGCTTGCTGACTGTCAGCCTCTCTCATCTTCTCAAGGCCAACAGCATTCTTTATCATGCCGCCTGCTCCATCTTCAAGCTAGCAAAAATGCTTCTCATCTCTCTGACTTCTCTTTCCTCCAGCTCTCTCTATGTCTAGGCAGATAAATTTCTCTGCTTTTAAAGGCTCATATCCAGGCAGACCTCAGAGACATTGCAGGTTCAGTTCCAGACCACCACAAGGAAGGGAATGTCATAATGAAGCAGGTGACAAAATTTTTTTGGTTTCCAAGTGCATTTAAATGGTATGTTTCCTTACACTGTAGTCTACTAAGTGAACTGTCGCATTATGACTAAAACATGTAAATGCCTTAATGAAAAAATACTGCCTTGCTCAAAAATGCTAACCATCGTCTGAGCCATCAGTACATCATAATCTTTCTGCAGTGGTAACACCAAAGATCACTGATCCCAGAACACCATAACATATATAGTGATATATGAGAATTACCAAAAAGTGACACAGAGATAGGAAGTGAGAAAATGCTATTGAAACAATGGCATCAAAAAGCTTACTTGACGCAGGATTGCCACAGATCTTCAGTTTGTGAAAAAACAAAACACAATAAAATGAGTTATGCCTGTAATTAGTTTGAGACCCCCCTGGACAATTCAAGATAATCTCTTTATCTGAAAGTCTGTAGCATTAATTGCTTCTAAATTTTTTTTCTGTGTAATGTAACATACTCACATTTTCCAAAGATGGGAATACTGGGGGAGGGGCTCTTTTGCCGATGTGGAGGAGGAAAAATTAATTTCCCCTCTACTCTTCTAGGTTCTTGACTGAGACACTTCCTGTAATAAAAGGAGAAAAACATACAGAAGTTTAATTACATGCATACCTCCTGCATATGTGGGAGAGACCAAGGAAAACTGAGTCACTCTTCAAAATGGCCCAAGCAGCAGCCTTAAATAACATCTCCAGGCGAAGACAAAAGAAGATGCAGGGGAGAGAATGGGGAGGTCAGTTATGGAGGTGTGAACTGGAGTTTGGCACTTGCCTGCAGCCTCTGCCTGAGTTAAATCATGAGCCACTGCAGTCACCAACCTGCCACACCCACTGAGGGAGCTCAGGGTGGAGACCAGGAGAGGAGGCACTCTGTGCAGTGGGAAAACTGGAAGAACAGATCATCAAATAGTTATTTTAGGAGACGATTTTACGAGCCCACTTCTTGGGTCTCCTCATATCTAGAAAACCACGAAAATCCTTCATGGTGATGTCTGCTCCTTGTGACTAACAGTTACCTTCCTGAGAGCAGAAGCAACCTTTTGGAAAACATGTTTATGGCTGCATTCACCTCCCCCTTCATCTTTAGCCTGTATATCCTAGCTCCCGCCTCGCTTCCTTGGAGTGGTTTTCTCAGGGCTACCTGAGATGCTGTCTCTCGGGTTAAGTCCTAATTTTGCCACAAATAAAACTTAACTCTCAACTTTTAGGTTGTACGTTTTCTTTTAAGTAGACAGAGGTTACCACGAAAAGCATAGGAAACAAGGATAAAGTTATGACACAGATTTAAGTTGTCTGCACCGCTGTTAAAAGTCTCTAGAGATTTGGACTTGTCCTTCTCTTCCTATACAGAGAGGGAGACACCCTTCCAAATGAAGATTTCCCTTTTAAATGTAAATGTCTCTTACAAAAATGTGACATCTACTCAGTTTTCAGAGCTTCACCTGCGAGTGTTACTTTTCAAACAATAATCAGCCTAAAATAATCCTTAAGTCAAAGAAGACTATTTTGAGGTGACACCTTCCATTCTCCTTCACCTGCTGCAGACACCATTTGCAATAGCATCACACATGTAATATATCTAGGAATAAATGCAAAGAGATTTACATGCATTTTGCACAAGTACAGAAAGAAATTAAAGATAGAAATTAAAGAAGACTGAAATAGGTGGAGAATTAAATTATGGCATAGAGTAAAAGACTTACAATACTAATTTTTGCCAACTTGGTCAATCAATTCATTGAATCTCACTTAAGAACTCAGTAAGTCAGTTTTGAAAAATGTAAAAAGTTAAAATTTATATGGAAAAATTAAAAATTAAGAATAATCAAGGAGTTCCCTGGTGGTACTGGTTATGAATTCAGCACTGTCACTGTTGTGGCTTGGGTTCGAGCCCTAGCTTGGGAGCTTCTGTGTGCCATGGGCATGGCCAAAAAATAATAATAATAATCAAGATACCCATAAAGAACAACAAAGTGGGAGAAGTTGCTCCACTAAATATCAAGGCTTGTTATAAAGTGTTGGTAATGAAGAAAACATAGTTTGGCAGAATAAACATACATATCAATGAAACAGAATAGACAGACTGGAAAATAACTATACACAAGCGAAAACTGGGTTTATGACTGAAGTGGCTCTGTACAGCACTGGAGAAAGTAAAATTTGTCAGTTATATTGGCACAATTGGATATTCATTCGAGAAAGAATTTGGCTCATACCTTAAACCATACACACAAAAGGTAATTGCAGATGAGTTATACGTACAAATGCAAATTAATCACAAAACAATAAGGCTTCTAGAAGGTAACAGGAAAACACAATCTCAGGGTAGGAAAATATCTCCTTAAAAAAGTAAAAGCACAAAAATCAAGAAAAATGGATATTCCATATTACGTTAAGATCAGAGACTTGTACTTTTCAAAAGAAACTATTAATAGAGTGACAAAGCAAGTCGTAGAGCAGGAAAGGGGAAGATATTGTAACACATGTAATTGATAAAGGGATCTATTTATCTCTATGTATCTGTCCATCTATCATCTATATCTATCTATCTAAAAAATTCCTATAAGTGAATAATAACATAAAAGTGAAAGAAAAATATTCAGGGGTTCCTATTGTGGCTCAGTGGAAACGAATCTGACTAGTATCCATGAGGATGTGGGTTCAATCCCTGGCCTTGTTCAGCGGGTTAAGGATCCAGTGCTGCCATAAGCTGTGGTGTAGGTCGCAGACTTGGCTCAGATCCCACGTTGCTGTGGCTGCGGCATAGACCGGCAGCTGTAGCTCTGTTTCTACCTGTAGCCTGGGAACTTCCATATCCCGCAGATGTGGCCTTTAAAAAAAAAAATTCAATGGGTTAAAGTGACATAACACAAAGTATAATAGCCAAATGAATAGTAAACCTATGAGAAATGTTCAATCTCAGTAGTAATAATGAAAATGCAAGTGCTTCAAACCACAATTAGATGCCTCAATCCATACACTAAAATAGCTAAAAATTAAAAGACTCTACTATCACATTTTGGCAAGGTATATGGAGCTATGGGAAATGATATACTATGGATGGGAAAATAAATGGATAAAACCACTTTTGAAATCTATTAAGAATTATCTGTTCCATTGCCTTCAGGTTGGATCAGCAATGGGATCTTGCTGTGTAGCACTGGGAACTCTGTCTAGTCACTTACGATGGAACACATCATGTGAGAAAAAAGAATGTATACATGTATGTGTAACTGGATCACCATGCTGTACAGTAGAAAAAAATATATGTAAATAAATTATAAAAAATTATGTTTCAATTCAACATGCCTGCATTACATGATGCAGATTAATAGTCAACAGAAGTTAGTACATACATATACCTAAAGAAAAAGTACCAGAATACCAATAGCAGCCTTATTTGAAAACAGGAAAACAAACCAAATATCTATCAATATTTTCTATTAGAACAATGAAAGACTACACAGTAATGAAAAGTAATTAAATATAGCCACACATAACAACACCAATAAAACTCATCCACATAATGTTGATCATGAATTCAAATTGGATAACTATGTTGAAGGAAATTATGCCCAGAGGAAAGCATACCACATGATTCTACCCACAGAGGGCTCAAGAACAAATCTCAAACCTTAATTTTAGAAAATAGGAAAATGGATAATTTCTGTGTTTCTGGGCGAGATGAGTGAGATAGAGACTGAGAAAGGACAGGTGGCTGTCTTTGGTGCTAGCCACATTTCATGTCGATTTGGGTAGAGGTTTCATAGATGTTTGCTTTGTGAAAATGAGTGTACATTTATAATGTGCACTTCTCTGTATGCTGGTTGTAATTATGTATGCACACACACACACTAAACATTTTTTCTTTAGGCTTGCACTTGTGGCATTTGGAGCTTCCCAGGCTAGGAGTTGAATTGGAACCGCAGCTACCAGCCAACACCACAGCCACAGCAATGCGTGATCTGAGCCTCATCTGTAACCTACACCACCTCTCATGGCAACGCTGGATCCTTAACCCTCTGAGCAAGGCCAGGTATCGAAGCCACATCCTCATTGTTCTTAGTCAGGTTCACTACTGCTGAGCCACAATGGGAACTCTCATTTTATTCTTTTCGATACTATTGTAAATGGGATGGTTTATTCTTTTTGGTACTACTATAAATAGGCTTGTTTTCAAGTTTCCCTTTCGGAGAGAGTGCCGCTGGTATCTGAAATGCAACTGATTTTTGTATGTTGATTTTGAATCTTGCAGCTTTACTTAATTCATCGAGGTTAGATTTCATGTTGCATTCTTGAAACAGAACACAAACAAAAAATCCCCCAAAAACACAAGGAAAATTCTGGACATGACGAGTATGTTTATTACCCGATTGTGGTGGTGGTAACACGAGAGAATATGTGTGATCAAACTCACCTAAACTGTATACATTAATTAGGTGGATTTTTTTATAAGCTAATTATACCACAGTAAGGCTGGGAAAAACCCCAAAATGAAGCAAAAATACATGTCAGGTGTTATCATCTGGGATGTAAATCATTTCCATGCTCTGCACTGTGAGGCAGAAACTAAGTGCAAGGTCTCTATAGTGAAACCCTGAAACTTTATATAACCTATAAACTTTGAACTGTGTTTTAAAAAAACACCTGTAACTGTTCTCAGGCTGAATACCTCCTCTGGACCAAGAAACAACACAAACCAAACCAAACCAAAACTGCAGTGACTCTAACCAGCCACTAGATGACACTGCAGCTTGTGGATGACCACACAGTGTTTGGGACAGAAGACCGCCTAAGGGAGATTCTTTAAACAAACTTATATATAAATATATATATAGGTCTTTTTTGCCATTTCTTGGGCCGCTCCTGCAGCATATGGAGGTTCCCAGGCTAGGGGTCGAATCGGAGCTGTAGCCACCGGCCTACGCCAGAGCCACAGCTACACAGGATCCCAGCCGCGTCTGCAACCTACACCACAGCTCATGGCAACGCCGGATCATCAACCCACTGAGCAACGGCAGGGACCGAACCCGCAACCCCATTGTTCCTAGTCGGATTCGTTAACCACTGCGCCACGACGGGAACTCCCAAACTTATATTTAATATTTGTAATTGCGCTACAGAGCATGGACTCCTGTGCCCCTGCAAAGAAAGCCAAATGTTGATAGTGGCTGTTTGCTGCAAATTAAAGGTTTATTTGCAGGGTGCCAAGCAAAAAGAACAGGTAAGTTCATGCTCAAAAAACCCAAACTCTGATGCTTTCAGGTAAGCGTTTTTGAAGATAGCATTAGAAAAGACTGTCATTGAATGCACAAACAGCTTGTGGATCTTATTCTGATTGGTTGGTGGGGGAAGTAACAGGGTGATGTTTCCAGAATCTCAACATTCTGGTTCCAGCCAGACTGGGCTCTGCAGGCTTGTGGTCAACATATAGTCACCACCCTCCACGTGGGTGTGGGTCTTGGTTTCTGCAGAACAACTCGAAGACATGCATCAGATTATCTGTATCCCTGCAGGAGGAACTAGGTATCCTGTGACTGTTTTGTCCTGATCATTAACTAGAACTTGTTCACTGGAACTGGGGAAAGGCCTCAGAGACTAAAGTCCTTTTTCAGCACAGAAGAAATGGGGAACCCGTTTTGTGGCTCAGTGAAAACGAATCTGATAAGGATGTGGGTTTGATCCCTGGCCTCGCTCAGTGGGTTAAGGATCTGGGGTTGCTGTGAGCTCTGGTGTAGGTTGCAGATGCAGCTCGGATCCTGTGGCTGTGGTGTAGGTCAGCAGCTGCAGCTCCCGCTGGACGCCTAGCCTGGGAATCTCCTTATGCCGTGCCTACAGACCTAAAAAGTAAAGAAAAGAGAGAAAGAAACAGGGGACACAGAAAGAATTTTGCACCTGGGAGGGTCCCCCCAGGATTCTTCTTGGTTTCAATCCCCCTTTTCTTTGATTATCCTTAATCCTGAAGGGAACAGGGGCAGGACAAGAATGCGCAGAAAGTTTTGGATGGAGAGATGAATCATAAACTCAGCAAGGGAACTCAGTTGGAGGGGGACTCCGTTTCAATTGGTCACCAGAAAGTAGAATTATCCTCTAAATAATGAAATTACTTCCTTAATGATACTATACTTAGGCTTATTTAAAATAGAAGTTTTTTTTTAATTTTTTTTTGTCTTTTTGCTATTTCTTGGGCCGCTCCTGCGGCATATGGAGGTTCCCAGGCTAGGGGTCGAATCGGAGCTGTAGCCACCAGCCTACGCCAGAGCCACAGCAATGCAGGATCCGAGCCGCTTCTGCAACCTACACCACAGCTCACGGCAACGCCGGATCGTTAACCCACTGAGCAAGGGCAGGGACCGAACCCGCAACCTCATGGTTCCTAGTCGGATTCGTTAACCACTGCGCCACGACGAGAACTCCAGAAGTTTTTTTTAATTAAAAGTAAAATAACTATTCATTATAGAATGTTTTGAAACTGTAGAGAAACATAGAGAGGAAAATCAATACGATCCATATGCTTACCTTGCAGGAAAAACCATTGTGCTTACCTTTGTCGTTTGTCTCTCTTTCAGCACATAGAAACATGGATCATTTAAATATCTAACAGGGTGCAATCTTAGTGGATTTCTTATTTTAGCTGGTTTAGCGCTAACGTTTTGTGTGGTTTCTCATATACACAAACATTCCTCCTCACGATTATTTCTTTTTTAGCCACACCTGCTGCGGCATATGGAAGTTCCCCCACCCAGGGATTAAATCTGAGCTGCAGTTGTGACCTACACCACAGCTGCAGCAATGATGGATCCTGAACCGACTGTGTCACAGTGGGAATTCCCTGACATTATTTTTCAATGTTAGTACATTATTTCATCATGTAGTAAAGTCATATTTATTTAACTTAGTTCTTGTTTTGGACTATTTAGTGACTTCTGATTTATCGTGACTAAAATTAGGCCTCTGATAAATATTTTTATGGTTAGTGGCGCAGTGGTTAACGAATCTGACTAGGAACCATGAGGTTGCGGGTTTGGTCCCTGCCCTTGCTCAGTGGGTTAACGATCCGGCGTTGCCGTGAGCTGTGGTGTAGGTTGCAGACGCGGCTCGGATCCCGCGTTGCTGTGGCTCTGGCGTAGGCCGGTGGCTACAGCTCCGATTCAACCCCTAGCCTGGGAACCTCCATGTGCCGTGGGAGCGGCCCAAGAAATAGCAAAAAAAAAAAAATTTATGGTTATGTCTTGAACATCCAAGATCATTTCTTTAAAGCTCCCCTCCTCAAAAAAAAAAAAAAAAAAGCTTAGCTCAAAGGAAAGATAAGAATCTTTTTAAGGTCTTTTTGTTTGTTTGTTTTTTGTGTTTTTAGGGTCACGCCCGAGGCATACGGGGGTCAAATTGGAGCTGCAGCCGCTGGCCTGTGCCACAGCCATAGCAACTGGGGACCCAAGCTGTGTCTGTGACCTACACCACAGCTCACGGCAATGCCAGATCCTTAACCCACCGAGCAAGGCCAGGAATCAAACCTGTGACCTCATGGATACTAGTCAGATTCGTTCCTGCTGAGCTAGGATGAGAAATCTGTTTTTTAAGGTTTTTGGTAAGTTTTTCAACTCTTTTCCAAAGGTTGAACTAAATCAGTTTATATAATCACCAAGAGCCTTTCTAGTCATTTATTTTCTAATATTTTCTCTAGAAAGGTTATTAGAATTTTAATCTCAGTTATGATAGATTTTCAGGTGTGAAAATCTAGTCAAAATTGTGAAAATTGAGAATAAACTTGGAAAAAAATTGTTATATTGGTATTATAAAAGCTTTGAATCAATTTAAATACTGACTATAGGATCTAACATTTCAATGGCATTTTATCTTTTTTAAAAATACTCTCAAATTTATTGAATCCCTATAGTTATCTGAGATAAGCAGGTAAACTATTATTCCCATTTCTAGAGGAAATTATGTTGGCACAGCCAAATAAAATACAGATCACTGAAAGCAAACAATTTGACTACAAAGCCAAATAAATTAGGATATCTGTAATACACTTTCATAGCACCCTACATATTCCCTGATCTAGGGCTTCATTGCCACCATAATGTAATTGTTTACCTTACTGTTAGTTTTGTAAACAGGCCATAAATTCCACCAGACTAGTCGTCATGCTACACTTCCTTAGTATTTTAACTCTACTGTCCACTACAGCGGTTGTTGACTAATAATCACTCCTTAAATAAATTTTTTAACAAGTCTGTCCAAAAAAAATGCTGTATAGAAATAGACATGCTAGGTAGTGATGCTGTTTTATGCCAATACTGGGAGTTTGATGACATGATGTTTCCACTTATAATTATCACTAAAACGTAGTACATCCTTGCAGTTCACTTCGAGCCAAGTACTGGTCTCAGTCCATTTTCTTGAATTAGCTAACTTAATTTCTAGCTAATTTTGACTGAATTTCTACCCAGTGCCAACTAAAATACCTGGAAAGCCAGTGAGTGGCAGAGATGAAACTGGGACAATATTTCTTCTTCACTTGAGCTCTTAATAGCTGCACTTTCTGCTTGCATATTTCTCAGGGCATGGATCCAAGCTGCTGTTTTCTAACAAGACTGAGGAGTGGTTTGTTGTTTTTTAAGGATGGGTTATTAGAGTTTGGAGGCTATGGAACCTGAAGGGCCCTGAGATTAAGAAATTTCTATATTGTTTTTCACTAAGCAGTGTCCGGAACCCAGATTTCTTTTCAATAAGACACACCAGTGACAACAGTTTAAAGGTACCACCTACAGCCTACAGTTTCATCTTTTGGAAAAGATAATACTATGAAAGACATTCATAAAACAACTTTGAAGGTAGTATTATTTTCCATGATTGAAATAGCTTATGAAGATTATATAGTGCCTTATTTCTATTTAATGAATTATTTTCTGGAAATAGCTACAATATGTATAGCATTTCAGAACTGAACAAGATGCTTTCAGAGCATCAGCTATGAGGACCAATTATTCTGTTTTTGGAGAGAGGATGAGCTTATAAAAAAATCTCTGCTGTGTGACTTTAGGTCTTTCCTAATTTCTATGTATCTTGTCAGCATGATAAACAATAAAAAAAAAAAAGGAAGAAAATCATAGATTCAAAAATTTTAAATGACAAATTTCTTTCAATTCAATTAGAATATATACTGAATGTCTGCTATATACAGAAAAGTGGACACAGCCCTTTGAGACACACATAAAAACAACTTAAAAATTATAACCATGTTATAAGTTAAGGTTGTACTATGGATATGTCTTCAAAAAAATTGCAATATTCTGTTTCCTGCTTTCTAGTATGAGATATAATTTTTAGTGTATGTTGAAGGAATGAACACTTCTTAGAAACAATTTTGTTGTTTGTTTTATTTTAACATACATAAAAGCAGCTTATAATTGCACTGAGTACAAAGACAAACAAAAACACTTTATTGCACTTAGAAAATACTTTACATGAAGTATTGCACATGATAGAATTGATCGGGAAAGGCACTAATTTATAATTGGATAGAACTAGAATTTTTCTAGATTTGAACAATACAGACTTTTTCCTGTTACAGATTTGCCACATCTCATATTGCACATTTTCCAACACTTTTATCTGTTTTACAAATATTCTTCCTATTCTTTGCTTTTTGTCTTTATCTCTATAAAACACTGTTTATAAGGCAGTGAACCATGTACCATCGAAAAAGACAAGTCTACAATGAAGAAGTAAAAAAATAAACAACATACATACAGGATCATCCCATTCTTTGGGGGAGGAAGTGACAAAGTAACTTGAGACACTTCTTTAAAAAGAGAGAAATATTACAAAGCTTCGTTTCGTAAGCATTTGCCTCCTTACAAATGTTCTCTGAGTTAAAGAAAAGGCATCTAGACTAAATATCTGTGTTCCTGGTTAAAATATCCTTTGTCTACATTCAGTTTTTCATACCATCATCATTTAACTCCTTCATATCGTGCAGCTGCATGAGGGACACTCATTGTTCATAGTCATTCAACAATAAATAATAACTCTTAACCTCGTTATTTTATTATTTCTGAATTTAAAAAATATAAAGTGCATTCATAAGCTTGAAGTCGTTCTTCTCATTCTTGGACAAAATTATCAGTCAACCTGTGACTTTTTCAGCTCATGGCAGGAGGATTCCATAATGTAGATATTCCTGGAATTTTTCCCCCTTTTTTCCACAGTCTTATTTGGAAGAGAGTTTCCAAAATAATACAAAGTTGTTTGTTTGTTTTTTTCCACAAAGTCTTTATGGAAAACTTCTGACCACAGAGCAGCACTCGCCACACACATTTCTTTGAGTTCCACGATAGAATCGTCTATAAACAGATAGGAATCCTCTTTATATGGAGGATTTACTACATATCCAGTGTAAATTCTTTTCACATTCCATGCTGCTGACCTCGGTGCTATTCAGAAATGGACAGTTCTTGGATCCTGTAAGTTTGAACCTGTCAAACAATAAAGAAACTAGAATTATTTTCAGTTCATCATTTCTTTTCAGTTACCTAAGAATCAACTTTGTGCTGGTGGTGGTGGCCTCTGCTTCCCCCCCCCCCTTAGAAATGCATGAGGCAAGTGTGCCAGTCAAATGATCATAGTCATAGATCACAGGTCATCAACTAATTTGTAGAGACTGTAGACAAGGATTGAAAGAAATAGTATGTAGATTGAAGAGAAAAGAGCTGTATTCATTTGGCTGGCATATCACCAGAGGGGTAACTCTTGTTCATTTTTGCATTCACAAACCCTTCAAGAAACCATTCCCAGAGAGTATACACATTCAACAATCATGCTGCTAGTGCAGATAATTTCAGGGAGTTAATGGCCCCTGATGCTCATTTGTGGGTGTGATACCATAGGACACATAGTAAGAATTCCTTTTCTAGGGATTTAAACTAATCCCCATATCTCTAATTATCATAAAACTATTTAAACAGCTAGAAATTTAAACACATCTGAATCTGCAGACAGCAAGGATTAACACGAAACTTATACAATGTCTTTCACACTTTCAAATGTAGTTTAATTACAGGTATTGGAAATAAAGTGAGCATCTTTAATGCTGGGGCAAGTTTTCTCTCAGATCCATAGAGCTTCTAATTAAATACTGAAACTATTGTTCTTTATCTCTGTGGAGATGAGAACAGGGAAAGTGAAAGAGGGAATTATTTTCCAAAAACTAAACTAACAATAAGATATAAAGATGAGATTGGAAATGTTGGATTTTTTTCACCTTGTTGTAATCATTCTCGGAATATATTTCTAACTGAATCTTATTACTCACGCTAGAATTTACTGGGATCAAATTACTAGAAGCATTTAGTGTATGAATTCCAAGCAGATAAAAAGAAAAAAGATAACATTGAAGCCCTTCTTTAAATAATTCCATAGAGATAATATACAAAAGAGATTGTTAAAGCTTTGCTTATAAAGAGCACACCTTCATATAGAAGAGAGCTTTGAAAAGAAAAAAGGAAAGTGGTTCCTCCCCCCGCAGCCCAGCTGCCAGCCTAAGGGAGGATAGAGAGAGATCTTGAAACTCACCAGTTGTTATATTCTTTGCCATTTGACCATTTCCAAGTCTGGCCATCTTCATTTTTCAGCCCAATCCAGTGTTCAGCTCTCCCCACATGTTGTTTTAAAAAGACCTTGAAGAAAGCACAAAGGAAGTGCATGTTAAAGCACCTCTCCTGAGAAGTATGCAGTAAATCCTGTTTCTCAAATCTGCAACTTGAGCCATGAAAGCTAAGCTGACCAGTTCTCAATGTTATGTAGGTTCGGCTCATTTGGATTTCTGGCCTCTGAAGATAAACAACCAAGTCACATTCAAAGGCTAAAAAGTCTCATTTTGACCTCAAATTGATTCTGTGACTTTTCTGTGACTAAATTTTCCTTCGTGGGAAACATACAATGTCTTCACTTAGAAGGAAACCACAAATTAACGATATAAAACAGAACAGCAATAGCTTCTGGCATTGTTTTTGAATACTCTCTTACCATGTCCTCTTTAGACTCTAGGAGAGCAAGGGTAGCACCGTGGTGTTTGGAGCAGAAGCTTTGGGCCAAGGTCCAGTTCTTTGTTTTCTTGGAAATAAAATAGCATTTCGTCTGGTATCCTATCCAATCATCTGGGCATGAAGAAACATGCATGTTGGATGGCACTGAGGGCACATATTGGCCTGGACAGTTGTACTGGCCCACTGTGAACAGAAAAACAGTTTGTTTTAGTAACATCAGAAACCAAGTACCCACAGTGTACAAAACCAGTTCGGGGGATGCTGTGCTGTGCTAGGTGACAGAGTAAAGGATGAGAGGAAAGAAGGTCAATTCTTTTTTTTTTTTTAACTTTATCAAAGTACAGTTGATTTACAATATTATATTAATTTTAGGGTACAACATAATGATCCAAACTTTTTATAGATTATATACTCCATTTAAAGTTATTATAAAAAAAGGAAGGCAAGTTCTGTGAAGAGTAAGAAGTAGTTCCTCGCCTTATCTGGATCTCTTGTTGTGCCTAATCATCATTTGAGAAGGTATAAGAAATAAGAGGGTGTCACTTTGGTCAGAAAGTGGTAGGAAAACTTAAAAATCCTGAAAATAGTCTTTGGGCTAGAAAGGGTAAAATACATTATACATTTCAACTAAGGTTTTGCATCTGAATGCAGAGGTGGAAGAATTTGAAGATGTAGTATATATAACTCTATAGTGGGAGGTAGAGGAGAGAATAGTTTGCAGAGAAGCATTCAGAATACAGGAAGATTTGTGGCTGGGGATGTTTCATAACATTGTAAAATTTCATGTTTGTGCAGAACACAAATGTATCGGTACAGTTACATGTTTTGAATACGGTATTGTAACTGACTCTCTGGGAGCTTCTAGCTGTATTGTTAATTACTCATACCCATCATTCTGTGGTTTTTGAGATAAGAGACTGGCCTCTTCCTGATTAATTTCTGGCTTAGAATTTATTGTTTTCATCAACTATGAATGTGCAGTCCACATTTTTCCAGGTAAATGTCTATATCTTTAAATCAGCCCCTCTTACTCCAGATTTAAGCACCTGCTCACATGTAAGTGTCTGCAACAGTACTAGATAAATCACAGACACATTTCATGTTTCTAAAGCCTTAGAAAATGCAAAAGAAGTATTGTCCAAAGAATGTGGCATCATAAATGGCGTTTATTCAGAAGTTGGTCATGTGTGAAAAATGAGATGATCTTAAATTAATCAGAATTTTTGATAAATTTATGAAGTACCACCCACCTGATAAAGCAATGAGAGCTATGATTAAAACAGTGATGAAGACCACATTCACCACAGCACATGGGATAGGAACTTGAAGGGACCCTTCATGATGTGTTGCAAAATGAGGCCCGGTGGCATTACCTGAAGAGAGAAAGTCACTGATGAGGTTAGGTAGGCTAGAGAGGTCAGATTGCATGTTTGATTTTCTCTTGAGATATTTAAAATAATAATAATTTAAAAAGCCAGGTGTCTCCCCATCTTACATGAAATTTATAAGTTAACTTTCCTCAAGTTTTGAGTGAATCTGGATAGTTTATTTTTGGCTAGAAATGAAACAGTCCAATCATAATAATGAGATCATGAAATATCTCCCACAAATAAATATACAGTAGCTATGAAAATACTAAAAATATAACTTCATTGTTTTCATCACAATAGGAACTTCTACTAAATACCTGATGACCCTAGAAGACATATACATAGAACATCCTAAGTATAATCTTCTTAACTTCTCTGTAGTTACTGTTTAAAGAAGATGGTATAAATGTGGGTAATATAATAAAAAGTTGAATTTTGATATAAAAATGTATACCACTAGTATGACTACAAATTAAAAAAAAGATTGATATACTTTTTGGTGAATCTGGTGCAGATGTGAAGCATTGAACTTTTCATAAATTACTAAATGGGAGAGTAAAATGGAAAAAATTACTTTGAGAAACTATTTTGTGTTAAATATACACCTACCCTATGATCCAGCAATTCTATTCCTATTATTTTCTCAAGAGAAATAAAAATATGTCTTCAAAATGCTTTATACAATAATGTTAATAGCAGCTTTATTCTTAACTGCTAAATCCTAGAAATAACTCACATATCCATCAATAGGAAAACGGATAAGCAAATGATGGTATATTGATACAAGCAAATTCTACTTGGCAATTTTAAAAATGTAACAACTGGTACATGCAACATCATGTTTGAATCTCAAAACAAATGTTGAGTGAAAAAAATCCAGCCACGATAATATACAATGAAATACTACAGTTTCATTTAGATGGCATTCAAGAATAGCTGAATTAAACTATGATGATAGAAATCAGAAAAGCTGTTGCTTTTATGTGTTGGAAGACTAATATGACTGGAAACTTTCTAGCGTGATGAAAAATGTCCAATGTTAATTGGAGTTGTAGTAATAACTCATTAACTCATGTACACTTACGATCTGTGTGTACACTGTGTATAAATTACACCTCAATGAAAATATGTCAGTGAAAAGTAAAATGTTTGAGTTTTCCAAGAGAAGTTAAAATAATACCTGAGATATAACTATTATAGACCAAATACGGGTGGAAATTAGTTTTTTAGTTTACCCTTCGTATAATGCTAAAACAAAGTATAAGTTTTATTTCATCAATAAAAAATATTTTTGTGGAAGGATTTAGAATGTGAGTATGATGTGAATGGTGGTTCTTAGTTACAAACAAAAACAGCGACAAAGTTAGGATATCTGTTCTAGAAGATAAATAACAGAGAAAGGAGAGAATGAGGATTTGTGATTCAAGAGTTTGGATTTGATTTCTGCTAGGATGAGCTATCAGGATTTTTTAAATTTGACCTCACTAGAAATATATAGTTCCCTATTATGTTCCCAAAAACTTAAATGTAAAATGTCTACTTGAGTGATATTAAAACTTACTACCCAAAATAACCTCAATATGCAAAAAATATCCTGTTTTTCAGTATAGATGACTTTCATAATTAAAAAGATATATAGGTAGGTTATCTACAACTTGAAATTCATGTATTTTCTTCCCTTAAAACATTTTCCTAAAGTTAAACTAGGCAAAGGGAATGTTGCTTTCTTTCACAGAAATTTATCATGAACTAGGTGTCAACATCATCTTTTGCTTCTTCTGAGGATTGTTCTTCCCAGCAGAGATCTGCATTCAGATTTTGCAAGAGAGGACTTTACCTCACTCCTGTCTGGTTCTGTTTTTCTCAGTTTCTTGAAGCAAACCTTTCTTTTTTTCTTTTTTCTTTTTTTTTTTTTCCTACCGGCATGCCGGCATGCCACTGTCACCGGAAGCAGCTCTTGGTAGCTAGGGTAGCAAGTTCAGAACTTCTGTCTCGTTTCACTTCTCGCCATGTGGGACTCAATCATGCTGCTTAAACTCAATGTAGCAACATCTCTGCCTCATGAGCAAACACCAAGGCATCCGAGTACCTCATGGACTCCATAGTCCATGGGCTTATCGGTTGGACTCAGTCTATTGGCTGACCCAGTGGGTAAGCTGTGCAGGTGACCTTCAGATTGTGTTTTGTACCATTAGTGAGGGCTATTGTTGCTCACAGTTTGATTTGTCACCTAGGTGACAAAACACTCCCCTGTGAGCATACTTCCACTCTGATTACAAGCCCTGTCCATTAACAGAGAAATTGAAAACAAATCCACCGGTAGGTACTGAATCATCCAAGGGTGGCGCTCAATAATTGTTCAAACTAATGAAGCCAGAACAAGAGCATCATAGATTAAATATTTCCACGCAAATTATTCAACAAAAAATTGGGATGATCTCGGGGAAAGTTAAGAATACCTAAGTAAGCTTCTTTCAACTGGGTTCTCTATTGAGCAGTTGTTGTTTTTAATTACATTCTTTTCTTTGGGGCAGCTCAACTGAACCATAAATTTACAGTTAATCTGGCTATCAAAAATTTTCTGTGACTTATCCTTGTTTTCCGCACTTGATTTTGCATTCTTAAGTAAAAGATGGGTTTACCAGTGGTAACTGATAATTTTCTAAAACAAACCACTCTAACAAACACATACTCAGAAAACAATTCCTTTCTCTAGATTGTTTAAGCTCTGCTGTTGATAATGCATTCCTTTGTTACTGGATAGTTTTGCTTACAAGTAAAGTCTAGTTCCTACAAGCTAGTGTTTGGGGCACCTCACTAATTAGAGAAGACAAGAGAGATAGATGAAACAAATCAAGAAAGCCTCACAGAAGCAAATTATCATAAAACAATGGGAAAATTCTGGTACTAGGAAATAGAAAGGTCTGTGGACAGACTAGGCAAATAGAAAGGAGGAAAAGGTATATAGAAAGATGATCGTATGAAAATAAGAAAAAGGAAAAAAAAATGATTGATTCATGAAGAATTTGAAGCCAGTGATTAGAAGGATGAAATAGGAGAATGAAATGGAGGAAGAGTCTTATGAAGAATGTAGAAGAAGACTGCATTTTCAAGAATTTTTTCATACATTCTCCTAATAAACTAGAACTGGACACTAAATAGTCAGATGTTTATAAATCTATTCTCTCAAAGACTGGAAACAACTTGTGTTTCCAGCAACCAGAAGATGCTGTCATGAGAATATAAGATAAGGCACACCGAGAGCACAAGATGGTACAAGGTAAAGACAACCAAGAATGTAATTGTGTACGTGGAAAACAGAATTTTCCATACAGAGGGGCAGAGCTTCCTAAAGGATGTCCAGATGGATATGCAAAAATGATGGAGAGTTCCCTGGTTTAGGGCAAAGGGGGTTTTTATTTAACTCTGAAAAATTGAGATGATATAAACTAAAACAAAGAAATTGCTGGTTAAAGAGCTTCTAAAATTCACCCTGTGATTTCCTCCCAAGTCTCAGGTGGTCTGTATTCTCATAGATAAAGAAATACTTACTTCTTCCCATTTTCTCCTTTATCCCAACCGAAATAGAAGGCAACCAAGTTCTTCAGAAGACAAGTTTCATTTTCCCCCAACTACTGTTATATATCATAGATCAATAGAGGCAAATACACATAAGGACATGGCTTACTTGGTTGTCCTCTATTCGGATGCAAGGAGTTGGTCTCTGTTGTGGGAGCATCTTCTGAATTCATCTTTATCTTCGTCACAATCCTCTGGTTAATCCCAGGTCAAGTCAGTCTACGGTGGACGTCTTTGCTGGAGCTCTTGTTCAGTTCTGAGTCTTTGAGGTATCTCAGTGTTTATATTCACTTGCGTTGTCTCCACCCCCTTCCTCTTCCCTCCTAATCGTTCAGCTACACCTGTTCTCTTTAATTTATGCTCCACTGACCCAGACACTTTACAATGTGTTGTTGTGGTGAGCTTTGGGTTTTCCCTGCTGTCTAAAATGTGCTTTCTCACAACTATAGGTGAAGTTTGAAGAGACAAGCAGGGTTTTCCCGGAATCTGAGATCTCCTTTCTTAAATTTGTAGACAACAAATAGTTTAGGAAACAGAATACCTAAGTAAAGAATTGTGAGTTAGGGATTCATGTCTTTGAGATGGAAATAATTTGGAGAACGCTCTTTCCCTGGAATTCTCTTCATTCCTTTTTTTTTTTTTTTGTCTTTTTGCTATTTCTTTGGGCTGCTCCCGCGGCATATGGAGGTTCCCAGGCTAGGGGTCGAATTGGAGCTGTAGCCACTGGCCTACGCTAGAGCCACAGCAACGCGGGATCCGAGCCGAGTCTGCGACCCACACCACAGCTCACGGCAACGCCGGATCATTAACCCACTGAGCGAGGGCAGGGACTGAACCCGCAACCTCATGG
The DNA here is from genome assembly GCF_016906955.1 of Phacochoerus africanus. Lineage (NCBI taxonomy): Eukaryota > Metazoa > Chordata > Mammalia > Artiodactyla > Suidae > Phacochoerus > Phacochoerus africanus. Next base: position 65,801,654 of record NC_062550.1, on the reverse strand, counting down.
TTCCTAGTCGGATTCGTTAACCACTGTGCCACGACGGGAACTCCTGTTCATTCCTTTAATTATACATTGACAACTAGTATTTATTGAGCATCTACTATAGACTGGATGCTGTTTGGGGCTGAAGGGTTTATTGATAAATAAGAAATTAAAATCTCTATTTTCATGGCCCTCTCTTGGGTCTGGAAGAATTTTACACAGCAAGCTATAAACTGGCTTTCAGAGAAGTGTCATTCACTTCTTCCCTGGGGACTAGTGTTTTTTTAAGGTGTCATTTAGTAAGTAGTTGCTTTAATACAGGAAATAGAAACCTTGTGGCTGGCACTTCCTTTCTACGTTCTAAAATTATTTATCTCAAATTATCTGTTTCATTCAGCTCCTGTTAATTTTCTTGTCATATTTTATGGCATTTACACTGCCCTTATGTTCCCTCAGTAATATCTTATTCTTCTATTTTTCTCCCGTCTACTAGATTATTATTTTCATGTACCTCTGACACTTTATTTATTTGGCCGCACCCACAGCAGATGGAAGTTCCTGGGCCAGGGATCAAATCTGAACCACAGATGCAGATCTGCTCCATAGCTGCAGCAATACCAGCTCCGTAACCCACTGCACCAGTGAGGATTTGAACCTACGCTTCCCCAGCGACCAAACTGTTGTGTGACGACACTGGATCCTTAACCCACTTCGCCACAGCAGGAACTTCTCTCTGCCACTTCAGACTTTTGGTGTGTGATTACTATAAAAACATACTGCTATGGTATCAATACCCTTTGGAAACTTTCTTAAGATTAATGCGAAATGAATGCAGAATGGCTGCATATGGTGATTTAAGGAGGGGATCAAAATGCTGATTAATAATCTTAGTGCCCCAAGTTATCATTAATATCACTTTAGAGTAAGGATATCCTGTTTTCAGAATAAAGCCTTTGTGAAAACATTATGGTTAAGTGGGTGGGAAATTACCATCTACTGTAGGCTGGTTAAACCATCATATTTATTGGTTTACCTAAGATATGGAGAAGTGCATCTTAGTCCTAAATCTCTCTTTGCTTCCATTCTATTTTTCAGTCAATTCATAGTATGTTTTCCATGTAGCTGCTAGAGGGATTTTTTGTTTTTTGTTTTGTTTTGTTTTGACTGTTTCTGTGGCATGTAGAAGTTCCCAGACCAGAGATCAAACCCATGCCACAACTGCTGCAGTGACAATGCCTGATCCCTAGCCCACTGTGCCAGACGGGAACTGCTAGAGGGGTTGCCTTATAATTAGTATAATTTTGGTGAGATGTTTAATTCTTCCCTTCTCCCACTCTGCAAAGCTTCCTACCAAAATTACCATACAATCCAAAGACCTTGCATATTTGAGTAGACTTTGCTTTATCCATCATCTGGCCCCAGGCCACCTCTCCTACCATTTTCCCTGTTATAGCCACTGCCTTCTCCAACAGTCACCTCTTGTCCCCTCCATAAAAATGTTAGCATACTCCTACTACAGGGTCATGCATTTTCTCCGAAAGTTTCTTCTTTAACCTACTTGCGTGTCTTGCCCTCTCTCAAATTCGATTCATTCACTGTTCAACTGTCTTCTACCCAGAGAGGTCTTCGATTGCTTTTTCTATGCAAAATAGAACCTCCTGCTCTATGCCTCCACATGCCTTTATCTTTCTCTATGTCACTTATCAATATCTGATATTACATGGTTGTTTATCATCTAATTTCCTTACTAGACTGTAAGCTGCTTGGGGGCAAGCACTTTTTCTGACTTGTCATTTCTGTGTCTCTAACATTTTACATAGTAACTGGAGCCTAGTGGGTACTTAGTGCATACTTTTGAAGGATGGAATAAATATGAGTTAATGAAAGGGTATGTATAAAAAACATAAAAGTTCTGAAATAGAGAGTGCTGCTCAGGGAGGTTAGTGGGATTGCAGGATTGAGAAATATATGGCTTTAGACTGCCATCAGGTAGCAAGGGCACACTTGAATACTGCTTATGAAAGACAAAGGGGGCATGCAGATTGATACTTAAGGGAATAGCTGATGTCTCTGTTAGTTTCTTTAAGTTAAATAAATTTCAATTTTTTAAGTATCATTGAGTTGGGAATCTGAGTTAATGTCCACACTTTGACCAATTTATACACACCATGTTGTGAAGAATACGTAAGAAAATATCACTGTTAGAAATCTGCAGCACTGGAACTTTTCCACATCTGTGGGATATAAAAAGAAAGAAAGAAAATATATTTACACACATGAATAATCCTGCTGTGTGTCTCTTCCAGGGAAAAGCAGGGTTTCTCAACAGCTTATTGGACTAACACAGACACCATGGTACAGTTATACCATTTTTCTAATGTACATTTCTCCCTCTGACATTCACATGGAAGTGTGAAACTCTAATTTTCTTAGCTGAACACCAACGACCTGTGACGTTTGAATGCTTCAGAACAAGTAGGCAGGCTAATGTTATGAAAAGAATGCAGTTTTTACAGGCAGATCATTATTTTCCACAATGGTCCCTATCACCCCTTCTATGCCAGCGATGTTGACGTTCACTGTGTCCTTGAAAAAGCTAAGCTTATTCTCATTTTACTTGATGTGTTTTTGCTCTTGTTCCCTCTGTTCTCATATTTTTCATGGCTCTTTTTTTTTTTTTTAAGGTTTATTGAAGCATAGTTGATTTACAAGGTTGCGATCATTTCTGCTGTCCAACAAAGTGATTCAGTTATGCTGCTAAGTCTTTTTTCTCGCTTATATTTACCGTACATGTCAGCTCCTCAACAAGACCTTCCCTGACTATCTGCACTAACTACCTCCTATTAGTCATGATTTATTAGCTCACACTTTTAGTGCATCGAACATATTATCATTTGAGATTTTGCAGTTCTTTTTTATATAAATACATATAGTTTTAAAAATAATAATAATTATTATTTATTCCTTACTGGAAAATAAGGTCTTGAAGAGCAGAAACAAGGCTGTCTTATGCAACAGTGAATCTCTAGTGCGCATAATAGGACTTAGAACATAGGAGGAGTTCCACAAATATTTCTTGGGTGGATACATGAAATAATGTATGTGAATATCAACTGAAGCCTTTCTTACCTATGCAGCTTTGGGAAAGTTATACAACTCCACTGAACTTTGGCTGTGTTATGTGTAAAATGAAAATATTAGCATCCGGCTTATAAGGCTTTCATTAAGAAAACATCGTAAATAAGACAATTGGTTTTCTACCAGTCGTTGTGTATATTAGGCATTTGATGACATATGAAGGCATAACAGTCCGATTCAGGTCATGAGAAAGAAGAGTTCCTCATTTGATGTAAGAGATTAAGCGATAATAACTGAGAAGTCACAGCATAATTGCTTATATGATGCAATGTGACTCCTGTCTGTCTAGGATATAGATGGACAGAGGAATTCGTAGTCTCCTACAACCACCAATAAGTTTTCATGACATTAAGACACTTGTTTATGTGCTCACGTTTTCTTGTTTCTTCAGCCATGACCGGGTAAATGGATATTATACATATATACTTATATATGTCTCTATATACATTCATAAGTATGTTAACATACATTTATGTATAATATATGTAATAGATATTACATATGCCATCGGACCTACAAAAATGTCTAGAGATCTTATTTTATGCGAGTAAAAGTATTTAAACATGATAACATTGATCAAAATCTGTTACCTTTGTTCTGAAATCATTTTTCTCTGCTTGTCTTTATGGAAGCAGCCAAAGTATTTTGTTGAAATTAGCACTTGTACAGTTGGGAGTTAAGCAGACCCTGCAAATGCAAAAACTAGCCAAACTACCAAGAACATATGTTATCAGTGGACCTTTTAGGCACCCGCTGGCCCTCCTGCTATTCAAGTCCTCTATAGTAGCTTGACCTTTATTGCAAAATTAATTATCTCATCACTCCTCTCTCCCCTTCTGCAGTCATCTTTGAAGTGTAAGAAATCTGCCTTAGATTTGAGAAAGCAGTCCACTTAAATTCATGTAGAGGCACGAACAATGAATAGGGGTTGTGCAACACAGTCCTGATTAATATCTGTGGTCCCAATTATTAAAAAAGCAGGGTTTTTTGTTTTTGTTTTTGTTTTGCCACTTTAAGAGTGTCTTCCCGTGTATAGTGAATGAGATGTTTATATTACTAATAAGTATTTGTTAAATCAAAGGAAGGTGTCTCACACTTGAAATTACACTAAATAGGACAGAGCAAATTGTACAGAGGGTCAGGATGCAGTGTGGGAGAGACTTTGGGGTCAGAGAGTTTTTCAGTTGCTCCTTGTTCATCTAAATATGGAAGCCAGCTTCCTGTGTGGTCAACCCTGCTGGATTCAATTCTCGAAAGCAAAGAAACCCATTAAAAAAAAAGAAGAAGAAAAAAACTAAAGAAAGAATACTTGTACAAATAAACTCTTTCCATCTTTCCCAAATCCTCATAAAATACACATGATAATAGTATTTAACTTTCAACTTTTCAGAGGTATTTTCTATGCTTAATTTCATACATAAAATAAAAAACATTAAGGGATCTCCATGGGGCAAAGATTAGCACTAAGATTTCATAGTCCAGTTGAGAAAGCTGAGGCTTTGAGAGACTAGTGCCTGGACAAAATTAGAAGAAGCTACTCAGGACACCAGAGCTTCATGCAGCTCTCTCTGTTTGACCTTATATGAAGAATCCGGGGGAAGGTTCCAGCAAGGAAGTGAAGTAATGTGAGCTGCATGCAAAGTGATGCAGAGAAGACAGGATATACAGTCCTTATCAGGCAACAGTTCAGCAGGATGCTCTGGCAGCCCATGTTCAGAGACCGCAAACTGCAAACCTGAGATAATTTCCGGCGACAACCTGTTCATCTTTTTTTTTTTTTTTTTAATTTCAAAGGCTGAATTAGATTTATGAACTGCTTTCAATCTTCTTAGGAATCAAAGCTTCCATTTATAAGGTCTCACCTGTGGAATTAATACAAATTATGCAAATGGTAACGTTTATTTTTAAATCACAGATGTGTGTGTGCTCTCCATTGGTTACCTTAAAAGGTCAGCAGAGGTAACCGTGAGTAAGGAAGTGGGGAATTTCCACTTCTCACCACTTTCCAACCTTATCTCCTCTCTGAACTGACTCTTTGAACTTTCTAATTTTCCTCTTGTGTGGAACATCTCCTAAAACACAGAGAAGTGAGTTGGTTTGGAAAGTATGAGTTGGTATGAGTTTCTTCTTCTTCACTTGAGGCAGTGAAGGTAAAATACAATGTTCGTGAATACATAAACATGGACCCTGAAAAATCTGCCTATTTTTGAAAGTAAAAGACCCAAAAGAATTATACCAAAGATGAGCTACAGTCCTTAACGACACTTTAGTACTTTAGGTAAATGAATTCCAGGCTTCTTAAATGTAGAAAATATTTGGGGGGAATATTCTCAAAGACAGTAATGTTGAAATGGCAAATTTAACATATAGAAATTTTAGGTAGATGAGGGCCTGTATCACCAAGTGATGGAAAAAAAACATATCCATTGGTATTTGAATCTTGATAAATGCACAATGAATTTGAACAGGACTGCTTCTCCTACCTCCTGTGGATGTGTCTGTACCTACTTACATAATGCGGGAAAACTCTCTAGGTAAAAGACATTCAGGGATCATTAATATTCTTTTGCAATCAATGTGGGGGTTCCCACTTTGGCTCAGTGTCTGTATTAAAGTATTTCTGATGCATTGAATTGGCCTTTACTGAGCCAAGATATTAGGATAGAAAAATGAAGCCCCTAAAAAAAGAATTTGCCAGAATGTGGGAGAGGTTAAGGCAGACATGAAATATCGAAATGGCGTATTATGAATAATTTTAAGCTAACGTACTTGACAATTGAAGTAAAATGAACACATTCTATCTCTTTCCCTATCTCTTCTCCTTATGTCACTCCCATAATATGGATGTTGGTGCATTTAACGTTGTCCTAGAGTTCTCTGAGACTCTCTTCATTTCTTTTCAATCTTTTCTCTCTTTTCTGTTCTGCATCACCAATTTCCACTTGTCTGTTCTCCACCTCATTTATTCGTTCTTCTGCCTCCTGTGTTCTGCTGTCAGTTGCTTCTAATGAATTTTTTAGTTCAGTTATTGTATTTTGCATCTCTGCTTGCTTGTTTTAAGTCTTGTATTTCTTTGCTCAATGTTTGCTCTAAATTATCAGTCTTTGCCTCCAGTTTATTTCCAATGTCTTGCATCATCTTCAGCCTTATCAGTCTAAAGTCTTTTTCATGGAGGCTGAGAATCTCCAGATTACTTAGCTCTTTTTCTGGGGTGTTTTTCTTTCTCCCTTATCTGAGTTATAGTTCTCTGACTTTTCATTTTTATTTTTATAGGTTTTTGGTGTGGTGACTATTTTGCAGACAGTAGAGTTGTAGCCTCTTTTACTTCTGATGTCTGCCCCCCTTGTGGCTGAAGTTGGTATGGGAGGCCTGCTGTAGGCTTCCTGATGGGAGGGACTGGTGCCTGCCCACTGGTAGGTTGGGCTGATTCCTAGCCCTCTGCTGGGTGGGGCTTTGTCTCTGGGTGAGATTAGAGGCAGCTATGTGCCTGAGGGGTCTGAGGCAGCCTGTTTACTGATGGATGGGGCTGTGATCCCACCTGGATTATTGTTTGGCCCGGGGCTTCTCAGCGCTGATGGGTAGGGCCAAATTTTCTCAAAATGGCCACCTCCAGAAACACCGATGAATATTCCCGAGAGCTTTGCCTCCAGTGTTCTTCCCCCACAACAAGCCAGTCAACCCACTTTCCCAGGAGATTCTCCAAGAATGGCAGTCGGTTCTGACCCAGCTTCCTATGGAGTTTCTGCTTTGCCCTGGGACCCAGTGCACATGAAAGTCTGTGTGTGCCCTTCAAGAATGGGGTCTCCATTTCCCCCAGTCCTGTGGAGCTCTCACGCACAAGCCCCACTGGCCTTCAATGCCAGATGCTCCGGGGGCTCTTTCTCCCAATGCCAGATCCCCAGGCATGGGGATTTGATGTGGGGCTCAGAACTTTCACTCCTGTAGGTGAGTCTCTCTGATATGGTTACTTTCCAGTCTGTGGGCTGCCCACCCTGGAGGTATGGGGTTGCTTATATCGTGTAATCACCTCTCCTACCTCTTGATGTGGCCTCTATTTGTCTTCTGAAGTAGGATTTTTTTTGAAAGTTTCCAGTCCATTTGGTTGAAGGTTGTTCAGCATTTGGTTGTAATTTTGTTGTTTTTATGAGAGAAGTTGAGCTCCAGTCCTTCTGTTTCGCCATCTTAATCTTTCAGATCAGGGTTAACTCTTGATGCTATACATTCTTTTCTAGAATGTCATATAGTTAGAATCATACAGAATGTAGGCCCTTCAGGAGTTCCCATTCATGGTCCAGTGGAAACAAATCTGACTAGGAACCATGAGGTTGCAGGTTTGATCCCTGGCCTTGACCAGTGGGTTAAGGATCCGGTGTTGCCATGAGCTGTGGTGTAGGTTGCAGACATGGCTCAGATCTGAAAAATGAACTCATTTTAGATAAATATCTCTTCCAAAATGAAATATGAAGAATTTTTAAAAATAGTAATAGTTTTATAAATATTAAATGTGTTGAATCCATAATTAAATACATCCTCCTTGGGAAATAAATAAAACATGAAAGCATAAATTAAAAACACTATGCCCAGATGCCCAGATAGTTCTGTGTTCCCATCTACCAAACATTTAAGGAAGAAAAAAGAAATTGTAAGTTCTTTCCGAGAATATAAAAAGATCAGGTCAGGAAAACACTGCAACAATGACTCAGATATGGAGAACAAACTAGTGATTACTAGTGGGAAGAGGAAAGCGGTGGGGGGAAACATAGGGGTAGGAGGTGAAGAGCTACAAACTGCTATAGTATAGTATAAAAAAGCTGCAAGAATATGTTGTGCACCACTGGAAATAGAGCCAAAAATTTATAACTCTAAATGGAGCATAACTTTAAAAAATGTGAATCAGTATATTGTACATACGTGGTTTTATATCATATTTACATTAAATATACTTCAGTTCGGGGGGGAGGGGGAGAAGAAAAGCACTCCAATCAAAAAACAACCAGTCAATCTTCCTCCAAAAAAATGGATGTAATATTTTTGAATGTATGTTCAGAAAGCTAAATTCAGCAAAATGTAAAAAATAATATACCACAGCAAAATTGATGTATTCCAGGAATACAATGTTAATTTTCCATTCAAAAAACCAATCAACACAGTTTTCCACATGAACAAATTCAAAGGAAAAAATATTAACTCAAAAGGTACATGGTAGTTTATAAATTTGTCATAAATCTCTGATGAAAGCCATAATACACAAAGAATCATAGGAACTGCCTTAGTGATTGTAGAAAGATACCTATGAATTGTGTCAGACTTAAGGATGAATAATTGAGAAAGCTTTCCTGAGAAATCAGAAATATGACATGATGGTCAATACCTCCAATGTTGTTGTTGTGGTTGTTGTGTTGTTGTGCATTACTGAAGTAGTAATGCAGTAAGGATAAATAAATATGCATTATAAATAAACAGGCAAAAATGGAAAAGAAAGATCAAACATTTTAATTAGTTTTTTAAAAAATTGAAGTAATGGTAGATTCAAATGCAGTTGGAAAATATCTCTTTAAGCTTCAATAAATTTCTTCCAGTGGCAACGTTTTGAAAAACTGGTACCATATCACAACTGGGATATTGACACTGATGCAGTTAAATACAGAATAAATCCATTACCACCTGAAACATTTTGGTTTTCCTTTTAGAGTCAGATCCACCATCCTCCGGCCTATCCCTTACCCCTTTCTCCCCAGCTGCTGTCCTTAAACCGTGGCAACCATTAACCTATTTCTGTGAGTTTGTCATTTCAAGAATGTTGTATAAATGGAATCATAGAGTATGTAACCATTTGGGGTTGGCTTTTTTTTTTCTACTCAACATATTTCTCTGGAGATTTGTCCAAGCAGTTCTTCCTTATTGCTGAATAGTATTCCACAGGTTGTTTAACCATTTACTCCTTGAGGGGTATTTGGGTTGTTTCCAGTTTTAGGGTTTTATGAATAAAATTGGTTGCTGTGAATATTTGTGTATAGATCTTTGTATTAAGATACATTTTTATGTCTCTGGAATAAATATCCTGTGGTGTGAATAATGGATTGTTTGGTAAATGCATATTCAGTTTATTACAAAATTTCTCAGCTTTTACAGTGGCTGTATGACTTTATATCCCCATTAGCAATGTATGAGTGAGCTAGTTGCTCCATATCCTTGCCAGTATTTGGTGTGGCTACTATTTTTTTTTTTTAAATTTTAGACATCCTGAAGAGTATGCAGTGACATCTCATTGTGGTTCTAATTTGCATTTTCCTAATGGCTAATGATGTTGCACATCTTTCACATGCTTAGTTGTCCCTGTATGTCCTCTGTAGTGAAGTGTCTGGTCTTTTGCCCAAATTTAATTGGATTATTTGCGATTTTACTATTGTTTTTGGAAGCTCTTTATGTATTCTAAATGCTAATCCTTTGTTGGATATGTGTTTGCAGCTTGCCTTTCATCCTCTTCATGGAATCTGTCACAGAATAAAAGTTTTTAATTTTGATAAAGGTTGAAATGATACATTTTTCCTTTTTGAATTTTTTCTCTTATGAATTATTTTGGGTACTGTCTTTGATACCAAAGTAATATAATGCTAGCTTCATTAAAATAACTATTTCATCCTCTTCTCTAGAAGAGATAGTATAAAAAATGTTGTTAATTCTTCCAACCCAAGCTGCAGCAGTCATGTTCTTAACCCATAGTGTCACAGTGGGAACTCCTAAATTTCTTGATAGTAGGTGAATATAAATATATATATATACAATTGAATTTATATAAAGGATAAGAAATATAACATAAAATTTTAAAAAGAGAAAATTTCAACTCCATCAAAAATCAAATTTCGGAGTTCCCTGGTGGCCTAGCGGTTAAGGATCTGGCAGAACATTTGGAGAATATTCCATATCCACTTGAAAATAATCCTTATGTTGTTAAGTATCTGGCATTGTCACCGCTGTGACACAGGTTTGATCCCTGGCCAGGGAATTTCTACATGCCATGGGCTTGGCCAAAAAGAAAAAACATCAAATATTAGGGAATCAGTGTCTCAAAGGACAAAACTGTGAAATATTGACACAAACAATTGACATATCATGCTTGAGAATGAACAAAGTTAGCATTGTAAGCTTGCCTTCTCTTTTCAAGTTGATTTTAAAATTCATTTCAACTCCCCTCAAAAATCTTAACAGATTACTTTTTAAATGAAAAGTAACAAACTGGTACTAAGTTTACATAATTCTTCAAAAGTCTATATATGACCCAGGTACAAAGAACAAGGTGAATAGACTCTAATTTCTATTAGAAAGGACGAAGAGACAAATTGTCTACTGGATAGGAAATCATTACAACCAGCAACAACTACTGAGAAAGATTTATCAAAGAGAAATCTGTGTTGTTGTTCTTCATATTCAAGATCTGGAACTTTATGTCCTAGCTTACATTTATCTTGATCTCCTAACAGGAAATTTTAAAACCACATCAGGTAACTTAAAAAAAAAAAATTAAGTGCTATTGTCCAAACACCATGGAGGTTTTCTACAGTAGAGAATTTAAAGAAGTGGGTGGGGAGTAGCAATATTAGATAAAAAGAAAACAAAATAAAGCCAGTTCATGTCAAGAGTAAAAGCTTGAAATGAAGAAGTTTAACATGTATTGTGATACAAATGATAGATCCTTGGATAGGAAATCATAAATGGATACAACTTGAAGATTAATCACCATTACTGGATGAACTTAGAGAAGCTGCTGTATTTAACTGGGTTGTGCTCATTTAACACATATTTAATGGGCACCTACTTTGTGCAAAACACTAAAATAGGTACTGGAAATACAGATCTGGCAAAACAGCTACGATATCTATGCTTTAAAGGAATATGCAGTCTATCAAGTAGACAATTAGTAATTTAGTTTTTCTCATTTTCTCTTGGTCATTGTAGCTCAAGTTTTAATACGTCATTGATTAAAACAAAACCTTCTGGTGTCATTGATTTTTCTATACTGCTTTTTCATTCTCCATTTTCTCTCACATTTCATTATTTCCTTCCATCTCCTTGCTTTAGGTTTAGTTGACTCTTTTATTTCTAATTTCTCCAGAGAGAAGGTTAGCTTATTGATTTGGATCTCTTTTCTTTTTTACTATAGGTGTTTATAGCAATACATTTTCCCTCTAAGCCCTACTTTTGTTGCATTCCACAAGGATTGTTTTTGTTGTTTGTTTTATAGGTATGTACTTATTTTTTCTACATCTAAAATATTTTCTAATTTTATGTGACTTCTTTTTTGACTCATTGTTATTTAGGAGTGTATTGTTTAGTTTCTATGTATTTATGAATTCCCCAAATTTCCTTCTGCTTCTAATTTCTAATTTAATTCATTTGTAGTCCAAGGATATAACTTATATGATGGCAGTCATTTTAAGTTGATTAAGACTTGTTTTAACTTATGCTGACCTAACATATGGTCTATTTGTAGAATGTCCTGTGTCCACTTGAAAATAATGCTGAGGTTTTTTTAATGTTCTATGAATGTTTAAAACATTTAGTTGGTTGTGCTGATTGAAGTTCTATTCTCAATTTTTTGAAGATTTTCCATATTGTCTTCCATAGTGGATGCACCAATTTACAGTTCCACCAACAGTGTACAAACGTCTATGTTCTCCCCATTGTCTCTAATATTTTTGTTTTATTTTTTGATAATAGCCTATTCTAGTGGTGTGAGGTGATATCTTATGGTGGTTTTCACTTGATTTTGCTTTTGCTTTTGGATTTAATATTTACTGGTGCTGAACATCTTTTTATGGACCTGTGTCCATCTCCATGTCTTGTTTAAAAAAATGTCTATTCAAGTCTTCTGCATATTTTTAATGCATTTTAAAAATTCTAATGTTGGATTCACTTTTCTATTTCCAAACATATTTTACAAAGCCAGATTTACTCTGATACCAAAACAAGACAAGTACACTACAAAAAAAAGAAAGAAAAAAAGAAAGAAAGGCAGACAAGTACAGGTCTATATTCTTGATGAACATAGATGTAAAAATCTTCAACAAAATAATAAATAGCAAACAGAAATCAGCAATACACTAAAAGGATCATACACCATGATCAAGTGAAATTTTGTTCAAGGATACAAGGATGATTCAATACCCACAAATCAATCAACATTGTATACCACATTAGCAAAAAATTAGATAAAAATCACATGATCATTTCAATAGATGTGTAAAACATTCGACAGAATTCAACATCTGTTTATGATAAAAACTTTCAACAATGTGTGCATGGGAGGACATACCTTGATGTAATAGAGGCATATATGATAGACCCATAGATAATGGGAATGCCAAAAACTTTTCTTAGAAGGTCAGGAACAAGACAAGAATGTCCGCGTTCACCAACCACTTTTACTCAAGATGGTATTTGAAGTCCTAACCACAGCAATCAGATATGAAAAAGAAATAAAAAGCACCCAAAGTTTAAGGGAAGAAGTAAAACTTTCACTATTTGTAAATGACATGATATATAGAAAACCCTAAAGACTCCACCCAAAAAAACCCTGCTAGAAATAGTAAATGAATTCCATAAAGTTACAGGATACAAAATTAATATACAGAAATCTGTGGCATTTCTACATGCTAACAACAAACCATCGGAAAAGAGAAACTATCAGCCCCATTTTCAATTGCACAAAAAGAATAAAACACCTAAGAATAAATTTAACCAAGTAGGTAAAATATGTGTATTTTGAAAACTTACTGATACTGATGAAAGATTTTGAAGAAGACAAAAACAAGTGAAAAAAATATTTAGTGCTCTTGGATTGGGAACCAATATTGTCAAAATGTCTGTACTACCCAAAACAGTCTACATATTCAATGCAATGCCTATCAGAATACCTGTGACATTTTTCAAAAAATGGGACAAATAATCATAAAGTTGATGTGGAACCAAAAAAGACTATGAATAGCCCAAGCAATCTTGAAAAAGAAGAACAATGCTGGAAATATTATGTCCCCCGATATTGACATACTACAAAGTTACAGGAAAAAAAATAAATGTGTAGTATGGTACTAAAAAAAAAAACAAAGACAGTGATCAATTGAACAGAATTGAAAGCCCAGAAATACATGGACATTTGATTTATGGCAAAGGAACCACAATGGAGAAAGGATAGATTCTTTAATAAATGATGTTGAGAAAACTGGACAGCTATATACAAATAATGAAATTAGGCTACTATCTTAAACCACACACACACACACACACACACACACACACACCAAAAAAGCCCTCAAAATGGATTGAAAACTTAAACATAATATCTAAAACTATATAATTCCTAGAAGTAAAACATAGGCAGTACACTCCTTAACATTAAGTCTTAATGACATTTTTGTGGACTGACTCCAAAGGCAAGGGAAACAAAAACGATAATAAGCAAATGGAAGTATATTAAACTAAAAAGTTTATACACAGCAAAGGAAACCTACTGAATGATAAAAGGCATTTTCAAATCACATGCCCATCAATAAGTTAATACCTAAAACATACCAAAAACTCATACAACTCAAAAATAAAAATCCCAGACAACTCTATTAAAAATGAGTGAAGATCTGAATAGACATCTCTCCAAAGAAGACATACAGATGCCCACAGGTGCATGGAAAGATATTCAGATCACTAATTATTAGTGATGCAAATAAAATGCAAAATCAAATGAAAATCACCATGGAATATTAACTTACATCTATTAGAATGGGCTATTATCAAAAAGACAAAAATTAACAAATGTTAGGATGTGGAGAAAAGGGAACATTTGTACACTGTTGGTAAAACTGTAAATTAGTGCAGCAACTGTGGAAAATTATGGAGAGTCCTCAAAAAATTAAGACTAGAACTACCTTATGTCCCAGCTATTCCACTTCTGGGTATTTATTTGCAGAGCACAAAAACAGTAATTTGAAAAGATATATGCACTCCTATGTTCATTGTAGCATTATTTACAGTAGCAAAGTTATAGAAACAACATAGTGTCTATCAATGAATTAAAAGATGAAGAAGCTGTGGTATATATAGAAAATGAAATAAAACTCAACCATTACAATAATGAAATCCTGCCATTTGTAACAATAGGATGGTCCCTGAAGATATGCTAGGTGAAATAAATTAGAGGGAAAAAATACCATATTATTTCACTTATATGTGGATAAAAATCAAACAAAAATAAACAAAAACAAACTTATAGGAATGTAGGTCAGGTTATTAGTTTCCAAAGGGGAAGGAGGTTGGTGAGGTGGGTGAAATGGTTGGTATCTAGACCTGTGTTAGTGATTACTTTGTAGTGTTTACAGATATTGAATTATAATGCTATAAACCTGAAACTTATATAACTATATGGAACTCGTATTATGCACGTATTGATATGCTTGTTAGTGCTCCACAGCTCTTTGAGGCTCTGTTCATTCCTTTTATTTCTATTTCCCAGACTTGATAATCTCAATCAATTTATCTTCAAGTTCATCGATTCTTCCTTCAGCCAACACTTCTATTTAGCCCTTCCAGTTGTTTTTTAATTTCACTTGTCATTTTATTATTTTTTATAGGCAAGAAATAGATTTATTAAGAAAGGACACTTGTGAGAGATGCCAGTGGGCAGGGAAGAAGGCTCTGCTCACTTGTAATTTTCAACTCTAGAAATTTCATTGTTTCTTTTTGTGTAATTTCTATATATTTATTGAGATTTTCTACTTGCTAATACATTATTCTCACACACGGTTAAGAACATGGTTGCTTTAGTCCTTTGAAAATATTTAAAACAGCAGATTGAAAATCTTTGCCTCATTTTTTTCTTGTACAGAGACTTAAGGTCAGTCAGCAGTGAGAATTTAGTGTCTTCTCAGGTCTTCCTTGAGCATGTGCATAGCCCTACACATGCACGTAGCATTCCATATTCCTGGTAATGTATTAAATCTTTTCAAAGCCTTGTGTAAACAGCTTATCTCCCAAGTTTATCTCTTAAGTTTTTTGTTTTTTGTTTTTTAAATCAGCCCTCTCTTTGCCTTGATTCCTAATTCTGTCTCAGGAAGTTATACTATTTAGCAACTGGGACTGATTGTTTTTGACAAATTCCCCTGGGGAAAAAGCTGTTTGCACTGAGCAAGTTCTATTTGACTGTTTCAAGTTAAGTAAAGGTATACCTTACAGGTGGGAATTTCCAGGGAAATGCCAGTTAGTTCAAATAATGACTACTCTGAGTATCATTTTTTGAGGACCCCAAATTTATTATGCCCCCTTCAGTTCCTGTTATGCTACTGTTTTCCACAGCTAATGTAACTGGCAGCCGGTTGGTTTTTAAGGCTATTATGAAGGTGAGAAGAAGGGGATGGGAACAGAGCAAGAGAAAACACCACAAAAGTCACTGTTCTTGGAGTTCCCGTCGTGGCGCAGTGGTTAACAAATCCGACTAGGAACCATGAGGTTGTGGGTTTGATCCCTGGCCTTGCTCAGTGGGTTAAGAATCCAGTGTTGCTGTAAGCTGTGGTGTAGATCGCAGATGCAGCTCGGCTGGATTGCTGTGGCTCTGGTGTAGGCCGGCAGCTACAGCTCGAATTGGACCCCTAGCCTGGGAACCTTCATATGCTGCGGGAGTGGCCCTAAAAAGACAAAAAAGCAAAAAAAAAAAAAGTCACCGTCCTTAAGGAGATGCAACTGTTTTCTTCAATAAATTATAGTAGATTTTTACAAGGCTTTAGTTAATATCTGGCATTATGAGGAAGTTGATTTTTGACTTTTTTGTCAGTGTTACTGTTGATTTTATAACAGGACAGCTTTTTATAGGTCATAACTCCATTCCTGCTGATGTTTGGCCAGATAATTAAACATGTAATTATAATGAAGTACATTTATTTTTTTGATAGTAAAAATAAAGGGAGCTATAGAAACATATTGAGGGATTTACTCAAGTATGAGGATAGGTTTATGTGAAAAGGAATATTCAATATAAGGGTAAAGCTGAACATAGATTTTCCAGGTTAATAAGGCAGGAGAAGAGATCAAATAGTATAAATAGTACAAGTCTCAGAGATGGGAGGAGGAATAACCAGATAGAGGGACTGAATAAATCCACGAAGCTGCAATAAATTTAGAGAGTAAAGCAGGAAACAGAGCCAAACTACATAGGAGCAAATTAATGCCGTTAAGTGGTTTAGAACTGTTCTAAGTACAGTGATAAATCTCGAAAGTGTTATAAATTGGGTACTAACTGGGATCAGATATTCATTTTTTAGAGGGATCACTCAGGCCGACCAGCACAGGAGGAACGGGAATAAACTGTGGCCATAAAGAAATAATTGTATTCAAGACTAGTGTAGGGGCAGTAGAGATGAAGGAAAGTTGATGAATCAAAGACCTGTTTAGTGAGACAGTCTATGATTAATTAATTGGACGATGGAACTCTAGGAGAGAAGATGCAGAAACAGAATGTCAGAGATGGTCCTCGTGTTTCGATTCAGACAAAAGTGAGCACTCTTCTTTGAATAATACAGAGAATAAAGAATAATATAGACTTAGAGGAGAATCAAAATGATGGTTAGTGGTCACAGGTCTGGAAACTATGGGGGAATTCAACTTTTTTCTTTCGGTCGCACTTGAGGCGTATGCAAGTTCCCGGGCCAGGAATAGAATCTGAGCCACAATTGTGACCTACTCTACAGTTGTGGCGATGCTGGATCCTTAAACCCTCCCCTCTGGCAACCAACTATGTATCATCTTGATAGACATTTGGATATATGGTTCTAGCCCTAAGCAAAGGAATCTAATCAAGAAAATTATATCTAGGAGTTCCCATCTTGGCTCAGTAGAAACGAATCCTACTAGTATCCATGAGGATGAGGGTTCAATCCCTGGCCTTGCTCAATGGGTTAGGGATCTGGCGTTTCTGTGAGGTGTGGTGTAGGTTGGCAGCTGTAGCTCCGATTTGACCTCTAGCCTGGGAACTCCCATACACTGTGGGTGTGTCCCTAAAAAGCAAACAAACAAACAAACAAACCTATGTTATTTATATTCGGACCTTCCTATCTTTTGATTTAGAAAGTAATTTTCTATGTGCAGTGGATGCATAAGCATGTCCCCACTCTGTCCTGAAGAACTCAATCTCTCAATTGATTGGAGGTGGCATCTCAAAGTTTTCAGCTGAATCTCTACGGTACAGCTTTCAGCCAAAGGATACCATCTTCTCAAAATCGCGCTCTCCCTCGAGAACCACTGCATCAAATAACGATTTCATGTGTGACTATAAAAGCCTAGACCTCTTGTCTTATATCAGGACAAACTTGAAGGACCATTCAGATCCAGAGCTCCCTATGGTGTCAGCTAAATCTTTTGTTGGGACTGAATCATTGTTCAAAGTTTCCCTCTACCAGACTGAAGTTTCTGTTTCTTACTCAACAGGTGTTGCTTTTGAGATAACCTCCGTAATTAACACCCTTTATGCAAACCTCTACTTGAGAGTCTGTTTCCTGTGGAACCAACCTGCAATACAGTCTAAAGAAATATTGGGGGCAAAGCTTAGCAAAAAAAGTGAACTCTCAATCCTTGATCTATTTATTTTTTGGATGATACATGTAATCTTTTCTCCCTGGGAGCAATACTACAAAGGAATGAGCAAATGTAGAATTTTTCTGCTGCTACTGTCTTGATAGTAGATGTTTCTCTAACTCTCTTACATCTGATAAAGGAAGGCACTTAGGATGAATGTTTTGACTCTCCAATAAACACATGAAAATGTATGTTTTGCATGAAACACACCACATCTGTGGAAATCATAAAAATGACTCTTACAGAAGAAAAGCAAATATGGTTCTATTTACTGAGGTCAGAATATGTAAATCCATATATTGAGATATAATTGACACGCAACACTCCATAAGTTTAAGGTGTACAAGATAATGATTCGACTTACATACATCATGAAGTGATTACTACAACAGACTCAGTGAACACCAATTATCTCATAGATCTACAATATTAAAGAAATAGAAAAGATTTTTTTCCATGTGATGAGATTTCTTAGGATTTACTTTGTTATTGTTCATATGGCATGTACAGTAGTGATAATTATCTTTATTATGTTGTATACTACACTCCTAGTACTTATTTATCGTATAACCAGAGGTTATAAGTTCCTCCAGGTCTTTTTATACTTTTTGACTACCTTCATCCAATTTCCTCTGGCCCTCACCACCCCATCTCTGGTAATCACAAATCTAATCTCTTTTGTGATGAGTTTTTTTTTTTTTTTTTTTTTCGTCTTTTCTAGGACTGCGGCCATGGCATATGGAGGTCCCCCAGGCTAGGGGTCTAATCAGAGCTGTAGCCACTGGCCTACACCACAGCCATAGCAGCACGGAATCCAAGCCGTGTCTGCGACCTACACCACAGCTCACAGAAACGCCAGATCCTTAACCCACTGAGCAAGGCCAGGGATCAAACCTGCCACCTCGTAGTTCCTAGTCGGATTCGTTAGCCACTGAGCCATGACGGGAACTCCGTGATGAGTTTTTTTTCTGTGTTTGTTTTTTGAAGCATGATTGATCTACCATACTATGTTAATTCCTGGTACACGACATAGCAATTTAATATTCCTACAAATTTCAAAATGATCACCATGACAAGTCTAGTTGTCATCTGTCGCCATATAAAGATATTACGTAATTATTGACTATATGCCCCCACACTGTTTATTTCATACTCATGACTCATTTATTTTGTAACCGAAAGTCTGTACCTCTTAATCTTTCTTATCGATTTGTCTCCTTCTCCCACACCCCTCCCCTCTGGCAACCAACCATTTGTTCTCTGTATCTATTACTCTGCTTCTGTTTAGTTATGTTTTTTCATTCTTCTTTTATCTAATTAAGTGAAATTATACAGTATTTGTCTTTCCATTTTTTTGTTGTTGTTGTTGTTGTTTTTTGTTTTTTGTTTTTTCTTAATAGACACACCTGGAGCATATAGAAGTTTCCAGACCAGGGACTGAATCCAGGCCCCAGGTGAGACCCAAGCCACAGCAGCAGCAACACCAGATCTTTTAACCCACTGCATGGGGCTAAGGATGGAGCCCACACCTGTGATTCTTAACCCACTGCACCACAGTGGGAACTCTGATGTCTGACTTATTTCACTCAGCGTGATCCCCTCTAGGGTGCATCCACATTGTTGCAAATGGCAAGATTTTGTTCCTTTTTATGGCCACTGTATATATATATATATTTTCACATCATTTTTATTCATTCATCTATTGATGGGCACTTAAGTTGTTTCCATGTCTTGGCAATTATGAAAAATGCTGCTATGAGCATAAGGGTACACACATCTTTTCAAATTAATATTTTCATATTCTTCAGACAAAGTCTAGTTGCAGGATCATATGTTCTTTTTCTTTCTTTCTTTTTAGGGCCACATCTTCACCATATGGAAGTTCCCATGCTAGGGGTCAAATTGGAGCGGCAGCTTCTGGCCTATGCCACAGTCACAACAACGCAGGATCCAAGTTGAGTCTGCAAACTACAGTGCAGTTCATGGCAATGCTGGATCCTTAACCCACTGAGCAAGGCCAGGGATTGAACCCACATCATCATGGACTAGTTGGGTTATTAACCTGCTGAGCCACAATGGGAACTTCTGGATCATACATTCTATTTTTAATTTTTGGAGGACTCTCCATACCATTTTTCATAGTGGCTGCACCAATTTACTTTCCACCCATGGTGATCCAGGGTTCCGTTTTTTCTACATACTTTCCAAACTAATTATTTGTTCTCTTTTCGATAATAGCTATTCTGAAAGGTATGAGGGGACATTTCATTGTGGCTTTACATTTCCCTGATGATTAGTGATGTTGAGCACATTTGTTGTGCCTGATTTTCATCTGCTAATTTTTAAAGTAATCGCTTTAACCAAGAGAGTGGCAAAGTCTGGCTGACAACCTCCAAAGATGATATTATTGAGCAGATGATTTTCCCAAAGAAATAGGAAGGAAGATGCTGGGATGGCAAACTGTATAATTAAATACTGTAGCTAAGGCTATATATCTACATACATTTTTTTTTTCATTGACTAAATGACTAATGATAAGTATACTAAGTTGAACATGGCTGAAGAGTAAAGTCAATAAGCATCCAATATCTGAAAGTACAACAGAACATAGTCAATGTTAAATTGTTTATAAAATCAGAAATACCTTTATTCATCCAGACTTTCAATTGCAAAACAATAGTGTCCCAGGCTTCTCAATAAATATTGGAAAAATAAGAACCATGATGGAGTTCCCACTGTGGCTCAGCAGTAATGAACCCAACTAGTATCCATGAGGATGCGAGTTCAATCCCTGGCCCTGCTCAGGAGGTTAAGGATCAGACATTGTCCTGAGCTGCAGTGTAGGTTATGTGTAGGTCAAGGACGTGCTCGGATCTGGTGTTGCTGTGGCTGTGGTGTAGGCTGACAACCGAAGCTCCAATTTGACCCCTAGCCTGGGAACTTCCATGTGCCATGGGTGTGGCCCTAAAAAGAAAAAGGAAAAAGAAAGAAAAGAAAAATAATAACCACGAGAAGAAAAAAAATGGATACCATGATCCCTGCCTGGATGTCTACAGTTCAATTTGAAATATAAAACTTAAAAAATAAATCATTTTCCCTGCAAAAACGTAATTGTAAAATGATATAATTATACAGCTTGGTAAAAAGGAGAGATATAATAATAACCTTTGCTAAGGGGCAAAGATTATTAAACCAGTTGTAGACAATACATGTAACAATCTCGCTTTCAATGTGTGAACAACTTTTCAAGTTGCCAGGTTTTAGGAAAACTCACTTTTCACTTTTCAGTCAAGTCTCAGAATTTATTTGCACTCAGATAAGGATGTAACTCCTACACATCTGTTTCCTTTACACTTTTTCTTGACTTCACCACAAAAGCTACGTAATTTATAGGAAGTTAATTGAACTTTTCTTAGAAACAGGAAGTTACGAATTTCAAGGGTATTTTTTCAGGGTACTGGAAGTTTACAGTTTTCATTCAAGTCTTAAGAAAAATAAGTACCTGAGGTCATAGTTTGAAACTCTAATGATAACTTACTATAATATGGCATAGTTTATAACACTCTTATAGGAAAACCCTAATTCAAAATATAGGTCAAAAGAGCAAATAATGAAATTAATTGAAATATAATAAAATGAGATGTTAATGAGTATAAATATAGAAAAATGTACCTTAAATTCAGTGAAGCAAAAAATTATTTTTCTGAAATGTTTTGTGTTTGTATGAAGATAAACTGGGACTGTAAAATTCTTTTAGTAATAACAGAATCACGTGATCTTGAATAGATCTATCAGGCAGGGGAATGACACAAGACCATGCTAAAATGTCTCTTTTTAAAAATATATAAAACCTTAGATTTATTCATCTCTCCTTCCCTCCCTCCTTCTCTTACTCCTTCTCTTCTCTTCTCTCTCTCATCACTTGCACGTGGTTTGATTTGCATGAAACTCTCCATCTAAATCATTGGACATTCCTTCTCTCCGAAGAATCCTTTCTTTCCACTTTTGTTTTCTTTTAATACTCTGTCTACATCAGGTTTTTAGATACTCCCATCTAGCCCCATGGCATAAATGCTGCCCATATTCTTATAACCTAAATGTATTTTTCTTACCCTGATCTCTTTCCTACATTCCATACTTATCTGTCAACGGCTCACCCAACCTCCCTACTTTAAAGTTAAATAAATATTTTGTACTCAGAATGTTCAAAATCAAACTTCAAATGTTGCCTTTCACACTAGGTTATTTTCCAGTTATGCACATCTTAATTAATGGCATTTTCGTCCTCATAACTCAGGCCAAAAAATCCTGGATCATCAATGTCTCTGCTCTTTGTTTTAAATACTGTATCTAATCCATCTACAGGCCCCTAAATTCTTCCTTCAAAGTCAGAGTCACCACCTCCACTGCTACCACTGCATTTCAACCCACTCCTGCCTGTTACTGTAATGGGCTTTTTTTTTTTTTGTCTTTTTATGGCCACACCTGTGGCATGTGAATATTCCCGGGCTAGGGGTCGAATTGGATCTTCAGCTGCTGGCCTGTGCTGCAGACAAAGCCAGGCCAGATCTGAGCAGCATCCATGACCATGGGCAGCTAACAGAAACACCAAATCCTTAACCCAATGAGCGAGGCCAGGGATTGAACGCAGATCCTCATGGATACTAGTCAGGTTCTTAACCTGCTGAGCCATGGTGGGAATTCCCTTGTAACAGGCTTTTAATTGTGGTCTTTCAACTTCTGCCCTTGATGAAATTGCAAGGCATCCCCATTCTCATTTTCATGCTGGGATCTTGCTTTATTTTTATAACAACTGAATTGTTATATAGTTGTATTTTTCTTTGTTGGGTTGGTTTGTTTTTTGCTTATCGCCCTCCATTTGAGTGTTAGAAGTATGACAGCATCAGTTTTGTTGTAATCACTGCTCTATTCCTCAGAACCTAGAACATTGCCAGGGAATAGATATTCAGTAATTGTTTTTTGAATTAATGACCGAATCAACATGTGCATATGATGGTAACAAAGTGAGTAGATTGAGGGTGGTCATATTAGAAAAGATGGTCAGAGGGGAGATCTCGGAAGCATTCAGAAAATTTTTTTCTAGGCTTCACCATTGTAGCTACAGTGGTGCCCAGAAAAGAATCAGATAATGGAGAAGCAAGGTGCAAATATCAACTCCAAGAATAAGACACTGAAGCCTTATAATTTTGGGATAATATGTTCCCTTTTTAGGTGTACCCTGCTTTGAAATTTACTATGACTCTGTAGCTCTCAAAAAACTCCATTACCAGTGGCCCATTATATACCCAGCTTGAACTTGCTGAAAATTCTCCTGCTCTTTTTTTCTGGGCAGATGGTGTTGCTTGTATCCTGGCAGGGCATCTAGTCTGAGCAATCAAAGGTTTTCAAACAGTTTGCCTTGTACTGATGTTTCGTCTTGTGTCAGCTAACCATCAAACATCTATCATAATTTAAGTTTGCATCCCCAAGATGTTTTTATATCTTTGTCATAGGAGAGCGATGGAAATGGAAGGAGCAGTGGTATGTAGACTGCTGAGATAGGTGCTGTGAGGATGAATGTGTTGATCTTCACATGGACTTTTGGCAAATCTACCTGATTGATAATGCTGGCCTTCACATCCAGTCTGACTATCACAAAACTAAAAATTGAGCCGAGACCTAGGTGGTGATTGTTGTTTAGTTTGGGAAGACATGGATACTATTATTTTTGTTATTGGTATTGTTGTTACTATCATTTAATATCTGAGAGTTGAAGATCCTGCAGTGCTCCTTCTTTAGGTGGAAAGTAATCTTGGCTTTTTTGCTGTCTTCTGGATAAATCTTTCTCTTTTCTTTTTTAAAAATACATCTTCTTTTCCAGCATGATTTACCCCAGGAGATTCGATGTAGTCCCCTGTGCTATACAGTAGGACCTGATTGTCTATCCATTCTAAATGTGGTAGTTTGCATCTATGAACCTCCAAGTCCAAGTCTGTCCCTCTTCCTCTCCCTCTCCCCTCCCCCTTGGCAACCACAAGTCTGTTCTCTGTCTGTGAGTCTTTTTCGGAGGATAAATCTTAAAATCATGTTTCCCATATTGTCAAGGTCCTTATTGACCAACTGCTGTATTCTATATTTAGCACTCAAATTTCTTAATGGACTTCTCAGAAGAATTTGATACAATTGATCTTTTCCTTCCTTCATAAACTTTTCTTTGTCTGATAGAGAAGTATACTAAATAATATCATTAATATCGATGTCACCGCCTTCACTACCTCCAGCACTTCCACTGACTCCACCACTATCAATTTTCTCATGTGAAGTATACATAAAGGTTATTCTTTGTTTCACATTAACTTTCTTGGGTGTTTTATTTAAGTTAGTCATATCTTTAACTGTAATAAGGAGCCTTCTATGTGATCTGAAATGACAGTGGATAATTTTTGTAGAATGTTATTTTCATGAGTCTGCATTGAAATTTTATTCTCATTGGTGAGATTTCTATTGTTAATTCCCACATGCAATACAACATAATTCTGGCAATGGATATCCATTATGTCTCCATTTACTGGGATAGCCCTAATATTTGTTTCTTTTTAAACTAAAAATGAGATAAAAATGTCAATTCTAGGATATGAATAAATTAGAAGTAGACATAGATTTGTTTTAACTTTTTCACCGCTCCTTTTATTTCAATTCAAAAGAATATAGGAGTTCCCGTCGTGGCGCAGTGGTTAACGAATCCGACTAGGAACCATAAGGTTGCTGGTTCGGTCCTTGCCCTTGCTCAGTGAGTTAAAGATCCGGCGTTGCCGTGAGCTGTGGTGTAGGTTGCAGACGCGGCTCGGATCCCGCGTTGCTGTGTCTCTGGCGTAGGCTGGTGGCTACAGCTCCGATTCAACCCCTAGCCTGGGAACCTCCATATGCCGCGGGAGCGGCCCAAGAAGTAGCAACAACAACAACAACAACAAAAAAGACAAAAGACAAAAAAAAAAGAATATAAATCATTCAGATATTATTTGGACTAGAATGTTTCCACTTTGTTTTCTCAGTAGAATATGAAACAGAAAGTCAGCATCATTCTGGACAATGACTTATCAGAAAAAAAGAAAACATCACATACTTTTAGTTGTTGCAATTTTTGAAATGTAAGTTTTTAATAAAGATTAACACAGATCTTATGATGACCTAATTAACACAAAACTCATTAATTCCATTTTTTTTTTTTGTCTTTTTGCCCTTTCTTGAGCTGCTCCCGCGGAAAATGGAGATTCCCAGGCTAGGGGTCGAATCGGAGCCATAGCCACAGGCCTACGCCAGAGCCACAGCAGCGCGGGATCCGAGCCGCGTCTGCAACCTACACCACAGCTCAAGGCAACGCCAGACCCTTAACCCACTGAGCAAGGCCAGGGATCGAACCCGCAACCTCATGGTTCCTAGTCGGATTCGTTAACCACTGAGCCACGACGGGAACTCCTGATTCCAATTTTTACTCCTTAAAGAGAGGAGGAAAATTTATTAATTTTATGGAGATGTTAAGAGTCTTCAGACCTATTGAAGGGTATTTGGCATATGGTCTCCAAAACAGACTGGTATGGAGAGTATTTCAATTTAAGCTTTTGTAAGTTATTTTTACTTAGCATTCTGAAGAGAAAACATATTTACAAAGCAACAAAATTCTGTTCATTTACGGCATATATATTTTTCTAATAATAAAAATAAAACAAAGAAAACCTGATTTTATTACTGATATCAAGGGAGCTAATTTTAACACAATGGAATTACTACTTAGTCAATAGCACAGACATTTATTATTTTCAGCCATAAACTTGAAATGCATATTAGCTATTTCTGGCAGTGTTAAATAGTACAGAAACACCCTAAGTTAACTTTAATTCATTTCATTTTAATAATTTTAATTTTTTGATGCAGAATGTAGGCCTAAATACTAAATTTTAAAAGAAAGATCCTTAGTCCCTGCATAATTGACTTAGAGAATGAAGGCAAATATTAACAGGTAGCATGTGGCAGTACTGAGCCCAAGACCAGAACAGTGTAGATGATTACTCAAAATTCAGTGACGGTAACTAGACATTGTTTTGCATGCTTCCATAAAAGAATTAGATTAATTAATAGACACCATGGAAACATTGCACCACTTGATTCTGTTTCAATTACTGCCCAGGAGTAAATCAGACTGCCAATTTTAACACAAAGGAGTTATTACTATGTCAATAGAGCAGATATTTGTTACACATATATGATTTACACAAAGCTGCCTTCAGCCTTCTTTTGCTATATTCCGGCAACGACGGTCGCAGGCGGACCTCAGTTCCGCTTGTGAACTGGTGCCCCCTAGTGGTTGTGTGGAGGCCTTAAAGAAAGAGCCTTCTGCCAAGTGATTGAGACACCTGGGTGGGGAATGAAGTGAACTGAAAACTCTCATGCTGCTCTCCCTGCAGACATCTTCCTTGGCCCAGCGGAATACCTTCATCAAATCCTACCTTCCCGTCCAATCATCAGCCAAACACTTATTAGACACAAACTAGTGGGCCAGTGACTGAGAGATGTTGGGAATACAACCAATCGTGATAAAAGTTAGCCTTTTCTGCTTCACGTGTTTCACAGACTACTATGCTATGTATAAAAAAGTAGAGATTCATTCTCTGAGGATAAACTGCTTTTGACCTTAGGCGTTTCCGTTCTTAATTATTACTTATTCTTCTTAAGTTTTTGTGCTTCCAAGATCTGAACCATTTTGGTGATTGAATTAACACTCATTGAATACAAGAAGGCATGTGTCCTAGAAATTGGTTTAGGAAAAACAGTCTTCCATGCTGCTTACTCTAGCTCTGCAGAGTTTATCGACCAAAAGACTTTGGTATATGAGCAAAAACCAGGAACAGAGGACTTTGCATTTTCTAAACTTTGGTCTATTCTACTTCATGTGAGTATTCAGTCATGTGTTTTTAATATATCTTCATATATAATTTTCAGTTTTGTATGATGTGAAGTCTTTCAAAGATTATATCATCCATTGTGTTTTGTTTATGATATCCACTGTTTCTGAACACATACAAATATGTGTCCTTTGTGGTCGTTGTTTGCAATGACAGAAAAAAGAAAGCTTAATTTAAGCAGGTATTTGATTTGCAGAGCAATGTGCTTGTGGCTTTGAAGGGCTATGATAAAGGGGCTTGAGAGAGTGTATATTAATTGTATTAATGGTCATTCTAGAGAAAGCTAGTATGGAGGAAGAGATTCATGATATCAGACTTGAGGCCTCTGCATCCTGGCCTTAGAATTTTCACTACCTCTGGATTATCTAGAGAAAATAATATAATCTACTTTGTTCTTCTCCTTCCTTTTCAAAATGACAATCTAAATGGACACAAAAGTGTGATCATAAATTCTAATGTGATTATGCATGTGGAATACATTTGAAAATCATTTCATGTTTGAATTATTATTGCCATAGGCAATACACGTCAGGAAAACTATCTGAATTCACACAATCATTCTGTCTTTCTCTACCATTTTGTCCCATCAGATGTGCTTCCATAGCCCTCCACATACAGCCTATCTTTAATGTATCATTTATTAAACAGATTAAATTCCCCATAGCAATGAATCTGGTTCACAAACTGAATGACTATATGCTTGAAGTTTTCAACTATATCTTAATGACTTACCTTAAAAACAACTTGCCTGAAACAGATATCCAGAATAGTGCAGGCATGTAATAATTCCTCAGCAAATTTTTGGTAAATTTGAACAACTAACAGGATGTTAAAATGTGACCACTCTCGTTAGTTTTAACTGAGGGCCTATGTGCCAAGAACATAGATACTCATAGAAACAGAGAGTAGAAGTACGGTTGCCAGGGGCGTGGGATGGGAAATGGAAAGTTGTTATTCAGCAAGAATGAAGTTTCAGTTCTATAAAGTGTGTAAGCTTTATAGATGTGCTTTACAACATTGTAGTACAGTTAACAATACTGCATTGTGTACTTGAAATTTTGTTGAGGATAGAACTCATGTTAAGTGCTCTTCCCCAACTTAAAATAAAAAGAAGAAGAACGAAAAGGAAGCTAAAACATGTTTATGAGTGTTCAAGGATTGGAAAGCAAGAATTTACATGGCGAGAGTAGTCAGTGCATTCAAGTTAATCCTACTTGTTGAGTTAATTAGTTACTTACATACTTGGGGTTTTTTTTTTAGTGCTTTTTAAGCACTTCTAATGCTTGACTGAATTGACATAAAAATCTAACAAGAAATTTCTAAGAACTCTGTAGCATTTTAAGTAAGTATGGTAAACTTGCAGTATGGAAATTCAGATTCTTCTACACATTTCAATAGTACTGAAAAAATACAGTTTTCTTACAAATTTTAATGATAAGTAACAAGAATCATAAAAACTATACATTCAAAGTAGCTTGACAAGGCAAATTTTAATATGCTAGAGTCTAATTTAAATTTATTTTATTTTTTATTATTTTTGTCTTTTTCAGCTGCCCCACAGCATATGGGGTTCCCTGGCCAGGGATAAGATCCTAGCTGCAGTTGTGACCTACGCCACAGCTGGTCAATGCTGGATCCTTTAACCCACTGTGCCCACTGGGGATTGAAACTGTGTCCTGGCACTGCAGAGATGTAGTGGAAACTCCTAAGTTAGAATTTAAAAGCCAATTTTTAAAATTAAAAAAAAATTGTGGGAGTTCCTGTTGCTGCTCAGTGGGAATGCATCTGACTAGTGTCCATGAGGATGCAGGTTCAATCCCTGGCCTCACTCAGTGAGTTAAGGATCCTGTGTTGCTGTGAGCTGTGGTGTAGGTTGCAGACACAACTCAGATCCCATGTTATTGTGGCCATGGTGTAGGCCAGCAGCTACAGCTCCGATTCAACCCCTAGCCTGAGAACCTCCATATGCCACAGGTACGGCTCTAAAAAGACAAAAAAAAAGTGGAAACAATTGCAACTTCTAAACGTGTTATGGATTTGATTTCTTTTATTATTTCTGTGCTAATTTATGAGATAAGATTTGACAACAGGTCTCTGGGACCTGGGAGTTACTTACACCCAAGATGATTCTATCTGAGCCATGGATTCTCTGGTCCTTTCTTATTGTTGTGGTCTGTTTCTTGGTCAGCAGACACCCATTACCCAGGAGCTAGAGGTAAGGTATAGATTACCATTCATTCCATGTTTCTTGTCTTTCCTCTCTGTCAACCTGATTGTACATGGTATTTGGCTCGTGTTAATCACCCAGATTATCATTATAGTAGGATATGAGTTCTTGGCAGTGTTTTTATTGGGCATGATACCTACCAGGATTATAGGGGAACTAGTACTAAAAGCTGCCCCTGTAAATATCCTGGGTTACACTTTGGGTAACAGTAACCCAATTTTAGCCTATGCAATGGTCTTCTTCTCTGCCTGTTGTTTTAATGATTAAGGAGCCAAAGATGCAAAGATGTCTCAGCTTCCAGTTCATCAGGATCTCAATCATGTTCCTTATTAGAAGTTTTCTCTTGGGCATTAAAAGTCCTAAACCCAACAAGAACAAGGTCTTGGGAAAGGAAAGCAATTTTTTTTGAGTGGATTGTTGGATATAATAGTGGGTGCTACTCCAAATTTGAATCCTCATTTCATGTTTGATTCAAAGACTGGTACATTCTTGCTGTAGCCCCAGCTGGTGTCACTACTATATTCTCAGCAAGTCATTTCAGCATACTGTCTAGCCAATTATTTATGAGTAAGTAAAGTAACTTCTGTGGGCATGAGCTGATCACCAAACTTTCTTTTTTTTTCAAAACGTCAAATATAAGGTTGTATGGTAAAACCATTGCAACAGATAATATGTTCTGTAACTCTATGAATGGTCATGCTAACAGAAGCACTGTAGAGAAGTCTAGTCTATTTCTAGACTATGTGATTATTCCTATGAAGACAAAGCGCTATCCAGTTCTGAAGGAAGGGGCTTAAGTAACAGCTCTGCCATCAGGCAGTTGGCTAGTTTCCTTCAGAAAAAGATGCTCTGCTTTGGTCTCTATGCTTGACAGGTGAGTCAGTTAGCAGAGATTTTACCAAAACCTACCTTAATTAGGGAAGACCATAATATTGAGAATATAGCTCAATATAGCTTCCATCCTTGCT
The DNA here is from genome assembly GCF_016906955.1 of Phacochoerus africanus. Lineage (NCBI taxonomy): Eukaryota > Metazoa > Chordata > Mammalia > Artiodactyla > Suidae > Phacochoerus > Phacochoerus africanus. The sequence goes on along the minus strand of NC_062550.1, from coordinate 65,771,772 downwards.
GTCTTGAGCAATTTTATAAGTGCCCCATTCAAAAAGTTGCTCCCAGCCATGGAAAGAGGCTGACTGGCATCCAAAGCCTAGGTCACTTTGTCTACCTGATTATTGATAAACATACCAAAAAGTTAAAGACTCACAGTGGGAAAATGTATAGTAGAGGTGGTAACCCAAATAATGTTACTGAAACTGATGTAGAGCAATTATTAATTACTACCAAATTAAAAAGTATGATTATACCAGATACCATTAGCTTCCCTCCCCGCACCCACCCCCACACCCAGCTCTGCAGCCAACTTTCTATATCTTATTCTTTGCCCTAGGAGACTGGCCTATAGGGACAGCTTTGCCCTGTGCCTTCTAGTTGGTTTTGGCTAATTGGTGCTTGGCAGGAAAAGCAGAAAAATGAGAAAAGAGTCAGGGTGAATGGACCCTGGGCCCTTCTGTGAGGCCAGAACTGGCTGTGTTCCTTTCAGAGGTGTCTGCTGTGTTCTGCTCTCTCTCTTCAACCTTCTGCCCCATCAGCGAAGTCTCATGATTAAAACCCTTAGGTTTGTGCTCACTTCAGCAGCACATATACTAAAACCCTAGGATTTCCATTCTAGACTTGCTATAATTGCCAGCGATTTGGAATTTAGTTGCCTAAATTTTAAACTTCTTTATCTCAACTTAGAAAATTAGTATTTTCACCCATTCTGTAAGTTATCTTTTTGGTTTTTTTTTTGGTGTGTGTGTGTGTGTTTTCCTTTGCTGTGTAAAAGCTTGTCAGTTTGATTAGGTCCCATTGATTTATTTTTGCTTTTCTTTCTGTTACCTTGGGAGACTGACCCTAGAAAACATTTGTAAGGTTGATGTCAGAGAATGTTTTGCCTGTGTTCTATTCTAGGGGTTTGATGGTATCTTGTCTTCTATTTCAGTCTTTCAGCCATTTTGAGTTTATTTTTGTGCATGGTGTGAGGATGTGTTCTAGTTTCATTGACTTACATGCGGCTGTCCAATTTTCCCAGCACCACTTGCTGAAAAGACTGTCTTTTTTTGCATTTTATATTCTTGCCTCCTTTGTCAAAGATTAATTGACCATAGGTGTCTGGGTTTATTTCTGGGTTCTCTATTCTGTTACATTTGTCTGGATGTCTGTTTTGGTACCAGTAGCACACTGTCTTGATTACTGTGGGTTTGTAATATTGCCTGAAGTCTGGGAGAGTTATACCTCCTGCTTGGTTTTTGTTCCTCAGGATTGCTTTGGCAATTCTGGGTCTTTTATCATTCCATATGAACTTTTGGATTGTTTGTTGTAGTAAAAAATGACATGGTAATTTGAGAAGGATTGCCTTGAATCTGTAGATTGCTTTTAGTAGTATGGCCATTTTTACAATATTAATTTTTCCGGCCCAGGAGCATGGAATATCTTTCCATTTCTTTGAATCCTCTTTAATTTCCTTGATTAATGTTTTGTAGTTCTAAGCATGTAAGTCTTTCACTTCCTTGGTCAGGTTTATTCCCAGGTATTTATTTTTGGGGGTACAATTTTAGAAGGTCTTGTATTTTTGTATTCCTCTTTTAATATTTCATTGTTAGTATACATAAATGTGACTGATTTCTGAATGTTAATATTATATCCTCCTACTTTGTTGAATTTTTTGATCGGTTTGAGTAGTTTTTGTGTTGAGTCCTTAGGATTTTCTATACATAGTATCATGTCATATGCATATAGTGACAATTTTATGTCTTCTCTTCCAATTTGGATACATTTTATTTCTTTTGTTTGTCTGATTGCTATGGCTAGGACTTCCAATACTATGTTGAATAACAGTGGTGAGAGTGGGCATCCTTGCTTTGTTTAAGATTTTAGTGGGAAGCCTTTCAGATTTTCTCCATTGAGTATTATTTTTGCCGTGGGTTTGTCATAAATGGCCTTTATTATGTAAAGGTATATTCCCTCTATACCCATTTTACTTGGAAAATAAGTTCTAATGATGCAACTGACAAGGGCTTAATCTCTAAAATATACAAACAACTTCTACAACTCAACAGCAGAAAAGCCAACAACCCAATTGAAAAAATGGGCAAAAGACCTGGATAGATATTTCTCCAAAGATATACAGATGGCCATCAAGCACATGAAAAAATTCTCAACATCACTGATTATTAGAGAAATGCAAATCAAAACTACCATGAGATACCACCTCACACCAGTCAGAATGGCCATCACTAATAAGTCCACAAATAACAAGTGCTGGAGGGGGTGTGGAGAAAAGGGAACCCTCCTGCACTGTTGGTGAGGATGTAAATTTGTACAACCACTATTGAAAACAGTATGGAGGTAACTTAGGAAAATATACATAGAACTACCATGTGACCCAGCAATTCCACTCTTGGGCATATATCTGGACAAAACTTTCCTTGAAAAAGACACATGCACCCACATGTTCATTGCAGCACTATTCACAATAGCCAAGACATGGAAACAACCTAAATGTCCATTGACAGATGATTGGATTAAGAAGATGTGATATAGATATATAAAAAGAAAAAAATAATGCCATTTGCAGCAACATGGATGCAACTAGAGACTCTCATACTAAGCGAAGTAAGTCAGAAAGAGGAAGACAAATACATTATGATATCATTTATATCCAGAATCTAATATACAGCACAAATTTGAACCTTTCCACAGAAAAGAAGTGCATGGACATGGAGAACTGACTTGTGGTTGCCAAGGGGGAGGGGGATGGAGTGGGGTGCACTGGGAATTTGGGGTTAATAGATTCAAACTATTGCCTTTGGAATGGATAAGCAATGGGATCCTGCTGTAATAGCTCTGGGAACTATGTCTGGTCACTTGTGATGGGCATGATAATGTGAGAAAAAATAGTGTATACATGTATGTGTGACTGAGTCACCTTGCTGTGTAGTAGAAAATTGACAGAACACTGTAAAGCAGCTATAATGGAAAAAATAAAACTAAGCAAAGAATGTATTTATGTAACTGAGTACACTAAAACTAATACAACACTGTAAATCAACTATACTTCAATTAAAAAATCTTTAAATATGAAAAAAAGAAAATTAGTATTTTTAGAACTGTATTACTCTTTTTAGTTTAGGCTTGAGTGAACTTTTTAGCACGATAGGAAATTTCCTAAACTGGATTTTGTGATGGTTGCACACATCTATGTATTTGTTTAAAATCATCCAATCATATACTGACAGTGGCTGAATTTCATTGTATGTAAATTAGACCTCACTAATGCTAAGAGGAAAAAAAAATCAAATTTCTGCCCTACCTCATGAATATTGGGCAAGCTCTTCAACTACCAGAAAGGGTTATTAGAAAATATGATTTACTTCAAAAGTTCTCCCTGAATATTTTTTTCTGCACAGGATAAGTCTTTAGCATGCCAAAAAATTTGCCAGCATTTTTCTTTAAATTATACTATTAAATTATTAGTACAATTTTTAATCAATATTGTTTTGGGGATCTTAAATAATTTAACTGTTAGGTAATTGCAAGCTACTACATTAAATCAAATATCAACATATTAAGGAGCGTCATTGAGAATTCACATATTTAAGCTAATGCCAAAGGCAGTTAGGTATATATCACGATATAACTCAACTCTAAAAGGGATTGAGTTCCAATCCCCTGACTTTACAAGTTTATCAGAAGAAATCTTTGAAAGAACCAAATATGATATTAAGTTCAATATGTGGTGGGAAGTTGAGAAATTATGTGTTATCTTTGTCACGGGAAACAAACGTGAAAAAAAGAAACATTTCCTTTGAGGTTTTCACCAATAGATGAAACTGTGAACTTTTGTATGTCCCCTGAATGGACTATTTGAGGACCATCTCTGATTAGCAGCAGACTTATTATTCTTTCCTTATTACATATTAAAAAAACCACAAACATACCCTTAGATACACACACATGCACTCACATTTGAAGATGCAAGATGAAGAAAGGTACATGACGTTGAAGGTACAGTTCAAAAAAAGGAATTCTGTCCGAACATCCCAACTTAAACATCAAGGTATGGAATTCAAGGTTTTTTCCAATTGCCGTGGACTTATATGGGCATGGATTTAATATGAGTTCATATTACAATGAATATTAATGTGGTTAGTAGTTTCCTCTATTCTTTTTTTTTTTTTTCCTGTTCTTGGACTGCTTAATTTTTGCGGTCTTTCATTCTCTCTGTCTCCGCTTTTCTTTTGTCTCTCGCCTCTCTCATGTATCAGTGTAGGACTAAATTATTTACTTTTAAAGTAACATTTTGCCTCACATTAGTAAGGATATACTTAGGAAAAATACACAGATCCAATTAAAATTAATAATTAAAAATGAATATTTGGTACCAGTCATCCACCTCCTTACCATTTATAAGAGGGGACATTTTAAAATACCATTTTTTTTAATTCAACTTGTCAAAAAATTTATGTTTTTCACCAAGTGAAAACATTGTTCTTGGAAAATAGAGATGATAACATGAAAGACCACTGCATCAAGTGGCTCTTCTGTGAAAACCTTTCTCATATTCACTTTGTAGATGTCACTTGGAAACCAAAACATGTTTTAGGGCAGAAAAGGAACTCGGACAGCTGCAAATAATAAATTTGCGATGCCTAGCTATTTAAGTGGCATATGCTAATGACCATTCTTTACTAATATATTTTGCTGTGTTTAGTAAGGAATGTTAGTAGTAAGGTTTGGAATAAGACACATTACATTGGAGTCTTATTGACAATTTTATATACCCATCTTTTTCAATGTTTACTTGACTCTTCTGACTTGTTTGTTCTTCTAAATAATTTTATAAAAGTTTTTCAGACTCCTTCACTGTAAACTAAAAAATCAAAACCAAGCTGATGGAATTTTATGGTATTTAAACCTTTATCTCTGACATTAAGTCTTTGATCCAAACCTGGCTGATTTCTCATTTGTTCAAGTCCACATTCGTGATATTCTCTTGTTTGTTTGTTTGTTTCTCATATTAGTTTGGAACACTTCTGTTGAATTCACTTCTAGTTTTCTTTTTACTTTTTTTCATGTTTCTCTGTTAAATGTGACATTAGCTTCATTGGACAAAAAAAAAAATTCTATTGAACAAGTACACATTAATTTCTGCTTTATTTTTTAGCATAAAGTTTTTGGATTTTATCATTTGTGTTTTTTACCTCTGGGAGGTGATGATATATTTCCCCTAGCTCTATCAGTGTGGTATTACTGACGTCTGACTATTGAATAACTCTCATACTCTTAGGATAAATCCAACATGTTCATGGTATGTTTTGGCTACTACTAATATATTTAAGATTTTTGTGTGAACACTCTTAATAGTCATTGGTTTTTGTTTGTTTCCAATATTTTTATGTTTCCATGGTAAAAGTCTTGTATTTTAATCTAATAAATTAAATTAGACTGCTTCTTTACAAGATAAAACACAGGATAATGGAAATGTTATTTTATCCATAATTCTGAATCTTAATGTGTCTCAAATTCATGCAGTGAAAGTTATCTCATGATACTTAGGAGAAATAATTGAGTCTGAGTTGAATTTGAACAGGCTTCCACATTCTTTATCCTAATGTTTTCTGATAATCATTTGTTTGATTTTTAAAATAATGGCATTCTATTACATGTATTAAAATCTTGGAATTTATTGATTATCATTACTAATATATCAAAATATTCAAAAGCAATCTGTGAAATGCAATATATTCATTCATTGAATCTGATAAATCTTATTTTACTATGCTTGTCAATTATAATGAGAGAAAAGTTGTGTACTAATTCTCTGAAGTACTGTTCTATATGGTTTACTATGCTTCTTTCTTGTCAGAGATTGGCAACCTCAAAGGTAGTTTTTTTTATTTCCACTATTCTGGACATCCAGAGTATTATCATTATTAAATAAAATAAATATGCATTTTTTATTTACTTAAGTGTTGTATTTTTATAGTCTAATATCCTTTAATAGTCAAAACCCATACTGTGTACACCTGTTATTACAATTGCTATCCCTTCATAGGACCGCACTTTTCTAAGCTAATTTATGTGATTGATCTCTCAGATTGTTCTGTGATGTTGCACTGGTATAAAGTCTTATTGGGGATATCTGGAACAGTAAATGCTATTCTGGTTTTGACTTTGGTCACCCTGATTCTGTTAGGTAAGTTAAATGATCTTAATTAAAATATCAAAAAAATTAACTTGTTTCTTCTCTCTCTTTTTTTTTTTTTTGCCTTTTTAGTGCTGCACCTGTGGCATATGGAAGTTCCCAGGCTAGGGGTCGGATCAGAGCTACAGCTGCCAGCCTACACCGCAACCACAGCAACACAGGATCGAGCCACACCAGATCCTTAACCCACTGAGCGAGGCCAGGGATGGAACCTGTGTCCTCATGGATCCTAGTTGGGTTCGTTAACCACTGTGCCACGACAGGAACTCCTTAACTTGTTTCTTATGACTCTTTTCCTATTCATTCATTCATTCTTCTTTATACTAACAAAGATTTAATGAGGAGCTGCTATGTATAAAGCAGTATATTATACCCATGGTAACATATTTAATACAAAGTCAAATCAAGTAAGTATGTCATCCTCAAGTGACATACAATTTACTGGGAGAAAAGTGTATGTGTATGTGTGTGTAAAATGTATTTAAAACCATATTTTTGGATTTATTACATGTTTGTAAATAGACATAATCCCATTATTTTTCTTAAAAATTATACATTTTGTCTAAGATTTTATTTAGGTTTTTTTTTGCCTTTTGCTTTTTAGAGTCGTACTTATAGCATGTGGAAATTCCAAAGGCAGGGGTCGAATTGGAGCTATAGCTGCCAACTGACACCACAGCCACAGCAATGCAGGATCCGAGCTGCATCTGTGACCTACACCACAGCTCACAGCAATGCCAGATCCTTAACCCACTGAGCGAGGACAGGGATCAAACCTGCATTCTCATGGATACGAGTTGGATTCATTTCTATTGTGCCACAATTGGAGCTCCCTAAGATTGTATTTAGTTTACTCTTGTTTTTGTCCAAATATTTACCGAGCAACTACTAGACGCCAAACATTACTACAAATCCTTCATATTTTTAAAAAGAAATAGTCATGGTGAGAAATTTCATATTTTAGTGAAAGAAACAGATTTTTAAATAAGTAGTTATGGTAGAAGGGGCTAAATAAAACATCATATGTTTCAGCAAGAGATGAAGAAAGCATGGAAAGACCATGCATATTCCCTAGAACAGAATCTTTGCTTTATTTTTATTACTCTATTACCAGTTCTTAGGAGAATGCCTGGCACAGAATAGCTTCTCAACAAATACATCTTCTATGAGTGAATTAATTGTATAATACTTTACAGTTCATTAAATAAACATAAACATTTCAAAAAGAAAACTTCTAGTTCTCACTTCAGTTATTTCTAGTTCCAGTCATCAGAAACATTCTAGAGAATTTGTCTCTGAGACGTTCCCTAGAGAAGATACTTTCCAACCTTAAAATAATCCTATTTTCAAGTTTCTCAGGAAGTGTTGCTAAAATGCCAAAAAGGAGATAATTTAAATATCACCCAGCATGATGACATTGGAAATGGGGAAGTGAATGGTGACACAAGAGCAAAAATAAGTAATAAGGATGCAAGCCACTGTGTTTCAGGAACTACAGACCATAAAGGTATCTCTCAAGGCTTTGGCTTATACCATTTTTAATCTTTTGGACTTTCTAAGTTTGAAAAATCCTGTTGAACAGTTATGCAGAAGACTAAATTCACAAAGCTTTGGTATGAATCTACTTTTTACTCAAAACTGGATTGATACATTTAAATTTTTTTTGCAGTGGAAGGAGAGCTATACCACAGAATGTAACACTGTTACTGATGTTTTTGATTCCTTCTAGGAATTTAAAATCATGTTGAGACATGTAAATATGGAAAGTTAATTGTGATTATAAGGCAGTATGTAAATAACTGTTTGCGTCTCATCTTTTTTGAAATACAAAATAAAAGTAATTATATCTAACAAATTATCTACGATGATTTTAGAAAACTGTTCTTTCTGCTTTCAACCTTTTCTTTCTTAGCTTAAGCTTTAAACACTTAACTCTTTGAGCCTTCAAAATTTATTTTATAGTATTATATGTAAGGAAGGTCAAGATTAATTTATTTTATAATTGTTTATCAAAGGATTTTTCTCTTAGTTTGCAGTCCCCCTTACCCCATATCAAAATGTCATATATATTATGACTTATTTATTTGACACTTTTTTGGGTTATCTGTCTGTTTTACAAGTCCTAATACAATTGAAATATTATGAATTTATCACATATTTTACCATACATTTTGCACTCTAACAAGTTTCTCATTATGCTGTGTATCATAATGGAACATTTTCAGAGATAGGAAAGCTTTGCTAGGTAAGCATAGAATATACAGACATCATTAAGCCTTCATTAAAGTCAGCATAAACATTGTATAATTGAAGTATAAGATTTTAATTTTGTTAATTTTCCTCTTTTTAAGTTGAGATATTAAAAATTAATTATTTGAAATTTAAAAAAATCAATGATGTTAGGACATTCAAACATGCAATTATCTTATCTATCTATTCCAAAATATTTTCATCACCCAAAAAAGAAATCCCATACCCAGTAAGGAATTACTCCTCATTTCCTCTCTTCCTAGTTCCTAGGAAAAGATCAATCTGCTTTCTGTCTCTATGTATTTACCTCATCTGAATTTTCATATAATGGAATTACACAATATTTTACTTGTTGTGTTTTTCTTCTTTCATTTAGCATACTGTTTTTGAAATTCACCCATGTTATACCATGTATTAGCCCTTCATTTCTTTTGATGACTGAATAACATTTCACTGCATGTATATACCACAATTTAAGATGAGAATATTAACCAAAGTGGTCTACAGATTCAAAGAAATCCCAATCAAAATTCCAATGGCCTTTTTGCAGAAAAGGACAAGATGATCTTAAAATTCACAGGAAATCACAAAGACTCCTGAAGAGCAAAACAATCTTTAGAAGAACAAATTTGGAAAATTTGCATTTTCCAATGTCAAAACTTTGTACAAATCTACAGTAATAAAAATGTGTGGTACTGGACTTAAGATAGACATATACAGATCAATGGAATATAATTAATCCAGAATTAAGCCCATGCCCGTATGGCCAAATGATCTTTCGCAAGAGTGCCAAACTATTCAAAGTGGGAAGAACAGTCTTTTCAACAGGTGGGGCTATATAAACTGGATGTCCACATGCGAAGAATGAATTGGACACCTAACTCACACAATATTGAAGAATCAATTGAAAATAGACCATGCAAGTGTAACTGGGTCACCATGCTGTACAGTAGGAAAAAAATATATAAATAAATGATAAAAAAGGAAAAAAAAAAAGAAAATGGACCAAAGACCTAAATATAAGAGCTTAACTGAAATTTTTACAAAGAAAAATAGGTGTAAATCTTTATAACCTTAGATTAGGCAATGATTTAAAATATGATATAAAAAACACAGGTGACAAAAGAAAAGAAGTTAAAATAGACATCATCAAACGTGAAGACATTTGTTCATTAAAGGAAATTTCAAGAAATTGAAAAGATGATACACCTAATGGAAAAAAAAAATTTGCAAATCACATATTAAAAAGGTGTCCACTATCCAGAATATATGAACAACTCTTAAAAGCCCAGAAATGACAAACCATTAAAAATGGCAAAGAATATGAATAGATATTTCTCCATAGAAATTATACAAAAGGCCAATAAGTGCTTGAAAAGGTGCTTGACATGATTTGCCATTAAGGAAATTGGAAATCAAAACCACAGGGGAAACCACTTTGCACTCACTAGGATAGCTATAATCAAACAGAAATAAAAAGTGTTGGTGAAGTTACAGAGAAATCGCTCATACATTGTGAATAGATATGTAAAAACACTACAACATTGTGGGAAACAATCTGTCAGTTCTTCAAAAAATTAAACATAAAATTATCATGTGACCTGGTGATTCAAGATTTAGGTATATACCCAAGAGAATGGAAAAGTATGTCCACACGAAAATTTATACATGAATGTTTTATAGCAGTACTATTTTAATAACCAAGACAGCCCAAATGTCCAATAGTTGATAAATGAATAAAGAGAAATGTGCTACCTCCATGTAACGAAATATTACACAGCCACAAAAAGTAATGGAGTACTGATACACACTTCAATTGGATGAAACTTGAAAACATTTTGCTAAATTAAAAAGTCAGAGAAGCAGCTGTATAATCCCATTTATATGAAATGTCTGTCGTATTCAAATCCATAGATACAGAAAGCAGATTAGTGACTGCCAAGTCTCAGGGTTGGGGAAATGGGGAGTAGCTGTTTGGTATTTATAAGATTTTATTTTGAGGTGATAAAATATTTTTAGATTTAAATAGTAGTCATGTTTGCACACTTTTTAGATGTACAAAAATCCATAGCATTTGTATTTTAAAATGGTTAACACAGTGAATTTTATGTCGCATGAATTTTATCTCAGAAAAATGAGATTGTAATAGCCGTGAGTTTGAACAGTTAAATTGGTCTGTGCTTGTACTTTTACATTATATCACATTTCCCTCATTATTATTCTAAAAGTCTCATATTTTCAATTTGAGAATACCTCAACTTAAATTTAATTAAAGAAAATCAAAGGACTTGATGAATTTACAATTATGAGGTTAAAAAAAGTGTCAATCATCTCAATATTACTTAATATCAAAAGGGAGATATTAAAGAGTGATTTACATAAAACAATGATAGAAATTCTAAAACGATATGGATAAAGCCTAAGCAAGTGATACATAGGATATTTTATCTAATTTCTCAAATAGCATTAATGCAATATATATCTTAGTTGCTTCATATTATTTTAGTCACATATTACATTATGGTATGAAAAAAGTTCCTTTATGTATGTCTAGCTTTTGTTTCACCTTACTAATTTCTTAATTCCCATGACATCGCTTTTATTTTGGATACCTTTTGAGTCAGAACACTTTGTTATGAGCAGTTTTATCACAGGTCTACTCTTTTTCATACAACGTATAAGAATTCTCACTGTCAATTTTGTAGGCGTGTGCCCATCAGAATGGCTCAAATATCAAGAGAAGTGTTACTGGTTCTCTAATGAAATGAAAAGTTGGAGTGACAGTCATGGATATTGTTTGAGAAGAAAATCTCATCTACTAATTATTCAGGACCAACTTGAAATGGTAAGGGTTTAGTATCATGTTTATGGCATTTACCTCTTAGAAGTCAAAAATAGCTTATCTCTAATTTCTTCACATCTTTTTTTAAATTATCTTTTATCTTGATTACTGAGTTTTTGGTGCTCTTTTAAATTTTGTACTCAAAATCAGTGCCTCACTTGAGTCATGCTAATTCTGGTCTGAATATTTGCATTCAATTTGCAGGTAGTGTATGCATATGTACATAGTATATAATGTATGTGCAAAAAATGTATGAATCAATTAGTATAAGAATCCTCATACAGAGTGTTACTTGTCCAATAAAATTCTAAAATCTTACTTAATATGTTTAAAACATTATAATATTCTGTTCATTTAGTTACTCATTACCTATGTTTTAGGCTTTTATACAGAAAGCCCTAAAACAATCAAACTATGTGTGGATTGGACTTAACTTTACCTTCCAGAAGAGGACATGGACCTGGGTGGATGGTTCTCCATTGGATTCAAATATGTGAGTCTTTCCTAAAAGGCAATGTGGTTTACTATCTGTCACAGAATTTATCTCTTTAAAGTACCTAGAAACCCACCAAAATGAACTCTGAAATCATTTTTGGTACTACAGAATTTGGAAGGATGGAAATTAATTTAATGTTCACTGGACTAAAGATAGATATTTTGTTTTGGTTTTCAAAGCAAACGGGTTTGAAAACAATAATGGTTGTGCCCTTATTTTTTTATTTTTATTTTTTTTGTCTTTTTGCTATTTCTTGGGCCGCTCCCACGGCATATGGAGGTTCCCAGGCTAGGGGTCAAATCGGAGCTGTAGCCACTGGCCTCCGCCAGAGCCACAGCAACGCAGGATCCGAGCCGTGTCTGCAACCTACACCACAGCTCACAGCAACGCCAGATCCTTAACCCACTGAGCAAGGCCAGGGATCGAACCTGCAACCTCATGGTTACTAGTCAGATTCGTTAACCACTGCACCACGATGGGAACTCCTATTGTTTAAAACTGTTTACACTTTATATGAAAAGGTGGTAATTCCCTCTGATGCCCAGCAGGTTAAGAACCTGACTGGTATCCATGAGGATGTGGGTTTGATCCCCAGCCTTGCTCAGTGGGTTAAAAGATCTGGTGTTGCCATGAGCTGCCGTGTAGTTTGCAGCCATGGCTTGGATCTGGCATTGCTGTGGCTGTGGTGTAGCCTGGAAGCTGCAGCTCCAGGAAATTCCATATGCCACAGGTGGAGCCATTAAAAAAAAAAAAAGAAAAAAAAAGAAAAAGGTGGACTGAACTACTGTGAACCACTGTAATCTTCTGTTTTCAGTGCTTTTTAAAGTCATCTTTAGTAATTAAAAAACTACAATTTTTGTATTTTATGGTTATCATAATATTAAAAAACGAATAAGAAATATGACAGAACAAAATAACCCAAAATTCTCTCAGCAATTGCATGAGATTACTGACATTTTTTTTAAAATTTTATGAGTGTTTTTGTGTGCTTATATTAATTTTATAATCAAATATTTAATTAGAAATACGAATAGTAAAACCAGTAAACTCATATCTTAGCCCTATGTTAGTAGGCAGAATAATGGTCTCCCCAAAATGTCCATATCTTAATCCTCAAATCCTATGAATATGTTACTTTATATGCAAAAGACACTTTAAGAGTGTGATTAAATTAATAATTTTGAGATAGAAATATTATGATGGATTATTAGGATGGGCCAAATGTAATCACAAGAGTCCTTATAAGAAGGAAGAAGTTCAAAAAGACAAAAAAAAATTATTCGAAAAGACAAAAAAAAATTATCCAAACAACAACAACAACAACAACAAAATTATTGGGAGTTCCCATCGTGGCTCCATGGTTAACAAATCCGACTAGGAACCGTGAGGTTGCGGGTTTGATCCCTGGCCTCACTCAGTGGGTTAAGGATCTGGTGTTGCCCTGACCTGTGGTGTAGGTTGCAGATACGGCTCGGATCCCACGTTGCTGTGGCTCTGGCGTAGGCTGGTGGCTACGGCTCTGATTAGACTCCTAATCTGGGAAACTTCATATGCCATGGGTGCAGCCTTAACAGGACAAAAAGACAAAAAAAAAAAAAGAGAAGGAAGAAGTAGGAGCAGGATCAGAGGAGACATGAAGATAAACACAGAGGTCCCAGTTATCTAACTGATAACCAGAGAGTACAGGCAACATGCAAAAGGCAAAGAATAAATAAATTTTCCCCTAGTGCCGGCAGAAGACAGCTACGCAGACACTTGATTATAATATTTTAAGACCAGCTTTGGAGTTCTGATACCTAGAACTGTAAGATAAATTTGTGTTGTTTTAAGCCACTACATTAGTGCTACTTTGTTACGGCAGCAATAAGAACCTTATTCAACATGATAACCAACCTAATGAGTACTATTGCATTATTTTCCCTTCACTTTAATTAACCATAAAACATTCCTTATTTTCCATCTCTCTACTCTAAATTAATCAATCTAAGGAAGTCAATTAAAGACATTATTTGAAATGGAAAATAAAATTATGGATGTGTGTCGTTTGAAGGTATAGTTATATCACTGAACATTACCTGATCAGCTATTATGAAGATGCTAACCTAGGTTTTCTCTTCATGCCAGATCCACTCAATATTACCTTTAGGATTGGGTTTTAACTCTAGATCATGCTTAGAGATTTTTTGTTGTTGTTGTTCAGAAACATTCAGTACAAAATTTAAATGTACATAAAATGCAAATAAAACAGTGTATTCTCCAATACGAAATTCAGTACTTGTCCACTATTATTCTGAAAGCTTTGATAATCATGTGTTTCTTTTCTATGATACTTTCTTGAACTTTTTTCTAAATTTAAATAAATTCCTGACAATAAATCACTAACATGACTGTATTTTGTAGAGTTCTTTATTATTGTATTTAACATGTTGTTTTATGGGTAAGTAATACAAAAAATATATATAATTTATTTAGGGATTACACGGGTCAGTTGGTATACTGAATTCTTTACATTTAATCTCTATAACCGTATCATGGAGTAAATATTTTTATTACATTGTACAATGAGATATAAAACTCAAGAAAGGGTAAATGAGCTGTCCATGTGACTTAATCTGAGTTTTTAGTTTAATGGATGACATGGAACAATGGAAAGAATACTAGGATAGAATATGGGCACACATTTATTTTTATCTCTGTCATTTGCAAACAGCACCCTTGGCAACTCTCTGCCAATCACACACAGTAATGCTAAGCTACAGAGGTATGGAAATGTTTAGTGAGTCAAAATATTTGAAAATGTATTGAACATTTGAACTACTTTTTAATAAAGGAGAATTATCAACTGAAAACACAAATGGATGTCTTTAGCAAACAATTAACAATGTATTCATCCTCTCTTTTGCAGATTCCTCATAAAAGGACCAGCTAAAGAAAATAGCTGTGCTACCATCAAAGAAAATAGAATTTACTCTGAAACCTGCAGCAGTGTTTTCAAATGGGTCTGCCAATATTAACACTTTTAAAGTGACAGTGGAATAATCAATGATCAAAATTTTTGTCTAACATTAGTCTTCAGGACTAAGAATTGAAAACTGCAATTAAACGCCAACATCTCTTTTTTCCTTCCATCATCTTCTTTAGTCCTAGGCACAGAGCAACCCATGTTAATAATTTAAAATATATCTTGCTGTATAGCACAGGAAACTATACCTAGTCACTTGCAGTGGAATATATATATATATATATAGTTGGGTGAATTTGTAGTATAGCAGAAATTTATACAACATTGTAAATCAACTCTAATAAATAAATTAAAAATAAATAAATAATACATATTTTCCAATTTTCTTTCTGATAATGTAATCCACTGTAAGCCCATGCATTCACATTCATGATTTAATTCACTTTTTCTTTTACAACAAATGTGATGAAATTATGTCTTCTTTTCTGCATTTTGCTTTTTAAATTCTTAACAATATCCTATGCAAATTTAATATAGTTTTAAGTTGCATTATAGTGTGGATTTATGCATTTTATACATTTTTTTGCTCCCTTATTTATGAGCATTAACTCTGTTTCCAGGTTTTTGCTACCAAACTATGCTGCAGCTAACATTCTGAATATCTTATTAAATAGTAGCACTTTTATTTCTATGATGTACACTTTAAAACTGAATAAAAAAGTGTTAAATATGTTGTTTGTTTTAGATTTTATATAATTTTTATTTAAATTTAGAAACTATCACAAACTTATAAGATTATAGGTACAGAAAAAAGAACTTACCTTCCCCCCCAAGCCTCTTGAGAATTAGTTACTAAATTAATTTCTTTGTAAAATTTCATGTATCATTGTGTATGCTTCTTACTTAAAATCTTCTACTTAATCACAATAAAATCATCAAAATCAAACAATTAACCCTGACTCAGGACCACCATCTCTAACTCTTTTCAAGATTTGCCATTTGTCAAAATGATGTTCTTTGTAGTAAAACATTCAGCTCAGAGTCATTACCTGCATTTAGTTATTGTGTCTCTTTAGTCTCCTTACACCTAGAGTTTCTTAGCTTTCTTTGACATTCATAACCTGACCGTTTTAAATACTACAAGGCAGATATTCTGTAGAACATTTTATATTCAAGTTATGCCTCATTGGCAAGAACAGCACAGAGGTGATGTGCTGAAGCTTTGGTCTTCTCACTGCATCCTTTCAGGTGGTGCATAGTTTTATTTGTTCCATTATTGATGATACTCACTTTGTTTACATGGTTAATGTGGTGCCTACCAGATTTCACTGTAAAGCTACACTTCGCCCTTTGTAATCCGTTAATATTTTGTGGGGGATGTTAAGGTGTCCTTAATAATCCCCTGACTTTGACTAAAAATTTAGATGACTTCATTCCTGATTATGTAAACCTGACCTCCCTATTTTTTAAGTTACTTTAGAAAACTTGCTACCAGAAATTCTTTCTCTGACCTTTGAGATGTAAATCTTTTTAACGGCCTCTTGAAGATTTCACAACACAAAAATGTCTTTCTCAAAGAAGTGGGAGACATCTTTTTGAAAGGCAGCATCTCTTTCTCAGTTTCTGTGATGGTAATAACCTAACTGCAGTGGATGCAGAGCTCTACCTGCAAAACTACCTCCCATCATGATTATCTGAGAAAGTTTAATTTTCTTTTGGGTAATGTCATTTAGCCAACATAAATGTTGCCCCCTACCCGCCCCCAGCTCCTAAAAACCATACTGCCTTTTCTTTCAGCAAATTCTAGTTCAGACTGAGTCCTAGACTATATCATCTACTACAACAGCCTTCAATGAAATCTTCCTTTCCCACGTTAACCTTGTGTGATGCAAATTTTGCTTTGATACGAAGTGCTTTTAAATTCTGTGAATATCCAACTCATCATCAAAATGTCTATTTAGCTTGCCCTAGTCAGGAGCTTAGAGTTCTCTGCTCCAAGGTTTAGAGGAAAACCAGAAGAATGCTTGTTGTCAAATCTGGCTTGTTGCAAGACATGTTTCTTTGAAAACTCCATCTTGTCCTTCTTTATTTTATCCCATCTTCTTGTCTTACTTTATCCCATCTTCCTGCTTGGAAAAGCCGTCACAGTGCTGGTAAATGACTTAAGCTTAAGAACAAAGACCTAAAGGCCTAAGTGACTTAAGCTTAAGAACTGTTATGTGCCAAGAGGTCAGAGTTAGAGCTTAACCTTCTACCACCTAAGTGGCTTTCAAAATAGTAAAAGAACTTATATAATAGTAAACAAACCCTATATCATCCACCCATGGCCACTCCTCACTTGATCTCATCTAAAGAGCACAATAAAAGCAGTGTGGTTTCTTGAGGCAGGGCTCTTGGTCCCTGAGACCTTGAGTCCCCTAGTTCCCACCTTTACTTAGGATAAATGTCTCTGTGTCTTGTTTTATGTTAACCTTTTTTCCTTAAGTTCCACAGCACCCGTTCTTCAGCCCCATCCTGCTGAGCTGGTCTCGGCACTGGCTCTGCAGCCACCAGATTGGGTGATGACAAGGAGAAGGATCAAGATGGCGGAGGAGGAAGACGTCGTACTCACCTTCTCCCACAAACACATCAATGAAACATATCTACATGTAGAACGACTCATCCAGGACATCTACTGAACACTGGCAGAAGAACTTGAACCTCCAAAAAGGGCAAGAAACCCTCCACATAACTGGGTAGAACAAAAGAAAAAAAAAGAGAGAGAGAGACAGAACAAATCAATGGTACTAGCACTCCTGAGAGGGAGCTGTGAAAGATAAAGGGAAGCCACATCCTGGGAAGCCACCTAACTAAACAGGGAGCTCAACAGAGATGGAGGGACTTCAAATTTGCCGAGAAAAACACAGCAGCTAGACTGAGGAGGGCAAAGCAAAGTAAGAGCCACACAGACCATCTACACCACCTCCCTGACACCACAGCCTTGGATACTCAGGCAGGGGCCAGGTGCTGAGACTCAGGCTCTGGAGGTCAGTTCTGGGGAGAGGAATAGGGTTGGCTGTGTGGAGACAGCCTGAGGGGCTAGGGAGCAGTGTGCCATGGACTGGGGAGCAGAACGCCACAGCCGAGGGAACCCAGGAGGATGTCTGGGCCTGCAGGAGAAGCAAGGAACCATTGCTGGGGAGGGTGAGAGGAGTAGGGGGCAGACCGCCATAGGAATCTCTTTCTCTGTACATATATGCGTGGGCTCTCAGAAGGTGGGGCATTTCTGGCACAGGATATGGGTGGCAAGAGGCCACTTGCCCAGGCTATGGGAGACTGGGCTTCTCTTGTGTGGACTATGGGTGGCCAGGCTCCTCTTTGTGGGCTACGGGCAGGGGGGGATAAATAAGCATGATGTAACACCTCTTGCATGATCTACAGGCTGCAGTGGAACCAACCATAGCAGTCATGGCCCTCCACAACCAGGGATTGGTAAACAGGCTCTACCTGTGGCACCAGTCCCCTCAGAGGTTGGCAAAAAAAGAGAGCACTGCAACTGAGCACCACTTGTTGTTTAGAGGGCTTCTAGGATTAACAGGAGGGTTCTGGGAAGTCTGAACTCAACCTGTGAGGAGCACAAACAAGCTTGCTTGCTCCTGAAGCAAGACGGAGAGGGCAGAGGAAAACTGCTTGAGTGGCTGCCTAGTTTCCCACAATAGCCCCAGACTGCATCCCAGATGAGCCAAGCAAATGCTCCAGACTCACTTGCTTCATGATGCCGTTCCACACTGGGGCAAGGTCTGGGCTGTGAGACACAGAGGTAGTTCAGACCTGCAGCACTATCTGAGCAGGGTGGTGCTTACACAGGAAGCACATCAGAAGCAGTCCAAGTCTTTGTCCCTGGTCAAGCTACTACTGCCCATGCCTCGGTTCAGACTGAGAGTTCATGCTGGCCCCTCTTACTCCAGCATTGCTCTCCTCTGGGGTGAGGGCACACATTTAAAGGGAAAAGTGTCAGCCTAGACCCAACCATCAAGGCTTCTGTTCCAGTAACCTGGGACCTGCCCTTGCCCCAGTAACATGATATAGGACACTGAGCAGAGGGGAAGCCCTGGCTCACACCTGGCTCTAGCCCTAGTCCCTCCATTTCTACCCCCATCTCCTAACAAGGTGACAGCTACCAGCACACCCCAAGGAAAAGTGCAATTTTGTGTTGACCTCAAATCCAGATCTTCCACCAAATCTTCTGCTCTGTGTGTGTGTGTGTGTGTGTGTGTGTGTCCATACAAAAGTGTATGTATGAAGACTGTATAGGGATGATCCCACATAAGAACAACCCTAAAAGCTGCAATAAGTAATGGGTTTCACCTAATTTCGTAGAGACAGTTAAACAAAATGAGAAGACAGAGAAATTTGCTTCATTTGAAAGAATAAGAGAAAACCCTTGAAAAAACATAAAAGAACAGAAATAAATAATTTACCAGATAAAGAATCAAAGCATTAGTAATAAGAATGCTAACCGAAGTAGAGGAAAGTAAACACAGAGAGACCTTTAACCAGGAACTAGAGAATATAAAAAAGAATCAGTCAGAACTGGGAAATAAAATAACTGAAATCAAAAACAAGCTAGAAGGGATTATTAGCAGAATAAGGGATACAGAAGAATACATTTGTGATTTGGAGGAAAGAATAATGAAAATCACCCAATCAGAACAATAAAAAGAAAAAACAAATTTAAAAAATGAGAAGACTTTAAGGGATCTATGGAACAACATCAAGCATAACAGTATTTACATTATAGGGGTGCTAGACGGAGATGACAGAGAAAGGAATAAAAAATATGTTTGATGAAATTATGGCTAAAAACTTCCGAAATATGAAGAAGGAAACAGATATCCATTCAGGAAACACAAAGGTGCTTGTGTTTCCAAACAAGAAAAACTGCAAAGGACACACATCAAGACATATCATAATTAAAACAGCAAAAGTTAAAGAGAGAATTCTAAAGACAGCAAGAGAAAAACAAAGAGTCATATACAGGAACCCCCTATGAGACTATCAGTTGATTTGTTTGAGGAAATTTTACAGGACATAAGGAAGTGGCATGATATATTAAAAGTGCTGAAAGGGAAAAACCTCCAATCAAGGATACTCTACACATCAAGATTATCAGTTAGAATTGAGGAGAGATGAAAAAACTTCTCAGACTAGCAAAAAATAAAAAAGTTTATCAAAACTAAAAACACCCTAAAAGAAATAGTAAAGTATCTATTCTAAGTGAAAAAGAAAAGGCTATAACAAGAACTAAGAATCTATAGGAAAGAAAAAAAAACACTAGTGAAGTAAATATACAATAAAGCTGAACATTAATCACCTAAATAAGCTAGTCTGAATATTAAAAGACAAAAAAAAAAAATCAACTATGACCACAACAACCAATAAAGAGACAAATATGAAGATTTGTCTTGGAACATTCGCCAAGACAGATAACATAACTGGGCCACAAAACAAGTCAAACCAAATTTAAGAAAATAGAAACTATATTAAGCATTTAATCACAATGGTATGAAACTAGAAATCAATTGCAGGAAAATAAATAGAAAAAAGTACAAACAGGTGCAGACTAAACTACATGCTATTAAAAAAAAGGTCAATGAAGAAATCAAAGAGGAAATCAGAAAATACCTCAAGGCAAATGAAAGTGGCAACACAACTTTTCAAAATTTGTGGGATTCAGCAAAGGCTGTTCCAAGAAGAAAGTTGATAGTGGTACAGGCTTACATCAAGGAATAAACAAAAATCCCAAATAAACAACCTAACTTACCATCTAAAATAATTAGAAAAATAAAAACAAACAAAATTCAAAGTCAGAAGAAGGAAGGAAGCAATAAAAATCAGAGATGAAATAAATAAAATGAGACATTTTTTGGAGAATTTTAATGAAAACAAAAACTGGTTTGTTGAAAACACAAAATTGATTAAACTTTAGCCAGCCTCCTCAAAAAGAAGAGGACCCAAGTAAACAAAATAAACGAAAGAGGAAAAGCAACAACTGATACCACAGAGATAAAAAAAAAAATCATGAAAGAATACCATGAACAGTTGTATTCCAACAAATTAGATAACCTAGAAGAAATGGAAAATTTCCAGAAACACATAATCTGCTAAGACTGAATTAGGAAGAAATAAACAATCTGAATAGACTATTAATAGCGAAATTGAATTTACAATTTAAAAACTCCTAGAAAACAAAAGTCCAGAACCAGGCAGCTTCATTGGGAAATTCTACCAAAAATATAAATATAAGAGAAAATACCCATCCTATTCCAACTAGTCCAAAAAATTCAAGAGAATGGAATGCTTCCAGATTATTTATACAAGGTAACAGTTATCCTGACACCAAAATCAGGGAAAGCAACCACACACACACACACACAAATTCATGGCAATATCTCTGATGAATATAGAGTCAAAGTCCTCAACACAATATTATCAAACCAAATTCAACCATATATAAAAAGGATCATACACCATGATCAAGTGGGATTTATTCCAGGGATTCAAAGATGGTTTAGCATTTGCAAATCACAGTATTTGGCACAGGCATGGCCAAAAAAGAAAAAGAAAAAAAAGCATTTTCAAATCAATCAATGTGATACACCACATTAAAAAAAGGAAGGATAAAAATCATATGGTCATCTCAATAGATGCAGAATAAGCATTTTACATAATTCAATACCCATTCATGATAAAAAGGAAAAAAACTTTCATCGAATTTGGTATAGAAAGAACAAATCTCAACATAAAAAATCCACTTATGACAAATCCACTAACATCATACTCAATGGTGAAAAGCTGAAAGCCTTTCTCCTAAAATCAGGAACAAGAAAAGGATGTCCATTTTTGCCACTGCTATTTAACATAGTATTTGAAGTCCTAGACACAACAACCAGACAAAAAAAGAAAAGGCAACCAAACTGAAAGGGAAGAAGCAAAACTGTCACTATTTGCAGAGGATTTGATACTGTATATAGAAAACCCTTGTCTCCATCCAAAAAGGATTAGAGGAGTTCCTGCTGTGGCACAGTGGGTTAAGGATCCAGCTTTGCCACAGCTGTGGCATAGGTTGCAGCTACAGCTTGGATTCAATCCCTGGCCCAGGGAATTTCCATATGCTGTGGGTGGAGTCAAAACAAAGAAACAAACAAACAAACAAAAAACAAGCCCAATTAGAACTAATAAATGAATTCAACAAAGTTGTAAGATACAAGATTGATATTCAGAAATCAGTTGCATTTCTATAAATTAATAATGAGCTATCAAAAAGAGAAAGAAAGAAAAAAATCCTATTTACAACTGCACAAAAAAGAATAAAATACCTCAGAAGAAACTTAACCAGTGAGGTGAAAAACCTATACTCTGAAAACTATAAAACAATGGTGAAAGAATTTGGAAATGATACAAAGAAATTGGAAGATATACCACGTTCTTGAATTGGGAGAACTAACATTATTAAAATGTCCAACTGCTCAAAAATTGACAGATTTAATGAAATCCCTATGAAAATACCCATGACAATTTTCAGAGAACTAGGAAAAAATAATTATAAAATTTATATAGAACCACAAAACATCCTGAATTGCCAAGGCAATTGTGTAAAAAAAGAACAAAGCTGGAGTTATCACATTCCCTGATGTTAGACTAGACCACAAAGCTAGCATAATCAAAGCAGTATGGTACGGGCACACACAGAAAGACCCATATAGATCAATGGAACAAAAAAGAGATCCCAGAAATAAACCCATTCACTTAAGGTCAGTTAATATATATATAACAAAGGATGCAAAGACATGCCTTTGACCAGAAACATGCAAAGACCAGAAACAATAAAACTCCTAGAAGAAACATAGTTGCCATAAATCATAGCAATATTTATTTGGTTCTCTAGGACAAAGGAAATAAAAGCAAAAATAAATAAATGGTCCTAATTAAACTTAAAAATGTTTGCATCTATTAACCCCAAACTCCAGTAGATGCAAACTATTACATTTAGAATGGATAAGCGATGAGCTCCTACTGTATAGCACAGGGAACTCTAAACAGTCTCTTGGGATAGGCCATGATGGAAGTCAATACAAGAAAGAGAATGTGTGTGCATGTGTGTATATTATAATTTTATTAAGGTTATACATGACTAAAATTTACAAAAATAAATTCTATAACGGGATAGATTGCACTATTTTTCATATTAAATACTTTTAAATATTAAATAAATTTAACACAATTATAATTTACCCTCATTTGCAAAGATTCTGTGTAATTATTGATTGCTAGATATCTGCTCTTGTAAAGGGCTGCCCCTAGGTCTAAGAGCGAGCATTTTTTTGCAGGGTCTCTGTTTAAACAAACACTTTGATTAAAGTGCATTATAGAATTTGTGAGCCTATGGGTATCACAATTTATCAATAAATACAAAATGGAAAGAGGGTATTAACTATATTTTAGGTTATTGTCCAGTAACTTTAAAAGATGTCATTTCTTCTCGTTCAGAGCTAGGGACCACATCTGCCTTCTGTATTGTCAAATGTGTTTTTCCCAATTTCATTTCTTACATCATGAGAAAATTGGAAATGCATTTTTATTGAAACAATATAAATATTCTTCAGTTTGCAGCACCCTAGCAGCAAGGTTTAATGCTGATTATATCAGTGCATCACAATATTCATGGAAACTCTTCTTTAACAATTCTCTTGAAGGGTGATGCTATTCTTCACTGAAAATCTCAAGGGCAAACCTAATAAAATATGCAGAAAATATGTGAACAATAATTAATCTTTGAGATGTATGAAATTTAGCATTCACAATTTTATAGCATAACAGTAAAGCAGCATATCTCCTCCAACCATACCTTCATTGAGTTATTTAAAACATTATCCCTGCTTTCCCAGGAAAAATTATAAGACAACCACACAAATGAATTTAGATGTGAGTATATTAAAAAATAAATATCAGAATGAATCTAGATAAATAAATATGATGTCACGTCATGACCAAATTGAATTTTACCTAGGAATGCAAAGTAGTTCTTTAACATGAGAAAATTATAAATGTCATTCACTACATTAACAGATTAAGGAATAGAAACTATGAGAACATCAAAATAGATGCAGGAAACAAAAGTACGTAAGAAAATTTTAAATCTCTTTCTACAAAAAAAAATCTCTTAGCAAATGGAAGTAGAAAAGAACTGCCTTAACTTAAAAAAAAAAAAAAGGACATAAGAAAACTAGACACAACACAACTAATGTTAAAATGTTACAAGCATTTTCTTTAGAACGTGGAACAAGTCTAGAACATTTACCATTAATATTGTCCTGGCTGGAGTTCCCATTGTGGTTCAGAGGGCTATGATCCTGATGTCGTCTTTATGAGGATGCGGGTTCTATCCCAGGCCTCAACCAGTGGGTTAAGGATCTGGCATTGCCACAAGCAGATGCTGCTCAGATCTGGTGCTCCCATGGCTGTGGCATAGTCCTTGGCTGTAGATCTGATTCACCTCCTAGCCCAGGAACTTCCATGTGTCACAGGTGGAGCCATTAAAAAAAAGAGAAAAAAAAACAGGGAGTTCCTGTCATGGCTCAGTGGAAATGAATCTGACTAGCATCCATGAAGATGCAGGTTTGATCCCTGGATCTTAGTGGGTTAAGGATCTGGCATTGCTGTGAGCTGTTGTGTAGGTCACAGATGTGTCTTGGATCCTGTGTTGCTATGGCTGTGATGTAGGCCAGTGGCTATAGCTCCAATTTGACCCCTTGCCTGGGAACTTCCAAGTGCCATGAGAGTGGCCATTAAAATATATATATATATATATATATATATATATATATATATATATATATACATATTGTCCTGGCAGTCCTACCCATTTTAATCAGATAGGAAATATGTAATTTTTAAAATACAGGAAAAAATAAAACTTATTACTAAGTGTTATGTTTTACAGTATTTAAACAAATCCACAAACTATTAGAAATTATGAGTCTTCAGAACTAAACTTGTTAAAAAGGGCAAGAACATCCAAAAATGTTACATATCAATATAAAAACAACTATTTTAAAAGAAAATAAAATTACATAATTGCAATTATAATTGCAAAATTAACTATAAAATACAAAAACATTATATACGTATAATATATAATATATAGTAACTGGTCAGAAAAATTGTAAGTTATACAGGAAGAGAAAAATCAATAAAAATTGATTAGGGGAGAAGACGGTGGAGTAGAAGGTCTTAAGCTCACCTTCTCTCACGAAAACACCAAAATTACAACTAACTGCTGAAAAACCATCAACAAAATAGACTGGAAACTACCAAAAAAGATATCCTACACCCAAAGACAAAGAAGCCACATCAAAACGGTAGGAGGGGCACTTTCACGATTTAAGCAATCTCATACCTGCTGAGTAGGCAAACCACAGACTGGAAAATAACTATATTGCAGAGACTCTCCTAAGAAATGAGAGTTCCAAACCCCATGTCAGGTTCCCCAGCCTGGGGGTCAGGCATTGGGAGGAGGATCCCTCAGAGAATTTGACATTGAAGGCCAGCCACAGGACTGGAGGGTGCACATAGGATTTCATATGCACTGGGTCCCAGGGCAAAGCAATAGGAACAACATAGGAATCTGGGTCAGAACCTACCTGTGGGTATTGGAAGGGTCTCCTGAGAAAGCAGGGGGCATCTGCGGATAAATATGGGAGCAGGATATTGAAGATGGAGTTTCTAGGAATATTCATTGGCATGAGCTCCCACAAAGGCTGCCATTTTGGAAAAATATGGCCCACTCATCAGGGATGAGAAGCACCAGGCCAAACAACAAACAGGGTGGGAAGACAACTCCATCAGCAAACAGGCTGCCTAAAGTCCTCCTAGGCACACAGCTGCCACTAATCACACTCAGAGACAAAGCTGCCCCTAATCACACTCAGAGACAAAGCCTCACCCACCAGAGGGACAAGACTCAGCTCCACCTACCAGTCCCTTCAATCAGGAAGCCCACCACAAGCCCCTGTATCAACTTCACTCACAAGGGGGAAGACACCAAAAGCAAAAGAGGCTACAACCCTATAGTCTGCAAAAAAGGAGACCATCACACAGAAAGCTATGCAAAATGAAAAGGCAAAGAAATATGAGCTATATGAAGGAACAAGACAAAACCCCAGAAAAACAGCTAAGTGAACTGGAGACTAGCAACCTCCATAAAAGACTTTAGAGTAATGACAGTAAAGATGACCCAAGATCAAAAGAAAGCTAGAAAAGCAATACTCACATCAGACAAAATGTACTTTAAAATAAGAATGTTACAAGTGACAGAGATGGACATTACATAATGATCAAAGGATCAACCCAAGAAGATGTAACAATTGTAAATATATACACGTTCGACATATATAAAGCAGCTGGTAACAGCCATAAAAGGAGAAATCAACAATAACACAATAATAGTGAGGGACTTTACCACCCCACTTACAGCAATAGACAGATCATCCAGATAAAATCAGCAAAAAAACACAGCCCTTAAATATTGCACTAGGCAGAATGGACTTAATAGATATTTATAGAATATTCTATCCAAAAGCATCAGAATATGCATTCTTCTCAAGTGCACACAGAACATTCTCTAGGATAGGTCACATTCTGGGCTACAAATCGAACCTCAGTGAATTTAAGAAAACTGAAATCATATCAAGCATCTTTTCCAACTATGCTGTAAAACTAGAAATCAATAAGAAAAAAATACTGCAAAAAACACAAACACATAGATACTAAACAACTTGCTACTAAAAAATGAATCAGTGAAGAAATCAAAGAGGAAAGTAAAAAATAACTAGAGACCAATGACAATGAAGACACAACAATCCAAAAGCTATGGGATGCAGCAAAAGCAGTTCTAAGAGGGAAGTTTATAGCAATACTAGCCTACTTCAGGAAACAAGAAAAATCTCAAAAAAAAAGAAAGAAAAACCACCTTACCTTATTCCTAAAGCAACTAGAGACAAAAGAACAAATGAATCCCAAAGTTAGTAGAAGGAAAGAAATCATATAGACCATAGCAGAAGTGAATGAAATAGAAATGAATAAAACAATATGAGATTAATGAAAGGTGGTTCTTTGAAAAGATAAACAAAATTGATAAACCATTAGCCAGATTCATCAAGAAAAATAGGGAGACGACTCAAATCAATAAAATTAGAAATGAAAAAGGAAAAGTTATAATGGATATCACAGAAATACAAAGGACCACATGAGATTACTATAAGCATCTATATGTCATTAAAATGGCCAACCTAGAAGAAATGGACAAATTTTCAGAATGGTACATTCTTCCAAGACTAAACTAGGAAGAAATAGAACAGATGAATAGAAAAGAACTAGGACAAAATTTGTTTAAATTTGTTTTGAAACACAAAAGACATCAAATATCCAAAGCAAATCTGAGAAAGAAAAAGGAGCTGGAGGAATCAGACTCTCTGAATTAAGACTAGACTATAAAGCTACAGTCATAAAGACAGTATGGTATTGGCACAAAAAAAGAAAAATGGAACAGCATAGAAAGCCCAGAATTAAACCCATGCACCTATGGTCAACTAATCTGACAAAGGAAGCAAGCATATACAATGGGGAATAGACATTCTCTTCAATAAGTGATGCTGGGAAAACTGGACAGCTACCTTTAAAGGAATGAAATTAGAACAGTATCTAACATCATACACAAAAATGAACTCAAAATTGGTTAAAGAGTTAAACATAAGACCAGATACTCTAAAGCTCTTAGAGGAAAAGATAGGCAGAACACTCTCTGACATAAACAGTGGCAATATCTTCTCAGATCCACTTCCACAATAATGAAAATAAAAACAAAAATTAACAAATGGGACCTAATTAACTTAAAAGTTTTTGCATAGCAAAGAAAACCATAAATAAAAAGAAAAGACAAGCCACAGAATGGGGAAAATGTTTGTAAATGAAGCAAACTGACAAGGGTTAATCTTCAACATATACAAACACCTCCTGCACCAGCTCAATGTTAAAAAAACCCAAACAACCCAATCAAATAATAGGCAGAAGACATAAACAGGTATTTCTCCAAAGAAGAAATACAGATGGCCAAAAGACACACAAAAAGCTGTTCAACATAACTAATTATTAGAGAAATGCAAATCAAAAATACTGTGAAGTACCACCATACACCAGCCAGAATGGCCATCATCAAGATGTCTACGAAGACTAAATGCTGGAGAGGGTGCGGAGAAAAAGAAACCTCTTACACTGTTGGTGGGAATGAAAATTGTTGTAAGCACTATGGAAAAGAGTAGAAAGGGTCTTCAAAAAACTGAAAATAGAACTACCATATGATCTAGCAAACCCACTCCTGGACATCTATCTGGAAAAAAAAGACCATATTTGAAAAGATACATGCACCATAATATTCATTGCAACACTATTTACAATGGCCAAGACATGGAAGCAACCTAAATGTCCATCGACAGGGGAATGGATGAAGAAGATGTGATATATGTATATATCATATATATAACACATACATATATACAATGGAATATTACTCAGCCATAAAAAAGAATAAAATAATGCCATTTGCAGATGGACCTAGAGATTGTGTATTACATATATATATTACATATATATGTATATACACACATTGTATATATATAATATGCGCATATCATATATATAATGGAATATTACTAAGCCATAAAAAAGAGTAATATAATGCCATTTGCAATTGGACCTAGAAATTATCATACTAAGTGAAGTTAGTAAAAGGCAAACATCATATGATATCACTTATATACAGAATCTAAAAAAAGGATACAAATGAACTTATTTGCAGAACTGAACAGATTCACAGAGTTTGGAAAACTTATGGTTACCAAAGGGGATCGGAGTGGAGGGATGGAATGAGGCTCTGGGATTGGCATATGCACACTGAGGTATGTGGAATTATCGGCCAATGGGGAACTGCTGTATAGCACAGGGAACTCTATTCAATATTCTGTGATAACCAATGTAGGAAAAGAATCTGAAAGAGAATGGATATGTTCATATGTATAGCTGAATCACTTTGTTGTACAGCAGAAATTGTCACAACCTTGTAAATCAACTATAATGAAACTTAAAAAAACCAATACAAGATTATGCATTGTAAAAACAACACTCCCCAAATTGACCTATAGATTCTGTGAAATTATGTTTCTTCTAAAATTGATATAGAAAACTAAGGTCCAGTCCATTAGAAAAATAGAAAAAAAATAAGGAAATTAACAGTTATCAAGATGTTTTATCAGGCTACAATATCATAGTGAAATGTGAACAGTTTCAACAGAGGGAAAGAAAAAATATGTTACAAATATTAAAACTGTCTTACCGATGGTTGTTAAGTCCATTCTGAGAAATACTTAGCGAATTTTTTTCTCGCAAATCCATTTTCTTTCTGTATAGCATCTCGCTGTTGCAATACTATCTTCATTAAGGTAAGGACATTCTTCATTCTCTTTAGTGTTAAGCCTACAATAAAGGAATTAAACACTAAGTACTAGGGACTCCTATGATTTCTCCCTTGCCCAATGACACCTTTTAAAAAGTATTTGTTCGGAGTTCTGAAAAAGTGTGCTGTGACATAGTTATCTCTTGCAAGGGTTAAGATATCTGCACAAATTGGACCCTAAGAGTCTTCCTTACAAGAATTTATATTTGTTAAACTGACATTAAGTTATATGTAATGACTAGAATCGTCAGTTTGTATAAACCAATGGTTCTTAATCCCAGGGTGATTTTTGCTTTCCACCCGCCCCTGCAAGGGACACTTGGAAGTGTCTGGAGAAATTGTCGGTTGTCACAAGTGGAGGGGGCAGGGGGAATTGCTACTGTTTAGTGGGTAGAGGCCAGAGGTGCTACTGGAACCCTATG
This sequence comes from Phacochoerus africanus, assembly GCF_016906955.1. Taxonomy (NCBI): domain Eukaryota; kingdom Metazoa; phylum Chordata; class Mammalia; order Artiodactyla; family Suidae; genus Phacochoerus; species Phacochoerus africanus. The sequence goes on along the minus strand of NC_062550.1, from coordinate 65,742,076 downwards.
ATAAACACAAAAGTGCTCCCTCCACACAACAATTATTCAGTCCAAAATGTTACTTGTTTTGCTACTGAGAAATTCTAACAGGGGAGTTCCCTTTGTGGCTCAGCAGTAACAAACCCAACTAGTAATCATGAGGATGCAGATTCAATCCCTGTCCTCACTCAGTGTGTTAAGTATCTGGCATTGCATGAGCTGTGGTGTAGACTGCAGAGGTGGCTCGGATCCAGTGTTGCTGTGGCTGTGGCATAAGCCTGGCAGCTGTAGCTCTGATTCGACCCCCAGCCTGGGAACTTCCATATGCCACACGAGCAGCCCTAAAAAGAAGCAAAAATAAAAAATAAATTTTTAAAAAAAGAAATTCTAACATGAGCAGAATGGCTAAGTGGCTCGAAGTCACCATTTGGGGTGGTACTACTGGGGTCCTGTGTGTAGTGAACTCAATTCTTTAGACCCAATTTTTCCATATTGTGAAATGGAAGGTATAAAATCCAAGATAAACTGCACGATCAGTGCAAATAAAATCAGGTTAAAATTTAAAAATTAAACTTGAACTGTTAACGATGTCAGCAAACAGGTAGCATGAAGCTTGTGGACTAGATACAAAATTGGAGAAAATAGGTTAAAATCAAGCAAACCTTTAATTTTCTACTATGTATATGAATCTCAGGTTTTTATTTTTAAAATAGCCAACTAAGAGATCTTCCCTCTACTATCTTGATTTTCAGCCTCTCTGTTTGACTTTTGCAACTAATCTCAATACACAGTATAATCTTCCCTATTCCATTTTTCCAACATGTGCACAAATTGTAGCCTCCAAAGAAATGTAGCTCATGTACAGGTTCTAGAGAAGGTTGTATTACCTAAATTTAAAAAATCCCAGAAAAAAAGAAACTCACCAGTGGTTAGGTACGATTATTTCTGTCCATTGTTTTGTTTGACTTCCTGGATGAATCCAGTGATCAGAAGTACACTTATATCGCTTAAGAAATTGCTTTAGAGACAAAATAAAATTCATCACTTTACTCGTCAGTTGTTAACTACAACCTCTTCTGTCCCTCTTGTTTTGCATGTTGTAAGGAGTAAGATGCCAAATTTTCAACCCCTGGTTTCACCAGAACATAGCCATGCAATTTTGAGTATTTTATCCTCTGACCCTCAGTTTTTTCATATGTGAAGCAAAGAGGTGAGATACATTTTCTTTAAGATCCTTTTGATTCCAAATTGATAAATATTCAATATGAAAATCTATTCATCCAGAATTTTAAAACTGTAAATTCCTGGAAAGTTAGACTTTTCATTTGAACCCTTGTATAGTCTCCCTAATCATCAGATATTTATTGTAATGTTTTTCCACTTCGTAGAAAATATGTAAATATTATTACATAGAGTTTAATGTAATATTTTACCTCAACTTTTCTCGCAGACTATTACATGCACATGCATGCGTACACACACACACACACACACACACCCTCATGCATCCAGTTCCTTTATAATCTAATTCTTAAATTGCATTTTTTGCCCAATATTTACATTTCTAAAGCTATCATTCTGGGGAAATATTTTTGCCGATATTTCTCCTCTTCTCATTCACTCAATGTTGAAAACTTTTTCCTGCCTTAGAGCCTTTTTCTCTAACCACAGAATTATATCATACACAGAAAGTTATTGAGTTGATTCTGCAGTTGAATAGCTAGGAAGCCATAAGCTTGACACTCTTATCACTCTAGTTTCAATTTTATGATAAATATAAGGGCATTATGAAAGATCACAACACTACATTCCTATTTGATAGTAGTGACATTGATAACCTTTGGCATTTTAATATACCAACATCTGTAGCATTTTATAAATTTATTTGAAAAAATATCTAGTCACTTATGATGGAGCATGATGGAAGATAATGTGAGAAAAATAATGTATACATGTATGGGTGACTGGGTCACTTTGCTGTACAAAAGTGTACAGCAACACTGTAAACCAACTATACTGGAAAAAATAAAAATCATTAAAAAAAAAGAATAAAAAATCAATTCACTGGGTTAAGCTGCTGATTTACAAAGGAGTAGGTTAGGAGAGCAGTGTCCCTGGATTCACAAAGTCTAATTTATTTATTTATTTATCTATCTATCTATCTATCTATCTATCTATCTTGTCTTTTTGTCTTTTCTAGGGCTGCACCCGTGGCATATGGAAGTTCCCAGGCTAGGGGTCTAATCAGAGCTGTAGTCACCGGCCTATGCCACAGCCATGGCAATGCGGGATCCGAGCTGCATCTTCAACCTACACCACAGCTCATGGCAATGCCGGATACTTAACCCATTGAGCGAGGCCAGGGATTGAACCCGCAACCTCATGGTTCCTAGTCAGATTTGTTAATCACTGAGCCATGACAGGAACTCCCACAAAGTTTAATTTATAGTAAGGAAGTTTATGTAAACTTGTTAGAAAACATTCTAGTAGATGGGAAGTCTATGAGTAGAGTCAATGCAAAGTAAATTTCAGTTTACAGGAAGGAACCTCTGAGTCTATACCGGAGACTTTTGTAGAAGATGTGCTGTAAGAGATGAAACCAGAGGGGATGAGTAGAAGATTCCATGATAAACGCAGAAATCCAGAGAGAAAAGGACAATCCATATTGTAGGCTTAGGAAAGGGTTTGTTTTTAACAGAAAAAAAAAAATGTAAGAAGAGATAAATGTTGGAAACCAACAGGACGTATATTACTGGATAACTGGGAAAATTTGGAAGACGTTCAGTAATTGTGGTCTTGGTAACGGGGAACTGGAATTGTGTTTCCTAGAGCCTCTTCTATGAAAAATGTTGATTATTCTTTGCTTAGTAAAGGATAGCCCCTGTTAAAAGGGCAACATAAGTCTACACAGGTACAAATAAATAGGGGGAAAAATTCATGAAACAAATTTATCTCATTTTTAACTAAGAAAAATATTTTGCAATTTAAAGAAACATATGTAATATTTTAATTAAACTATTTAAACAATCCTTTAAAATTCTTCTATACATTACTTTTATCCCTTATTCACAGATACCAGATGAGGTAAAGACTTTATTCTATTTTTCTCTCATTATTTCTTCATCCTGCTGCTAATTTAGCCTTTTACCCCAAGAGGAACCTTAAAGGGAAGTTTTAAGTTTTTCTCAGAATGTTCATTGCAAAAGTCTCATGAAATTCAGCAGTGAAACTATTGACTTCAGAAGCTATCAACTTAAGCCTGCATCTTACTTTTTGATTTGCTGTGTCTACTCTCTTTGTTTTCTTTTTTTGTTAGGGCCACAAGTGTGGCATATGGAAGTTCCCAGGCTAGGGGTTGAATTGATTGGAACTGCCAGCTGCCAGCCTACACCACAGCCACAGAAACGCAGGATCCAAGCTGTGTCTGCAACCTACACTGCAGCGCACAGAAATGCCAGATCCTTAACTCACCGAGTGAGGCCAGGGATTGAACCTGCATCCTCGTGGATACTAGTCGGGTTCATTATAGCTGAGCTATAATGGGAATGCTGCTGTGTCTACTTTTAACATACCTAGTTTTTCATATTTTATTGAGGTTCCTATATCTTTTGTTGCTTTCAAAGTAGTTTAGTCTCCTTATACTCATCTCTAAATCGCTCCAGCCTAGTTCATATCTATTTAGATTGGAACTAATCTCCAGACAGACTGCATAACTATACTTGTTCCCCTAAAATTAAGACACAATTCTCATTGAACAATGTTGACCACTGTGTTGTGCTATTCACATTTAAATATATCTTAATTGCACATTTTTTCACACACAAACAATTTTTAAGTTAATTGTCTCATATGGACTCTTTACTTAACAAAACAAAAGTACAAACATATGCTTTACTCTTAAACAAAAGTACAAACATATGCTTGCCACATAAGTCACCTAGGGAAAAAACAGATTTCACAGGTATAGAGGTAGAGAGTTTCCTGATTCCTTGTTAAAGTTCTTGGAGATTCTCTTCACTCATAGAATTCTTGCCTTGGAAATCATTATTTCTTTAACGAACATTCATTAAGCTTTTAATATGTCTCTACCTCTACGCTGCACCAACGGATGCGATTTCAAATAAAATATGGTGTCTGCTCACTGGAAATTCATACTTCAGCCTAGGGGGAAATAGTCAATTACATGCCTATTTCATCAGTGGTAAGGAGTTTGTTCAGAGACAGACAGAAAAGCAAGATTGAGAGGTCAGACGATGCTTCCTCAAAAGGGAGTGAAGTGAAGAACCTCATCCTTCCTGAGGCAATTCTCTCTTTGTGGCTTGTAAAAGGTTTCCAAATATGATGAAGTTCTTCTATTTATATTCCTTCGCTCTTTTTTTAAAAATCTTTTCTTTTGTGTTTTGTTTTTTTTGTTTTTTAGGGCTGCAGGTGCAGCAAATGGAAGTTCCCAGGCTACGGGTCGAATCAGAGCTACAGCTGCCAGCCTCTACGACAGCCACAGCAATGCTGGATCCTTAACCCACTGAGTGAGGCCAGGGATCGAACACACATCCTCACAGATATTATTCAGGTTCGTTTCCACTGAGGCACAACGAGAACTCCTATTTATATTCCTTCAAATGCAAAAGTTAATGATCAAATCTACTACTCGATATGAATCAAACAAAGTATCACTAGGTTTCTCAACTGTATTTCTCATGGCATGTTCTATACAGCTTCAATATTCTGCATATATAGACAGGCACGTTTGAAACATTTTAAAGATCATAATGGTATTTGACTATTTCCAATGTTCACACTCAATATAATTCATAAAGAATGCATATTAAATTCCTTACCATTTCTTCTGGGGTGCTAATCAAAACCAGGTCAGCATTTTCAGATAAACAGCTGTCTCTACTTGAGCTCCAATTCTTCTCTTCTTTAGAAAAATAATAGCATTTATCTTGGAAACCAATCCAATTATCTGGGCAAAAACACGGAGCATTCTGAGCTTTAACTGGAAATGAGATAAATACCTATTTTAAGAGCCAGAAGAAATAAGATGCCGCTGTGTCTTGAGATCATTGGAAAAAGACAGGATAGCGAGGTAAAAGATTATGATCATGGTCAGAATTGCACAACTACCGCATAAGTTGGAAAACAAATTTCATGTTAGGTTAAATGATAGCAGCTCGGAATTTGACAGTACACACATTTCTCTCAACTTCAGACTCAGACTAGACAGGCCTTCCTAGAGCCATCAGTGTGATTTCATTTGTATTGTCACTCTTGCCATTTCTGGGTGAATGAAATATAATGCAAGCCTAGCATTATCTGACCATAATAAAAATATTAATTTATGGTAACTGTTATAAATGTAGGAAACATGTTTTAATCTCTGTGAAAACAATGAAAATAATAAAACAAAACATAATTAACAAGATTTGTATTGAGTTTCCTGCTGTCAACTAGGTACCAGCATCACTGCATAATTCTGGGTTAACCAGTAAAAAGAACCCATACGAGAGTTAGAAGGTGGAAATAAAGCAGAAGTCATTATTCTTGGAGACCTTGAGCATAGCAGTTCACAGGCCTTTTCATGGGTTTCTCTTTTGTAGTCTTGGCAGCTAGATGTCTTAGTTCCTTACACATTCCTCATCTCTGGGTTCTCCAAACACGTTAGTGCTAATTTCTTACTAATGGTGAGAAAGTGGAGGTTTTTCCCTCTAGAATAAGGTACAAGGTAAGGACATCCCTTTACAAGATATTGTGGTTGGGTTAGTAGATGCAAACTACTCATTTAGAACGGATAAGAAATGAAATCTTGGAGTTCCCGCTGTGGCTCAGCAGAAACAAACCCAACTAGTATCCATGAGAATGCGGGTTTGAACCCTGGGCTTCCTCAGTAGTTAAGGATCTGGTGTTGCCTCAAGCTGAGGTGTAGGTTGTAGGCACAGCTCAGATCTGGCATTGCTGTGGCTGTGGTGTAGGCTGGCAGCTGTAGCTCTGATTTGTCCCTTAGCCTGGGAACTTCACAGGCCACATGTGCGGCCCTTAAAAAAAAAAAAAAGAAAGAAAGAAAAAGGAATGAGATCCTATGGTATAGCACAGGGTACAATATCCAATCTCTTGGGATAGAACATGATGAAAGAAGATATGAAAAAAAGAAAGTATATGTATGTATGACTGGGTCACTTTGCTGTACAGCAGAAATTGGCACAACATGGTAAGTCAACTATACTTTACTAAAAAATAATAAAATAGTGATGATGATAATAATAATAATAAAATGAAATGAAAAGGAGCTTAATAGTTTTGATCATCAAGAAAATGCCAAAGTCACAACAGGTATCAATAAATTTACCAACACATACTTATCAGAATGGCTGAAAATGGGTGAAACTGACAACAAAATGTTGACAAGTATGTTGAGCCACTGGCATTTTCATACACTTTTGGTTGGATTACCTATTATCTACAAAAATTGACCTATGAATACTCTACGGCATAATAAACCTTCTCATAAATATATTTCAAATGATATCCACTATTCACTAAAAGACTAAAAATATAAGGAGGTTCAAAGCTGCAGTAGTCAAAATGTGGCACAATCCAGACATCCATCCATCAAAAGTAGAATGATTCAAAAACTAATATACAACATGGAATACTTTACAGCGAGGATCTGCAAACTACAACCTGAGGCTAAATTTTCACATTTTTAAATAATCAAAATGACCAAAAAATTCAAAAATAAAAAATAATATGTTGTGACCCTTGAAAATTATGTCATATTCAAATGTTCATGTTCAATTATATTGAAACACAGACATTCTCAACTGTTTACTCATCATCTGTGGTTGATTTTGAACTACAAATACAGAGCTGTGACAAGAGGTCACAGAGCTAGCAAAGACAAAATTCTTTACTATCTGGCCCTTTGCAGAAAAAATTTCCTACCCTCTTCTACAAAAATGAGTTAATGGATGTCAGCTATCTGTTATGACATGGAAGAGTCATACAAACATAATGTGGAACAGAAGCAGCAAGAAGCAAAGGATATATGATTTTATTTACATAAACATTTTTAAATGGGCAAAACTAAACTTTGGCAACAGAAGTTAAAATAGTGATTGCCACCGGCATGGAAACGTTAAATGGACTGTGCGATTACCATGGTGAATGATTTTGTCATAATTATTTTCATATCTCCTCATGTCTTAATTGGTTGTGTAATTCATGATAATGCATGAATTGATACCCATTAACTATGTGATGGGAAAGAAGCGAGAATAGTGACAAAAGATTACAACTGAGACAGAAAGGAAAAGGATCATATACTAGGAAGCTCTGAAAATGAAAGATATAAGGGAAGAAATAGAGGAAGAAATTTACTCACCCAAGTAATAACTTAAAACCGCAATAACAACCAAAGATATGGCAAATGCACAAGCAAGGCACTTGACCATAATACCTGAAAAGAAATTAGATTGACATAAAACAGAGACTAAATCTGCATGTGTAACCATACCTAAAAAACTTCTTTAGGCAGTTTATTCTAATACCTCACAAGATGACACTTTTCTGTGTGTCAGATGGAAAAAAACAAAACAACCAACCTCATTTTACCATTTGAAAATTTCTCAGGACATACTTTTTAGCCATCCAGATGTTACTGTGGGTTTTACTGCCAGAGTCCAAGGAATCAAATATCTATGCCTCTTTAGGGTAGAGTTTCCTCAAGCTTGAAGTCAACCCCAGACCCTCAATATCCTTCCTCTATGGTGAAATATCAGCATATCCTAACATTCCTTGAATATTTCTAAGAAAATCTACTTTATAATTAATGGAAAGTTTATTTTAAAGGATAGACAGCACAGTATATTTGAAAGATTATAGAATAACCAATCAAAAGATTTAGGATGGTTATTTTTACGACAACTAAGCAAAGGGAACGTGGACAAGTTGGTTTTTTTTGGGGGGGGTGGTTCTGTATTCCCTGATTTTCAGATTCTTTAGAAAGGAATAAATCTCTTGTGAGGAATTGTTTTTCTCTTATTCATGCCCATTTAGGGAAAAAGTATTGTACATATGTTTCTTGATATGAAAACTTTTTATTATTTCATATGATTATAAAATAGTTATCCTTATAAAATTTCATGATATGAGAAAAATTATAGACGATACTTTAAGATAGACTCTAAACTTATTAGGAACATATATTCTTTCTTTTTTATCTAGTTGAGAACTAGTTGTTTTGTTGAACAAAATTTTTCTTTGGCGGATATATAAAAGAAATGAAATTTAAAACAAATCTAAATTTATAGTGTAAATTTAGTGTAAACTTAAGAGATAGCTAACATTTTCATTTGGGTTAATGCCCTTCCATCTATATATCTCTTTAATCCATTTTTACACATATCATATAACTTTTACCAAATGCATATAACTTTAAATGACTATGAGACAAGCAGAGACCGGGGACCTGGGACTCTTTGCTGCAGTGGCTGCAGTGCTAGCACCTGGACAAACATCTCCAGCAGCAGAATACAAAGAAACTATAGGGGACTAAAAGTAACTGCGTACATGCCCAGCTGGGGCAAATTTGGGGCAAGATACAAAATAACTAAAAACCTAACTGGTACTTCTGAAGAGCAGAGAGCAAAAGCAGGGTGTCAGTAGCAAAAATAGGGTATTATGCAGGCCCCTAGCATACAACACCACCAAAGGGTGGGCACACCACCTAAGCCACCCCTCTGGCCTGACCCCCAGACCCACCCCTACCTTAGCTCCATGTAGGGAACCAGCTTGCCTCCCCAGCAAGGGAGCAAGCAAGGGAAACTGCTGTTTGTTTTCACTTCCTCCTGATACAGTAGGGGCCCAAATAAAGACTTGCTTATTCTCTAAGTTTGTAAGTCTGTTTCAGTATTGTATATAGGTTCATTTTTGTCATGTTTTAGACTCCACATATAAGTGATAGCATATGGTATTTGTCTTTCTCTTTCTGACTTACTTCACTTAGTATGAGAAACTTTAATTGCATCCATGTTGTTGCAAATGCCATTATTTCATTTTTTATGGCTGCATAGTATTCCATATCACATATGGACCACATTTTCTTGGTCCATTCATCTGCTGATGAACATTTAGATTGTTTCCATGTTCTTGGCTATTGTCACAGACCTAGAGCACAGACTTGTGGTTGCCAAGGAGGAGAGAGGAGAGAGTGGGATGGACTGGATGGGGATTTGGGGGTTGACAGGTGCAAACTATTACATTTAGAATAGATAAGCAATGAGGTCCTACTGTATAGCACAGGGAATAATATCTAGTCTCTTGGGATAGAACATGATGAAAGATAGTATGAAAAAAAGAATGTATATATACATATGACTGGATCACCATGATTTACAGCAGAAATTGGCACAACACTGTAAATCAACTATACATTAATCAAAAAAAAAAAAAAAAAAAAGCCTTGCCTGAATTTTCCTTTCCGGCTTCTTATCAATTTCCATTGATTAAGAAGGCCAAGAGCCCTGGGACAGTAATAAGTACAACCATCATGTGCCCATTGTTTTATGTTCTAATGTTTTCAGTCAACAATTTGTTGTTTTTCCCATCTGTGGCAAATTGTTAAAAAAATGGCCTCCAAAGAATCATGACTCTCTGTGTCCACCACTCCTTTGACACGTGATCTGATCTTGCTATTTCTTCCACCAAGAGGTATACTGTATTTTCCAACACTTGAATGTGAATTGATCATGTGGTCAGTTTTGACCAGCAATGTGGTAGCAGTGATGCTCTGGGACTTTAGAAAACCGTAATAGATCTTGACCATCTCTTGACCAATAAGGCAATCTCTCTTTTTTAAATTAAAAGATATGTATGTTCTGTGCTTTCAGGTCTGGTTTACAATGGAAATTAAATAAAAGAAGGTTTTATTATGTTTTCTTGTGTTAGCTCTCTGACTTTTCCATAATTTTACTATGGGGTGGGGGAGTGAAAAATTATTTACTGCTAGATTAAGCAGAATCATTTATTTACACATATGCGTTCTTTTTTCTCATATTATCATGCTCCGTCACAAGTGACCATAGTTCCCAGTGCTGTACAGCAGGATCCCCTTGCTTATCCATTCCAAAGGCAATAGTTGGCATCTATTAACAACAATCATTTTTTAAATATATTTTCCTATTCATTGTTTCAAGCAGGTCTTCAGGCTTTTTTGGTATCCTTTCGCCCAGATTAAATAAGAGAGCCTTTCATTAAAAAAAAAAAAATCCTAGCTTATTAAATAGATAATTCTGAGACTCATAGAGGGCTTTAGATCAGAGGAGAGATACCTCTAAGCCACAGGGGGAAAACCAGGTAGTTCGTATCCTGACAATATGAGAAATGATTATTTTTATTTACATATGATAATGAGTCTTTTCTATCGCCAAGTTGGCAAGTTATTAGATCATTCGATCTTGTGATGTATTTAGAAATATCCCTCCTGCAAATGCAACAGCCTCAATCAAGATGCATATGCCATGAATGTGGCAAACAGAGTGGCTTTCCTCATACATTTAGCGCAGATATAGCAGAACTAATGGCAAAGGGTTATTAACGTTGAGATATATCTTTTTACACGTAGTCGGTGAAAAGTGGTGACTAAAAAGACCCTCTTGAGATTTAGTGTCTTATGAAACTTGGGAAATTTCACATAACCCTGGAAGAATCTCCCTACTCTCAATACCACCAAACCACCAAGACTAAAGTTCCTGTCAGCTCAGTGAAAGGAGGACTTAGAGTGACAATTAGTTTGATTTAAGGCACTAAAGAATTGGAAATTTATTGTACTTCTGAAAATGCAGAACCTGGTAGGTTTATTCTCTATTTAACCTACTTCCTAAGCCCTAAAATCTAGTTTTCTACACTCAGGATAAATAGCTTTCACTTTATAAGTTCCTTCTTTCTATTCTTTTACTCAATTCTCCCTACCTGTATACTGAACAAATATCCAAAAAACAAAAACCACAGAAAATGCTGGTCTCCCACTATGAATTAATTTAGTATTGAAAGATGAATGTCAAAGCTGTTCAGCCCTCATAATGTATTCAACTAAGGGATGTTAAAGAAAACAAAAACAGAAACAAAAACGAAAACAACAGGAGTTCCTGTCCTGGATCAGGGGAAACAAATCTGACTAGCATCCCTGAGGACGCAGTTTTTATCCCTGGCCTAGCTCAGTGGGTTAAGGATCCAGTGTTGCGGTGAGCTGTAGCGTAGGTCACAGACATGGCTCAGATCTGGTGTGGCTGTGGCTGTGGCTGTGGCGTAGGCCAGTGGCTACAGCTCTGATTCAACCCCTAGCCTGGGAATCTCCATATGCCTCAGGTGGGGCCATAAAAAAAAAAGAAAGAGAAAGAAGAAAAGAAAAGAAAACCAAACCAAACCAAAAAACAAACAGTTAACACCCCAGGGCAGCTCCATAAAAACCTATTTAATTAACAATGTAACTGAAATAGTTCTATATCCAACACTCTTATAATCTAAGCAGCTAAAGACTATAATTATTTTTCCCACAAAGAAGCTTTACTGATAAATACTGTCTCAGATTCTGATATTGATCTTCTCCAAAGAGAGATAAGAGAAAAGATCCAGGGTGACCAATGAATTTAAAACTAAACAAAGTCCCTTTTTTTCCTAGTTCACAGCTATAGAAAAAAAAACATAAAATAGCAATATGTAGAAAGAATAAAATAAAATATTTTAAAAATACAAAAAAATTTAAATGAATTATATCATACCTAAGTTACTACTATTCCAATGGTGTCTACAATTTAAAATTACATATCTATATGTAATAGAGATACACATGCTGTATAATATTAAGGAACTTTGATAATATATGTAATATATATGATTTATACATAAAATACATAAATTGCTACTATTGATTGGTATGTAAGGTAGATTAACACTGGTTTTATGAGTGGATAGAAAGCATTATTTATTTATTTATTTATTTATTTATTTTCTTTGAGGTTTATTTTTTTTAATTTTTTTTTTATAATTTTTTTTATTTTCCCACTGTACAGCAAGGGGGTCAGGTTATCCTTACATGTATACATTACAATTACATTTTTTGCCCCCACCCTTTCTTCTGTTGCAACATGAGCATCTAGAGAAAGTTCTCAATGCTATTCAGCAGGATCTCCTTGTAAATCTATTCTAAGTTGTGTCTGAGAAGCCCAAGCTCCCGATCCCTCCCACTCCCTCCCCCTCCCATCAGGCAGCCACAAGTCTCTTCTCCAAGTCCATGATTTTCTTTTCTGAGGAGATGTTCATTTGTGCTGGATATTAGATTCCAGTTATAAGTGATATCATATGGTATTTGTCTTTTTCTGGCTCATTTCACTCAGTATGAGATTCTCTAGTTCCATCCATGATGCTGCAAATGGCATTATGTCATTCTTTTTTATGGCTGAGTAGTATTCCATTGTGTATATATACCACCTCTTCCGAATCCAATCATCTGTCGATGGACATTGGGTTGTTTCCGTGTCCTGGCTATTGTGAATAGTGCTGCAATGAACATGCGGGTGCACGTGTCTCTTTTAAGTAGAATTTTGTCCAGATAGATGCCCAAGAATGGGCTTGCGGGGTCATATGGAAGTTCTATGTATAGATTTCTAAGGTATCTCCAAACTGTTCTCCATAGTGGCTGTACCAGTTGACATTCCCACCAACAGTGCAGGAGGGTTCCCTTTTCTCCACAGCCCCTCCAGCACTTGTTATTTGTGGATTTATTAATGATGGCCATTCTGACTGGTGTGAGGTGATATCTCATGGTAGTTTTGATTTGCATTTCTCTTATAACCAGCGATGTTGAGCATTTTTTCATGTGTTTGTTGGCCATCTGTATATCTTCTTTGGAGAAATGTCTATTCAGGTCTTTTGCCCATTTTTCCATTGATTGACTGGTTTTCTTGCTGTTGGGTTGTCTAAGTTGTTTATATATTCTAGAGATTAAGCCCTTGTCCGTTGCATCATTTGAAACTATTTTCTCCCATTCTGTAAGTTGTCTTTTTGTTTTCTTTTGGGTTTCCTTTGCTGTGCAAAAGCTTTTCAGTTTGATGAGGTCCCATGGGTTTATTTTTTGCTCTAATTTCTATTGCTTTGGGAGACTGACCTGAGAAAATATTCATGAGGTTGATGTCAGAGAGTGTCTTGCCTATGTTTTCTTCTAGGAGTTTGATGGTGTCCTGTCATATATTTAAGTCTTTCAGCCATTTGGAGTTTATTTTTGTGCATGGTGTGAGGGTGTGTTCTAGTTTCATTGCTTTGCATGCAGCTGTCCAGGTTTCCCAGCAATGCTTGCTGAATAGACTTTCTTTTTCCCATTTGATGTTCTTGCCTCCCTCGTCAAAGAGTAATTGACCATAGGTGTCAGGGTTTATTTCCGGATTCTCTATTCTGTTCCATTGGTCTGTCTGTCTGTTTTGATACCAGTACCACACTGTTTTGATGACTGTGGCTTTGTAGTATTTCTTGAAGTCTGGGAGAGTTATGCCTCCTGCTTGGTTTTTGTTTCTCAGGATTGCTTTGGCGATTCTGGGTCTTTTGTGGTTCCATATAAATGTTTGGATTGTTTGTTCTAGTTCTGTGGAAAATGTCATGGGTAATTTGATAGGGATTGCATGGAATCTGTAGATTGCTTTGGGTAGTATGGCCATTTTTACAATATTGATTTTCCCAATCCAGGAACATGGAATATCTTTCCATTTCTTCACATCTTCTTTGATTTCTTTGATGAAAGTTTTATAGTTCTTGGCATATAGGTCCTTTACCTCCTTGGTCAGGTGTATTCCAAGGTATTTGATTTTGTGAGGTGCAATTTTAAAAGGTATCGTATTTTTGTATTCCTTTTCTAATAGTTCATTGCTGGTATACAGAAATGCAACTGACTTCTGAATGTGAATCTTATATCCTGCTACTTTGCTGAATTTATGAATCAGTTCAAGTAGTTTTGGGGTTGAGTCCTTAGGGTTTTCTATGTATAGTATCATGTCATCTGCATACAGTGACAGTTTGATCTCTTCTCTTCCTATATGGGTGCCTTTTATTTCTTTTGTTTGTCTAATTGCTGTGGCTAGGACTTCCAAAACTATGTTGAAGAGCAGTGGTGAGAGTGGGCATCCCTGTCTTGTTCCAGATTTGAGTGAGAAGGCTTTCAGTTTTTCCCCATTGAGGATTATATTTGCTGTGGGTTTCTCATAAATGGCTTTGATTATATTCAGGAATGTTCCCTCTATACCCACTTTGGTGAGGGTCTTGATCATGAATGGATGTTGGACTTTGTCAAATGCTTTTTCTGCGTCTATTGAGATGATCCTATGATTTTTGACTTTTTCTTTGTTAATGTGGTGTATGATGCTGATTGATTTGCGTATGTTGAACCATCCTTGTGAACCTGGGATGAACCCAACCTGGTCATGGTGTATAATTTTTTTGGTATGTTGTTGGATTCGGTTGGCTAAGATTTTGTTGAGAATTTTGCATCTGTATTCATCAATGATATTGGGCGATAGTTTTCTTTTTGGTGGTATCTCTGTCTGGTTTTGGAATGAGGGTGATGGTGGCATCATAGAATGTCTTTGGGAGTATTCCTTCTTCTTCAACCTTTTGAAAGAGTTTAAGGAGGATGGGCACCAACTCCTCTTTATATGTTTGATAAAATTCACCTGTGAAGCCATCTGGTCCTGGACTTTTATTTGTAGGGAGTGATTTTATGACCTCTTCCATTTCATTTCTAGTGATCGGTCTGTTCAGTTGGTCTGTTTCTACTTGCTTCAATTTTGGCAGGCTGTAAGATTCTAGAAAATTGTCCGTTTCTTCCAGATTGTCAAACTTGTTGCCGTATAGTTGTTCATAGTATTCTCTAATGGTTTTTTGTATTTCTGCTGTATCCGTTGTGATTTCTCCTTTTTCATTTATAATTTTGGTGATTTGGGTTCTTTCTCTCCTCTTTTTAGTGAGTCTGGCCAGGGGTTTGTCCATTTTGTTCACCTTTTCAGAGAACCAGCTCTTGGTTTTATTAATTTTCTCTATTATTTTTTGAGTCTCTATTTTATGGATTTCTTCTTTGATCTTTATAATTTCCTTCCTTCTGCTGACTTTAGGACTTTTATGTTCTTCTTTTTCGAATTCATTTAGGTGGAGGGTTAAGTTGTCAATTTGGGATCTTTCTTCTTTTTTGAGAAAGGCCTGTATTGCTATAAATTTCCCTCTGAGCACTGCTTTCGCAGCATCCCATAATTTTGAGAGGTTGTGTCTTCATTATCATTTGTTTCAAGGTAGTTTTTAATTTCCTTCTTGATTTCCTCATTGACCCATTGGTTTTTTATAGCTGTTGTTTAGTCTCCATGCAGTAGGTTTTTTCTCTTTCCTTTCCCATGGTTGGTTTCTAATTTCATGGCGTTGTGGTCAGGAAGATACTTGAGATAATTTCTATGCTCCTAAATTTATTGAGATTAGCTTTGTGTCCCATATGTGGTCAATTCTTGAGAATGTTCCATGAGCATTTAGAAGAATGTGTATTCTGCTTTTTTTGGATGTAGTGTCCTGAAGATATCAATTAAGTCTAACTTTTCTATTGTTTCCTTTAGGATCTCTGTTGCTTTATTGGTTTTCTGTCTAGAGGATCTGTCCATTGATGTGAGGGGGTGTATTAAGTCTCCTACTAATTGTATTCTCATCAATTCTCCCTTTATGTCTGTTCATATTTTGTTGTATGTATCTGGGGTGCTCCTACTATTTTGGGCGAGTGATCTAATCTGGATGGATCCCTTAATCATTAGTAGTGTCCTTCTTTGTCTTTCTTTATGTCTTTTGTTTTAAAGTCTATTTTGTCTGATATGAGCGTTGCGACTCCTGCTTTTCTGTCATGTCTTGGCGTTGAAATATTTTTCCCCACCCTTTCACTTTCATCTATGTATCTTTTTGTCCTAAGAGTGGTTTCTTGTAGGCAGCATATTGAAGGTTTTTGCCTTTTTATCCACTCAGCCCCTCTGTGTCTTTTGATTGGGGCATTCAGTCCATTACATTTAAGGTGATAATTGATAGATGATTATTTATTGCCATTTGAACCTCGTGTTCCAGTTGATTCTATGGTTCTCCATTCTTCCTTTCTTTTTTTTTTTTGGTTGGATGGTCTCCGTTTATTATCTGCTTGAGTGTATTTTTTTTTTTCATTTTTTGCAAGTGCAATATTTGCTTTTGGCTTGTGGTTGCCCTGTTTTTTAATTATCTAACCCCTTCCCATATTTTGTGTTTTTAGCCTGATGGTCCTGTAAGTTCAAACACTTCATTACTATATTAAAATTAAGAAGAGAAACATACAAACAAAAAAAAAAGGGTTATTTATTTCCTAACATTTCTTGCCCACATTTTATGGTTTTGATGACTCTTTTTTATTTTTTTCTTTTTGATTTTATTTTGTTTGAAGCATGTTCATGATTAAATCTGTATGCTGGCTTATTGAGTGACTGCTCTCTGATTGCGGTTTCCTCAGTCCTAGTTCTTCCTCTTTTTTTTTTCTTTTCTTTTTTCTTCCCTTTCCTTCTCTTTCTTTTTGGTTTAGAGAAGCCCTTTCAATATTCCTTTAACCTGGTTTTTGTGTTGCTGTATCTTTAAGTTTTTTGTTTGTTGGAAAAAATTTTTATTTCCCTTCTGTTTTAAATGATATTCTTGCTGGATAGAGTATTCTAGGTTGCATATTTTTTACTTTTAGCACTTTAAATATCTCTTGCCATTCCCTCCTGGCCTGTAGTGTTTCTGTAGAGAAATCAGCTGATATTCTTATGGGGGTTCCCTTGTAGGTAACATTCTGTTTTTCTCTTGCTGCCTTTAGGCCCTCTCTTTATCACTAACTTTTGCCATTTTTATTATGATGTGTCTTGGTGTGGGTCTGTTTGGTTCAGTTTGTTTGGGGTCCTCTGTGCTTCTTGTATCTTGAACCCAGTATCCTTTAGATTTGGAGGTTCCATCGATAGTTTTCTTCAAATATATTTCCATTCCCTTATCTTTTTCTACTCCTTCTGGAATTCCTATTATGCATAGATTGGCCTGCTTTATATTATCCCATAGGTCTCTTATATTGCTTTCCAGTTTTTTGATTCAGTTTTCTGTCTGTTGACCAGATTGAGTGATTTCCATTATTCTATCTTCCATATCACTGATTCGTTCTTCTGCATTATTCATTCTGGTTTTTACTGCCCTTAGTTCAGTTTGCTCTCTGCAAATGAATGTTCTAGTTTTTCTTGGCTCCTCTTATTTTTCAGTTCCTTTCTGAGGGTATCTGCATTCTGTTCGTATCTTCTCTTAATTCCTTCAGTATTTTCACTATTTCTCTTTTGAACTCCAGGTCTGTCAGACTGCAGAGATCTGTTTCATTGTTGACTGTTTTAGGTGAGTTCTCCTGTTGGTTTGACTGGGGGTGGTTTCTCAGCTTCTTCATCTTGCTTGTTGTTTTCTTTCTCCTGAGGGAGTTGTACTCTCCATTATAGGGCAGTGTTTGCCTTGTCACTGCCGTGGAATATTTCCTGAGGGCTGGTGTTGGTCAATCTTTTTTGAGGCAGTGTAGCTTTTCTGGAGTGTTGATGGGGCTAACAGTGTTTCTTTGAAGCAAAGGAGGACTTCCTGAGGGCAGACAGGACTGGGAGGTCCACACCACGACGGTAGCAGATTTCACTTGGTCATGCAGAGCTTGCTCTGGTGTTTTTAGGCTGTGGGCTTCTTGCAGGGGGCTGGCGGTGTTGGGCAGCTGTTCCTCAGGAGTGCAGCACCCCCTGGGGGCTGGAGCAGCTATCTGGGTCACTGAGAACCTAAGAGGCTCTTCCCTAGGGCAGCCCAACTCAGAAGGACGGCCTGAGAATGTAGGCGGATCTTTTCACAGTCTGGCCAAGCTTGTTGCAGCTTTTCTGGGCTGCAGGGGCTCTTCCAGGGGGCTGGTCGTGCTGAGCAGCTATTCTGCGGGAGTGGGGCACCCCCTGGGGGCTTGGGCGGGTAGCAGGGCCGCTGGAAACCCAAGAGGCTCCTTCCCGGGGCAGCCCGACTCAGAAAAACTGTCCGAGAATTAGGCAGATCTATTCACAGCCTGGCTAGGCTTGTTCTAGCTTTTCTGGGCAACAGGCCTTTTCTCAGGGGCTGGTGGTGTTTGGTGCTGCTCTGCAGAAGTGTAGCCCCTCCAAAGGGCAAGCAGGCCTATGCAGGGACAGCCCCTGCGGTGGTAGGCTTCAGGCAATTGTTGAGGCCAGCCCTCCTGGATGGCAGGCAGCCCCAGGTTCGGCGAGAGCGTAGGGGGTGGCAGGGGTGGGGGGAGGGGATGCACTGGGAAGCACAGCTTTCAGCTAGCTAGCGGGCCTGTAAGCTTGCTGTGGCGTGGGGGGTATTCTATGGGGACCCACCCCTTCTTCTCTCCCCTCCCCAGACCAGGCTCTTCTCCCAGGTTCCCCCTGATGCGGCTTTCCACTTCCCCGCCCCTAGAGTATTGCTCCCTTCCTCTGCCACAGCTTTGTTTTCTAGTCTCCCAAGGCAGTCTCTGTCCCGTCAAATGGTTTCTAGACCTCCCAAGCAGTTTCCGCTCCGCCCCGCCCCCCCCAGCCCGTTCTCGGGGTCTAACCTCTGGAGCCGAGGACTCAGTGCCCAGCCTCCACCCAGGCGTCTCAATTTTTGGTGACTGTGCCCGTAGTTCAGATGGTCCGTTCCATTCTTGATAGGCTTTTCCATACTCCAACTTACTGCTACACTCTTCTCTGCATCTGGAGATTCCTCCAGTTCGTTTGATCTTTCCCCCGTGTAGGTGACTTTCCAGGGTGCGGGATCCCTTTCTCCTCCGCAGTTCCCTTTCGGGAGCGCCCGTCCCGCTCGGATTCACCTTCTCTCACTCTCCTCTTTTCTCCCGTTCTGCCCAGTAATGTCACGAACTTCTTGCCGTTATTGGAGTTTAGGTTCTTCTGCCAGCGATTGGTTGCTGTTCTGTGCGAGTCATTTATTCTGTAGATGTGCTTTTTTTTGTTGTGTTTGTGGGAGATGGCGAGCGTGTCCCCCTACTCCTCCGCCATCTTGTCCTCTTCCCTTTTTTATTTATTTTTAACATTTGGGTTTCTTCTTTAATGGTTTGCCTGTTCCTAGCCCTTATTATTATTGTTTTGCTTTAATTAGATTACTTTCTTTGTCTTATCATACAGTGGGGTAATCTTAGTATTTCTGAAAATTGAGTGGCTAGGCTTTTCACATTTTATGAAATTATTTTAAACTGTTTAAATTTTAAACTATTTAAATTTCAATGTAGTCAAAGTTATTAATTTTTTTGGAGCTTACACATTCATTTTTTTGGAGCTTACACATTCATGTTTGTTTAATAAGCTCATTTTACTTAGAGTCCTAAATATAGGCTACCACTCTTACTTGTAGAAGTACTACAAGTTGCTCTTTATGTTTCAGTATTTACTCATCTGAGATTTGAGATTTTTTTCTATATGAGATGATATAGAAATATAGAATTATGTTGTTTTATATGGATTACTAATTTTTCTAGCATCATTTATAATACTCCATTATTTTACTTTTGCTGAAATGCCATTTATCAATATATACATTCTGTGTCATTAACAGAATCTAATCAATCACTTGTTTAATTCTGCAGTTATAACCACACAATCTGAAATACTAAAGCTTATTGTCTGGTTTGGTTAATTCTTAAAACATTTGGTTTAGATATTTTCATGTTGTCATCTAATTTTTGATCCCATTTTCCCCAGCCCACTTGGATCTAACCTCAGACAGAAAAATTAAGTTGTTAAAAAAAAAAAAAAAAAAAAGAGGGAGTTCCTGTTGTGGCGCCGTGGTTAACGAATCCGACTAGGAACCATGAGGTTGCGGTTGGATCCCTGGCCTTACTCAGTGGGTTAAGGATCCGGCATTGCCATGAGCTGCGCTGTAGGTTGCAGACGCGGCTCGGACCCATGTTGCTGTGGCTGTGGCTGTGGCCAGCAGCTGTAGCTCTGATTCAACCCCTAGCCTGGGAACCTCCATATGCCGTGGGAGTGGCCCTCAAAAGGCAAAAAGACAAAAAAAAAAAAAAAAAGAGGACTAAAGTATTTATGCATTCTAATCTGGACTACTGCAACATTTTTGAATCCTGCATACTCTGGTAGATTGAAATGAAATTAAACAGCAAATGTTTTAAAACTCACGGTAGTCTCCAAATCACATATTGTAGTATGTAATGCATTTTAGTTTCATTTCCCCCCTGCCCTGCCCTTCACCTTATTTGACTATAAAGAGTCCTGTTGATATAACTTCAAAAGATTATCTTGTTAGATGTAGAATTTGGATTTCACCTACTCTGAACTCGCTATTTAAAGCATCCAATACTACCAAACTGTTTTCTCAGTTTTTTTGGTTTGGTTGTATTTTGTTTGTTTGTTTCATTTTGTTTTAGTACATTTTCTTTTCTTCTGCATTTTAAAATAGCCAGAGATTTCTCAGGAACATCAGAGTTCCAGCAATTGTTTAGATAAGCGTAGAGGAGACAGATAACCATTATACTCTTAAGTACTTCTAAAGTGCAATTTATCCTGACTCCACTCATGGCACATGAACAGTCTTTGAAAATATTACAAATATTTGCTATTTATTTTGTATCATGTATGAATTCTAGGCGTGGACTGACTACATGGTTCACACTTAAACTTCAGTACGAGGGAAGCTAAATTTGAACTGTGTTATTTACAGATAATCTTCCTCCATTATCAATTAAGATAAAATGAATATGAATTGTAAGGGCAAGATATCAATTACAAATCTGAATTCCGTTATAATTTTTATTTATGATGAAGTTAACTGAAAAGGGAATTTTTTTTTTGCCTCGATGGAAGAAATTACAAAACCCAATTCCTGTCTTCTAAACTTTTGTTTAACATTTTCCTTTAGTAAATACTAATTTCAGCAAACAACCTTCATTCTAAACAAGTGAAAATGTTCTTACCTAGCTTCTTTTTTGTGGTTTCTTGATTTCTTTCACTGGTTTGCTGCACTCCTTCACCCACAGTAGGTAACTGGATGTCTTGTGGCCTTTGGTCCAACATCTCTCTTCAAAGTTTTAACTTTTAATATAAAAAATGTTTTTACAGCACAGCTCCAAACTAGATGCAGCTTTAAAGCAAAACACACTTTTAAGCAGTGTTCTCAAAACGAAAGTAATCATGTAATCATGCCGTGTGCCTCCCACGAAATAAATGCTAAACAAAACAATTGCTGGAAATGACGGAAGTTCCGGCAAGCATCGAAACACAGTCATACGGCCTTCCTTCCTCAAAAGAAGATCTTCCCCTGAACCATAAAGCAAAAAAAATTTCAGGTGGCTATTTTTTAAATTCTACCAACATTGATCCAAAACTATTTTCCTTCCAGAGCCATAGGAGATAAGAATACTAGTTAATTAAAAGGCATGCCTTAGGACATTATGGTTTAATCATCATGTGTTAAGAAATTACCATCTCAAGAGCGATGAAATTAAAGCAAAGAAATCTATGCTTTAAAGTGGCAACTGAAACCACAATAAGAAGTATTTCCTTTGTCAAACGTCAACATCATGTGTGACAGTCCCTGCACAGACACACACACACACACACACACACACACAAAAAAAAAAAACAAAGGAGAAAAAGGAAAAGAAAATTAAAAAGTACTCAGAATGTTATCAATATCCAAGATGATAATGCCATTATGCTAGCGGTATCAGGACACTATTTCTTTTTCAAATCTGTCATCATCAGAATTTTCAAATGATTTAAAAATAAACTCAAAATGGCTTAAAGACTTAAGACAGGACACCATAAACCTCGTAGAAGAGAACATAGGCAAAACATTCTCTGACATCAACCACACAAATGTTTTCTTAGGTCTGTCTCCCAAAGCAACAGAAATAAAAGCAAAACTAAACCAGTGGGACCTAATCAAACTGACAAGCTTTTGCACAGCAAGGGAAACCATACAAAAAAACCAAGAAACAACCAAAAAAAAAACACAAAAAGACAACCTATGGAATGGGAGAAAATAGTTTCAAATGATGCAACTGATAAGGGCTTAATCTCTAAAATATACAGACAACTTATACATTTCAATAGCAAAAAAAACAAACAAACAAAAAAAACCAACAAACCAACTGAAAAATGGGCAAAAGACCTGAATAGACATTTCTCCAAAGAAGATATACAGATGGCCAACAAGCACATGAAAAAATACTCAACATCACTGATTATTAGAGAAATGCAAATCAAACTACTATGATACCAAATCACACCTGTCAGAATGGCCATCATTAATAAATTCACAAATAACAAATGCTGGAGACGGTATGTGGAAAAAAGAACCCTCCTACACTGTTGGTGGGAATGTAAATTGGTACAACTGCTATGGGAAAACAGTATGGAGGTACCTCAGAAAAGTAAATATAGAACTAACATAGGACCCAACAATCCCACTTTTGGGCATAAACCCGGACAAAACTTTCATTGAAAAATATACATGCACCTGTATGTTCATTTCAGCACTATTCACAGCAGCCAAGACATGGAAACAACCTAAATGTCCACTGATAGAGGAATGGATTAAGAAGATGTGGTATATATACACAATGGAATACGACCCAGCCATAAAAAGAACAAAATAATGCTATTTGCAGCAACATAGATGGAACTAGAGACTCTCATACTAAGTGAAGTAAGTCAGAAAGAGAAAGACAAATACCATATGATATCACATATCTGAATCTAATATATGGCACAAATGAAATTTTCCACAAAAAGGAAACTCATGGACTTGGAAAACAGACTTGTGGTTGCCAAAGGGGAGGGAGTGGGATGGAATGGGAGTCTGGGGTTAGTTAATTGATGCAAACTATTTCACTTGGAGAGTTTAAGCAGTGAGAGCACAGGGAACTATACCCAGCCACTTGTGATGGAATATGATGGAGGATAATGTGAAAAAAAGAATATATATATATATATGACATGTGACTGGGTCAGTTTGCAGTACAATAGAAATTGACAGAACATTGTAAATCAACTACAATGAAAAAATAAAAATCATAAAATAAAAAATCACACATTCACCTCCATCACTTTTGCTCTTTTAACATTTTTCAGTTTTGTGGTCCTGCAGTTAAATTTGTCCAAATAGGAGGATAGAATATACAAAATTCTGTTAGCTTGTATAAATATGAATATTTAAACAACAGGATGTGTGAGCCTCAATTTGTTTTCCGGCCTCAGACTCTGTAAATCTTACAGGAAGTCACATACAATCAGATGTGTTTGGCAAACGGAATTCCCTGGCCGGGGATCAGATATGAGTCATAGTTGCAACCTATGCTGCAGCTCCAGCAATGCTGGATCTTTAACCCACTGTGGCGGGCCAGATAACAAACCTGCATCCCAGCTGTCCAGAGACACCACCAATCCCATTACACCACAGCACGAACTCCTTTTGTCCGTTTTCAATTTAGTTATTGGCTTACTACTGAGTTGTAAGAGTTCTTTATGTATTTTGAATATGAATTCCCTCATCCTACGTATGTTTTAAATGTTGATTCCCAGCCTTCTTCTAGGAAGAAGAATTAAAACAGATTTAAAAGACTGAAAATAATAAATGAATTATCTGGTAACCCAGTATAAGTAGCATGGGGTGGGGGGCGATAGGCCAGGTTGGCACTGATTGGGAAAGCCAAGGAGTAAGAGTGTGTGTTGCAATTTTAATAGGGTATTCAGAGTAGGCATCACCGAGAAGAGGGGATTTGAGGAAACTTGGAGGAGAGGGAGAGAGCCATGGTAGATTTATGGGAGTTTATCATCTTAGAAGAACTGCTGAAGATCCTAAAGCTGGAATATACCTGGCATACTCTAAAAAGAAGTCATTTGTGTCTGAAGGAGGGAAAATTGTGGGAGCTGAGGTCAGATAAGCACCAAGTTAATTTTGATTTTTCCATTCTAAGGTCTTGGTTAACATGCTAAGTGAAATGGGGAACTGGTGAACTACCTTAACCAGAACAGTGTTTTCATCTGACCCACGGTCTAAAGGTTCACTGGGTGCTGTCAATTGGTAGCCTCCTGGAAATTGTGCATAGCCCTGTCCATTACAATCCTGACATTCCCTCTCTAACCCTTGTTTGCTATTCTCCTCTCTCCCTCCTTATCTATAAAATTCTCATCGAACACTGTGGTTCTTTTCAGTGTGATCTTGATCTCAGTATGAACTGATTTCAATCCCGTCATTAGGAGATGCAAGGTGGCACTCTTGAGATGTGAGTCACCATTGCAGAGACTCCTAGTGAAAATACACAAGGGCCATTTCACATCCTTCTTTTGCCGATGGTGCTTATCTTTTTGTAGCATAGTCATCCGAAAAATTTAGAAATGTTTTTCTTTTTGCACAGCATGTAAATCATACTTTAATGAAGCATGTCTTCAACCTGCTAACACATTTTACACACTATGAAATCCTAGCCCTTGTGCAGAAGAAAGAATAATGTTGACAAAATTTGCTTCTGGTGATGCTGTACATGGCTTCTATTTTTTTCTATGCTATTTTCCATATTGTTTGAATCTTTACAATGGGCATGAGACAGACCTGTGTTGAAAATGTAGTTCTCTTTGTCTAGATACTCATGTTGCAACAGAACAAAGGGTGGGGGAAAAAATGTAATTGTAATGTATACATGTAAGGATAACCTGACCCCCTTGCTGTACAGTGGGAAAATAAAAAAATTATTTAAAAAATACAATAAAAAAAGAGAAAATAACAAAGTCCTATATAGCATAGAGAATTATATACAATATCCTGTAATAAAGCATAATGGAAAAGGAAGTGAAAAAGAAAAAAAAATGTAGTTCTATCATTTAATACAGCCTTAGGTAAATAAAGTTTTCATTTGTCCATTTATCTAAGAAAAATTGCTATGAAATGTTCATCTTCGAAGGGTGAAAACACTGGCATAGTTAAGTGTATAAACCAATACTTAGAAGAGGATTACTCATTGTGTTTGTAAATGTAAACA
Source organism: Phacochoerus africanus (assembly GCF_016906955.1). Lineage (NCBI taxonomy): Eukaryota > Metazoa > Chordata > Mammalia > Artiodactyla > Suidae > Phacochoerus > Phacochoerus africanus. The sequence goes on along the minus strand of NC_062550.1, from coordinate 65,717,016 downwards.
TAAAGAAAAAATATTAACTATTAAAAAGTTAACAGATTTGTAATGAAAACTAGATGTTGATTCTCTCCCTTTCTCTCTCAGATATATATTGACATACTATCTGGAATCAAAATCCCATAGCTCTGTGAAAGACCAGATTTCTTCAACTCATTCAGGCTTCTTTCCTCATGTTCTGCTCCATCTCCAAATACTCCTGCTCTGCTCACCATGACTCATCCTGCAAAGCCTGACTCCTTCACTGGTGTCAGGAGCAACGGCAACCACAAACCCATTTGATGTAAATAATTCTTATGTTTAGTAACTTGAACAAAATTCTAGGGAATCATGGACAGTTGTACTTGGCTTGGTGCAAATTTATCTCCATGGGGTTTGGTCCATGAGAGGGATGCAAACTAAAACCTCAATTCATCCCAATTTATTTCGGAAAGCCTATGGGCTGTCTTTCCAAACTCTAAATGCATTATATACCGTGCAAGGCTGAGAGAAACACTCAATGTTCACCTCATGCCATGCTTCATCTCTTTTGTCTCCTTTAGGCAGATGTAATTAAATTCCAGGTAAGTAGAGGCATCCTTCACTCTCTTCCCTTTACCCTCTGAAGTATGCAGATTAATCGGTTATGACCAAGACCACCATCACCCCTACAGGCTTACATGCACCAACTTACGGGTCTAGCCACACCGTGTAAAAGCTCAGTTTAGTCTCCTGGCTTCTTAGAAAAGTAATGAATGAGATAAATATCATTTTAAAATTTCATCAGTGAACTTAAAAGCATATGTTTGATGGGAAGGAAAATATATCGATATGAATTTATAATAGACAAAAGATAGCTTTTCTAATCACTTTATTTCCTTTGTGGGGAAACTCTTTACCTAAGGGCAAAAACTTCTTCTGCTGCATATGTGTTTTTTGGCATCATCGCAGTCAGCGCTGCTTATGCCTGACTTAAAGATGTAGGCACAGTTTCCATCTCCTTCAATATTAAACCTGGAACAAAACAAAGAGATTAGTTCTTTATTCATTGAACCTCCTGAAAAATAATGAAGAATGACCTAAAATGTGTAGTGTAAACTTTCGGAGACCCTGTTTCAAAACGTGCAAAGTGGAAGGCGTGGAGAAAGTGAAATAAGCTGCTTCTCTCCTTTTTTTCAGGCTCTTACCTCCAAATTTTACCTCGGGATTGGGGCAATGGGAAGAAAGGGAAGTAAGGGAAGTAAACATTGTAAGTCGTTTTGTGAAAGAGTGTATTCTTCCGTTTATACTCTAGAATAAAAATTAATAAATGTTGTGTTTTGAAGTCTACGAGTTTGTTTCTGTTTTATAAGTTCTTTTGTGTCATTTTCATTAGATTCCACATGTAAGTGATATCATATATTTGTCCTTCTTTGTCTGACTTACTTCACTATAATATGAGAATCTGTAGGTCTATCCATGTTGCTGCAAATGGCATAATTAATTCTTCTTCATGGCTGAATAGTATTTCATTGTATATATGTACCACTCCAATAAAATTAAATAAAAAATTAAATGTGTTTAGCCATTTGAAGATTATATAGAGGAAAAAGGTAACCAACATTTAATTGACCACCCTATACATGCTGCAAAAATTGGACTACCTTAAGGTAACCCACTGTCATGATGAAATGGGTGCTCTTTACTTGATAGGCTGTGATACATGTAAATAATCATAAATACAATATCTAGCAAGTATTTCCCAAATTCCTATTTTAGGTCATACATAGGGAGAGGAAAATGAAAGTTCAAAATGAAGAAAAGAAAAATAGAATGGTGAGTTATAATGAATTCCTGACATGTAATTTCTAGTAATTAAAATGCTTTCAGGATTTGGGGGGCAGGGAACTTTGTAGCACTGGTGTATACTTCCTAACTTCTAGGGAACCTTCAAATTTTCATCCTCCCTGTTTTCAAAATATATGTGTATTTCTGTGCCTATGCATTCCCTAGTGACAATTGAGAAGTCAATAATTGTTATGAGCTGAATTACTATGCGCCCCCTACCCCCAAATTCATATATTAAAGACCTAACCCCTAGTAGCTCAGAAGGTAACTATCTTAGGAGATGAAGTGTTTAAAGCAGTGGTTAAGTTAAAATGAGGTCTTTACGGTGGACCCTAATCTAGTATAACTGATGTCCTTATACAAAGAAGAAATTTAGACACGGGTGTGTGCATAGAAAGAAGATCACATGAAGACACAGAAGGGGAAGGTGGCCATCTGCAAGCTAAGGAGAGAGACCTCAGAAGAAAATTCTGCCAAACCTTCACCTGAGGCTTCTAGTCTCCAAAGCTATTATTCAAGCCACCCAGTCTGTGGTATTTGTTACAGTAGCCTTAGCAAATTGCTACATAAATTGAATACAAATACAATGATGACAGAAGTTTCTCTAAATTAAGAAACTCCTGTTACTCTCTTTATCATACCATACACTCTATATCACATCTAGCACAAATGCCACACAATGAGGGCAGTACCTATCCATTACAGGTGCTCAATAAGTTGCATCAAGTAGCCCTTTCCATGGGGTGCTCAGTATCCTTCCAATTCCATTTTCCTCCCTGAAGTTGAGGAAGGTCTTAATGGTTCAAGAACAAAAATGGAATATAACTCAGCCATAAAAAAGCATGAAACAATGCCATTTGCAGTAACATGGATGCAACTAGAGAGTCTCATACTAAGTGAAGTCAGAAAGAGAAAGAAAACTACCACATGATATCACTTATAAATGGAGTCTAAAATGTGGCAGAGATGAACCTATCTGAAAAACAGAAACAGACTCACAGACATGGAGAGCAGACTTGTGATTGCCAAGGAGGAGGGGGAGGGAGTGGGATGGATTGAGAGTTTGGGGTTAGTAAATGTAAACTATTACATTTAGAATGGATAAGCAATGAGGTCCTGCTGTATAGCACCGGGAACTACAACCAGTCTTTTAAGATAGACCATTATGGAATATAATATGAGAAAAATAATATATATATATTTATATGTATGACTGGGTCACTTTTCTGTAGAGCAGAAAGTAGTGCAACACTGTAAATCGGCTATACTTGAATTTAAAAAATGGAGTCTAAAGGTAAAATCAATACTTCAAGTTTAGAAACAGAGGTTCTAGAATTTTAAATAAAGGTCAACTGAAGCAAATGTTTTGTCTTTCTTTCTCTCTTAAACTCTTCCATTTCAGGCCAACAGTGGGCATGGTAAATGTAGGCTTGAGTATACTTTCTATGACTTCTTTGTCAAGGAAGAGTCTGAAACAACAGTAAACAGACAGACAGACATACAAAAGGTAAATCCCAAGTAGAACGAGGTGAGGGTCAAACTAGATGGACTTTGGAAAAAGAAGAACCTTTGGACTCACCATGTAGAAGTAAAGTTGGTATTTGGTGCCCAACTCTCGCTAAAGACCATTTATTTGTCTGAAGGTTCTCTTTGTCATCTCATTGTTGAAATCTTTTTGGCATGTGGTGTAGAGGAACTTACGGAGGTAGCTGATTATAGCGCCATTAGTAACAAATACATGTTATTAAGGCTTACCAATTTTTGAAGGCAATTCCATTTGTCCACATCCAAAGATCTCTTGCACCATGCTTTTTCAGTCCAATCCAATAAAAAGAAGATCCCAGATAAGGCATCAAAGTTTCCTTTTACAAAATATAGAGTGCTGTAATGGATCTCTCCTAGTTTTCTCATTCTTACTACCTCCAGTGCTCTGGTCCTTTTTGGAGCCCATTACTCTCTTGCTAGAGTTATTGCATCAGCCAGGTAACACACACTGTGCTTTTATACTTGTCATTCGCTGGCATATAACATTTAAAAGAAAATGATTCTTTAAAAACTTAATTCAGATCATAACACACTTTTTTTTTTTTTCATTTTTTGCAATAGCTCCCTAGTTTTACTCGGAGGAAGAACCAAAGTGTTTTCAGCAGCCTCCCAGACCCAAATGATCCATATCCTTCACTCACTTCCTCATTTTAGGTACAGTGACTGGCTGCCTCTTTTCTATTCCTTGACTATTCTGGGCAGATACCTACCTTAAGATCCCTGTTCCAGCTGTTTTCTTTTCTGGGACGTTTATGACCCAGACATTCCCTTAACTAATTCCTTCATCTACATTACACTTTTGCTTAAGCGTTATCATAGTCTTAAAATAAGACTATCTTACTTGCATCTACCGACTCAGAACATTCATAATACCCCTTATTTTTTTTGCATACAATTTACTAACTTGTAGTATAACGTATAATTTATATATTTATTATTAAGATTTTTTTTTATTCCTTAACTCCTCCTTTGGGGTGTAACCTCCATTAAGGCAAAGATCTTTGAATCTTTTGTTGACTGATCTATCATACCCTTGAGATATACCTGTCATGGAGTAGCTACTCAACAAATTAAATAAACTTTATATTGCAAAGGAGACATCTCACCACTTCTTCCTTGGAGTTGAATATGGCCAGAGATCCATAATAGGTCATGCAGGATGTCTGGCTATCTAGCCAAGTTTGTTCATGTTCAAACTGAAAGAAGCAATAATTACTGATTCGGTTCCAGTCTTTTGGACACACAGTTGCAGCTTCAGTGCATGTCTTGTTCTCATAGGTACTTGAGCTTTTAACTAAATTAACACAGCAATAGAGGAAAAGATGAAGAAAGTGAAAGAAAATGAGGTTGACCTTCAATGTAAAAGATTGTCATAAATTTCACATTGAGAAAACAAATGTTACTTCCATATTCAATTCAAATAATGTAACTTTAAACATTAATTCAGATCTTGGAGATCAAAACTGAGCATGAAATAAATCACTGGTGAAGGATGCATATCTGTGCAGACCTTAAGATGGCAATAATAAACTTCTAGGAACTCCATATTCTCTCGTCATTTTTCCTTCCATTCTTTTTCATACCACTGGTATTTTCTCTATTAATCCATTTTCTTCGCTGCAATTTACTATGGTGTCTGAGACATACTTCACTGTAAATGAACTATTTATCTCTGTCGCTAATCTCAGAGAACCAGCTCCCTACTGCTGACTTTACTAAGACTAGGTTGTCTTTTAAGAACAGCATTTCTTATTAAAGCGGCTCCTTTATCCCTAAACACAAAACAAAGAAAGGGAAAAAATGTGGAATGTTGAAATCTTACTAGCCTTATACCATCCACTTTCTAGTGTCCAACTTACTACCACCAGATAGATGAAATTACAATAATCTTCAGAAAAACAAGGTTTACCAAAACCTTTGTCCACAGCCAAAATAAATGACCTGCTCCCAGTCAAGCTTGTGAATGGGAGGATCCTCAAATGGGACTAAACCAGCAGTGTGGGACTATGCACATGAGCCCTGGTCACCAAAATTATTTAAAAGTATTAATTTCTGGAGTTCCCGTCGTGGCTCAGTGGTTAACTAATCTGACTAGGAACCATGAGGTTGTGGGTTCTATCCCTGGCCTTGCTCAGTGGGTTAAGGATCCAGCGTTGCTGTGAGCTGCTGTGTAGGTTGCAGAAGCGGCTGGGATCCCACATTGCTATGGTTCTGGCATAGGCCAGCAGCCGCAGCTCCCATTCGACCCCTAGCCTAGGAACCTCCACATGCCGCGGGAGTGGCCCAAGAAATGGCAAAAAAGGGCAAAAAAAAAAAAGTATTAATTTCAAAATGACTTTAAAATGTCAAGTTTAAATAAACTGCTCATTTAAAAATCAAGTATTTGGTTCAGAACCTGAGTCACCAGAAAGCCAAGTTTTTTATTCACTCATTAATTCATTCATGCATTCAACAGTTACACTTGAGCCTCAAATATGTTCCAGACCCTTGTAGCTCTAGGAACACAACAGTGTACATAACATAAAAAATCCTCCCTTAACGGGACTAGTAAATTATATAGTTCTTCATAAAATATATCAAAGTGAACGGGAATGAGATTGTTGGGACATACCAGAGGTAAGAGGCCAGGGAGAAGAGAAGGAACATGCAAAGGAAACCTGAAGGAGCAACCAACTAGGCAGATGCAAAGCATGAGAGAATGAGGTTTTGGAAGCCAAATGAACAGATTATTTCCAATAAGAAAGAGTGCTAAATGCTGCAAAGATCAAGTAAGAAGACTGAGAATGGGCGTGGAAGTTACACCTGAACTTGAAAGACAAATTCGGTGGAAAAGGAGGAAGTGGGAGTTTGATCAGAGTAGATTTAAGGGGAAATGGAAAGACAGAAATTAGGAAAAGAAAAAAAAAAAAAACAGCAACGACAATTTTCCAAGGAAGTTACTGTACAGAGGAGAAAAATAAATAAATTGGTAGCCAAAGGAGGAGTAAAGTCTAGTGAGGTTTTTTTTGGTTTGTTTTTTGTTTTTTTCAGGGTAGGAGAAATACCACTACACCATACTGTTGGTGGGGATATTCCAGTTGAGCATGAAAAGACAGGATGTAGGAGAGAGAGAGAGGAGAATTACTAGGGTAATGTTATCAATTAGGTAAGAGGCTATAGGATCTAGTGTAGAACATGAATCTTCCATCTATAGTAAAGGAATCTAGATGGAGAACATGGGTAGAGACAGAAGTAAGAAAATAAGTATGGTGATGAGAGTATTTGAAAGTTTTCTCAATTGTTATTATTTCTAAAGTAAATCGGAAGCAAAGATATAGACTTAAGAGTGAAGAGGTGGAAAGAGACATTAAAGATTTTGAGAGAAAGGAGAAAGTGTGAAATAAACATCTATGGGAGTGAGAGCATTAATACTCTAGGGAAGTGTAATAAGTGTCTGCCCCATTTCTTTTTAACTCTTCTAATTACACCCTGTATCATTCTCTTGACACTTGCATTTTTAAAAATAAGATATTTAATAACTGGAACTCTTGTCCATATTGTATCTTTAATTCCGGTGTTCATTACTTTCACACAAATGATATACTCACCTATCTCCAAACACACCCTGACTTTATGTTACTTTGTTTTTTGGGTCTGGACGCTCCAGCATATGGCCCAAAGCCACATGCAGCCCATCTGAAGTGTTGGAGAAAACATTACTTCAGTAGCTACAATACACATGACAAAGCTGCTAAGAAATTTTCGAGTTTAGATTAAATAAAGAAGAACCAGGCCACAAATGTAATGCATATATTAAAAGGTGCTCTCTGATAAATGCCTACCTGACCTTATGCTTCAGCACAAATACTTCTCCTTTCATAAAGCCTCACTCGACTACTAGAGGCAGACTTATCATCTTCTTCTCTTCTGCTTCAAATTGAACATACTTCTATTTAGCAATTACTTTATCATGTTACTATCTGTTGACATGCTCTTGCTTCAATTAAAGATGAATTCCTTCCAGGCCAGAAATCCCCTTTTTAAATTTTTTTTAAAAAAATTTTGATATTATCACCTAGTACTATCCCTGAAGTTCATCAGATATTTATGAAAAGGATGATCATTCTAGAAAGCACAACAGGGTAACTAAGTTTGAAGAACTAGTAGATGCTCTGGTTCCATTAAGGGGAAGGAAAAGCTAGTCACTGATGTGACTGACTCCATAAAAATACGATCAAAATATTTTCAGCAGAAATCGTTTACTTACATTGTCGAAATAATCCCAATACTCCCCAAAGAAGAAAGGCAATGCCTCCGCATATCAAACTTGACATGATTAGCATTTTTTTGGTCATTATACCTATGGAAAACATGTCATTGTTTATCTTCTAGAGAAAAACAAACAAGAAAATACACAAAAGACCCAAGTAATGTTTATCTTTTTCCTCATCTTCTCTATGTGCTACTACTGTTCACAACCAGTAATTAATGTGTTAAAAATGTGAGAAAGGGCACAGATGTCTAATTTTCAGCAGCAGTCTCAAAAATGATGTGGTTCTACTTTTTGGTGTCATTTCTGAGAAGTATGTTACTCAATCGTCTGTCCAGAACAGAACACCAAGTTTCTTCTTGGAAATTTTTAGTGAAATGCTGCCTTTACCAAGGGGTGGGGAGAAATCTGGTAGAGAGGGATGGATCTACCCTTTTTCAGAAGGCTTTGTTTTATTACTCAAGATTGCTTATGTTTAAGGGCCAGATGACATAAGTATAAATCAAAACGCTGAGGGTGCAGACTGGGATCAGGAAAGGAAGCTCAGGGAGTTCCCTTGCTTCACCCCTCACCCTCACCCTAAGTGGTAATGAACCCAACTAGTGTCCATGAGGGTGCAGGTTTGATCCCTCGCCTTGCTCAGTGGGTTAAAGATCCTGCATTGCTGGTGATCTGTGGTGTAGGTCACAGATGTAGCTCAGATCTGGAATTGCTGTGACTGTGGGGCAGGCTGGCAGCTGCAGCTCTAATTAGACCCCTTGCCCGGGAACTTCCACATGTGGCCTCAAAATCTCAAAAAAAAAAAAAAAAAAAAAAAAAAAAAAGAAAAAAAAGAAAGAAAGAAAGGAAGGAGGCTCAGTTCCTGTATCTGAGGCCGTACCTGGCCTCTTGGCTCTCTGCCCCACCGACTGCATCTCATCTTCACTCTTAACCCTTTCATCTTCCATCTCCAACGCTCATAGAGAAGGCTCCTATGCGGTCACAGTTACTGGGATAATCCCAGGAATGAATTGCTAATTCTGTCTGGTGCACCCTGAAGGAAAGTGAGGTACCAGTTTTCTCAGAGGGCAGGGCTGCAGCAAGACTGATGTGGAAACAGTGCAGCAACCTAGTAAGCTCCGCGCAGCCCCCTTACTGGATTTTGGTAAGATGGCAGGTATCATTTGTCCTTTCCCCTTCTGTTTTTTATGAGCCTGGGTAGTAACGGCTCCTTGGTAAGCACTAACCAGTACCCTGCTGCAGAGGCAGTGGCTCAGCGGCCGGGATTGGCTGGAGTACAGGGATGACTCTGAGAATTCAATCTCTGATTGGCTCCTTCCTATCCGCCTGCTAACGGCTCAAACCCGAGCCTGGACCGGTCTGAACGCTCCAATTTCGGTGTCTTTATATAGCCTCCCTAAGATCTCAAATCAGAGACAGTTTGGCAACATGTGGGGTATTGGTCTGTACATACTCTCCCACACCACAAGGTAGCTTTGCCCATCCCCCTTCCCTAACTTTTTTTAATAATTTTTTTTTTTCTGTTCCTTTAACACTTCTGACTTCTAAGTTTACCAATGGACTGTTTAGGGAAATTTTCAGGAAACAAAGCCACTGATTTTACATGTTTCCATAGTATATGAATAAAAATCTGTTTCATATACAGGCAGTCCTCCCTCTGTACAGCAGAACAGGGTGGTAAAAATGACTCCCCCCATGCCATGTTATTTTAATAATCAAAGGGGAACCTTATGGTAGTTCCTTAAGCTTTAATATTTTTTGTTCAAACATTGAACTCTCTCTTGCTCTCCCTCAAAACAGTAAAGTATATATATTTAGAACACTGTATTTTAAACCATTAAAAATTCAAGTGCTTAATTTTTTTTTTTTGTCTTTTTGCTATTTCTTGGGTCGCTCCCGCGGCATATAGAGCTTCCCAGGCTAGGGGTCGAATCAGAGCTGTAGCCACTGGCCTACGCCAGAGCCAGAGCAACGCGGAATCCGAGCCGTGTCGGCAACCTACACCACAGCTCATCGCAACGCCGGATCGTTAACCCACTGAGCAAGACCAGGGATCGAACCCACAACCTCATGGTTCCTAGTCGGATTCGTTAACCACTGGGCCACGACGGGAACTCCCTGTTTTTTTAATTAAAAATAAAAACAGCCTATCAGGAGTCTTGCCTCCAGACTTGCTTTCTTTTTATATAACTTACAATATGAAGCAAGCATCTTTTCTGTACTGCTTCAAACTCTCATCCTTCTAACTTTGAATGAGGTTTCAACACTTGATCTTTTGCCTTTGGAGTGTTATGGAATATCTCTGAAAATTTCTTTAACGTAAATTTTTTTTTTTGTAGACATAACTTCTCTGGAACACCTCCATCCTGTTCATAACAACCACTTTCCTTATTTTTGTTGATATTTGCCTTCACTAAATTCCTCTGGCTCCATATCTAGAGCCTCCCACAAAGTGGAAGTATGGACATCACCCATCACCATGATAAACTATCTCCCTCTCTCTCTCTCTCTTTTTTTTTTTTTTTTTTGACTCCACCCATGGTATATAGAAGTTCCTGAGCCAGGGATGGAAAGCTGTGGCGTGCCACATCCTTAACCTACTGCACCAGACCGGAATTGAACTCTCATCTCCACAGTGACCCAAGCCATTGCAATCAAATTCTTAACCTGCTGCACCACAACAGGAAGTCCTACTTTTGATGTTTTTAATCATACTACCTTAGTTATTGTAGAACCTTTACTACAATGTATGCTCTATTCTGAGCACTGAGAGACCCGAATTGGATTATTACCCAAAACACCTATATAACCTCACTACTAGGATCATCTATTTTGATAAAAGGAAAGAGAATAATGAGACATGGATACTGGATTGACTTCAAACACTAGCTTTATTGAGATATTAACTGACAAATAAAAGGTGTATCTCTTTCAAGGGCCTGGCTTAATGTTTTAATATATTACATTGTTTTGTTCTCTTTTTTCTTTTTCTTTCCTGTTCCTTCCTTCTTTCTTTCTTTTGGTGAGAACAGTTAAGCTCTATCCACTTAGCAAATTTCAAGTATGAGTACTGTGTCTACAGTGTCATCAACTGTAGTCACATTACAGGATATTGGCTTTTAAGAAGAAATTATTAATGTTGAATAGCTGAAATGTCTTCCCTTTGATTAACATCTCCCCCATTTCTTCCTTCCCCCAGTCCCTGGCAAGCCCTATTCTACTTTCTGCATCTATGAGTTAGACAATTTTAAATTCTACATATAAATAAGATAATGCAGTACCTGTCCTTATGTGAATGCATACACAATATAAACAGAGAAAACTCTGAATACAAGAACACAAAGTGTGGGGGAGAGGAGACTACAAGTGTAGAGTTTTTGTATTTAATTGAAGTTAAATTGATATCCACTATTAAATCCAGTCAAATCAGTATAAATAAAATCACCTCTAACTCAAAGGGAAATATATACTATATCCATCCCTCAACCCCCAAAACAGGACTCCACCTAAAATGTAGCAGAGTAGAATGGATTGGGATATGTAATCAGTAGTGTCTGATATAGTGTCATTGCTGAAGGTTTTTCAAAAAAAAATCTGGGTGGGGGCAGGCATTGTTTATTGGTTGCAAGACACAAAGAAAGAGGAAGTATCAAAATTCCTCACATGCACTGTAACAAGGTCTTTGAAAGAGAAAACCTCTTTCTGTTCCGTTTCAGCTGAGATATTAAAGGTCAAGGACAATTCAGAAGTACTAAGTACTCTGCATCCTAAAGCCAGCTGAACTGTCACTTCTGCAGGAGAGGCATGTGAGTGTGAAACCAAGCTGACTTATATTAAACCATGATTTTCCTTGAGAATACAAAGATATTTGAATACAGGAGAGAAATACATTTGTAAGGAGGCTCCTTATGCTATGCATTACCTCAGAGAGCCATAGTGAGGGAGGGAGACTTTCCCACTCATCTCTAGACAAGGGAGAATAACTCCCAAAGGTCCAGTTCTGGACACAAATGTGTCCCCTAGAGTTTGAATGGAGTAGTGTCCATTACCTGACCCTACCATATTCGTCTAAAGACTATTTATGGAGGGGCCTGAGGCTGGCAGAGCAAGGAGATAAGGGAGTAAAAGGGAGATAATCTACTTCCACCAATCACAGAGTGAAACAAATTGTGCCTCCTATCTTGGGACACTGGCTTAGGGTGGTTATGAAATGTACCCAAAAATATACAATACAGGTTACAATGCAATCCCAATCAAAATGCCAACAGTGTTTTTTGCAGAAATATAAAAATCCATGCAAAAGGAAACTCACGTACTTGGAGAACAGACTTGTGGTTGCCAAGGGAGAGGGGGAGGAGGAAGTGGGATGGACTGGGAATCTGGGGCTAATAGATGCTAACTATTGCCTTTGGAATGGATAATCAATAAGATCCTGCTGAATAGCACTGAGAAATATATCTAGTCACTTATGATGCAGCACGATGGAGGATAATGTGAGAAAAAGAATGCGTATATGTCTGTGTGCCTGGGTCACTTTGCTGTATAGTAGAAAATTGGCAGAACACTGTAAACCAGCTATAATGGAAAAAATAAAAATCATTTAAAAAAAAAATCCATCCAAGGATTCATGTGGAAACTTAAGCAATCCTGGTCAAAACAATTTTGAAAAAAGACTGACAAAATTGGAAGTCTCAAATTTCTCAATTTCAAAACTTATTACAAAGCTACAGTAATCAAAACAGTGCACTACTGGCATCAAGAGAATTACATAGGTTGATAGAATAGGTTGGAGAACTCAGAAATCACTCTTCACCTATCTGTGCAAGTGATTTTCAACGAGAGTGTCAAGACTATTCACCAGGGAAAGTACCATATTTTCGACTAATGGGGCTGGGGAAGCTTGATATCTATGTGCCAAATAAGGAAGCTGAGCCCTTATCTTACACCACCAAAAAAATTAATTTAAAATCTATCAAAGATCTAAACATAGAGCTAAAATTTTTAAAACACTTAGGGCGACACTTTATGACAATGAATTTGGCAATAATTTCTTGACTATGACACCCACATCCCCGGCAATGAAAGCAAAAATTGTCAAGTTGGAGTATATCAGAATTAAAATTTTCTGTGCATCAAAGGACCTCGTCAATAGAGTGAAAAGGTCATGTACAGAACTGGAGAAAATATTTGCAAGTTATATATCTGATAAGGGATTAAAATTCATCACATGTTAAAAAAACTCCTCCATCTCAACAGTAAAACAAAAACAAAAACAAAAAACGACAACAAAATAAAACCCAATTTAAAAAAAAAGAACTTGAATAGATATTTCTCCAAAAAAGACATACAGGTGGTCATCAAATACATGAAAAGAGGCTCCACATCAGTAATCGTTAGTGAGATGCAAATCAAAATCACAGTGACATAAGACACCATTAGGAGAGCCATTAGGATCACTACTTTCAAAATATAGAAAATAACAAGTGCTAAGAGGAGGTGGATTCATTGACACCTCTATGCACAGTTGTGGGAATGGAAAATGGTGTGACCACTGTGGAAAACACTATAGTGTTTCTTCAAAAAAGTAAACATTGAATTATTATAGGATCCAGCATTTCTACTTTTGGAGATATACCCTCAAATAACTGAAAGCAGTGTTTTCAAGACAAATTTATGGACCCATATTCTTTTTTTTTTTGTCTTTTTAGGGCGGGACTAGTGGCATATGGAAATTCCCAGGCTAGGGGTCGAAGCAAAGCTGTAGCTGCCGGCCTATGTAATAGCCAAACAATATGAGATCTGAGCCACGTCTGCGACCTACACCACAGCTCTCGTCAACACCAGATCCTTAACCCACTGAGCGAGGTCAGGGATCAAACCTGCATTCTCATGGATCCTAGTTGGGTTCATTACTGCTGAGCCACAATGGGAACTTCCTATGAATCCATGTTCAAAACATCACTGTTCACAATAGCCATGAGGTGAAAGAAACACAAATATCCATTTATGGATGAGTGGATAAACAAAGTGTACATACCCACAATGGAATATTATTCAACATTAAAAAGGAAAAAAAAATATCTAACACATGCTTCAACATGGATGGATCTTGAGGACATTATGCCAGGTGAAATAAGCCATAACAAACAAAAAACACTTCATGATTCTGTTATAAGAGGGACCTAGACTGACCAAACTCATAGAAACAGAAAGTAGAATAATGGTTGTCAGGAGTTGGGGACGGGGAGAGGAGGAAGTGGTGAGTTATTGTTTAATAGGTATAGAGTTTCATTTTGGCAACATGAAAAGCATTCCAAGAGATTGGTTGCACAACAAGGTGAATGTACTTAACACTACTGAACTATACACTTAAAGATGGTTAAGACAGGAAAGTTCATGTTGTATATATTGTACAAATAAAAAAAAAAAAGTATCGTAGTTCCCGTGGTGGCGCAGTGGTTAACGAATACTACTAGGAACCATGAGGTTGCGGGTTCAGTCCCTGCCCTTGCTCAGTGGGTTAACGATCCGGCGTTGCCGTGAGCTGTGGTGTAGGTTGCAGACGCCGCTCCGATCCAGCGTTGCTGTGGCTCTGGCGTAGGCCGGTGGCTACAGCTCCAATTGGACCCCTAGCCTGGGAATCTCCCAAGAAATAGGAAAAAGACAAAACAAAAACAAAAACAAAAACAAAAAACAGCAAAAAAAAAAGTATCCAGTGAGGCTCTAGACAATGAAAGCCCTAAAGCTGAGGAAGAACAGTTCAAGAAAAACATCTCTCATAGAAAGTAAGTAGCCATCAGATGAGGTGATTTCTGAAAAACCCACAAAATCACTCACTCAGTAAGGCAGCCATCAAATCACACATGTGCTCTGTTCTTCCAGTTTTCTCTCCCCATACTGGGTCAGAAACAGCAGCTAGTGTGAAGAGGAACTGATGAAACTAGGGAGAAAAACAGGACACAAACAGCTCATCTCATCAGCTCCTAGGATTCCAGGTCAGAAGTAGTGTAAACTGGAGGAGGGAAGAGGTTTTCAGTTGAGGTTTAAGTTTGGATAGAAGACATCGAAGTGTTTATGTTATATTGGACATACTAATTTCTGAAATGAGACTGTTCTTGTTACTGAAAGGAACCACAGAATATATGGGACTGATCCCAAACTCTCCAGGTGTGGAAGAGTCTTAGAGTGAGTTTAATGCAATGAAAGAATAAGGTTAATTTCTGTGTGCTCAGTATAGTCTTTTCAAAATACTAGATTGACCTGTTTCCCCATCCTCTAATCTCTGTCTATGCATTCTTTCCATTTTCACGAATGTGGCTGAGGGTTGTGGGTTCATGATTCTTTCTTGATCATAAATTGGGGACATCAGTTCTTGCTAGGTAAAAAGGAAGGGAGGCAGAACCTTAAAAAATATCTTAGTCTTATAAATTACTTTTTTAAAAAATACAACCTTTTGGGGAATCTCATTGTGTTGAAACTATTTCCTATTTATTTTATTATCTGTTTCATAAGTAGATATTTCCTGTGATTCCTTAGAGTGCACCTACCACATCTTTTAAGCCTTTAAATCATTGCACATGTATGTAAATTTTTCCCCATTTTTCTCTTGTTTCTAGTGTGGGTTTTGAGATGAGTTACTTCAGAATGAGTTATTACATGTTTTAGACACAAAATAGAAAAGGTAAAAGAGTTATAATATTACTAGCTATATTTTTTGAAATTTGGACTCCAACTGCCTTGAAGTATAGTAACTAAGAACACACGACTGCCACTGTGAGAGTGACAAGAGAATGTTACCAGGCATTCGACATGTGACACAACGGATGTCTAGGTGTGTAATGATCTGAAGATGGTCTGGTTTGAGTCGTTGCCTGGCAACATTTCCTTGACATCTCACCTCCAGAGACAACTGCTCTAAGCTTGCGGGTGCTTGTTAACCAGATCTCCAGCTGCCTTGAGAAATACTGAAGTGTAGAGATGTTCACCACTGGACCGAACACGTGGGGTCTAAGTACATATCCTTCAGTTTTGTACTGTTTCCTTCCATCTGTTGCGGCCACCTGGATTGAGAAATTTGTGCTCTCTCTTCTAATAACAAACTGACTTTGTAGAAACCTCAGTAGCTATGCTTCTCCTTACTCCAGCAAGGTTTCCGTGACTTGCGAAAGCCAGAGACTAAAGTGGAATTTCCCACTGTGGTGCAGTGGGTTAAGATCTGACTGTAGCGGTTTGGGTTGCTGTGGAGGCTTGGGCTTGATCCCCGGCCTGGTGCAGTGCATTAAAGGATCTGGCATTGCTGCAGCTCTGGCATAGGTCATAGCTGAGGCTTTGATTCAGTCCTTGGCCCTGGAACTTCCATAAGTCAAGGGTATGGCCTTTAAAAAAAAAAGAAAATGTATTTGGTAGCCATTTGTTTTTCGTTTGTTTGTTTCTTTTTTTTTTTTTTAAAGAATTTCCCGATGTTTTTCAGTCATTTGAAAAATACTAACGGTATACCTAAATATCTAATAAATTCTAAGAAAAAAAAATGGGATTAGGTAGTGGATACAGCAACCGATATGCATGTGGAACAGTGGGGAGAATTTGCACTAAGAGGAATGACGGAAGAAAAGCCTTCCTTCTCAATGAAATAATTTCTACTGCCTATACAAATTTGTATGAAATTTCATTTTTCTAGCCAACTCATTCCAATGAGATTATGGACAGGTGACCAAACTGAGCAAATTAAAGCCTTAGCATTGCCAGTTAAATTTGAATTTCAGGTCAACACAAATATTGCAAATAAAACAAACAGAAACAGTGCATGAGGCATACATTAAAATATACCATTTTAAAACTGAATTTAAAATTTAACTGGATAGCTTGTATTTACTTGACAACCCTACTTTATTTAGGTCACAATATTTTTTGAAAAAAATCTTTTAAATTGTTAAGTGCTCCAGGGCTTGGCCTGGGTTTTTCCCAATACTCTGCTTCACCTCTCTGTAAACATTTAGGGAGTAATACAGCTCAGGGACCAAGTACAAGAAAGGAAAGATAGATTGCTGCCCCTTCAAAGGCTGAAAAAAGCCTAGAGAAAGAGGTAGTCAAAAATGAAGACATGGGATGCTGGGTGGTGGAACTTGAAGAATCTAGTGCTAGATGTTTATTTTGAAGGTGAGAGAAACACCGAAGAAAGATGAAAGTTGAGACGGGGGCCTGTCAAGCAAGTTCCCACTGTGAATAGAGCTTCATTTAGCAGAAGACCAGCATAAATACCATCAGGCTGTTTCCCTCTCTGTTCCCCAGAAGTAAAGAGATGTTTCTGTTTCATTATCAACGGTCATGACAAAACCACATGCAAAACCACAGTCTGCCTGTAGCAACTTGTTAAAAGTTTGAGCTAAATTCTTTTCCTGGCTGTGCCCAAGACATGCAAAATTGCCCCAGGCCAGGGATGGAATCCCTGACACAGCAGCGACCCAGGCTGCTACAATGAAAACACCACCAGATCCTTAACCTGCTGTACTGCCAGGGAGCTCCTGAAGTCTTTGTAACAGTTTACAAGAGTTGAATATTTATCCCCCATGTGAGCAAGATTTCATGCCTAGTCTCTTGTTGGAGGTACCTGTCTTTTCTTCCATCTCAGCTTAATGAACTGCCCTGTGACCTTAGGATATTGATGGGTCTGAGCAAAGTTATGGATTTGTGGATTATCCAGCTCTACTTGGTTGTTGTAAAAGCAGGAGTGACTTATTTCCCAGCTCTCCGTACGCCAAGCAGAACTGCATCTTCCCCTGATCTGTGTTCCAGGGAGCCAGCCTTGCAGCCCTTCCAGGTTGAAGTGTTTGCTCAGCTGCAGTGGGATAAACATCAGCCACACATTGGAGTCACAACTCGAACTGCTTTGCCGATGCGGATTTGTTTCAGGGTACCTCCTGTAAGTACTGCTCCTCCCTTAGAAACAAATAAAATAGGAGTTCCCGTCGTGGCGCAGTGGTTAACAAATCCGACTAGGAACCATGAGGTTGCGGGTTCAGTCCCTGCCCTTGCTCAATGGGTTAACGATCCGGCGTTGCCGTGAGCTGTGGTGTAGGTTGCAGACGCGGCTCGGATCCCGCGTTGCTGTGGCTCTGGTGTAGGCCAGCGGCTACAGCTCCGATTCAACCCCTAGCCTGGGAACCTCCATATGCCGCTCCGCGGCCCAAGAAATAGCAAAAAAAATTTTAAAAATTAAATAACGTAAATAAATAAATAAATAAATAAATAGGCTGCAGTTGAGTGCTTAAGACAGTCCTTTGGTTGGTATGCTTAAGAGATGGCTCAGATGACAGGTTCTGGCACATCTTGCAGTTAACAGACATAACCTGATTTCTGTGGAGAAAATGCTGGGGCAACAGAATGGGGAAGAAGCCAGATTTTCCAATATTCTACTGCCGTGACCAAACTCAGCCCTTGATCAAGCCAGCAGGAAGTCTGCTCATTCCCCAGGCCCTCACCTAATACACCCACGTGCTGCATCAGAAACGCCTCCCCAGAATCTGACATCCAGACCTGTCAGATTTCCAGGTCGCTGGACATGAGCCAGTAGGGCTCCAGAGGAGAGGAAAGCTGACCACCTGCTCTGGTTTCTGTAATATTGTCCCCTCATGAAAGTTCCCAAAAATCTGGTGTGGATGCATTTGTTTATCCTTAGCTCTTATATATGTATAGGAGTAGCAGGTGTTATACAGTGAACGAGGTTTCCAGTTCTGGCCATAGATCTGTGGCTTGTATCACATGAAACCTCCTGTAAGTACTGCCCCTCCCTTAAAACAAAAAGTCATTATGAAATTGGATAGAATTTGGAAAACAACGGAGAAGACAGAACTCAAGAGACTTCAGTATACTGCTTATATGCTACCTATCTGCCAAAGAAAGAACCAAGACAAAACTCTCTTTGTAGAAAGATATTCATAATCATTACTGTTTTTATATACAATGGTTGGCAATGAATAAAAGAAATTATGTAGCATCCAAAAAAAAGAGACTAAATAGCAAAAAGCTCATTGACAAGCCAAATAATTACAGAGCTGACAAACGTAGCTGGTTCAGATACTGATAGTATCAGACAGGAGATTTAAAATAAAAATGATTAGTGTGTTCAAGTAAAAAGAGAAAAGTATGAAGAATTTCCACAGCATAGAAATAATTCAGGAATCAAATGAAAATTCAGAATGTAAGTGAATAATAAAAGAAATTAAAAATAAATTTAGGATTAAGTGAGGGAAAGATGGAATTCAAGAAATAGAAGTGTTTAGTCCCCGTCATCAAATTTCCCTTTTAATATTTACACTTGTTTTTCTCTTTGAATCCTGACGGTGGGTCTCCTTCTTGCATCTGTGTCTAATGCTGTGACTGTGGTGTCTCGATTCTTCAATTATGTGAGTTTGAAGTTTTGCACTTAGAATTTTTGTCACTGTGTGCTTCTCTTCACCCATCTCTATATTTCTGTCCCTAGTTTCCATTATAATAATCCACAAAATAGATGTAATTCAGGTATCAGATGATTTGCTTGTTATTTATGTTTAATACTGGAAAATATTTACTATTATATTTGAAGATCATTTCTCAGTATATGACTAGAATCCAGACTAACATAGGCTATGGAGAGAACTGTAAGTCATCACAGGTTTCAGTTTATTCATGAGAAAATAAGTGTTTTAGTTAGATTTCTAAAGATCTGACCGGCTTTAAACAAATAATTTGATATGAAAGTTTGGTTATTCAGATATTTTCATCAAATCAGACCACACTGTATAAGGAATTTTTTATTTTTTTTTGGCTGCACCTGTGCCATATGGAAGTTCCCAGACTGGGGATCTAATGTCAAGTTTAAGCTACAGTCAAACCTATACCACAGGTTAACCCACTGTGCCGGGCTGGGGATTGAACCTGCACCTCAACAGACACCTGAGTTTATGCAGAGACAACAGTGGATCCTCAACGCACTGCACCACAGTAGGAACTCCAGACAAAAGTTTTTAATATCTTTATTTGCTGCCCCTGCCAATTCACTACATAATCTTCATTTAGTGCTAATAATTGATTAAACAACCATCCACAATTAAATGAAGGACCAGTATAATAACATAGATAGGGCTCTGCCCATATAATGACCAGCTCTAACCCTTCCTGAAGCAAAGAAAAACTTTAATTATTTATTATTTCAACAAATATTGAGTCAGGTCCTATATATATATATTTTTTTTTGTCTTTTTTGTGCTATTTCTTGGGCTGCTCCCGCAGCATATGGAGGTTCCCAGGCTAGGGGTCCAATCGGAGCTGTAGCCACTGGCCTACGCCAGAGCCACAGCAACGCGGGATCCGAGCCGTGTCTGCAACCTACACCGCAGCTCACAGGCAACGCCAGATCGTTAACCCACGGAGCAAGGGCAGGGACCAAACCCGCAACCTCATGGTTCCTAGTTGGATTCGTTAACCACTGCGCCACGACTGGAACTCCGATTATTTATATTTTTATTATCCTTTAAATATATCCTACAATGCTTATTTTCCCCTCTTTAGAGTATAAGAGATTAGATAGATAGAAGAATAAAAAAAGAGACAAAGAAAGGAAGAGAAAGAAGGGAGGTGTCATATGTACAAAATCATCATAAGATACAATATAAAAAGTAAAAGCCTCTCTCTCCCATCTCTCATTGTTCTTCTGCCAAAAAATACATTTTAAGCTATTATAAAATGATGCCTTCCAAAAGAGAAAAATATAAACCTATATATAATATCAGTATCAGTTTTCTTAGTAATATATTTCTCTCTCTCTCTTTTTTTTTTTTTGTCTTTTTAGGGCCACACCTCGGCATATGGAGGTTCCCAGTGTAGGAGTTGAATTGGAGCTGTGGCCAAAGAAAGGTCTGCACCACAGCCACAGCAATGCCAGATCCTTAACCCACTGAGGGAGGCCAAGGATCGAACATGTGTCCTCATGGATAATAGTCAGATTTGTTTCCACTGAGATTCAGCAGGAACTCCAATATTTGTCTCTTTTGTATTGATTTGTATAACCTCTCTATAAATTTATCAGATTATCTATAAAATCATTATAAACATATGTGTCACATCTATGTATAATCATAAAATAATACACATAATTCTGTTCAGCTTGCAATGATATTTTATTATATTTTCTCACATACTTACATTTAATTTTAATTTTTTATTTTTTTTAATTTTTCATTATAATTGATTTATAATGTTCTGTCAACTTGTTCTGTACATCAAAGTGACCCAGCCATACATTTATATACATTTTTTTCTCACATTATCCTCCATCATGTTCCATCACAAGTGATTAGACATAGTTCCCTGTTCTATACAGCAGGATCTCATTGCTTATCCATTCCAAAGGCAGTAGTTTGCATCTACTAACCCCAAACTCCCAGTCCATCCCATTCCCTCCCCCTCCTCCTTGGCAAGCACAAGTCTGTTCTCCATGTCCTTGAGTCTGTTTCC
This sequence comes from Phacochoerus africanus, assembly GCF_016906955.1. Classification (NCBI taxonomy): domain Eukaryota; kingdom Metazoa; phylum Chordata; class Mammalia; order Artiodactyla; family Suidae; genus Phacochoerus; species Phacochoerus africanus. The sequence goes on along the minus strand of NC_062550.1, from coordinate 65,695,931 downwards.
TGTCTGTAAATAAGTTCATTTTGACCACACGTTTAATTTTTAAATTGTTGATTGTGTCAATTTTTTTGGTAGCTTTTCTTGTTTTCTTTAGAAAGTTCTTTCCCACTCAAGGATGATAGTAAATAGATAAACCGATTTGTATTTTTTTCTAAAATGTTAATGTTTTCATTGTTTATATACAAATATTTGATCTACCTAGGAGGAAGACAAAGGCCAGTGTGTTCCCACTGTAAGAAGCACGATAGTCTGTGGATATGTATTTGAACTAGGCAGTGAGGACGCTTGGTCAGGTCCCAACTCTACCACTTATCATCACCGTGATGTTGGATAAGGACTTCACCTCTTTACAGTTCACTCCACCACCCGTAAAATAAGGATGATAATAACAGTACTTAGTTCAAAGAGCTGTAAAGATGAAACCAGCTTAGTAAAATACATAGAATGAGATAAGCATTATATACTTAGCATATATTTTGCATATATTTTCATTGCTGGCAGTATGTTCATGTTATATTCTTAGATCAATTTCAATATCAGGGGAAAAGTTTATTAATATTTTTATTAATTCCCCATTGAATATCTAGATGCATTTAGGAAGATTAAATTTTTTTTTACAATATTGATGTTTCTAATTTGAAAGCACGTTTTCCTATTTGCATTTTTTCAAAAATTTTAATGTTTTTTTCTCACTTTGCTTATGCAAATTCCTGGTTCATTTAAATCTATTTTTGTTTGTGTTTTAATTCTTTAGTAGCTCTTATAAAAGGGGCTTATTATTTTATTTTACTTTTGCTGTCTATCAAACATAATAAACCAGTTAATTTTTATTGTATACCTTAAAAAAATCTTTACATATTCTCTTTAGTTAAATACATAAATAATACCTATCCACTTATATTATTTATATGTGGCAATACCAATAAGAATTTCAGAGTAAGATTTTTAAAATGAATATTAAAAAAGAACTTAGGAAGTTCCCGCTGTGGCTCAGGGGTAACAAACCTGACCAGTATCCATGAGGATGGGGGTTGGATCCCTGGCCTCCCTCAGTGGGTTAGGGATCCAACGTTGCAGTGAGCTGTGGTGTAGGCCACAGATGTGGCTCAGATCTGGTGTTGCTGTGCCTGTGGCACAGGCCTGTGGCTACAGCTCCGATTCAACCCCTATCCTGGGAATTTTTATATGCCGCAGGTATGGCTCAAAAAAAGCAAAAAAAAAAAAAATTACTCAAAAACAGTCATTCCCCACCCCTACCTCTCTAACCTGTATACTTAGTAGCAAAAGGAAGGGACCTCTGCCTCCTAACAATGCTGAGTCAAATTACAAAACCCTCACCTGCAGGACCTGAAGACTTATTTCCTTTTCCCCTTATGATGTGATTTCATTTGTGTTAGGATTCTTACTCATCTTGCAGGAAATTCACAGGAGTGTCTTCCTGTGATTAAAGAATCTGTTACTTTAGATAAGGAATCTGTTACTTTAGATAAGGAATCTGTTTAGTAATACGTACAGACTTCACTAGAACACAAGGAGCCAGTGAGAGAGACAAGCCCCCGCCTGGGGTGCAACCCTTCCACTCTACAGATAGCTATCTTAAAATGAAACCGCTGAGCTGAGCAACCTGAAGTCCCTTTGTTTCAGGGTGTGACGCCACCCTGAAAGGCTGTTCTCACTGCTTGGAAGCCGCCAGCAGCTCTATCCGTGCAGAGGGCAACTTCCAGCTCACATTTCTTCTGAGAAATGCACCGCCAGGCATGGACGTCACTCGTTTGCTGGTGCTGAATCACTTCGTTTTGGACTCCTCAGAATGGTTCGTTATCCCCTTTTCTATTTTCACTAATTCGACTAACCCGTGTCAGGTGGTAATTGCGTGTGGTAAACTGAGTGAGTCACAGCTTGAAGGTGGTCCATGTTTTGTTTACCTGCAACCCTGCGTTTTTTACCTGGTCTTCTGCTGGGCCTGCGACAAAGCACCTCTTTTCATAGCTCAGCTGGGAACTGGCTCCAACGGGCTGGGCCAGTGTGCAGAGGTAGTAGGGCTCATCTCAGCTTCCCTGGCCCCTTGCAGGACATTTGGTCTTGTCCAAAGCATCCATTAGACATTAGGTCCAAGCCAAAATGAAACTGCACAACTCAGATGGGCCTCGAACCCAACCACAACTCAGATTGGAACTTGAAACCACTGTCTTTTCATTGAAATCTCACACTTGGTGTCAGGATTTACTAAAGTTCAGGTTCTTTATGTCTCAGCATAGAAGAAATTCAGGGGGAGGCAAAGTGATATGGGTAAGAGGTAGATTCATTGAGAGAGATACACATTGCATAGACAGAATGTGGTATCTGTCAAAAGGTTTGAAAGCGGCCCCTAAAGACGGCATTGTTAGTTTTTGTGGGCCTTGGTAATGTTCTCTAAGGGTTGGGCCCTGCCTCCTTCCCTCCTGTTTCAAAAAGATCTTTGAAGTTTGATCCCGTCCAAATGCCCATGATCATATGTGGTTCGTGCCAAATGGTTTCAGACAGGCCCAAAGATCAAGGACTTCTTGGTGTAGACCAAATTTCGAATGGACTTTTTAGACAGGACTGAATCTCTGCCCACTGAATCCGCACATAGATTCCCTGACCTGCGGAGTCAGTGCTGTGATGGTGAGGAAAGCCTAAGTGGAAGCTGCTAGAACTGCCTATACCTAGAAAATGGTAAACCAAAACCAATATTGAATTCCTGGGGGTGGGAGGGGAGGATTTCAGGGATGAGCGCCGTCTGCTATCAAGGACTTTAACAGTACAGGGTCCATGATTCCAATCCCTTTCCCATCCACCTTTCCTAATTTTGCCTGTGAAGACGACAAATGGATCTTGGAGAATGATGGTAGGTTATGATAAGCTTAACCAGATTGTTATTTCAATCGCAGCCGCTGTACCTGATGTGGTTTCATTGCTTGAGCAAATTAGCACATCCCCTACTACTTGATTTGAAGCTATGAATCTGGAAAATGTCTTTTTCTCCATTCCTGCCAATAAGACTGATCAGAAGTAATTTGCTTTCAACCAGCAAGGCCAGTAGTACACCTTCCCTGTTCTACCTCAGGCATCTATCAGCTCTCAAGGCCTATGTCATGATTTAGGTCACAGGAATATTGAACACCTTTTCTTCCAGCAAATATCACCCTGGTTTGTTACATTATGCTGATTGGTCTTAACAAATAAGCAGTAGCAACTACTATAGGTTTATTAGTAAGACATTTGTGTGTCAGAGGGTGGGAAATATATTTGACAAAAAATCAGGGGTCTTCTTCGGTGAAATTTCTAGGAATCCATTTCTGCAGGGCCAATTAAGAAATCTCTTCTAAATGAGATTAATTACTGCATCTGGCCTCTCCCACCCCTACAGAGGAGGCACAACACCTAGTGAGCTTCCTTGGATTTCAGAGACAACAAGTTCCTCATTTGGGTGTGTTTCTCTGGTCCATTTATTTCTAGTAGAAATGGGGATGTGAGTATTGTCTACATTTTATATTTAATGCTATGAACAAAGATGAGAACTTTCAGAGAAAATATATAATGATAGGAAAAAAATCTGTTAAAACCCTGAGCCAACCAACATTTGAAAGTCTGATTAAGGAGAATTCCACAAAAGAGCCAAAGTAATTGAAATGAAAGAACATGAAAGAAAATAAAGAGAAAATGATAATAAAGAAAAAGATAGGAGGGTTCAGAGACAGTTTATTGCCAATGCTTTGAAAAATTTGGCTAGTGTATGCTGACAAGTACACGAGGGTCTGGAAATCACTGATGCTATTTGAAAGTGTGGTTTCAGTGTAGTGATAAAGGCTGAATACAGAATATAGTGTACAGATGAGTAAAATGTTATTGAAAATTACACACAGCAAATAGGTGTCTTTTGACTCTAAGGTGTTACCTGCCTTTTAGTTTTGCAACTAATCTTGTATTCCCATGTAATGCACTTGTATTTTCAATCTTATGTTTAATCCTCTATTATCGTAATTCCCTTCCTGACACTAAATATAGACTTTTTGCAACCAATTGATAAAAAGTCAGGAGATAAGAAATCATTTTATAGACTAAGGACTTCAACTGAGTAGGTCCTAGAATTTTTTAAGGAAATATGTCCTTACATATTTTTTCTCTTTCATAGTCATAGTGACTTGTATTGAATAAATAAAACCATGGAATGATACATAGTTATAGTGCTAGGATTCTTTCTGTTCTGCAAGTTCTATAGTAATGTAAGTGGGAAAAGACAGAACATTGAATCATAAGAGATAACTTGGCTTCGCCTTGTATTTAATACAACCTTAGGCATAAAACCTAAATTTTGAAGCTCCAATTTCTTCCTTTTAACTGTGAAAGTGATTAGATAATCTATGCAAATCATAAGGAGCGTATGAGACTTTCAAGGAGAAAATATCTGAAAATTTATTTTTTAAATTTGTTTGAAAATTTTAAAAATTAGAAAAAAAAAATTTGGCCATACCTGCAGTACACTTAAATTCCTGGGGCCAGGGATCGAAACTGCACCACAGCAGCATCTGGGACCACAGCAGTGACAGTGCCAGATCCCTAACCCACTGAGTCAGGGGGATTGCCTGAAATTTTATTTTTTTCATTTTAACGGCTGTACCCACAGCTCATGGAAGTTCACTGGCCAGGGACTGATGCTGAGCCACAGCTGTGACCTATGCCACAGCTGTGGCAATGCTGGATCCTTTAACCCACTGAGCCAGGCCAGGGATTAAACCCAAACCTTGGCAGCAACCCAAGCCTTTGCAGTCAGGTTCTTAACGCACTGTGCCACAGTGGGAACTCCATGAAAATTCATATTTAAGTCAAGTACTATACAATTGAAATCTTTTCATTATCACCTCCTTTTCCACTCTTTGGCATAATATATGTAGAATTCCAGTAATAAACATGTAAAATTAGAGGTAGAGCCTGGTTTCACGTTATACATGAATTTAAACTTCAGATACATTAATACCTAAATGTGAAAATTTATATAACAATACTTAGAGAAAATGAAATATTATCATTTTATTTCAAAAAAGAATATCACAAAAATAATTAATACAGGATACAAAAATTGAGAAAATACAGGTCCAGTGTTTAAAGATATTAGAGGGTAGAAGTTTTTGTCCTTTTAATTCACTGTTGAACTATAGGATTTTTTTTTTTAATTTATTTTTTATCTTGGCAGACTTAGCAAAGTTCAGAAATATCACTTCTTAAGCTTCCATCCTTAGTCCTGATTTAAACTTAGATTGGCCTTGTTATCTCCTTTCTCATCCGTAATTCTTTTTTTTTTTTTTTTTGGTCTTTTTAGGTCCACACTGGTGGCACACGGAGGTTCCCAGGCTAGGGGTCGAATTGGAGCTGGAGCTACTGGCCTACACCAAAGCCCCCCGAAACAGATCTGAGCCCCGTCTTTGGCCTGCATTGCAGGTCACAGCAACATCAGATCCTTAAACCACTGAGCGAGGCCAGGGATCCAACCTGAGTCCTCATGGATACTCATCAGATTCGTTTCCACTGAGCCACGACGAGAATTCCTCATCCATAATTCTTCATGAATGATCTTCCTCCACATTTTTATTTTATTACATCCTTATGAAATAGGAAGGGTATTCTTGATTTAAGAACAAAGGACTGCGCTCTAAAGTTGTGTCATAATGGGAAATACATTTTCTCCTCAGTTTTGAACTGATTATTTTTTAGCTTTAATGAATGGCTGAAGATATTTTTGCATAATGGTAAAAGGGAGGGTGAGTGCTAGATCATGCATTCCTTAAGTATCATCATTATTGTCTTGAGAATCCTTCGCAGATTTCTCATTGATAGGAATATGTATAGTCTAGAGGAAAAGAATTACTTAATTATAAAATGGAGCACACTTCTGAGGTTGTCATTTATTATTTCGATTTTTTTTTTTTTTTTTAACTTTTTAGGTCCACATCTGTGGCATCTGGAAGTTCACAGCCTAGGGGTCAAATCAGAGCTGCAGCTGCTGGCCTATGCCAGAGCCACAGCAACTATGGATCCGAGCCACATGTGTGACCTATACCACAGCTCATGGCAACACCAAATTCACTGAATGAGGGCCAGGGATTGAACCCACATCCTCATGGATACTAGTTGGGTTCATTACCACTGAGCCACAATAGGAAATCCCAGATTTTTTTAAATATCAGAAATAATACCTATTTAAAAAAATTAGTAGGCAGTGTATCTGATATTAATAAAACTAGTCCACTTCTCAGCCAGAATCAGCATAGGATTATGTCTAAAAAGAAATCACTTCTAACATTAAAAAAATTGCAAAAATAATATTATATACATGGATGTTTTCTAGAATTTCTTTTTTTTTTTTTGTCTTTTTGCCTTTTCTAGGGCCGCTCCCACGGCATATGGAGGTTCCCAGGCTAGGGATCTAATCAGAGCTGTAGCCACCAGCATACACCAGAGCCATAAGCAATGCAGGATCCCAGCCGCGTCTGCAACCTACACCACAGCTCATGGCAACACCAGATCCTTAACTCACTGAGCGAGGCCAGGGATCGAACCCGCCACCTCATGGTTCCTAGTCGGATTCGTTAACCACTGAGCCACGATGGGAACTCCTAGAATTTTAATTTTAATTGCATTTCTATTAATCTGAGAGAAGTGATGCCTTTAGAAAGCAGAAATTTCTATCCAAGAATAAATTATTTCTTTTGTTAAAGTCATGTTGGTATCTTTCACTACCTTTTTAAATGGTCATTTTGTATCTCATTAATTTACTCTCATTAATTTATATATCTGTTATTCAACACTATCTTTTACATTATTAGAGAGGACAATTTGCTATTCTAACAATTTTATATTTGAGTCTAATAAGGCATAGACCATGGATATTTGTCATTAGATTAACCAGCTTAATGAATTATCTTGTGTTGTATAGTTTTCATTTTACTATGTAAAATTTATCTTCTATAAATCCATAATTAATATTTTGTTGTCTTCTTATAATCAGTCATTGCTAATTTTTATTTCCCTCTTTGTGCCACTGGCTAGAATTTTGGAGCAATGTTAAATAATAATGCTGATAAGACAATTTTGGTGATTACAGAATTTATAGGAATCACTATTTTGTTTCATTTTGGCTATAATTTTAAATCCAGAATCATTAGTATGTTAAAGAAATATTCTGCTATTTCTAATTCACAGAGTGATTTCTCCTTCTTTTTCCTCTTCCTCCTCTTTCTCCCGCTTCTTAAATCTGGATTAGATGTTGAAATCTAGCAAATGCTTTTCCTCATCTATTAAGAGATCAGATATAATCATTCAGAAAGACATGCTTCAGAAATGAATAAGTGTTATAAATATACAGAAACACATAGAAAAGTATGATTATGCAATACATGTTAGGTCCTTGGTGTCATGAATTGTTTGCTCAAATTTCTGGGAACATGAAATGCCAGTATTTCATATGAAAGTTGCAATCGCACAAAGGAAGAATTTTACTAAAAGTAAGGCTAAAAAAAAATCATATAGTTTCTAATAAAACCAACCAAAAAAACCACAGTGTTTTGTTTTGTTTTTTTTTATAAACCCAGATGAAGAATATCTGAATTAAAGGATAAATAAAAAAGAGTTTTTACTAATATCTTATAGGTGCACACGGAGCAGCTTGAGGGAGGAGACGAGGTCACTGATCACCTCTACATCCGGTGTTCTACACAGGTAATAACAGTGGGAGTAAGATAGACATTAATGAGTTTAAAAATTGCTGGAGTTGGCAAAGCCTCCTTGCCTGCCCGCTTGCATCTCTCACAAGCGTCCTACCTTAATCATTCGATTTCTTGCCTATCAAAAAAAGTTGCTGGAGTCAATTCAATATTAATCCAGTCAATAAACCAGAGTTATTTTAACTTTTAAAATCTTTTATCTTGGATATTTAGACAGAGGTGATAATGCAATCGTAATTTCTTTAGCTGAACTTTAGAAATATGACATGAAGCACGCAGCTAAAAATATGCAAGCATCCTGGCAGGAAACAATGGTGCATAACATCTTCTTAGCAAGACAGGAACCTTTACCACACTGTGTAAATAATAATCTAAATACAGGTAAGAAACATCGCTGACTGTAGGAATGTTGACTCTGCCATTACTTTAGTCTCAACATGCAGTCGAAAGATCTTACTGAAAGAAATTTATCGTCATAAGTAAGAAAAGTAATTGTGGTGAAGAAAAACAATGTTATCTAAAAGAAATGACACCGGCAAAGAAACTTCACATTAAAGGAGCTGTTGGAAATATTTCATGTCTTTGAGCACAGAAAGGATAGAATGATAAAAGTCGATCCCAACTTAGAAAGGAGAATTTGCCTACGTGTAGAAAAGATGTTCAATCTGTATAGTAAGTTGTACTGTAAGAACTTGTAGCACTGTCTATGCTAGTCTGGGTAAACAAAATAAACCACTTTAATTCTCGACGCTTCTAATATTTTAAATTAAAATGGATTAAATAATGTTAATTTTACTTAAAATTTTTTCCTATATAATTATAATCAACCGTAAGAGGGTTTTTAATGTTTTGACCAAAAGTCTTAAAGGTCACAATACAATCACATTTACCTCATTTGATTTTTTTTTCAAGTGAGAATTGCAACGATTTTTAATATTTATTTATTTATTTTTGCTTTTTAGGGCCGCACCTGTGGCATATGAAGATTCCCAGGCTAGGGGTCCAATCGGAGCTACAGCTGCCAGCCTATGCCACAGCTCAGATCCTTAACCCTCATTCAGTGGGTTAAGATCTGAGCCGCATCTGCAACTTAAAACACAGCTCACAGAAATGCCAGATGCTTAACCCACTGAGTGAGGCCAGGGATTGAACCTGCAACCTCATGGTTCCCAGTTGGATTCGTTTCTTCTGCGCCAGGACAGGACTCCTTCATTTGATTGTGAGACTGTTTTTGCATAGTTTCAGCTTATATGGTTATTTCTACATGCCACGCTATTATAATAAACTAAGAGTGTTTGCATTTACTTGAGATTGAGAATTTGGTACATTTACTTTGTTTTCACAGATGTAACGACTAGAGTTCTTAGATTTTCAAATTATTCCATTTCCATTGAATACTGAATACGTCACTGTTCCAGCACTTGAAATACTTATGTGGGTGCCAAACCTGGAACAAAAAAGTAAATAAAAATGAGTCCTATGCTTTATCTTAAAAAACAGTTACCTCATAAATCCAATCTACTACTTCTAAAACTTATTCTTTCCTTGTTAGACTATTTTAGTTAAAAGAGAAGAAAATGGCAGTAATACTGGTGATTTCTTATACTATTGTAAGAATTTGCTGGTGCTTGCAACTGTATAGGACCCCAAACCACCTCTGCCCTGTATCTACTGCCAGTTTCACCCAAGAGACCATTGAGTAATCTTGGCTTGTCCAGGACACTGCTTATTTAGGCCTGGTATCTTGGTGTAATTATCATTAGTGCCTCTGAAAACTATTCTCCTTTGGACAATAAATCATATGGTCACCTGCATTATAACTCACTTAAAATACTGTCATAATCTTCCTTCAGTAAAGTATATAAGCTTATATTATCAACCTAACATGAAATAGTAGAAACAAAGAGTTTCCTTGACTCCAAGGAAACACTTTATTTTTTTATTGCATTGGGTAATATCCTTGATCCTGATTTGACTCTATACCTTATACCTCATCTCCATTTCTTAGTGTCTTAGGAAAATGCGGAGCGGTTTTGGGAAATAGGGGCCATAGAGCAAAGCTTCTGAATTTTTGCCTCCTGTGCTCTTACAACCGAGCAGAACCCACCTGGACTCTTATAACTGAACAGGCCTTTCTCCCATATCCTCTGCTTCAGCTCCTCTCTGAAAGTACCTAAATAACAGTATCTGATGCACATTTCCTGAATTGTTTCAAGAATGTGAAAACCCCTTCACCAGATGGAAAAAAAGTTAACTACTTAATGACCATGAGCACATAGCCCCCAGGCCTCCTGGAGCCTAAGGACTGATGAGGTTAACCCCTGGCAATAACCTTGTTACCTCACCATTAGCCAATCAGAGAATTGTGCAAAAGGTCACTTACCCTCAGACACCAGCTGTTAAAAGTGCTTTACTAAAGCTATTCAGGGAGTTTGGGTTTAGGGTGTGGGCATGAGCCACCTGGTCTCCTTGCAGGGCCCTGCGATAAACCTTCCTCTGCTCCAAACTCTGATGTTTGGTTTTGTTTGGTCTCACTGTGCATTGGGCACTCGAACTTGCACTAACACTCTCAGTTCCAAGGAACCCCTATATAGAATACATTTTTTACCACAAAGGAATTGACTGAGGTACAGACAAATGCTCCCCAAATTTCTTGAGTTCTCCTTCTATATTTTTGACCATATTATGGAGGATGACTTGTCAGAGAAGCATCTTTGAAATTAGCACACCAGGTATTCCTTTATTATTCACAAGAGGTAAGGGACTGGTTAACTTACAAGTCAACATGGAAACGTTTGAAACATCCTCCACTGTCTGATTTGTGTTGTCGAGAGTGAAATTCAGATCCATCCAGGAAACAGGCGATGGAAGACATCTAAAGAACAGCTGCAGACAAAGGAATCATCAGTTACTTTGCATGACTGCGTGCCAGTTCAGGTGCAACAGAATCATGTTTTATCATCAAAATTCCACTCAGCAGTCATTTCGGTTTTTCTTGGTTCCCTGCCCCCTTTCCCTGAATGACATTTAAAGACCTTTTTATTCTTCTCAAGTGTCCTAGGTAACACCTTCACTGCACTCTTAACATTTAGCAGACGACAGGCAAAAACAGGAAGTCACCAGATAAGCAAATAGCACCATGCAGACAACTGCGGAGGTTCTAATTTTCTTTTCTGCATTCACTGTGAAATAGCTTCACACTCCGTCAACACTCACCTTTCCAACGTGACCCCCCCACCCTGACTCTTTCCACTTTATCTACCTCCATCCTACTCTTATTTTTTCCCTCTTTTTCTGGGGCCTTCCCTGAACTAAGACACAGTGTCTTTAAATCTCCTCCTGACGTCATGTATTTTCTCTCGATATATAAAAAATATCTTGTCTTCCATTAACTGCCAAGGTTCTTAAGAGAAAATCTGGAGTTTTGACTTTAATGGGTTTTCCTCTTTCAGTTTTCAAGAAATCTCTAATTAGCTTCTCTGAGCACAGACTACAGCATGGATGAACCTTGAGGACATTATGCCAAGTGAAATAAGCCAGTCAAAAAACAAAAAACAAAAATGTAACATATGGTTACATTTATATGAGGTACTCCTATTCACAGACTACTCAAATTCACAGAAAGTAGAATAGTGTTTGGCAGGGCATGGAGGGAGGGGGAAGTAAGGAGTTGTGTTATAGAGTGTGTATATATATATGTATATATGGTATTTAGTGTATATATATAGTATATAGTGTGTGTGTATATATATATATATATATATATAGTTGTAATATAGAGAATATAGTGTGAGTACAGCGTTTCAGTTTTGCAAGATGAAAAGAGTCCTAGAGATTGGTTGCCCAACGATATGAATGTACTTAACACTGCTGAACTGTCCATTTTAAAATGGTTAAGAGAGGAAATGTTATCCTGTGTATATTTTACCACCGTTTCCAAAAAATATTATCTGAGAGGACTCCAGCCAGTAAAATCCTGCTAGTGAGAGTCTGTGGAACCCCAAAACTCTGGAACTTCGTTCTCTGAGGAAGAACCAGCTCCAAAGAATTATCTCTCACAAGACGTAAGTAGCAGTCAGATAAGCTCATTTTTGGAAAAGTGACAAATTCACTGGGTAAGGAAGTCAGCAATGGCATGTCTGTTCTTCTTTTCCTCCGGTTTGAGCACCATACTTTTCATTTTTTTTTGTAATCGTAACATCATAATTTGCAGTTAAACAGTCATTTGCAAAATTCTTAATTTGTTATTTTGACTCACCTTACATTATAAGCTTTTGTAAGATTTATAAGGTCAGGGCTTTTGGACCCAGCATTTGGTCCATGTTGCAGACCTTAGTAAACACTAAAGAAATATCTGTTTGAAGAATAATAAAATGTTATCAATATTTAACCCATATTACTTACTTCATCTAAAATACTTTTGTCAAGGTCATCTTTTAATTGTTGCATTAAATAAAATAATTATTTTTAGACATATCTGGGGTTTTGGAGATGGGCAGACTAGGATTTGAGCTTGCCTTCTTCTTCTCATTATTTGTGTGACCTGAAGAAATTTATTTATCTTTTGTGAATTTCAGTTTCTGTATCTTAAATTTAGGGATAATGTTTTGAGGTTAAATAAAACATTAGATAGAAAGGTTTTTATCCAGTTTGTGGCTCCTTATAGGCAGATAGTAAATAATTTTTGTCATTACTCATGTATTATTTAACCTCTTTGAGGTGTTTTCACTGTTGATTGCATTATTCTTGAAACTCTTTTCTTTGTTAGCTCACATGGTACCATGACTTCTTTTTTTCTCTGTTTCTTTAATTATTTATTCTTAAATACTTCTGCTAGTTTTCCTATTTTCCTGCCTCATGTATAGTGGGGATATCTAGTATTCTCTCCTTTGACTTCTCTTTTTCTCAGTCTACCAGTTCGTTTTGGATTGTGGTTACTCAATCTATGGATTTTACTTTTATTGACCCAAACTCTTCTTTATCAGGCTTAAATTCTCCTTGATGACATGGGTCAATACTTTATTCATCTTATATACTCAATGAAAAATTCATAATAATTACTGATAAATGATTGAGAAGTAATTAATTTTTTAGTGAAATTACAAGTGGATAATTATTTCTGGCTGTGCCCACAGCATGTGGAAGTTCTGGGAACTGGGATTGAACATGTGGCACAGCAATAACATTCGAGCCACAGCAATGACAATGCCTGATCTTTAGGCTGATGAGCCACCAGGGAACTGCATAAGTGGATAATTTTTTGAAAAGTGATCTGTGATAGTTATCTCCCCCTTAGCTCACGCTGAAATGTATTTCATATCCACTGATTCTCAAAGCCCATACATTTTGACGTAAAATTTGCACTCAGTATCAGTCCCAAACAGAAAAAACTGACATGCAACTAATCATTTTTTCCTTATGTATAAATTGAAAATAGAAAATTTTAAATTACAACCTGCTCCCTTTTCTTCACACCTCATATCTAATTATATGTTATCAGGAAACAATTTTATCTGTATATCTTTTCTTAATTTCTTAATTTTTTTCCCCTGATTCAGATGTTTTTCTCCTTAGGAAAGTAAATTACCATGGTAATATGTTAAAACAATGAAACATTTCTGACATTCTAAGTACTCCCTTTGCCTACAGAAAAAGATCACCTTTAAAAAATATATATATTGAAAAACCTTGTACTTTGGCCAGGCTTAAAGTGTTTTCAGTATCATAAAATATATACAGTAATGAGTAAGACACTATTTCTACCTTCAAAGAGCTAAAAGTCTAGTGGTACAAAGGATGCATTTATAGCTGTGGACTAAAAACATAATATTGTGGGAATATGAAAGAAAAAGCCACTAATTGAGCTTATTGTGATAGATGTAATTTTTTCAAAGAAGCAATGTGGTCGAAACTTGAAAGCTCAGTTGGAGTAACCAAAAATAACAGAATAATAATTCAAGCAGTAAAAACCATAAAGAGCAAAAATCACAGAGGTGGGAACCACATTCGGGTTAATGCTGATGACAACATTTTTTTTTTTTTGATAGGAGCATGTTGTTAAATTAAACAAGAGCATGTTGTTAAATTAAACATGTTAAATTAAGCAAGAAATTAAATGAATAGATTGTTCTGGACAGAAAGGGTTTTAGCATATTACAGTTGGGAGTTTGATGCTTTTTTCTACACTTAAATATTAAGAAAAATAAGAACAGCAAAATAATCATGGGCATTGCAGTAGTTTTATCTGATTTTTTTTTTTTGGTAGTTTAACTTAATACTAGGTAGGGTTTTAATATGTAGAGATAAGACAGAAAACATGATTTTATATGATTGTACCAAGTGGTTTACAGCCAAGAGTATGATTTTTCATTAGTGGACAACAACTCTAAGGGGCAGAGAATCCCATGATTTCATTTGCATCAGTGGTCTATTAAAATATGCTTCACAATTAGAAACAAATCATTATCCTCCCCTTCCTGGTTCTATAAAACCCACAAATCAAAGGGAATAAGAAATGCCAAATATATATATAGATATACTTCTGTAGCTTACTTCACAGACCAGCAACTCTAATCATTATAGATCCTTACTGTCTGAACCTGCGATATAGAAATTCCCCAATGACTCCACCCAGAGGGACAGGGCAAAAGTAGAGGACATGAAAGCCATTGATTAGGAACAGTCAAGGATAAGGCTATTAGCCAAATTCTCCTTACCAGTACCTTAACAACAAGACATTTCTATGGATACATCACAAATCATAGCACAGACCTGGGTTCTATTCCAATTTTCACTGTCGTCTGTATTCATCAGGGAGAAATGATTCTTTCCGCAATCACTGTTACTCGTATTGGAAGTCTTTAGCTCGGTGGAAAAGTAGTAACAGCAGTTTCCATGCCATATCCACAGCTTGGAGCAAGAGTAAAATCCCTGGCCTGAAAAACAAATGAGGAAAGTCTGGAAAGATATGATACTGATACACACATGTGCATAATATGTATGCACTGATGTACGGTAAATAAGCACATACACCAGAATTTGTAAGCATTTGCATTATGTATCAAAATGATTAACAGAAGTTATATTTTGAAAGAGACAGTTGCTTAAAATAGGAGAGAAGAAAGGAAATGTGATCTGAATGAAATGGGATTTGGATCTGTAACAATCCGAAGATGGAAGAAAAATCATAGATATAGAGGAAGAAAATGATGAAGAGATTATTAAAAACACTCAGAGAAAACTTCAGTATGTTTGGATTGATGCAACAGGACCTTAGTGACTAGTCAATATTTTCTATAGAAACTTTATCACCTCACTATTTCCCGTGATATAGATTTCAGGTTAAAATTCAAATTCTCTCCATTATCTATAGGAAACTAATGACATTCTAATTTCATCTCCTATCCGTCCACTTAGCTTCCTGTCATCCATTCATCCTGAATACCTTGAATTTTTCCTGCAAGTGCCATGCTATCATTCCTTTTATGACAATATGCCTCCAATTCCTGTATTGAATATTGTACCCCTATTCAGTCTGGACTGTTTCCTCCAACTGTATTGTTTCTTCCACTACATATTTATATTTATGAGCATTTATTACACTGAACTGTAATTTTTTGTTGTCTGCTTCTGTCATACTTTAAATTACTCAGGATGGGGGGATTATGCAGATAACTTTTATTCTCAGAGTTCCTCAGGCGCTTGACATATAGTCTGTGTTGGGCTTCAAGGCCACATCAAGGAGATTGAACTCAAAGGCTCTGCCCAGGACAAGAATTGCCAGACCTTTATCATCGCCCCACCCATTTCATTGTAAAGCCTCTTCCCCCACATTGAGCAGCCTGGCCTACTCCTTTCTGATCCCTACTAGGATAGGTATGTGGTCCACTCCTCGCATTGCCCCTATAGTGCCCTTATATGCCCCCAACCAACCAGCAAGTGTATCATAAGACCCCTCTTTCCCCAACCCATCAGCAGGTCAGCAGGTGTATAGCAAGATCTCTCATTTCTCCCTGGGTTATAAAAACAGACATGACTATATGCTCAGAATTGGCTCGCCCTAAGTATCAGGAAGTTGTCCCATGGTGCCAGCATCTCTATTCTCAATAAACTCTTCTTTCTTTTCACCCTGATGTGAGTATGAAAATTCTTCTCTGAACTCACATGTGCAGACCGTGACAGTGTGCAGTGATTTTTTTTTTTTTAAATGAAAGAAGCTACAGACTGAAGAGAGGAAGAAGGAAAAGCAGTGAGATGTATAGAATTTCCAGGAGAGGAAAGGACATAGTTGATTTCTGAAAAAATCAAATGAGCTATCTGGCAAAGCCTAGGTTTCTACTGTAATTGGTGCCACACTTTATATCCAGCTTCATTTGACAGGGAAAGTTCCCTGTTCAGCACTTTTCCCTGGTCTTCCATCCTTAAAATACCAGACAGATGTTTCACCTCTGGAAAGTCTAATGGAAAAATCATCCTCTCTAAATAGCAGTGGAGTCAATCCACACTAGCCTTCACTTCCTTTCTTGAAAATGTACCGAGAAGCCGGAATTATAAGTTACATAGGAGCACCAGCATATGAAAGAGAATTCCCATGATATAAGAAAAAGAAAAATATTGTTAGAGGCTAGTGAATCTCCCAGAAGCTAAAGCTAAAAGGGACAGTAAATACTAAGAAAAGATGATAGTCTGCAAATCTGAACGTGTGAAGGAGAAAAGACATGGAAAGTATAGAGGAAATGGTATGGAGGAAAAAACAAGTTTATAAGGAACAGCACATATCTTTCCTCAATTCAAAGACATAAACTTTAAGATTGACAAGACCCACTAAGTGCACACCAAATAAATAATTAAAAAAACACTCATATCCAAGAATATCCTAAAATTTCAGGTCCCCAGAAGCTAAAGTCAGGTCATTTTTATGGAATGAAAATTACTCTGGGAACAGACTTCTTGTTTGCCAGAGACAATGAAATAACTCTCTCAATATTTGCTAAGAAACTAATTTTTAACCTTCAAATTTACACCTAGACAAATCAAAGACTTTCTCAGACATGCAAGAATACAAAACATTTATCTCCCATATAAAGGACTAAACTTCACTACAGCTAAATTCCATTAAAATATGTGTAAAGGTGAGGAAAGAGGGAAGAGGTAAAAAGAAAGGATTCAAGAATTGAGTCTAGCCCAAAAAAGAGGAAAAGAAAGAACGAGAGCGAGAGAGTTTTTGTCTTTGATAAAAACAGCAAAGATATAAAGAAACCAAGTTAAGAAAGACAAACGTGTTTGTTTAACAGAAGAATCTGTAAGTGGTTACCATATTTCCATTTTTTTTTTTAAATTTCAGACCTATTTCAAGATTTTTGAATGCAGTGAGAAGATGAGGGAAAATTGGAGAAAACGGCGTGACTGATGAGACTCAATGAAACAGAAAGACCTTTCACTCACCGTTTCCCTTCTGCTGTGAGCCTTCCGAGTACTTTGAGGTACCGTTACTCACCTCTTTCAATGTGTTTTCAAACATGTTATTGAAACGATGAGCTCACCTGAGCCATTTTTAGGCACGTTCACATCTAATGTTGTGTTTCTCTCCACCTGTTCCGTGAGGACTGGTTGCATGTCAGAAGCTGTTGTGTTGCTGCTGAAGAGTTTGTAGTAATCTGGAATTCGTATTTAACATAGTCAGACTTTTCCAATAAATGATACCACTGTCACAGTAGGTGTTAAAAATTTAATGGAAAACACATATTGAAAGGATAGCTACATAAATGTAGAATACTAATTTTATGTACTTTTTTTTATTCTGAAATTTTATCTTTATTTTTTACAGAATAAAATACATACATTTAAACACAATTACATTCACACAGATTATTATATCATGGATATTAAGAAACAGATTAAGTGACTCCCACTGGAGAAGTGGAATGGAAAATATGCTGAGATAAATAGGAAATTTATTCTATACTTTATCCCATTTTTATGGCTTTCATCTTTACTACTTAGTTTTATCTATTACATTTCCATTTTTCTTTAAAAATTAGCATTATATTAAAATTGTTACATTATGCCACTAAAATTTATAAAGAAGAAAGCCTTATATACCATTAAATATTTTATATAGCATAATAAAAAGAATAACTTAACTGGTAAGAATAACAAAAATAATACAATAACTTTACATACTTTTTAAGATTGAAATTTGAGAGAAAAATATTTCATGTTAGTCAACAGAGTACTAGTTCTTGTTAAGGAGATGCCCAGAGAAGTTTAAAAATACAAAACAAAAAAGATCCACATGAAGTAGGGATTTCAAAATAAAAGACAATCAAATTCAGCAGTTAGTTTTTAAATGTACAAACCACACTTCTGAGGCTAGGTGACACCAGAACACATTGGTGAGCCTATGTTATATTTTTTAGTTCTTTGGACAGATATAACCATTATTTAAGGATGTAGAATTAGTAAACACCAGCCTCAGAATTTATTATTTATTTATTTGCTTTTTGGGGCCACACTCACAGCATATGGAGGTTCCCAGGCTAGGGGTCCAACGGAGCTGTAGCCACCGGCCTACAGCAGAGGCACAGCCACGCGGGATCTGAGCCGCATCTGCCACCTACACCACAGCTCAGAGCAACACTGGATCCTTAACCCACTGAGCAAGGCTGGGGATCGAACCCTAAACCTCTTGGTTTCTAGTCGGATTCATTTCTGCTGCACCAGAAGGGGAACTCCAGCCTCAGAATGTAAAAGAAAAGTTTCAAAAGACAGGAATCATGTCTCTAAAGAACTTCAGAAGATTCAGAAAACATAACATGTCCGTTTAGTGGACTATTACACAGAAACTGTCATTTCTACAAGACTGATATTACCAACCTTTCAACCTAATAGAATCTTTAATTTTTAAGTTTTATGAGGATGAAGTGAGAAACGATCACAAAGAATGGACACTCAAGAGATGTTAATTCATTGTTATAGTCATCCTGTATTTCCTCAGACTCCCTTTGCACCCACTGTTGCAGGAAGGAAGGGAAAGGGAAGAGCATTTCCCAGTAGCTCCCATGCTTTAGAAGAGATGCTTCCCAAATATGGAGTTGTTTGGGAAAAAAACCTTTTATTTATCAATTACATAATTAATGGATATTTAAAGAAACAAAATATTGCAGCAATTGGAAGGTAATCAAGAAACAGAAGAAAACATGATCAACATAGCAAAGGAAAGACAATGGGATATTAAACCATAACGTGTAAAATAAAATGAGAGACGTATGATCAAATACTCCCCTCTAGTCACTTAACGAACGCACAGAACTGAACAAATATGTTGGGTTCTATGACCCTGGAAATTGAGACAAAGCGGAACTATAAAATATGGTTGGGGTAAAGATGAAATAAGTTAATGCATGTGAAGAGCTTGAGAAAACATTAGTTCTCCAAAAAGTAAGTAAATTAATGTTATGAGAGTGTTTATATATTAATATAAAATACCTACTCTATGATACGGAAGATATTAATGTATATCTCTATATTTTCATAGCTCTTGCCTCCTATTGGCAGATACGAATTGCTTTTAGTTTCTTGTCCTTTTCTATATTCTGGAGTTTTGACAATATACAAGATCTTTATTGTAAATATATTTTAAAGTACCGTTTCTTCTTAACTGTGGAACAAACTACTGAAAAGAATAGATTGAGAGGTACCTTTTTCTGTAAAGATACTTCAGCTTTAAGAGTCAGAAGCCTACTAGTTTCTGCTTGTTTATTCATTTGTTTGTTCATTCACTCATTCATGTATTCACTTAACACATTCATTCAGCCAAAAAATACAGAGAATGAGCAATCCAGAGTCTGTGCCCTTTAAGAAGCTTGCCATATATTGGAGGAAAGCTGGCCCACAAAATACTGTACTAAGGTCCAGAACAACAATTATGGATGTTCTAGAAGAAAATAATATATTATTTGGGAGAAATTATTTTTCAAATGACAGCACCATGAAACCAGGTTATATTCGGCTGAAATTGTGATTCTTAGAATAAAATGAGTGGTCTATTAATCAAAAATTAGAGTAAGAAAATCAAGTAATGATAAAAGTGGAATCTAAAATATGGCATAAATGAACCTATCTACAAAACAGAAACAGACTGACAGAGAGAACAGACTTGTGTTCGCCAAGGGGGAGAGGAGAAGGAGTGGGGTGCACTGAGAGTTTGGGGTCCGTAGATGAAGAGTATTACAAGGAGAAACAACAAAGTCCTACAGTACAGGGAAATATATGCAATATCCTGGGATAGACCATGATGGAAAAGAATACACACACACACACACACACACACACACATATTAAAGTGTGTGTATATATATGTATAACTGAGTCAGTGTGCTGTACAAAAATTGGCACAGTATTGTAAATCAACTATTCCTTTAATAAAAATTAAAAATCAAGCAAATGATAATGGCGTCTTGCTTGTTTTAAATTAGAATCAGTTGGGCGAGAGGAAAATGTCATGAATATGAAGAATTTGTTTCAAATAAATGAAGTCATCATGAAAACTCTCAGGGTATAAATTAGTTCTACTTCTGCATTGACTTTACAACGTTTAGAACCATAGGCTTTACCGTTACCATCTTTAGCATTGGATACTCTGAAGGAAACTGATATTAAAATAGCCTTAAAAGATTGGCTAAGGTGATATGGTCATACAGAAATGAAATCTGTTTTCCTATTTATTTTGAAATTTTACCTGTATATGTCTCAGGACTTGGATTTATTTGTGATACACCTGATTAAAGCAAGAGATGGCCACAGAGAAAAGTGGAAACTTACTTATTAGGACTAGGGTTCCCAGTCCAGCCAGCATCACCAGTTTCAGCGAGAGTGAGATGAAAGCAATAGTGCACCACACCTTTGATGGAACACTATGACCTACAAGGAAGCAGGAATTCAGGAGAATGATGTGAAACCACGCATTTTAAGCTGATTCCTCTTTCCTTAACCCCCTCCATCCCCTGCTCCTCCGAGCACAGTCCTGGACCTCTATTTTATTTTTTTATTTTTTTTTTTGTCTTTTGTTGTTGTTGCTATTTCTTGGGCCGCTCCCGCGGCATATGGAGGTTCCCAGGCTAGGGGTTGAATCGGAGCTGTAGCCACCGGCCTACGCCAGAGCCACAGCAACGCGGGATCCGAGCCGCGTCTGCAACCTACACCACAGCTCGCGGCAACGCCAGATCGTTAACCCACTGAGCAAGGGCAGGGACCGAACCCGCAACCTCATGGTTCCTAGTCGGATTCGTTAACCACTGCGCCACGACAGGAACTCCTATTTTATTTTTAATTAATGAAATTGCTTATAGGCATTCTCTTGTGGTGCAGCGGTTTGAGGATCCTGTGCTGTCACTGCTGTGATGAAAGTCTGCCGTGGTGAGGGTTTGATCCCTGGCCTGGGAATTTCATATGCTGCAGGCACAGCCAAAAAAAAAGAAAAAAATTGCCTTGCAAAGTCAAGGAGATCTTATTCATATTCAGCCAGCGTGAATACATCTGTACATTCACATCTAACAATAAAAATACAATTTCGTGTAAGTGTAATCATGTGAAATTTTCTAGATATTTTTATGAACATTCTCTTATTATATTTTAGCAGTCCTCTCCCCCTCTACCTTTTTTTTTCTTTCTTTTTTTTTTGGTCTTTTTGTCTTTTCTAGGGCTGCTGCCACGGCACATGGAGGTTCCCAGGATAGGGGTCTAATCGGAGCTGTAGCTGCCAGCCTGTGCCAGAGCCAGAGCAACGCGGGATCCGAGCCGCATCTGCAACCTACACCACACCTCACAGCAATGCCAGATCCTTAACCCACTGAGCAAGGCCGGGGATCGAACCCCGCAACCTCATGGTTCCTAGTCAGATTCGTTAACCACTGAGCCAGGACGGGAATTCCCCCCTCTACCTTCTTAATCTGGTTCTCGTTGGTCTACCTTCCCATCTCTAGGTAACTAGTGTTAACCACCTGCGGGATTGTCTTCCTTACTTTTTCCATGCTAGTTTTGAAATATACTATTTAATACAATTTCCAATCCAGTCCAGGATGATTGACGTTCTCAAATATTCTCTTTAATATGTTGGAAGAAAATCCACTCTCCAATCTGGACTTTTATAACACCTTTATTCCCTCACCTCTTCTCTTCCTAACCCTATTATCCTGTGAGAGTTTGAAAACAATGTATTATAAGACTTTCTCTTGGAATGTATCTATTTCATTGAAAAAAAATATTTAGCACTTTTATCATTATAATTTTTGTATTCATTACATTATCAGCTATTATTTTTCATGCTTCTAAATTTCTCCTTAAGGTCTAATTAATTAATTGCGTGTCTGGAAATTTTCTTGAGGGTTTTTCTCAGATGATAATTTTTAAATTTTGCTCTTTCAACTCATCCTCTGGAGTTATTACAGTGAAAGTCATGTTGTTTGAAAAGAAAAAAATTAATGCCATAATTTAATATCTTATATTATCTTAAAATATTGGTTGTTTAGTTTTATTATCTTTCTCTTTCAAGAATTCTATTTTACTAGGAACCGCTTGTTTGGGGTCTCTGTTTTTTTTTAATTCCTCCTCTGGCCTCCAGGTCCCCTAAAATTAGCATTTTTTCTTGTTTTCCCTAAGTTTTATTGACTCTTGCGTTTGGCATCAAGCTTTCGAGTACTTTGAGAAGCATCAAATCATTATGTATAATGGAAAGCACAGTTGTTTCCTTCACTCAGTGTCAGTGGCGTGCCAGATGACAAGCTGTTAATTCTATGCCCCACAAAAGAAGAAATCCGGTCCAGTGTCTTCTCAGATGCAGTCCAGGGCTCTGTATGACTTAGGAGAGCAGAGCACCTTTTCTGCAGGCCTGTTCAGTTTGCATACTAATCCTCTGAGGCCAGAAATATAAGCAAGTTCTCCGAGGACCACCCAAGAAATTTGGTACCATCTTTTTTCTATGGAGTCTAATAATCTCAAGAGACTAGGTCCTTTCTAGGCACCAGAGAGACCTGAATCTTCTCCTTAGCGTTTTTAAGGTGAATTTTTTTTTTTTTTTTTTTGGCCTTTTAAGACCACACCTGCGGCATATGGAAGTTCCCAGGTTAGGGGTTGAATTGTAGCTGTAGCTGCCAGCCTACACCACAGCCACAGTAATGTCAGATCCAAGCCAAGTCTGCTACCTACACCACAGCTCATGGCCATACCAGATCCTTAACCCGCTGAGCGAGGCCAGGGATTGAACCTGCATCCTCATGGATCTAGTCAGATTTGTTACTGCTGAGCCATGATGGGAACTCCTTTAAGCTGAATCTTAACTAACACTGGGATACACAAATCCAGCACCTCTTCTCTTCACTGGAACCTCAGAAGAGTTTGATATCACAGTGTTAAGTTTGAGACCTTAATGCCCTGCCTCGTTGCTAGCCCCACAGTTGCTCCTCTCACAGTTGTGAGAAATGGGAAGGAAAGGGAGAAAAATATATCTGGGATGATTGAAATGTTGATTAAAAATCAGTCTGGAATTAATCGGTAGATTTCATCTTTTTACCTTGGTTTTCTCTAAAAATTCTAATAAGATAGGGGAGTTCCCATCATGGCT
This sequence comes from Phacochoerus africanus, assembly GCF_016906955.1. Taxonomy (NCBI): domain Eukaryota; kingdom Metazoa; phylum Chordata; class Mammalia; order Artiodactyla; family Suidae; genus Phacochoerus; species Phacochoerus africanus. Next base: position 65,672,573 of record NC_062550.1, on the reverse strand, counting down.
CAGTAGTTAACGAATCTAACTAGGAACCATGAGGTTTCGGGTTCGATCCCTGGCCTCGATCAGTGGGTGAAGGATCTGGTGTTGCCGTGAGCTGTGGTGTAGGTCGCAGACACAGCTTGGATCTGGCATTGCTGTGGCTCTGGCGTAGCCTGGGCTATAGCTCCGATTCGACCCCTAACCTGGGAACCTCCATATGCCATGGGTGCGGCCCTCAAAAGACTAAATAAATAAATAAATAAAAATTCTAATAAAATATAGAAAGTAGGTGAAAGGAGGCATAGATGCACAATAATAAAGAGAAAGGAAACCACAGTACTGGCATTTTGGAAGGTAGATAGCAAACACAAAATCTCTGAGTAACTTTGTGGCTCCTTAGAAACTGAATCAAAGTCAACAATGTGGAAACAAAAGAAGCAAGCTGATTCTCACTGAAGAACCCCCAAAGCTCCATGAATTGGTGAAACCTGGCACTTTATCTTTCCAACAGGAGGTATAAGTGAGCCTGAAAACTGAAAAAGTGCTAAAAAGTTGACATAAGATACAGATACTCCCCTCATACTGTATTTTTCTCTCCATTCATGTAACTGAGTTACCTTCAGTATATTGGAAGATTCATCTCCAGAGCAATTAACTAGCCCAAGAGGGGAAAAATAAACCTATCAATATTGAAAACTGGATTTCTTAGTGACTGGCCCCATCTGTGAAGGCTACCATTTAACAGGCACATCCCATAGCCACAAAGTCTTACTACATCAATTTAGTATCACACACTTAAAAGACTACAGACAATCAAGGATCGCCAGATATTTAAAGAAAGCTGCCAACATTAAAGACTGAGGAAAGAGAAACCATAGACAAAAGAAATTTAGAAGAAGAAGAAATACAATAGGAAGACTTCAAAAATTCTGTAAATAAACTAGAACTCTCTTAGATGGCTGATGGAATTATAAACATGGACAATGGTTTGGGTCAGTTTCTTATAAAATTAAACATATACCAACCATCCAATCCAGAGTTCTGCTCCTAAGTATTTATTTGATAAAATTTCTAAAAATACGTCTACACAATGACTTATACATCATAGCAGCTTTATATATACTTGCCCCAAATAGGAAGCAACTGACATGTTGATCTACAGATAAAAGGATCAATGTATTATGGCATATCCAAACAATGGAATACTACTCAGCCATGAAAAATAATTCACTGCTGATACACAAAACATGGATAAATCTCAAAAAAATTAGCTTAGTGAAAGAAGCCAGTCATAGTAGAACATATATATCCATTTATATCAAACTCTAGATAAGACAGAGTAGTCCAGAATGATGGAAAGTAAATCAGCAATAGCTTAAAACTAAGGTTGGTGATGAGAGTGATGAGAGTAAGTTGGAAGACACAAGGTGTCTTTTTGGGGTGAAATAAATATTATCTATTTTAATTTTGGTGACTATATGCATATACTTTTAAGAACAGTGAACACTTAAAGTGGGCCTATTATTTTGTATTTAAATTTTGCTTCAATAACATTGACTTAAAAGTACAATTTTCCGTCTTTTTTTTTTTAGGGTCACACCCACAGCATGTGGAAGTTCCTGGATGAGGGGTTGAATCAGAATTGTAGCCCCTGGCCTACGCCACAGTCACAGCAACATGGGATCCGAGCCATGTCTGCGACCTATACCACAGCTCACAACAAAGCTGGATGCCAACCCACTGAGCGAGGCCAAGGATTGAACCTGTGCCCTCATGAATACTAGTCGGGTTCATTAACTGCTGACCCACAATGGGAACTCCTAAAAGTATAATTTTTAAAACCATCAGAGAAGTTATGATTTTGCAGCCACCAGTAAGAATAGAATACCATAAAAGAAGCCTTTAGAAAACATCAGAAGTTCACTGAAAATAAAATAATACCAGGGACACATTTTTAATAGGAAAAGATACTTTAAGAAAATCTTCCATGAAATAGATCAAAGGATAAAATGATGAAAAATGGGAGTGAATAAGTCAGTGAGGTTTAATATAAAAAATTGAGAAGATTCAGAAAAGGATATGAAAATGCTAGGGGCAGATGGAAGAAATAATCAAAAATCTGATTTTCCATAACTAAAGGACATGAGTTTATCATCTTTGGCTTATCCTCCTTACTTCATTTCTCAAAAAAATTTTTCTTTCATTTTTAACAAGTCTTTTTTTTAAATTTATTTTATTTTATTTTTGCCTTCTTGCCTTTCCTAGGGCTGCACCCGCGGCATATGGAGGTTCCCAGGCTAGGGGCCTAATTGGAGCTGTGGCCACCGGCCTACGCCAGAGCCACAGCAACGCGGGATCTGAGCCACGTCTGCAACCTACACCACAGCTCACGGCAGCACCAGATCCTTAACCCACTGAGCAAGGGCAGGGATGGAACCCCGCAATCTCATGGTTCCTAGTCGGATTCATTAACCACTGAGCCACGATGGGAACTCCATCTATATTTTTTATACCCCAGCACCTCCCACAATGTCCTCTGTTGGTGTCTCTGTTTATTCAAATAGGTCTTACCTCTCATAGCTCTGCTCTCAGCCACCTTAGCTGTGGCCTCAACACTCCCTGTTCCAGTTTCAGCTTTATCTTCCAGCTCCAACTCTGGCCTGTCATGATTATCTTTTCAGGAAAAAAAAAGCAGAAGTGCTTTTTTAAAAAAAAAATCACTCTTGGGGAGTTCCCGTTGTGGCGTAGTAGAAACGAATCCGACTAGGAACCACAAGGTTGAGGGTTCGATCCCTGGCCTCGCTCCAAGGGTTAAGGATCCGGCATTGCCGTGAGCTGTGGTGTAGGTCACAGACATGGCTCGGATCTGGCGTTGCTGTGGCTCTGGTTTAGGCCGGTGGCCACAGCTCCGATTAGACCCCTAGCCTGGGAACCTCCATATGCCACAGGTGCAGCCTTAAAAGGATAAAAGACCAAAAAAAAAAAAAAAATCACTCTTTTCTCTAGCCTTCTTTGTACTTCCTAACTATCCAGATATTCCCAGTGTTTCTGGCTTGATTTTGATTCTGACGATAGACTTTTAAAACAGAGAGACACTTTGTGATCTTTCATAAAATGGACATCCCATCAGTTCATCCAGATGTATATAGAAAGGGATAAAAATGTTACATCAGGAAACAAATATTAGGAAATACATGGCCGAACATAAATCACCTCTCCAATTTCATAAATACCGTATATCTGTGGCCTATGATGTTGGCTGGTTGGTGAGAATGTAATACTTCTCCTAAATTCATACAGTGCCTTTGTCAAACATCCTCTCTTTGAGGAAACTAGTCCCTAAAACGTTATCTGCTAATCCAAAGCCTAAAATTCTCTAGTCAGAGATATGTACAAATCAAGTGCTTTTACGTCATTATTTGAATGTAATATACTTTGGGATAAATTTATTAAAAAATGTACAGATATATGATATAATTTATAATTATAAATTTAAAATTTTACACAATGATCAAAAGGATTTCAATTTTAAAAATACAAAAATAATGGAAATAACAATTATAAATAATAAAAAACATCCAAGGGAATGCTTAAGAAACCGTGTATCTACAGCAATAAAGAAATTTCAGCGAATAGGACTTTGATGCTGCTAAAAATGATCTTCCTACTGCTTCATTGTTACTAGCTTTCTAGGAATTGAATTGCTGGATTAAACAGACAGAAATTATATTATGGTGAGATAAGGAGCCTTCAGTCTCATTCCTTCTCAGTAAGAAATATTTCCTACACCATCACTGACTGAGGCTCCATAGTCCCATGGATCTCATTGCATATGTCTATTTTATATCTTTTATCAGTTACATAAAAATACTGGACAGTTACTTTCATGTTATTTTTCTTCCCCTCATAGCTCGTGTGTAATATCATCCTAAGATATCTAAAAAATACAAGAAGTTCTATTTTGGTGACATTGGATGTCTGGATTTTCAGAGGCTTAGACCAACAGTCTTTTTCCACACAAACTAAATACAATAGACAAAGCTAAGCTCTGGCATAGTTATTGCATTACAAACTAGCCCTCCAAAATTTAAATGTCAGAGGAGACTGACAGCCTTGAGCTGAAAACACAATCACTCACCAGTTGAGTTGAATCATCTCTTCTCCGGTCTGTCTGAGTCACATAGAGGATCTTACCTGTTCTCTTGAGACTGTGGCTGTCCTGAGGTTCGTTTGTCTTAAAATGATTTGGAAATTTGAGAGTAGCATAAGTCACTTCTTCAGCCATTACTGAACAAATAAAGCACAATTCAAGCACCCTGAACTTCACAGAAGGTGCTCTTGTGAGGTGACCGATGTCTGCAGAGACTGAGTTGAGTATCTACCTTGGAAAAGACCAAGCACAGAAAGTAGTATCAGAAAAGAGAACTGTTCCACTGAGGTGAGAAGGTCAGAACTGCACTCTTCTCACCGCTGTACGTCTCTCTTATATCTCCTTTCCTGACTTCCTCTAATCAAACAGCAGGTTGAAGAAATGACCAAGAGAAAAACATTGTGTTTTAAATATAAACAATCCTTTTCTTTCAACCTGTAGGAAAACCATACGGATCTCCAGAATTGAGACTACCCCATGAAAAGCCATAGGAAAAGGTACTTATTTCTGTTCTATAATCAGCTGTCAATCAGTATGTACCTGTGAGAACTGTGTTATAATTGCACGTGGTGACGCCCAGAAAACCACAGGTGAGTTAATTCTCACCAAAACGTTTTCCCTTCCGTGTGTGTGTGTGTGTGTGTGTGTGTGTGTGTGTGTTGTGTGTATGTTAAAGAGTTCTGAGAACTTAAAAGCGGAATATTAATGGAGAAATGCAAAGTCAAGAAAAGGAGGGCTGCTGTGAGTGACACTAAATAGAGATTGTTCCCCTCTCCTGCTCCAGCTCAGCCAAACACAGCAGCCACTGGAAAAGTGGCAGTGCTGTCTTTAAAGTGTACCCATCAAGTTAAGATTTGACTTTCTTCTTTTTTTTTTTTGTCTTTTTAGAGCTGCACTCAAAGCATATGGAAGTTCCCAGGCAAGGGGTTGAATTGGAGCTGTAGGCTACATGACAGCCACAGCAACACCACATCTGAGCCGAGTCTGCGACCTACACCACAGCGCACAGCAACACCGGATCCTTAACCCACTGAGTGAGACCAGAGATCAAACCTGTGTCCTCATGGATGCTGGTCAGATTCGTTTACACTGACTTTTTACTTGAATTCTGAGAGGAAGGCGGGGTATAAATATCTACCAACCTATTTTACATATGTATTTATTTATTTGTTACAGAATTATATGCCAGCTTTTTATTTATTTATTTATTTTGTCTTTTTTAGGACTGCACCCGAGGCATACGGAGGTTCCCAGGCTAGGGGTTGAGTCAGAGCTGTAGCTGCTGGCCTGCACCACAACCACAGCAACTCTAGATCTTAGCCGCATCTGTGACCTACACCACAGCTCACGGCAGCGCCAGGTACTTAACCCACTGTGTGAGGCCAGAGATCAAACCTGCATCCTCATAGATGCTAGTCAATTTGTTTCCACTGAGCCGCGACGGGAACTCCAACTATCAACCTATTTTGAAGATTGGAAAGTTGAAACCCAGGGCAATCCAGTGCCTTGTTCACAGCGCAGCATGAGATTGGTCAGTGGAGAGCATCCTCGCTGCCTACTGAGTATTTAGCATAATGACAATCAACTCATAGATGTTCAACCACTATCTTCGCATGGATAAATTATTCATTTATTCAGATTAAACCCAAGTTAATTACGGTTGTCTTCCAAAGAAGAATATTTTTGTAAATTATTTCCTTATTCTACAATAAGGAAAAGCAATGATAAATATTGATAGTGATAACACTTTTATTGACTTTTCAAGACAGATCAATGAAAAGCAATGATAAATATTGATAGCGATAATACTTTTATTGACTTTTCAAGACAGATCGGGCCTCGTGCAATAGGCTGACAGAACCACTTTCCATAGAATTAAAAAAGAAAAAAGAAATACAAGGAATTAATTTAGGAAAGTTGATACAAGGAAAAAAGACATCACTTATATCACAGAGTCTGCGGTGTTAGTTTAAAACAGAACAGGCAAGACCCTGTAAGAAATACTCATAACTTGTTGCAATCAGATAAGAGTATAGCGAACTTTTCCTTCTCCCTCAACAGTGGGGAGAAGCTGTACTCTGACCAAGGGTTGAGGGCAGAAGCAGAGATGGGGCAGAAAATACTTGCATAACATGAGCTTTAGTGCTTTTTTTTTTTTTTTTTTTAGTATTAAGTAAATTAGGGAAATCCCTAGGCCTGACTCAGATTATTTACTAAAAACTAAATGGGTTGATTGAAAGCTTTTAACCTATTTTTCTAGATGTATATGGTTCTCTAATTCTATTTCTCCTTCTAAGAGTGAATCTGTCTAATGCTTCTTTGAGGTCTACTAATCTCACAGTTTGGGCTAGACACAAAGATAGACAAAAGCCTATATACTTGCCTGTTAATCATTATTTATAGGAGTGAGAAATGAGAAAAGAGTTAAATATTAAACAAAAGGAAAAATTGAAATTCTAGGGAGTTCCCGTTGTAGTCCACCATGTGAGTGTGGACGAGTATCCATGAGGATACAGGTTCGATCCCTGGCCTCACTTAGTGAGTCGGGGAATCCTGCATTGCTGTGAGCTGTGGTGTAGGTCACAGATGCGGCTCGGATACCAAGTTGCTGTGGCTGTGGTGTAGACCAGCAGCTGTAGCTCTAATTCAACGCCTCGCCTGGGAACTTCCATATGACCCAAGTGTGACCCTAAAAAGAAAAAAAAAATGAAATTCTAGAATTCTAGACTATGCAGATAGTGAAATCAGCAGCCAAGTTGATGTTTTCCACCTCGCTTCTTCACAGAAAATGTGTTAAGGTGTACAATGTCTGGGGTAAAATAAAACACTATAAAGGTAGACGTTAAGGAATATTTTGTGTCTTGGGAAACAGAATATAAACACACACACACGAAAACCACGTTCTGGTATAAACCTTAATGAAAAGGGAAAGACTTTTAGTCTTTGTAGACTCTTACCCTGCAGCCCAGAATTTTCACTGACTTGCATTTATGCTGGAGCAACAGGTGTTTCTGCCGTCTTCCTAAATGTACATCCTTCAGGATACTCCTGGAGGAAAACTCATTCAATATTCTAAATGACTTTCTGAGAAGCTGAAAGTAGTGTTATACCTCCTAAATCTTCAAAGGACCTGCTTTCTATTCACAGATATAGATGTTCATCCCATCCTAGTCCAATCACGACAAACTTTGTCTCCATAGATAGAAATGCAGTGTGTTTTATTTCATAGGTAGATTCTGTCTGTTCAACTTGGAAAAAGAAAATAAATATTTTCACTTGGGGGTTTGGAAACATTTGCATCTTCATCCATCTCCTCACTCCTTTACACAACAGCTTGAGTACCTGCTCTATGCAATGCATTATTCTAGAGCAAATGATAGAAACTTTTTTTTTCCTCAAGGTAATTTATAAATATATAGTTTTATATTCTATTTTAGACACTTATTCATGGATAAGCAATATGGTGTAAGGTGGTGATAAGTCCTATGGATAGAAATAAAGCAGGGCAGAAGAAAGAGTGACAGAAAAAGAAAGGAGGCTGATATCAAATAGGGTACGTATGTATGGGCGGTCTCTCGGTGGAGTAGTCATTTGGAACCACTAGAGAATAGCAATGACAAAATTATTATTCTACAAGAAACATGCTTATGTAATACTGTACTATCTCTTTTTATTGAAATTAAACAGCCAGAAGTCACTCACTCTTCAGTTTCAAAGATTTCAGTTCCTTTAAAATTTCCTCTTTCCTTTCAATTTCATCATAATATGTTCCTCATTTACAAGTTTTGACCTCAAATTAATCCCTTGCTACATTTAGCCCAGGTAGGAAATATGTCAAACATTTTGTTCTCATCAGAATAAAATAAGAATTAATTCGTGTTCTCACCTTTGGATCCACTGATCCAGTCCCAGGAACTTAGTACACGTTGACTTTTAGGTGTGTTTCACTACCAAGGATTCTTTATTGTGAAAGCATGAATCAGAACCCCTTCACCACTGGTTATATCCAAATTGACCTATTTGCAAACACAGAACCAGCTAGGAAAATAACAAGCCTGCACAAGAAGGCAGCAACCCCCAAACTGACAGATATGGGATTTGATGAACAGCAGACAATCCTCACAAGAGCAGTGACAGATGTTTCAGGCTGGTTATTGCCATATTTCTTGCAAAATGCTTGTACAGAATGAAACAGGATGACTGGGGGCTCTGGGAAGGCGAACCATAAGAGAACAGAACATGTCACAGAGAGTGCAATATGACAATCTAAAAATCTGGAGGATATAATGTTAAAAATTTAAGGAAAGAAAAAAGAAAGGGAACTAGACAATCAAAAGGCAAAAACAAATAACTGTAGAATAACTATGACCAAATCTGAGGTAAACACAGATATGGCGTGACTGAACAATTTGTGAGACAATACTATCCATGCAAAATTTATTTATTTTTGTTTTTTTTTCTACTGTACAGCAAGGTGATCCAGTTACACATACATGTATACATTCTTTTTTCTCACATTATCATGCTCCATCATAAGTGACTAGACATAGCTCCCAGTGCTACACAGCAGAATCTCATTGCTAATCCATTCCAAGAGCAATAGTTTGCATCTATTAACCCCAAGCCCCCAATCCACCCCACTCTCTCCCCCTCCCCCTTGGCAACCACAAGTCTATTCTCCAAGTCCATGATTTTCTTTTCTGTGGAAAGTTTCATTTGTGCCATATATTAGATTCCAGATGTAAGTGATCATCTGAAATTTATGCTCAGAATATTTTCCTTTGAGTTGCAGACCAGAGATGCAAAGGTTTGTAATTTCTGCATGCAATCATAATATGATGAATAAATAAATGCATTTAAAAATTCATTCTTAAAATCAGCCAATGGTAAAATGAGGAAATAATTATGGCTATGGAGCAAATGTCTAGTAGCAATGTTAAAGTGGAGGATCAAGTAGCAGAGGTTAAGAGAAAGTAAGATGAGAAGAGAGAGAGGGAGGACAGGAGAAATAGAAGGATGTGGAGAATTTAGAGCTATACCCTGTGGTTGTTAAATAAGAAATAAAGGTTTCTATGAGGCAGTGAGGGAAAGGAAGTGAAAGAGTGATAAGTGAATCATTTATCAAAATAGAGAGTCAATACATAACTTCTAAAGTTTATAAATCTATATAGAGTAGTACAAATATTGTTTAAAGCCATAAAGATAACCACCGTAAAAAGTTAAAGTAGAGACTTCCTGTCGTGGCGCAGTGGTTCACGAACCCTACTAGGAACCATGAGGTTGCCGGTTCCATCCCTGGCCTTGCTCAGTGGGTTAAGGATCCGGCGTTGCTGTGAGCTGTGGTGTGGGTTGCAGACATGGCTCAGATCCTGCGTTGCTGTGGCTCTGATTAGACCCCTGGCCTGGGGTGCTGTGGGTGTGGCCCTCAAAAGACAAAAAAAAAAAAAAAAAATTAAAAGCAAATTATTAAAGCAATTGCCATTGAGGAACAAGACAATCATTTGAGGGGAGATGTTTTTTATCAGCTAATAAGCTGTTCTGGTTTATTTTGTTTTAAACTTGTTACTTTGAAAAAAATGAAAATAATAGCAACTGTGTACATTCACAGCTGTTGACCAAGGCTCTCCCCAATTTCATAATTTGCCTTCATTCTAACTTTGTCCCAACTGGTTTCTTTACTCTTGATTCTGCACTCAATTTAAAACCCACAGATTGACATGTTAAACTTCATGCAGTGAAGTATGGGTGGGTATAGATTGTGAATTTCATGTTTGTTTTATTCCTATATATATATATATGAACTAGGTCTCTAAGTGTTAACATTTACATTTAAAATAATTGATATACATTTGATAAAAACAATATAAATGCATTACTCATTTGAATAACTTTTAAACATAAACATAGTATTGTATTGGAAATGCTTTCTTTAATGATAGACTATAATCATCATGCTGTACAGTAGATCCCCAGTAGGTACTCATTGTATAACTGGAAGTTTTTAATTTTTGTGTGTGTGTGTGTGTATTTTTAGGGCCACACTCGTGGCACATGGAGGTTCCCAGGATAGGGATCTAATCGGAGCTACAGCTGCCGGGCTACACCAGAGCCACAGCAACGCCAGATCCAAGCCGTGTCTTCGACCTACACCACAGCTCACGGCAACACTGGATCCTTTAACCCACTGATCGAGGCCGGGGATCGAACCCTCAACCTCATGGTTCCTAGTCACCACAACAGGAACTCCTGGAAGTTTTTACTTTTTAACCACCTCATTCCATACCCCTTCACCCCATTTCCCACTTCGGTACCTGGAAATCTGATCTCTTTCTATGAATGTGTTGCTTAGGTTCCACTTATAAGTGAGATCATACAGTGTTTCTTTCTCTGACTTAATCACTTAGCTTAATTCCTTCAAGTTCTATCCATGCTGTTGGGATTAGCAGGATTTTCTTCTTTTTCATGACTAAATCATGTTCCATTTTCTGTATGTTTCACAACTGCTTTATCCATTCATCCATTGGGCGACATAGGTTCATTCCATGTCTAGGCTATTGTAAATAATGCTGCAATAAACCTCAAAGTGCATGGGTTTTTTTGAGTTAGTATTTTCATTCCTTTCAGATAAATATCCAGAAGTGGAATTACTGGATCATATGGTAGTTTTATTTTTAATTTTTTTGAGGATCTTCCATACTCCTTTCTGTAATGGCTATACCGATTTTCCATAGCACCAACAGTGCAAGTGTTCCCTTTTCTCCCCATTCTAGCCAGCCTTTGTCATCTTTGTGATGATGGCCGTTTTGACAGGTGTGAGGTGATATCTCATTGTGGTTTTGTTTTCATTTTCCTAATGAGTAGTGAAGCACAAATAGAACTCTTGAACACTGACGTCAGGGGATGTAAAATTGTACAAAAATTTGGAAAACTGTTTGGTGAGTTTTTAAATTCTTAACTCTACACCTGCCATATGACCAGTCACTGCACTGCTAAATATTCATCAAAAGCAATTGAAAGGGTTTGCCCATATAAAAACATGTGCCAATGTCCAAAGCAGCTTTATTTATTGTAACTAGAAATGTCCCAAGTGGCCATGAGCAAGGGAATAGATAAACAAGCCCAAAGAATAAGAGAGTACTTGGCAACAAATAGAGTGGACAACTGATTGAAAGAGCCACTTGTAAAATCTCAAAGTAATTATTCTTATGAAGTAAAGAAGCCAGACAAAAAAGTACATATACTTCATGGTTATATTACTTAAAATTCTGAAAAGTGCAGTCTAATCTAATGCAGAGAGAAATGGCAAACTTCTGAGGATTTGGATATGTTCATTATCTTAAATGTGGTGATGATTTCATGAGTTTTTGCCTATGTCAAAACTTAACTGAATTGTTAACTTTAAATATGTGCAATCTACTGCATATTGAGTATACCCCTGAAAGCTGTTAAAATATGCAAGAATTTTTTGAGGAACATTAAATGTTTACTAAGAGATATTTAAAAGTCTTAAAAGGAAAGATATATCACGTCATTGGTTTAGAATATTACATGTGTAAAGTAGTCAGGTCTGAATTTTACTTAAAATGTGTTATAATAGTTGTAAGAGTCATACTAAATAATTTATGTAATTATTGGCAAAGTGCTGAGAGTCTTTCAGTTCAACTACAGAAGAGGAGGTTATAGTGGTTTGGGCTCTGTTTTATTGAAAAACAACTCTAAAAGGTGAATAAAATACTAAAATAGCTATTTGAGGACATTAAATATCACCTAAATTCAGCCAGGATTTATGGGTATCGAGATTGTGTACCTAAAGGAAACACTTTATGGTGACTCTGATATTCTCATTTCCACATTGCTGATTCCATTTTCTGTCAGGGCCTAAAAAACGAGCAGAAACCAACCACTTTAAAAATTGAGACCATTTCACGAGCACAGGGAGACAAAATTGGAGTTCAGCAAAACAGGATAATCAGAATTTATGGGAACAAATTGACATGAAAAAAAAAAAAAAGGTGGTGGGGAAACCATAGAGAAGTGAGTCTGACACTCTGTGCTGCTGTTTGGCTCCAAGTGTTTCTCTTCAAGGCCATCATTACAGGGCCTGATGCCAAGAAGCCAAGTGAAAATGATGGCTTAGAGCCTTACAAGATACTGAGAGTTTATGAGTCTCATCTTGCTGCAGTGACAATAAAAACAGAGCCCTGAGGTTGAGGTCCATGAAGTCAATATTTCAGAAGAGGTATCTCTTGGAAGAAAAATTAGAAAGATGCCATCCTTCACAATGACTGAAACACAACCTTACATAGCTCAACTCCTGATTGGGGCAGAGTGATTTGCTCCTACTAGAAATTTCTGTCAAAACAGAATTATATCCATTCTAGAGAAAGAGAACATCATCCATAGCTTCCATAGTTTTTCATATTATATCACAGTAATTGACTGAAGAGTAACCAGGCATGTCAGGGTTTAGGTGCAAATGACAGAAAACAATAGACTTTTTATTTTTTATTTTTTTGCTTCTTTAGGGCTGCACCCACATCATATGGAAGTTCCCAGGCTAGGGGTCGAATCGGAGCTATACCTGCCAGCCTACGCCACGACCACAGCCATGTAGGATCCAAGCCACTTCTGTGACCTGTACCACAGCTCAAGGCAATGCCGGATCCTTAACCCACTGAGCAAGGCCAGGGATTGAACCCACATCCTCTTGGATCCTAGTCGGGTTCGTTAACCATTGAGCCACGAAGTGAACTCCCAACCATAGACTTTTAATTGATGTGCTTATTAGCATATGCAATATGCAACAATATTGGTTTCAAGATGGGGAATGCTACTAGAGATGATGCATCTATATAAAAGAAATAGAAGTTCCAAAACTAAAAAATGCAATGACTGAAACTAAGAACTCAACCAAAGAGTCCAACTGCTGACTAGCTATAGCAAAAATACATAGAATTAGTCTGTATTTTTTTTTTGTCTTTTTCGGGCTGCACCTGTGGCATATGGAGGTTCCCAGGCTAGGAGTCCAAGTGGAGCTGTAGCCACTGGCCTACAGCAGAGCCACAGCAATGCAGGATCCAAACTGTGTCTGCAATCTACACCACAGCTCACAGCAATACCAGATCCTTAACCCACTGAGTGAGGCCATGGGTCAAACCTGTGTCTCCATGGAGGCTAGTCGGGTTCGTTAACCACTGAGCCATGAAGGGAACTCTGGGTATTGAATTTTTTTTAATGATTTTTCTACATCTACTGAAATAGTAATATAATCTTTCTTTTATTTTTTCCCCCAAAGGAAATCCCTTTTCCCCCTGTATTGCCCCAATTGGTCATGACGTAATATCCTTTCTGTATATTTATTCCAAGATTTATTTTCTTTGATTTTCCATAGGTTATTTCTGGAATAGTAGGGAAAATAAGCTTCAATTTTCTGTATTTTCACCCAGAGTACTGTATTTATATTCAACAGTATCTGGCTTATATCTTGATGATAAGGTACAACTTTAGGTATGACTTTAGGTTCTAGGCACTCAGCAAATGAGGAGAAAGAAGGGTTTGAAAATGTAAATTGTTAGGAGAGAGACAGAAATTTGGTTTCACTGCATCTTTACGCCATCGTGTGGTTTACAAAATGTATTCTCCCTAATGTTGTCTGTTATTGCAGGATAATAGCTGAGGCAAAATAATTGCACTAACTACATTCTTCCAGCTGGTTCTTCACTTGTTAGTATATCCTCAATCTTCATTGGATCAGCCAATTTCTCACATATAATACTTTTTGTCTCAGTGCAGCCAGCATAATGAACATGGTTATTATATAAGTATCCACAATACATGCTATCATTTAAGTCATTTGTATTTCTTGTAAACCTGAAAAAGAAAATAAAGAATTACAGTTGGCAAGTCAAACATTTGAAACATATTCACAGAAAACAACCAAAAAACTTTTCCAACATGCTCCTAGGGTCTGCATCATCTAAAATAAGGTTTAATTATTATTTAGAATATCAACCATCCGTCTTTTTATTGACAAATATGCCATATCATACACTGCCTTTTCTACTCTCTCATATCTGGAATATTTGTTGTTCTTTACTTCCAGATGTAGTACCTCCTTTCCCCAATACCAAATGTGATTTAGAATAATGCAATTCCATTAAATTCTCTGTGAAAACTGGACCAGCAGTGAGTCTTTGAGGCTGTCATCCTCAAACGTTTTCAATAATCACCAAAATCAGATTAATCTAATCTATGATACTTTAAGCTCCACATAATCTTGAAGTAACATTTTCCTCTGGACATTTTTTAGAGATTTTACTATGAAGTTCAGATTTTACTATGATTTTACTATGGTAATTCAGATAATTACCAGACTCTAGTACAAGATTACTGATGAGATACTGTGCATTAAACTCAAACTTGTCATTTGAATATATTATCATGGGGAAAAAGACATGGCATCAATACTTGGGTCAAAAAACAATCAATGATCATTAATTAATAAATGATCATTAATAAATAAGTCCATCAGTTACATTTTTAAAAGTGAAATTTCCTCTTTGAAATGGCATAACACAGATATTATTGATCAAAACTCATTTCCAGAAACAAAACCCCCAAATAACATCAAGAATAAAAAGCAAGAGGGAGTTCCCGTCATGGTGCAGAGGGAGCGAATCCGAATATGAACCATGAGGTTGCAGGTTCGATCCCTGGCCTTGCTCAGTGGGTTAAGGATCTGGCGTTGCCATGAGCTGTGGTGTAGGTGGCAGACTCAGCTCAGATCTGGAGTTGCCATGACTGTGGTGTAGGCCAGCAGCTGTAGCTCCGATTAGACCCCTATTCTGGGAATCTCCATATGCCAGGGGTGCAGCCTTAAACAGCAAAAAAAGAAAAGAAAAAAGAAAAAGGAAATTATTTCTTGATAATTTGAAATATCTACTATGATTTCCACCCCATTATATATCATCTTTCCGTTAACAATAATTACAAATAAACACATGGAAATTTCAGGTTTTGAAACAAGATTCCACCTATATGGTCTCCTGATGCTCACACTACCTGTACTTCTAGTCCTTCAGGCCAAATTACATCTTTAGACTATATTCTTCTCTCCTCCATTCGTACTGATCTTATTCCCTGTTCTGGACTATCACTGCATTCTGCCAAAGACGCAGCTGTCTTGTCTTTCTCTCCCATACTCTTATACATACTATGTCTCTCTAATGGAAAAAGCAAATGAGAGAAAACAGAAGCAATCAAAGCTCTTTACTGCTTTGCCCACCATGGTGAGTATGGAGGAATCTTGGGCTTTAGATCCAGGGGGGCAGCACCCCAACACACTTGTCCTGAGGTCACTCCTGCTTGATGTGTCCTCAAGTGACCACTACAAACTTGTAGCCGTACCTAGCAGTCTGAAGCTCTGCTTTCTTTCTTTAATCTAATTCTGTGTGCTTCCCAAATTTAAGGAATTATAAAACACAAATGGAATTTTGGCATTATTTTTATAAGCCTTGCCCTCCCACCCCATGACAAGCAGAACAAATACAACATATGAATCCATTTATACCACATTTCTTAATATAGGGCACAAGATAGTTTACCTATCCCATATATGCAATATATCATGCCCATGTTCATTTCATTTTCTCTACCAGAAATGCTCTGCTAGTCAATCTCTATAGTTTTTCTTTAAAAGTAACCATTTTAAGTGTCAGTTATAACACATATCTTTTTTTTTTCCCCACCCTTTGTTCTGTTGCAACATGAGTATCTAGACATAGTTCTCAATGCTGCTCAGCAGGATCTCCTTGTAAATCTATTCGGTGTCTGATAACCCCAAGCTCCCGATCCCTCCCACTCCCTCCCTCTCCCAACAGGCAGCCACAAGTCTTTTCTCCAAGTCCATGATTTTCTTTTCTGTGGAGATGTTCATTTGTGCTGAATATTAGATTCCAGTTATAAGTGATATCATATGGTATTTGTCTTTCTGACTCATTTCACTCAGTATGAGATTCTCTACTTCCATCCATGTTGCTGCAAGTGGCATTATGTCATTCTTTTTTATAGCTGAGTAGTATTCCATTGTGTATATATACCACATCTTCTGAATCCAATCATCCGTTGATGGACATTTGGGTGGTTTCCATGTCCTGGCTATTGTGAAGAGTGCTGCAATGAACATGCGGGTGCATGTGTCTCTTTTAAGTAGAATTTTGTCCAGATAGATGCCCAAGAATGGGCTTGCGGGGTCATATGGAAGTTCTATGTATAGATTTCTAAGGTATCTCCAAACTGTTCTCCATAGTGGCTGTACCAGCTGACATTCCCACCAACAGTGCAGGAGGGTTCCCTTTTCTCCACAGCCCCTCCAGCACTTGTTATTTGTGGATTTATTAATGAGGGCCATTCTGACTGGTGTGAGGTGGTATCTCATGGTAGTTTTGATTTGCATTTCTCTTATAATCAGCAATGTTGAGCATTTTTTCATGTGTTTGCTGGCCATCTGTATATCTTCCTTGGAGAACAATCTATTCAGGTCTTTTGCCCATTTTTCCATTGGTTGATTGGTTTTTTTGCTGTTTAGTTGTGTAAGTTGCTTTTATATTCTAGAGATTTAGCCCTTGTCCATTGCATCTTTTGAAACTATTTTCTCCCATTCTGTAACTTGTCTTTTTGTTTTCTTTTGAGTTTCCTTTGCTGTGCAAAAGCTCTTCAGTTTGATGAGGTCCCATGGGTTTATTTTTGCTCTTATTTCTATTGCTTTGGGAGACTCACCTGAGAAAATATTCATGATGTTGATGTCAGAGAGTGTTTTGCCTATGTTCTCTTCTAGGAGTTTGATGGTGTCTTGTCTTATAGTTGTCTTTCAGCCATTTTGAGTTTATTTTGGTGTGTGGTGTGAGGGTGTGTTCTAGATTCATTGCTTTGCATGCAGCTGTCCAGTTTTCCCAGCAATGCTTGCTGAATAGACTTTCTTTTTCCCATTTTATGTTCTTGCCTCCCTTGTCAAAGATTAATTGACCATAGGTATCAGGGATAACACATATCTTAAAGGCAAAATTTATTTTTGGTCTTGCTGTGTAGTCTTACTGAAGCATTTATCACATTATATTCTTTTTATCTGTGGAATTGTTTAATTAATCTCCACACATAATTAAATGATTAAGTAACAAAGAGAAGAATCCATCTTTCATTCCTTTTTGAATCCAGCATTTAGCACAATTTTAAGTACAGGTTCAAGGCCAGTGAATTTTTTTGGCCTGTATAATTCTCTTAGATAAAAGCATTACAGAAATTCTCACTTATTCAGCTACTATATATTTGTTAGTGAAGGTAACAGGAAGACATTTACAGCAACATTTTACGTTATTAAACACATTACACGAGTTTGAAGGAAAAGAGTTGTTTAAGGATGCAATTTCAGTTGAAGCTAGTTTAACTTGTACTCTACACTTCTCCTGAGGAAAACACTTTACTCCAACCTACTGTAAAAATTCAACAAGGATAAAGACTTACCAGTCAGAGGAGATAATTGAATCATCCAGTTTCCTGCTGACTGTGTGAGTTTTTCTGGGAGATAATCCCAGCCAAGATCCATATATTTTCCTAGATTTTATAAATTCCTACAGGAAAGAGAGATGGTTTGTTAAAATATTTGTCTCCCATTTCTGTACAGTACCTCACAATTGTAGTTTCTTAACAATTACCATCCTTTTTTTTTTGTCTTTTTGCCCATTTCTTGGGCCGCTCCTGCAGCATATGGAGGTTCCCAGGCTAGGGGTCCAATCGGAGCTGTAGCGACTGGCCACAGCCACAGCCACAGCAATGCAGGACTGAGCATCTGTGACCTACACCACAGCTCATGGCAACGCCGGATCGTTAACCCATGAGCAAGGGCAGGGATCGAACCTGCAACCTCATGGTTCCTAGTCGGATCCGTTAACCACTGCACCACGACGGAACTCCACAATTACCATCCTACGGTGATGTCGTGGATATTCTGCTATACCTTTTCTATGCCATTAAAAGAAATTAAGACAGTGTCCCTTATGATAAGATTTCCTTCAACACTTATGCTCAGTTACTGTCTCACATTGGGAAAGGACCTATTTTCCATTATGACCTTCACTTGAGGTCAGTGAAGTTCACAAATTTCAGGATTCAAATACTGAAACAGTAAAATACTCAGTTTGGGGCAAAAGAGGTGGTTAATCACCAAAAACACAAGAGAAGAGAAACACAAGGAGGAAAACAGCAAAGTCAGATTGGTGGTTAGAGAATAGAATTCAAAACCCATCCAGAATTTTGTAGCCAATTTAACGGTTTTTCTCATATTCCAGTCATTTGTTGATAACCACGAATGGGTCTTAGTATAATAAGATAAGGAAGAAACTATGGATTGATTTCCCTTTTTCTATGAAGGAGAACAAGGATCCCTATAGCAGAAAAGCTGAAACTTTGGGAAAATTTATTTTTGCTTAAAAATAAATATGTGATTACTATCTGAAAGCCTAGAAAGCTGATTAATAGGTAAAACATAGAGAAACCAATTAAACGTTAGAAAAAACAAAGTAAATATATAAATAAATTTTCCAGAGAACTCACTTTCCTGGGACCCAGAAACTCCATGTAATAGCACTTGCTTTTGCCACCCCAGCTTAATTCTACTTATATATATATATTTTATCCAAACTATCTTCTTATTCTAGTATATGTTGGCTTCTTTTCTCTTAGTAAAAAAAAAAAAACACAAAATTATGGAACAAACCTTCTCTTATACAGATTTTATGGAATTGGTAATGCTCAGGAATCATTTCCAGATCTTCCGTTTTTAGATAAATGCTCGGAAATCGTGGTCTGAGTTGATCCTAAAGTTCCCGTTTAGAGAAGTGCACAGACCTAAAGATTTTGGGTGTCCCTTATGTACCCATCCACCCATCAGCCTCTAAGATTCCACTGATGCTGAGGTCCAAAGCTAAGGTTTCATACGATTAACTCTGGCTGAGGTACCCTGAGATAAGTATGCCAAGTTCCATTCACCTCCTACTCCAAACAAAATAAGCCAGACTCAGGTCTGGGCTAATACAAACCTCCCCCAACATGCCTCACTCTTCTGTTCCAGGATGGGGAAAGTGACTTCGTTCCTCACAAACAGAGATTTATGGGATCTTACCAACACACTTTTGTTTTAATCTTCAACAAGCTGGCATTTTGGGCAGAAGAACATATCACGTCACTCTTTTGCCAAGTTTTCAGAAGTTTAATTTCTATGTAGCAGCTGTCCTCATGCCATATCCAGTTCTTTGGACAAGGTTTACATTTGTGCTCTGGAAGAAGAGCATGGTTTCATTTGGTTCGTGTGGATAATTTTCATTACTTTTATTATTCCCATTGTTCTCTATGTTAAATTAACCACATTGACTTGCCTTTCTACATCAAAGGTGAAGAAAATAAATACTGTGTTCCAGGCTCCCATGTACCACCACAATGTCAAAACAGAAACTGGAACACATTTGAAATTAAACCCTCAATTCCAGGGTATTTTTCCACCTCAGGAGCTCAGAATAGCAATTAATATCCTCCTTCTCCTTGTCATTTTTTTTTTTTGTATTTCTACATGGCAATAAAAGCTAGTCACAAGATACATTGCCTTTTCCAAGGAGAGCATTTCCAGTTCTCCAACTTACTGAATATTTGGGAGACTTCTTAAGGGACAAAGAACATGTTTTAATTAACTACAGAAACTCTTAGGGATGTTAAAAGATCAGGTCTTCCCAATTCCAGTGGCAACACTTGATTTCGTTTCCATTGACTCTTATCAAACATTGGCTGAAATTTAGGAGTGAAGCCAGCTATAAAGAGGTGACCTAGGAGTTCCCATTGTGGCGCAGTGGTTAACGAACCTGACTAGGAACCATGAGGGTGCAGGTTCGGTCCCTGCCCTTGCTTAGTGGGTTAACGATCCAGCGTTGCCGTGAGCTGTGGTGTAGGTTGCAGACGCAGCTTGGATCCCGCGTTGCTGTGGCTCTGGCACAGGCCGGGGGCCACAGCTCCGATTCACCCCCTAGCCTGGGAACCTCCACATGCCGAGGGAGCAGCCCAAGACAAAAAAAAAAAAAAAGAGGTGACCTACCTATCTTCCACTGTTATCTTTTATGAAGGATATGAAGAGGTTATCTATTCTTTCCTCCTCATATTCTATTGACCTCAGAGCCCAAAACAACAGTGGTAAATGTCAGATTAGAGGAAATGTATATTGTATAATGTTTTAGTAAGTAACTATCATCCTCTAATAATTTGGGAAGCCTATGTTTATTATTCCGTTTTTCTTCTACCTACTCAGAAATATCAGTGAGTCTTCTGTCAACCACATTTAATTCTTTCCTCCAAAAAGGGTTTCCTAGGGAAAGGCTACTAACTATTGAGGAAATGCTTCTCAAGTGACTCCTAGGTTTAGTTCATTGTCTAATAAATAACTCAGAAAGAGTAGCATTGAGAACTATGTCTAGATACTCATATTGCAACAGAACAAAGGGTGGGGGGAGAAATGTATACATGTAAGAGTAGCTTGATCCCCATGCTGTACAGTGGGAAAAAATAAAAATAAATAAATAAATAAATAAATAAATAAATAAAATAACTCAGAAAAATGTAGGATTACCTGGTTTTTTTATAGATAGCTGATGACACAATTTGGTGGCTATTTCTTGCAGTGTGATCGAGAGGTTCCCGATCTTCTTGGCACTGTTCATGTCATGTATTAGTTGTAGAGAAACATTTCTCTGAAGTTCTTCGTTGAAATTTTGTAGTTTATTCAATTTTTCCATGACTTCATGATTTAAAAAAAGAGATGTTAAAAATTGTAATCCTTCAATACAACCATCACCTTCCTTTTTACTGAATTGTATTAAGAATATTAAAGGTCTAAGGAGGCATTATTTCATGGGAATGAGAGAACGAGGACTAAGCACCATGCTTAAGTACCTAGTGATATGTTTCCTTTGTGGGTATTTCACCTATAATCATTCAAGGTCTCAATTCAAAGAGTAAAACTCATACAACTCTAAGTGTTTTCTCTGTCAATAAAAAACACAGGTAATACATACGTATGCTTCCTAAGACTCCCAGTCCAATCAGCAGCAGAACACAGAGAAGAGTTAGAACCAAGGCTCTTTGACGCCACGCGTGGGGAGGAGCAGGAGGTACTGTGGGAAGCAAAATAATTAAAGATGCTTGAAATGGAACACATCCTAATTTAAATCGTGCATTCATTTATTTTGCCTTTATTTCTTTCCTCATATGTCCCTGGTAATGGAATGTATTTTTCTAGAAACTCAAGGACATTTTAAAATGACATTCTGAAGAATACATCCAGAAGAAGTCGAAAACATTTTTGTTAATTGTTTTGCATGCAGGATAGTTCTCAAAGGAAAGGCTGTTGATAGGCTAAGACACCGAGGCGAAGTGGGGTTGAAAGAAGTGAAGTGAGAAGACCAATCACTTTGAATATGACATATGACGTATGCGCAAAATTGGGGAAACTTCGTGGCAGCCAGCTAACAGAGAGGTCAATATGGATTTTTCCTTCCTTGAGTCAACAATTGCGGGGTGTCAAAAAAGATAATTTCAGTTATTTATGTTTTCCCCAGAAAATCCTGACTTTGGCTGTGGGACATATATGATAAGCTCTCTCCACAGTGTCTCTGGGTGTTCTCCTCTCAGCCAGATCTTAGGCTAGACTTATATTATTTCCTCAGAATTCTTTTCATGCACTTAGAAAAAACATTTGTCGAACTTCTTTTGCTGAACAGTGAAACTCCAACCAGATCATTTCCCTATTTAAAAACAAAACAAAACAGAAAATTAAACTTTATATTATAAATAAATTTTAAATTTTAAATCATATGTATGAATACTAGATATTTCAAGAAAATATAATTTGGTGATAACATAACCTTCCTATCCTTCTGATTATGTCCTACACGTCACAGTTGGTGATACAATAATATTATGAAATCTAGAGAGAACTGAACATACAAAACAACTTTTTAGACCTGGGACAATAGTTTAAAGTGAAAGAACTACATAGTCAAGATCTAATCTAAGGATAGAGTTGAAGTGCTATCGTTCTTACAAATTTTTTCTAATTTATTTATGGATTCAATTAATTAAAAATATCTATGGAATATTGGCTGTACAATGGTGCTAACTATATAGAAATGAGAAAGACACACAGGTCCCAGCTTTCCTAGGAGATAAATTTTATTTTATTTTATTTTTTAAATTTTTTTGTCTTTTTGCCTTTTGAGGGCCGTGCCTGCAGCACATGGAGGTTCCCAGGCTAGGGGTCTAATCGGAGCTACAGCTGCCGGCCTATGCCAAAGCCACAGCAATGCTAGCTCTGAGCCGAGACTATGACCTACACCATAGCTCATGGCAACGCCGGATCCTTAACCCACTGAGCGAGGCCAGGGATTGAACCCGCAACCTCATGGATTCTAGTCGGATTTGTTTCCACTGTGCCACGACAGGAACTCCCTAGGAGATAAATTTTAATTGTGAGAGAAAATAAATGGATGGTAGGTGATAGATAAATAGACAGAGGTATATATCAAATTGTTATATGGCATGCACAGATTTGAAATGGAATGTAGGATAGAGAGCAGGTAGTTCAGATCTTATGGCTACTGGGAATCAGCACACAAGGTCAGCGTGAAGAACATTGTAGGCAGCAAAAACATCTGGTCAAAGACCCTAATTTGGGGAAAGGTTTCACCTATTTGAAAAATGTAAAAGATTCAGAGTATCTAAAGAATTGTGACCAAGGCGAGAAATGATGTTAGAAGAGGCAAAGAAAAAGTCAGAAGATGGGTTTTTTGTTTGTTTGTTTGTTTTTTAGAGCTACACCCATAGCATATGGAGGTTCCCAGGCTAGGGGTCCAATCGGAGCTGTGGCAGCTGACTTACACCACAGCCACAGCAACACAGGATCCCAGCCACGTCCGCAACATGCACTACAGCTCATAGCAATACCAGATCCTTAACCCACTGAGCAAGGCCAGGGATGGAACCTGCATCGTCATGGATCCTAGTTGGATTCATTAACCACTGAGCCACTAAGGGAACTCCAGAAGACAGATTATGTACAGGCTTTGTTAGCCAGAGTAAGGGCATTGGTGTTATTTGGGAAACCAGTAGAAGGGTGCAATTAGGAGGGGAACATAATTGAGTTTGGTTTTTTTTTTTTAATAGAAAGATCCCTCTTACTGCACATGGAGAGTAAGCTGTAGGGCTACAGTGTTGGAAGCAGGGAGAAGAGCAAGAACCCTATTTCAGTACACTATGCGTGAGAGAATTGTAGCTTGATTTTACTAGTATTAGAGAATGTGATGTCCCATGGATAGATTAACAATACATCTTGAAGTCAGAATCTCTAATTCAAATTTATAAAAGGTTTTGAGGGATCTTCTACTTGATAAAGTTGGTAGATAATAGTATATACACATGCATATGTAGTACAGCATTATGATAACTAGCACAGCATATTCTCTGGGGCTAGTGTGTCCTGGTTCTGCTGCTTATCACCTGTGGGACCTTGGACAAGTTACTTAGCCTCTCGGTGTCTTAGTTTCTGCCTTGGTTCAAAACAACAGGGAGTTCCCGTTGTGGCGCAGTGGTTAACGAATCCGACTAGGAACCATGAGGTTGCGGGTTCGGTCCCTGCCCTTGCTTGTTGGTTAACGATCCGGCGTTGCCGTGAGCTGTGGTGTAGGTCGCAGACGCGGCTCGGATCCTGCGTTGCTGTGGCTCTGGCGTAGGCCGGTGGCTACAGCTCCGATTCGACCCCTAGCCTGGGAACCTCCACATGCCGCGGGAGTGGCCCAAGAAATAGCAAAAAAAAAAAAGACAAAAAAAAATAATAATAAATAAACAAAAAAAACAAGCCATGAAGTATCAAAATTAAGTGATTTAAGATTTGTGGAGTTCCCATCAGGGCGCAGAGGAAACAAATCTGACTAGGAGCCACAAGGTTGGTTCAATCCCTGGCCTCGCTCAGTGGGTTAAGGATCTGGCATTGCCATGAGCTGTGGTGTAGGTCACAGACGTGGCTCGGATCTGGCGTTGCTGTGGCTGTGGCATAAGCCTGCAGCAACAGCATCGATTAGACCCCTACCCTGGGGTGGCCCTCAAAAGACACACACAAAAAAAAAAAGAGAGAGAGATTCGTGATACTATTACGACAGTGTTAGCACATAGCAGACACTTGGTGATTGTGCTTATTTATATTGGTAGTTGATGAGAAGAGGATGATTGGGGCCAGGAAACAGTTTTAGAGGAAAAATAAATATTTCTATTTTTGACAGTTTGAATTTGAAATGAAATTAGAAACCCATATGAAAATCGGCACTTGTATTTTCCAATCTGGACGTCCAAGGAAAGGTCATACAGAATCATTGTATTTGAATCCAAATAACTGAATGAGGCAACATGACAAAGTATATTCAGTGATACAAGAAAAGTGGATCCAGAACAGAGCCCTGAAGTATTCTGTCATATGGAATTTGATCCCAGGGGAAAAGTCCAAGGAGAAGACAGAGGAAGCAGCCATTGTGATAGCAGGAAATGTGAAGAGATGGCCCTGAAATGGGCAAAGAG
Source organism: Phacochoerus africanus (assembly GCF_016906955.1). Taxonomy (NCBI): domain Eukaryota; kingdom Metazoa; phylum Chordata; class Mammalia; order Artiodactyla; family Suidae; genus Phacochoerus; species Phacochoerus africanus. Next base: position 65,647,789 of record NC_062550.1, on the reverse strand, counting down.
AAGTGTTTGAAGAAGAGGGACTCTTTTCAACTCTGCAAATGCTGCAGGGAAGTCAAGTAGTACAAGAGCAGAGATGTGACTGTTGGGATGAAACAGGGAGGTTGTCCGTGACCCAGACAAGAATCTAGGTCTCCATGGAACAAGGAGAGCAGAAGCCCAGTAGAGTCCATTGAAAAGAGAGTGAGAGATGGAGAACCAAGAGTTTGTGACCAAAGACAACCTTACAAAAAGCTCTGTTGTGAAAGGAAACAAAGACATGGAAGAACAAATGGGGCATGTGAGTGGTCAAGTAAGGAGTGCGTTTTGTTAAAATAGACATAGCAGAGTATGTTGGTGCATGAAGAGGGATAATCAACTAGAGGAGGGAGAGTGAACGATGACACAGGAGAGAAGGGGGAACGTTATAGAAAAAGTGTCTTTGAGAAGGACACTTGAATTGCAATTTAGAACCAGATGAGGCGGTCTGTCTTTTGATAAGAGTAAATAAGAATTTTGTAAATATTATCTAGAAGTAAGGCAGAGTGTACAAGGGAGGATATGGCAGGATGGAAATTTGGATGGTAGAAAGAAAAGGGTAGAATGAAGTAGGAGCAAAGCTCATCAAGTGAGAGTGAACTGGGCTTGAAATTTTGTGTGTATTTTTTACTGAAAATGTTCAGCTGCTCAGGTGTTTAAATTTAACAAGAATTGGAATTTTTCTAGGAAAAAACACAAAGAAGAGATGTATAAGAGAGTCAGGTTAGATGTTATATAATACAAAGTTTACATTACATTATATAGTCTTTATAGACTGAATAATCAGAAAATTAGATAAAATTGAGAAAGTCAACAAGACATGGATGAAAAATTTCTTCATGGTCAAAGAATTTCTGAAGTGGAAATTTAGAATGAGAATGATTAGTAGGACAGGAAAAGAGAAGGGATGTGGTAGGATTTGTAAAGAGCAATTACGGTGTATTACATTTATGGTATGTTCCTCTCACACCATAAAAAGAGAAATACAAACAAGAAAATTAAGACAGAAAGTATTGTGACATCCTTAGCATCCTGCCCTTTAAAAAAAAATCAGTATTCAAGGAAAAGGCTACAGAATTAAGCTGTTATCCTTCATCAAGATTTATAATGCTCATGATAAATGAGAATGACAATGGATAAATGGGGAATGATAATGATAAGTGGATCCAAGATTAAACAGTGAAAATTCTGTTCACAGTAAGGTAGAACGTCAAAGAATGTTACATTTTTTAGAGGTAAAAAACCAATGAAAGAATACGTGAGTATTTTTCTATTACTCCTTTCTCCTAATATCACTGCTTCTGTTAACTCTTTGTGTTCTCTATATCTACCATTTAATTTATACTCACTGATTTTAAGTATGGGTATTCTGGGACATTAGGGATACTTTACTGAAGCATAAACTGAAGTAAACACAAGTGGTCCATTTGTATCATAATTAAATTTGACTTAAAAAATACAAACTTTCCAGGTACAGGGTTGCATTTGAATTATTGTATCTTCCAATATTTATTTCTTTTCTCCCTTTAGTCTTTGATGTGTCTTTTCAGGTAACTTAACCTCTTCCATATTGTAATAAGTTGGAAAGAGATCTCCGAAGGAAGTAAGAAAAATTCTAAAAATTCTATTAGCAAATTCTAATAAAAGCTTAATTTGGTAAAAACTAAAATAAAATCCTCTAAAGGTCCCTTCTCTCTGTCTCTTTCTTTGGCTCTCTCTCCCTATCTCTTTCTTAGACACACACACACACACACACACACACACACACACAAATTAGCATTTTCTTATAAAAAAGAACATACAAACCAAGACTTTCCTGAACAACATGTTCCTAGTTCTATGGCTTCCTTTCATGGGGGAAAAATAATTCATAATCCAGTCATATGAAAATACTATCTTATCCTAATCATGATTGTGATAGATTGAAAAAATTATAAAAGATTGTGTGTTAAATGCACTGCTTATTTTCTTTAAAAATCCTTTAAAATCCTTTTGTATGGTCATTTTTGGTAGTTTTGGTAAAAAATAAGAGGCTTAAATTAAAAATTCAAATTGAAAGGTTATTGTCAATTCACTAACACTCAAGGAGCAAGGCATCTACCCTTACACTTCTGTCACCTTCCACACTTTATCCACCTCACAATACAGCCATAGCTCAAAATCTTACCTTTTATCCCAAAGTTGCCAAACTCCTGGGTATTTTCTTTCTTACCAGAGTCCTGGAATTTTAGATCTGCATAAGTGACTTCTTCAGACATTGATGACTATGCAGGAAAAGCTTGACAAACTGTAAAAAGAAAAGAAAAGAAAAGAAAAGAAAAGAAAAGAAAAGAAAAGAAAAGAAAAGAAAAGAAAAGAAAAACGAGGGTGAACTAACACAGTTCGATGGTGATCAGAGTTGTGATTTTAACCTCCGTTTATAAACCAAAGCTTAAACTTACAAACTTCTGTTTTTAAATCGAGTCCCAATCACCCACATATCCGGAAACAAGCTGCCACCCTAAAGAGAGCGGAGTGCTGTTACAAGAAGGAACACCTTTCTTCCTCTTATCTCTTTCTTTTCTCATTTCTCTGTGTCTACCAACTACAGAAAGTAGTTTTTAAAACTGTGTTTGGGTATTATTAGCGTTGTGCCAAGGGCTGCAAATCACCAGTGCCATGTGCTGCAGATATCACAAGCGTTTCTTGGAGAAACACTTTTAAGGAGAGAAAGAAGAGAAAGGATACAATGCTCAAACCCTTGCTATTCAGTCCCAGTGGCCTGGCATAGATTTTCTGTACATCTCCAGGTCCTGATAGAGAGGTTTGCCTGAGCCAAGAGCTCACATGTGCACAGAGAGAGGAGATAAGTCCCACCCAGTCACCCTGTTATCCAGGTACAGGAGTGCCTAGAGGACCAAGGGAACACTTAGATTCTCTAGTAACAAGAAGCATATTAAGGGATTTAGAATAGGAACTGTGCCAGGAAGTATGCATACAGATGGCTATGGGCAGTATACCCAAAGCTCCAGAAATAGCTCTGCAGGTCCACACCAAAAAGTCCTGGAAATTTGGTCCTGTCCAAAATGTCGATGAGCATATTTTGTCCATGCCAGATGGTTTGGAACAGAACTAAATATGACCAAGTTTCGAGGACTTTTTGGTGTGGATCAAATGGCTCATGGAACAAATGGCTTATGCTTGTTTCGGACAAGACCAAATGTCCTTTAAGGGTGGATGCTGCCAGCTGCTGAGTGGATTTATTCCAACTGTGCATTGTGGAAATGGACAATGACCACAGGATGGGTTCAGGGACACACTGGGCCTACTGTTACACCCACTTAAGCTAAAACCCCATTGGTTACCTGACCACTGTAGGCCCTGACGAATGGGCCACAGTGAAGTTTGGGTCTCCTGAAATTAGTATAGGATCAGAGCCCGAGTCTAGTATTTTCCAAAAGGCCTGATCATTTCCTTTTCTGAAATGCATGGTTGCCTTCGTAGAAGGGGAATTTTTGCTTACATCCTTACCATTTTAACATCTGCTAATCTAGAGCCCTGGTTTCCAGAGTGGAAACACTTCAGGCATCACAGTGAGAATCCCATTAAATTTTTTTTTTTTTTGTCTTTTTATGGAGATACCTGTGGTAAATGGAATTTCCTGGGCCAGGGGTTGAACCAGAGTGGGAGCCGCAGGACTACTCCACAGCCACAGCAATACCGGACCCAAGCTGCGTGTGCCACCTATGTCACAGCTGTGGCAACGCCGGATCCTTAACCCACTGAGAGAGGCTAGGGATCAAACCTGCATCCTCAAAGAGACACTATCGGATCTTTAACCCACTGAGCCACAGTGGGAGCTCCTCATTAAGTTTTAAGCTATGGCTGCTACCCTGGGCTTCTTATGCCAGGAACACAACAGGAAAAGAAAATGAGTCACAATCCTGACAGGGCTAATTAACCTGCTTATCGGGGGAATGTAGGACTATTGTTGCATAAGAGAGAAAGTGAAGCAGGTGTTTGGCATGAAGGTGACCCACTAGGATGTCCCCTGACAGTCCCTTGATAAATTTTGACAGCTAATAGGTAAGTTCACTAGAAATGGGCTATCGTCCATATTTCATACTCTTGTAAATGTGGATCTTTTGTACTTTGAGCATATATTTTAGAAAATGTGTATGTTAAAAGATCACCACGATGTCTTTAGGCAAGTTCACTGTGGGATAGTTTGTTTAACAGTCAGGAAAGTTACACTGGTCATTATTAATATCTAGCCCCACCAAAAAATAGCCTGTAGCATCTGAGGGTGAAAAATAAATGAAGCATCTCCAGGAAAAAACAAAAAAGAAATAGCGTATTTTGCCAGGGGCTTAGGCCCCTGACTGATGGGTACCTTGGTCCCACTAGTTGGTAAAACACCTGGTCTGGTTGAGGGTGTCGTCAAGGGTGAAGGGAGTCCAGCAAGGTAGGGATGTAGGGAAATGATGGATATTGGTTGCCATCCAGACAAACTGCAATGACAGGGTGTATAGTTTGTCCCACTAATCTTGTTTCTGTGAATTTCACCAAGAAAAGGAACTGAAGAGAATACCAGAAGGGCTGATTATAGAACGCTTTTCTACTAACCAGGCAGATGGGGCAGTGCAAGAGCAGCGTGCAGCAGGCACACTGGTTTGCTGCCCAGATGCTCTAGTCAGCACCGATGTACTCATTTCCCAAGCTACTGGGAAGGTTGGCAACTGAATTCTTTCAGCTGACTCTTTCTCTGAGAAGTGTTATGCCCCTCTCAGGGACAGCCTACATCAAATGGATGGGCAGGGTGACAAGGTAGAGGAGGAAATGTCCCGCTTTTCTGGCTTCAAGAGGTGCAACTTTGAAGGACCAGCCTTTTTCCAGAGGTCCCCATAGGATTAGCTGGGGCCTCTGCTGCAACTGTGTTGTGTGGATGAACCACTCCCTTTATCCAGTGTTGCTTCTCTCACCCTCTACGCTCTTATTCTCAACAGCATTTACCATTAAAGCTTCTACACATAAATATCAGAGTTTGAGTCTAGTTCCTAGGGAATCCTACTTATTAAAAAAAAAAAAGTGATTATTTTCTTGATTCATTTTGTTTCATTTTATATTTTTAAGGGAATATAAACATTTTGTCCCATCATGACCCTCGTTGCTACCTTTTAACTTAACTCTTACTGTATTCACTCTTATTTACTCGTTATCCATCCATTAAGGAAATGAGCATATGCTTAAATTGCAGAAACTATTATGCCTAAGATTAGATGATGAATAATGTACTTGTGGGTTTTGGTCTGGTGTGTGAAGAGATAGGAAATTACCACTCCCATCCACACAATAAGAAAAAAATAAAATAAAATAAACGACCCTTCTTAAATCCATCAGAGAACTGAGATCATAAGGCAAACCACTTCACCATAAATTGAAGAGACAGACAAGGAGAAGTGATGAATCACAGCTTATTGGAGCAGAGCACTAGGAGCAGGAAAATCCAGAAGCGCTGGTACCAGAGTAGGAAATTGTAATTGACAACTTTATGGGAAAAAGACTGAATGGAGGCTCTGCAAAGATAATGACAGCTCACCCAAACAAGATCAATGAGTAGAATATGTTCTGTCAATCACATATTTTCCAAAATCCAATTTCTGCATGAGTTATTTCTTCACCAAATACGGTATTGTTAAAAACATTCCTTACCCTGCTGAATTCTTTGCCAGACAGTTTGACTATCTCCATTGTTGACTATTGATGCTTTATTTTGTTCCTTTGGTACTGTCATATTTTCCTGTTTCTTTGATCTTTGTAGACTTTCCTTAAGAGTTTAATTGAGGAGGAGACTTCAGGAAGCTGATGCAATAGGAGGATCTATCCATAGGGGCTGGCCAGGAACTTGCAGGGACGAATTTGGTGCTAGGAGGAGTTGAGCCTGAGTCTGTGGCAGCAGGCCTAGAGCTTGAGTCCATGGAGGCTGGACTGCAACACGGCTGGCCTGGCACCAGATTTTACTGAGGCAAGCCTGGCACTAGGGATCACAACAAAGACAGATGCTCACTTCACTCTCAGCCAGGTGGAGGGTATCTGTCTTGTGCTGCATTTCCTGTGCTTGGGGAGAGGAAATGAGTGAGTAAAGTGAAACTATCCTTCTCACTCTCATCAGTGTGTCCTTTCTTATTTCTATGCTCCACCTGTTGCCGTAATCTCCCACCTTGAATCCACAAGCCCCATGAAAGTCTTCTCATAGGTGAATGGTTGTCAAACCAGTGTTTCTGTGAGGGACAAGGACCCTCCTATTGCATCAGCTTCCTGGTGTCTCTTCCTCAATTAAACGCTTAGGAAGATCTTTCCTAAAATAGCTTACGTTTACAGGTCTTGTACTTTATGCCTCTGTCACAGATTAACCAGTACTGGCATAAAGGTGACACTCAAATTGGCTTCCTACACTGTTTCTCTTTCTGCTGTTACTTATCTCAAATAACAACAGGTCTCTGTGACGCTTTGTGTCTATTCATTGCCAAATGAACTTAAAGTGAAATGCTCATAGTTTCCGAGAACATCTTTTTCTTAACTATAATTGTATGATGAAATTAACAATTGAATCATAAGCTGTCATAGCCATATTTTCTAAAATATTCACTGGTGCTCCCCAGTGAGAGATACAGTTCCACAGTACTCTATTTCTTAGTGGAATAAGGCTCAGTTTCAGCTTTTGAGGATTAATTATATGTTCTAAATGCTAACCCATTTCCTTTTACTGGACCAGAATAGAATAAAATAAATAAATAAATGAAGATATTTTCATGTTTCTGTCTTGGTTTTTTTTTTTTTTGACACTTCAGTCTTTACATAGGTCCAGAAGTTTGTTTTGATAAAGAAAAGAAGTTCATACTAAATTACACAAGGTATCATCATATTTTTGGAACTTTAAACTTCTGATGATATCTTATTTGGGCCATGAAATTACCTTGCGTGACTTTGCTAACTCTGTTGATTGATTTTGAATGCCGTCTAATGCACATTGTCACCTTGAAACAAACCAAAAAAGTACTAACAAGACCCATTTCAGACTTCTGTACATACTTAAAAATAGTAGTGGCTGTGAGCTGTGTGTAGGTCGCAGACGTGGCTTGGATCCTGTGTTGCTGTGGCTCTGGTGTAGGCTGGTGGCTACAGCTCTGATTAGACCCCTAGCCTGGGAACCTCCACATGTCGCCAGTGCAGCCCCCCAAAAAAATGATCAAAAAAAATAGTAGTGAGTTTGGAGAAAACCTTTACAAAATCAGACATGAAAAATTTTATGATACTCATCTGAGGGCTATGTGGTTGAATCCTCTCAAATGGTTATAAAATTAAGTATAAAAAGCATATGTTTTTAAATGTCTCCTTAAATTCAATTTCCAACTTGCCACATTATCACATAGGTAAGTTAATTAATTTCTCTATGCATCATTTCTATCCTTGTCAAACTGAGGTAATAATAGGTCCCGATTTGTAGGGTTATTGTGAGAAACAAATCAGTAAATACAAAGTTTTCTTATTCCTTTTTTTTTTTTTTTTTTTTTTCCGGCTATGCCCATAGCATGTGGAAGTTCCCAGGCCAGGGATCAAAATCAAATCCAAGCCACAGCAAGGACAACATCTAATCCTTAACTGCTAGGCCATTAGGGAACTTGAGTAAATGTAATGTTTTAAGGGGACTATCCATGTAAATCTAATGTGAAGGCAGGTTTGGAAACCACATCATTATTCAATGAGGAAGGAAAAGTTATCCAAAATAAATACAAACCTTGGCCTCTCTCCAGAAATCTTGTTACAGGGTGTGTCTGTGTCTAATATCGCCTAGGAATTTTCACCAGGGGATGGGGAGAGAGAGATGGAAATTCTTGAGTTACACCATGCCTCATAAGCCAAGTCATCATGGAGCAATGAGGGATCAATTATTCTGACAGCAGAGGTTAATGCATCCTCAAGAGAACCTTTGGATTTACTCATGCACTGTAGACGCTGCCAGGGATGATGGCAGGGGAGCAGGAGAGCAACAGGATCAGATCAAATTCCAGAGCCATTCCAAGGTCAGAAGCAGAAATAGTCTTTTTTAGTGAGTGTGAAAGTCAAGAGTGTCTATGAGATAAGAGTTAAAAGATATGATCCCATGGGGTAAACAACCTGTAAACTCTTTTTGGGAACAAAATAACCAACAAAGATATATTAATTATTAATAGCAGATATTTTTATGGTTCGAAATAAAGGAATAATAGAAGAGATTATCTTTCCCACGGAAATAAAGAAAAACCCCGTGTGTCGGAGTCAGTTGCAGAGTTCTTGACTTTTAACGAATAATTTTATATTTGTGAGAATGACAGTGACAGCGAGCTACTAAAGAAAAGTGAGAATATAAAGTTGCTTTTTAAATCCACGTATTTGTAACTTGTATTAACTTCTCAAATAAGCGAGCACTCAAAGAATTAAGCAATACTAACCCTACCCCATAAGAAATATTTAGGGGTCTTCTTTAAATAGAAAAGAAGCAAGAACCTATAGGAAAGGGAAAGTCACAATAGGAAAGGCGAAAATATATAAACAGATTGAAGATCGCTTAAACCAAAATGGAGATTAAAAACAATCAAAAACTGTAAAAAGTGACTGTCACTACAATAAACAGTAGAAGGATAAGCGTGAGGAGGTAAAATAGGACATCAAAATCACAAAATGTGGTAGAGGGAGGAGAACAACGTGATCTTTAAATCTTTAGAGAATAACAGCCTAAGGATGTTCTTTCAAAGAACTGTCAAAGTATTCTGAAAGAAAACTAGCTTTGAACTCAGATCATATCAGTTTTTTCCCGGTAAAACCTTGATTGGTGTAGCCAAATTAGTATCACAGTTTCTTTTACCCTCTATACTTAGCTATGCAGGTGTGTGAGGAGAAAATGAAAACTGTACTCTTTATCAGCATTCCAGAAAAACTTTTGAACTCTAAATAAATATACAGTGTTTAGGATCTCATGTGCAGCAACATTGACAAACTGTTTCAGAAAAGATCTTGGAGTTCCCGTCGTGGCACAGTGGTTAACGAATCCAACTAGGCACCATGAGGTTGCGGTTCGGTCCCTGCCCTTGCTCAGTGGGTTAACGATCCGGCGTTGCCGTGAGCTGTGGTGTAGGTTGCAGACGAGGCTCGGATCCCACGTTGCTGTGGCTCTGGCGTAGGCCGGTGGCTGCAGCTCCGATTAGACCCCTAGCCTGGGAACCTCCATATGCCGCTCAAAAAAAAAAAAAGATCTGAAAACCAAAAAAGAATTTTTATTTCCTTCAAATAAAATTTCAATTGGAAGAGTAAACTAATAAGAATACTCAGATGACCAAATCAATAATTTCAGTTTGAATAAATGAGAATAGTGGTACTAAATGTTATGCATTTCACCAAGATATTACATTTTCTAAATTTTAAAGATTAATAAAAAAATCTATTTTCATACGGAGACAGGAGAGGAAGTATTTTGCTCATGCAGGCTGATACTTAGCTGGTATACCATTTGCTAAGACGAACTATTTGCTAAGAGACTTAAGATATTTCCAAATATTCAGTATAGCTCTGCCATCCCAGCCACCAGGACCCCTTCCCCAGGGTCCTCCAAATCTCTACGTGATCCAACAACTGTCACAACAGGGTCTCCAGGACCTCGTTCCAGTGCTGTGTGGCCTGTGTCAGTTCTGGCTGTTAAATATCACATGCCATCCCTGTGCACTTCTGCATATGTAACAACAATGCAAGAAAAGTCTTCTATTTGTAAGACAGAGGAAGTTCCATGAAATGAGTCTGCAATCGAGTAATAGAGCCATAGAACAGCGACTGCTATAGGTTCCCAGTGACTTTATGACTGAATAACAAGCACATGAGATCAGAAGGCAGCAGGCCTGGGAGACTGTTCCATGAAGCACGTTTATTTGCTGGGTAGTTCACATACATAGTCACTTTTTAATTTGTTTTTAGCTCTAGGAGTTTTGTCTTTTCTTACATCAGCTTAACCACAAGTCCCTTACTTCTTGGTGAATCAGGAGGAAGCATATTAATCTAGATCTTCAATCATCACGGATGCAGCTGTCTTCTCACAAATCCAAGAAGTTTCAGCACTGCAGCGGGAAACGTAAATACTTCCTTTTTGAAAATAGGCACATCCTTTGGATCTGTTCATCTGAGCATACTCATTAGTACTAAGTCTGCAAATCAATCGATTTTAAATTAATCACAAATGTCACATTTGATGTTGATCACAATTCCATGTTCTCAGGTCCCCTGACAACCAAATGTCATATATTTGATTGTCGAGAGGCTTCTGCTGCCACCACTCATCAAAACACCAAGAGCTAGCATATCTGAATTTTTTTTAATTATTTATTATTTTTTTTCCCACTGTACAGCAAGGGGGTCAGGTTATGAATTTTTTTTTAATTTCAAATTAAATCATGATTCCAGATAGAAGTATTTAAGAAGGAAACAAAGTTTAGGTTGGGAATTTGGGTCTAAACCTTTTGTGTGCCCCAGACTGCTTTATCCAGCAGTCTGAATTACACTGTGATATTCTTTTCTTGCTTCAGGGGGGAGCTTTCTAGGTGAGATAGCATATGCATTGCTCAGAGTAGCCTTTACTCAATAGGAAATGGCTGTGTGATCCTGAGACCAATTTTACTACCCTGAGTGTAACCACTGCAGTCTCAGGGGATCGGTGTCCATAGGGTCTGAATCCTGCTCTGGGGATATCTCCTCCATACATTAACTGGAATTGAGTGGAGGGGAGTTCCCATTGCTGCTCAGTGGGTTAAAGACCTGAGATAGTTTCTTTGAGAATGCAGTTTGATCTCTAGTCTTATGCAGTTTGTTAAGGATCCAGTGTTGCTGTGAGCTGTGGCAGAGGGTGCAGATGTGACTCAGATCTGGTGTTGCTGTGACTGTGGTATAAGCCAGCAGCTGCAACTCTGATTCAACTGAAAAATTTCATATGCCACAGGTATGGGAGTAAAAAGAAAAAAAAAAGAAAAAAAGTTGGCAGAGGGCCCAGGGATGAGTGAAAATCCGAGAGAACTGAGACATCTTCTTAAATTCCAAGATAGAAACAACTGCACTTATGTGTGTCATGGCATTGCTCTGTAAACCCCGAATCTAGCAGCAAAACCTCAGATTAATTTGTAATCTTTTCATGCTCATCATTCCTCCACTTACGAAAAAGTAACTGGTGTTTTTTTTTTGTCTGTTTTATGTGTTTGTTACTTTGCACATGCTTTTTTCCATTATTATTTATGTGAAATTAGACCAGTTGATTTTACATGACTAGTAATGGTGATTAAAAAGTGACTATGGGTACCACATGGGATCCAAGCTGCGTCTGTGACCTACACCACAGCTCATGGCAATGCTGGATCCTTAAGCCACCAAGCGAGCCAGGGATCGAACCCATATCCTCATAGATCCTTGTCAGGTTTGTCAACCACTGAGCCATTAAGGGAACTCCCCTGAGACGCTGAAATCTTGATTGCACAAGCCAAGCCCTCAGTCCTGATTTTGCCACTTGTGAGCCAAGTGACTTCAGGCAGGTTATTTCATCTCTCTATGACAATTTTTTAAAACTCTAAAATGGAAATATAATAATGCTTTTATCACAGGGGTTCTATTTATAAAGTGTATTGAACACAGTATTATTTGTGGTTGTTAAATAGAGAAATAAATTTAAACTAATAGACGGTGCTCTGTATCCTGCCATGAGTTTGTCACACACAGGAATCTAGTTACTCCTCCTTTTTCCATCTGTTAATGAAGCTTTCCTTTCTTTGCAGGTTGTACTCTTTTTTTGTCTCTACATTTGTAATTCTTACAAAGAACATGTATTTTTTTTTTTTTTTGAATTTTTTTTTTGTCTTTTTAGTTATTTCTTGGGCCTCTCCCGCGGCATATGGAGGTTCCCAGGCTAGGGGTCGAATCGGAGCTGTAGCCACCGGCCTACGCCAGAGCCACAGCAACGCAGGATCCGAGCCGCATCTGCAACCTACACCACAGCTCACGGCAACGCCGGATCGTTAACCCACTGAGCAAGGGCAGGGACCGAACCCGCAACCTCATGGTTCCTAGTCGGATTCGTTAACCACTGCGCCACGACGGGAACTCCAGAACATGTATTTTCTTAGTATTCCATTTCTTAGTACCCCTAGCTTGTTTATTTCCCCAATCATAGGGAAACTTACAAGGATGGAGAGAGGAGCGTGCCATCTTCCCACAGCCAACTTTGGCCAGATGGATCCCATGATAATCCCAACCAGAAGAAAGAAAACTTAGGTAATGGCTGTGACTTCAGAAAAACCTGTGGGAGGAAACAGGGAAAATGTTCTGTGAGAATCACATTCCAGTTTGCAGGAGTAGGAGAGATGGGAACAGTCCTCAAATTCATGCATTAATTCTTATTCCAAACATGCTGAACCCCTACCATGTGAATCAGAAGTTCCATTTATTTACTTTCTAGAGTATGGGTCATTTCTCTAACCAGGGAAGGAGACTCAACTGACCTTTTCCTCCAAGCTGTCTATCTTCACCAACGTGGAGTTCTTGTCCATGCAGCTTTTTCTACTGTTAGGCCAGGTTTTCTCCTCATTTGTTGCAAAATAATAGCAGCTGTTTCGGTGCCAATGCCACGTCTTAGGACAAGGCTTACATTTATGGTCTGAAAAAGAAATGACACCCAATAGCACGAACTCAACAGCTCTGGAGTGACTGGGGACTGGAAAGTAAATTATGTAATTTGACAATAGAGCCTCTGAGCCAGCACCTTGACAACAGGCTGTTTTTAAGAAAGAGCTTCTGAAAATGAAGTCACCCCCAGTTATGCTTTAGGACCATGGTAACTGGAATTCTTTTTGCAGGGCTCAGTCTTCTGGCCTCAGAATTACCAACTACACTTTTAACTTCTTACGACAACAGGATCACCTTAAAATAGTTCATAAAAAAAGGAGCAGAAGTATCCAGATGGGTATCATTCCAAGATGCTTCCCAAATTCACCTCTGTGTTTTCAAAAATATTAAAAGAAATTTGCATCTTCCCTTGTCCTCTCTTAGTGCTGCGTCATTAGAAGCCATTGGTTGCACCCTCTCTCATACTCCAAGGTGGTACCCATAGTCAGCCTAAACCAGAGCAACAGATTTGACCTGACCAGTCCGCAGGTCCTGATTACCTGAAGTGTGAATGATTAGCTCTTGGCAGAGTTTGACGGCCATTTGTCTCTGTCTCTTCAGTAAATTGGAGATCTGTGATTTGAGTTCCTCTTCTGTGGGAAAGTTCCTGTAATAGCTCAGCTGTTGGGATAAGTTATCCTGCTGTTGGTGGATGATTTTCTGGAGCTGACTCAGTTTCTCCGAATCTGAGTTAATTTCATTAGATGTCTGCAAAACTCCAAGACATAACAGGTGACAAACACGTATCTTTCCATTCTCATGACAGCCATAGGCAATTCTCTTAACAAAGAAATACTTCTGAGATTATTTAATATTTATCAGTAACTCCTAGTAATCTAAGCATCATGGAAGAAACACACCTGATGCCTTTACATTCCAAATTGTTTAGAGTTCATCTTTATAATTTTAGTTTTATTTATGACTGTACTTATATTAAAATAATAAATTAATAATTATTTATCTCTGAAAATTCATCTAAGGCAGTGCCAGTCATTTTGCCATTCATATTGGTGGATTTTTCTTTCTTTTTGTAGTTGGTTAATGTAATTGTTTTACAGAATCCTTTGGATCAAACGGTAATTCAAAGTATACTCTGCAGATTACCTGTATCAGAATCACCTAGGCTATATATATTTTTTAAAAGCAGATTTTAATGCCGCACTAGATCATTTTTGGTCCTGGATCCACAGAATCTGCATTTTAAATAAGCCCTTCAATTATTCACCAGTACAATAAATTTAATAACCACTGCACTAAAAGTACTGCATTTTAGGGAAAAAAAAAAGTGTTCACCCTTCCATGGTGAACCAATGAATATGTATCAGTGCATCTTCATTAATTCTTTTAAACATGCATCATCGTAGAAGATCAACTGCTAATCCTCATGGTGATTGGCTACTGAATATCCATCTCTCCTGCTAGAACATCATATTTCTTTCCAAAAGAGCAATCTCTATCATTAGCCTCAATTTATATACTTGAATAAGTATACTGAATTCTCATTACCCATGAGATCTTCAATAGGTAAGAAGAAATGAAAATAGCAGTGAAGGTGTTAGCATTCTACAGCAAAGAAGCTTTCTTGGTACAAGTTCCCTAAAAGTTCCCATACTGTGCCCACTCATATACTTAACAGCATCCTACAAAGTGTGTATTCTTAGGATGTTCTCCCACCAACTTTCTGTTTACTGAGTAAGATATTATAAGGCAACTCTTCCTCCTTGTCTGTATCTCTTTTTCCTTCATCAGACTGTAGCTGCTGCTTAGAAGTCTTCTCTGTACCAACATAGTCTTTGGTGAGACGATTAAGCCTTTATTGTGCTAAGTCTTAGAGGTAAATGAAATGCCACGCCTTTCTTTGAACCCACCTCCCTCAACTCTTGTTTCTCATCATTGGAATAATGAGAGGATATGTGTCTAGGCAGAAAAGAGGCTCCTTAATTCCAGTCATTAACTAGAAAAGTAAAATTTATCTTCATGGCCTAGTCTAGTTTATCAAGAGAAAACCATGTATCTAGGGCCAACTCCTCATAACAATAAAATATGTCCCTTGCAGGTTGACCTTGGAGACCTGGAGAATGAGAGGGAGATGAGGTGGCACAAGCATTAGAGGATTCAGAATGCCAGCACCTATCATATAATCTAACCTGAAATTTACATAGTTTACCAATATGTTTCCTAATCACCTTTCTCAGGCTTGATACAAGCATACTTACACATAATCCCCAAGGTCACCAGCCCAATCAGCAGCATCAGACAGAATGTGAGCAGACCCAGGGCAGCCTGACGCCATATGGAGGATGAAGCTGGACGCCCTGAAAGAAGCCGACAGAAGGATTGGCAAACAGAACTGCCTTGTGGCTGTCATACTTTGAATTGTTTATGTCTTCCACTTAGTATGCTTCCAGATAATAAAATTTCTCTCTTGCTTCTTCAATTCCCCTACCTAGTAAATACCTAAAATGATGCATAACAAGGGCCCCACCATAGTTCTCCAGTTTTTTTCCCCCAGAATTCTCTTTGAGAATGTCCAAATTTTTAGGTTTTTGTTTTATATCATCACACACTTTTCTTCTTCAAGATTGCTGGATTTGTGAATGAGATGTTGCGGAAATTTTTCTGGATGATGCTGACATGGAAGAGGCCGCAAGTTTTTGAGATTGCAAACCTCCATAAAGCAGGTGTGAATTCCACTTTTATCTATTACGTATTCCATCTTTCACCTAGTAGATAATCAGTTGAATTATCTAAGCTAAAAACAACAGAATAGAACAGAAAGCAACAGGATAACTCTTCAAACTTTAGCATGTTATATATATATATGTATATATGTGTATATGCATACACATACACACACACACACACATATACACGCACACATATTTTTTCATATTTGCTTGACATTCCTATTCTTTAATTCTGGATCTAGTGAAATCTAGCCCAAAGTTTCGGATAGATTAATACAATCTCCAGGAGCCCTGCCACATGTACCACATTCACAACTCGCTTTTTTTCAAGGATTAGATTAAAAAAAAAAAACAGATCAAAAATGTATAACTACCTTTATTAGACACATGCAAAGTCTATTCCCATCCTTTTTTAATATATCATCCCCCCCCCAAAGCCAGGCACCCATACACATATGTGCTTAAAATAAAAATAAACCTAAAGAACAGGAGAATGTTTTAGAGGATTCACGACAATCACCTAAACTGTCAACAGATTTTTGAAGGTAAGGGATGTAGTCTGACACCTGACGCTGGATTCCTGACCACAGAGACAGCTATTTTTTCCAACTGGGCACAAAGAAAGGAGTGGAAGATAAGAACAGAGTCTGGACTCCATCACAGGACAGTTGTATGAACTTGGTTAAATCATTTAATGTCTTTGAGCCTCAGTTTTTTCATTAATACATTGGAGAAAGAACTAATATTATTCCATTTACTTCACAACCATATTTTGATAACGATGAGGTATAATGGATATAAAATATGATACAGATATCACTTTTGGTTCAACATGACTAATTATACTGGAGTTTCAACTTCCCTAAAAAAGTTTCTAAATACTTATCATGCAGGAACTAGCTTTTGTCTATTTTTGACTCATTCGTCTTCCAGTGCTTCCCTTCAGTTATTTATACCTTCCGAAAGAAAAGTTCCCTCCACCGTCTTTATTTTAGAAGCCTCCGAACTGTCTTCTGAAAGAACAGTCCCCTGGCATCTCTCCCAAGGTACAAATATCAAGGACTACATTTATAAAATGAATCTTTGAGACCCCAAACTCAATCTCTGGCATATTCAGTCAAAATGATTCGTTACAGCACAGAGCCTCTTGACACATAGCACTATCACCCAGTTTTAAAAGGTCCCTGAAGCCATGTATTTCTTCCTCAGCATACACCCTATTAGAAGATTCCCCAACTTGGTCTCCATTTTGGAGGTTCCAAAGCACACTTCTCTTGAGCATTCGTCTCAAAGCCAGCACTTCAAGGCACTTCACACCTGCCCATCCCCTAAAGTCACATCTTGCTTTCTCCGAACTCCTACCTCTTTTCCTTAGATTATTTCTATCCCGATTATTTCCTGCTGCCACAGAATCCTGAAATGTGAGTGTCGCGTAGGTCACTTCTTCGGACATCGTAGAAGGAAGCTCTGCTATAAACGTAATTAGTGTTTCAATATCTGCAGACCCGGGAAGAGGATGTTCTTTTCAAGGCTGGGAGGTTTTATATCCACACTGAACCAACCCAAGACACATCCCACGGCCCCTCTGTAAGGACAGAAGGACAATCAGTTTTTCTGCAGAGAAAGTTAGAGAAGGTCAACTCTTCCCTGAAGAAATAAGAATACTGTAGATCTCAACTGTCTGCTCCTTCAGCGTTGTTCTTGCTGTGAAGCAAAGAACTGGTACTTTGGAGCAGGGATGCTGGTTTCAAGAGGAAGTTTCCATGGTCCTCAGTGGAGAGGCTGCTCTGAGTGTTTCAGTCAAGACTCAGATCGGCCTCTTTACCAGTATTAAAAGCCAGCTAATCCTGTATGGAGACTTTGGATCTGGGTTACACTCACCCATACCAGGTATCAAGGAGATACACATACTGAGACGAAGGGCTGTCTAGCTAAAAACCAGCCACACCTCGCTGCTGATTTTAAAAACCAAACGTGAAGTTCCCGTCGTGGCGCAGGGGTTAACAAATCCGACTAGGAGCCATGAGGTTGCGGGTTCGATCCCTGGCCTTGCTCAGTGGGTTAAGGATCTGGCGTTGCCGTGAGCTGTGGTGTAGGTCGCAGTCGCGGCTCGGATCCCGAGTTGCTGTGGCTCTGGCGTGGGCCGGCGGCTGCAACTCCGATTGGATCCCTAGCCTGGGAACCTCCATATGCCGAGGGAGCGGCCCTAGAAAAAAGCAAAAAGAGAAAACAAAAAACCGAATGTGTACGAGAGACAGTGCAGGCTATAGGCCCGGAGAAGAAATAAATAGCTATTAGAACTGGGCGTGAATGGGAGTTTCCTTCTTACATGTAGATGCCTAACAGAATAATACTCCATTAGGTAACAACCAATGCTCAGAACAAGATTTTTAAAATGACTCCCTGGTATCTTAGGAGAGTGAGAAAAGCAGGCAGGTTCTGGAGAGAAGGAGGCTGGCACATGGGAAGGTGCTTCTGCTTCTGTTTTTCATTTGTCCACTTGTTTGGCTTTTAAGGTTGAGGGAAGCCCACAGTCATTTCAGTGGGGCAGCTGAACTTCCGATAGAGGAAGTACAGGCTTCCAATAAAAGTACAGTCTTCTAGGCCTGAAAAATCAGAAGATGGGGGTTGGGGCAACTGAAGGCAGAGATGCTGTTGGATCTTCGCAGGGAACACTGGATACAGGGGACTCTCCGGAAGTCTTTACGCTTGAAGTCTCTTTCAGCTACAAGTAATTTACATTTCATTAAAAAAAAAAAGGATGAAATAACCAACCTCTATCTTCTCAAAGGCCTCAAAAAGCCCTGAAAATATGTCTCAAATAAAACTGAGGGAAACTCACTGCACAAGGATTTACGCTATGACACTGTGCGTTTCAATAGCATCACATCAATAAAGAGTTGACAATTTATATAGGAAGTGTTCTGGCTGTTACTTGGAAGCACACAGGAAAAAACAGCACATTGCACTGTGTGGCGGGTCATTTAGTCACAGCAAGCATCAGACTCACAGAGCTCTTAAAAAGGATTGCATCTTCTTCTAATCCCATGATCCTTTTTATAAAGCATACTCATTTTATAATCTTCTCCTTCTAATCCCATCGTACTCTTAATCCCATAAAATGTAATAGTTTATACAAAAGAAAATAGTGCATTGCTACCAAGAACCTGAGGTAGGCGGAATAATAGCCCCCTAAAGATGATCTTTGCCCTAATCCCTAGAACCTGTGACCATGGTAGATATGGCAAAAGGGGCATTGCAAATATGATTGCAGATTTTGAAACGAGGAAATTGTCTTACATCATCTGGGTGGGTGCAATTTAATCATGGGAAAGTGGAGAAGCTTTCCTAGGAGTGGACAGATACAGCAGTTGCTGTTGCTCTGTGAAGACAGAGAAAGGGGGCTGGGAAGCAAGGAGTACAAGCTAAAAGATGAAAAGGCAAATAAATTGATTCTCCCATAGAGCATTCAGAAAAGAGCCCTGCTCAGCCCTGACTGATTTTACCCCAATGAGATCCAAGTCAAACTTCTAACCTACACAGCTGTGAGACAATAGATTTCTGTTGTTCAAGTGGCTACCTTTTTTTTTTTTTTTTTTTTGACTTTTTAATCCTTTGTTTTCATTTAACAATAAAGTGGCTACTTTTGGGTCATTTGGTAAAGGAGCAAATAACAGAACTAAAAAAATATTTGGGCGGGGCTCTACCTGAGGAAGGAAACCGAGGAATCAATTCTAAAGCTTTCCTTTGGGGGAAGGAAGAGAAGATGATAAAAGTGTCGGAGTTCCTGTTGTGGCTCAGAGGTAACGAACCTGACTGGTATCCCCGGGGACTGGGGTTTGATCCCTGGCCCTGCTCAGTGGGTTAAAGATCTGGCATTGCCATGAGCAGCATGGCCATGTGCTGTGGTGTGGGTTGCAGGTACGGCTTGGATCCTGTGTTGCTGTGGCGTAAGCTGGCAGCTGTAGCTCTGATGCAACCCCAGCCTGGGAACTTTTTAGGGTGTGACCCTAAAAAGCCAAAAAAAAAAAAAATTGTGCTTAGTAAGAGACTGTGGTGTGGGTATTTGTTTTCAGATGGCTGGGGAGGGACTCAAAACTTCCCAAGGTTCACCTCTGTGGGGAGATTATCCTAATCAAATGTCTCCACAATGAATGGCAACCATTTTAGGAGTGTGAACAAACATCCAATGGGCTGTAGAAATGCAATGTGACAATAATAACCCTTCAGTAATATTTTTGCGTGATCTCTAAATACGTAAATGTACATATATTTCTTGTTCATTTTTTTTGAACTGATGGAGTATTGAAGTACAAAAAAAAAATATGAAGTCTCTGGGTCATGATCAACTAAACTCCACTGCTAAAAATGTGAAATGAATAATAAATCTATGGTTAGGTTTCTATTCTGGGTAAATTAGATAAAGGCAGAGAACACTGACATGGCAAAAGTTAAATCAAATAGATGATTTAAAAAATGAGAACTCAAGGCTGTTTTTTATTTTTGTTCTGTTCTTTCACTGTCACCAAATTTTGCAAAGATTAGGACTGTGTTTTCATTTTCATTTCCCCAATTCTTTCACAAACCTCAAAGTTCCTTATAAACGTATTTTTAATTTCTTTCTATCTTATATAAAATAATGCTTGGATAAAACAATGATGAAGAATCTCATCTGGTTCCTAATTATTTTTATAAGAAAGAAGACTGATCAGACTTCCTACACATTTTCTACTATTATGATCTGAAAATGTTATATTATCTATTATTTGTTGATAATAGTGTTAATTTAGAAATTACTGTCTATAATTTTCTCCTTTAACAATTTCCAGCATATCTGTTGCTCATTTTATCAGATTACACTATAACATACCTTGTTGCAATCATCTACCAAATTCTAAGCCATTTCTCCTCATTTCTTTTCTTTTCTTTTTTTTTTGTCTTTTGTCTTTTTAGGGCCACACCCATGGCAAATGGAAGTTCCCAGACTAGGGGTCTAATCGGAGCTATAGCTGCCAGCCTACACCAGAGCCACAGCAACGCCAGATCTGAGCTGCATCTGCAAGCTACACCACAACTCACAGCAACGCCGGATCCTTAACCCAGTGAGCGAGGCCAGGGATCGAACCCACAACCTCATGGTTCCTAGTCAGATTCGTTTCCACTGTGCCAACGGGAACTCCTCTCTTCATTTCTTTATCTTTTTTTTCAGCTGCCTTAAATCTCATTGTTCACCTCTATTCTTGTCGTGATGATCAGTGATTTCAGCATTCTTAGGTGATAATTCCGATACTCTGGGCTCTCAGGTCCTAGATTTACCTCCAACAACCTTGACCAGGCCTACAAGTAAGCCATCCACTATGGTGATCATACATTAAAGCTATACTGTCCATTATTGGAGTTACTACCTGTATGTGATGATTTAAACTTAAATTAAAATTAAATATTCATTTCCTTAGACACTCTAGTCATATTTCAAGTGCTCAACAGCCAGAGGTGGCTGACTGTTGGCTATGAATCTGGACAGTACAAATACACAACATTTCCATTATCGCCAAAATTTCATTGGACAGTGCTGGACTGCACTGGAGTCTAGACAATTTCATTACCAAGGTGAGCACCTCCTCTGTTACTTCAGTTTAGATTTCGACTCTCTAACCTCCAAGTCTTTACTTTCCAGCCCCCTCCCTAGAGTGAATCTATGACCTAGGATACTTTGCTGCCCACTGGGATATTAAATTAAGTGACTATGCCATCTTTTCATTGTCCTAAATCCCTTGTGTCTCATTTCCTGTTTTACCCGACTTAGACCATGTATCAGGGCCAGTTATCATCATCCCTTTACATACAACTACAAAGTCAATGCTTATCCCTTCATCTATTGGACACATCTGGAAAATGCAGCTTGGTAAATCCCATTCTATCAACACTATACCTGCCTACAAGCAGCTGAATGTGACCAGAGTAAGCTGGCTTTATTTTGGATTTTTTAATGATAACTTGCCAGTAAGCCTACTAATCAATCTGTTCTGTGAATCTACTAGATTACTCTCACTTTGTCTTCCTTCTTCAGTTCTCAGATTTCTTCTCTACTTCCCAAATTCAGATAAAAACCTGGTTTCTTATCTTGAGAAAAATAAAAACATCAGAAGAACATTTCCTCTCCTCCACTGACCAACTCATGTTCAAGCATTTTCTGTGGTTAAATTCTAAACACTTTTATCTATGGTCAATCTTTGTCGACACATGGAAATCCATTCCATCTATTTATTCAAATTTTTCCCTTGTAAATTCTCTTCCTCTTTCTGGAATTATCAATTTTTTTTTCATCTTTAATGGTTTACCCACCTTAACATACAAAGATGATGTAATATATAATATCTCCTTTATAAAATTAGCAAAAAAACTTTTGTTTACACCCCTGCCACACACACACACACACACACACACACACACACAATCACCCCCATTTCTCTAATTATCTTAACAAGGAAAGGGTTCAAAAGCTGTCTATGCCTGCTGGATCTTCCTGTTTTTCTGAACCAACTTTAATCAGGCTTTTTCTTTCACTATTTCTATAAAGACACCAATAAGTCACAATTAACCTCTACACCGACACATACAATGGCTATTTCTCAGGTGTTTTTTGGGGGGGGGGGCACCTACAGCATATGGAGGTTCCCAGGCTAGGGTAAAATCTTAGCTACAGCTGGCGGCTTACCACAGCCACAGCAACGCAGGATCGGAGCTGTGTCTGCGACCTACACCGCAGCTCAGGGCATTGCTGGATCCTTAACCCACTGAGAGAGGCCAGAGATGGAACCCGCAACCTCATGGTTCCTAGTCGGATTCGTTTCTGCTGCACCACAACATGAACTCCCCTGAGGATTTATTTTACTCAACCTATAAACAGCATTTGACATAATTTTTATTTAAAACGCTTCTCCAAAATACTTTGTTCTCCAGGACACCGTTATCTTATTTTTCTTTTACTTTACTTTCTAATCTTCCGTCAGATTGGCTGATTCCTCCTTATCTGAACTCGAAATGCTTTAGAGCCCCAGAGTTCAGTTCTGGGCCATCTATCTTCTGTTTATTCTCATCCGCAAATGACTTCCTCTAGACTCAGGGTTTCAGATAACAGCCATGCATAAATGATCTTCAGATGTATGTTTTCATTCCACAGTTTGAGCACCAGGCCCATGTACCTGACAAGAGAGTTAGCCTAATCATATAATGTTAGAAAATTTTCAGACTTAACATATCAAAAGACAGGAACAGCTCTTTTACAACTGTTTCATTGTATACTTCTTCATTTCAGTACATGAAAACTTGATACAAAACTTCAGCCAAAAACTTAGAATCTCCTTTGACTTCTCTACTCTTTACATACGAAATTAAAGCCATCAGAACATACTTTTCATTGCAGAAAATAAGGGAGCATGGGAATTAAATATAGAGTTATTGTTCATCTGGGATGCATTAAAAGAAATAATGAGTTTACATGATGGGAAGTTGTATTCTCACTTCATTCTTCAGCCACTGATCATTCCATTCCCACATATTATGCTTATTTCAAAGAACACTTCTAAAGAGGGGCCTATATTGTACCCAGAGAATGGGCAAAATAGGAATAAATTCAAAATTATTTATGAAAAGAAATGGAGAAAATAAAAATTAAATCCCAAGGATCAAAGGCCTAAAGAAAAGATAAAAGCAGAAACAAAAAAAAAATGACCACAAGGAGGAGCTAGAGGATGAATTATAGGAAGGAATTATTTTTGAAATGTGTATTCATCCATCAAGATAATAAAATATCCTGATTAAAATATAGAGCTATGAAGATAAACAGATTGATTCAAATCCTGGATCAGCATTTACTCATCCATTGACTTTCGGCAAGTCACTTCACCACTTCACCTTTTGCTTTTTTTTTCTTATTAGTAAAATTGACCTACGTATAATACCTACCATAGAGGTAATTAATACAAGCATATAGAGGCAGTAACAAATGGTATCACTACTGTTATATCAGAATTAAGTTTTAATTATTTTAGATGCTCTTATAAGTGAAAGCTTTTGCACAGTAAAGGAAATCATTGACAAAATAAAAAGAGCCTACTAAATGGGAGAAAATATTTGCAAAATATTTAAGGTGGATAAGGGGTTAATATCCCAAATAGATAAAAAGTTCACATAATATATTGATATCACAGATATGACAGTACATCACAGATACATTGACATAATTTAAAAAAACAAACAACCTGAATAAAAAAATCGGCAGAAGACCGGAATAGACATTTTTGAAGGAAGATACACTGATGGCCAACAGGCACATGAAAAGATGTTCAAAATCACTAGTATCAGAAAAATGCAAGTCAAAACCACAATGAGATATCACTTCACAGCTGTCAGAATGGCTATCATAAAAAATACCACAAATAACAAATGTTGGCAAGGATGTGGAGGAAAAGGAACATTTGTACACTGCTAGTGAGAAAGTAAATTGGTTCAGCCACTATGGAAAACAGTATGGAGTTTCCTCAAAAAGCTGAAAATGGAATTACTATATGATCCAACAATTCCACTCCTGTATATACATCAGAAGAAAACCAAGCCATTAATTTGAAAAGATACAGAACCCCAATGTTCATAGCAATACTATTTACTATAACCAAAATATAGAAGCAACCTAAGAGTTCATCAACAGATGAATGGATAAGAAGATCTTGTGTGTATATATATATATATATGCAATGGAATACTACTTAGCTATAAAAAAAGAAATGAAATTCTGCCATTTGCAACAACATGGATGGACGTGGCGAGCATTATGCTTATTGAAATAAATCAGACAAAGACAAACATCATATTATATCATTTGTATGTGGAATCTTTAATATAAAATGAATGTATATAACAAAACAGAAGCACATTCACAGATAGAACAAACTAGAGGTTAGCAGTGGGGAAAGAGAAGTGGGGAGGGCAAAATAGGGATTTGGAATTAAGAGATACGAACTACTATGTATAAAATAGATAAACAACGGGGATATATTGTACAGCACAGGAAAACATAGCCATCATTTTGCAAGAACTTAAATAGAGCATAATCTGTAAAAATATTGAACCACTATTGTGCACCCGAAAAATAATATAATATTGTAAATCAGCTATATATACATCAATAAAAAAAGGGAAGAAAGTTGTGCAAGTCTCCAACCCCTTCTAGTAAAAGTTAGATAAACAAGTTCAATGAGCACAACCAGGGCCTCCCCCAAACCTCACTGGTATAGCTCTATTACATGGCTTTTTTCATAGCATTATATGATCTCAAGTTGCCTCTCTCTTTTCTTTCTTTGATTCTTTGCTATCTTTTTTCACCACCCTCCACTAGATCATAAGCTTAATAAGATCACAGCTCTTGTGTGTTTCATTCACAGCTTGCTCCCCAGAAAATAGGACAGTGCTCAGGAAATACACAGTGATCAATAGATATATGTTTAAATAATTGATTGATTAGCTGTCCCTGAAATGTAAGTTTTGTAGTGATTTTAATAGGACACCTTACATCCCCATATACTCTGTTCAAATAGGCTTGATCATTTCACGTGTCTTGATCACAGATAGTGCCACATTCATTCAGACTTCCCTAGCTTTATTTCAGATGTGTGCCCTCCCTGATTCCCCTCTCCTCTCTCTTATTAGGCACTTTCGCCTGTCCTTCAAACCTTAACTCAAATCTATGTATCCTATTTGATTGTTATTTAAGCTTTTTACTTATAGGGATTTTTGTGCACATGTGCAAGATAAAATTCTCAGTCAGTGTTGTGAACGTGATCTAACACTTTTTTTCCCCCCTCATTTTCTCCACTATGTGTAACAGACAGCTAGCTCTGCCACCATTGCTGTTTGATATATTATGCATTGCTTAGTTTATTAATTTTTTTAGGGCGGCAACTACAATATATGGAAGTTCCTGGTCCAGGAATTAAATCTGAGCCACAGCTGCGATCTCTACCACAGCTGCAGCAACCCTGGCTCCTTTATCCCACCACATGAAGCCAGGGATCAAAGCTGCACCTCTGCAGCCACTCAAGCTGCTGCAGTCGGATTCTTAACCCACTGCGCCACAGCAGGAACTCCTATTTTATTAATTGTTATTTTATTTAATTTAATTTATTTATTTGTCTTTTTGCCTTTTCTAGGGTCACCCCCGAGGCATATGGAGGTTCCCAGGCTAGGGGTCTAATCAGAGCCGTAGCCACCAGCCTACGCCAGAGCCACAGCAACGTGGTATCCGAGCCGTATCTGCAACCTACACCACAGCTCATGGCAACGCCAGATCCTCAACCCACTGAGCAAGGCCAGGGATCGAACCCGCAACCTCATGGTTCCTAGTCGGATTCGTTAAACACTATGCCACGATGGGAACTCCTTTATTAATTTTCAATGAAGCTCATTCCACCTGTCAGTCCACATGTTTTTTTTTTCTTTTCATTTCTCACTTTTATTTATTTTTTTCATTTATAATGAGTTTTATTTTTTCCATTATAGCTGGTTTCTAGTGTTCTGTCAATTTTCTATTGTACAGCAAGGGTACCCAGTTCCTACATGCTTAAGCTTTCTGGAAGTGAGTGAGAAGGTATTAGTTATGCATTTTTATGACAGGAAATCCTTGCCTTTTCCAAAGATAGACAGTATTTGATATGTGTGTAGAAGGCTAGTAGGTCAAAGGTGAACCAACAATTTTAATTCAGGGGACTGAGAGAGGGGACAGGAAATCACTGATAAATGCTTTACTGTAGGTCACCTTGAAGGGTCAGCTGCAAAGTGATGTATGGTAAAGGGTCTACAAAAAGATGTCACTAACTGCAAAATGTTCATGTCCTTTATATTTTTTTCAGTTTAAAGATATTATTACCACACCCATAAGAGTCAACATCATTTTCTTTCCATTTTTCTTTTTTACACATCCTCTGGCTCTCATTATATATTGACTAGTCTTATCCACAGCACTATTCATTCCACTGATTTCCTCTGGTTTTGCATCTATACATTGTCATTGTGGTCCTTTTGAGTGTTCTTCAGCTATGAGCATGGATAATGGAGTCTGGACATTACCTACATTTGAAAGATGTCATAGTGCAGTGGAAGGAACTTGGAAACTAGGTAGATGGTGATGCTTCTTACAAAAAGTATAACTGTAGAAAATCCTCAGCTTCCTTTAACTACTCTTTCTGCACGTGTAAGATTCGGATGAAAATCCCAATTTTACCTATACTCATTCATTTATTTGTTTTTTCATCAAATATATACTGGGTGGTACCTGTATGCCAGTCACTATTTAGAGCCACAGGATACAATCTTGTGAGGATATATGCCACACACACCCACACACACACAGACATATATGGGATACACACTCTCGTGGGTTGGGTAGTAATAAGTGCAGTGAAAAAGAGTGAAACAGGAAAGTGGGACAGGAATGTGGGCTAGTGTGTCGTGAGGTGGGAAAGTTGTTCTAAGAGATAAAGGTTAGATAGCTCAAGTCTAAGACCCCATGCTCCATAAGGACTAGTGCCATGACTTTCTCCAAGAATACTCACCCCGAATTTCAGTATTTGACACACAATTACATTGATGAAATAATTGCTTTAAAATAAGAGATCAGGAGTTCCCCTCATGGCTCAGCAGAAACAAATCTAACTAGCATTCCTCGCTCAGTGGGTTAAGGACCCACCATTGCTGTGAGCTGTGGTGTAGGTTGCAGACGCGGCTTGGATCTAATATTGCTGTGGCTGTGGCGTAGGCCAGCAGCTACAACTCCTATTCAACCCCTAGCGTGGCCCTAGAAAGCCAAAAAAAAAAAAAAGAGAGAGACCATTAATG
The DNA here is from genome assembly GCF_016906955.1 of Phacochoerus africanus. Classification (NCBI taxonomy): domain Eukaryota; kingdom Metazoa; phylum Chordata; class Mammalia; order Artiodactyla; family Suidae; genus Phacochoerus; species Phacochoerus africanus. The sequence goes on along the minus strand of NC_062550.1, from coordinate 65,620,487 downwards.
TAACACTCATTTTCTAAAATATTAAACCAAGTTTTTATTTCAAATTCAAACTCGTCAGGATATTTGGAATAAAAGACTTCTTCAGCTAGATGTTCCTAAGCCAAGAAAAGAGGGAGAGAGAAAATCTGCAAGCAGAAACAAATTGTCACTGATAGGCCCTGTAGGGTGAATGAGAGCTATCTGGTAAAGCCTGTGGATTTTGGAAAAGGGGAAAAAAATTGGTATACGTATCGCTTTTCCCTGCTGTTCTTTGCTTAATTTTTGCTGAGTAATTCAGCTTATATTTGTGGGGTGTATAGAGAGATAAAGCAGAATTAAGAGTAATGTTATCAGGGCTTTCTTTGACTGTGAGAGTCTCTGTACTCACCCAGAATATTTCTAACACCATAAGGCCGTGCTTGATGGACACAAAGACAAACACATTTTTATGGAACAGAGGTCCAAGCATAAGATCCTCATCCTGTGGCTAGAATTATCAAAAATCCAAAAGCCGTTTCTGGAAATTTATTTTAGAGTGAAAACATTACTAAAAGGCAATATATCAAGACACTACCTCTGTATTATGTCACTTTGTTTTCCTCAATGCCTAAACCTAAGCAATAGAAATCCTACCTTATATGGAGTTCTCAAACATTTAAAACTTTGATCTAAGAAAGATGCAAAAATTTGGATGAATCCTTGCTTATGATTACACCTTCTAACACTAGACCATGAAACTTTTAATACTGCTCATCTTAGAGAAAATGATATTAGATTTTTTTCCTCACAATGAGCTAGGCTATATCTGCTGATGTTTTATCCATGAATTTTCATCAGAAATCAGTTTATGTAAACAATATGATTTAGACATTGTTAAGGTTAGGATGAAGCATGAACCTTTGTTCTCTGGAAGGATACACACAATGGAATATTCCTTCATTTCTAAAGGATGATAAGGAAACAGGAAACGAATGCCATATCTACTCCTTTACCACAAGTTATTATTTTTGTGTTTTTGTGTTTAAGGTCCATGTATCTCTGAGAAGCTATTAAAAGGCTTCCTGGAAAGAAACAAAACCCAAAAAACAAAAAAACCATGTGCCCCATTGCATATGGCTCCACCTTACCAGAGAGAAAGGATCACAGGCTGGTAGAAATTGAAATCGAAGTGGACCCAACATTTTGCAGTCATTGAAGCCTGAGCTCACTTGCAGTCCAAGGAAAGCCATGCAGGATGAAGACGGATATGTCACCTTAAATGTTAAAACTGAAAAGCCAGCTCTCACTTCAGGTAAGAATGCCCAGAGTCAGCAACTTGGAAATTAACTGTTGAAAATGGATTCACCCTAATTTTCTTATTTCTGCTGGTGACAGCATATACAGTTTTAAGTTTCCTGAAGGACCTTCTTTATCTCCAGCACTTAAGTGCTATCTACCTACACTCAGAAAGATTTACCTAGAATATAAACAACAAAGGATACAAGCAGGGCACATTACATTAAGGTTTACAGGTTTAAATGCTAGAGGGATGGAGTTCCCATTGTGGCTCAGTGGGTTAGGGATCTGACTTGTCGCTGTGAAGATGCTGTTTCTATCCCTGACCTTGCTCAGTGGGTTAAGGATACAGCGTTGTCACAAGCTGTGGCGTAGGTGGCAGATGCAACTTGGATCCAGTGTTGCTGTGGCTGTGGTGTAGGCTGGCAGCTGCAGCTCTAATTCAATCCCTAGCCCAGGAACTTCCATATACCTTGGGTGAGGCTGTAAAAAAAAATGCTGGAGGGAATAGAAAGCAAGGGGATAAGAGGAGAGTGTTTGGAAATTCCATTTTCTAAGATGTCAGCAAATGCCTGTGATTCTACAGTTGTTGCTTATTAATGCAATTATTTATTAAAGACAAAACCACAAGACCTTGACAGCTAGTTATATTTGGACTCATAGAGAAGGCCAGGGGAAGTAGGGATGGAGTGAGTTGCATACTTTGCTCGCTGAGGGGGCAAAGGCAGGATGTACCAATGAAGCTGTTTGTATCACTTCGATCATCCTGAGAGGGTCGGAACAGGGACACTGCTGCCCCATAGCTGCGCCATCCTGCTTGCCCCCATTATCTTTATTGCATGCCTACAGGTGATCCTGCTGCATCCTCTCTGTGGCGTGTGATGGCTTTGACTCTGCTGGTCTTATGCATGGGGATGGTTTTTGGGCTGGTGGCTCTGGGCATTCTGTGTAAGTATCAACTGATTGCAAAAGATTTGATCTGAGGAAGATAATAACTAAGTGTCCTGGTATCTGCCATTAAGCTCAATTGTCAGTATGTTTCTACTTGTCACTACTCTAATCATCCTATACTTAGCTGCCAAGATAGCCTCAATAAAGAACTCTGACCTTTACCTTCTGATTAGAAATACCATTTAGATTTTTTTAATGAACTATTTTTAAGAATTTTAAGCTGGTCTTTAAGATCCTCATTTCCTCCCTATTCTGCACATCTTAAGATCCAACCAGTGTGGTTTTCTCAGTTTCAGGAATAAATCCTATGTCCCCCTGCCTGAGATTTTGCTCATCCTATTCCCTTTTCATAAAAATGCCCTTCTTCTCATTTTTTAAACTGAATGTATTTACTTACTTCCACTGAGAGAATTCATATCCCCCCAATTTACAAATATTTCTTCTTCCTATAAACCTAAAAGTCCCCCAACGTTACATTATCATCTGTATAATTATTGTTTGTTCATGTGCTTGTTTATTTTTCAGAAGATATTTAGAACATTTCATTCACCACCTTTGATTTACCTGAATACCACAGTACTTTGAGCATTACAAGAAACTGATATGTACTTTTTAAGTGAATGGATATTTTGGCATCACATGAAAAACATAATAACAGAGGTCATTCACCTTTGTGAAATGTGCTTAGAAATCTGTGTTCAAGGAAAGGTCACAACCGCTGCTTTGGGCATGCAATTGGATTGTGGTCTGTTCTTATTTCTGATTGTCTCCTTCAAATAATTCACTCATTCTTGTGGCGACCCCTTGGGATCATTCTGCATGGTAGTTAAAGTATTCTTTAGAACCTTCTTTAGCCTGACCTCTTTCCAGCACTCATTTACTCAGATGTATCTCTAAGCACCTCGTAGATTGACAACTCTACTGAATTTAAAGTTTATTGGGAGGACTTGTTTGGCATCACCCTGGTTATCCTCACGACAAATTATTACCTAATTTTTATATCTAGCTATCACGCAGCAACACTACCTACGAGCTGAGAATGAACATCTCTCAGGAACTCTGAAGCAATTAGCAAGGAAGGTCTGCCAAGATTTAATAAAACAATCAGGACAAGAGGAAAGTAAGTACCATTCGGGCACCACGTCATCATCCCTCACGCTGGAGTATTTCTGTAATGCGATCTGTAGGGCATCTTGAGATCTGCAGGGAACACCGAACACGAGGAAAAGGTAAGCCCAGTTCAGAATGAAAGGGATCCTATGCTTGGTTTCTCCTTAAGGACATCAGTGCAGCCCATGTGAGAAAAACTGGAGATATCATGGAGACAGTTGCTATGGATTCTTCAGGCACAACTTGACCTGGGAAGAGAGTAAGAAGTACTGTATCGACACCAGTGCTACGCTTCTGAAGATCCCCAGCCAGAATATTCTGGTAAGGAGAGCTCTATGTCAAATATTTTGGAGTCATAAGGAGACAAGTCTCAAATGGAACATGTGAGCTTTTTTTTCTACATTTTTGTGTCTTCCAGTTTGTGCTAGTCTGAGAACCTTATCGAGATCAGTAAAAATTGCAACATTTGAGAGTAGAAAGTGCTGAAAGAGTACTAGTGAAACCGAGTTCTGGTCTTATCTCTGCAACAAGAGTTAAGATATATTTTTTTCCTTCCTTAATTCTATTTACTAATTCCAAAAAAAAAAGCATCTGAAAGTACAAGAAACTCAATACGATTGTAAAATAAAAATATCAGTATTATCCCAATATGACACATCTTCTCTGTTCTTGCTAAATTATTGGCAGTTTGAACAATCCATGGTGCAAACTCTATCTTTTCACAGGCTCGTCCAGACCCAGTTTGGGGCACAATCTTATTTGGGCAACACACAGGATTTCAGTTGAAAATTTTCTGCTAGTCAGGATGCTTCTTCCACATTTTCCCCTTTGACAGCTTCTAACAAAACCCTCCTTTCAAGTAAAATACATCCACATCCACTACTGCACTCTCCCTTTATTATTGAATGTAACTTTTCCTTTCATAAATCCTGGGAGCAAGCCAGGAACCAAGCCTTGGAGTCTCCCTTCTATCCCGTAACAGTATGTCCAAACAATTTTTTAAACGTATACATTATTTATTGTATTTATCTTATAATTTCTAATATTGTAATTATTCAGATTTCTGCATATTAAAAATGAAAGCAAATGTGAATTGGAATAGATCAGGATTGGGGCTCTATGCGGACAGAGTCAATAGAATTCACATTTTCAGGTAAGTTGTAGTCTACAGAACTGCTAGGAATGATCAGCAAAACTGGCTTGTCTCTTCCTGAGGGCTGAAGCAACCAGACATGAGGAAACCAGCCCCGTGATGTTCATGCTCATTTGTGCGCCGTTATTCCAGCTCACTGTATCTATATTTACTCTTTGCGTGGGCTCAGATTCACAGAGAAAATGCTCAGATAAATGAAAAATCCATATGTATGTATTTTAAAGAAAAAAAAAAACCCCATAAATTAACAGAAAGATGATGAGTAGCTCAAGCTGTAAATGATAGGAGTTCCTGTTGTGGCTCAATGAATGGGTTAAGGACCTGATGTTGCCACTGTGAGGATGCAGGTTCGATCCCTGACCTCACTGAGAGGGTTAAGGGTTTAGTATTGCCACAAGCTGCAGCATTGGTCACAGATGTGGCTTGGATTCAGTATTGCTGTGGCTGTGGCCTAAGTCTCAGCTGCAGCTCTGATTCGACCCCTGGTCCGGGAATTTCGTATGCCATAAATGCAGCCATAAAAAGAAAAAGAAAAAAGACTTTATGCTACTTTCATAGAATGTTAACTCTAGCATTTAAAAAATTCTGACTGTTGTACTATAAAGTGATTCACTTGTACAGAAACACACATCCATTCTTTTTTAGATTTTTTTCCCCTAAAGATTATCACAGAATATTAAGTGGAATTTCCTGTGCTATACAACTATGCTTCAATAAAACTTAGGAAAATAAAATAATAAAAAGTAAAAAAAAATGTGATAAATTGATTTATTCAGCCATTAAGTCAACCAAAATGTGCTGCAACTATTCCAAGACCTGTATCTATGTGTTAATAAAAACACAGAAATTCCTAACTTCATGGAGCCTATTTTACAGTGGAGTAACTGGCAATGAACAAAACAAATAAGTATAGTATTTAGTATAGTAAATAGTGATCATTTCTAAGTAGAAAAAAGTAGATGTATGTCTTTTGTAAATCTCTTTGAGAAAGATACTGTATAATTTTCCTACCAAATCAACTAAAATAAATGGATCCTTCTATACTTAAGACTTTGCAGGCAAACTAAGCAACAAAACCAAAGCAAGTAGAGATGAATTCTAGGGAATATGAAGTTTCACCAACAAAAGTATCTCTTCTCATTTGTCTTCTCTAGTTCTTTACCACTTATTTCATTTAACAACCATATTTGGTATCTTATTTGGGATTCTAATCTTCAATTGATGGAAGATGAACACATAGGAAGATTAGAATATAATCTTTCTTGTGTCCAATTTTCCCCTATATCTTACAAGTATTTTTAATGCTACAACAAGTGAACTAGGTACAATTCTAAATATCAAATATAATTAATATTAACATAGACATATAATCTAATGTTTTATGTCCAGGTAGCTTATCATGAAGCTTTGCCTTTATGTCATTACAAGAACTGTGGAAACACTCTGACCCTTTTATATTTATTTTTGTTTGTAATAGCAATACCTCACCAGCAGGACTGGATTAATCCGTTGGGTTGGATTGTCCCGCCAGAACTCCAAAGAGGCCTGGATGTGGGAAGACGGCTCAGTCCCCTCCAAAAATATGTAAGTCACTGGACCCTCAGAATACAAGGCACGACCAGCAATTTTTATTCCAGAAATCTTCTACCCTCTTGAGTGCAAATTACTTAACAAGTTGGAAGGTGACGCTCTGTCGTGCTGTATGTTACCTACACAGGGGCTGATTCAAGTCCTAGTCCTAACAAGACAGCACCTGTAATAAGATTCTATTTTCCCTGCTCTCCCACTCCTCTGTTCTTTATGTAAGTCACACTCCACCCCTGTTCCTGATATTGTCCTATTCCTTTCTACCCTCACCTTTACCATTGGAATATTTTATGTGTGCGGGTAGATGGGTGGGTGGGTGGGTGTGGAGGGGGGGTGTTAGCTTGATTTGATTCTCTTCACATAATTTCATAACAAAATGATCATCCTCACTATTTTGTGGTCGAAAGTTATTATTTTGAGGGTTCTTTTGACTTTTCAGTATCATTTTACCTCGTCTTCCTTCCTCGGGGTTTCCAAGAATCAGGCACGTCTTTCACGAGATGATTTTCATTTTCGTGTTGACAGTCTCTATCCTTCAACAAACAGTCCAGGCAAAGGGCTCAATTACTCTGAGTTACTTAACTGGCTTTCCAATCTCCAATCCCCTTTTGTTTATCTTGTGCAATGTCTCTCCCGTTAAAATTTAAACTGATAACCAAACTTAATCTGATCATTACTTGAAATTTTAATTAATTTATTTATTATAGGTATTTATTACCTATAATAAATAAATTAATAAATTAATTACCTATAATAAATTAATTAATTTATTTATTATAGGTATTTATTACCTACTATGTATAGGCGCCAAGACTACCACAAGTACAAGCAAGCTTCTTTATAGACCTCAGGCTTTATTCTCATCACTGGCTGCTTCATTCACAACAGTGCAGGCAAACTGTGAGCCCTCTGTTCTTTCAATAAATCAAACATGTTTTAAGGTCTTAGGGCTTTTGCACTTGCTATTTCCTTCCTGAATGCTCTGTCTCAAGAAGTCCATGGTGGGTTCCCCCTCATGACTCCAGTCTCTGCTTAAACATCACTTCCTCAATGAGACAAATTTTTATTACCCAAACTACATTAGCTTCTCTCCATCCCATCCACTCAACTCTATCATATCACTCTGTTTTGTTTCTTCAAAACTCTTAACCAAATTCTCTGAAATATTCTATTTGTTGCCTTCTTACCAACATTTCTCTCACTATAATGTAAGTTGTTTGTAGAAAGGACCCTGTCTTTGTTTACCACTCTATCATCAGCACAGAAAACAACTTTAGCAGGTAGTAGGGATCCCAAAGATATTGGTAAATGAATTAATAAATATACATCATTTGTCCTCTTGTCATAGTGACATAGCTGGGAATATAGACAAGTTCACAAGCAAATACAGTACATGTTCTGTCTTATACCCATTATCCTCTAATATAAATCCTCACTTCAAAAATATTTCATCAGCTTACTTTTCTTTGAACTTGTTTCCTTCCTGTGCAGCTACTTGCTCTACAAGGCTCTCTCATCTCTGTTGATATAAATTCTGTCCTTCCTTCAAGACAGAACTAAAGTATAATCTCATATAAAAAGATGGAGCCTTTCTCATCATTTCAGATCCCCACCCATCTTTTCCTCTGAACTCCTATTGCACCTACTGTTCACTTCTGCTTAATCTTATCCTATAGTAAATTGCTATGAGCTATTCAAAAGTCCATGCTTCATACTCCCAAGCAAATTGGAATTTCCTCAATGTTCTGAGTGTTGTTTTTTACTGTTTTTCCCCATACTTCTTGTCTTCACTTTGTGCACCAAAGTACTATACACAGAGTTTGATTGCTGCTTATTTATTTAGCTTTCCAAGGAAATCATTCTACCTTTTGCATTCACAGGATTAAGTTTTCTGGAAATGGAACAGAAAATATGAATTGTGCTTATTTTCATAATGGAAAAATCCACCCTACCTTCTGTGAGAATAAACATTATTTAATGTGTGAGAGGAAGGCAGGCATGCCAAATGTGGACCAACTACTTTAATGCAAAGAGATGGGCAGGATGTCACAGACAAGTGCTTGATTGTATAATAAAAGATCTGGATGAAAGACTCATCAGCCATTACATTGCTTTATTTTTCCCTTTATTCCCCTTGGAGTTATCTTTACTTTGCCTTTCCTACCAACACCTTTTAGTCCCTTCTTTATAATTAGGAATAACTTAATGCCTTCTTTATAATCCAGAAGCCAGTCAGTGAATTGATTATTTAATTGTTCTCTTCCCATTAATTTTCATTCTTCTTGTCCTCCATTCACAATTGTTTCAACATACAGTGAGTCACCGCATCTTCAAACATAAACACATTTTTTTTTTTTAGGTATTGGAAGCCTGTGTCTTGACTTGCTTTTTAATTAAATGCATACATTTTAAGTTGAAACAAGAAAAGTTAAGCCTTGGAGTTCCCGTTCTGGAGCAGTGGTTAACGAATCTGGCTAGGAACCATGAGGTTGTGGGTTCGATCCCTGGCCTTGCTCCGTAGGTTAAGGATCTGGCGTTGCCATGAGCTGTGGTGTAGGTCGCAGACACGGCTTGGATCCCACGTTGCTGTGGCTGTGGCATAGGCTGTGGACTACAGCTCGGATTAGACCCCTAGCCTGGGAATCTCCATATGCTGTGGGCACGGCCCTAGAAAAGGCAAAAAGACAAAAAAAAAAGAAAGAAAAAAAGAAAAGTTAAGCCTTAACTAACTTAAACTGTGCAAAATATATAATTCGAGACTATGTAAAGCATCGAAGTTTGAAAGACAGCATAAGTTAGGGGAATGTATACTAAACTTGGAACCAGTTCAGTGATCATTTAGCTCAAGGACAATGATGGACCAGTCATGGAGCCTCTTACCTTCCATTTTCTGATATTTAAAATAGGTTAACAGCTGCCTCATATACCTTACAATTTCACAACCTAAAATAAAATTTTCAACTATTAATTGTATCAGAAACTCCATGACTTTCCTATTTTCTCTTCTATGCCACCAAGCAAAGCTCCTGGCTCACAGGAAAGAGACAAAATATTTGCTTCTCATTTTATGAGATAGTTCATCAGAAAGCACATCAATTGATTAAAAAAAAAAAGCAATATACAAATATAATTGGTATTCCAAGTCCACCTCTGGTCAGACTCAATAGCAATAATTTTCTGTCCAAGAGAAGGAAAATAAAATTTGCAAGAAAACTGATGAGGTTTGAAAATGAGTAAGTGTTTCTTAATAAGGCCCACAGGCTAGTTGAACAGCAAGCAAAAATGCTTTATCTCATTCTATTCCTGAAAGTTCTATGTTTGGTTTTTGTGGTGTAACTCATGAAGTATTTATAGATATGTGGAGAGGCACCCTTTAACAGGCTAATAGGCAACAATTTCATTTCCTTTCATAGCTTTCCAGAAGGTACTTATTAAAACATGCTGATGTTCAAACACAAATACTTACGGTACTCAGTTGGAAGGCTAGGAGACAGGGTCCTGTGTTTTTAATAAGCACCTCTACTTGATTCTGATACAAGCAGTCTTTAATACATTTGGAGAAACACTGCTTTAGAACTTAGTCCCTGTCTAGCTTTGGCAAGTTGGTTGGTCTCTTTAAAACTCAGTTTCTGGAATTCCTGTTGTGGCTCAGTGGGTTAAGAACCTGACATAGTGTCCATGAGGATGTGAATTCAACCCCTGGCCTCTCTTAGTGGCTTAAGGATCTGGCGTTGCCATGAGCTGCGGCATAGGCTGCACATGCAGCTTAGATCCAGCATTGCCTTGGCTATGGTATAGGCTGGCAGCTTAGCTCGGATTCAACCCCTAGCCTAGCCTGGGAACTTCCATATGCTGCAGGTGTGGCCCTAAAAAGAAACAAACAAAAACCCTCAGTTTCTTCCTGAGTGAAATGAGCTTAATATTATTACTTACTCATAAAGTAATTCTGAGAATCATTTAATATAATTATGTAAAGCACCGAGCAGAGTACTGATCCATGTAAAAGTACTCAACAAATATGCATTATTTCATAGATTTGCACACTGACAAAGGTACTTGAATCTATTTTGATTTAGACGATCAATAAACAAGCAGATTTGGGAGGGGCTGAGGAAAAATAACAGAAATATCACAGATTCTGTTTCCATTTCAAATGTCTTGAGATCTTGGCTTTAGGGGCATAATAGCACTATTTTCCTATTTTTACTTGTTGATTTAGAGAAACCAAATAGAAATTAAGAATTTATAAAACACTAAAGAAATCAGCTGTATCTCAGGAATTTAGTGTTTTATCACCCCTAAATTAAAAAGCACATATTTTATACCACTATACATGACTGCATTTCAAATAATATTATAATGAATAGCAAAAATGCAATGAAAACATAAGCCAATTAAACTGTACCTACAAATTTTTTTTCTTGTTCTCATACCATAAGCTTATGTAAGAAATAAGAATAGCGTAGATTTGGGGATTTCTTTTGTGGCACAGTGGGTTAAGGATCCAGTGGTGCCACTGCTGTGGCTCAGGTTGCTGCTGTGGTGTGGGTTTGACCCCTGGCCTTGAAACTTCCACATGCTCTGGGAGTGACCAAAAAAAGGGAAGAGCTTTGCCTTTTTTTTGGGGGGGGGGGCTGCACATATGTCAGGCTAGGGGTTAAATCAGAGCTGCAGTCACCGGCCACAGCCATGGCAGCACAGGATCCAAGCCGAGTCTACAATCTACACCACAGCTCACGGCAATGCTGGATCCTTAATCCACTGAGTGAGGCCAGGGATGGAACCCACCTCCTCACGGATACTAGTCAGGTTCGTTTCTGCTGAGCTATGATGGGAACTCCCAGAGGAAGAGCTTTGAATAGAATAGGGTCTATGGTGTTTTAACAGCATAAGTTCTGTGACCAGACCACTTAGTTTATATACTAACTCTTCCACTTACTGCATAATTGAACTTCAGTAAATACTTTGACTTCTCCATGCCTCAATTTGCAATTTAGTTCCAACATACTAATTATAGTGTCTGTTTCATAGAACTGTTGTGAAACTCAAAATAATTCGTGTAAAAGGCCTTTGAAACAGTACTTGGAATGTAACAAGCAATAAATAAGGTAGTATAATTAAAAACGTCAAAAGTAGGCGTTTCCTCTGTGGCACAGTGGGTTAAGGATCAGACATTGTCTTTGGGAGGATGCGGGTTCGATCCTCGCTCAGTGGGTTAAGGATCCAGCATTGCTGTGAGCTTCAGTGTAGGTCACAGATGCGGCTTGGATTCCATACAGCTGTGGCTGTGGTGTAGACCAGCAGCTGCAGCTCCAATTCGACCCCTAGCCCAGAACTTCCATATGTCACACGTGCAGCCCTAAAACGAAAAGAAAAAAAATTTAAAAAGTAATACAAGTAACATACTAATCTTTGATTGGGAGAGCCCAGTGGTTCCCCCAAAGAAATTTATCAGAGAATTGTGGGGGAAAACTAGATCTTTCTGAATCTGATATTTGGCGCTGATAAAATGTGAAAACACTTGGGAATTAATGACAACTTGCTGCACTTCTGTTTCTGTGTTCCTGACATTATTCTTCATGCACATTTGGTGTGCTTATGGTTTCTTCCTCTTTTTCACCCAAGGTAGAAATCATTGCATTGTAAAAGCTATAGAGAGCTAAGTCACACTGTTTTCCACATCAGAATCTTATTCCACGATCACATGATAGGTCTGACGAATTTGCTGAATATGCTCCATCCGCCTCTTGAGAACCTCTTGGCCCCACCCTGTGCCTTGGGAGGCAGAGCTCCAATGTACGGCACTGTCTGGGTAAACCTGGCCTCGTGTTTCCAGTTCATTTGGCAACTGAGAGGTACCAGCGGTGGTCAGAAAGGGAAAATGGGGAGTGGTCAGGGTGTTATGCCCCAGGTTCTTTCCCACCATGCTATGGTTTGGCAAATGCTGCATATTCTATCTTTTAGGCTATCAGATAGGCCACGAAGTTCCAATAAACACCCTCCCCTTAACTCTTCAGGCCTGGGGATGATAATAGCTTCCCAGTGCATAGTTCACCACCTTTCTTTGGTCCCCTGATTCCTATCCCAAACTTTATAACAATGTCTTTTTTAGGTGCTCTCAGATTGCCCCTTCCTTGAGAGAATCACTTGTTTTCTTCCATTACAGAGATCCATGATGGATCCAGTGAGATACTTAAGCAAGAGAGAGTTTTGCGGATTGTTGAGATCTGCAGACTATAAATTCCTGAGACATGACCTCTGGCCATGAGAACCAATGGCCAATATATGAATGACAATTAAAGCATCAGATTTCTCTATACCAACACTGTAGTCACAGGTTGTGGCAGAAAATGGCCCTCTGTCTGCTAAATAATTCATGCTTCCCTTCTAAAGTGAAATTGTCTTAGAAAGTTTGCCAACCAGGCAAAAATTTTACTTATCAGGACCAACCTTTAGATCTAAAACACAGACATTGCATAAATGGATGTAAATGTGATACACAGGACTCCAAGGCTATGCCTTTTTTTAAAAATGAAAGTGTAGTTGATTTACAGTGTTGGGCCAATTTCTGCAGTACAGCAAAATGACCCAGTCATACATATATATACATTCCATTTCTTATCTTCTGTCATGGGCTATCCCAAGAGACTGGATATAATTCCCTGTGCTGTACAGTAGGACCAAGGTTATGACTTTGAAGAAGCAGCTGTAGATTTGCCACCTTGTCTTTTCTTTTCCAATGGCTACAAGTAGGAGACTCTGCTGTTTCACAGAGAAGAAGGAGTCCTGGTCCCATTTGAAGGGAAAGTACCCTCTAACCAGGATTACTTGAGCTAAAATGTTACAGGATGGAAAAATAAACTTTGTGTTAAATGAGCAGTCTTTTGAAGTTTACTTGTCACAGCAACTGCATCACCCCAACCAATAAAGTATATCCAGTTATCTTAGGGATGCAATCCCTTCCCACCTTTCTTGTTGAAGTATACACAGCAATCTACAACTCGTCACATGCTGGTGTGTCCAATGTGAGCTCTCCTGGTATCTAGGCTATTGAGGTCATCCTCATGCTTCATATTCTCTACCAAACATAAGCACATTCTTTGCACCTCTGGCCTTTCCTTCTTAACAGTAATCCAGCGCCATCCCCCTCAACGTCCACTCCAGTTTAGAAACCAGAGTAATAACTTATTCTATCGCTGACCATTTTCAGTTCAGTTTCTTTCTCATTTCCTTCTTTACCAAGTTATGCTTTGGCTTCCACTGCATAAACTTCTGCTTTCTGGATGAAGATGCATATCCATTCTATTCCTTAAACTCAAACGTATTTCCCCACCAGTGTGAAAGGGAAGCTGATTTCAGTTCTTTCATTAATCTGCTCCTGACTACACAAGGAGTTTTCTGTCTCAGCCTCTCAGGGGCACTGCCTGACCCACTCAAAGCATCTCAGACATGCTGGAGGAAGAAAGAGACACTTCTTTCCAGTGGGATAACCCAACACAAAGCCCTTACCAGAAATATCTGTCTCCTACCAAAAATTCAGGTAACCAGTTCTAATTATTTAGACCAAGACCTTGTGGTTTATGGATTTTCTTTTTTCCTGTTCTACGACGAGCCCAAGGTGATCTTTCTAATCTGAGATAACCCACTTAAGAGTATTATAATGTGCATAATAGGCTGACATTAAAAAATGAAACAGGAGTTCCCGTCGTGGCGCAGTGGTTAACGAATCTGACTAGGAACCATGAGGTTGCGGGTTCGATCCCTGGCCTTGCTCAGTGGGTTAACGATCTGGCATTGCTGTGAGCTGTGGTGTAGGTTACAGACGCGGCTCGGATCCTGCGTTGCTGTGGCTCTGGCACAGGCCAGTGGCCACAGCTCCGATTCGACCCCTAGCCTGGGAACCTCCATATGCCGCAGGAGCAGCCCAAGAAATAGCAAAAAGACAAAAAAAAAAGACAAAAAAAAAAGAAAAGAAACAAAGTAGAGGAAGAATAAGTAAAGGTGAAAAGGAAAAAGAGCAAATGGGCTTGAGAAATATGTAGTACATTGGTTTTTGGTTTTTGTTTTTCTCTTTTTCTTTCTTATTGGAAAGATAAAGAATTCCTGGATTGGGAACATAAGTGAAAGAAAGCATACATTTTGTATAATATCAGTTCCCACATAAAAATGCCCTACAAATTATCTGATAAATACCAAGAACAAAAAGATTAAGTATAAGTTGAAAAAACTGGCCAATGCTCATCAGCCTCAATCAGTTCTGTCTTTATTATTTAATATTTGTACGCATTTTCTATTGTTTAGGTAATAAATTCCGACAAACCTGGGGGCTTACAACAACACCAATTTATTTTCTTATAGTTCTGGAGATCAAAAGTCCAAAATGGGTTCCACAGGACTAAAACCAATGTATTTGGGTCTAGAAAGGCTCTAGAGAACAGCCCACTCCCTGTCTTTTCCAGCTTCTAGAGCTGCATTTCTTGCTTTTCTTAGCCCATGCATCCTTTTCCATCTCCTGAGACAGCAGCATAACATCTTCAGATGTCTCTCTGCTTCTTTCATCACACGGCTGTCTGTTTCCCTGGTCTATATTTCACTTATAAGGACTCAGATAAAACAGGATAATCTCCCTATCCCAAGATCTTTTACTTAATTTTGTAATTAAAGTCTCTTTTCCACATAAGTTCTCTTATGTAGGGATTAGGCCGTAGGTATTTTGGGCAGAGCCATTTTTCAGCCTACACTATTCAGAGATACATTTTATGCATTTTCCCTGACCAGCATTCAGAATATGATACATTGCCTGTTCTTTCCTTTTCTCCTCTTAAGTAGTGGCAAAATTACCTTTAAAGATGTTCCCCACCCAAAATCAGAAGTTTAAAGGGAAATGTCTTTGAACCAATCATGGTCAAGGGACACTGATAAGAGATGGGGAGCTTTGAGACAGCATCTTTGCTCTCATAAATTAAAGCCAGCTGCCCAGTTTGTCAGTGTCTCTAAAAGACTGTTGGAAGAGAATATATCTACCTTGTTACAAAGTCTGTGAGAGCAGACAAGAATAAGAGAAGTCTACTGTTAAATCTGTTCAATTTGGCATTTTTTTCCAAATCAAATATTTTCCAAATTATAATTCGCGTTTCAAAGAATTTGAGTTTGCTCTTCCTGTTACACAGAGTTCCAAGACCTCAATGATTCTCTAGGAGGACTGCCCAAGGTGAACTCCTTATTGTACTCAGTCTAGCCCTGTCCTGACCCACATTTTTCACCTACTTCCTCTAATTATCCCAATTCCTTGTTTAGGAACATGGTGCCTTGTGGTGGCGATTTCGTGTATTTTTTGCATGGACTCATTAGCAACCTGCATTTTCTTGGGCATCAAGTGTAAGTACAAAAGAATATCTTCAAAATAATCAATAGATTACATACCACATATAGCTTTCTATACAATTACATGTATGTATATTATTATAACCAGAACTTCGTAAGTAATAAATGGGTAAACAAATCAATTAGAAACATCTACATGCACATAAATGATATAAAATAATGGTTTCCTAATTTAAGTCATAGAACATTTATTTGCTATTACTGCCTAGGTACTTGGATTGACAACGTTCAATGTTCAATTACATGCTGTTTAACTCAAACCTAAAGCCATAGGTCTTTTTGGGGAAAATAATGCAAATAACTGCTTATGTTATGATTCCATTTGTGTATCATGATCTGATGCCAAAGTATGCAGTTTGAAATATTTCAGCATATGCCCTTCCTTTTCTAATACGCATTTTTTCTACACTTGACTAATGACGATTATTTTAACGTGAGTTTTTCATTTTATAGTAGGCAAGTTACAATTTAATATGTTTAATGCAAACATGAAAACTTTACTCTGGCCATATTTAACCACATTTCTTTATTCTTTTCAGCCCGAGTTTGAGACATGTTTCTATATCTAGCAAGTGAATTTTTATAAAATGTAATGATTACAGCACTGTAGGTCCTAGAAAAAGGAATAAGACCCTTTATTATCACTCGTGCTAGCACTAAGAGATATGCTTAGAAAGACAGAGATGAAGATTATTGTATGGATAATTCTTATTTCTGGTATGCCTTGGCAAAACATTTTTCTATCTAGGAGGAATTATCTGGTGAGGGAGAATTATGAGTTCTGAAACGAGGCGGAGAAGGATTCAAGGTTTGCTTCCACAAAGTACAGGAAACTTGACCTTGCTCATGTTAGCTCCGAGCTTATTTTTTTGGTAGTTCCGAGAGGAATGTTTTAATAGTTACTCAAAAAGGGATTGTTACCTTCTCTGTCTCCTCAAATAAAATTTCACAGCCTAGCATAAATGTTGGAACTTCCAGAAAGCTTTCCTTATCTCATCCTATCCTCCCTCTGTACTTTATTTTATATATATATAATATATATATATATTATATATATAATATATTATATATATATATAATGTATGGTGCATTTTTAAAGAAATTCACAAATATCCATTTATCAAACAGATATGCTAGAAGCAGAATGGCAATGTTGAAAGCAAACTACCAGATAAGGCAATTAACATATAATAATTCAATTTCTTCTGTAAAACCTGGGGACTTCAAATGAGATATTTCCAAGTTCCATTCCAACCATAAGAATCCATATTTAACTGACATTGCAAATATCAAAAGATAAGGTTAGGTATCAACTCAACTGTATATAACAAATTTCAACATTATTTTATAAATATTAACTACTGGGGAAAAGACGATAAAGGAAACAAAGTACTAAAAACACTTTCAATTTAAAGCAAAATCATAGAAGATGCAACATCTTGAGACAATGTTGTCAAGTGAATGGAATATAGAATTTATTTTTTACATAAAAATAAATCTATAGGAATTCTCATTGTGGCTCAGTGGTTAATAAATCTGACAAGCATCCATGATTGTTCATCTGTACCTTTTATCATATCCTTTAATAAACTGGTAAATTCATTTCCCTGTCTGTGAGCCACTCTATCAAATTGATTGAACCCAGGAGGGAGTCATAGGCACCTTCAATTTGTAGCCAAATCAAACAGAAGTTGTGGGTAACCTGGGGACCTACTTCTTGCACTGGCATCTGAAGCAGGGAACAATCTTAAGGGACAGAGTCATTAATTTATGGGATCTGGTACTATCTCCAGGAAGACGGTGTTAGAATTGAAATAGCTGGTGTTATGGAAAAGGGGGATGGGGGAGTTCCTGTGGTGGCTTAGTGGGTTAAGAATATGATGTAGTGTCCATGAGGATGTGGGCTCAATCTGTCACCTGGCTCAGTGGGTTAAGAATCGGCATTGCTGCAAGCTGCAGCCAGCATAGGTCACAGATGTGGAGGATCCGGTGTTGCCATGGCTGTGTGTAGGCCAGCAGGTGCAGCTCAGTTTCAACCCCTAGCCCGGGAACTTCCATATATTACAGGTACGACCATAAAAAGAAAAAGAAGTGGGGAGATGGGGTGGAGGGACCATACATTTCGTGACCAGAAGCATCAGACATGCGAGTGTGGTAGTGGTGTAAATGAAAAGGAGACTCACAGGAGAAAGCCTTATAAAAGGAAACTCGGTTTTTCCTATACAATCTGCATCAGCATATACATAAGGTAATTTGGAAATATCTAATACGATTTAAAAGCACAAAAACTTTGACCTATTAATATGTCTTACATATATCCTTGCACACATGTGGAACCATGTATAACTAAGGTTCACTGTGGTATTTGTTTCTGTAATACCAAAAGATTACAAATAGTCTAAAAGTCCACAGAGAATTATATGAATACTTATGCGTATAATCGAGAGAATTAACTTTCTTCTAGTGGATACCACTCAAGTAATCATCAATGAGCGAGGTCAAAAACCTACCATAGCTCCTTCTCATTGAAATTTAATCAAGTAGGGAGTTCTCCTTGTGGCTCAGTGGTTAATAAACCCAACTAGTATCTATGAGGATGCAGGTTCAATCCCTGCCCTTGCTCAGTGGTTTAAGTATCCGGAGTTGCCATGAGCTGTGGGGTAGGTCAGAGAGGCAGCTCAGATCTGGAGTTGCTGTGGCTCTGGCCACTGGCTACAGCTCCCTTTTGACCCCTAGGCTGGGAACTTCCATATGCTGTGGGCTTGGCCCTAAAAAGACAAAAGACAAAAAAAAGGAAAGAAATTTATCAAGTAAATGTTTAAAGAACTGTAATGTTTTTAAATACAATAGACTATTGAAAGCATGAGTTAGGCCTGCTTGTGAGCCATCAACCTTAAATGAGTGACATTATCCATTGTGGAAACCATACAAATCCAGCAATTGTCATCCCTCAGCTGCCATTGTCAACACCACTTGAGCTAAAACTTTAACAATATCTGGGATATTGATTAAAGTGTATTTCAAATGAAGGATATTGAAGACCCTTAAGCAACCTGACATCTGGCCATGGAAACCGACAATGAACTATTTGTGACCCTAAATAGAAAGCTTTTCTCCAGAAACTAGAGTTCTGAAAGTTTCAGTATCTTTCCCTCGATAAAACTGTGCCAGAAACATTTGGTGAAATTCTTGCCCTTTGGTTCTCCATTAATACATTTGAGCATCCTCCTTTTCTTTCTTAAGACAGGTTCCATAAAACTGGTTAAACATCATGGCTTACTTCTTTGTTATATCAAAGCCCTAGAATAAACATATTGGTCACTGGGTTTTTCTTCAATCTTCCTCACCCCATCATTTAAACTCTCTCCATAAGGTGCATTGTTTGTTCTGTTTTACGGAAAACATTTTCATGTTTAACTCAGAATGTTAACATCTACTTGAGGCTTACTATTCTACTCACCTAAAGTTTCAGTACATTCCCAATTAAATTTGGCCAGTGAGATTAATAGACATGAAACAATAAGCAAACAAATGAAGATGATAAATGATGCAAAGTTAAAAAGAGGAAAGATTTGTAAAAATCGAATTTTATAATAAATTATAAAAAATAGAATTTATTATAAATAAAAAGGTTTATTATGAATAAAATAAAAATAATTTGATCAAAATAATCAGATCAATTATTATAGAAGAGGAACAATTTGGGGAAAGATCTTCTAAAATTAATTTTATCTTAAGCTAATATTTAGAGACCTATTGCATTTGGAAAAAAGCATATAAATCTTACTGTACTCAGCCTCAAAGGTGCTGAAATTGGCAAGTCTTGCATCATGTAAAACAGTGGGTTAGAGAATTCAGCTTCACTGGGAGTGATGCAAGGGGTTCTTTGGAGGAGATGTGCTACTAATAGTTTTGCAGTAACTCTAGTAAAATGTTTATATTCAAAGCTTGTAACTGCAACCCTTGTCCAGACAATTGGATTCAGAATGAAGAAGGTTGTTACTATGTCTTTGGCACACCAGTAATGAGGATTGTTTAAAGAACGGCTCCAAGCTTCTACAAATAGACAACAAGGAAGAAATGGTAAACATTGTTTTACGGTTTCATATCATTCTGAAAATACCATATTACCCATTAAAATAAATGACCGATTCTTATAGAATTCCTTGATATTAGGTAGCACTGGTATATTTGTAGAAAACAAAAAAGATTTAACACAAAGTAGGAATTAGCATGGCTTGTTTTCCTCTTAGCTGAAAAAAACAAAAAGTGGGATAGTTATTCAGAAATCAGTGATAATGTGTTAGCTCTATGTCCTTTGTTAATCAAAAATGAGACAGGGTAAGGGAAATACCATTCTGTGATATAATAATCCACTCCAAGCTATGCATACATTAGAATTATACATATGTTTTAAATGTATTATTTTCAGTGCTGTAGAGAAGCATAATACCCTTTCAACAATTTTGTAATTATCAAAGAAAAGTAGAAGTATAGAAAGTGAGGTGACATCATGAAATGGAGAGGTCTATGAAAATAAGAATTTTCTAAATAAAATGTTTAACATTAAACTTAGTTTACTAACATCTTAATGAGCAAACAAGAAAATGTTCCCCTGAAATCATTCTACCATAAATTTGTGAACTGGAAGGCATAATTACATATGTCTAGATTTATTAAAAATATGTATCTGCTGTATTCAATAATGAGTCGACGTTCACTTTTATAAAAGTACTAGGAGAACACTTTGTTATGGATATGCAGTAAAACAAAGCAACTTGGACTAAACTTATTATAATTATGGGTTTGTACTATTTTTGTCTGTGCACATTTAGTGACAAAATTTAGGAGTATTTTTTCTACCAAAATATGCCTACGGTTAAGTGGATTTTGGAATCTTCTGAACTACTTCTCACCTTGAAATATCCTAGGAAAGACATATACCATCTGATAAATTCTGAATCTGTTAAAACTATTTCAATACTAGATGCTTATTTTTTCCACAGTCCTTAACATCACATTGATCATTTGGCAACAGAGGGAAAAAAGTATCCTTTCTTTTAAAAACTCTCTTTCTCTCTCATTTCTCGAGTTCCAATTATTTCCAAGTAGGCAAAATACTACACTTTATAGTTGATGTCGTTTATTGTTTTTTTTTTTCTATTTTCCGCCCGCTCCCCCCCCCGCCAGTTCACTATCAGGTCTTATTTCTTATAGAACTTTATCACTGGCAGCCTAAGGAAGATCAAAAGCAGCTATGGTTACTGGGTGGATCTGTCTCAGGACGGGCCCAGCCAGCCTTGACTTTGGCAAGATGGCTCCTCTCCTTCCCCTGACCTGTAAGTCTCTAAGGGGAGTGTTCCAAGAAGAATTAGACACATGAGGGAATCCAAAAGTTCATTTTATTCTGTACCTTACACTTCCTCCAGGAGACATAACTGGTGTGATCACTTTACAGGCTTCTGACTGGAACCAAGCCAAGATAATTTAAGAGTAGCCACATGGTGTATATGTACCACATCTTCTTTATCCACTCATCTGTCAGTGGACATTTAGGTTGTTTCCATGTCTTGGCTATTGTGAATAGTGCTGCAGTGAACATAGGGGTGTGTGTATCTTTTTGAATTGTAGTTTTGTGCAGATATATGCTCAGGAGTAGGATCGCTTGATCATATGCTAGTTCTATTTTTAGTTTTCTGGGGAACTTCCAAACTGTTTTCCATAGTGGTTGTACCAATTTACATTCCCACCAGCAGTGTGGGAGCATTCCCTTTTCTCCACACCCTCTCCAGCCTTTGTTATTTGTAGACTTATTAATGATAGCCATTCTGAGGTCCTGCTGTATAGAAAGCACAGGGAACTGTATCTAATCAGAAAATGAAAGAAGATAATATGACAAAAAGAATGTGTGTATATGTATGACTGGGTCACTTTGCTATATATCAGAGATGGACAGAACATAGTGAATCAACTATACTAAGTCTTTCACCTTCTCAGCCCCACAGCCGTTACCCTGTAGCACATTCACGTCAACATTTGAGAGTTTGAATGAACAATATTATATGCAATTATCAAGTACATTTCCTTTGAATTGTTTAATGGATAGAGAGTGCTAAGTGCAAGAGATTATCGTAACCATTAAGCGATTTCCTTCGCAAGCTTTCAGAAAGAACTGGGGAGGCTGGTCAACTCAATCAGATGCCTTCATATTTTGAGAATTAAGAGTCAGAAAAAAAATTCAAAATTAGAGCCTATCTTTGTGTACCCAAGCTAAAAAATAGACGCTACTTGTTGAAATGATATTTACATATTTTATTAAGAGAAAACAGATTTTTTATTGTTTAATTTTTTTTATTAAAGTATAGTTGATTTACAGTGTTGTGCCAATTTCTGCTCTACGGCAAAGTGACCCAGTTATACACATATATCTATACATTCCTTTAGTCATAATAGTTCTGTAATTGAAGAAGGAGGACAAAACTACTACAGGAGGGTGACAGACTGAACAAAACAAAAAGCTGTACACCTCTCATTTGATTGTCCCAAAGAAAATCAGCTCAACCTCACACCTAACCTCAGATGCACTGACCTGCTCTCCAGGTCACCAATGCAAGAATGCCAATCAATCAACCAGGCCTATGGATACCTCCAAAACATATTCCTTTATTCCACAACTGCAGCCTTTGGAAATATTTTATCTGTGAGAAGTATGCATTAAGATCTTCTCTCTGAAAGAAATTTTGCTTGAAGTGATTTCCCTGTTATGATAATAGTTGCAACAGGTTGTTGGAAAATCTACCACCAAGAGCGAAAGAGCCAGTGCAGAAGTAAACCAGCGTGAGGGCTGTGAAACCAGCTACCTGAGACACAAAACCTAGCCTTCATTTACGCTTGGTAATATTCCTCAATACTTACCAAACATTCATTTGACATTGCTCAAATGAACTGCCACGAATAAAACTGATGTAGAGCGACAGAGGACAAAACCCTAAAGAGCTGAGAACATGCTGCAGAAAAACCATTTCCATTTGTCATTTCTCACTCTCCCTGTCTTTTTTTTTTTTTTTTTAAATCTAGAATGACTGTAAACTCTATGGAGAAATCTATAAGACACTGAGAAGATGATGCAGTTTTACCTGGCTGATACTCTTAATAAATAAATAAATGTGATCTTTTTAAACTCATGTTTGCCAGATATTTGTAGGCAGTTGCTGGGTTTCTGGGCATTATGCTATCAGACCAGAAGGATGGAAGGACAGAGATGAGGACTTTCAAATAGGAAGGAAGACAAGCTGCTATCTGCTGCCTGTAAGACAATACCTTTCTTGGAGTTCCTGCTGTGGCTCAGGGGTTGAGGACCTGACATTGTCTCTGTGAGGATGAGGGTTCAATCCCTGGCTGATACTCGCTCAGTGGATTAAGGATCCATCATTGCCATGAGCTCTGATGTAGGTCACAAATTAGGCTCAGATCCTGAGTTGCTGTGGCTGTGGTGTAGACTGGTAGCTGCATTTCTGATTCAACCACTAGCCTGGGACCCTCCATATGCTGTGGGTGCAGCTGTAGAAAGAAAGAAAGAAAGAAAGAAAGAAAGAAAGAAAGAAAGAAAGAAAGAAAGAAAGAAAGAAAGAAAGAAAGAAAGAAAGAAAGGAAGGAAGGAAGGGGAAAAGACAACACCATTCTTAGGACTGCAGAGTTCTATTGGAGAGAGGAACAACCAGAGGTACAAGGAAGTGGGAGGAGTAGTCAGGCTGCCGATATTGACATGCCTCCAGTAAAGATGAGCTATGAGTTCCCATCTCACTGACCAGGCCCACCTCTCACAAAAAAGACTCATGACCTGAATCCTCGAGTTTAAGACTCCAGCACTTTTTTTGTTGTTATCCCTGTGGCTGGTAGAAGTTCCTGGGCCGGGGATCAAACCTGCACCACAGCAATGGCAATGCCAAATCCTTAGCCACTAGGCCACCAGGGAACTCCGAGACTCTAGTACTTTTAACTACATCTCTTTGTGCCTGCATTTCCTCATTGTGAAATAATAACAGAGCTTACTTCAAAATACTGTTGGAGGATGAAACCATTAATATATCTAAACGGCTGAGAATGCACTTTGCATGGAGTTTCACATTCCATTCTCTGCTTGAGTAGAGAGTAAATCATCAGTCAGCTTTAGGCATCAACCTCCTTTGTGTGTATCAGATAAAAATGACCCTTTTCCCTGCTCGTGTTATAAGAATATTGGAAAGATAGAGTTCGTGCGTAAATTGTCATCAACTATCTGGAGAGAAGATCTGCTTTAAAGTTAATGAATCTATAGATAATCTTCATCCTGGGTCTGCAGGCTCCTTGAAGGATGGACTAGCTTGTTCCCCAGAGACAATGGATGTAAAAGTGTGTTGTGATTTATAGCAAGGAAAATTCACTAATTATTATTACAGTACTTTTCTACCACTTACCTGCCATCTCTAGAACAACACCTGACCAAAGATTCTCATCAAATATATGCTAAATTCAACACAGTTTTACTTACTCTTTCATGTCTCATAAGGAGTAGCTAAGATACATTAGATTCTTATCTTTCTCTCCTTATAATAAGCACAGTGCTAAAAATAAATGAAATAAAATCAAACCTAATTCATGTAGGCAATACAAAGCATTTAATGGAACCTGGAAGTCTATTGTGAAAAATGACCTCTAAAAGGAGAAGTTCCTTCGAGGATGGGAAGAGCCTGTTTTTGTGTTGTGTCTTTATTTACCCTTGGAGTTTAAACATTGAGAATTTCAATAAAAGGGATTTTTCTTTAGTTTTCTGCTGAAACTATAAAGGGAAAATAGCAAGGGAAACACAGTATAGGTGAATGCTCTGTTTGGTTTTTGCAGCTGTCAGCTGGCTACTCAATATAATAACCTGGAATAAAGGAGAAACAATAGCAAATTTTAGTAGTCGAGACTGTTTGTCTTCAAGATTCTTCCAAGTATTGTCATGGATCTGTGTTTAGAGAAAGGATAGGAAGCATTTAACAACTCTTTTTAAAAGAAGCACAATGAAGCATGAGGCAAACATCCTTGGGCTGATGTCATCTGCACACACGGGATACAGTATTTACAAGCCCGAGTTTTATCTACAGAGCGGCTGGCGTAAACCTCTCCAGATCTCATCAGCAGTATTGCTTTCTACACAGATGGTCTGGGTGGAAGAAGTTTCCTTGCAGTTTGCTTTTGGCCCAAAATAGGAACGCATTTTTCAACACAGTGAGAAGAACCTGGACCTTAGCATTGAGAAAACCAGTTTCAAACCTTAGACTCATCAATAATGAAAGGGGTCTATTTGATCCCCCTCAATGAGTTCCAGATTTCGATTTTTGTTTGTTCACTTTTTTCTATACTCAAGGCATGTGAAAGTTCCGGGGCCAGGGCTCAAACCCGCACTACAGCAGTGACCTGAGCTGCTGCAGTGACAATGCTGGATCCCTAACCTGCTGTGCCACAAGGGAACTCCCTAGATTAGCTTAAAAAAAAAAAAAAAAAAAGGAAGGGATAGGAAAAATAAATCTCTATCCAACAAATGTAAAGATGTTATTTACCATGGTGTGTTCAAAGGACATTAAATGTATAAAAAGAAAAAACATAAAATAGTAATATTGATAGAATTGTAAGTATCATTAGATTCTAAAAGTCTAGTCATACAATGAAAGTTGTAAAAGAAGTTATGTACACTTTAAATCAGATCACGCTGCTGTCTGTAATCTTTAAAAACTGTGAGAATTCTATTAGAAAGGATTTGACTCCCAAATATTGAGGCCAACCCTGAGGCAACATTCTAGACCCTTCTCCTTATTTCATGATCAGCTTCTATCTGCAAAGTAAAAGCTCCCAGCACACTTCTCACATTTCCTGCTGTTACAGGGCTCCTGACCTGTTTCCTGTTGATAAGTTTTAAGAGCTGGTTCAATATCCTCAGGAAAAGAAATAGCTCATTGTGTACCCTGGGGAACTTCGATCTACCAGGAAAGGCTATGTTCCTCGCTTGACTTTTCCCCGCAATTTCTTCAGAATTACCTAACACACAAGAGCCTTGAAGAAAAAAGTCTATTCATGATAGAAAATCAATTCACAGGATGCTGCCCTCTCTGCTTCGCAGCGAAAACTTGTTCTCAGAAAGTCCTATTTTCAAGTTCATGTTATGATTATTTCCTAGTCTTAAAAAAAAAGGTTGTGGAGAGACTTCTGTGCCATCCTCCTTTTTCTGTTCTTTTGAAGTATTTGCTCACAGTGTGATCAGTATCATGGATTTTGTTGGATGAAGGAGGGGAGTGAGGACAAAGATGGGGGAGTGGATAAGCTTTAGACTAACCGATGCCAAATTAATGTTATTATCTTTCCTTCTCCACCATCTGAAGCGACACTTCCCCTTAGGTTGCAGATTTGGAAAGAGACCAGTAGTCAACACTCACTAACCAGGCAGTTAGACTCATTAAAGCAAGGGCATTTAGAGAGACACTTGTCACGTAGCGCTGAACTAGTCTGCTGTTGTGTCAGACACCAGGGGTCAAGGCTTAAAACATGCTGACTCATGTTTTGTTACTTAGTTAACAAAATCATTTGACTTTCTCAGATTAGCCGTACTTTGTGCAGTAGCAAGGAAGGTAACACTTACTTAACTAAAGGCATGATCCATGTCTCTTGTTACGTCTTTATTATATAAACCACATTCATGATACATCAGTATCTTTCATAAGAAAATATCTGGTAATATCCACAGCTCCCCAGAGCAGGTGCCTCTCTACAATGTCTTCATGAATATGGAGCTCCAAAGAAAGCTGAGTATGCTCGTTTTGCTCCCCATTTAAAAAAAAAAAAGCAAAAAAAACCCTAATCTTCTTCTCTGCTTTTTAAACATATTTTTAGTATCCCTTACATTTTATATTTCAATATAAATTTGCAGTGTAGATTATGAAACTAATTCCACATGGACCTCATTTCAGTTAACAGTATCACCATGAGAACATTGTAAATAAGTCCACTTTATAGTTAATGAAATAATTTTTATGAAGTAAAGGGATTTGCCTGATAATAAATTAGGATAAGGGATCTCAAATTCTCATTTTATGGCTACAAAGGCAGTTCTATTTGCACAACACAATAAATCAGCACAAAATTTGTTCAACACTGAATAAATTTCCTAACTAATCAGCAGAAAATTGAAGAGAAAATTCTTTTTTTGTTTGTTTTTTCCTTTTCTTTTCAGGGCTGCACTTAAGGCATATGGAAGTTTCTGGGGCCAGGGGTCAAATTGGAGCTGCAGCTACTTGGTCTATGCCACAGCCACAGGAACACCAGGTCTGAACCACATCTGTGACCTACTCCACAGCTTGCTGCAACACTGGATCCTTAATTCACTAAGCAAGGCCAGGGATCAAACTTGCATCCTCACAGATATGGGTTCTAACCTGCTGAGCCACAACAGGAACTCCTGAAGTGAAAATTCTAAAGAAATCTACAAATAGGGATTGATAAGTGATAGTCTTAAGACTATAAGCAAACATCTCCTCTTTATCATGTATTTGCTAATTTAACATCATTTCATCATCGATAGATGTTTACCAAAAATAAAACTGAAGCATCTCAGTTTTCACTTTTGAGAAATAAAGAATTATAAGAGGAGTTCCCGTCATGGCTCAGTGGTTAACAAACCCAACTAGTATCCATGAGGATTCGGGCTTGGTCCCGGGCCCCACTCAGTGGGTTAAGGATCCAGTGTTGCCATGAGCTGTGGTGTAGGTCGAAGACATGGCTTAGATCTGACGTGGCTGTGGCTGTGGTGTAGGCCAGAAGCTACAGCTCCAATTCAACCCCTAGCCTGGGAACCTCCATATGCAACAGGTGTGGCCCTAAAAAACAAGAGACAAAAAAAAAAAAAAAAAGAATTATGGGAGCTTATCCTTTCTTGTGTTAAGCCCCCACAAGTGATTTATCTATAAGCCCACAAGGTCAGTGACTATGATGGTGTTGTCTGTGTGTGTGTCCTCCAGAGAAAGGGCATTTACATAAGAAGCAGCTGTGTATGCAGATGTCCCAGTCTCTTTCACTTGCCATGACCTGACTGGATAACTCACCCTTCATTCAGGTAACTCATCTTCAGTCGTGTATTGATGACAGCATGCCTCCCAAGATTTAAAATTTAAAATGCTAAAACCATCCCCTTGAAAACAGCATGCCTCTCTGGCACCTGCTATTTTTCTCAAATAATGAAATAATCAGTACTCTTGTAGAGTCCCTACAAATTCTCAATAATTAGACACCCACAACCAAAACACTGATGGCTATCATATTTTGAGGAGCACCTTTACACTGAATTTCCTCCCCCTGAAATCGCAAGTCCATTCTAAAAATCACAAACACTTCACATTAGTTACATTTATTATTATTAAATAGTCAGTACCTGGAAGGTATAAACAGGGATTCAATGGAAGAAAATAAGAACTGAGATCACCAGGTGCACCCAAAGAGATGGAATTTTGTTCCGCAAAACAAAATCTTCAGTTTCTCTGAAGGGAGCTTGCAGTTGTGGCTGTTGCTGGGGAATCATCCGCCCCACGTCCCAGCTCAGAGAGGCTCCTAGAGCCTCTGCAGCTTCACTGCAGCCGCCGTTCTTTCGCATGCACACCGCCTCAACTCCCTGCAGTCTTTGGAGAAAGCCTTTCCATTGAGGATGGTCACGCAGTCCCTGTTTCTTAGGCTGGTGATGTCTATTATAATCTCAAACCTCAAAAAACGGGAAAAAAATAAATTTTATTATAGTCTATGTCTAAAGTGAAATTCTAAGTATCCAGATAATACATAGAGCGTGTCCTTAGCTTGATAAAGTTATAGAATCAACACCCAGAATGAGTTTACTGGAAAGATGGGGCCACCAGCCTCTTTCCTCTTGTCTTCAATTGCCGTATGCATTCTTAGAAGTTTCAGGTCACTCCAAAACAACAAAAACTCTTTCATTTTTTTTGGCTGCACCTGTGGCACGCAGAAGTTCCTGGACTAGGGATTGAACCTGCGCCACAGCTATAACAAGAGCCACAGAAGTGACAACACCTAATCCTTAACCCACAGAACCACCAGGGAACTCCAAAAAAAACCTTTCTAACTAAAATTAAAGTACACTTTATGGAGTTCCCATTGTGGCTCAGCAGGTTACAAATCTGACTAGTATCCATAAGAATGTGGGTTTGATCCCTGGCCTCGCTCATTGAGTTAAGGATCTGGCATTGCTGGTGAGCTGTGGTGTAGGTCTTAGACACAGCTCAGATCCTGAATTGCTGTGGCTGTGGCATTGGCCGGCAGCTGCCACTCCAATTTGACACCAAGCCTAGGAACCTTCATATGCCTCATGTGCGGCCCTAAAAAGACAAAAAGAACTTTTTAATAAAACACACTTTATAATCCAACTTATCATATGATTTTACTGCCATCATCTACCTTCTCTGTAACTCGGTTATTTAACTGTAAAATAAAAATAATTATGTTGACTATGTACTATCTTCTGGTAAAATAAATCCTATATGGGTATATAGAAAGGTGTCTGTTCAAACATGGCTTTAAATTGTATACAGTTTGAGGAGTTCCTGTTGTGGCGCAGTGGTTAACGAATCTGACTGGGAACCATGAGGTTGCAGGTTCGATCCCTGGCCTTGCTCAGTGGGTTAAGGATTCGGCGTTGCCATGTACTGTGGTGTAGGTTGCAGACGCGGCTCGGATCCCACGTTGCTGTGGCTCTGGTGTAGGCTGGTGGCTACAGCTCCGATTCGACCCCTAGCCTGGGAACCTCCATATGCCTCGGAGCGGCCCTAGAAAAGGAAAAAAAGGACAAATAAATATATAAATTGTATAGAGTTTGATATAGATATTACATTTACCAATTTCAAAGGACACCATGCGCTTTCCTACCTAAACGTTCGCATAAGTAAAACTAATTTTTAAAAATATTACTGTTTATATTGTCAGTAAACCTATTCTCAGAGGTTGTGTTTTTATTTTTTGTTTTATTTTATTTTATTTTTTGCCCTTTTTAGGGCCGTACCCGAGGCATATGGAGGTTCCCAGGCTAGGGGCCTAGCCTATGCCAGAGCCACCAGCAACACCAGATCCGAGCTGCGTCTGCGACCTACACCACAGCTCACAGAAATGCCGGATCCTTAACCCGCTGAGCGAGGCCAGGGATGGAACCTGCAACCTCATGGTTCCTAGTCAGATTCGTTTCCACTGCGCCATGACAGGAACGCCTCACAGACTGTATTTTTAAACGTGTTCCCCACGTCACTGCCCAGAAAGCCAAGAAATCAAAGTCTTATACTCTTTCTGGATACTGACCAGTTGTCAAGTTGTGTGACCTCAAGAAGGTCACCAGTACAACCTGGACTTTGGTTTATTCATCCATAACAAACACCTCCCTCTCTCTTTCTCAGTGATTTATAAGCCATTCTGAGGGTAAGTATTATGCTTTTTTAAAAATAGATCTTTGGATGGTGTCCTCCAAGCATAGAGATGTTCCATTAATGCTCATTGAGCCGAACTGTTGGAACTCTTGTTACTCAAGCAAAACCTCTCTATTCAAAGCTTTTTCCCATGAAACACACTGAAGGCTTACAGTTCAGAGGAGTAAGGGGCTCCATCCATCCACAGCCAAGCTTTGCTGCTGCTACTGCGGGATAGCCCTGTCCAATAAGAGTAGAAAAACTCAGAGTAGCTCTGAGGCATGGCAAACTCCTGTGAAAAGCACACAAGAAAACCTTTAGCTTTAGCGGTATTATAACATTTACATACAGAGATGTGTAGGGCTGGCCAGCACTTTTAATACCAGAGCAACACATGAGACCTGCCTGCCCTTATAGATGATCGTCCACTCGAGAGAGAGAAAAAAAAAGCATCTGTGCTGAGGCCAGTTAATTTGCCCAAGGTAAATAATTATTTTGTCTTAATAAGCATGGACTACATTCTGATGCTCTGAAACTGAGAGTCACATCAATCAAGATTTATAAATGACCCCTTATTTTCAAGTCACAGGGTTAAATGTTGGATTAAATAAGATTGATATACAACATATGGGAGGCAGAGATGCGGAGTGATTCTGGGCCATGGGTGAATCTGTAGATCTTGACTCCTTAGAAGCTTAAATATTTCCTTCTGAGAGTACTTCAAACACTGACCAAGCCTCAGGACCTTACCAGAACTTCTTGTGTGTTTATCTTCAGCATGGTTGAGTTCTCGGCAATGCAGAAATATTCACAGCCCTGCCAACTCTTGCTTTCTTTATAGAATTGGTAGCACTTGTCCCCATGCCACTTCCATTTTTCTGGACAAGGGCTGCATCTGTGCTCTTGAAAAGAAATCAGATTTAGTAAGTTGCTTTATACCCAGGTCTGCTGTCTTTCTTCTCTTGAAATAATACAGTATTTGATGACCTAAGACATAACTGATTCCCTTTCTCTCGGCTATTTAATTGCCCAGGCAATGATAATTGCAAACGTTTACTGAATATCCATTCCTTATACGACAGGAATTATAATTGGTACTGAGTATACAGTGGAAGTTAAAACAGGAACTACCTGCTTTCATGGACAGCGGAATCTAGGAGTGATTGGAGCATCAAACCTTTCTTGCCCTATGCAATTCTCAGCATACAGAGAGGATATTCGTTTTCATAATGAACTTTTCATCTGTTAGAAATTCAATATGCATTTGCATTTTGAGAAGCAACCAAAGAGGACTTCCATGGTATAATTAATGGTGAGCACTCTGGACTCTGAAGAGGAGCACTTGAAGTTTCTATAATTTTTTTCTTCAAAATCCTCTTAAATAGTAATAAAAAGATTTTTAATGAAATATATATCAATAGGATGTGGATTATTTTCTCATTCAAAATATGTGAATAAAATATTAGAAAAAAACTCCCGTAAATACTAAGCCACGCTAGGATTAGAATGGTAAATCTTCATATATTGGAAATTAAGATGGGCATCGAAGTCAGAGAAATAAGTGCACAGGTCAAGGGTGCGATGCACTATGTGGGTAGTGGCTGTAAAGATAGGAACTAGGCTATGAGATCCATGGTTTAACACCTATGTGGGTACATGGCCTTGGGCCTTTGATTGCTGAACACCTGTAATCAAGTCCCTTGTGGGTATACAGTGGGATCGGAATTCAATCATTCCATAAAAATGCCTTTTAAAAGCAACCCAGGAGTTCCTGATGCGGCGCAGTGGCTTGAGTCAATGCAGAGGCATGGGTTCGATCCCCAGCCTGGTGCAGTGGGTTAAAGGATCCAGCATTGCCATAGCTGCAGGCATAGATCACAGTGGTAGGGGCTTGGATTCAATCCCTGACTGAGGAACTTCCATATGTCATGGGTGTGTTCATAAAGATAAAGATATAAAATTTTAAAATAAAAGCCATCCAGTGTCAAAATGGTAACATGTTAAAATCTGAGTGGTCAATACACAAATGGATACTACATTATTGTTTGTATTTTTCTATTTGAAATTATTGCATAAGGTAAAATGAGGTTTTAAAGAAATAATTTGGAAGATCTGTAAGTCAGGCTATATCTCTGGCCCAGAACTTAGTTCTTCTATCTCAAACTGCCTACTCATATCTCTGCCTGGATATCTAAGGTATAGTTTAAATTCAACATGCTCAAAACAGCATTCTTAATTCCTAGCCTTCCTCCTCACAACCACAGACTTCTGTCCCATTTCCCTTGATCACATCTCTATTTTCCTAGTTGCTTTCCCCCAGAATTCTGGAGTTATCTTCAACTCTTTATTTGTCTGGTTAGTGTGGGAACCAGTATGTAAATGGAAGACTCACAGGCTTCATTCTATTGTTGAATCTCTGAAAGGAAAATGAAAAGCAGGAACTTGGAAATGTATGTTGCTTCCTAAGCATGCATAATTAGAACAGCAAAGGAGACTGACTTGAACAGAGTTGGATATTATGAAAGCCAAACAGGAGAGAAGAAAAAGAAGGCATGGGCCTGACATGAGGCATCTAGGTTCGTCCAGTAGGGTTGACCAAAACTGAGTTCATCCAACATTAGTGTTGTTATGGTAAGTGGTCCTAATAAAAATGAAGATTTTTGGTACCCAGACCAGTCATACTACATTAAAATAATTAGAATTTGATTCCATTTATCTGTCTTTTTAACCCTATTTCTGTATGATTCTTCAAATTCGAGAACTATAGTTAAGAGTTCATTAACTTTTTTTTTTTGTCTTTGTTGTTGTTGTTATTATTGTTGTTGTTGTTGCTATTTCTTGGGCCGCTCCTGCGGCATATGGAGGTTCCCAGGCTAGGGGTTGAATCCGAGCTGTAGCCACCGGCCTACGCCAGAGCCACAGCAACGCTGGATCCGAGCCGCGTCTGCAAGCTACACCACAGCTCACGGCAACGCCGGATCGTTAACCCACTGAGCAAGGGCAGGGACCGAACCCGCAACCTCATGGTTCCTAGTCGGATTCGTTAACCACTGCGCCACGACGGGAAGTCCATGAGTTCATTAACTTCTTAATGGAGAAGGAACTGTAAATGAATTATGAGATGTATACTACTCTTAAGTATTTATGTGCCAAGATAAATCGAGAAATAACTGTATTTTATTTACTTGTAGTGTTGTTTTGGTTATTCGAAGTTAATTCTATTTAAAACATCTGAATTTTTTTAAGTTTTATTGAAGTATGGTGGATTGACAATGTTGGGATAATTTCGGCTGTACAGCAAAGAGATTCAGTTATACAGGTATGCACATCCATTCTATTTCAGGTTCTTTTGGCACATAGATTATCACAGAATATTGGGTAGAGTTCCCTGTGCTATTCAGCAGGTCCTTGTTGGCCAGTCATTCTATGTATCTCAGTGTGCATATTAAAATGCATGAATTTGGTGAATTCCTTCACATACTGTAACACAGACAGCTGGACTATAGGATCTCCATAATAGAAGATGATCTGAAGGCCCAAACTCTTTATTAAGTTTTCCAGACAACTTGTTAAATCCTACATGGTTCACAGGCACACTGATGGGAGAATCAGCCCTTTGGGGACAGATACCTGAGGGAAGAGGGGAGCGCAGCAGTCAGGACTCACCTCCAGTTTTGTTATAGAGCTCACGACAGAGTTTTTCAGCCACATGGTGGAGAGTTTCTGCAAGCTTCCTGTTCTGGGTTTGGAGAGATTGCAGCTGTTGGGAGAGATTCCCCAACCTTTCTTCCTTTTGAGAAATGCTGTCTTGCTGAGTGTTGGAGAGCTGGTAGAACTGAAAAACTAACCCAAGTTACCAAGTCAGACTGGACAGCTTATTTCTTCACTTGTATTTCTATTTCTATTTTCTATACCTAGGGAAGACAAAACAGGATGGTGTTTAAGATCCCAGATCCTGAGATCTCGTATTGCTTATATTCAAGGCTGGACTCTAGCGCACAATAAATTGTATTGCCTTGGGCAAATTATTTCTCGGCTTCCTTACCTGAAAGGGTGGAATCATAACAGCTTCTAACTTCAGGGATAAATTCCTTAACCTTATTTACTGCTCAATAAGTCTTTTACCATTACTCAACCTAAACTCATAAATAAATTCAAGTATCTCCTGATGATTATATTGAGTATTGACAATGCACCATACATTATTATCCCATTCAGTCGCTGAAATAGTCATATTATTATTTCTGTATTTTTATAGCTTTGCAATTGGGCTCAGTGAGAACAAGTGACTTTCTTAATATCACTTGGGTAGAAAATTTCAACACTTAGCTTCAAACTCCAGGTTTCTAAATTTAAGTAGAAAAATCCCTCGTGAATCATGGGAATTGCTTTATGCCACTAAAAAGAATGGTGTTTGCAAAACAATACTTACATCAAAATGAAGTAAAAATTGGGGGACCAGGGTAGAAACACTAAGAAATACATATTTTTTAATTTCAAAATTTAAGGTTACAAACAAGTTCTAAAATTTTCTATTAAAAAAACTTTTACTTTAAAACTTGCTTTTCTGTGTGATCTTTTAGCTTGAACCATGTTTTCACCTGTTCAGGAAATATTGCTGTAGGGTCTCCATCTGATGAAAGAAATTCACCCACTTCCTTTTTTTACTTTGTCCTTAACTAGCTTGAAATTTAAAGACTTTCATATGTGAATTCTTCCTTATTTGATTTTCACAAGTCTTTGCAAAATGATTCTATAACTTCCTGCACTTTCTGAAAATGTTATCATGATTAAAGTCCTGGTCTCTTCTCTTTACATGGAGGGGGCGGGATATAAAAAATATTTCTCTCTGCTTAGCCCACTGAGCTCCGAATGCTAAAAGCAAAAACCGCTGCCACTGCACTCTTTTGTGAATGGAAGAGGGCTGAGGTATACATTCATTAAAAATTGCTGACGTTAACTATTGTCCTATAAACCAACCGGCAAAAAACCGTTCAAACAGAATGTAAAAGTCTAGCTGGTAAGCGATTGGTGTATTTTTGTGCTTCTTCCATTATATTCATCATTTACTGAATTGCATTAGAATAAGGCATATTGACTTATTCAGAGGCTCCAGAATTAAAGTAAAAAAAAAAAAAAAGAAAGAAAATTCATAACAAATATTTCTCATCCTAGACAAATCTTGGAACCAGTGAAACTGTGTACAAACCCCCGAGTTCTTCTGTTTTGAAGTAAAAGGCTTTTCCTTTAGCCTCCTGGGCCACCCCTCAGTCTCAGCGTCTCCGTTAGGTCCTGCCTTGGCCCGCTAACTGGTTACTAATGGTTACTTTCTTGTTAGAGTTACATCGAACCTGGTGTTTTCCTTTCCTCTGAGACACTCCCTAATACTCTCTTCCTGTTCTGAGTAATCGTCCCTGCAGAGAGAAGGTCAAGGTGCAATAACCCCAAAGACCACCAGAAACTGGCACCAGATCCCCTGACGCCAGCTTTGATGACAATGAAATGATCTATGGAGGGAGAAAAGTGCAGGCACCCTAATCCTTATCAAAGCCCTGTTTATTTCAAGCTAACCCTATAAAACCCTCTGCTCTCCCTTCTCAAGGCAGGACACAGTTTTGAGGGTGTAAGCCTGCTGTGGCTTCCTTTGCCTGGCAAAGCCATAAAGCTGTTCTTTCTGCATCACCCCAAACTCTGTCTCCGAGACTTAACTGATGCCAGTGTACAGAGGCTTCATTTCGGCTACACCAGGAGCCTCCCCCAAGTCAAGGCGCAGACTTACACACAAGCCCCAGAGCTGTCAGGCCAATCAGCAGCACCAAACACAGAGTCAGCAGGGTCAGGGCCACGGGACGCCAAGCAGAAGAGGGAGGCTGGTGCTCTGCAGGCACAAGACAAAAGACAGTGTTTCACTTTGTCTTCCTCTTGGATCCATGTCAGCGGCATGCGAGTGAGAGGAGCTGGTTCTGGGAAGACACAGACTTTGCCGGACAACAGTATTCATGAACTGGATAACACTCCCTCTGTCCTGGAAACGTGGCCACAGGGCTCCACGCCAAGCCTCACTTATCACAGCTAGATTCCTTCACAAGCCCTACCCTCTTCTACCCTCCCCATCCACCCAGTCCTATGTTGCACTGATTCAAGTTTTGTACACTATCTCTATAAGGCTGCGTGTATAACCTTCTTTTTATCAAAATTAGAGTTGTGAAAGACTCTCAAAAAAATGGCTTAACAAAGAACAATTTTTCACATGATCAGAGAACAAGTGGAATTAATTCATTGTTACTGCAAAACACCCCCTCCCGAGTTCCCCAAATGATTCTTCTAATATACCCTATCTATAATAGCTATAATAATATCTGTATCTATAATCAGTCTCTATCTACAATATCTATATCTATCATTTCTCTATCTATAATAATATCTAATAAACTGGTATGCAAACTGCATATCCGTAATGGCAAATGATTGTTTTACTGTTTCTTTGGGGAATTTCTTTATCGGAAGATGCACTTTTATAAGGATTTTGTCTGCCCATTCTTTTGATCTCTAGATCCAAAAATATATTATAAAAACAGACTAAAAAATAAATATGATTATCTATTTCCCAAGGATGGATCTAAATGATCTTCTAAGTGATCCAAGTGATCACCTGTTGCCAGCATCCTTCCCTTGCCCACGCCCCCATACACTGGCCTTGTGCAGATTGCAAAGGCTCCTCTGAGTCCAGAGTAAACCCATTACCTAGTGAGGTCAACTGTGGATCTGAATGACCACGAATACCTGACAAGGAAGACCCCCAGTCAGGTAGTATCTGGGATTTGTGGTTAAAATAAAACCGAGGGATGGAAAACCCTGAAACAAATTCTTCACAACCTGTGAATTTCACTTCCTCGGGCATTTAAGTCAAGTTCTCAAGCAGAAAAATTAAAGGCACATACATTCATTTCCTTTTTTAGCAAAGTTCTCTGCATGATATATTTCAGGTACAGAGATCTGTGCTAAACATTAGTTCCAAGTGGGGAATTATAACTAGTAGAGATAGTATAGGAATAGAAAATATGACCACTATCCTTTGAGACTTAAAAGTTAACAGGGAAAATAAATAAAAATCTGGATGCAGACATTGATATATTTTAGAACATGAATCTTTTTTCTTTTCTTTTTTTTTTTTTTTTTAATGGCCGCACCTGCAGCATATGGAAATTCCTGGGCCAGGGATTGAATCAGAGCTGCAGCTGCAGCCTACCCTACAGCCACAGCAATGCCGGATCTGAGCCATATCTGCAGCCTACACCACAGCTTGCAGCAGTGCCAGAACATTAACCCACTGGTGAGGCCAGGGATGGAACCTGCATCCTCATGGAGGCTATGTCAGGTTGTTAACCCAAGGAGCCACAATGGGAACTTTCTTTATAATCATATCCTTATTTTTAGAATAAGATCTGCATTACTTTTCCTAAAGACCCAGATTTATTTTTAAAGTGGAAATTTTATTATGTTACTCCATGACTTAAAAACTGGCAATAGTTTTAATGCACTTAGAATAAAATTCTACGAAAATCTTTTCATCTGGACCCTATCTAGTGCTTTCATCTGTTTCTGAATTATTCTTCTCTCACTCAAATGCACTAGTCACTGTTTATCCTAGATCCAAGCAAATCTTAGTACCTTTGCATTAGTTTTGCCTGTATCCTTGTACTGATCAATCCTCGGATATGTTACTGGTAGCCTACTTCCAGTGACCTAGCTTTCCGGTTTTTTTGTTTGTTTGTTTGTTTTTGTCTTTTTAGGCTGCACCCACAGCATATGGAGGTTCCCAGGCTAGGGTTCTAATTGGAGCTGTTGCTGCTGGCCTACAGCACAGCCACAGCAACGCAGGAGCCGAGCCGCATCTGCAACCCACACTACAGCTCATGGCAACGCTGGATCATTAACCCACTGAGGGAGGCCAGGGATCAAACCTGCAACCTCATGGTTCCTCATGGATTCGTTTCTGCTGTGCTCCAATGGAAACTCCAAAAATCTATTGACTTTTCAGTAATATTTCTGTCAGCAGAAGGCAGTCTCAACTAAATTCATCTCCTGGCAATACTGGTTTCTATACAATAACTTAATGTGAGATTCTGAAGCATATACAAATACAACAGGGATTTTCTTTCTTTCCTATTTCCTTCAATGAGCTGGCTGATCTGGTTTGGTCTAAATTTTTCCAGAAAGTGCTAGCTTCTCATAGCACTGTCCTTAAGAGTATCTCAAATCAGCAGAACATAAAAAAATAAGATCAGAGGGCAGAATATAGCTTAAGAGAAACATCAAACCCTGTGTCTTTTTAAAGTTCTATATGCCCCCCCAAAATTAACGAGATAGATGTTTCTAGATTCCAGAGGCAAGCGCATATGTGGACCTACCATTGCAGTAGCTTGCTTTATTTTTCCCATTATCTATTATTACCATCAAATATATAACTTACCTTTTTTTTCGGGGGGGTGTTTATATCTGTATTACCCCAGAAGAAAATAAGCTCCTTCTTGGAAAGACTACTGCCTGTTTAGTCACTAGAACATTAAGTTCTAGCCCCAAGAACTTCCACTGAAATAGTTCAATTAAAGTTGAAGGAATGAGTCTCTTATATACAAATATCTGTTATGTGGCCTGTTTAACCTCTGCTCAAATCTATTTCTATTAACATACATATCAAAGGCATAAAATTTTTACAAATACTGTCCCTTTTATAATTAACATTTCTCTGGCCAAAATTAGAAATAAGAAGGTAAAGGAGAATTATGGAAAATCAACTAAATTATTTGTGTCTCTGGAAACCCACTTTTCCTTGTATATTTGAGGTAAAGGAGGTGTTGATTTTCTGCCCAAAGGACCAACAAGAATGCTCTTAAATCTCTACTGTGAAAGGAGGGGATGGACGTTAGGGATTAGAACATTATTTAATAATTGTATCCATGCAAAGAATAAATACATGATCATCCCCAGGGTTGCCTCTAGGATGGAATAAGAAAAGAAGTATAGATCCAGGGTTTCCTGTGGATGGGGCAGCTGTCAAGTGAGCTTTGAGGGGCGGGCAGCTGGGGAGGCCAGGACCAAGGCCCTATCACCCCTTAATTAGGGTCCCCAGGGCCAGAGAGAGCATTTGGAGCTGCTGAGTCTGAAAGCGTTGGAGGTCTAGGCCTTGAGGCGGAAGGGGCGACAAGCCTCCAGGGCTTGAAGGTTTTGGGCAACGCTGATTCCGTCTGCATTTCTCAACTCTGCTGGCACCCCCCATTTTATCAGTGCCCCCTCCACCCCCTCCTTAGGCTGCCAGAGGCTCCTCCAATCCTGTCATTATCCCCAGAACTTCTAGGGACGCTCCAGCTTGTCAAGGCCCAGAATTCTGTCCATGGCTCTCAAAGCTCTCAGCGCCTTGCAGGCCTCCCAGGACACCTTCATTCTTCATCCTTTCAGGATACCCCCAATCCTTCTGAGCTCCACAATCATGCTGTTCTTGGTTTGCTAGGGTTCCCCAATATTGCCAGGCTCCCCAATCCTGCTATGGTTCTCACAACACTGTAAGATGACCCGGACTTGCTAGAGCCCGCCTCCCCCATTTTGTTAGTATGCCTCGCCTATTCCTCTCTCTCCCTCTTTCGCCCTCTCTCTCTCTCTCTCACACACACACACAATTATGCCAGGGATCCCTTAGTCTGTGTGGGTGCCTAATCTTATTAGTGACTCCTTGTCTTGCAAAGGTCTCTAAGCCAATTAGGCTCTCAGCCCTGTTAAGATTCCCCCATTCCTACAGGACTCTCAATGGTATGGGACCACTCCAATCCTGTCAGGGTCCCTAGTTCCCTTCTCCTGCTCCAAACATTAGAGCTGAGCATTGTACCCCCCCCCACCCCACCCCCACTAATCCTAAATGATTGAGCCCCATTGCTCAGGTCAGCTTCCTCCCTCTGGATCTGGAGCAGGTCTGAAGAGCTTATTATCCCAGGGTGGGAAGTCCTCAATGGTGACCCTGTCCAATGCTCCTATTCTGTTGATGGGAAACAGGCCCAGAGACGCCCTTGCCTTATGATCCTACAGCTGAACTGACAGTAGAGCTGGAGGTAGAAATCAGATCTTTTCACCCTCAGGCCCTACTACTACTGGGATTTCCAGTGTCACCACCGGCCATTGGGACTTTTAGGCATGCCCTGCTTAGGATCTGGGCCAGTCCTCTCTCCTATCCCTTTGACATTCTGTCCTTCAGCTTCCCCATGAGCTTTGTGGGTTGAAGTACAGACATGGCAGCCCCACAGGCATGAGTTCAGATCCACGTCATCTCAATTACTTTGACCAAGTTGGTTGTGTCTTTTTGTTTCCTAAAAAAGAAAGAAAGAAAAAGGAAAGAAAGAAAGAAAGAAAGAAAGAAAGAAAGAAAGAAAGAAAGAAAGAAAGAAAGAAAGAAAGAAAGAAAGAAAGAAAGAAAGAAAGAAAGAAAGAAAGGGAAAGGAAAGAGAAAAGAGAAGTGTAGTATCTCTTCTGCTAAGGAAGCAAAGTTTTAAAAGTTCCCTTGGAAGGAGTTATCTTTCCCGGATCATCTGGAAATTTTTTTCACTTCAACTCTACTCTCTCCTTCAACATTCACAGCCCCTTCCCGTTTTAACTAAAGGTCCAGAGAAACACAACCCTAGGGAGTTTCTGCAGCAGATAGGACCATTTCCTAGGAAAGCAGGCTTCCGTGATGGAAAAACTACACTGTTGAAAGTTTTACTTTTTCCTTTTCTTTAATGCTATTTTTTCCGTCAAGTTTTTTTTTTTTTCCTAACTGTGGATTTAATGTTCCTGAGTTTTATTCCAAGTGCCCTGATCATAACGAGGCTCTCTCTCTAGGGACCCATTCCCACCCTAAAATAAGAAAAGTATGCTGCCTGGAAGGTGCTTCGGTTTGGCTTGGCTTTCTCATGGTTTTATTTTTTGGAAGAGAACCCCTATGCTGTCTCCTGAGGCATGTTTGGAAAAAGGTGTGGACAGGCCAAGGAATGATATAAACACCCCTAGAAATAATAAGATATATATAGAAAAACACATCCCTTTCCTGTATCCTCTTACTGTAACTATACTATAAAAGGCTACAGTGGTAAGGTCAAGTTTTGAATACAAATCCCTTTGTGTTTATAAGCAACTTTGCAGATGAAGATGGGTGTCATATTTGACCAGCTCCCCTTCATCAGGCATCAGAGGGAACACTTTGTACACCTCTATTCCCAGGGTCTTATAAAGAATGAACCAGACATTATCAAATGTAGGCTATTCATAGGCCTCTGAAAGAGAAAGGATCATAAAAGCTTGAAAAGACAGAAGGAATTTAAATAATTTGCACAAGTCTAGGTTGCAAACTAGTGGCAGAGCCTGGATTAAATTGTCATGTTTAGCAACACCTTTGGACACTTCCCCGTGAGCCAGATTCACAGAAACATGCAGCTTAACGGGTGGCAAAGTAAATGATATTTTAGAAGTGACATCCTTTAGATTCCTTCACTTGGAACATTTTTCAGTCATGAGACATTGCTGAGTATCTATCTGACTTTTGCATACATTTAAAAATTTTAAATATTGTCTTTTTAGCTACTTCTCTTTTCTTCCTTAATCCTTGGATGTGGCACATAGTCAGCCTCATGGGAGAGGGTTCAAGGTTGTGTGCGCTGGAAGTATTTTAGAGTGTTTATGAAAATGCACGTCTCCTTTCTCTTACAAGTCTATTTCAAATATTTGCTTTTTCATTCTCTTTTAAAATCCAGGTGTTCTAGGAAGAGCAAAACAAGCACAGGGTGAACTTTCCAGAGTGAGGACCATACATGGAAAGATAGAAGCACAGAGATAAGAGCTAGCATGGCTCCTATAATTTCAAAAGAATACACCTCTAAAAACATACAAGCTATTTCTAGAATATTGAGTTTCCAATTCACAGCAATCAGAAATCAATTATCTTTTTCCTTTGAAGCAAAATTTATATCCAATCAAGAAGTTTCATCCTTGAAACTTCATTCAAAAATAACAGTACTTTAAATGATAATTGCTAACGTTTCTTGAGTTACTGAGATAAATGCTATGTATGGATTATCTCCTCTCTTCTTACAAATACCTAATGAGGTAAAGACAATGGTAGTCCCACTGTAACAGGTAGGCAACTGAGTCCTAGAGAGATTAGTTACCTGATCAAGGACATGTAGCTACTGATAATAATACCTATTGAGTGTGTTATATATGTTGCAGTGTTTCACTTGAATCTTCCAACAATTATTCAAGAGGGCGCCATTTTTAACCTTTATTTGGATAAGAAAACTGCAATACCCAGGAGCTGCTTAATTTTCTTAGGGTTGTACAGCTAGGAAATGATGGAGCAGAAATGCTGTTCAAGCATTCTCATTCTAGAACTGATCTTTGTAAATCACTTTCCAACCCTTTCAACAAGTCCCACATTAATATGTGCCTTTGTACAGCAGCTCTGTAAGGAGTTATAGAAAGACCAGCATTTTACCACTGGCAGCTTTTCACGTCTAGGCTGTGAAATAGCTCAGTAATGGCCACCTTATAGCATACATTCTCCACCCTACCACCAAGGTGACTCATTCAATTTAATCCCTCCCTTAAGAGAAAAATACTCCTCAGCATGCTATAAGAGGA
The DNA here is from genome assembly GCF_016906955.1 of Phacochoerus africanus. Taxonomy (NCBI): domain Eukaryota; kingdom Metazoa; phylum Chordata; class Mammalia; order Artiodactyla; family Suidae; genus Phacochoerus; species Phacochoerus africanus. The sequence goes on along the minus strand of NC_062550.1, from coordinate 65,577,917 downwards.
CTGCCATAGTAGAATCCCATCCTATTTTTCAGCCTCAGCTGCCTCCAAACCCCTCATCTACGCCTCTCTTTGAGGACTGCTCATTTATCAGCCCAACAGTCTACCTGGCCATCCTGTTTGACTCTGCTGATGATTCTCCAAATTATCTTCTCCTGATTTAAATTCCAATTCAAAAACAGAACACCTCCTCTTTTCCTCTGTACTCTTGTCTAACTTCTTTTACCCATGCATACATTGCACCATGCTAGTTCCTATCTCTGTGCTTTTATTTTTGCATAGGTGGTCCTCACTTTGGAAGGTCACTCTGTGCTTGTCTTGCTTTTCCTAGAAAGCTTGAACTCAGACTTACAGACTAAATCAAGTCACCTGGTTCAAAAATACACATATGAGTAAACAAGGTCATAACTTATTCATTTGCATTTGCTTCTGGGGCCTCCTCAATAGCACTACCTAATATGAATAATATATTCTTCTAATCAGTGATTCAGATTACTACTTCCCCAAACACCTAAAAATAGTCTCCCCAGTGCCTACCTTAATGCTTAATACTTAGTAGGTATGAATTAAATATTTGTTGAATCAATTATGTGGTTTACGCCATGATTCGTTAATGAGGGTTTGTACTGTGGTTGAGGAAATGAAGCTAAAAGTCTAGGAAAATTTTTGAAAATGTTGTAATTAATATGAGTAAGGGAAAAGTGGAACTTGAATTTTCATTAAAGGGTTTTTTGTTTATTTGGATTCTTTCCTTAAATGCAAATAGGTTTTCATAAATATATATATTTTTTTCCTTTTCTGGGGCCACTCCAATGGCATATGGAGGTTCCCAGGCTAGGGGTCTAATTGGAGCTTCAGCTGCCGGCCTACGCCAGAGCCACAGCAATGCCAGATCCAAGCTTCGTCTGCAACCTACCCCACAGCTCATGGCAATGCCGGATCCTTAACCCACTAAGCAAGGCCAGGGATCAAACCTGCAACCTCATGGTTCCTAGTCAGATTCGTTAACCACTGAGCCACGACGGGAACTCCATGTTTTCATATTTTTTAATAGGATTACATTTAGTCTTCAGCGGGAAATTGGCCCATCAGTTATTTCATTCCCTCTCTCTCCTGCCAGCATATTATTACTGTGAAGTGCCATAGATGCACTACTTTTCAAGCTACAGTTGAGTTAGAATCTCCTACACCTTAAATATAATTTTAAAAATTTAGCACTCACACAATGACCCATCACCTCAGCTATATCACATCACTTTACCTTTTCTCTTTATAGCCAGGCGCCTCAAAAAAGAAAACAGAAAAAAAAGAAAATGACTTAAACTATTTATTTTGCTACTTACCTATTAATCCTGTTAAACCCCTCCTATGAAAAAATACCAATAATATATTTTTCTTCTTACTGCTAAAATAGCATATTGTTTTTACCTTTCCTCTTTCTTGACTTCTCTGCAGTGTTAAAGGTTATTTTTAAAATTCACTATTTATTACCTTTGTCTTGTCCATTTCTCTTGATGTTATTATCTCTTGGCTTCCTAGAAGCTTCTCTCTGCTGGTCCACATCTGTCACTTTTTACCACTCATTATTCCTATTGGAATATTCCTATTGGAATCTCTTTCTTAGCCTGCCCTTCACTGAGGTATTATCTAAGATTGTATCCTTGGCATTCTTTCGCGGTTTGTTTGTTTATTTTTGGTTTTTATTCTTTGCCTTTTATTTTACATTGTCTTCCTCCGTCATCTCACTCACCCTTAGAAAGTTTAATTCCTACCTAAATGCCAACAGGCTCAGATGTATATGTAGCTCAGGATCCTCACCTGAAACCCACATGCTGTACATTCAAGTGTCTTTGGGCAACTCCAATTGCATGTCCTTTCTCTTATGGACATTTTAAACTCAAACTGAGCCCGTCATCTTTCTTATTCCTCCAGGAATTTCTTTCTCCGTTAAGCATCTGCTTAATATCAGATGGGACCTAGTCAACCTATGTTCTCCTTTCCTTGTCTTTCACCTCGTAACCAGTCACCAATTCTTTAAACTCTCCCCCATCAATAACGTTCATATCTGATTCCTCCTCCTCATCCCTATGTCATTTCAGTTCTGGTTCTTCTAATGTCATGCTCTGACTAGTGTAAAGTCTGGGTCTTAGCTCATTCAGCTACTCCTTTAATCCATCCATCTCATTGCAGTCTAAACTGTCTTCTAAAAACACAAAACAGATCAGGTTATTCCCTCTTTAAATCCTCCATGACCTCATTTCACCGACAGGATAGAATCAAAATACCACCAAATGACATAATAGGCCCTCTGTAACTTTTCAGACTTATCTCTTGTCAAGCTTCACTCCTCCAACCCCACAACTCAACTATAACGTATTTATTAACATTCTCTAAAGAACAGTCACATAAGACCTCCACGGCTCTCCTCTTGTGTGTCTGCCTGCTTGTCGTGGTGCCCACCACTCAAAGCCTCCCATTTTTCCTCCTGTATCACGTGGAACACCTCAAAGTCAAACTCAACTCAATGGTCACTTCTGCTCTCAAATCTTTCCTGATCTCCTCTACTCCTACCAGACAGAAGTGACTGAGCTCTCCTTTGTACCAAGAGCATGCCCCATCAGGCATTGTATCCCACTGATTGCTCAGTGGACAATCGTATTAAATTTTAAGTTTCCTCACAAGCAGGGATTATGTCATATTTGACATTATATCCTTAGTACTTTGCAACATACCTGGCATAACATGACCAGAGCATAAGTTTAGGGAAAGGTCTGAAGGTGTTATCTTTCATTTTTACTTCTTATCCTCCATGATGGCATTTTAAAATACAAACATATATTTTACATCAAAGATTGAAAACTGAAAAACTGAACTCTAGAAGTAAGTAAAGGTGTATAACTTATTTTTACTAATTCTAAAGAAAACATGAAAATTTTCCAGTTATAACTGTCCCACAATATTCAATATTAAGTTGAATCTGAATCTTTTGCATTGCTGACAAATTCTCAGAGAGTAGCTGTTGCTGTTATTCTTAGCCACAAAATGACAGCAGATCTATTTTTTTTAATAAATTGACTTTTTTTTTTTTTGCTTTTTACGGCCATGCCCTCTGCATATGGAAGTTTCCAGGCTAGGGGTAGAATGGGAGCCACAACTGCCAGCCTGTGCCACTGCAATGCAGGATCCAAGCCTCATCTGCAACCCGCACCACAGATCCTGGCAACCAGATCCCTGACCCATTGAGTGAAGCCACATCCTTATGGATACTAGTCGGATTCATTTCTGCTGCACCACAACGGGAACTCCGTGACTTCTACAGTGACGTTCCTCTATTTGCATTATTACAAGATGGAAATAAAACATCAAACATCTAGGATAAGATAACCGTTTTCAGATGTTTTCCTCCAGGACACTTCTTTGGAACCTCCACTCCTACTGTTCTTACAAAAAAGGTTGCCAGATGTTTCAGTTAGTGTTTTATCCTGCTCAACCTCCTTCTTCACCCTCCAACCTCAGCAGAACTTCTTTGTACTCCCTGTTCCTGATTATGCTGATCACCAAGTCCTGTGGAGAGTTCCTGGCTCTAGTCAAAGGTGAAAACAAAATTGTATACAAGCCACTTGAAACCACAGCCCTAAGAGTTGACTCTTCAAGGATTTGATGGAGGAAACCATACCGTATCCTATTACTCATATCCTGTGGCTACAGAAACTGACATTCCTATGCTTCATGTCAAGGAGGCTGGAAATCCCCAAGACCCCCCTCACAAACTACTAGATAGTCTAGCAAAAATAAATAAATAAATAAAAACTTAGAACGCTGCCGCATCATTGGGCCTCAGGTCGAGGGCAATTCAATTAATAGAAAATGAATGGAAAAGTTTAGTAAGGGAAAGGAAGAAAACCTAAAAGGTATTTGATAAAGGAGAAAAGGAGAACAGTAAAAAAAAGTGTGTGTCCAGATTTAATTTAATTTAATTTAATTTATTTATTTATTTTTGTCCTTTTGCCATTTCTAGGGCCACTCCCGCAGCACAAGGAGGTTCCCAGGCTAGGGGTCTAACCAGAGCTGTAGCCTCCGGCCTACGCCAGAGCCAAAGCAATGTGGGATCCGAGCCGTGTCTGCAACCTACACCACAGCTCACGGCAACACCAGATCCTTAACCCACTGAGCAAGACCAGGGATCGAACCCAAAACCTCATGGTTCCTAGTCGGATTCATTAACCACTGAGCCACGATGGGAACTCCAGATTTTATTTTATTTTTTATTTACTTATTTTTTGGCTGCACCTGTGGCATGTGGAAGTTCCCCACCTCAGTGACCTGAGCCACAGCAGTAACAATGCCGGGTCCTTTAATGCACTGAGTACCAGGGAACTCCCAGATTTCCCTGAAGAAAATCTGGGAAAATCTGGATATGGTCAACAAGGAAGGACATATTCAGATACAGACACTACACAAATCAATCTCTGAGGCAGACCCACGCAAAGTTTAAACAGACCACTTTGGGAATTTTCAAGGAATGGAGTACTGAAAAGAAATTCACATTTTTTTATATGCCTGCAACTGACCAAGGACTTTCCTAGCTATCAACCTTAGTACTTATAACCACCTTATAACAGAGATTTTGTTACTTCTATTTAACATTAGTTCAAGTTAATATGAATCCATATGTATAAAGTGCTCACAACAGTATCAGGCATGTGATGGGCACTGTATACATGGTTACCATCATTAACTTTTACAAAGGAAGAAGCTGAGGCCCAAGGATGCTTCAGTCACGCTTGTCCAATATCACACAGTTTGTAAGTGATACCCCTGGTAGTGCAACCTTGTCCTGTCTCTAGAAGAGTTTGGGGTCTTTTCACTAGAACTCAAATCATATCTGTGCCTTAGATTAGAGGAGTTTCCTAGGAAACAAAATCTTTCTCTAAGTATGTGAATTATCTCCTCTAGGGACTGAAAGAAAAATACATATATGTATAATAATATATATATATAATATAATTACTATGTCAGAAGGTGAATTATTGGAAATAAAAGCATAAGGTGGAAGCTAAAGGTAACTAAAATTAAATGCTTGTATAATTAATCCAATCATTTCAATAATATTCTAGGAGTCAGTAGAACAAAATGAGACAGATTGTAATTGCATCTAGGGCCACTCTTTTTTTGTTTTTGTTTGTTTGTTTATTTATTTATTTATTTATTTATTTTGCTTTTTTAGGGCCACACCTGCAGCATATGGAAGTTCCCAGATTAGGGGTCCAATGAGAGCTTTAGCTGCCCACTTTTATCAAAGCCAGAACAATGCAGGATCTGAGCCACATCTGCGAGTTACACCACAGCTCATGCTAATGCCAGATCTTTGACCCACTGAGCAAGGCCAGAAATCAAACCCGCATCCTCATGGATACTAGTTGGGTTCTTTACCGCTCAGCCACAATGGGAACTCCCTGGGGCCACTCTTTATGTCACTGAATCATAGAATTTCAGAGCTAGGGGACCTTAGAAAGCATTTAACTCCCTCTCATTTAACAGATGGTAAAACCAAACACTCACTGTTAGCGTGACTCTCCCAAGCCCTCACAACATCAGGATGCAGAATTACCATAACAAAATATCAGGGTTGGTATGTCTGCTTGAAAATCTCCCTCTAAAACCTTGAGCTCGGAGTTCCCGTCGTGGCACAGTGGAAACAAGTCCCACTAGGAACCATGAGGTTGCGGGTTTGATCCGTGGCCTCACTCAGTGGGTTGAGGATCTGGCGTTGCCCTGAGCTGTGGTGTAGGTCGCAGACGTGGCTTGGATCCTGTGTTGCTGTGGCTCTGGCAAAGGCCAGCAGCTACAGGTCCGATTAGACCCCTAGCCTGGGAACCTCCATATGCCGCTGGTGTAGCCCTAAAAACATTAATTAATTAATTAATTAATAAAATAAAATAAAACCATGAGCTCAAAAGTAGCAAAAAGAGAATTCTAAATCTACATTTCCAGGTCAATCACAGGCTGTAAATGAAACAGCATCGGGTCTGGCCTCCATGGGAACGCAGGAAGGGGAAGGGATGTTACTGTATTTGTACCTACAGTCCCACCTCTGCATGCTACAGCTACTAGGTAAAGTGACACACTCACAACAACAAACTGCTCTGCTAGCAATAGAACCTTAGAAAAACATCTCTGCCTATCCTTAATGTAATTTTTCACATGTTCATGCCTGTGGCACACAAGTCATAGAAAGTGCACAGTGACACATTATCATAAATCGCAAAAGCATTTCCTCTCTCTCCTCCACGTTGTACACTCCCGGGAGAGGTAGTTCCTCTCAGGCATTTCTCAAGGGTTTGGCCAGTTGGAGCTGCGGGACACAGGGTACCTGGGGGGCCAGGCTCTGGCCGCTGGGTTGTGGTAGAGGTTCGAGGATGCAAGCTCATGGTGGTGTCTCCATCGGCATCCAGCATGTCCCGCGTGCTGCTGAACTTGGTCTGCATCCGGATTCTTGCAGGGGTGAGGGCGAGCGGCGGTCGGACTTTTCCAAGGGAGACGCTTCAGAAACCCAGGCGCTGCAGGGCATTCCTACTGCTCTTGTCTCTGAACCCGTTGCAGAGAAAGCCTCTGACTCCAGTTCCTGCCCCGGAGAGGAGAGGCCCACCCCCTCTCCTGTGAACTTGGACTCCGAATGCCAAGTTGGTCAGGCGGAGGGGAAATAGCATGTGTTTTCTATTTGGGCGGTCTCTGCCTGAACAATTCCTGAAGGGATTGCCCTTCTCAGTTCTCTTCTGTTGATTCGATAGTACTCACTGTGTAACTACGGGGGGGGGGAGGGAAAAAAAGAGAGAGAGAGAGAGAACTTACAGTTAGCTAAAGGTTCCTTTAGCCTCTGCAGAGCAATGATCAGTCAGAGGGACCTCATGCCTTAGCCACCGCACACTCAGTCACTCAGATTACGTTTAACCTCCCCTGGAAGAGTCCTCGAGGGGAATATTTAAGCGATTCTACTCTTTCATATTACAAAAAGGGAGACTGAAGCCCAGCTCCAATCTCCTCTTTAGAAGTGATGGCTCTAAAGTTGCATAGCGGGTTAGGGACAGAATGAGCCTGGAAAATGCTGATTGTCAATTCAAGGATTTTTCTTTCTACGGTACATGGACTCAACATTTTATGTATAACATATTTGGTACACGATAGTCGTGTAGAATCACACACTTTATTAGAAGTCAGGAATTTTAGGATTATTACTACCTATGACTTTAGGATTATTACTACCTATTATAAGACCTATAACAATTTATCTGTCTAAATTTCCTAAACTGAGAAGAAAATAAGAAGATTGTTTAGATAATACCCCCAATTTTTTTATGCATCAGTGTAGTAGAATTACATTATTCTACCAATGCGTTTCTGTATTTTGAGAGAGAACTCTGCTAAATCAAACATACTAAACACAAATGGAAGATGCTTGGTCTGGCATAGCCAGGCCCTGGGAGGTATGGGTCAGGATGCATATGTTATAAATTTAATATGTCTCAAGCTGTGTATTGTTCATCAGGTTATTCCAAATAAAGCAAACCGAATAAGATCTTTCTCGTGCATAATGCTTTGTAAAAATAAAAAAATTAAAAAACAATTTGGTCATTTGCAGCAGATTGATCTATTAGAAAATGTTACAGGAGGGAAGGCGGTAAAAAATTTGGAGAGGTGAGTAAATCACGTATGAGAATGAAGCAAGAAGATAGAGTATCAGAAATTACAAGAGCTGGGGCCTGAAAAAAAGCATTTAGGAGGTGCTGATAATTATGATTCTAATGAAATAGTCAGAATACTTTATCAAACTTTATTCAAGCAGATCATTGATAATTTTTGCCATATAACCTACATTAATAAGTTTACTACTTGCCCTTAAAATGCTTATTTTTTTGCAACCATGACAAAGATATTGTGGTGACACCTCCTTTGCTGCAGGTCCTATTCTCAGATTCTGAGACACATCAGTGTAAGACAAAGTTCTTCTGTACTTTGAGAGCCTCCATTGTATGGAGGAAGACAAATGATATGTAAGAAAAATAAATAAGCAAATAGGTAGAACATATGATAAGAGCTATGGAAGTATGCAGAGGGTGAAGGAGAGTAAGAATGTACAGGAAGGTGGACTGGTAATTTTTAATTACGTCAGCCTCATTAAAAATTGATCTTTGTGCAGAAACTTGGAAGAGATAAAAGAGTAGGTCCTGCAGATACCTGGGGTAAGGAATTTTTCAGGTAAAGGGAACAGGAAAATCAAAAGCCCTGAGATGGGAGGATGCCAGCCCTGGTTGAGAAACAGCAGAGAAACCAGCATCTTAAATAGAATGAGTGAAAAGGAAAAAAAATAGCTTAGCTTGTAGAAATAAAGTAGTCACTAGTAATTGTCTTTAGACAATTGTAAAGGTCTTTTTGTTTTGACTTTTTTTTTTTTAACTCAGATATGCAGGAGAGTTAGTAGCTTGCTGGCCTGATTTGTCTTAAATTTAATTGAATCGCTCTGCTATGTTTGTACCTGGACTGTAGAAAGATGAATGTAGATACCAGGAAACTGCTTTGAAAGGAACTGCAATAACTCGGGCAAGAAGAGGTGGTGGCCCTTGAATGGGTGACTGTTTCCTCCAAAATGATCATTATTTATCTTGAATTTATCCTTTACACGTAATGTCAGTGAGCAGTTATTTTCCCTCTTCTGTCCCTCAGAAAAGAATGGATGTTTTCTGTTCATTCCTATGCCCGTTTCCACATCCTCTGTGGTCTAAATATACATTAATATGGGAGGTATGGCACGCCTTGGACAGACTACAGCAACCTTACTTTAGACCATCCGTTACGTCAAGGTCACATTTGAGTCCTAGGTTATTTGTTCCCTAGCCTGCCTGTTCTAGATAAGTACAGCTGGCCGCTCCACATACAAAATTATTTCCCTTGATTATCATCATGTCTTCAACGCATCCACTTCATCCCAAGGACTCAGGAGGGACCAATTAAACCAAACACGAAATGAGACCACATGGCATCTCATTCAAGTCCCACTTGGTGCCTTAACGCTCAACCTGAATTATCTTTTCCCGCCCACATTTCTTTTCAGACAGTGACAAGTTAGTATGTTAAAAGACAATAGTCACCTTCATCAAAAATCTCTACTTTCTCCTCTTAGATGTTTACATTGTTAAGATGCAAAATTGATTCTTCAATACAAAACTACCTAGTACACGCCCATCTCCCCAGTTCATTAATCTGTCATCATTTTGGGGCAGAGGGCAAATTTCATAAGGGCACATAATTTAAAGGCCAGAAGTTCTTTAACTAACATTTTTATTAAAGCGAAATTTACAGAACATTAATGATTTTAAAGTGAAAAATCCAGTGACCTTGACACAATCTCTGTTCACATACTAATCGACATGATTAGAATGCGATTAGAGGGAGTTCCCGTAGTGGCACAGTGGTTGACGAATCCGACTACGACTAGGAACCATGAGGTTGCGGGTTCCGTCTCTGCCCTTGCTCAGTGGGTTGACGATCCGGCGTTGCCGTGAGCTGTGGTGTAGGTTGCAGACGTGGCTCGGATCCCGCCTTGCTGTGGCTCTGGCGTAGGCCGGCGGCTACAGCTCCGATTGGACCCCTAGCCTGGGAACCTCCATATGCAGCAGGAGCGGCCCAAAGAAAATAGCAAAAAGACAAAAAAAAAAAAAAAAAGAACGCGATTAGAGATTAGAGACTGCGGATAGAGGCTGTAAATGCCTCTCCAATAATATGGAAATCCCCATTGGAAACATAAATTGCATCATGGGGAAAATTTAAAAGAAAGTTAGAGAGACAAATCATCATATGAGGAAACTTAGTTATGTTCCAATAATGTCTTTTTACATAATTACTGAGGAAAAAAACCCAAAACAATGATGAAAAAATAATAATAAAATGTGTTTTGCATTACAAAACGTTAAATGTCAGTAGGACAGGTTTTTTTTAACACTCATTATCAGATTTTTTGATTGATCATATTTTAAAAGGAGAACGCTTTCTTATAAGAGCAGATTCCTTACAACTTCATATTGTACAAGATTCTCTTAGTCAGAGATACGCTCTGCTATTTGAGGAAAAAAAGATGAAAGCACGGATTTTTTTATGATGCTTTCAATCATAATCATGACTATATTGATGAATAAAATAATAAAATGGCTCTGGTTGTAGTGAAGTTTTTGTTTTTTTTTTTTTCCCCTTGTCTTCATTTAACCATTCAAAAAAGATTTCCACCTGTGTGGGACAGACTGCTAACATGGAGAAGCAAGTCATGGAAACACGCCATATGTGCACATTTCAAGAACAAAAAACACACCACCACCACTCTGGGTCAGTCAGCAATTAGGATGTCCTTGAAACACCAAGAATTTGTGGCTAATCCTGTTGCTGGAGTTTGGCCTCTGTCTGCTGGTGCCAAACTGAAATGCAGAGACAGAGTTCTGGGGAAGGGAGAAAAAAAATAGCTTTATTGCTTTGCCAGGCAAAGGAGGGTCCACAGCAAGCTGATGCCTTAAAGACTCTGCCCCCTCCCCACCTTAGAAAGAATTGTGAGTTTTATAATAAAAAAGGAGAAAAACAGGTTTTCAGATAGGAATCAGGGTTGGGACAAACATGCATTCTTCTTTCTTTGGGGGGAATCTTAGTCCTCAAAGCTGGAGTCAGGAGGTGTCCATGACGGTGTTCTTCTGGGTTATTGCCTAGAATAATAATACTTGTGCAAAGGGCATATTGAGAACAGACTAGGAAAGTTCCTGAAAAACATCATGTGTTGATAAATCTTTAACCCATAGGCAATGATGCTCAGGTTGTCTAATCTTTCGCTTATGGGTGATTGCGTCTAGGGTGATATTAAGTCAGGGCGAAGGACAAGGAAGGACCCTAAGCTGTTCCGTTTCAAAGTATTCATTTCAAAAAGAGGCATAAGGAATATAACTTTTCTCTCAGAAGTACGAGGTGCCTGCATCAATCCCAGGTAAACCCCAAGTCAATGGGAGAATGAAAATTCAAGTTCAGCTGCCCTATCTCCGTTTTTAGGGCTGTAATACTTAGAACACGATACTGGGTCGCCCAATAGAGTTTGGTGACACAGCCTCCCCATCCTGTTTCTCAGCTGAGATTAAAGATGGCTGGGCTCTCTTGATATTTTCAGCCTTTATTTTGAGCTCAAATATCTCCCCTTTTCTGTTTTGTTTTCTACTCTCCTTACTTCTCTTGGTTCCCCCACAGCAACATCTTCACTGTTATATTGACAGCTTCTTCTCACAAATACTATATGAAGGCACACTGCAAAGTTGGTCATAAAAGTCTGACACATGAATCCACACACAATTGTGAGATGACTCTTTTTGGGTAACTGTGCTTCTGATTTGAAACCTGTTAAAATATAATACAATAAGGTTAGGATAAACTTAAGGAATACTGTTTACTATCTGCACAATGCTGGAATAAATTGGGAAGGATATCGGCGAAAAGAATTTCTGAAGTGTAAATATTATTGAAAAAGGAAACTTGCATTTAGATTCTACTTGCTGCTAAGTAGCCTGCATTATGCAGGCATAAAAATGACTTAAAACTTCTTAAAGAAATACTATTAGTGGCATGAAATTAAACTTCTGACAAGAAGTAAAAACCATTTAATAGTTTACAGCGAGTTCTTAACTGTCAACATTTTACTTAGAAATATATTTACTAAATAAAGCAACAGTTTGGTAAAATTATCATTGGGTATATTTACTGAGTAGACCAAGTAGAAGAATTCTTCTTGAAAGGGATCATGGGTATTAAGGGAAGGATCATAGATAGCAAAGCTATTTAAAGGCAGTTCAAACAACTCCATATTTTTAATGCATCCTGAAGATTGAACTGTATTGCAACATAATGACAGACAATTCTGAGAATACCCGTGAGTACACAGAAGCCTGGCTCCATTCTATTTGCTCTTTGGATTCCTGTAGGAGCAGCATTATTTAGTCACGCTCAAAGGACATCACTGAGTGAGCCTCAGTGTAAAAGCTATGATCGGGTACTCTTTCATTTTGTGTCTTGACCTCATCTTAGCTCTGAGGTTGGAGGACTGAGCGAATTCTTCTATTGAAATGACTAGGCTAAGGCAAGAAACTATTTTGATCCTGCTCAGGGTGAATTGTGACCAGTGTTCTTCTCCAAAAATATTTTCTTGACATCTAAAAGATGTTGGGGTATGTCCAGAGCCAAATTAAATTACTGTCACCAGCAAGTAGTAACATATCAACACATTGATTTGGATCCACCCTTAGGACTTTAGTAGAGAATCCGCTAGTCATATTTTTTATTTTATTTTATTTTATTTATTTTATTTTATTTTTGTCTTTTTGCCATTTCTAGGGCAGCTCCCTCGGCATATGGAGGTTCCAAGGCTAGGGGTCTAACTGGAGCTGTAGCTGCCAGCCTACACCACAGCCACAGCAATGCCGGATCCGAGCTGCGTCTGCGACCTACACCACAGCTCATAGCAATGCCGGATCCTTAACCCACTGAGTGAGGCCAGGGATCGAATACACAACCTCATGGTTCCTAGTCAGATTCACTAACCACTGAGCCATGACGGGAACTCCTCTGCTAGTCATATTTTAAAACGGCAACAGAAAACTTAAGATAAGCAAGTGCTATAGAAAAGTAAGATATATATTTTGTCAAGATTGCCAATACATTCCCTGTGCTTGGGCTAAGGGAAGTGAAACAAGTGGTATAACATCAACATGTGATCCTAATCAGCAGTTCGTGCTATTCCCAACCAATAGTGCCTACCGGTAGCAAATCAAAAGCCACTCTGTAGATTTCAAGTTAATTTTACAAACGTTTAAGATGTAATGTTAAGCACACTATCAGAAATACTCAGGGACATAAGAAAACAAATCAACATGAACAAAAAATAGAAGAAAAAGATAATAGAAACAGGTACACGCAAGTATGAAATACTGGTATAATCAAACACAAATCTTAAAACGACTAGACAATGTATTCTAGGAGTTAAAAGAAAATGTGGGGAATGTTGGAAGAAAGCAAGAAATTATAGCGAGTGGGTAGATTTGAGGAATTATAAAACAAAAACTCACTAACAAAATTAAAAACTAAATTGAGGCTTTTAACAGCAGACTAACTACAGATGAGGAAAAAATAATGAACCGGAATTATATGAGAAAAGTAAATATAGATTAAAGAAAAAAAGATGAAAATATAGGATAAAAAAAGGTATGTAGGATATTGTGAATGGGGCTGTAGTACATATAACTAAAATTTCAGAAGAGAGGAAGCAACATTTGAAGAAAATGTCAAAGCTGAAAAAAAGTATCAGATTTAAAACATATTATTTTCAAATAGCTGACCTTTCAAAAACAGAACGCATTGTAATGATACCTTGGAATGCCTGAGAGAGAAAACTGCAAATTTCTAATTTTAACTCAAAATATTTGTAAAACTTAAAATGAAGACAGTTTTAGACGAGCACAGAGAAAGCAATTTTAAAATTTCAACTCTAAAAGAAATACTAAAGGGTATTCTTCAGGTTTAAGAAAATTATTCAAAAGCGAAGGAAGGAGAAGCAGAAAGGAATAAGAAGCAAGAAAACCATTAACATGTGGGAAAATCTAATCAACTGCTTAATATATTATACATATCTACAGTTTTCTGGAGCTGCATTTTTCAATGAAAATGGCATCCAAGACGCCATCAATTGTTGGGATACCATTTATTTAATTTAATTCTGTGAAATAAGTGCATTCAAGATGGAAATGTAACAGAAAATCCTACAGAAGCTGGAAAACAAAGGACGATTTTGTTACAGGAGTAAATGGAAAAGGACGCTACCAATAGAAAAAAATAGCAATGAAAAGTGCATGTCTCAACCTTGCCACCAGGTGGCGAGTGAGAGAAAAAATGTATCCTCTGTGATGTTGAACACAAGCTGGTACTCATGGTTTTTCTATCTGAACCTACAGGAAGAGTGTATCCATATATAGTCTTTTTACTGGATGTATTTATAGATGATAGACAGGTAGGTAGGTAGGTAGGTAGGCAGATAGATAGATAGATAGATAGATAGATAGATAGATAGATAGACAATAAAAAAACCAAAGTGGAGTATTTAAACAGTCTCAGGTTTATGGTGTTCCTCTTTGACTGGTAGGATCAAATAGTAGGATTTGACAGAGTTTAATTTCAGTATGGAAAATTAAGGAAAAAAGAGAAAGAAAGACACAGAGAAAGAATTAACAAAGCCACCATTCTTTCTTTGAAAACTACATCCACTGAGGTAGATGGGAATAAAAAAAAAGGAAAGAAAAAGTAAAATCACTTAGCATTGCGATTATGTAGGCACACATACACACACGCATATACACAGAAACACACCAAGGACAGAAGTTTAAAAGGGGAAATATATGTTCATACTCTACAGATATTAAGAAGAAAACGAATGACAACTGCAGTGAAGAAGACTTCAACACTCTGTGACAGCTGATTTCATGTGTTGATTCTACTGGCCATCGCCAGATCCAACATTATTTCTGAGTGTGTCCTTTGAGTCAGTGATCTCAGTAAAATAGATGATCTTCCCCAATGTGAATGGATATTATCCAGTCCATCCAGGGGCTGGACAGAACAAAAGGCAGAAGCATATATTTGTTCCTTTCTTCCTGCCTCACTGTGTGAATAGAGACATCTCATGTCATCTTGCTTTCTCCTGCCCTTGCCCTGGGTTTTACACTGCTGCCCCTCTGCTTCTAAGCCCTTCATACTTGGGCTGCATTACACTGCCAGCTCCCCTGTGTTCCCAGCTTGCAGACGCCAGATTGTGGAAATTCTCGGTTTTTATAATCAAGCAAGCTGACTCCTCATCATAAATCTCCATATAGAAATTTCCCTTCATTGTGTGTATATTAGTGTATACCCATGCACTGAGGAAGAATTTATAATCTTGCAAATGCAAAATCTGTTTAAAAGATCTTTATAAAATATGAAATGTGGTTGCTCTTCAAATTAATAATAAAGCATGTATTGCACATTAACTATGTGCATGACACTGTGATAAGGGAGTTTACTTTTCTCTCCTCTATTTCAAAATCCTAAGTGGTAAGTACTATTTTTATTTTCATTTACAGATGGCAAGCAGAGGCTCAGATAAGTTAAAGCATGTTATCCAGTCTCACACAGTGAGTGGGCCAATCACTGACCCAAGCCGAGAACTGAGTTCAAAGTCATGCTTTTAACCACAGTTTTACACCATGTCCCAGTGACTGCTCTGGTTGGACAGCTTCAAATACATGCCCTCCTCCTATGAAAGCTGAGGAAACACACCTGCGTTGACAGTTCACAGTGACCACTCAGCTCCTTTTGACTCTCAAGTCTTCCTCTACCCTCCTGTTTTCTTTTTTCCTGGCTCCCTCTTTCTTTCTTCCCATCACTATGTATCTTTTTCTCTCTCTTCCTTATTATGGTCAACAGATCAGATTCTTTTTTTTTTTTTTTTTGTCTTTTTACCATTTCTTGAGTCGCTCCTGCGGCACATGGAGATTCCCAGGCTAGGGGTCGAATTGGAGCTGTAGCCACCGGCCTACACCACAGCCACAGCAACGCCAGATCCCAGCCACATCTGTGACCTACACCACAGCTCACGGCAACGTTGGATCCTTAACCCACTGAGCAAGGCCAGGGATCGAACCCACAACCTCATGGTTCCTAGTCGGATTCGTTAGCCATTGAGCCACGGCGGCAACTCCCAACAGATCAGATTCTTAACTAACTTTTGCTGAGAAAGGTATGAAATTTTGTATCTTCAGATACTTACAAGTTAGACAATAACATGGAGCCATCCTCCCAAAGCCATGGCCCTTCATTCTGGCCGTGAGAAAGCCCTATCCAAAATGAATGATCAGGTTGGGAAGACACATGCCTTGATATAAATTCCTGTAAGAAAACATGAATACCAAAACACATCAAGAAGAGAGAGAGGAGAGAGTGGGAGGGATCGGGAGCTTGGGCTTATCAGACACAATTTAGAATAGATTTACAAGGAGATCCTGCTGAATAGCATTGAGAACTTTGTCTAGATACTCATGTTGCAACAGAAGAAAGGCTGGGGGAAAAATGTAATTGTAATGTATACATGTAAGGATAACCTGACCCCCTTGCTGTACAGTGGGAAAATTAAAAAAAAAAAAAGAGAGAGAGAGATGATATAGACAAAGAGAAGATGCAGGAAGAGATATTACAGATTTTGAGAGACAACAGAATGAGTCACCTTAGTAGAAGATTATGCATATGCTGGTGTCAGCCTAGAGAAAAGTGCCAACTCTTGAATGCTCTGAGTGTCTCAAAATGCATCTCTCATTTTTTCAGTCATTGTTGTTGAATTTTCCAATACAGAATAGAGCCATAATGTCAAAATTGCACTACCTTTGTGTTCAAACTACCTGACAAAAAATCCAAAGAGGAACCTCCTTCTGGCAATGTCCATGGATGAAAGGCCACTATCTTCTCCATAATTTTAATTAAAAATATAAATTTATAAGATCTTTGTCAATAAATGCTTCTCAAAGTTATATGACAATTTTAAAAATAGTTTAGTCTACTGCATGTTTTATGAATATGTAATCCGGGGTTAATGACCATATCTATGTGTTTCTTACTGAAGTATAGTTGATTTACAATGTTGTGTTAATTTCTGTTAAACAGCGAAGTATTTCAGTTGTATGTATATAGTTACATTTATATGTGTATATATATGTATATGCGTTTATATAGTTACACATATGTGTGTATACATATACATTCTTTTTATATTCTTTTTCTTTATGATTTATTATAGGATATTGAATGTAGTTCTCTGTTACGGAGTAGCACCTTGTTATTTATCAATTAATGATCATATTTGAATTATTGACAAATATAGCACAGTATAGTGGCAATTACAGAAAGGTCTATAAACCAGACACACTTCCAATCCCTTGGTCTTTCTTTATCATACATTTACTTCTATTAAGTTTTATGGGAACTACAGTTGTTGTGTAAGGTCAGAAACCAAAAAAAAAAAAAATTGGGATTAATAAAAAGCAAACATAGAAGCTATAGATTATTTAAATTAATAGCATAAAATGTTTCCTGATTATTAACCCCTTCTCATCTCAGCCCGTCTGAGTTCTATCCTTCATTCATGATGTATTATTAAGTCACACTTATTCTGTAAAATGTTTATGCTAAAAGGGATCTCTCTCTCTGAACTTACTGATTTATTTTTTCTTTTTAGGGCCCCACTCGTGGCATATGGACGTTTCCAGGCTAGGGGTTGAATTGGAGGTACAGCTGCTGGCCTATACCACAGCCACAGCAATGCAGGATTCAAGGCATGTCTGCTACCTACACCACAGCTCAGGACAACACCAGATCTTTAACCCACTGAACAAGGGCAGGGATCGAACCTGTATCCCTCTGGATCCTAGTTCTGTTGAATACTCATGAGCCACAAGGGAAACGTCTCTCTTAACTTCTATATTTGTTGCCAATACTAGACATTTAACTTTTAATAGCCTTTGAATTGTTTCTATTTTCTTACAATATACATGAACATTGCTATTGCAAGTTACGATTTTAAACCTCTTTGCCTTTTCCAGTATCTTGCAAGGAGAAAATGATTTATAAATGGAGATTATCATAGTTGACATTTCCTTGCTAATTATCATGACAAAGGAAGAATTTTCCTTTTAACTCTACCAATTTAAAAATTGAAATCCAAACCCACAAGAAATGAGGAGTGGCCTGCTTATTATAATCATGTGCACTGGGAGTTGTGGTAGAAGAATTTATTTTGAAGTAAAATGTGCTTAGTTTAATTACAAAGAGAGGGAATATATACTTTACTCACTTAATCCATGCTATTATTACAATTATGAATACTATGTAAAAGGATATTCTCTTAGGGAAAAATCACTGTGACCTGGGATCTACGTCCATTTTTCTGCTCAGTATAGATCATAGGTAATTATAGCTGAAATCTACACTTACCAGCTCTTTGGAGCTCTCTATCTTCAGGAGATAAGAACCCAGTTGAGAGCATTGTCTTTTACTTCTATTCCAGGAATCTAATGATGTGCTAAATAGATAACAGCTATTCTCATGTGTGATCCACTTAGGGGGACAAGAGCTAGAAAGAACTCCTGGAAATAAAAGATAAATACAATGAGGTCCATCCTATGCCAATACCTCTTTCAGTGCAAGCACCATTCATCCTAAGGACACTTAAAAAATAATCAATGAGTTGTCATTAATTCATTTCATGTTCTATTCAGATGACAGGGATATGATTTGACAGAAGAGACCATATTAAAAAAAAAACAAAAACCCTATTCATTTCGACTTAAAAATTGACTTAAGTAACTATAAACTGTGTTTTAGACCGTTGACCCTCCCTCCCTTATTAATTTGCTTCCATTCCTTCAAAGTCAGCCCAGAAATCCCTTTCTCCATGATAACTTCTAAAATAAATCAACACAAAATCAATCGTTAAGGTGAACTGTAATTTCATGTTAACTTATTTTACAGGTGTGAGATCCATGTCAGAATGCAATTTTCCAAAAAAAAAAAAGAGAGAGATAAAAGCATAAAGCCATTATTCACATTACAGAGAGTATTGTGATAAAATAGTGAGGAGGTGTGTGCCCAGAGATGAAAAACTGAAGTCAAAATATCATCATATAATGAAGACACAACCTCTCAAAATCTATGGGATGCTGCGAAAGCAGTGCTCAGAGGGAAATTTATAGGAATACAGGCCTTTCTCAAAAAAGAAGAAAGATCCCAAATGGACAACTTAAACCTCCACCTAAATGAATTCGAAAAAGAAGAACATAAAAGTCCTAATGTCAGCAGAAGGAAGGAAATTATAAAGATCAAAGAAGAAATCAATAAAATAGAGACTCAAAAAACAATAGAGAAAATTAATAAAACCAAGAGCTGGTTCTTTGAAAAGGTGAACAAAATGGACAAACCCCTGGCCAGACTCACTAAAAAGAGGAGAGAAAGAACCCAAATAACCAAAATTATAAATGGAAAAGGAGAAATCACAACGGATACAGCAGAAATACAAAAAACCATAAGAGAATACTATGAACAACTCTACGGCAACAAGTTTGACAATCTGGAAGAAATGGACAATTTTCTAGAATCTTACAGCCTGCCAAAACTGAATCAAGTAGAAACAGACCAACTGAACAGACCAATCACTAGAAATGAAATTGAAGAGGTCATAAAATCACTCCCTACAAATAAAAGTCCAGGACCAGATGGCTTCACAGGTGAATTCTATCAAACATATAAAGAGGAATTGGTGCCCATCCTCCTTAAACTCTTTCAAAAGGTTGAAGAAGAAGGAATACTCCCAAAGACATTCTATGATGCCACCATCACCCTCATTCCAAAACCAGACAGAGATACCACCAAAAAAGAAAACTATCGCCCAATATCATTGATGAATACAGATGCAAAAATGCTCAACAAAATCTTAGCCAACCGAATCCAACAACATACCAAAAAAATTATACACCATGACCAGGTTGGGTTCATCCCAGGTTCACAAGGATGGTTCAACATACGCAAATCAATCAGCATCATACACCACATTAACAAAAAAAAAGTCAAAAATCATATGATCATCTCAATAGACACAGAAAAAGCATTTGACAAAGTCCAACATCCATTCATGATCAAGACCCTCGCCAAAGTGGGTATAGAGGGAACATTCCTGAATATAATCAAAGCCATTTAGGATAAACCCACAGCAAATATAATCCTCAATGGGGAAAAACTGAAAGCCTTCTCACTCAAATCTGGAACAAGACAGGGATGCCCACTCTCACCACTGCTCTTCAACATAGTTTTGGAAGTCCTAGCCACAGCAATTAGACAGACAAAAGAAATAAAAGGCACCCATATAGGAAGAGAAGAGATAAAACTGTCACTGTATGCAGATGACATGATACTATACATAGAAAACCCTAAGGACTCAACTCCAAAACTACTTGAACTGATTCATAAATTCAGCAAAGTAGCAGGATATAAGATTAACATTCAGAAGTCAGTTGCATTTCTGTATACCAGCAATGGAATATTAGAAAAGGAATACAAAAATACGATACCTTTTAAAATTGCACCTCACAAAATCAAATACCTCGGAATACACCTGACCAAGGAGGTAAAGGACCTATATGCCGAGAACTATAAAACTTTAATCAAAGAAATCAAAGAAGATGTAAAGAAATGGAAAGATATTCCATGTTCCTGGATTGGGAAAATCAATATTGTAAAAATGGCCACACTACCCAAAGCAATCTACAGATTCCATGCAATCCCTATCAAATTACCCATGACATTTTCCACAGAACTAGAACAAACAATCCAAACATTTATATGGAACCACAAAAGACCCAGAATCGCCAAAGCAATCCTGAGAAACAAAAACCAAGTAGGAGGCATAACTCTCCCAGACTTCAAGAAATACTACAAAGCCACAGTCATCAAAACAGTGTGGTACTGGTATCAAAACAGACAGACAGACCAATGGAACAGAATAGAGAACCCGGAAATAAACCCTGACACCTATGGTCAATTAATCTTTGACAAGGGAGGCAAGAACCTAAAATGGGAAAAAGAAAGTCTATTCAGCAAGCATTGCTGGGAAACCTGGACAGCTGCATGCAAAGCAATGAATCTAGAACACACCCTCACACCATGCACAAAAATAAACTCCAAATGGCTGAAAGACTTCAATATACGACAGGACACCATCAAACTCCTAGAAGAAAACACAGGCAAAACACTCTCTGACATCAACATCATGAATATTTTTCTCAGGTCAGTCTCCCAAAGCAATAGAAATTAGAGCAAAAATAAACCCATGGGACCTCATCAAACTGAAAAGCTTTTGCACAGCAAAGGAAACCCAAAAGAAAACAAAAAGACAACTTACAGAATGGGAGAAAACAGTTTCAAAAGATGCAATGGACAAGGGCTTAATCTCTAGAATATATAAACAACTTAGACAACCCAACAGCAAGAAAACCAGTCAATCAATGGAAAAATGGGCAAAAGGCCTGAATAGACATTTCTCCAAAGAAGATATACAGATGGCCAAAAAACACATGAAAAAATGCTCAACATCGCTGATTATAAGAGAAATGCAAATCAAAACTACCATGAGATACCACCTCACACCAGTCAGAATGGCCCTCATTAATAAATCCACAAATAACAAGTGCTGGAGGGGCTGTGGAGAAAAGGGAACCCTCCTGCACTGTTGGTGGGAATGTCAACTGGTACAGCCACTATGGAGAACAGTTTGGAGATACCTTAGAAATCTATACATAGAACTTCCATATGACTCCGCAAGCCCATTCTTGGGCATATATCTGGACAAAACTCTACTTAAAAGAGACACGTGCACCCGCATGTTCATTGCAGCACTATTCACAATAGCCAGGACATGGAAACAACCCAAATGTCCATGACAGATGACTGGATTCGGAAGAGGTGGTCTATATACACAATGGAATACTACTCAGCCATAAAAAAGAATGACATAATGCCATTTGCAGCAACATGGATGGAACTAGAGAATCTCATACTGAGTGAAATGAGCCAGAAAGACAAAGACAAGTACCATATGATATCACTTATAACTGGAATCTAATATCCAGCACAAATGAACATCTCCTCAGAAAAGAAAATCATGGACTTGGAGAAGAGACTTGTGGCTGCCTGATGGGAGGGGTAGGGGGAGGGAGTGGGAGGGATCGGGAGCTTGGGCTTATCAGACACAACTTAGAATAGATTTACAAGGAGATCCTGCTGAATAGCATTGAGAACTTTGTCTAGATACTCATGTTGCAACAGAAGAAAGGCTGGGGGAAAAAATGTAATTGTAATGTATACATGTAAGGATAACCTGACCCCCTTGCTGTACAGTGGGAAAAAAAAAATCATCATAG
Source organism: Phacochoerus africanus (assembly GCF_016906955.1). Taxonomy (NCBI): domain Eukaryota; kingdom Metazoa; phylum Chordata; class Mammalia; order Artiodactyla; family Suidae; genus Phacochoerus; species Phacochoerus africanus. The sequence continues at coordinate 65,555,862 of NC_062550.1, read as the reverse complement.
TCAATAAAGATGCAATTAGAAATTAAGGTTTTGGAGTTCCCGTCGTGGCTCACCAGTTAGCGAATCTGACTAGCATCTATGAGAATGCGGGTTCAATCCCTGACCTCGCTCAGTGGGTTAAGGATCCAGCCTTGCCGTGAGCTCTGGTGTAGGTCCCAGATGCGGCTCAGATCCCACGTTGCTGTGGCATAGGCTGGCGGCTGCAGCTCCAATTGGAGTCCTAGCCTGGGAACCTCTATATGCCTTGAGCACAGTCCTCAAAAGGCAAAAAGAAAAAATAGAAAGGAATTGAGGTTTCCTGTATATAAAGTGGTAATTAAATCAATGAACTTGTAAAAACGCATTTAACCAGAGTTTTCAGAAACATATATCTTAGGTCTCTCTCTCCTGTGCATGTTTAATACAGCGTCTTAATTCTTAGCAACACTTTCCCTTCTTTCCTTCTATCGCTTTTTTTCTTTTGTGATGTCTGATTTCCTACTTTAACTATGCCACTTTAAAACATCAATCCCCTTAGGACTGATTGATTCTTTTGTCCCTTTGCATCAAATTATACAATCTCCTATAAGCCTCCATACATAGTCTGTGATAAATGAGTTACTGATTTGAAAAAAAAAAAAATCTAATTTGGAACCGATCAACGAAGTTCAGAAGGTCTTTAAGATATCACGTTATTGTATTTATGACAGAGGCTTTTAACTGAGGTAATACTGCTGTGTGCTTTCCTTTAATGCACAATCACCACATGTAAACGTACTTCTGCAGCCCCATTCCAAATCTTAGCACCAACAATTAATGCTTCTGAATCAAAGATTCTATTAATCCTTTCACTCAGCCCTTGCCTGTGGTTGGGAGAGCCTTGGTGGTATCCTCACCCTCTTCTAAAGATGATTGTGCGGGTTGACTCTGGTTGTTTTTATTTCTTGATGGGAAGCTGTCATTCTTCAACATCTTGTTCCCTGAACTTGATCTCCAAATAGCTTCATAGCCGAACAGCAATAATGAGAGAGAAAAAAGTCATTTTACTATGTTTGAGAATTAAAATCCCATAACCATATATAAAGGGGTACATTCTTAATTAGTGATAAAGAGATAATACATTGCTGATGGAGAGCTAAAGATAGACAAAAGATAGAGATAAAATAGATGGTAGATTAAATAGATGGAAAAAAGAAATAACTTCCATGAAGAAGGTATAATACAAAAGAGAAAAATGAACCTGATAGAGAAGAAAAAGTGTGAGGGAGAAAGCAAGAGGCAAATGATCTACAGTCAATTGGGGCCATGGTCAATTTGAAATAGTAATAAATCTTCTTTCTTTCATCTATCATTTAAAAATGAGAGCTCCAAGAGGAGTTCCCCAGTGGTGCAGCAGGTTAAGGATCTGGGGCTGTCCCTGTAGCGGCTCGGGTCACTGCTTGTGGTGCAGCTTTGATCCCTGGCCTGGGAATTTCCACATGTAGCAAGTGCTTCCAAAAATAAATAAAAAATAAAATATAAAAATGGGGCCTTCTTGAGAACCCGCCTATAACACAGAATGTACTCAATAAACACCTAATTAAGAAATCTTTCATAAAGACTCTCTGAAGGCACAAAAATATGGACAATAGAATGGGTGAGATATAAAATCTAGGTAAATTTATTTCTCCATCAAAAGATATCCACTTAGTACTTGGTAAGTGCTGCAAGTATTCCCTGGTATTATCCAAAAAAAATTCAGATTAAAGGACCAGGTACAAAACACTTTCTTTAAATCATGAGATATAAAAATGTCTTAGAGTCTTTTAAAGAATTTATTTCATTAGGAAGATAAGCACTAATTGTACTTCCTTCTTCACCTCCACTGGTTTCCTCTCATTCGTTTACCCTAGGAATTCCACAGCTTTGAAACCAGCTATTCAAGAAGGTAGTAGATCACTGCAGTTAAAAGTATGAGTTTTTTAGACATACTGCCTAAACATCTAATCACGTTCCTACCGTTAACTGGTCTATGATGCCAGGACTAAAATAAGAACTAATAGCACTAATTCAATAAGGTCAATATGCAGATTAAATAAGATTATGTTACACTCTTAAAAGACTGCCTAGATCATTACACCTTTTTTTTTTTTTTGTCTTTGTTGTTGTTGTTGCTATTTCTTGGGCCGCTCCCGCGGCATATGGAGGTTCCCAGGCTAGGGGTCCAATCGGAGCTGTAGCCGCCGGCCTACGCCAGAGCCACAGCAACGCGGGATCCGAGCCGCGTCTGCAACCTACACCACAGCTCACGGCAACGCGGATCGTTAACCCACTGAGCAAGGGCAGGGACCGAACCCGCAACCTCATGGTTCCTAGTCGGATTCGTTAACCACTGCGCCACGACGGGAACTCCCCATTACACATTTTTAATTAAATATCTGCCATTGCTCATCTCCCCCAGTACTCACCCATGGTACCCAGGACCACAGCTATCACCAACATTAACAAGCATAAAATTCCCAAAGTCGCAGTAATGGGTCGCCAATAAGGGGATGCAGCACAAGGTCCTGAGGAGCCAAAGGGAGCAGAAATTGAGTAAAGTAACTGGATAATGGATCATGGAACATTTCAGTTCTCTAGTTCATCAAAATCTGATCCCCGAAATATCTACTCATCTAGGAATAATCCGAATTTTTCTCCCCTTTTAGCAATACCTCTTCATGTTTCTGAAACTGTAACTTGAGTGCAGTGCCTTGGTATTTGTGCACTCTAAATTTCAGCTCCACATTGATGTTTATAGGTCTTGACACTATCAGGATTCCTGAAAGCATACTTCTTCTTGAGACAGCTTCATGGAGCAGAAATAGCACTGGTTTCTAAGAGTAATCTTCCCCTTTCTCTTATTTGTTGCATGCTCTTGGGAAAATTATGCCCTCTGTTTTTGTTTTTTTTTTTTTCTTTTTTTTCAATTCTCTTTGTGAAAAGTTAGGATACTAATACATCAAAATGTTATTATGAAAATTAAATAAGTGAACACACATAAAGGCACCTAGACTACTAGCACAGTCTAGATAACCCACCGTTTAACCACACATACATGTAAACACACACATACCTCCCTATCTTTTGCATAGTTTTTTCCATTCTCCCCCAACAGGTTGCCCAAGGAAAGAATTGCACAAGCGATGAGAGGAAAATAATTGTGCAATATGAATGAGCAGAAAGCAGAAGGGAGCAAATTCTGACGTCAAAACCTGTGAATAAACTCTCCCTTGATAACAAGAAATTCATTTTCTATTAATACCCCCACACCAAGATTGAGAATAGGCATTAAGAGCATTTCAGAGAATTTTCAAATAGGAGAATTACAGGGGAGATTAAATGGCTCATTCAATGAAGAGAGAGGTCTCTGCCGGCCTACACCATAGCCACAGAAACGTAGGATCCGAGCTGCCTCTGTGACCTACACCACAGCTTAGGGCAACGCCGGATCCTTAACCCACTGAGCGAAGCCAGGGATCAAACCCGCTTCCTCGTGGATCCTAGTCAGGTTTGTTAATGCTGAGCCACAAAGGGAACTCCTAAAGAGACAGATCTTTCAATGCCCTTGTCCAGGTTTCACTTCTTTTACATTTGGTTTAAGACTCATATCCTGATAATGGGATATTTTTATCTAACACATATATTTCTTCACTGACATACAAAGAACTCCCTTTACAAAAAATAAAAAAATAAAGAATATCAAATCAACCTCATTATCACACATACAAAAAATTCAGATTGGGGCTTCTAAGCCCTAAGACTTCTGACTTCCCTTTGGCCTTTTCTACAAAATCACAAGTTGTTTTCTCCATCTTTTCATTCTTCTCCTGATCTCCAGTATCTTGATGTTGTTCATATCCACTGCTTTGCCTTTTTTATTTTTGTCTTTTTTAGGGCCATACCCGAGGCATATGGAGGTTTCCAGGTTGGGGGTCAAATGGGAGCTGTAGCCACTAGCCCACACCACAGCCATAGCCACGCCAGATCTGAGCATCATCCGTGACCTACACCACAGCTCATGACCACACCTGATCCTTAACCCAGTGAACAAGGCCAGGGATCGAACCTGCGTCCTCATGGGTGCTAGTCAGATCTGTTTCTGCTGAGCCACGACAGGAACTCCCTGCTTTACCTTTCCTTAAATCCCATGCTACAATTTACTCATTTCTATCAAGTAGGCCACTCCTATCAAAATTCTTTCATCTTTGAATTTCACCTCACTTAATACAACTTCTTACTTTGGAAGTGCCCATCTCTAGAGAATAGAGAAATTGTAGGTATTTTTCATCATCATAATAATTAACTTAAATAAATTTGGCACTTGAACATCACTGGGGTTAAGGGCATCTACCCTCCCACAGTCAAAAAAATCCCTGTATAACTTACGGTTGACCCTCAGTATTTGACATTCTCCATATCTACAGTTCAGCTTCCACAGATTCAGTCAACTTCAGATGGTGTAGCACTGTAGTATTTATGATTAAGAAACCTCCATATATAACTGGACCTGTGCAGTTCAAACCCCTGTTGCTCAAGGGTCAACTGTACTAATGATTGGTCACTGAATGGTTGCTGAGAGAAAAGGCTTCGTGCACATTCAAAGAATCTTCAGTGATTTCTGAAAATCAACATATAGTAATAAAAGCCCAACAAATCATGTCTCGCCTCTCTTTTCCACTTCCAATTTCAGTTGATGAGATTGACAATGTTGAAATCAAATACCTTTCTCGGAGACCACAGATCTCCTGGTGAGCTTGTGAGAGCTGAAGTCTAACTGAGTGTATCCATCTTCATCCACATTTTCTAAAGGAGCCTGGTATTCCATGGTTCAAGTGAGTTTCTAAACTGATACAGCATTGGCGAGCTCATCCCTCTCTTCTCCTAAGACAAGTGCCTCTAGACAAAAGAGGATCTGGGAGTCAAATCACGTGGGATTGGCATTTACTAAGCATTAACAAGTAGTCCGACCAGCTACCCAAAAGCAGGAAATGAAAACTAGGCTGTGGTAACTTCCCATTGGTACCTTCAGATCCTGTTTCTGAGACTGATGTCACATAAAAAATGAAAAGGTAGCACACGAGATAGATCTTTGTTTCAGGCCAAATGTAAGACAAATGACACCATTCATGTCTTAGGCTGCTTTCATCAGTCTCACAACTGAATTGGACATCATCAGTTGACTTGGCCTAGGTGAACTTAAAATAATTTTGATACCTTGAATTCACCCATACTTTGCTAGACCTATACATTCATTCATTTCTTCATGTACTCACGCTTCTAGTAAACACTTAGCAAATAATATCCATCTTTTCATCTGGCCAGAGCTGGGGTTAGAAGAACAAAATGATTATCTGTGAAGAATCTCATTGACTAACAGAAGAACCCAGAGACAGGTAGCTATGGGAAGGATGCCATTAGAAGGTACACTGTAACACATCTCTTTGGGATTTGTCAGAGGTTGATAATACAAAGTAGTACATTATTTATTCAACAATGACTATGAGCTAAGTACTACCCATTGTACATGTTCTCTCATACAATCTCAGTTTTCCAACAAGTCTGTGAGCTAGGCACTACTGGTCCTATTTCTTTTAGTCCTATGTATTATTTTTCATATAATTTTTCATTATTATTTATACAAGATTTTTTTTTTAAGATCTGCACCCATGGCGTATGTAGACGTTCCCATGCTGGGGGTCAAATTGGAGCTACACCTGTCAGCCTCCCCCACAGCCACAGCAACACAAAATCTGAGCCGCGTCTGCATCATAGCTCACAGCAAAGCCGGATCCCAGACCACTGAGCAAGGCCAGGGATCAAACCTGCATCCTCATGGATATTGGTCAGATTCATTTCTGCCGTGCCACCACAGGAATTCCCACAAAACATTGAATATAGTTCCCTGTGTCATAGTGTAGGACCTTGTTGTTTAGTCCTATTTTCAAACGACAAAAATGAGACATAGAAATTTTACCCACTTGCTCAATTTTAAGAAACTACTAAAAATATTGCAAGGAATCAACCCAAAGTCTACTCTTACTGCTAAACCCATGACCTCTTCTGTTATGCTACCATTCCATACGCTTAAATGGCAAGTAACAGCTTATAGAGAATTCTGGGACTGAGTATTATATTAAATACTTGATGTTTCCTCTTTTCTGATTTCCATAGTAATGCCCAAATTAATGAGATATGGAAAACACATATCATTGCTGGAAACTAGAGGTAGCCAACCCATTCAAAAGATTTCGAAGCAAACAGAGTGAAGGAGATATCTGGTAGTTGTCGAAGACAAAAAACCCCAGGCCCTCATTAAAGCAGCAAGGACAGATTTTGTTCAGTTATATGATTACAACAGAAAAGAAGGCCCCAAATAAACTGAACTCGACTTCCCCAAAAGAGGAGACTAGAGACTTTTTAAAGGCTGGGGTGTGCTAGGGGAAAGGTACTGAGTGGTCTTGAGAGGGTTAAGCCATGTGATAAGACCATCTAGATTTATTAATTGATCTTTTTTCCAAAAGAGAAACAAACTTCTCCATCTTTTTTGATAGGAGACAGTGGTGCATGTTGAAGCAAAGTGGTGCCCCCACTGACGTTAGAGGGCCAATTACATCCCTAACTCCCTAAATGTTTGCATTCAGAGATGTCTTTCCGGACCTTGATGAAAGTTTTAGGCAGTCAATTTACATCTCAAAGGGCAGAGAGAGGATTTTAGTTGCAGGCTTCAAAAGTAATTGTTCTAAGAGGAAGATTCAGAGGCTTATCTGACTATCTCCAAGTTTCCTCTGGAACAACCAATAAATTCTCCTGGAAGCTCTGAGCTTTCTCAGGCAGGCATTTTAAGAGGGTCTAGGGTCACCCCAGGGACACAGCCTTAAACCGCAAGATTCTATGTTACAGTTTGTTAAATCTCTTAGTGCAGAAGTTTGGATGGAGTAGTTCTGTGCCAGGGGTTCTGTGGTTCTCACAAATCCCTATCAACATGGAAGGGACTTCAGTAGGAAAAAAATTTCTCCCTTTTACCTAGCTGGCTGCAAAAATTTTCCAACTTTTCATAGACATGTTGCAAAGTGGTGGTATGGATCTAATCTTAATCTCCATCAGTCTTCTAGTTCCATAATGCAACCCTTGGAAAAGCAGAGGATAGCTGGAAGCAGGGGATTGTCCTCAGTTAATAAATTAGCTCAAGGAAGAAAGCCTCATGGACTAAATAGAACTAGAGAATAGTAAACAGAGGAGCACTTTCCAGGCGGTAACAAAAGCTTTTTACTGCCAATTCAGACCCCACCCCCACAGTGGGAGAATCTTCATGCAATAACTTTTGTTTTTTTTTTTACTTTTTAGGGCCATACCCTTGGCATATAGAGGTTCCCAGGCTAGTGGTTGAATTGGATCTGCAGCCTATAGGCTACACCGCAGCCACAGCAATGCCAGATCTGAGCCGTGTCGACGACCTACACCACAGCTCACAGCAACGCCTGATCCTTAACCCACTGAGCAGGACCAGGGATTGAACCTGCATCTTTATGGATACTAATCAGATTTGTTTCCACTGAGCCATGATGGGAACTCCATGTAATAGCTTTTATTATCTATGACTGCCATTCTCTTTACATTTACAGTTGTACAAAAACAATTGGCTAAGTTGTCAAAGAAAATTTTAAATACGAAGCAGGTCAGAGAGAGGAAGACAAATCTCATATCACTAATATGTGGAATCTAATCAAAATGATACTAAAGAATTTATCCACGAAACAGAAAGAGACTCACAGATTTTGAAACCAAACTTACGTGTAGCAAAGGGGAAATGTTGTGGGGAGGAATAAAGTGGGAGGTTGGAGACTGACGTGCCCACACTACTACATATGGAAGGGATGAGTAGCAAGGACCCACTACATAGCACAGAGAAATGTAATCAGTACTCTGTAGTGACCTACATGGGAAAAGAATCTGAAAGGGAATGGAATATATACACATATACCTGAATTGCTTTGCTAAACACCTGAACTAAAACAACCCTATAAGTCAACTAAAAATTTTGACTGTTAACTCCAATACAATTACATTTTTTTCCAATAAATGTAAACTTCTTCGTCTTCTCTTTTGTCTGGGACTAAAACAGTTAAACAGTGATTACACAAATCTTTGACAAACTAAGAAAATAACCCCTCAGTATTTTAAAAGGCAGGAGGGTGTGGGGAGAGATAGTTTGCGTATTCAGAGAAAAAGACCCCTAGTTAAATATTAATGTAAAAAAACCCCCGAGTTAACCAATAAATAAACAGACAAAACCCAGCAAACAACTATCTAATTCACATTCTCAGTGAGATTTGATGAAAAATTGCATCTTATATAGCAAGTTTGTTCTCCAAAGAAAAATGAGAAATCTAAGAAAAGTTCTAGAAGTGAAAATAAATTTTATAAACCAATAGTACAATTAATTGAATCGACTCAGATTGAATATTATATCAATAAAACCAGTGAAAAGAACGGTATTGAGGGCAGCCCAATCAACCTGATCACGCTCTCATTTGCATGTGTGTTTTTTTTTTTTTAAAGGGCTGCACCCAGGGCATATGGAAGTTCTCAGGCTAGGGGTCCAATCGGAGCTATAGCTGCAGGCTGACATCACAGCCACAGCAACGCCAGATCTGAGCCATATCTGTGACCTCCACCACAGCTCACGGCAATGCCAGATCCTTAACCCACTGAGCTAGGCCAGGGATTGAACCTGAAACCTCATGATTCCTAGTTGGATTAGTTTCTGATTTGCCACGACAGGAACTCCTCATTTGTACGTATGTTAAACGGTTGTTAACAGTGTTTGCTTCCAGAATTAAATCTTAAAGATAATACCTTCCCCAAATAATATTTATATTGGTAGGATTAGCAGAGTTAGTAATTATCAGGAAAAGGAAACACAGGAGATACTGAGGCATAACATCTAATGGGATTTTTTGGAAATTTTACATAAATAAATGAATAAAGAGAAATATATATATGAATGAAATAAGATTATTAAAAAATAAAGATTCACTGAAGAACCATTGTAGAAAAAGAAAATGTAGGTCTCAGACTTCCCTCTGTGGTGTAGCATGTTAAGGATTTAATGTTGGCCCATCTGTGGCTTAGAGTTGACCCTCCGCCCAGGAACTTCCATATGCCCTGGATGCAGTACCCCCCTCCGCCAAAAATATAAGTCTTCAGGAGACAGAAACATTCTAAAGTAACGTCTCCTTTTATGTTCATAAATTTAAAAAAAAATCCTCAAATTTCACCTCTAATTTGAATGCTCACTTGGGTCTTCTTCTTTCCTCCTTCCATCCATTAAGCAATTAAACATTGACTGAACATTTAGTATATCCTCAGGAGCTTGGATACAAAAGGGCATGAGGCCCAGTCCCCATCCCAACTGATTTCGCATTATATTTGGGGGATAACACCCCCAAATTACCTAAATTGTTCAGGTATGCCCTGGTTTGGGTAGACCACAAAAATTACTTAGCTTTAGTCACAATGTTCTGTCAAGTGTTAATTTTATGCTTACTACAAATGACAGAGAATCCTTTCTTAGAGCCTCTAAAAATTTTAAGTAAACCAAAGGCTGTCTTTATAACTGTCACATTCTTCATGGTGAATATGTGCCCTTCACTATCTTTTACCTATGACCTTCTCTTTTCTGAATCTGTTTATGGTTTCATGGTTTCCATGTACTATCCTGTTCATATTCCGCATAGAACCTCTGCTATTCCTCTAACTCAAGCCCCTTTTCTTGCATTTCATTGGGGAGAAGTGTTTACAGTGCATACAAACTTCACTCTCATATGGCACCTGTGTTTGAAACTTCCCTGTCTACCCAAGGAAGAAATATATTTATGTGTCATTTTCTTTTTGTTAGATGCTTGTAACTGCTTTCCTCACTAATCCTTGAGTTTCTTGAGCAGTGGTGTACCCAACATATTTTGAACAGTTCACTTAGCATTATTACTTTTTCTTCCCTCTTCCCGTACAACAAACATTAAATAAAATTAAAAAAAATTAATAACAACAATGAAATAGAATGAATGATAATAATGTCTGGAAAATAAAAGTAGGCAGTGAATTTTTTTTTTTAAAGATCTTTGTTATGGGACTTCCCGTCGTGGCTCAGTGGCTAACAAATCTGACTAGGAACCATGAGGTTGCAGGTTTGATCCCTGGCCTTGCTTAGTGGGTTAAGAATCCTGTGTTGCCATGAGCTGTGTTGTAGGTTGCAGACACGGCTTGGATCCTGCGTTGCTGTGGCTCTGGCGTAGGCCGGTGGCTGCGGCTCGGATTAGACCCCTAGCCTGGGAACCTCCATATGCGGCGGGAGCGGCCCAAGAAATGGCAAAAAGACAAAAAAAAAAAAAGTGCACATAAATGTGTACATTAAATAAAAATAAATATTATTGTACAAACTACTTTTAATTATAAATACAATATTTTCAGTTATATTAACACCCTTTGGAAAAGGAAAAGAAATTTATACCTACATATAGGTATGTCACAGTAATAAGTAACAATATTACTGTTTTGGATTCTTTCTCCAAATTTGTCAAAGATATGGACAAAATTAATCTTTTTCTTGGTTTCATGTGGAGTAAACTGCATTCTAAGACATCAATTTAATTACAATTGATTTGAATGCTTTTCAATTTTGAAGTTTTTTTTTCACTGAAGCAATGGATGTACAAACGGGAAAATTCTTATACATAGGATATGTGTGGCAAAGGTTTATTTAAAAAAATCCCATTTTACAATTCCAGAAATTACAAGATTTCTTATATCTTCCTTTCTTCAGAATCAACTTTAGAAGCCTTCAATGTCTCTGCAGGTTGAAAAATTGATTAAGTACAAATAATAATTGCAAATGACCACATGGAATGACAATGAAGTTACTCAAGTTGTTTCTTTGACTTTATAATGTCTATGAAATCCTATCACTGTTTATTTCAAATCTACTTTCGAAACCCTGAAATATGCCAAAATGGGCAATTAAAAATAATATAAACCAGGTGATGCTCTGAGTGAACTTGAGCAATTCCAAACCATTCCAATTTGCTCCCAAACCACATATGTCAATCAGCACAACCGGGAGTTCTGTGAATTAACTTCCATAAAGAATACGATTTTTACTAGAAGAAAAGTGACACAGATCTGCTGATGGGAAATATATATAGAGTTGATCCTCATTATTCATGGATTCCAGAATGTCAATTTACCTACCTATTAAAAATTATTTGTAGTCCCCAAATCAAGACTCACAGTTCTTTCAGGATCAAGCACAGGCATGCACAGAGTAGCAAAAAAAAAAAGTTGATTCACAAAATATGCATAATCCCAGATGAGGACAATACAATATTCTGGTTAAGACTTCTTGTTCCAGCTCTCATAAATAAATGTTTATGATATATATATGAAGAAAATGAAAACACTTTAAAAAATAATAATATATGTACAAAATATATATCAGTGCCTTCAAATATTATAGCCTAAAATTCCCCAATGTTATTTTCTGGTTCAGTTTATAAACTCCAAAATGCTAAGAATTTTGTCTCTATAGATTTTTTTTTGTGCTGATTGTTTCAGCCCGTGTCTCAATAGTTCTGTCTAATGATGGAAATAGGCAAGAAAACAAATATATACTTCTTATGCACTAAGAGATGAACTAAAGGTAATTCCAATTTCTGGTCCCAGTTGCAACAAAAATGTCTTCCAATTGCCTTTGGAGGCCAGGACAAAACAAAGAAAGGTGGGTGTTATTTTCAAGGGTGTTATTTTCAAGTGGGAGGTGTTTCTTGTATGCATGTTCATTTTAGGTGACAGATGGCATTGTCCCTCTTTTTTCCACCCACAGTGGCTTTTCTTTCTCCACTTCATTTGCTTTTGTTACTGTATCGGCCATCTATATTTTGGTCAAATATGTTAACTATACTTTCTTTTTTTGCTATAACTTTAAACTCAGTATCATTTTTAATAGGGAAGAAAACTATAGCAAAATGTGATACAGTACAGGCCAAACAGGAAAGTGTTTAGCTCACCCCAGTACTGATACAACCATAGCATCCCTGGTTTTGCTGTTTTCTATATGGGCATTTCACACCTAAGTTTATTTAGGAAAAGAAAAATTGAACCCATAAGACAGCTGAAAGTTATTCACCTGGTATATGCCACTCATTTTTTAAGAAGGGAAACTACTTGAGATAGGACAATTTAATTGCATGGGGGAAAAATCTTCAAGTAATTGGCAAAATTCTCAATTTAATATACTATCTAATAAATTAATTAGGTTACCTTGTTGCTCCTGATTCTGTCACTGGATTGACTAAGTGACTTTAGATGTGTTGTTTGATTTCCTCTTTGTTTCCTCATCAGTAAAAATGGGTCTTAAATCTCAGTTGGTAGCCTTGGATGGTGAATAAGTGAGGTACAGTGTAACCAAAAAGTAAAAGAAGATTCCCTGTGGTGTGTGATCTGAGCTGAGTCAGTATGAATTAAACAAAAGATTTAGCAAAACCAAGCAGGAGCAAATGAGGTGATGGTGCCATCTGCTGCTTTGTATTACACATTTCAAGGCAAGTTAGAGTTAGTGAATCTGTATTATTCACTTGTGAGTAAAACCAAAGAATTTTTGCAGCTCGGACCTGATTCATGATCAAAACATGACTTCATTCTGCATGAAGTCATCTCTATTTCTTCATTCCTAAGAAATTGTGATTGTTGGGAGTTATTCTATTGAGAGCAGCCATTGGATCCCCTGAATAATTTCCACAAGTTGGCCATCTGTATATCTTCTTTGGAGAAATGTCTATTCAGGTCCATTGCCCATTTTTCAATTGGGTTGTTGGCTTTTTTGCTGTTGAGTTGTATAAGTTGTTTGTATATATTAGAGATTAAGCCCTTGTCAGTTGCATCATTTGAAACTATTTTCTCCCATTCTATAAGTTGTCTTTTTGTATTTTTGGTTTTTTTATGGTTTCCTTTGCTGTGCAAAACTTGTCAGTTTGATTAGGTCCCATTGGTTTATTTTTGATTTTATTTCTGATGCTTTGGGAGACTGATGTGAGAAAACATTTGTAAGATTGATGTCAGAGAATGTTTTGCGTATGTTATCTTCCAGGAGTTTGATGGTGTCTTGTCTTATATTTAAGTCTTTAAACCATTTTTTTGGTGGGGGGGGAGCACCTGTGGCATGTGGAGATTCCCAGGTTAGGGGCCTAATCCGAGCTGTAGCCACTGGCCTACGCCAAAGACACAGCAATGCCAGATCCGAGCTGTGTCTGCGACCTACACCACAGCTCATAGCAACACCAGATCCTTAACCCACTGAGTGAGGCCAGGGATCAAACCCACAATCTCATTGTTCCTAGTTGGATTTGTTAACCACTGAGCCATGATGGGAACTCCCTTTAAGCCATTTTGAGTTTATTTTCGTGCATGGTGTGAGGGTGTGTTCTAGTTTCATTGAGTTGTATGCAGCTGTCCAGGTTTCCCAGCAATACTTGCTGAAAAGACTGTCTTTTTCCCATTTTACGTTCTTGCCTCCTTTGTCAAAGATTAATTGACCATAGGTGTCTTGGTTTCTTTCTAGGTTCTCTATTCTGTTCCATTGGTCTGCATGTCTGTTGTGGTACCGGTACCACACTGTCTTGATGACTGTGTCTTTGTAATATTTCCTGAAGTCTGGGAGAGCTATGCTTCCTGCTTAATTTTTGTTCCCCAGGATTGCTTTGGCAATTCTGGGTCTTTTGTGGGTCCATATAAATTTTTGGATTGTTTGTTGTAGTTCTGTGAAGAATGTCACGGATAATTTGATAGGGATTGGATTGAATCTGTAGATAGCTTTGGGTAGTATGGCCATTTTTATAAGATATACAGATGGCCAACAAGCACATGAAAAAATGCTCAACATCACTCATTATTAGAAAAATGCAAATCAAAACTACCATGAGGTACCACCTCACACCAGTCAGAATGGCCTTCATTAATAAGTCCACAAATTACAAATGCTGGAGAGGGTGTGGAGAAAAGAGGACCCTACTGCACTATTGATGGGAATGTAAGTTGATACATCTGCTATGGAAAATAGTATGGAGATTCCTTAGAAAACTATATATAGAATTACCATATGAGCCAGCAATCCCACTCTTGGGCATATATCCAGACAAACCTTTCCTTGAAAAAGATACATGCACCCCACATGTTCATTGCAGCACTACTCACAATAGCCAAGACATGGAAACAACCTAAATGTCCATCAACAGATGATTGGATTAGGAAGATGTGTTATATATACGCAATGGAATACTACTCTGCCATAAAAAAGAATAAAATAACGTCATTTGCAGCAACATGGATGGAACTAGAGACTCTCATACTGAGTGAAGTAAGTCAGAAAGAGAAAGACAAATACCATATGCTATCACTTATATCTGGAATCTAACATATGGCACAAATGAAACTTTCCACAGAAAAGAAAAACATGGACTTGGAGAATAGACTTGTGGTTGCCAAGGGGGAGGAGGATGGATTGGGATGGATTGGGAACTTGAGGTTAATAGATGTAGACTATTGCCTTTGGAATGGATAGGCAATGAGATCCTGCTGGAGAACTATGTCTAGTCACTTGTGAAGGAGCATGATAATGTGAGAAAAAAGATTGTATACTTGTATGTGTAACTGGCTCACCATGCTGTACAGTAGAAAATTGACAGAACAATGAAAATAAAAATGAAAATAAAAAAAATTTCTACATGCATTTACTGTATTTAAAATTTTTAATGTCTTCCAATGTTTTACAAGTTCCTAAAGGACAGGAGACTTTTGTTCACTACAAATTCCCAGCATCTAGAATAGTGCTTCACATATTAAATAAATGAATGAAATTGTAAATATGTACCAATTTTTAATTTGTTTATTTTCTTCCTATGCACTAGATAGTAAGCACCCTGAGAATATGCTTTCTATGTATTAATTACAGCCTACTCTGTTGGCACTAGAGAAAGAAGGCATTTAAGAAAGTTGTAGAATGAATTTGGTAAAAAAAAAAGTGAAAAGAGCTTCTAATCCACATCTCTTTGTTACAGCAAATTAGAATAATTGATGAAAGCAAAATATCTTAATATAGAATTATTTTGATATTTAGGTTACTGATGTACATAAGCAAGTATTTTAAAATTATATATTAGACTTCATCATGTTCATCTGCTAACCCCAGATTCCCACTCCATCCCACTCCTTCCCTCTATCCCCTGGGAAACACAAGTCTATCATACATGTCCATGATCTTTTTTGTTTTGTAGATAGATCATTTGTTCTATATTTTAGACTCCAGTGTAAGTGATATGGTGTCTGTCTTTAGCCTTCTGACTTACTTCACTCAATATGAGTTTCTAGTCCCATCCATGTTGCTGCAAATGGCATTATTTTGTCATTTTTACGGCTGAGTAGTACTCCATTGTACTGCATCTTCCTAATCCATTCATACTTCAATGGGCATTAAGTTGTTTTCATGTCTGGCTATTGTGAATTGCCCTGCGATGAACATACAGGTGCATGTATCTTTCTCAAGACAAGTTTTGTTCATATGCCTAAGAGTGGGATTGCTGGGTCATACGGTAGTTCTATATATAGTTTTCTGAGCTATTTCCATACTATTTTCCATAGTGGTTGTACCAATTTACATTCCCACCAACAGTGTAGGAGGATTCTCTTTTCTCCACACCCTCTCCAGCATTTGTTATTTGTTGACTTGTTAATGATAGCCACTCTAACTGGTGTGTGGTTGTACCTCACTGTAGTTTGATTTGTATTTTTCTAATAATTAGTGATTTTGAACATTTTTTCATGTACCTGCTGGCCATCTGTATATCTTCTTTGGTGAAATATCTTTTTAGTTCTTCTGCCCATGTTTTCAATTGGGTTGTTTGTTTGTTTGTTTGTTTTTGTTGAGTTGTATGAGTTGTTTTTATATTTTGGAGATTAAACCTTTGTCAATTGAGTCATTTGCAAAAATTTTCTCCCATTTTCTGGGTTGTCTTTTCTTTTTTTAATGGTTTCCTTTGCTGTGCAGAAGCTTCTGAATTTAACTAGGTCCCATTGGTTTATTTGTGTTTTAATTGTCTTTATTCCAGGAGGTGGATCAAATAAGATGTTGCTGTGATTTATGTCAAATTCCATTCTGCCTATGTTTCCTCTAGGAGTTTCATAGTGTCTGGCCATACATTTAGGTCTTTAATCCATTATGAGTTTATTTTTGTGTATGGTGTTAGACCATGTTCTAATTTCATTCTCTTACATGCAGCTGTCCAGTTTTCCCAGCACCATTTATTGAAGACACTATTTTTTCCTCCACTGTATGTTCTTGCTTCCTTTGTCATAGATTTATTGACCATAGGTGTTTGAGTTTACTTCTGGGCTTTCAATCCTGTTTCATTAATTTACTTTTCTGTTTTCGTACCAGTACCATACCATCTTGATGACTGTAGTTTTGTAGTAGAGCCTGAAGTCAGGGAGCCTGATTCCTCCAGTTTCATTTTTTCTTTCAATATTTCTTTGGCTATTCAAGGTTTTTTTGTGTTTCCATACAAATTTTAAAATATTTTGTTCTAGTTCTATAAAGAATATAATTCGTAACTTAATAGGGATGACACTGAATCTGTGGATTGTCTTAGGTAGTATTGTCATTTTTTACTATATTGATTCTTCCAATCCAAGAGCATGATATATTTTTCCATCTATTTGTGTCTTCTTTGATTTCTGTCATCAGTGTCTTACAGTTTTCAGAGTATAGGTCTTTTGTCTCTTTAAGTAGGTTTATTCCCAGGTATTTTATTATTTTGATGCAATATAAATGGGGTTGTTTCCCTGATTTCTCCTTCTGATCTTTCATTGTTAGTATATAGCATTGCAATTGATTTCAATGTATTAATTTTGTATCCTGTGACTTTACCAAATTCATCGATGAGCTCTAATAGTTTTCTTATAGTGTCTTTAGGATTTTCTAGGTATGGAATCATGTCATCTGCAAGCAATGAGTTTTGTTTCTTCTTTTCCAATATGGATTCCTTTTATTTCTTTTCTTCTCTGACGGCCATGGCTAGGACTTCAAAAACTATGTTGAATAACATTGATGAAAGAGGACATCCTTGTCTTGTTCCTGATCTTGGTGGAAATGCTTTCAGTTTTTCGCCATTGAGAATGATGTTACCTGTGGATTTGTCATACATGGCTTTTGTTATATTGAGGTAGTTCCCTTCTAGGCCCACTCTCTGGAGAATTTTTATCAGAATGGGTGCTGAATTTTGTCAAAGGGTTTCTCTGCATCTATTGAAATGATCATATGGTTTTTATTTTTCAGTTTGTTAATGTGGTTATCACATTGATAGATTTGCTGATATTGAAGAATTCTTGCATCCCTGGGATAAATCCTACTTGATCATGTTGTATGATCTTTTTAATGTATATTTGTATGTGGTTTGCTAATATTTTGTTAGGTAAAAGAATTTGTGTGTGAGTGTGTATACACACACACACACACACACACACACACACACATATATATATATATAGACTGGGTCACTTTGCTGTACAGCAGAAATTGACAAAACATTGTAAATCAATCATAATAAAAAATCTTAAATATATAAGGCATCCTGTTTCATTTCCAATATATACAGCACAATGCTTAATAAGATAGAAATAATACTTAGGAGAAAGTTATTTATTTAAATTTTTAATGTTTGGGGTTTATGGTAAGTAAGTAAAAGACTCACACCAGTCAGATGGACCATCATTAAAAAGTCTACAAATAGGAGTTCCTGTTGTGGCTCAGCAGGTAACAAACCTGACTGGCATCTGTGAGGAAGCAGGTTTGATCCCTGGTCTAGTTCGATGGGTCAAGGATCCACGTTGCTGTGAGCTGTGGTGTAGGTTGCAGACGCGGCTTGGATCTCATGTTGCTGTGGCCCTGGCATCGGCTGGAGGCTACAGCTCCAATTGGACCCCTAGCCTTCTAACCTCCATATGCCATGGGTGCAGCCCTAAAAAGACAGAAAGACAAAAAAAAAAAAAAGTCTACAAATAACAAATGCTGTTTGTTAGGAGAGGGTGTAGAGAAAAGGGAACTCTCCTACACTGCCGGTGGGAGTGTAAGTTAATGCAACCACTATGAAAAACAGTATGGAGTTTCCTCAGAAAATTAAAAATAGAATTAACCATGTGATCAAGCAATCACACCCCTGGGCATAAACCCAGAAAAACAATGATTCAAAGGGATATATGCACTCCAGTGTTCATCGCAGCACTATTCATAGTAGCCAAGACTTGGGAACAATCTGAATGTACATCAACAGATGAATGTATTAAAAAGATCTGGTACATATACACAATGGAATACAAATCAGCCATTAAAAAAAATGAAATAATCCCATTTTCAGCAACATGGATGGAACTACTGATTTTCATAATAAGTGTATTAAGTCAGAAAGAGAAAGGCAAATGCCATGTGATATCACTTATATGTAGAATCTAGAATATGGTACAAGTGAACCTATCTACCAAACAGAAACAGACCCATAGACAAAGAGAACAAACTTGTGGATGCCAAAGCAGGGGAAGGGGAAGTAAAAGAATGGACTGGGAGTTTGAGATTAGTAGATGCAAACTATTATATTTAGAATGGATAGATAACAAGAGCCTACTTTATAGCATAGGGAACTGTATCCAATTCCTGGGATAAACCATAATGGAAATATATATATATATATATATATATATATATATATATATATATTCAAACTAAGCCACTTAGCTATACAACAGAAATTAGCACAGCATTGTATATCAAGTATACTTTAAAATATAACCTGGACAGGTTAAAAAAAAAAAGAGACATAGTGCTGTATAAGCATAACCCAGAAAAGAGCTTAGCAGACACAGATGATGTGATGTTTTATGAATATATTTGGGTAGATTCCAGCTGTCAGTTGTATAGGATGTTTTACTAAACCTGAATTATTTATGTTACTATTGGATTGTTTATTCTCTAAGAGTAGAATTATAAATTATCTGTCAACTGTGCTCTTAATGCAGTAAAAGAATTAGGGAAAAGTGAGGCATGTGACTGTTTGCTGGAGTATAACATGGACCATTAAGTTTTAAATGGGTCCTACCAAGGGCCAATTCAATAATTTTCAAAGCCACTGAGATTTTCTTAGAGTCCAGGTACAAGCCAAGTGCCTCATAGTCCTACTTAAAAGTCTGAGGTTCCCAACTGTGCAAATGCTCAGGACCACTTACTTCTCTCTCATTTTAAAAATTTACTCCCAGGAAAAGAGGGGTCCATTAATTTCCTGGCTTATGGCATCCTTCACCTTGCACATCACCTGGATGAAGATGACTGATGGAGAATCAGAGGTTGAGAGGATTTGGGAAGTAAATGTAGGTGGAAAGAGGGTACATTTGTAGACATTAAGGTTTAAGGATCAGATGTTTAAAATTTTCTCATTTTACTTGCTGAGGTTTAAACACTTGAACAGTAGATTCAGGAAAGTATACTTATTCTTCTCATGTTTCCCAATCAGAAGAGTCTAAGTCAGTGAAATACTCTGAGGTAACTCAATATTTGGAGAAATATTCACATATATACCATCAATTCCCACACTGACCCAAATGTCCTCCAAGTCCTAATAAACTCAGACTGTCTTTATAGAGAAACTAAAGAAATGCTGAAAAATGCTTTTTATAGTTCAGGAAACAAATGTCAAGTCAGGGTACGTTCCACAGCACATTATTTCAGCAATAACAAGAACAATAAAAAAGATTTCTAAGCAATGTTTACAAACGCATTTGAACTAAGTTAAGAAGGCTTTTAAGTGATTTGGGCAATCTGCTGTAAGGATTAGGAACCTACTATCAACACCAGAAACACTTGTAGGACCCTATAAAGGCAGGAAAAAAATGAACCAATAGTTTAAATAGTTACCATTTCTCGAAATTCAGTCAAACCTAGGGATTATGTGAATTATTATATAATTATTATCCCATTAAATCGTCAAGTAACTTTGAGCTGCTAGATATGACATGAAGGTCTATGAGGTACTAGTGTTATTTCTACCTCATGAAAGTCTATGAGGTACTAGTGTTATTTCCTATCTATCTTTAAGGAAATAAAGATAATAGATGTTAGGTAAATTTCCTTAGGTTAACAGAGGTGGTAACTCAGTCCAAATTCAGAGTACATTCCTCTAATGACAAATAAACATGGCATAAACAGGAATTTATTTATATCAAGGGTCAGCAAACTTTTTCAGTAAAGGATGAGAGAATAAGATTTCAGACTGTGGATCACTGATAGTCTCTGTTGCATGTTTGTTTTAACAACACCTCAAAAATGTAAAACAGGAATTCCTGCTATGGTGCAGTGGGTTAAGAGTCTGATTGCAGTGGCTTGGGTCACTGCAGAGGCACAGGTTCCATTCCCTGCCAGTGCAGTGGATTAAAGGATCTGGCATTGCCACAGCTTCAGTTCAGGTCACAGCTGTGGCTTGGATGCGATCCCTGGCCAAGGAACTTCCATATGCTGTGGGTGCTACTGTAAAAAAAATACTAACAAAAAATAAGATATAAAAATCACGGGAGTTCCTGTTGTGGTGAGCAGAAACAATCTGACTAGTATCCGTGAGGACATGAGTTCGATCCCTGGCCTCACTCAGTGGGTTAAGTTCATCCTGCATTGCCATGAGCTGTGGTATAGGTCACAGATGCAGCTTGGTTCCCACGTTGCTGTGGCTGTGTTGTAGGCTGACAGCTGCATCTCCCATGCAATCCTTAGCCTGGGAACTTCCATATGCTGTGGGTGCAGTCCTAAAAAGCAAAATAAATAAATAAAATTGAAAAAAAAATAAGTCTAAGTCTTAGCCTTCAGGACATACATAAATAGGTGGCAAGCCATGGCTGTAAGTTGTAGCCGTAATTTAAATAATAACAAATAAAAGAATATTTATGTGCTTGGGAGCCAGAAGCAGGATAAACTGAAATACATCCCCAAGATAGATCATATTAGGGCAATCGCCTCCAAATCGAAGCTTGGGGAAGACAAGTTGCCAATGTCTGGATGAAATGGAAACAGAAATAGTGCAAGTGACTAATTGATGACTCATAGGCACTGTCAGCTTGGCAAAAGAAGATAACCCTGTCATCAGCTTTGAAATTTCTCTGCCAGACACAGAGGCAAGAAATGCACCTTCCAGTCTTGACAGGAATTTTTTTCCAGGGACCTTTTCAGTTCAGCATGTTTTGTTCAGAGATATCAGTAGCTCCGACAGAGAGAGAAGCAAAATCCTTCTCTTGGACATTTGCTTAAAACCAAGATGGAGTAAAAAGAACTAGATTTACCTTCTAACCTGATACAAACAAGTAAACAAAAACAAGAAAAAAAAGGCATGAATCATTAACTTTCAAAACACTGGATGTCAGACAATAAAGGACAATGCCCCATGACAGATGGAAAGTAAACAACATAAGCACCACGGTTGCCCCAGCTTATCCTGTTTGTACAGAGCTTACAGGCCAAGTGCAGCAAAGGAGAAGTGAAGGGATTACTGGAAAACCCCTGAATTGAGAAAGACAATGTTAGCCGGAGTTCAGCACAGAGAACAAGAGAAAGGCAAGCTGCAAAGAGAGAAAAACCCAGAGACCTACAGAGGAGCTTCTGCAGATCAGAGTATGAGTGTGAGGGAATTACCCAAGCGACTGAAGAAAACAACATTAAAAATAAATAAAGGGAAATAAACCCAGGTTCGCACAAGGCAGGAAACAGTGTCTTTTCCCAACAGCAAGATTAGTAAAGATCATAGTTCCATAGTTCATGGGGTGTTGGGTAGAATATTCAGAAAATATTTGCTTCATAATGGAGACTAATTAACTCCAGACAAAATTTTTCGGTACTGCCTGATAATCATAAAAGCAATACCCAGGGGGCATTACACAGCTTCTGTATAACTTAAATCACTCTCATAATAAAATTCAGGAATATTTATAGGAACAAAAATATCTGGCATTGACCTAATATAATACATTAAGTCAATTATACAGAAGATCCTTGAATGACACAGGTTTGAAATGCGTGGATCCACACATACATGGATTTTTTTTTTTCACTAAATCCATACTACAGTATTATACAATTTGCATTTGGAACCAAGTTTACAGAGGGCTGACTGAAAATTTATACAAGGATATTTGGCTGCATGAAAGGCTGGTGTCCCTAACCCCCACACCATTCAAAGGGCCAGTAGATACATATTATTGCATTTAGAATGGATCAACAATGATGTCTTACTCTGTAGCACAGGGAACTCTATCCAATCTCCTGGGATAGACAATGCTGGAAAAAAATAGTTTAAAAAGAATATATACATATGTGTGTGTGTGTGTATGTAACTGAATCACTTTGCAGTATAGCAGAAATTAGGACGTTGTAAATCAATCGTACTTTAAGTAAAACATTTTTAAAAGATACTAACACTTGGAAAAGAAGAATCAACTGTACCCCATTACAAAATAAAATTATAAAAAACGACTCAGTTGTTAGAAATAGAAGTCACCGCTATTAAAATAGTTAATATGCTCATAAAATGTTCATATATTTAAAAAACCACATAGAGACATGTAAGGCTTAAGATGTTTATTTTTAACTTCTAAAGATGAGAACTACAATGTGTAAGACAAAAAAATACACTGTATGATATTAATGATAGATACTCAGTAGAAGAGATTCATGCTTTTGATGATAGAACGATAGAAACTACCAAAAATGAAACACTGAGAAAAAATAGTTTTTAAAAAGAAAGGAAGGAACTAGGGAAGGTAGGGAAGCAGAGAAGGAAGAAAGCAGGAAAGAAAGAAGCATTAGGGCACTGTGGGATAATTTCTGGTAGCCGATTATGTATATAACCAGAGTCCCTGAGCAGTGTGTGTGTGTGTGTGTGTGTGTGTGTGTGTGTGTGTAGGGGTAAGAGGGTTGTTCTGGGGTGGAGAGGGTAGAAAAAAATTTTAAGACATCAAAGCTTAGTAGCTTAAAAATTTCCAAACTTGGAGTTCCCATCATGGCTCAGCTTTAATGAATCCAACTAGAATCCATGAGGATTCGGTTTCAATCCCTGGCCCTGCTCAATGGGTTAAGGATCCAGCATTGCCCTGAGTTATGGTGTAGGTTGGAGATGCAGCTTGGATCCCATGTTGCTGTGGCTCTGGCGTAGGCTGGCAGCTGTAGCTCCAATGAGAACGCTGGTCTGGGAACTTTCATATGCTGCAGGTGAGGGCCTAAAAAGCCAAAAAAAAAAAAAAAAAAAAAGAAAGAAAAGCAAAAGCAGAAAGGTTTCCTCACAAGCTGAACTTTACTATAGGAAATGATAAAGGAAGTCCTTTAAGAAGCATAAAAAAAATATCAAATAATGGTAATGTGGATCTAAAAAATGGATGAAGAGCACCAGGACTGGTAACTACATGGGTAAATATGTAAGATATTCTCCCTTATTATTTAAATATTTTTAAAAGATGATTTACTATTTAAAAAAAATGACAACTCTGCATTTTGGTGTTTATGACAAATATAAAAATAAAACATATGGCAACAGGGAAGTCTGGGAGAAAATACATGGAAGTATACTGTTCTAAGACTCCATCCCTAGACATGAAATTGTATAGTATCACTTCAAGGTAGACTGCAATAAGTTGCGATGTATATATAAATCCTGAAACAACTGCTAAAATAACAAGACAAAGAGCAATAGCTAATAAGCCAGCAGGAGGTAAAATGTTATAGTAAGTAATATATAATTAATACAAAAGAAGGCAAGAAAAGAGAAAAAGGCAACAGTAAGGAGTTCAAACAGGTTGAAAGGAAATACAAAAATGACAGACTTTAATTATATCAAAATATCATTAAATGTAAATAGTTTAAACACAAAAACAAAAAACAAATTGTCAAAGGATACAAAATAGCAAGACTCAACTACATGTCACTGATATCTCTGAAAAACATTTTGAGCTGAAAGGGTCCTTAGAAAAAAAAATTCTTGTCAAGACTGGAAGGTGCCTTTCTTACCTCTGTCTGGTAGAGAAATTTCAAAGCTGATGACAGGGCTATCTTCTTTTGCCAAGCTGACAGTGCCTATGAGTCATTTTTTGGGTCGCTGCAGAGGCGCAGTTTTCATCTCCTGCCAATGCAGTGTGTTAAAGCATCTGGCATTGCCACAACTTCAGCGCAGGTCATAGCTGAGGCTCAGATTCAGTCCCTGGCCAGGGAACTTCCATATGCTGTGGCTGTTACCAGTACAAAATGATACTGAAAAGAAAAGAAAATGAAAAAATCAGTCTTAGCTTTTAGGACATACATAAATAGGTGGCAGGCCGTGGCTTGTGTTTGTAGCCCTCACTTAAAGAATAGAAAGGATAAGAATATTTATGTGCTTGGAAGCCAGAGGCAGGATAAACTGAAATACATCCCCAAGATAGATCAGATTAGGGCAATTGCTTCCAAATCTAAGCTTGAGAAAGACAAAAGACAAGTTGCCAATGTCTGGAGAATTAGAAACAGATAGTAAAAGTGACTGAGCAATGACAAAAAAACTGGTTAAATGGAAGAGGATAGAAAAAGATATACCGTGTTAAATTAATCAGAGAAAAATGAGTGCCTTATTAATTTCACTGAAATAAATTTCAGACTGAACATTATTAACAGAGATGAAGTTCATTTCATGATGACATAAAGGTTAATTCATCAAGAGGGACTAACAATCCGTAATATTTTGCCTCCACTATCAAAACTTTAAAGTCTATAGAGCAAAAACTGATAGAGCTTCAAGAGAAACAGACAAAGCCATAATTATAGTCAAAAGTTTAGGTACTTCTCTTTCAATAATTGACAAGGTAATAGATCCCCCCCCCCAAAAAAAATCGGCAATGATAAGTAGAGTTGAATTTAGTTATCAACCACTTTCATCTGATGTATATTTTTAGAGCATCTCACCCAACAACAGCAGAATATACATTCTTTCTTATGTTCACAAGAAAAATTTACTGACAGGTCTCAATTAATTTAAAAAGTTCAAGTCATAGAAAGCATGTTTTCTGCCCACAAAAGAATTAAATTGGAAACCTATAGCCTAATGATCTCTGGAAAATCCCAAAACATTTGGTAACTAAATAAAACACTTCTAAATAACCAAAGGACAAAAGAAGAAATTAAAAGAGAAATTAGAAAGTATTTTGAACTGAGTGAATATGAAAAAATATACATATATTATTGTTGCATACCACTAAAGCAGTGCTTAAGGGGAACTATATAACACTATATGGCTACACTTGAAAAAAACTCACATCAATTCCCTCAGCGTCTATCTAAAGAAAGTAGAAAAAGTAGAAAAAGAAAAGTAAATTAGCTCCCCTCTTCATGATTACATATGTAGAAAACCCAATGAAATACACACACACACACACAAGTACATATGCATATGCAAGATCAAAATATTTGTATTTTAAAATATTTCTCATGTTTAAATAACATTATTTTTTTGAAACTTTAACCTTGATTGATCTTTAGCCTGAGAACTTAAAATACCACAAAAATTTACTAATCTGTAGATAGTATGAGACTTAGGATGTATTTCTTTAAGTTTGTATTGGTTTCCTTAAATGTAATCTTCAAATAATTTTTATGTAATGTTATCCATCTTTCTTTTTTGTCAGTATGTACACGGAGTATATGGAATGATAGGTCAGTGGCAACCTGCTGTATTGCACAGAGAATTCTACACGATACTCTGTGATAATCTATGGGGGAAAAGAATCTGAAAGACAGTGGATGTTTGTACATGTATAACTGAGTCACTTTGTTGTACAGCAGAAATTATCACAACCTTGTAAATCAACTATATTTGAATAAAACTTTAAAAAAACTAAAAAAATATATTTTCAAAAAAATTTTTAAAAAGAGAAAAGCAAATTCAAACTTAAGTAGAAGAAATAAATAATACCAATTGGAGAAGAGATTATTAAAATATAAAATAAAAAGTAATAGACTTTACTTTTTATAAACAAGTAATTTCAATGAAACAAAAAAGATCTTCAAAGAGAAAAATGAAATTTTTCTTCTAAACCTACAGCCAAGCTGATTTTTCTTAAAAAAGGAGAAGAGACAAATTAACAATGCCAGGAAGGGGAGAGGTAGCATCATTAGAGATTCTAGAGATATTAAAATGATAATAAGAAATAGAAAGAAAAATCTTGGGCCAAAAAATTAAGCAACTTAGGTGAAATGGACAAATTCCTTGAAAGACGCCAGATGTCAAAGCTCACTCAAGAATAAATCATTTAGGGGAGTTCCCTGTGGTCTAGTGGTTAGGACTTGGCACTTTCACCATTCCAGCCTGGGTTCAATCTCTGGTCTGGGAACTGAGATCCCACTTCAAGCCCTGCAAGCTGTGCCCCCCCCCCAAAAGAAGAAATAATTTGACTAGCACTGCACCTATTAAAGAAACTGACTTTTTAACAGCAGTTTAAAATCTTACAGCAATGAAAACTCCATGGCAAGATGACTTCGATGGCAGACTGTTTCAAGCATTTAATGAATAAACAGTATAATTCTACACAAAATCTTCCAGAAAAGGAGTACCTCTCTGAAACCTAAACCAGACAAAGCTATTACAGGAAAAGAAATTTCATCTATGAAAAAGATACATTTAACACCCTACTTAATGGTATAACACTGAATGACTTTTTCCCAAGATCAAGAACAAAATAAGGATATGCCCTCTCACCATTTTTATTCAACATAGTGCTGGAGTATATAAAATATACTGCATAGCCTATAAAATCAGACAGGGAAAGGAAATAAAAATCATCCAGAAAGGAACAAATATCCTTATTTGCAGATGACATGATTACGTATGCAGAAAACCCAATGAAATACACACACACACACACACACACTCACACACACAAACACAAACTTACTGGAAGAAATGATTGAGTTTATCAAACTTCAGGATATAAGATTAATATAAAAAAATTTTATTATAATTCTGTATATTAGCCAAGGACTTTGGAAATAAAAATTATAAATGTTTACATTTGTCTACAATAGCATAAAATATAAAATACATGGTGATTAACAAAATATGTGAAACATCTATACAGAGAAAATGACAAAACATTACTAATGAAAATAAGAGATACCTAAGTAAATGGAGAATATGCATCATTCATGAGTTGAACAAAACAATATTTTTAAGAATTCAATTTTTTCCCCAATTTATCTATAGATTCAATGCAATCACATTTAAAATTTCAAAAGGCTTTTTAGAAACTGACAAGCCAATTCAGAAATTAAGATGGAAATAGAAAGACATAGATGAGCCAAAACAACTCTGAAAAAGAATAATGTTGAAGAACGATCACTATATGATTTCAAGATGCATTATAAAACCACAAAATTCAAACGATCTTGCAGCACTATTTGTAAGAGCCAAGACATGGAAGCAACCTAAATGTCCATCAAATCAGGAATGGATAAAGAAGATGTCATACATATTTACAATGGAATATCACTCAACCATGAAAGAGAATGAAATAATGCCATTTGTAGCAACATGGATTGACCTAGAAATTATCATACTAGGTGAAGTAAATCAGAGAAAGACAAATATCATATATCACTTATACATGGAATCTTTTAAAAAGATGCAAATGAATTTATTACAAAATAGAAACAGACTCACAAATTTTGAAAACAAACATATGATTACCAAAGAGGACAGGCTGGGGGAAGGGGGGCCTGGGGGTTTGGGACTATCATATGCACACTATTGTATATGAAAAGAACGGTGAAAAGGGACCTGATGTATAGCATAGGAAACTACCTATTCTGTGATAACCTACAAGGAAAAGAATCTGAAAAAGAATGGATGTATGTGTACTTGTATAACTGAATCACTTTGTTGTACAGAAGAAATTCTCGCAACATTGTAAATCAACTATATTTCAATAAAACTTTTAAAAATGGGAAAAAAATAACATGGTGGTGCTGTAACAAAGAATATAGAATAGATCAAGGAAACAGAAGAGAGAGTTCAGAAACAGACCCAGGCATGTATCAATAATTGTTGACAAAAGTGCAAAGACAGCCATAGTGAAAAAAATAATGCACTGTTCAACAAATATTGTGAAAACAGTTGAGTAGCCAAGTGGGGGAATAAAAACACTTCGATACATCCAAACACGGCTTATGGATTAACCCAAAATAAATTATACGTTTCTATGTAAAATCAGAAACTATAAAATGCCTAGGAGAAACCAAAGGAGAAAAAATTTTACGACCTTGCATTAAGCAACACGTTCTTAGAAATAATAGAAACAGGAAATGGACTTCACTGATGGCAGGCAGGGGGCTTGGGACACGCTAGGGAACACAGAGAGAAAGGGATAGAAGTAAAACTATTGATAACCAAGCTGTCAGGTAGCTGAGGCCCAGTCTCTGCTAAGGAGTTCTGCACTCATCGAGCAACAGGCAGTTGTCACGGCTTTCATGGTTTGCACTTAAGTGACCAAGTATAGCTTAAATTCCAGAAAAGAATCCAAAGATCTTCTCCTTTTCTTCCAAAGCTTTCAAATTCACTGTGCTCTCAAGAGATTCGCCCTCTTCTGACATATACTGAATGCAGTTAAAATGCAGTTTTCAGCAAAAACAACTCCCCTGTGTATATACGCACAGGTGCCTGAAGGATACATTTGGGAAGCAGCTCCCTGGAGTCTAAACCTGCAGGGGGAGAGAAAAGAAAAATAGATATATCACTACCTTGGGTCAGGCACTTGGCCTTGTCTTAAAGCTTCAAATCAGTAATAAATGTAAGAAGGAAAACTCAAGAGAAGGTCTGAATGAGTCGAGGGGCAAGCCTCTGCATGAGAGGGCTGAGGAGAGAGATTCAGAAATTTCCCAGGGTTCTTTCCAGCAAGAAGAGGACACTCTGCGGAATGCGGCAGTAACTTCACCAGCAGATTAGGAAAAGAATAGGAAACTTACAAGTGGGGCATCAAAGGAGTACCGTCCTCCCAGAGCCATGAGTTGTTGGGTTTCCTCAGAGATAACCCCATCCAGAATGGGAAACTGGAATGGGCGATGGTTTTCTGGATGAATTCCTGTAGGGAGGAACATTTCTGAATTGATCAAAGAGTTGATGTGAACTTCTTAGATTAGATTCACGAAACTACAGAACAAAAGGGATCTTTGCCATCTTCTGGATGGTTTTATAGACATGCCTGCTGGAGCCTAGAGACCCACCATACCCTGTCCATCCAAGGACATGCATGTAATCAGTGGCCAGGTCAGACTAAAAAACAGGTACCTATTCTGCTTCTCGAACAAATGCTCTTCCACCAAGGGCCTAGATCTGACTTATTTCCCTATAAGCCAATATTTCAGCCCAACACACATGCATAAAAACTCACCAGATCGTCTGTGCTATTAATCTTCAGCAGTTGGGCATCCAAAGACAAGCAGTTCTCCCGGCTTTTTTCCCAACTAAATGGGCCAGAGGAAAATTTGTAACAGTTTTCTTCATGCCAGAGCCAGTCTTGGGGACAAGGACCTAGGAAGTGTTACATACCTAATTAGTCAGTTATGCCTGAGTTAAAGTACTTCTACAATCCTTAAATCAGTGCACCCCTCAGGACTCTCATAGACATACCATCTCTTCCTAATTAGAATTATACCCAAACTCTGCAAATGATTAAGTAACCTAGAATCTTTATGGCTCCGTTTTGTTTTGTTTTTGTTTTTGTTTTTGTTTTTTGAGAAAGAGAAATGAAGCATTCTGATTTTAGAAAATAAATTAAAAAGTGAGGCTGTTAAAAAGCAAGGCTTGAGCTGGGATATAATTTTAGAATCTGATCTATTTTTTAAAATTATGTTTAGAATTATGGAAGTGAGAAAGTTGGGGCATGAATATTTAATGGCTATACTGCTTCCAAAAATATACACATATATTTGAAAACTTCAGGTTTTTGAATAATGGATTTAAACCTAAATGCTGGAGTTCCCATCGTGGTACAGTGGTTAATGAATCTGACTAGGAACTATGAGGTTGCAGGTTCAATCCCTGACCTTGCTTGGTGGGTTAAGGATCCAGCATTGCCCTGAGCTGTGGTGTAGGTCGCAGACGTGGCTCGGATCTGACGTTGCTGTGGCTGTGGCATAGGCCAGAGGCTACAGCTCCATTTGGACCCCTAGCCTGGGAACCTCCATATGCCACGGGTGCAGCCCTAGAAAAGACAAAAAGACAAAACAAAACAAAAAAAATTAAAAATTAAAAAATAAATAAACTAAGATGCTCCTGTGCCTCCTAATTCTGGACATGCAGCCCTTTGTGGCTTATTTATTTATTTGTTTGTTTGTTTATTTTTGATTTTTAGGGCCTTACCTGCATATGGAGTGCCCAAGCCAGGAATCAAATCAGAGCCACAGCTGCCGGCCTATGCCACAGCCATAGCAATGCAGGATCTGAGCAGTGTCTGTGATCTACACCCCAGCTCATGGCAACACCAGATCTTTAACCCACTGAGTGGGGCCAGGGATCAAACCCACATCCTCATGGATACTAGTCGGGTTTGTAACCCAGTGAGCCACAACAGGAGTTCCCTAGGTGGCTGTTGAGTACTTAAACTGTGGCTGGTTCACATTAAGAAGTGCTGTAAGGATAAAACAATACACACCAGTTTTGAAAAACTTAGTACGAATAAAAAGATTCTAAAAATGCCATTAATAATATTTATACTGATTTGAGTTGAAATACTCTTTCAATTATATTGGGTTAAATAAAATATGTCACTAAAATTAATTGCATCTGTTTCTTTTCCATTGTTTAACGTGGTTACTAGAAAATTTAATGCTGCATATTTGGTATATACTGTATTTCTTTTGGACAGAGCTATTCTAAGGAGAACAATAAATGGATGCAAAGTATGCATCTCAATTTCAATAAGATTTCACAACGCAGGGGGAAGTTTTCAGAAGAAAAATCCTAGGGAGTACAAAAAACTCAACTCAGGGCTTAGGCAAAAGGCAAAATATGGCAACGTCTACGTATTTACAGTTACAGTAAACAACCCCGAAATCTTCCTCTTCCTCCCCCTCCTTTTCCTCCTCCTCTTTCTTCTCCCCTCCATCATCATTAGTCTCTTCTGTGTGTTACTAATGCTTGGAATCTCTCTAATGGGGAACAAAGCCCTTTGTTCTACAAAAATTAAAATCCTTGAGAAAGGCAACATTTTAATTTCACGTTTCATTCTGGCATAAAGCCATTAGATAATTTTACAAGAATAGGCTTTATCAGAGAGGACGAGGTGAAAGGACACGCAACAATGAAAGAAGAAAGTAAACCAGAGAGGGCATTCAAAA
The DNA here is from genome assembly GCF_016906955.1 of Phacochoerus africanus. Lineage (NCBI taxonomy): Eukaryota > Metazoa > Chordata > Mammalia > Artiodactyla > Suidae > Phacochoerus > Phacochoerus africanus. Next base: position 65,524,385 of record NC_062550.1, on the reverse strand, counting down.
GGCCAGGTGGAAAGCAATGAACACAAGGTTTTTACTTCTTAATCTGCCTGGTCCTGTCACAGGAGGGCAAAGGAAAGAGTATATGGTTTTGCTGAACTAAAAGTCCATGTAGGTTTTCCAAGCCACGAAAAGTAAAACAGACAAATCTCAAAATGTGATATTCAAACTATCTATATTTTCTTTTTAATTCAACAAACACAAATACTGTTATATGCTAAAAATGATTGGCAGTAATATTTATGTATTAGCTCATTTAATCCTCATAACAGTATGGATGAGATAGTTTCCATTCATTATCTTCATTTGAAAGATGCAGAAAATGGGAATTTCAACATGAGGAGTCTAACGCTAGCATCTGTTTAATTACTACCTCACACTACCTCTCAAACTCCTGAGTTAGAATTGACTGAGGAAATATTTCTTGGTGCCCCTCAAGACATTTTGGTATAGGATTTAGGGGTAAATCTGGAATTTTTAACAAGATACTTGGGTGATAATTTTGTACCATAGAGGTTGAGAACAACCACTAATTCTGGGGCTACAATTTAAAGTCTGATACTAGGAAGATCCTGCATCTTTCTAGCTGTATGACCTCGAGCAGACCACGTATGGTAATTTCCCAGCATCTCTCCCCCTTCGCATCTATCCCAAGGACCACATTCTTATTAGTTGGAAAGATAAAACTTGTCTCAAACTTGAGAAAACTGGCATATTTTTCCATACAGTATTTTATTATTAATGTTTTCGAGAATCTTCTCAAAGCTGCTTGATAAAACACGGTACTTTACCTGGCATCTCTACTAACTGGCTTTTTATCTGACACTGTCAAGGAGTGGAACATGTTACTTGGTATATCTGCCAGCAAAAGACATACCACTTATTATTTTTGATTAGTTGTCCACACTTGGCATCTCTGGGAGATGGTTCTGAGCAGTCCTGACATAGAGTTCATCTCATACAACTGATAAAAACAAGACTATTTTGCAGCTCCACCTGTGAAATAAATCAGCTTTGGTATGTGGCTATGTCTGTTTTATAACTATCCCTGTCTTAGATATATTAGCTTCCTTCCTTTAAGCCTTCTTTGAGATGGTGTAATCATTTATTTCCTCAACAGTTCTTTCCTTAAAGAGATTCAGTATGTGCTTCACACTTGCTAAAAATCAGTTTGCTTAAAAATTTCTGCTAATTTTGGAAATTCCAATAGACCTGTACAGGGAGTTCCACTGTTGTGGTGCAGTGGAAACGAATCCGACCAGTATTCATGAGGATGTGGGTTCAATCCCTGGCCTCGGTCAGTGGGTCAGCGATCCAGCATTGCTGTGAGCCGTGGTGCAGGTCGCAGACATGGCTCAGATCTGGCGTTGTTGTGGCTGTGGCAGAGGCTGGCAGCTGTAGTTTGTATTCGACCCCTAGCCTGGGAACTTCCATATGCCACACCTGTGGCCCTAAAAAGAAAAAAAAAAGTAAATAATAAAAAATAAATAAATAGACATGTACATACTGAAGGGATTTATAAAACAGCAAACCTTTATACAAAACTATGTATCACTTTACTTATCTGGGTTTTAATTTTTTTCAGCTATAAAATAAATGGATAAGTATCTATAGGTGATTATTATGCAATCTTTATTCAATGAAATTACATGGTTGAGATTAAGTAAACTGTACAAGAAGCTGGAGAAATCTGTTTATTTGTGGTAGCTAATTTCTAATGCCAAAAATAGGGTACTCATGCCTACACCTCCAGGAAAGCAATGCACCTCTGAAAGTGACGTTCTAACTCTTCCCTGACTAAAATTCAATACCTGATTTAATTGCACACCATAGAAATACTAAATAATACAGATCACTTCTGTAATATTATCAGCATTCACATTATCATCTCCTTGTTATAGCAGCTACTATTTCCACCTGCCTCCTGGATTCAGAGTTCACTGAGTCAGCTGAGATCAACTCAATTATTGTCATGTACACTGATTTCCTGGGCCACTCATATTTTTGTCTAATTTGAAGAATCTACCTAACACTTACAAGCCGTCCTACCTCTCCTGATTCAATTTAAATTGATGCAGTGTAGTTTAAGAAATAGTGCCATAAAACAAAACTAATGAAGAGTAAGGGTCTCCCTGGACAAAGGAGCCCCCTTAGGAAAAGAAATCAACAATTGAGATACACTGGAATGGAAAGAGATATGAATCTGTGCCAAGGGTAAGGGTAGGAGGGTTCTTCTAGAAAAATCTCAAAATTAGGGTTTTGATTAGAAAGAGGAGGCTCTTATGAGGAAGGAAAACTTAAATACAACAAAAGTATGATTATATGGAATGGTTCGCCAACAGGCACCTGCTTAATATTCTGTGACAATCTACATGGGAAAAGAATCTGAAAAAAGAAAGGATGTGTGTATATGTATAAATAAGTGACTCTGTTGTGCAGCAGAAATTATCACAGTATTGTAAATCAACTATACTTCAATAAAACTTAAAAAATATATATTTTAAAGTGTGTGTGGTTAATTGAACCAGATTATCTCAAGAATTTAGCATAGAATAGGGTGAGGATGACAAAGAAAGAGGACTTCTGGTGTAGAAGATGATAGCTTAATAATGATGCAAATACCAATATGCCAATTTTTTACATAAAAACATTTCCTAAAAAGGTGAAGAAATACAGAGAAGCTTCCATTGTCTCTTTTCACCCCTCGCCCCCCCCCCCGCCCCCTCTTACCTGAAAAGTTTGCCGCTTTCTCCAGAGCTTTTTGAAGATTCGAGTTCTGCTGTTGAAGCTCCATCAGTTTCTTGGATTTTTCATCCAATTTGTGGGCAAGAGTTTCTATCATTTCTTTGAGTTCCCTTTGTGACTCCTGGGAAGATTTTTCCGCCTGGCGCTGGGCTAAAGCCTGTCCCTCCAGGATGTCTTCCTGGTGAGTAAGGTTCACTTTCTGTTGCTTCAGGAGATCAGACACCTGGGACACTAAATCATAATTGAATTATGACTCCATTTGCAATCTCCAAGAAAATCTTTCACTAGATTTTGAAGAAATCAAAGAACAGAATCAAATCATCTGTTTTGATAACAGATAAACTGCAAAATGACCCAAATCTACTCAGAAATTATAGATTTGGAAGTTACTTTGCCGGTTTTTTTAAATGTCAGGAACTGTCAAAGATACTTGTGATTTTTAAAACATTAGGATTTTACTTGTTATTGAGAGTTACACACAAGCTAAAAGGAACCACAAAATAAATTTTATATCAGTGCCATAAATAAAATACAAAGATAGTCAGATACCTAGCAGACTCGGTGACTATTAGTAGGAATTGTCATTAATGATTTACTCCATTTGTGTCAATTCCTCTGCTCTCTCTTATCCTCCTACACTTCCTGATTTTACTTATAAACTGTGACACTCACCGCGTTTTTGAGAAATTCTCCCGCAGGATTATTTTAAGCTGCTGTGTCACAAGAGTCTGAAAACATTTTGTTGTTGTTGTTTTAGCTTACTATTTGGGCGGGGTTTTTTTGTTGTTGTTTTTTGTTTTTTTATTATTATTATTATTTTTTTTTTTTTTGCAAGAACAGAGATGAAAGGAAGGTTGTGGACAAGCAGGAAACATACATTAAAGGTGCAATGTGTCAGTTCTTTTTTTTTTTTCTTTCTTTTTTTTTTTTTAGCTTGAGGGTTAAGTTTTATTTTGGGGGCAAAATTAGGACTTAAGCCCTGGAGAGAGCATCTCAGGTCACCCTGAGAAAAGGCTCCTAGGAGGAGAGGGGGGACCTAGGATACATAGGAGTTTTTGCAACAAAGGGCAGGTGGCAGGAACAAAAGAGGTCTGGGCTCACAGAAATCATTGCTTGGATGTGTAACTCTCAGCTCTGGGGGGGTGGAGAGGCAGTATCCTGAGTTTTCATAGCCCTTGAGGCTCACCTGCTCATCCTTGGAGGTGGCTGCATTTGCGGATGACTGTGACATCATTTCATTTGACCACTTATCTACAGCCCAGACAGGAGGTATTTCAAATGGCTCTGAAATCCAATGTCTCAGTCCCATAAGCTTGATGGTTCATTACAAAGTAGACTCCTTGGCTTGAAAGCCAGATGTGACCCTGTTGTAAAGTGGTCAGAGCCTCATAGGAAGACATTTCCAATGACAACCACTGAGTCAAAAGCTTTACTCCCATCTTAGGGGACGCTTAATAGATTGAAAATATTCATGAATTTAAAAAAAAAAAAAGTGATTTTTGACCTTAATCAAGAAATAAATAGCTTTGCAAGTGCCTTAATAACTTGGACTCTTGAGAGCCGAAATAACTCAGATCTCCAAGCTGCATACACAGGCAGATTAGATGGATGATAGCACCATTGTCTTTCCTTCTTGGCCACTTTCATCTTTCTTTTCATTTCTTTTCCTCACGACATCCCCTCTTTCTTAAATGGTCATTGCATAAGTTCGAAGATTGTTTTGTTTATATGTTTCATTTATTAAGCCTGCATGTCTGGGTTCTTAACTTTATTTTTTATTTTTATTTTTTAATTTTATGGCCATACCCACGGTAATGGAAGTTCCCGGGTCAGGAATTGAACCCACGCCTCTGCAGCGACCCAAGCTGCTGCAGCCGGATTCTTAACCCACTACTCCACAGCAGGAACTCCAGTTCTTAACTTTAAATTGGCATTTAATCACCTCTATTAACACTCAATGTGAACTAAATGAAGTTTCTTTCACTTTGGGGCCTCCTGGGTGATCTTGTGGATTCGTTCCTTCAAATGATTTTCTTCCTCATTATTTCAGGATTTAAATAGGCTCTATCCAGGAAGTTATGAAAACAAAACCAAACAGAAACCTACCATTCATAATCTTCCTCCCATGCCTCTATCTGTTTGAGGGGAGAGCACAATAGGACCATTCATCTTCCACTCACTCTAAAGACAAGTTTGCCTAAAATGTATCCAAGTCAAGGCTGTTGACAGTTACGAAACCAGTTTAGGAACCATGTTTGTAAACCCTCATTTTTTTCTCCATCACTTTCCTGCTTCAGCACTTACACTGTATTATCAGCAGTATAACGGTCACCAGTAATCCCAGGCACAGGAACCCTAGAATCAGGGCAGCAGGGCGCCACCGCCGAGCGGAAAGACTCTGAGGACCTGGAGGGACAGAGGATAGATTCAGAAAGACAGAAACGATGCAGGCAAGGGATCAAACCATTCTTTGGATCCTGTCTGCACCTGGTGCTTTGCATCACCTACCTCCAGTTTTCTCAATGGCTCTACAAATAACACATTATCCACCTTTACGGATGAGAAGCGGGGACAGTTAAATAATTCAAGTACTTTAGCCATGGACACACAACTGACAAAAGTTAGGACCTAGGAGTCAATAACAGATGTTTGACCCCAAATACCTGATTCTTAAGCTTATATTTGATCTGTTCTTCCCCACAATGCATCTTCAAGAAACTCTCAGTTCACCTTGGTTGGATCAACCTCCTCCACAGGGCAGAGAGCCTCATGTTTTTAACACAGACCACATGCACCACGTGCACACAGGCACACAGAGTTGTAAGTAACATACTATAAACAAATGTCAGACAACAAGCAAATAAGCCTTTAGTCAGTTAATCAACGGAGAAAGTCTAAAGAAGGTGCTGTTTGTACCATTCGATTTTTCACTAAAGTTACAACCTGGAACTGAGGTTCTGACCAAAGGAAAATAGGAATGAAACCTCAATATTTCACTTGATTCCTGTTAACACCACATCCTCCACTCACACCAGCTGCAGCACTCTTATTACAAGGAAAAAAAAAACAAAAAACTCCCATTATTGTAAAACAAATACTCATGTAGCTCACAAGCATACAAATATCTTTTAAGTCGTCCACCACTTCAAAAGCACAGATATTACTGGTTCAGCAGGAAAACATTTTATGTAATGAATTTGTACTCCTCACCTTGTAAGATAAACACTTTAGGCACTGATAATGTTATCTTTTCTATCCAAATAAGGAAACTGAAAATTCAGTGAGTGACTTGCCTAATATCATGCAGATGTTAAGATCCAAACAAAGGTCTTTAATCCAACTGTCAACAGCTGCATGACTGGGAACATCACATCACAGAATTTCCAGTGTGAATGTATAATGATCCAAATCAATCAGTGGTCAAATGTATTCACAGAGTTCTCCTGTTTCAAAAGCACTCCTATTAGCCTCTTCAGATGATACAAATAAAATAGAATTTTTGACAGGAAGAAATAGGGTTCATGCATGTGTGTGGCAAGTTGACAGAAAAGAAGTTGAAGAGAGCCGTGCACCTTGCAAATAATTGCCGAATCCTAGACTTAGAGGCAAATAGATGAGTAAGACTTTCCACCAACAGTTCCCTCTGGTCAATATCAGGTCCATGTTATGGGAGATTGCTGCTAGCTCTACCACTTATTAGCTGTGTCAAACTGGGTCCTTAGGTTAATCCCCTTCAGTGAGTCCTCTGTAAACAGTAGGTAATAGAGCTAATCTCAAGGTGTGAAGGTTTGGAGAAATAAGGCTTATAAATCATATCAGAGAACATAGCCTACAGCAAATGTTCAGTAAAAGTTAGTTATCCTCATCCTCTTCATCATCATTATACCAAGTTAGTTTATTCATGGTCATCACCTTCCTTATTACCATCATATCTGGCTTTCCTTTTAAGTAAATGTTCTAAACGCTCTAATATTTTCCCATACTCAGGTGTCTCAGCCGTCTAATCCTATGTTTAGTTTACACGTCTAAGCTAATTCTGTCCCTGTACACATTCACCTACCCCCAGTACCTTCAGCTTTATCTCCATTTGATTTCTCGTCAGGTTGATCCTTCATACTCTTGCTCTTGAGGTCATCAAGTGTCATTTCTGAATTTATTCCAAGAATGAGGGAGTGGAGCAGCCAAGGACTTCTACAAGCAGAAATGTCTGAGCTCCCACTGGAGCGTTTAAATAGCTGCTGCTATCTAATGGAATGACTCAATCATTGGTAGGAGGAAGGAGAGTATTTGCTTCATTTTGGGAAGTTGGCTGACGCAAATTCTTGAGTTATGTCTATTGCAGGAGGGGAAAATGGTGATTCTGATAGTGTTTCAGGATGTTTCACTAAGTAATTTATGAAAGGGAAAACTGTGTTTTCCATGAGCATTAGAGGAGAGAATTTGTATTTATTTTTTCAGATAAGGAAACAAATTCAGAAGAGTAAGTCAGCAGTGAATTTGTGGAAGAGTGTGCATTTAGACCAGATTATTTGATTCCAATATCCTTTTTTCTTTTTCTTTCTTTCTTTTCTTTTCTTTTCTTTCTTCCTTCTTCCTTCCTTCCTTCCTTCCTCCTCTTCCTTCCTTCCTTCCTTTCTTTCTTTCTTTCTTTCTTTCTTTCTTTCTTCTTTCTTTCTTTCTTTCTTTCCTTCTTTCTTTCTTTCCTTCTTTCTTTCTTCTTTTTTTCTTTTTTTCCTTTTTAGGGCTGCACCCTTGGCATATGGAAGTTCCCAGGCTAGGGGTCAAATTGGAGCTGTAGCAGCCAGCCACAGCCACAGCCATGGTGACACAGGATCCTAGCCGAGTCTGCTACCTACACCACAGTTCATGGCAAAACTGGATCCCCGACCCACTGAGCAAGGCAAGGGATCAAACCTGCATCCTCAGGGATACTAGTCGGATTCATTTCCGCTGTGCCACAATGGAAACTCCCCATATTTTTTTTCATTTTCACTGTACCAGACTATCTCTATTCTATATCTCTAATAAGTCTCATATTTTCCTTTTTAATTTTGACTTTTTTCCTCAGAAATAGGCTTAGGAATTTGGGGGTTAATTACATATGGCTCTTATCTCTAGTCATAATAACCTGGGTAATTTTAGAACTTAATCAGGAGTGCTCTTTCATACAGTGGAGATATAACACAGAGCAGAAAAGAACTTTGGAGTCAGAGGGAGCTAGTTTAATCTTTCCTTTGCCGGCCTATTGTTCTATAAATCTTGGCAAATGTCTTTGTCTTTGAATTGGATCATGAAATGTCCACTTGATAATGTTGCTGATGTTGCTACAAGGATTCAAATGGGGTATTGGGCAAAACGCTTTGTACTTTAAACATCATTGCAACTCAATAAATGATAGTTATTAATGTTAGGGGTAATATTCAGCACAATTGAATTGCCATTGAAGAATATATTTTTATATGATTGACTTGAATCATGAAGACTCTTCAATGGAATCCCAATAAAGATACACCTTATATTCACTGATAGAATTCTCACCTATTTTGACCTCACAACCTTCTAATCAGAAAAATAATGTCTCATTGCAATCTCATTTGCAATTGCAAAAAAAAAAAATCCTTATCTATTAGAGGTAACTTCTGAGGTATTTCAAAATGATATGATATCTGATATTTACTTTAAACTACACCAGGAAAATAAATAAAAAGAAGAGAATACATTAAAAAAGATTAGAGAAAATACATAAACAAATAAAATATCTAGAAAACTATTTGGAAAAATCATAAATATTGACAGTCTAATTAGGATTCCATTACGCTCCTCTTCCCTGAGTTTTCTGTATTCCCTTTTTCTGCATAGAATATCTTTTTTTTGTATATTTTATTTTTATTTTTTTTACTTAAATGAATTTATCACATCTGTAGTTGTATAATCATAACAATCTGATTTCACAGGATTTCCATCCCACAGCCCAGACACATCCCCCCACCCCCCAAACTGTCTCCTCCAGAGACCATAAGTTTTTCAATGTCTGTGAGTCAGCATCTGTTCTGCAACGAAGTTCAGTCTGTCCTTTTTTCAGATTCCACATGTCAGTGAAAGCATTTGATGTTGGTGTCTCATTGTATGGCTGACTTCACTTAGCATGATAGTTTCTAGGTTGCAAAAAATGCTGCATGTTGCAAAAAAATGCTGGTATTTCATTCTTTTTAATGGCTGAGTAATATTCCATTGTGTATATGTACCACATCTTCTGGATCCACTCCTCTGTCGATGGACATTTAGGTTGTTTCCATGTCTTGGCTATTGTAAATAGTGCTGCAATGAACATTGGAGTACATGTGTCTTTGCGAGTTGTGGTTTTCTCTGGGTAGATGCCCAGGAGTGGGATTGCTGGATCCAATGGTAGTTCTATGTTTAGTTTTCTGAGGAATCTCCATACTGCTTTCCACAGTGGTTGCACCAATTTACAATCCCACCAACAGTGTACTAGTGTTCCTTTTCCTCCACATCCTCTCCAGCACTTATTATTTGTAGACTTTTGGATGATGGCCATTCTGGCTGGTGTAAGGTGGTACCTCAGAGTGGTTTCGATTTGCATCTCTCTAATAATGAGTGACACTGAACATCTTTTCATGTGTTTCTTGGCCATCTGTATGTATTCTTTGGAGAACTGTCTGTTTAGATCTTCTGCCCATTTTTGGACAGGGTTGTTTGTTTTTTTTGGTATGGAGCTACAGAAGTTGTTTATAAATTTTGGAAATTAATCCCTTGTCAGTGGATTCACTTGCAAAGATTTTCTCCCATTCTTGGGTTGTCTTCTTGTGTTGTTTAGGGTTTCCTTTGCTGTGCAGAAACTTTGAAGTTTGATCAGGTCCCATTTGTTTATTTTTCTTTTTATTGTCAATACTCTGATAGGTGGATCTGAGAAGATGTTGCTATTGTTTATGTCAGAGAGTGTTTGGCCTATGTTTTCCTCTAAGAGTTTGATAGTGTCTGGTCTTATATCTAGGTCTTTAATCCATTTGGAGTTTATTTTTGTGTATGAAGTTAGGGAGTGTTCTAATTTCATTCTTTTCCATGTGGTTGTCCAATTTTCCCAGCACCACTTATTGAACAAGCAGTCCTTTCTCCATTGTATATTCTTGCTTCCTTTGTCATGGATTAGTTGGCTGTAGGTGTGTAGGTTTAATTCTGGGCTTTCTATCCTGTTCCACTGATCTGTATTTCTGTCTTTGTGCCAGTACCATGCAGTTTTGATGACTGTTGCTTTGTAGTATAGTCTGAAGTCCAGGAGCCTGATTCCTCCAGCTCCATTTTTCTTTTTCAGGATGTCATTGGCTATTCTGGGTCTTTTGTGCTTCCAAACAAACTTTAAAATATTTTTTCAAGTTCTGTGAAAAATGTCCTTGGTAATTTGATAGGGATTGCATTGAATCTGTAGATTGCCTTAGGTGGTATAGTTATTTTGATAATATTAACTCTTCCAATCCATGAGCATGGTATAATATATCTTTCCATCTATTTGTGGCATCTTTGATTTCTTTCATCAGTGTCTTATAGTTTTCAGAGTACAGGTCTTTTGTCTCTTTAGGTAGGTTTACTCCTAGGTATTTTATTCTTTTGAATGCGATGGTAAATGGGATTGCTTCCCTAATTTCCTTTTCTGCTCTTTCATTGTTAGTATATAGAAATGCTGTCGATTTCTATCTATTGATTTTGTATCCTGCGACTTTGCCAAATTCGTGGATGAGCTCTAACAGTTTTCTGGTAGAGTCTTTAGGATTCTCTAGGTATAGTATCATGTCATCTGCAAATAGGGGTAGTTTTACTTCTTCCTTTCCAATTTGGATTCCTTTTATTTCTTTTACTTCTCTGATTGCTGTGGCTAGGACTTCCAGAACTATGTTGAATAGTAGTGGCGAGAGCAGACATCCTTGTGGGAATTCATTCAGCTTTTCACCATTGAGAATGATGTTCGCTGTGGGTTTGTCGTATATGGCCTTTATCATGTTGAGGCAGGTTCCCGCTATGCCCACTTTCTGAAGGGTTTTTATCAGAAATGGGTGTTGGATTTTGTCAAAGGCTTTTTCAACATCTGTTGAGAGGAAGGATCATATGGTTTTTATTCTTCAGTTTGTTAATGCGGTGTATCACACTGATGGATTTGCAGATATTGAAGAACCCTTGCATCCCTGGGATAAATCCCACTTGATCATGATGTACAATACTTTTAATGTATTGTTGGATGTGGTTTGCTAGTATTTTGTTGAGGATTTTTGCATCGATGTTCATCAGTGAAATTGGCCTGTAGTTTTCTTTTTTTGTGGTATCTTTGTCTGGTTTTGGTACCAGGGTGATGGTGGCCTCATAGAATGAGTTTGCAAGTATCCCTACCTCTGCAATTTTTTGAAATAGTTTCAGAAGGAGAGGTGTTAGCTCTTCTCTAAATGTTTGATAGAATTCACCTGTGAAGCCATCTGGTCCTGGACTTTTGTTTGCTGGAAGTTTTTTAATCACAGTTTCAATTTCAGTTCTTGTGATTGGTCCATTCATCTTTTCTATTTCATCTTGGTTTAGTCTCTGCATAGAATATCTGAGACCAAATTGAAAGTAGTTTATCTGTCATGTTAAATTCTACTCTACCACACAGTTCACAAAAGAAATCTCAGCATGTAGCAAATATATCCTAGTCAATCAAATAAACCAATGTTACTTACCTCTATCACTCAAGCCCCTGGAAAGTGAGGGCAGGAAGCAAGATTAGATAAAATGTTGCATTCACCATGGTGACGTCCACATAAAGAGAATCTCAGGAAATTATTTTGATAATGAATTAATAGGAACTGAAATGCACCACAATTAAAGGGCATCTTATCATTTCCCACAGTGACACAGCTATTTCAGATGCCATAAATATTCTGGTGGGTTAAGATGAGACATAAAGGTATGATTTTGATGAAATGGACGTAACACATACTTCTTGTGAGCTCATCATATCCTAGTAACCTTTTATGGGTTGTCCTGGGAAGAAGTGTCCCTGAAGGAGGCATGTGAAAATATGGTTAATATACCCAAAGAAACACACAGAACCAAAACTACATTCCTTAAAGAAGATCTAAGCTTGACTTGATCTCTCATATTCTGATCTCTACACTTTACTCATGAGACCCAGGAAAGCATAGTCATCCATTATCTGTTAGGTCAACACTCATAGTAAACTCTGTAAGCTGTTGGAGGACCTTGTGATGAGCTCTATGAATCTTGTGCTCCCTTCAAAAACAATTCATTTTTTTTTAATTTAATTTTACTGGAGTATAGTTGATTTATGTTGTATTAGTTTCAGGAGTACAGCAAACTAAATCAGTCATACATTTAAATATACCCTTTTTTTTCCCATATAGGTTATTAGAAACTATTGGGTAAATATTCCTGTGCTATACAGCAGGTTCTCATTAATCATCTGTTTTATACAGTAGTGTGTATTTATTATCCCTGCCCTCCTAATTCCTCCCTCCCCTCAAGGACTTCACCTGTGATAATCATAAGCTTGGTTTCAAAATCTGTGGGTTTATTTCTGTCTTTTAAATAAGTTCTTCTATGTAATATTTTATTAGAATCCACATATAAATGATATCATATATTTATCTTTCTCTGACTTACTTCATTCTCTATGATAATCGCTAGGTCCCTCCATTTTGCTCCAAATGGCATTTTTTTCACTCTTTTTTATGGCTGAGTAATATTCCATTGTATATATGTACCACATTTTCTTTATTCATTCTTCTGTCAATGGACATTTAGGTTGCTTCCATGTCTTGTCTATTGTAAATAGTGATGTAATTTTTAAAAAAATTCTCTCAACATCTGCAGATCAGATTGCCATCATAATTTTTTTCCTCTCATTATATATATTCTAACAGTGCACTGTATTGATTTTCAATTCCATTAATGTTATTCCATCTCTCCAACTAAAGTATAAGCCCATTAAAAGTAAGCATAGATCCCTCTTATCAAGGAAATATTCTTTCATACCAAACTGGCATCCCACATAATGTGTAGTATTCTGCAAACAGTAGAAAACTAACACTTGAGGTTCTTAACTATGAAAACATCACCAGCATAAACTGGGTTTTAAAACCAAAAGGAAAAGAAAACTCTGTCTCAATTCTTTCATTATGAGAAAGAGGAACTAAAGCCCCTCCAAAGTTCAGTGGCTTCCTGAATATCTTTTTTCTATCTGATGCTAGATAAAAACTCAGTTTACTGTTCTTTCAATTATACCAGATAATAAAAGACATGGATGGCTTCTTCTGATAATATTGTAAATGTAGTATGAATCTCTCTCGAAGGATTCAGTGAGAGGCATTTCAAGTCACCAAATCAAAGAATATCCACTTCATAGAAGACTTCAAACACAGTGTCGGGTGGAGGATAGCCACACCAAGGTCACCATCAGATCTCTTCCTGATGTCTCTCCAACCAGAAGCTCACATAGAGAGGCTACAATACAGTGAGTATGAAAACTACATCACTTACCATCTTCTGGGTGATCCAGCTTCTCAACAAGGCCATTTTTTGCCTTTGGCTATTCAAGCCTGTCAGAAACAAGTGGGTTCCTTTCTTTTCTTATTGGGATAAAACTTACATAACATAAAAATTTTTGTAGTTCCTGTTGTGGCTCAATGGGTTAAGAACCCAACACAATGTCTGTGAGGATACAGGTTGGATCCCTGACTTTGCTAAGTGGGTTAAGGATCTGGTGTTGCAGCAAGCTGTGGTGTAGGTCTCAGACATGGCTCAGGTCTGGTGTTGCTGAGACTGGAGCACAGGCCTTAGCTGCAGCTCTGATTCAACCCTTAGCCCAGGAACTTGAATATGCCATAGATGCAGCTATAAAAAGAAAATTTAAAAAAAAAATTTTTACTGCTTTAGCCATTTTTAGGTGCACAGTTTCATGGCATTAAGCACATTCACATTGTTGTGCAACCATCACCATATCCATCTTCAGAACTGTTTCATCTTCACCAACTGAATCTCTGTATCCATTAAACCATAACTCTTGTGATGGGTGATTTTCTGTGTCAATTTGATTGGGTTACAAGGTGCCCAGACATTTGGTCAGACATTCTTCTGAGTGTTTCTGCAGGGGTGTTTTTGGATGAGATTGACCGTTTAATCAGTAGAGTAAAGAAGATTTCTCTTCATAATGGGAGTGGACCTTCAGTCAGTAGAAGACCTAAATAGAACAAGACTGTCCTTCCTCCAAAAAGAAAAAAATTCTCCAGGAGACAGCCTTTGGACTGAGACTGAACTTGACTCTCCTAGGTCTTCATCCTGCCAGCCCACACTGCAGAATTGGACTTGCCAGCCTCCATCATTCCATTATTCATTTTCCTATAATAATTTTTTTCTTTATATATACAAATTCTATTGGTTTAAATTCCTTGGAATTGCTGACTTATTCAATGCCTCATGCCCTCCTCCTCCCAGTTACTGGAAATCGCCATTCTATTTTCTGCCTCTATGAATTTGCCTACTCTGGATACTGCATACAAGTGGAAGCATATGATAGCTGTCCTTTTGTGTCTGACTTATTTCACTTATCATAATGTCTTTAAGGTTCATCCATGTGGTAGTATGTGTCAGAATTTCCATCCTTTTAGGGCTGAATAATATTCCACTGTCTATCTATACCCCATTTGTTTATCCATTCATTCACTGAGGGACTTTTGGGTTTCTCCTGTTTTGAAAATATCCACAGGGATAATTTCTACAATCTTTATGTGGCAGACAGATGGACAACCTTTTGACAGATCTTAAGTGGTTTTCATTATCCCTGCTGTGTGATCTCCGCCTTTGGAGTGTGGCTGGGCTCCATGGCTTGCAGTGCAACAAAGGTGATGTAATGTATGTAATTGTACATATGCAGTCAGGTAAGGTGAGTGCCTGTCTCACTGAAGTTTCTTCCCTCCCTCTTGCTCCCTCTCTCTCTTCCTCTCTCTATTTAAAGAAGCAAGCTTACCCGAATCCTACGGCCACAGATGAATCGATTCTGCCTAGGAGAGTTAAGAAGTAAATTGTTCCCCAATTAAGCCTTTAGATGAGAATACAACCCAGCAGACACCTTGATCGCAGCCTTGTGAGACCCTAAGCAGAGGACCCAACTAAGCAGTGCCCCCACTCCTGACCCACAGATACTGTGAGATAATAAATGTGCACTGTTCTACATGGATGCTTACATAATTTGTGGCACTGTGTTACACGATACATAAAGCTAATAATTCCTAAAATTAAATTTCCTAAATCTCATCCTGTCACTGACTTCCAGTGCCCCTGAGGTTGTCACTCAATACTTAGGCTGCAGTCTTGGTTCATAAAATATAGACGCTATCTTTTATGTCTTCCTAGTGGAGCTTCCAGTAGTTGCAAGATAGAACTGGTTTCTCTTGCCATATCATCTGTTTTTGCCATGGCTTTGGTCCAATTGAATGCTCAGCTCTTCATAGTTCACTCTTGGGGCCTCAGAATAATAATAGTCCTAGCCTCTGTTTCACTGAGAGAGGAAGGGAATCTACCGTGGGTCACGTGACCCAGGCAAGGTCAAAAGGAAACTAATCAAAGGAACTAGAAATAAGTACTTCTTGAGTCCCACTTGTAACAGCTATTGTATAACAGTTCCCTGAAGCACAGGTGAAAAAGCCTGTGTACACTACCCTCCATTGGTTCCACTCCACGTCCTTAACGACCTGGATACAAGCTAATGATTCACAAGCCTAATGGAATCCCCAGATCGTGCAGGGTTGATCATTCCCCTCTACCTCAGCAACCAGCCCTTCCATGGTGGACCTTCCTCAGCCTTCCCTCTTGAATCCTCTTTCCTCTCTCATGATTCCCTCCCTAGATGGTTTGATAGGGACGGAGCCCAGAGTGAAAGCTGCCACAAGGCAGAATCACTTCCATTAGGATAAACAAGAAGTTCTCTTTCTCCAGGGAATAACCCCGTAGCAGGGAGGGGTGGGGGCAGGGGAAGTGGCAGTAGTCTTTCTAAGAAAGAAAAGTAACAAGAAGGTCATTAACAGAATTCTATTTTGTTCAAGCCTGTTAGGAAGCTGGAGGGCAAAGAGATGATGGCAATCACACGGCAGGAAAAAGCAGTGGGGGGGAAAAGTCATGTTAATGGGCAAACCTGTTCATGCAGGTGAAGGCTGGCATGATTGGGAGAAGAGATGGCCGGGATAGCAAGTGGAAATATTCAAGAACCAGAATGCTAGGAAACCTTAAACATGGACATGGTAACAATTCACATGAGAAGCAGAGGGACATTAACTATCCAGCAAACTGTAGGTAAAAGTCATTGTTAAAATTGAGTGGAAATCAAGACAACCTTAGTTAACACTTACAAAATATTTGTTATATCAGGATTGTTATATGCATTTCATATACAATAGCATGTTTAATTTCTATAAGTGTATGAAGTAACATTATCATTATTATCCCATTTTATACAGGATGAAACTGAACCAACAGAGAGATGTAGTAACTTGCCCAAGGTCCCACAGCTAATAAGCCACAAAGTAAGTATTTAATCCCAGACAACCTGTCTTAGCCATGATGCCCTACTGCCTCTCTGACAAGAGAAAGAAAGAGAGGGCCAAGGTCAATGATACTGTACGTCCATGTACATGACACTCTGAAGAGAAACAGTCTGATAAAAAATGCCTTCATGTCTCTGATTGTATTTTCTCTATGAAACAGCATCTAGGGCAGGTCAAGTGAGTATTCCATTTCAAGTTCATTAGTGGGAAAATTGAGGATGGAGAAACTACATTACGATTTGGTGGAGGACCAAGATTAGAATTCTACTCTCTTGTCCTATAAGATACCTCCTACCTGGCCAAGCTTTCTGCAGAAATTCGGAAAGTACACTTACATTTAAAAAAAAAAATGATGCAGGAGTTCTTGTTGTGACTCAGTGGATTAAGGACCTGAGGTTGTCTCTGTGAGGATATGGGTTCAATCCCTGGCCTCACTCAGTGGGTTAAGGATCCAGAGGTGCTGCAAGCCATGGTGTAGGTCGCAGAAAAACAGAAAAATATCTCATTCCAGTGTTGCCTTGGCTGTGGTGTAGACCTCAGCTGTAGCTTTGATTCTGCCCCTAGCCCAGGAACTTCCATATGCTGTGGGTATGGCCATAGAAAGAAAAAAATAATAATAATGCAGTGCTCATTTAGTTTTGGAACTGAATGATTTTGAATCGCCAGGACCACACCAGGCTTTTCTTTCAAAAGAAAAGCTATTTGCTTTCCCAAGCTAAGAAAAAAAGTTAAGTTTATATTCTCCATTCTCATGTCCCATTGTTAAGCCATGTGATGGCTTTTTAGAATCACCCCATCCCAAAGCCTCCCAATAGTAAAATCAGACTTTCCAAATTAGAAAGGATCTGAAAGTTGTTTTTTTCCAACTCTTATGAGAAGAATTTTTCCCGTTCTTTTTATGAAGAAATTCATAATTTTTTTATGAAATATTCTGTACTTTTAATATGTTTTAATCCTTTCTATTATTAAGTAAAAGTCTACTGGTGTAAGCATACATCATTTATACAGCCATTTCTTTGTCCCTGTAGAGATGTTTCTTTACAAATATTTTATGTCCATTCCATGTGCACTTGTTTTCGCTCTGACTTTATATATAAGAGAGAGAGAGAGGGAGAGACTTATAGCTCTTGAATCTCAGTGTGAAAAAAAAAAAAAAGTTTAACTATTTCAGTGGAAATTGAAGTCAGGGTGGAGGGGGGAAATCTCATGGACAGCACCCAGATATTCTAATCTTCAAATCTGCCTTCTCCAAAGATGGGAGCGCTTTCCAGTTCATGTGGCAACCTCTCAGCCCTACTTCAGTGTCTAGGAATAAATGACCCAGAACCAGGGGAGTTGATTATCAACACAGTGAAGGGGAGGGTTTCAAAGAGCAAGAGAGGAGGGCTAATCACAGGGAGAGGGAGTGACTGGAAATTTGTAGGGTGACTTTCAACTTGCAACCATCTCCCTGGAGTGCTTGGGTGAAGGGCCAAGAATAGTACTCCCTTTCTGATGGAGAAGACAACTTATTTGGTGGCCCTCAGCTTGCCTTTGATTCTCCTTGGAGTCCAGTGTCTCACCACTGCCTAGAAAAATACCTCCTTCCAGATACTGATGTGTCCTCCTTGAATGCCTTCCTTGCAGGGCAGTGGGAGAAAGTTAAGGACATAGAGAAAGGATTCAAAGGAGAAGAAGGGAAGGCAAAGGGAAGCCAATGGGGAGAGCTTCAAGCCAGTGATGGAACTAAAGATGCCAGGATGGAAGGGGAGAGGAAAACCACAGAGAACAGCAGCCCAAGGGAGTGAGAGGAGAGAAAGAAGGAGGGAGAGAGAAGGAAAACCTGATCTATTGCTGAGAAAAGTTTCTCTCCTTAAGTCCTGTAGGTCAAGAAGACAGACATGGCACAGACCACGGAAAGGAGGCAGTGGACACCCAGTGCCTGATCTGGGGAAAAGGGAATCCAGCCCAATGGGCATTCAAGCTCCAGCCCTGATGACCTCTGCCCTGGTGTATTTCATCCAGGTGAGTCGTGAAAACGCCAAAATAAGGCTTTTGTTTGTTTGTTTCTCAAGTAAATCAACTCTCAGAAGAATCTGGGGGCAAATGAAAGAGGGGGAAAGACGTATAGAACCAAAGTGATGGTGGGGAAAGAATAACTAGAAAGAATAACTAGAATTCCCATAGTAGTATAAAGTTACGTAGGGCACAGGGGACTAATGACATGGGTGAAAACAGGAACATATATACAAGTAGGACAGCGATGACGATTTAGAAGTGTCTCCTGTACATTTCTCTCTTTTAACTTATCACCTATCCCTCAAAATCCCAAGTAAAATTTTAAAACTACCTACGTAATTCCCCTAGTGTTCCCCACATCAGTCCTTTTACTGATCTAACAGTTCAGATGCCTCGGGATCACAGATAAGAAAGAGAAGTCTTTAAAAACACTTTGCCCCTTTTTACATCTCTCAACAAAAAATCAGAAGATCCTGAGTAACTCATTAGCTGAGAAGGGTCACTGGACGTAGGGATTCTGAACCACTGTCGGGGGGAAGTTTATACAGCTTTGAAATCTATTAAGAAGGAAACCAAATGAAGAAATGGGCCGGCGTCAATTTCCTGCAGAGGTCGGGGCAGGGCGGGTGCAGTCTGTTTTGCCTCCTATATACCAGTAAGCGTCTTTTTTCCCTCTCTTTTTCTTGGATTTTCTTCTTGCTTCCTCTTCTCTTCCTTGTCCTTCCCTTCCCTTCTTTTCTTGCTTCTTCTTCTCTTTTTGCAACAGTTCTGAAAAGAGGGATTTTATCTGCTGAGCACTTTGGGCTTTTTCTTTTTCTTTTTTTTTAACCTTCGGTTAGGAACAGGGGTGGGTTGAGGAAACACACTTTGTCATGCTTAACAGCCAACTATTTTAAATTAAAACAAAACTCAGGAAATGTCTGCAGAGATCAGCTGTTAGTCCTGCGACAAATCCTTTTCACGCGATTTGTAAGGACCATTCGTGTTCCCTGCCTCCGCCAACAGACTCCCAATAAGTACACATCTCCATCTTTTTTTTTTTTTTTTTTTTTTTGCCATTTCTTGGGCCGCTCCTGCGGCATGTGGAGGTTCCCAGGCTAGGGGTCGAATTGGAGCTGTAGCCACCGACCTACGCCAGAGCCACAGCAACGCTGGATCCGAGCCGCGTCTGCAACCTACACCGCAGGTCACGGCAACGCCGGATCGTTAACCTACTGAGCAGGGGCAGGGATTGAACACTCACCCTCATGGTTCTAGTCGGATTCGTTAACCACTGCGCCAGGACGGGAACTCTTCTCCATCTTTTTTTAGAGGAACTTTGCGTTCTTTATTGCTGAGATGTCAAGCTGTCCAAGTTATTGGAAGAGAGAAAGAGTGTCTAGAGCAAAAGTTTACCTAGAGAGGCTTCCGCGGGAGAAAATCAACGGTAATATAAGGTAGAAGAAGGAAGGGCGTTTCCTTTCCTGGGAGTAGAAGGAACTTGATGACAATGTAAGGAGCTGTTGGTAAGAAATTCAGTCCACACACATATATGCTAGAGTTTGATTTGTATTTGTATCCTGGCCAAACCAATAGATGTGAGCAGTTTGTCATGTTACTTAAACCTCTATGCCTTAGTCCCTTCATGTTTCAAAACAGGGTTAAATATACCCACCTCCATTGCTATTGTGATGAGATGCCCTGAAATCTTAAAATTTCAAATCTTAAAATGTGCCAGTCTGCTTGGCACATAATATTGGCACTAGTCAATATGTAACTTTTCCCCTCCCCTTTCCCCCTCTTCTCTTGTACAGTGAATTAGTGATGCCCTGAGGGAATGAATGCAGTTTGTAACTGAGAATTAGGAGGACAATAACAATACCCTGAGGGGCAGATCAGAAAATGTCTAAGATAAAAAATTATTGATATAAATGCTGCCTCTTATTCACAAAGGCAGTGATGGTCACCTACCACCAGAAAAAACAAAACCCAAAACAAAACAAACCAAAAAAACCAGATTAGATATTTGCTCTTCCAAGTTTTCCCACTTCAAATTTGATAAAGAACAGGCATGGGAGAGATGCAAACAGCCCTAGACAGGGCTGACCCCATGACCTTGTCCTTGAATTTGCCCTGCTCTCGCCAGCTAACCTCACAGCAATGTCACGAGGGAGGATTCATAGGCTGCTGAGCAGAGCCGTTAAGATGATTTTCCTGTCTGAGATTATTTTCCTTCCTACAGCTTCCTTGGGCAAGATGTGAGGAGAACTGTGTCAGTCCTGAACAGTAAGTATCTGGGCGTCCCCACGGGGAGCGGGGAGAGGCAGACAGAGACATCCACACCCCAGACGGGGTCAAAATCTGGGTCAAAATCTCATTAAGTATCTGTGATTTCCCTTATTTCTACTTAAAGGGGCATCGATGCATTGACTTCACAGACGGGGGTTGTCCCCAAACAGACATGCCTTCGTGTCACCTTAAGGATTCAAAATAGTACTGCTGACTGCATGTTTTCCAAAGCCAATCTTCCTATCAAAATAGCAGACCTAATCTCAATGTAACAGTTACAGAGATTTGCAAAAGCCTTTCCTCCTATGCTTCTCAGTGACTCACCAAGATAGTCTGGATTCATCAGTCACAGGCAGATATATTCGGGGAATTGCCAAAGACGCCTCATTTCCTATTTTTTAGGGCACATTAGCAATTATTGCAGACTTCATTTAGCTGTCACTTTGAGGTGCTTATCCCTTAACCTAAACTGTCTTGATTAGGTTCACGTAAACACAAAGGACAGAAAAGATAAAAAAGGAAGAGATTCCTTTCTCTTGGGGGGAAACTACTGAACAGAGCAGATCTTACTTAGGCTGAAGGAAAACACATATTTAGCCATGGGAAGAGTTTCCCAACAGCCAAGTCTGTTAAACCCGGGGGAAGCGGATGGCCTATTGTTTCTTGTCACATGCTTTCTGAAGTTTTTTAGACACCACCCCAGGAAGAGTTATTTTTAATAGAATCAGGGGCTTTGAACAAATGGGAATGTGAGAACACGCAGAGAAGATGCTGTGCGGTGAAAAGGCAAACTGCACGGTCTACAACTGTGCAAACAGAGAGAGTGTAGACATGGATTTCAACAGATTTCAACAGACCATTATACCAGCAAGTATGAGCACATGTAATTATCTTCAAAGACAAACCTTTGCCCTCCCCTCCACCCCACCCCACACTCCTGCAGTGTCCCCACACGTCTTCTCCCATAAAGTCCATGTGTTTTTCATCCTAGAGTGAAAACTGATAATTGCCCTGGTTCATTCAGAGTATTTAATGAGTTTTCTAATGAAGTCGGTTTCTACATTTTGCCCTTGTCTTATTTGGCCTCAGTTTTGACCCTGAATGTGAGAATCTAAAGCCCTTTTTATGGGGGACATCCTTATGGTTTTACAGTGGCCCTTTTTTTCTTTCTTTCTTTTCCTTTTTTGGTCTGTTGTTTTGTTTTTGTTCTCTTTTTTTTAAATGTAAATTCCCAGGCTAGGGTCAAGAATTGGAGCTGCAGCTGCCAGCATATGCCACAGCCGTGGCAACACCAATACTGAGCCACATCTGCCATCTACGCTCTAGCTTGCAGCAGCGATAGGTCCTCACCCCACTGAGTAAGGCCAGGGATCAAACCCGCATCCTCACAGACACTATGTCGGGTTCTTAACCCGCTGGGTCACAATGGGCACTCCCTCTCTTTTTTTTTCTTTTTTTCTGCTTTTTATTTTTTACTGATGTATAATTCATTTGCTATGTTGTATTATTTTCTGGCGTATAGCAAATTGACTCAGTTATGCATACATGTACATATACACATATATTCATATTCTTTTCCACTATGGTTTATTACAGAATATTGAATATAGTTCCCTGTGCTAGACAGTAGGACCTGGTTGTTTAGCTATATGGTGGCTGTTTTTGCAACAATTTGCAAAACATGAATTACAAATTTTTATGTTTATAACTGAAATTTTCTTTATGTTTAAATGTTACTGACCAAAAATATAGTCAAACCTTAACTCTGAGGTTTCATTTTCACTCTTTGTAAACTTGCATTGCAAGTTCTTTCTTGGGAATTGTCATTAACACTGTTTCCAGGGGCCATGGTTACATGTTCTATCAACATCATTTTCATGACCACTAGTTTAGTCTATCTTATAATGATTTACACAATACTATTTATGATAAAAGTCACTACTAAAGGTATCCCATTTCATAATAGATTCAGCTGGTTACAATGACATTATAATATAACCTGTGATGCTTTTATTATAGCAAGGCATTATATCTTGTGATTCATATTTCTGATTCCGGAATTATAAGGGACATTGACTATAGTTTTATTGCAAAAAATTTTTATTCTTCTCCATAGTTGCCTGACCACGGATTGGGTACATCTCTGGTACATATGGTAAGTTTCATCACTATTACCCAGAAAGCTGTTTAAAAGGGACTTTTTCTCAGGGGTAATATTTTCGGTTTTTAAGTATTTTGACAGCAGGAAGAAAGAAAGGTCTGAGAGAGCCAGCCTACTTATCTAGCATCTCATGGGTTAAAACTTCTTTACCTCATTTCTAACCTATGTGACAATAAGCCAGGATTTCCTATTTCAATACCATCTCCTGGGCCAACATCAACGGACGATTGTGTACTTTCTCGGGGTCAGCTCTAGAACAAGTCACGCAGAGATTACTTCAGTAAAAAGCAGCCCCTCTGAACCACATCAAATCTGTTATTAATTGTTCCAGCGAATGGACTTAGCCTTGCTGCCAAAAGAAGAAAGTATTCACGTGAAGGGAAAGCCTAAGTGTTAAAATCTTGAGTCATTCTATAAAATATCGAAACAAGAATTAAAAACGCAGACATTGAAGACTGATTCCACCTAAGCTGGGAAACAACCCAGCCCCCCGCCCCCCCGAACTCTCACCACAGTGCGGGGTCCTTGCAGGTTGCTGGTGGTCGTGGGCGCATTGCTTCTGCTGTGTGGCCTGACTTCTGTGTGCTTCCGCTGCTGTCTCAGTCGTCAGCAAAATGAAGAGGAGGGCCGACCCCCCTATGAAGTGACCGTCATCGCTTTTGACCATGACAGCACTCTGCAAAGCACCATCACTTGTGAGTACATGGATGAATAACAGGGCAGGTGAATCCAGGCTCAAAACAATACTTAAGGTGCTCCAACGGTGTAGAAACGCTGGTCGCAGGAGTTCCCATCATGGTGCAGTGGTTAAGGAATCCGACTAGGAACCATGAGGTAGTGGGTTCGATCCCTGGCCTCCCACAGTGGGTTAAGGATCCAGCCTTGCCATGAGCTGTGGTGTAGGTTGCAGATGCGTCTAGATCCCACATTGCTGTGGCTCTGGTGTAGGCCTGTGGCTACAGCTCCAATTAGACCCCTAGCCTGGGAACCTCCATATGCCGCGAGGCTAGCCCTAGAAAAAAGACAAAAAGACAAAAAAAAAAAAAAAGAAAAGAAAGAAAAGAAACACTGGTCGCAGTATTAAGGGTTCTAAAACTCAGGGTAGCTTTAATTTCCAGAACCTGATAACCTGGTTTCTCATGGATGCAGTGTGCTCAGTTTTTTTATCTGACTGCTGATAGAGTGAAGAAATAATCGAAATGTTGGTGACAATTTTGGAAATGGCTTAGAGGAAGGATTCCCAAGGTTACAGCTATTTTGATAAAACTATTTTAAGGAGTTCCCCTAGTGACACTGCTGAAAGGAATCCGACTAGTATCCATGAGGATGTGGGTTCCATCCCTGGCCTCGCTCGGCGGGTTAAGGGTCCCGTATTGCCATGAGCTGTGGTGTAGTTCACAAATGTGGCTTGATCGCCCATTGCTGCTGCTGTGGTAGCCCGGCAGCTGTAAGTCAGATTCCACCCTGGCCTGGGAGCTTCCATATCCCACAGGTGTGGCCCTTTTAAAAAAAAAAAGCAAAAACAAAAAACAAACAAAAAAACTATTTTAAGCTCTGAACATATCCTTTTCTCCAAAATGTCTCAGATCTTGTATACATTTCTTATTATCTGTACTATTTTTAACTTTAGAGAAATTAGTCATGTGTACTTCCAGTTCTTTATTTGCCAGGTCTTAATACATTAAATATTAGTTCCAACACTTGATGATCATAAAGCACTCCTTCTTTCCCCTTTTGTTCTTTTCTTTGGATTATATTCTTTCCTAAGATTGGAGTGAAGATCAGGCAGAACAGCAGGTTACACTACACTGTGATATTTATTTTGAAAAGCGAGAATGCTCTGCCAAGTTGTTCACTTTCCCTGCTTTTCTTGTGTCATGGTCATTTTGGAGAAAAGACAAATAAGGCAGAAAGAACTATTTCCAAGGAGTCTGTGACTTTAGTGGGTTGATAGAAAGGGTTCCAGATCTGTAAATGGGAAAGGGCAAGTTTGTGAGATGAGGCAACACACGTTAGATTATTCGAGGAAGCCAGGAGATGGGAATCTCCTAGCAAAGGATGAAGTTAGTTTCTAAACAAGCATCACAGGATTTTCATAACATCTGTGGCCAAGGGTGACAGTGGGTTCGGACACCTGTTAAAAATGGAGGAGTTAAGTGTAGTGTAAGTCCCTGCTGTCTGAGGACACCGCATTGACTTGAGCTCTAGTTCTTCTTCCCTTCCCAGCCCTGCAGTCAGCGTTTGGTCCTGCAGCTCGAAGAATCCTAGCAGTGGCTCACTCCCCCGGCTCCCTCAGCCAGCTGTCCACCTCCTTGGACACCCTCCCAGGGTATGAAGAAGCCCTTCACATGACTCGCTTCACTGTTTCAAGGTGTGGGCAGAAGGCACCTGATCTACCCCCGGTGCCAGAAGAAAAGCAGCTGCCTCCGGTGCACAAGGAGACCCCAGAACACTCCCCAAACTGATGGGAACTCTGGTTTTATAAATGAGGTGTGGGGGCTCTGTTCAGAATTGGTTGAGATTCATAGACACATGGACCAGTTTTCCCCCTAACTTTCAGAAAGCTTAGGATAGC
The DNA here is from genome assembly GCF_016906955.1 of Phacochoerus africanus. NCBI lineage: Eukaryota > Metazoa > Chordata > Mammalia > Artiodactyla > Suidae > Phacochoerus > Phacochoerus africanus. The sequence continues at coordinate 65,499,043 of NC_062550.1, read as the reverse complement.
ATCTAAACATCATTCTGTGGAAAAGATGGGTTCCAACTCTGCAACTCTTCAGATGCATGTATTTTCTGATGTGGGATGTTCCAGTTGGGAGCTTGTATTCTTTATCCAGTGACCAATATTTGCAATTAACCTGTAATGATGCTGATTACTACTGAACAGGAAAACAGCAAAACTATCTTGGATTCCTGCAGCTATTGAGTTTCTTTACCCAGAGCAAACTGCAAGTTGCTTGCTTCTCTACCAGTGAATAGACTGTATACATTTATGAAGAAAGACAAGAGTGTAGGCATAGCCATAGATATTCATGCACTGAATTTGTGCATCCTTCCTCTCAAGAGAACACTCACTTTTATACTGAGTATGATGATCATTTTGGATGTCATACAATACCTCACTGGAAATCCAGAATCCAGAGGTGGGATTTTAAGAGAACACAGTAGGAGCATATCACAGTCTTTCTTTCATTCTGGTTCTACCCATCAGCAAGTGTAGGAAACTGCATAGAATGCAGTAACAGTTCTATTCATTTTTTAGTTCTTCTGCCCCGCAAACACACGCACACATACAGATGCACGCGTGCATATACCCACGCACACTTTTCTTAACTCTAAAAAACTACCTACCATTGCTTTGCTTCTTTCCTCTTTCCTACTTTGACCACTTAAAGGCCACGTGTCCCTAGATAAATGCTTACTTCTAGTGGTGGCCTTTACTGCCACCTAGCGGATGCACGGTTGAAATTCATTCTTCTATTGGAGCGTCTCAGCATCACCTGTCCTGTTCTTGGAGCACTAACTGGATGGGATCCTTCCCAGGGCACCAGCCCACTGTTCAGTGCTAAGCTGTCCGCATAACATACTACCTCTGAAATGTACTGTTACTGAAAAAATTTAGGAAGTTAGGTGTATTCGGGGGAAAACTACTTGCCAGTGACTTTGAAAAGTCTTTCAAGCACCATTTTCTCTTCTTAAAATAGGGGATAATGACACCTCCAAAGAGTGTTCTGATCAAGTAAGCTATACATAAGTGATAAGATTTGTAAACTGTTATGCACATGTATTTGTTAATCTTACTATCAACAACGAATTTTCTCCTGCCTGCTATGATTCCACTGAGACGTGTTCTGATTTGTCCTTTCGCCAGCCAGCCTATGATCAAGACACACCTGATGTAGCTTTATTTCATCAATAAATATTTGTCGATTGAGGCAAACAACTGGAGATGATGTGATTCCTGTTAATGTGTTCTGTGTAGAGGGAAGGGATATTGGAGAACACTCATTTATTAGGCAATTAGCTCCAGTACTCAGGGAGCAATACAGATCTGGGAAATGACTATTTAGTGTACCACCTTCTTATAAATACTTTCTTAGAATGCTCACTCAGCCCAGAGGGAACATGTTCTCAGTGAGTATAACCTGTTGATGATCTGAATTTATCCTGAGTCATTTAACAAATTGCTTCTGGGTGGAGTTCCAGTTGTGGCTCAGCAGTAATGAACCTGACTAGTATCCATGAGGACACAGGTTGCATCCTTGGCATCTCTCAGTAGGTTAAGGATCTGGCATTGCTGTGAGCTGTGGTGTAGGTTGCAAACAAGGCTCCTGAGTTGCTGTGGCTGTGGTGGAGGCTGGCAGATGCAGCTCAGATTCCACTCTTATTAGCCTGGGAACCTCCATATGCCCCAAGTGCACCCCCCACCCCCAAAAAAGAAAGAAAGAAATTGCCTCTGGATAGTGTTAAATGCCTTAATTGCTCATAGCACCCTAGGGGGACTTGTTTTTCTACTGCCAAAATGAATCTCTTTATTAGCACAGAGTCCATAAAATATTCTAGATACGATGGTCTGGAAGAAGTGAAAATATCCTCAGGTAGAACAAGATCTGGAAAGAACTCCTACCTACAAGGATATTATTCTAAAGAGATCTCTCTGCCCCACTTTCCCCTCTCCCATCCCTCTCCTTAGCCACATGGACTCTTCCACTCCTGAAGCCCTCCCATTTGTCACCAGAGATTAGCAGCTTTTTGACTTCACTTCTTTATCTGCTCAGTCTAAGACATCTGTTCATCAGCTCAATCCCTTTCACCACTGATCTCAATTTTTTTTAACCCCTTTTTTTCTTCATACCAATCTCTCAAGCTCCAAAGGTTGGTTCGCTGAAGCTAAGTGATAACTCCCCAACGTCTACATCCCTGAGCAGGACTGCAGTCAGAAGGATGTGTCTGGGACCCCATCATTGGCTCATCAGGACTTGCTGATGGATCCGGTAGGAAAACAGTAAGGGCGAATGTGAGCAATGACCTGAGCCAATGTGTGGACGGTGCAGCTATTTATGAGGTTGGGGGAGACTAGCGGAGACCGGATTTAGGGAGAAAGTCAGTGATTTCTAAAACAAGGGAGGAGTTCCTGTTGTGGCTCAGTGGTTAATGAATCCGACAGGCACCCATGAGGATGTGGGTTTGATCCCTGACCTCGCTCAGTAGGTGAAGGATCAGGTGGCGCCTTGAGCTGCCGTTTTGCTATGGCTGTGGTGTAGGTCAGCAGCTACCCCTAGCGTCCATCCAAATCTGATGGAGGTTTGGACTGAACCTCTATATGCCATGGGTGTGGTCCTAAAAAGACAAAATAAAATAAAATAAAACAAATAAAATGAGGGAAAGGCATTTGATAGCAAAATATAAACCAAGTTAATCTGAGACAAAGTCTAGTACACAAAAGCAGCAAGGAAGGTGCACGTGTCAATGAGAAAAAATTGTTTTCCTTGAGATTGAATGAGGAAAGCTTCAAATTGTGAAAAAGAAAAAAAAAAAGATGTTCTGTATTGGACCTCTATACTTTGCCACGTTTGTAAAATTGCCACAAAAATTGCTGGATTTGCTATTATGGGACTCTGGGTTCTGGACAGGAGGATATGCATTTGGAAGCCATGAAGTTAAAATGTGTATTTATATATATGGGTATAAATGGGAAAATCAATTCTCCATCTTCCTTCCTCTTGCTTCTTTAACTATTCACTTTTGATTAGTTTCTTTCCTTTAGTAAACATTTGTTTAGTTTGAATTATATGTTGTAAAAAAGGACAGAGAGAGCAGAAGCTGAAGGAGAAAATTATGGTGTTAAGCCTTGTAATGAGTGATTCAGATACTCAACCTGAAGACTGTGATGGAAGTTTCTTAGCAGGAGAGTTCCATGTGATCAAGTTTTCAGAAAGATACTGAGGAAAGTTTGAGATCTAAGCTGAAGTGTGAAGAAGGCAGGTCTTCCTTGCATATTGTAAAAATCCCACTTAAAAGTGATGAAAGGAGTTCCTGCTATGGCACAATGGGCTATGGATCTAACTGCAGCAGCTCAGGTCACTGTGGAAGTCCGGGTTCAATCCCTGGCCCAGCACAGTGGGCTAAAGGATCTGTCATTGCCACAGCTGCTGCATACGTGGGTTGCAGCTGTGGCTTGGATTCAATCCCTGGGCCAGGAACTTCCATATACCAATGGTGCGGTCATGAAACCAACAAAACAAAAAGGGATGAAGTGATGAGAGCCTGAAAATGAATAGGGCAGAGGGTGGTGGTGGTGGTGATCAAATGGATGATAATTATGAATTCTTTGCAGCAGAGCTCTAAGCTGTGTCCAAACTGAAAAAAAATAATAACAAAATGGTTAGGAAATAGGACTTTTGCCCCATTGTTCTAGACCTGGAAGGTCTTTCCTCTAATTTTAGGCAGTGGAGATTCTGTGATACCCCTTTCTAAGCCCAAATGACATAAATATGCAGCCTCACCGTGAAGCTGCACTTTCTATCCTCTACCGCTTAATTTGGGTTTTCTGGGGTCATTACAATAGGGGGAAAAAAAAAACAACACATTTTTTGGGGGGAGGAGCCTTTCCCTTGGCATGTGGAAGTTCCCAAGTCAGGGATGGAACCTGGGCCACAGCAGTAACCCAAGCGGCAGCAGTGACAAAGCCAGATCCTTAACCCCCTGAGGCACCAGGGAATTCTCAAAACCCACATTTTTTAAAGTCATTTTTTTATCTTTCCAAGCCTGAAACTCCTATAGTCAGGGCTATGTCCACTGTGGTAGCACTATCTGAGAGGATGTGTTGACATCTACTGAGCAGGAGGAAATGACTCTGTTAGCACAAAGCTCCTAATGTATGAGACCTGAAGGTGGGAATGTATTTTTTACACAAGGCTAATACTGCCGCTCCCTTCTCAGGGAAAGTGGGTTTGACAGAAGGTTGCCTAGGAGGAGGTGATGTCTGGCTTTGTCTGTGCTTTGGGGGCAACTAGAGCAGGACAGAATACCTTGTAATGGTTTGTTTCCGGTCCAAGTATTGGTCAGGAATTAGAGCTTAGAGTCTTGTTGAGTTGGCCTTGTAGGTCTGGTCAATAAGACCTTCCTTAGAGGGTCTGATTAGTTAACACTGGGAATTTACTTGCATATGAGAACAGGGAAATAAAGCAAAAATGGAATTTATGTAACATATTTAAGAGGCAGGAGAGAAAAATTGTGACGTCTGGGAACATCGAGTTTGTTTTCTTTTCCTTGGGTGAGCAAATTGGCTGGAACACAATAAAAAGCCAGGATGGGAAGTCCACCCTTGAAGAGGCTGACTGGGAAAACACTATCAGTGATTTATGGATCATCCAAGATACATTGAGCATTCAACAGAGGAAAATATTTTCACAAGCTGTATCTGAGTAATGCGGCCCAGTGTCCTTCGGTTGGCACCTCTGCATCAGTTAAGCAGGAATCGCACCATTTCCCACCTCAGAATTCCCCAAAACCGGAAAGGATGTCATAAAAGTGGTCGTGTTTCAGTTGAAACCTTAAGGACCATAGAATTTTTTAAATAGCAAATATACATTATAAGTGCATTTTCTGTTTATGTCGTGTTAGTTTCAGGCATACAACAAAGTCATTTTATATACATGAAGATATACTTTAAAATACATAAATATTTTTGAAATATGAATAGTCTTGGTAGCTATTTTGGTTTCATGGAATGCAATCTTTTCTTTCCTCCCTCCGAAGAGACTCATGATAAACTTTTTGGTATTTTCATCTCCATTACATAGACTTTTTGATTTTCTTCAGGTTATTTTGCACTGATTATTTGCTTCATATTAGATCTTTTCTTGAAATCCTTGAGTCCTTGCTGTCCAATCATATTGAAGACCAGGGCACTTAAAAAGCTCATTTGAAATTCTGTATGTACATATATATATTCTTTTTCCATTATAGATGATTATAAGATACTGACTATGGTTTCCTGTGCTGTACAGTAGGGCCTTGTCATATAGTTTTATTCTCGATTTTTATTTTCAAGTTTGGAGCGTTACCTATTGATTTGCCATTACAGAAGATGAAAATGCAGCCCTTTTTCACCATTATTCCTACCTTTGAGACTACGACACACATCTGAACATTTCTCCTGCCCTTCTACTTTATAAATATAATTATATCATAATTTTGATGAGCAGTATACATGGGACGTAGGAAAAATGCTGCTAATGATTAGGATCCTGACACCAAGCTTTGTGGGTTAAAATTCTGGCTCTTTGTCTTTCTCCTTGTCCAGTCCTGGTGTAGTGACTTAACTGTTTTGTGAGTACACGTACATTATTATGGGAGGGTTATGGAGGTTTATTTATATATTCATAAAGCATGTTTTTTCATACCTTAAGAGCTATCAATTACTTCCACTATCTTGAAGATTATCTTCATCTCTCTCTTTTGTGTTAAATCCTATTTTCTATCTCCCATGTCTTTTCCTTTTTGGGGGTTTACTTCTTCATTTGGGGGATACTTGCTGCAAAGAGATATATCAGAAGTGAATGTTTAGAGACCATCTATGTCTAAGAAATGCCTTGTGCTACCCTCATGCTTAAATACTAGAAAAAAATTTCCATTTCTCTGCATAAAGTTCTAGGAAGAAAGCAGTTTCCCTTAGGATTTTGTAGGCAGGAGTTCCCATCGTGGCACCATGGAAATGAACCCGACTAGATCCATGAGGACACTGGTTCCATCCCTGGCCTTGCTCAGTGGGTTAAGGATCCGGTGTTGCCGTGAGCTGTGGTGTAGGTCACAGATGTGGCTTGGATCTGGTGTTGCTGTGGCTGTGGAGTAGGCCAGTGTCTACAGCTCTGATTCGACCCCTAGCCTGGGAACCTCCATATGCTTCAGATGTAGCCCTAAAAAGCAAGAAAAAAAAAAGGATTTTGTAGGTATAACTAGCTTTAAATAAAATCTGACCTCCCTTCCCCGTTTTCTGGATTCTCCCTCTCTGAGACTCCTAATATTTGAACGTTGGACTTTTATTTCCTCAGCCTCCTTTTCCATCTCTGTGTTTTATTGCATTACTTTCAAGGAAATTTTGTGAACTTACACATTTCTAATACTTTAATAGGATTTTTCCCTTCTCATACTTTTAATTTTTAAAATTTTTAAAATTATCAAGTCTTTGGTTATAGCTATTTTTGTTTCATGGATATAATCTTTTCTTTCATTTCTCTGAAGAGAGTAATGATAAACTTTTTGTGGTTTTTAACTCCCCAAATTGTCTCATTTATTTTCTCCACGTTCATTTTCACTGATTATTTGCTTTGTCTTAGATCTTTTCTTGAAATCCTTGAGTCCTTGCTGTCTGATCCTGTTTAAGAACAAGGTACTAAAAAGCTCATTTGAAATGCCGTTATGTAGGCAAAAACCCAGCTGGGCTGCCCGAATTCTGGGAATGGACTAGGAGGAAGAAGTGTGGGGATTCAGGTGTCACAAGTAAGTTCTCACCTTCCCGTTCTAAATTCTGTAATGAATAATGGGCCACTTTAGAGTTTCCCTCGGGCCAGGTATGGACTCCCTTTCTCAGATCTACTCAATCATTTATCATTTGTCAGTCCTCTTTTTAGACACCAAAACTGTTTTCTATTTTCTCTTCTTTTTTGACTTCGTGAGTGGTTGATTTACTTTTTTCTTTTACAGTCTGTACTGATTTTCTAGGTTTATAGGATTCTGACACAAATTCCCACATGCGTGTGGGTTTTTCCCCCACACCAGTAATTCCCATTCTCCATCTGGGTGGCTCATAATTCAACTCAAGAGATAGTTTAAGATCCCACAGTTAAGGAGGGCTCAGTCCTGCAATACTGCTCCCCCCACCCCAACACACACACAAACACACACACACACACAATTCCAGATGCCATTCACAAGTCAGGTTGCCGCCTGGGCTTCTGATCTATAGGCTATAGTTTGGAGGTTCCAATGACCTCCTCTTCTGGTTGATTAGGTTGCTACATCAACTTACGGAAAATAGAACCAGTTATACTTATGCAAGAGATGCACGGGGCAAGGGATGTGGGAGGGGCAGGGAGCTCCTAGGCTCTTTCCCAGGGATCCACTCATATAGCAACTCCACATGGTCCTCAACCTGAAGCTCTCAGCAACCTGTCCTTAAGGATTTTTATGGAGGCCTCATTACTTAAGCAAGCTTAATTAAATCCTTCGCTATTGGTTATTGAACTCAATTTCTAGCACTTTTCTCCTCCCTGGAGGTGGGGTGGAGGGGGAGTGAAAATTTTAAGGCTCTAATTAGCGATTCCTCTGGTGATCAGCCCCCAACCTTAGGCTACCTAGAGGCATTCCAAGTCGCTCAGTAATGTGACTTTGTCACTCTTATCACATGGGAAATTCCAAGAGTTTTAGGAGCTCTGTGCCAGGGACAGGGTAGAAGAACAAATATGTATTTCTAATTATAAATCACAATATCACAGGCTTCCGTATGTGCCACAAACTGGATGGTTTGAACAACACAAATTTCTGGCCTAGGAGTCTGAAATCCAGGTGTGGGCAGGGTTGGTTCCTTTTAAAAGCGGTGAGGGAGAATCTGTTTCCGGCCTTTCTCCCAGCTTCTAGGAACCCCTAGTACTCTTTGGTTTGCAGATGGCACTGTTCCAGCATTTTCACGTCCCCTTTCTTTTATGCATATCTGTCTCTGTGTCCCAATTTCCCCCGTTTTTAGAAGGACACCAGTTCTATTGGATTAACATCCACCCTAAGGGCCCAATCTAATTCGATTATCTGCAAAGACCCTATTTCCAAAGTCACATTTACAGATACCAGAGCTTAACTTTTAAAAAAAATTTTTTAGGGCCAAACCTGTGGCATATGGCAATTCCCAGGCCAGGGGTCCAATCAGACCTGCAGCTACCAGCCTACGCCACAGCCACAGTAATGCCAGATCCAAGCTGCATCTGCGACCTACACCACAGCTCACGGCAATGCCAGATCCTTAACCCACTGAGTGAGGCCAGGGATCAAATCGCATTCTTGCGGAGGCGAGTCAGGTTCTTAACCCACTGAACCACCATGGGAACTCATGGACCTTAACATTTTTGAGGGGACCGTAACTCAACCCATGACACAATTGTTTTCGTGGTATTTCAGGAGACAGCAAACAAATAATAACCTCTTCAATCTACCATCTTAAATCAGAAAGTCTACCCTTGCGTCTTTGGCCATCACCTACTGCACGGTTTTTGAGTCTTTACTTTGTATCCAAAGCACTGGGAATATAAATACAAGGAATATGACTTCAAGTAGCCTGTCATCCATTGCTAGAGATGACCTGAAACTAAATACTTAGATGTTATTAGAATTCCCTCTAACTCTTCCTTTATCTCTCTATCCCTACCTACGTATCTTGCCTCTTTGAGTATCATCTTCTCTATCACTTGTTGGAACCTAGGGCAGGCCATCCCCAAATAGGCCTCTATGGCATATTGATTATTTTGCATTAAAGTTACTTAAGAAATAGCTGATGCAAGAGGGACATCTTGACCCTCCTCTCCATCTCCCTAAAAGCAGGAAATAAATCTCCCATGTGAAAGATGCCCTCCCTGTATCTAGAGGTAGAAGGTCACTCTTATTGCCAGAGATAGGAAATTTGGGGCCAAGAAGCCCATAGAATCAAAACTTGTTACTTCCTTGATTTACCTCCCCAAGACCAAACTCTGTTTCGATTCTTCATTAATTGGTGCTCCAAACCTAAGTTTCTTCGTCCTGTCAGTTTCTCACAAATGTGCTGCTATTTTTTATCTAAAAAGTATAAAAGCCGATTGCTTTGACCACTTCTTAGATCTCATTTCTGAGACCTCTGTGTGCACAAATTAAAATGTTTCTTTTTCTCCCGTTCATCAATCTCATGCCATTTTTTTTTTAATTAGTCCAACCACAAGAACCCATGAGGGGAAGGGGGGGAAATTTACCCCTCCCGGATGCTCTCTTACTTGAGTGGGGGGTACATTTAGATTTCAGGAGACTAAAACAATGGATGCTCTAAGCCCGAGATCTCCCTTCATCCAAACTACATCACCAAAGTGGAGGATTCCTTCTCTTAGTTCACATGTGAGAAATTCTAAGGAAAGATGGTGATGAGTCTTGTGTAAAGTCACTTGGCCTTATAAATGGTCAAGGCAGTGTGGGTCTATAATTGGTGAACTCCTCTAGAAGAACTATGTGGTTATCAGTGGAAGAAGCAGTTCCCTCCAAAATCATGCATACTCCCTGCCCCCCCAAAAAACAGAATTAATGGGTGTTATATTATCTAATGTATGATACATCATTACCAAATGTGCTTTGACAATGATAAGCACGCAATGTTTTGAAAGCCCATGCAAAGGATACAGAAAGATCCAAGCAAATGAAATCAAAAAGATATCCTGGAGAAGGTGATGCCTGTAGTAAATCCTGAGTGATTCATAGGAATTAGAAGAAAAAAAAAATAGGAGGAGAAAATGTTTTCACAGGAAGAGCCTTTGAGAATATCTCATGGCCGGAAACAAGGGCAACACTAGGGGAAGAAGGAATTTAAGTCAGTTAGTATGCCTGGAACAGAGAGTGCAAAGGAGAACATGGCTGAGGCTACAGTGATAAACAGCAGCTAGATCCTAAGTACTCCATTTCCCTACTAAGGAATTTGAACTTTTCCCAACCACTATAAAGAATCTCTGACCACTGAAAGATATTAAGAAGAGAAATGATAGGATGAAATATGGTTTAATTATAATTATTCTAGCATCAGTTAGCATTTTCTTTCTCTGTTGCCTCAAAAAAATAAAGATAAAACTCAAGACTAATTACACATGGATTTGAGTAATAACGGTGGTTTGAAAATAAGTCCACATGGAGTTCCCATCGTGGCTCAGCAGTTAGCCAACCAGGCTAGCATCCATGAGGACAAGAGTTCGATCCCTGGCCTTGCTCAGTGGGTTGGGGATCCGGCGTTGCTGTGAGCTGTAGTGTAGGTTGCCGACACGGCTCAGATCCCGGATTGCTGTGGCTGTGGTGTAGGCTGGCGGCTACAGCTCTGATTCACCCCCGAGCCTGGGAACCTCCATATGTCACAGGTGCAGCCCTCTGCCCTAAAAAGACAAAACAAACAAACAAACAAAAAAGTCCACAGATTCTTTAACATTCCTTCCACCTGGAATGGAGATGAATGGAGAATGGTCCATTCACTCACCTCGGGACATCTTGGTTGCTTCCAAGTTTGGACACACATGAAGACGGCTGCTATAAATACCTGTGTGCCGGTTTTCACGTGGACAGAAGTTTTCGACTTCTTTGGGTAAATACTAATGTTGGGGAGGAAGAAATTGTCTTCTGCCCTTTTAGGTTCTTCTGGCTGGTCTCAGAATTAAATTGACATGAGACAGATTAACAGGAGAAAACCAAAGAGAAGTTTAGTAACACGTCTACACCGGAGAGACCCAGGAGAACTGAGGAACTCACCAAAATGTCCCAAGCCCTCACTTTAAATACCTCCCTCGGCTAAAGACAAAAGGGGATGTTGAGGCTGGGGAGAGTCATTTACTGGAGAGTCCTTTGCCAGGCAAAACGTAATAAAAAGGGTAAGGTGATTATGTAGATGTAAGTCCTCAACTTCTGTATTAATAAGAGAGTTTCTAGGGATTTGGTCACAGTCTTCTTCTAGGTACAAGGAAGACACCCTTATAAAGGAGACTTTCCCTACAAACGTAAATGTTACTTACAAAAGGGTAACTCTCACTTGTTTCCCCCCACCTGCTCTTTTTTTAGAAAACAACCCGCTTAAAATAACTAATATGCCAGAGATATTTTTTGGGGTAGCAAATTCTGCTCTTTGACACTAAGTGGTTGATTGTTGTCTTGTATTGCAAGAGGATGTTATGTTTTCTTTTTTTTTTTTGTCTTTTTGCTATTTCTTGGGCCGCTCCCCGCTGGCATATGGAGGTTCCCAGGCTAGGGGTCCAATCAGAGCTGCAGCCACCGGCCTATGCCAGAGCCACAGCAACGGCGGGATCCGAGCCACGTCTGCAACCTACACCACAGCTCAAGGCAACGCCGGATCGTTAACCCACTGAGCAAGGGCAGGGACCGAACCCGCAACCTCATGGTTCCTAGTCGGATTCGTTAACCACTGCGCCAGGACGGGAACTCCTGTTATGTTTTCTAAGAAGCCATCAGTTTGTCTTCCAAAGTGGGTGTACCATTTTCCATTTTCATCAGCAATGAAGGTATGTCCCTGAAATGTGAACTTTTCAATATAGTATTTTGTCCTTGGTTAAAAAGGGAATTTGGAAACATTTTTATCAGATTGAATGCTTTAATTTACAAAATTAACTTCTGTATAATATTTTAAGTGTTCTGCTACAAGGAAAGAAAACAAGCTTTGGGGGCTGACAGATTGGGCAGTGTTAAGATAAAGTGTTAGCATTTAGAAAAGCCTTAAGGCAGAAAGATCAACTTAAATTTCATTTCCAAATTATTGTCCATATATAAATTGACAGTGGTTAAATAAAAGTTAAAATCAGCTTTAAACTACCTATGATTGTTTTCAGTAGATTTGAGAGGAAAAAATATTCTTAAAAAATATTGATCTCCATGGTAATTATTTTTTTCAATTTGTTTTAAAGTACTCTTTTGAGACATTTAGCTATATTTGGGTCAAAGCTCAAATGATCTAAAATGTTCAATTTGAAAATAGGATTAAATATTATAAATGTATTATGTGATAAAAGAATTCCTGGATTTTCATACAAAATAAGGCTTGAAAAATGCCATGCTGCAGGGAAAAATAATTAGCATCAAAAAGTAAGGCCATGCCATTTATCTTCCTTGTTTTAATAATGCAACCTAGTTTCTTTTACTTTGTGGGTTTGTTTTTTATTTTCCTTATTAGTTTTTTTGGCCACACCCATGTCATGTGGAAGTTCCCCTGGCCAGGGATTGAACCTGTGCCACAGCAGTGACAATACTTGATCCTTAACTGCTAGGCCACCAGGGAACTCCCGTGGGTTTGTTTTTTTAAATCAGATACTGAGACCTTGATTAGAGAAGACAGGTGAATAGGCCTGCTGTTGTCTAATATGCTTTTTTAGAACTTCCTAGACTTGTTTAGGGCAAAGCAGCTCTTCACTCTTCATCTCTTCCTCATTCTTTTTACCCTTTACAATATCTGTTGCTCCTCCACTACAGATCCCTGGAATCACTGTCCTTACCAGAGGTTGGAAAGGCCTTTGTCTTTTGATTCTTTGCTGAGAAAGAGGGGGCCAGTCTTCCACCCGCCTTCAAGGAGCACTTTGTATTCACCTTAGGAGAGGAATACTCTCCTCCGGTGCACTTCTGCATTAGGAGGAAAAAAATGCTTGAGGATTGCTGGGTTAAACACCGTAATCACTTTGTATTTTATTTTCCCAAAAGACAGATCCAACTTCTGGGTTAATAGGAGAAAGCAAATCATTTCTATCTCTAAATGTGCGTAAAGCCCTTAGCAGTCGTGACTGACATCACTTCTCTGGACCTTGATGACACCTCGTGCCCTTCACCTTATACAAATCCTCTTCAAATCCCTGAGTCACGCTCTGTTTATGTTGCTGCTCTAGGAACAAATTGCTGCAGGGACCCAAACAGGATGACGCCAGCGTGGTGAAGGAGGGGTCACCGTTCAGGGAGCCAGCCCAGCACCCAAGGTCAGGGGAGAGGGCCATCCAAAGGACGAAGGGCAAAATGCAAGCACCGGGCACTTGAGCGTTGGCCCGAGGTATCTCAGGACCTCTGTCTCTGCCTTTCCCAGACTTCAGATCCCAACAAGCTGAAAAAAACTGGATGTCGCCATCTGCATTTGTTTTGAGGGCCCAACCAAGAAACGGCCAAAGAGAGGGAAGAAGACATTTTTAGAACACTTTTTTGGTTTTAAAAACACACTTAACGTCACAGTTCCAATAAAATAAGAGATGAAAATTGCTCGTGTTTGCAAGCAATTCGATTTCGAGAACGTTAAGAGTGAAGGAGAAAACACTGAAACGGACCTAGCTCCTGCCCACCCCCAACCCCTGTCGCCAGAACGCTGGGGGCGGGCTGGGGGCGGGGCTTAGTGACGTCACAAGATACCCGCGCCGCCGTGTTGTTTTTGTGTTCCCAGCTGCCGGGAAAAGCCGCCGGGAATTCTTTACCTGGCCGTCCCCTACCTCTGGACGACCCGAAGCCCCTTCGGAAAGCTCTGCGGGGAGGCGTAGCGACCGGGGCTGGCCTTTCGGAAGCGGGTCTGAGGCACATTGCGGTTTGGCCGAGGGAATCAAGACGGGAGAGACGCGTTTGTCCGCGAGGGAGGCAGGCCCCGTCCGGGGATCTTAGAAACCCTGCGGTCCATCATGAAGTTCCAGTATAAGGAGGACCATCCCTTTGAGTATCGGAAAAAGGAAGGAGAAAAGATCCGGAAGAAATATCCGGACCGAGTCCCCGTGAGTGTGCTGGGGAGGGGGAGGGCGAGGGGGAGGGGGGGGGGATGAGCCGGGGGCGGGAGAGTCGTGATGGCTACCCGAAGGCACAGAAGAAGGGTGATCCCTAAAATTACCTAACCTGAACGCCCTTCACTACGAGGAGAGCCAGTAGAATGAACATTGAGACTGCGGCCCGTTTAAAACCCATTTCCCCAGGGTCAGAACCCATCCTTGGAGCTGACCGCAGTTTTAGATTGGAACGTACGTTTGAGTGACTCAGCAGTATTCAGAGGATGTGTGGGTTGGGATGTCCTCAAAAAGGGACCCTTTTGTGCGAGAATGATGAGGTGGAGACCATCCGTTTGCTGCCTTTAAGACAGCATGGAAATTGTTAAGGGAACACAGAGAGGATTTGCTGTCCTCAATTTCGGCCTTAGATAGTTATCCGTTAATCAAGTGGACTTTGATCCTCATAGCATTGGGTTTGGGAAGGAAATGTTCCGAAGCCAGTGAATATTTTATTTTATTCTGTGAGGATTAGAAAAGGTGGGGGGGGGGGAGTCGCAAGACAGGCCTGGCCCAGAAAACAAGGTCACGTTCTCTGCGCAGCAGCAGCCAGATTGCCTCATCATTCTTGGCTACGGGGTGTGTGGGGGCAGCCATCCTTCCTCCGGTATTTATTCTGAATACATTGTACCTGGTCACAGTAAGGAAGGGCTGAGACCTTTTTTTTTCTTGGATTTTGGACTCTGGTTTATGTAATTGGAACTAGTGCAGGCAGTGAGGAGGAACAGAAGAAATATTAAGGTATCGTTCTGCATCCGGGCGTTTTTCCCATCACCCCCTTCCACTGCCTCCTGCCTGGTTTTTCTCTAATGTGGGCTGCGCAGCCCAGTTGGAAGGCAGAAATCTTTAAAGTGGGGTAGAGGAAACTACCACCGTTGAGTTTTGGAGATGAGAAACCAGAGACTAGAGAAACTAGAAACTAAAGAGTGTGCTCTTTATCTGCGGGCAGGGAAATTAGGATAAATACTACGTATAATTTACACGTAAAGGAATTGCGATTTTCTGATTGTGAATGGTACTCCCGTCCTTTCCAATCCTCATTTAACTTTCATGTTCTTACAGCACCCACCAGCGACCTGGGCTTTATAAAGCTCTTGCAGTCCTTTTCCTATAAAGTAGAGGAGACGTTAGGGCCATTCCATTCCCCAGGAATTACATACAAAAGGGTTTTCAGCTAAAAAAAAAAAGAGCCAGCCTTATTACCCAGTAAAGGATCGTTCACAGATTACTTTCCTGGTCTCTGAACCTTGAATGACTGCTTTGAAAATTTTCCCCCGAGAAAGGTGATACCCATGCTTGTCTCTTGAAAATGACAACTAACTTTTATTGCTAGCTTATCAGGTACCTGGGAGTATTCTCAGAGCTCTGTCTAATATTCATTCACTTAGTCCTCCCAGCATTATAACCCCATTCTGCAGGTGAAGGACCAGAACCCAGAGAAATGAAGTCACCCCCTAAAAGGTCTCACAGGGCTGGTATGTGGCAGAGCTGGGAACCCCCACCCTGGCTGTTGGGCCTCCCATGCCATCTATTTTCTCAGTGTCTAATGCAGTTCTATTAAGCAGAATTATTTTAAATTCAAATACCTCACACTGTTAGGTATTGGAAATAGCAGAGTAAACTGTAGTTGCCCTTAAGAGTTCACAGATGGTGCTATGATGGTAGAAAAGCGTCCCAGTCAGCAGAACGGGTACCGTTTATTCAGAACTCTCTCAGTATAAGGCTCTGTTCCAGTGGTTCTGTGGAAGTCACAGACTCAGAATTCCTAAATCAAGTTAAATTTTCCATATACTTCCTCAAAACAGCCGTTTCCATTTTAGTCATTTCCATGCATTCACCCAGAATATTTCAGCTAATCCCCCCAATTTTATTTTTTTCCGCTCATTGTCTGGTGTTAAGTGTTTTACCTCTGTGATAAAATGTATGGTAACATGGCCATCGCGTAGATCTCATGATTCCTCCAGTTAGGTTTTAACCAGCCATCATCCTTCCAGCCCGTTCCTTAGATGTTCAGCCTCTGGCCCTCTTTCTAGTTGTGACACAAAAGGAGCTCTGCTCTGAGTTCTGGGATTTGGTTCTGGTTCTGAGCTGAAGCCTGAATCTGGCTGGCTGTGCCGAAGGATCCTGTTTACAGACAAGCGGGTTAGAGTAAATAATTTCTAAAGCCCTTTTCCGCCTGACCAGAGTGTTGTTAAAGCAGTCACGTACCCTGACTGCTCACGTGACTTGGGTTTAGCCTCTGCACATCTCTAGAGCTGCCATCCAGAAAAATCGGCATGCTTGTGCCTTGAGACAGAGGGTGTCATGGGATTTTGAAGTTATCTTTATAGCGACGATGAAATGAAAACTGGCAATAGAGCAGGAAAATGCTTGGGAGAGATGGTGTGCTTTTTTGAAATTGATGCACAGTCCAGCCCTGTGGAGTATTAGCCACATCTCACAGATAGGAAAGCAAGAGACCCAAACAGGCAAAGCATCTAGCCCAGGGCCCCTCGTCAGGGAGGAGCAGAGCTGGCATTCCTGGGAAATGTGGATATTTTATGGTAAATGAAAGCCTTAATGATTCCCCCTCCCCTCCTGTTCCCTAAGATCCCACTGTCTCCTCCCATTGTCACAGTTGCACTTGGTTTTGTTGCTGTCTTTCTCGGCTCCCTTCTTGTGGTTTCCATCTCTGGTTGATTGGGGCTGGAGCTGCCAGGTCTCTGATTCCTGCCTGACACAAGGCTGTGCGCCCTCCCCCTTCGATCTTATTTACCTGCTTCCTCCTGTCCATCCTCCTTGTTGGACTTTCATTGGTGTCTTGCCAGTTCATGCTTTTCCTACTTTTTCTTTGAATTTCTCATTCACGTATTACTACTCCAATTTTTATTTATTTATTTTTATTTTTTCTTCCAGTTTTACTGAGATACAGTTGACATATGGCAACTGTATAAGTTTAAAGTGTACAGCAAATGATTTGACTTACATACATCATGGAATGAGTATCACAGTAAGTTTAGTGAACATCCATCCTCTCATATAGTTGCAAAATGAAAGAAAGATAAAAAAAAATTTGTGATGAGAATTCTTAGGATTTACTCTCAGCAATTTTCATAAAAGTGTTAATTATACATCAGTGTTAATTTGGCATACTGTGTATTATATCCCTAGTACTTATTTATCTAATAACTGGAAGTTTATATACCCTTTGACCACCTTTATCACCTCACCCCATCTCCCCCCACTTCGCCTCTGGTAACCACAAATCTGATCTCCTTTGCTGTGGCTTTCTTTGTATATTTGTTTGTTTTCAAGGCGTAATTGACTTATAACACTGTTAAATCCTGTCACACAACGTAGTGGGTTTTTTTCTATTCATTTCAAAGTGATCACCATCATAAATCTAGTTATGATATGTCACCATGTTACTTAGTTATCACCTATATTCCTCACACTATACATTTTGTACTTGCGACTCATTTAGTTTGGTACTGGATTTATTTTTGTTTTTAAGTGTGATTATCTCCTCTGGTCTTTCCTAGTACAGGATTCTTTTTCTCTGCAAAAATGGATAGGTTTTTCACTATATTAATCTGTCCTCTTAAATTTAAAACCTTCAGATTTCTCCAGGTCAGCCCTTGTGTTTAAATCTTTGTAATGTACAAAGCCTTTTTCACATAAAATTTAACGGATTATTCAAGTTCATTGTATCATGATTGTGTAAAAGATGTGTTTGAAAATTGTCATCTTCCTTTTACTTATTGAAATTCTGTAGCTCAGAGAGGTTAAGTGACCTGTTGAAGGTCACACAGCTACCAGAGATACTTGTCCAGTGTTTATTTCTGTTTCCTTAAATTTTCTGTACTTTCCATATCTTCTGTTTAGAATGATTATATTTTCTAAATGAAAAATATAATCTATTACTTGTAATAGATTCAGATTAAATTATATATTATACATTTATATAATATAGAAATACTAAATATATTTTTATAATTTTAAAATTTAAATACATTCTTTAAATTAATATTTACAATTTAATTATAATTTTGCATTTTATAAATCTAATGTATAAAAGTTTAAATTTTACTTTTTTCCTTTTCTTTAAAGAAATGTATTTATAAAACTTGAAGTATTATAAAAATATTTAATGTAGATATTGGAAGTCTCTTAAAATCCTAATTGATAATTAATATTAATGAGTGGGTTATTATACTGACATCATATCAAAGAATATAAGAACTGTTTTAATACTTTTTTGACTTAGTAGTCTTAAACATATTTTTTGCAATCATTCCCAAAAACTTTGACACAGTATAAAACTTAAACCATATTATCTATACCTTTAGTAAATAACATTTATAAGAAGGGATAAAACTCGTAGGTACTCAGGACTACCTGAAAAAATCCAGACAATCTTCTTGTTGCTCTAATTAAATTTCAGAATGTGGAGATCAGAATGCGTAGGCCAGCGGCTATAGCTGCGATTCAGCCCCTAGCCTGGGAACCTCCATATGCCACAGGAGCGGCCCAAAAAATGGCAAAAAGACAAAAAAATAAAAAAAATAAAAAAAAAATAAATTTCAAATGTATATATCTTATAGTATACCTTACAGGTAACTTGTAATTAAAATCAGGGTTCTCTTTACTTTCCATAACATGCCTTCTACATCCTCCTGTTATCACAGCAATGAAACTGTAACTTTATCAAGAAAGTCCACTTCCCCATATATTTTGTAAGAGGTAAGGGAGAATAAGAAATGGGAACATTTAGGAGTTCCCGTCGTGGCGTGGTGATTAACGAATCCGACTAGGAACCATGAGGTTGTGGGTTCAATCCCTGGCCTTGCTCAGTGGGTTAAGGATCCGGCGTTGCCGTGAGCTGTGGTGTAGGTTGCAGATGCAACTCAGATCTGATGTCACTGCGGCTCTGTTGTAGGCTGGCAGCTGTAGCTCCGCTTGGCCCCCTAGCCTGGGAATCTCCATATGCCACTGGTGAGGCCCTAAAAAGACAAAAGACAAAAAAAAAAAAAAAGAAAAAGAAATGGGAACATTTTATGGGGCCCAGACAAATCCACTTCAGGCAAGGCAGCTGGGGGTTGTAGAAGGGCAGGTCCTAGGTTGGATTCTGCAATTTTCATCCCCACTCTCTGCCTCTCTTCCCAGGTGATCGTGGAGAAGGCTCCTAAGGCCAGGGTACCTGATCTGGACAAGAGGAAGTACCTCGTGCCCTCTGACCTCACTGGTAACGCTCCTTCCTGCCCCTCCTCTACCTCCATGGCAAAGCATCCCCAGACCGTCCCTTGCGCTTGAGATCCTGGAATTGAGAGGAAGTAGAATTGAAGAAAATAAGTGGGGTTCTCCCAAGAGTTAGGTGGTCCGGAAGTGGTGACTAGTGACATGAAAGTTCTTTCCCATCATCAGTTTCCTTAAGCATTTTCCTTAAGCATTCACAGTAACTTGTTTGATTTAGATGCAGCCAACTGCAAAAGAAAAGAGCAGATGTCCATTATTCAGACCGCTGGAAATTCACCTTTGTTATGGTGATACCAATTTACTCCAAAAGGAAAACCAGACTGGTTTTGTGGGAGGATCACATTTTAGAGCTTTACAGCTGAATGCCTTGTCCCCTCAAGCTACAGTTTTTTTGTTAATACATTTTATAGATCTTGTTTGGCTTTGAGAAAGGATATTTTCATTCTTCACTTTGATTCTTAATGGAATAACCACTGCATCCAGGAAACACTTGGAAAGATTTTGTAGATGTGTTCGCTCCAGAGTTACTAGATTTGAATATCAGCCTTCTAGAAATATTTTGCTGTGCTCAGTGAAAAGTGAAGCTTTGAACTGCAGTCATTGCCCCAATGTTGGGATGGGTGCTGGTGCCAGGATTCCTGGAGTCCCGGAGACCTTTTCCCATCACAGTTTTCTTAGGGTAGGAGTAGGTATGAAAGTTTCCAATCAGCTTGAGACAGTGATGGGAATGTTTTGGTCTGGATACACTTTGTATCTTCAAAGGTGTCCTTAGTTGGGTGCACTAACATTTGGTCTGAAATTGAGTAAAGTGGGAAAGGATTGAGTGTTAAACTCTTCAGTGGCATGTCAAGGAATAGGCAGTCTTCTCTGAGTATCAGTTTTTTATTTCTAAAGTTGCAGGACAGTATTTGGCTCTGCTCAGGTGATAATGAGTGTGGTACTTTTTGAAACAGTTGCAGTAGAGGTGTTGTGTTTGTTTGTTTTTTTCCTGGCTCTTACCCTTCTAACCCCTCATTTTCTCCCACCATGCCTTCCTCTTTGAAAACTTTCCCTCGTCCAGTTGGCCAGTTCTACTTCTTAATCCGGAAGAGGATCCACCTGAGACCTGAGGACGCCTTATTCTTCTTTGTCAACAACACCATCCCTCCCACTAGCGCGACCATGGGCCAGCTGTATGAGGTAATGGTCGTGGTCACAATGCAGTGCAGTCTGGCACCTCCAGCCCATGTCCCCGTGTGTGTTGATAACACGCCTGGGAAGTGGGGCAAGAGGTGTTGTTTATCAGGATCCTCTTACATCTGGCAGCAGAAGGCTCCGAGAGATCAGATGCCAATTGTCCTTTATGATTGAGTGGCCCCCTGGATTCATTCCCTTTGAATTCTCTTCTCAGGCTTGCCTTGCAGTAGTTTTCAGCTTTTTTTTTTTTTTTTTTTTTTTTAAGGGAAAAAAAGAAACATATGGAACATATGGAAGTTCCCAGGCTAGGGGTTGAATCAGAGCTGCAGCTGCCAGCCAGCAGCACAGCCACAGCAATGCCAGATCTGAGCCTCGTCTGCGACCTACACCACAGCTCATGGCAACACCAGATCCTTAACCCACTGATGGAGTCCAGGGATCAAACCCACAACCTCATGGTTCCTAGTGGGATTCGTTTCCATTGCACCACAATGGGAACTCCATGCAGTAGTGTTTTAACATTGGGTCATTTTCATTGAAAGATCCAGAAGTGGTTCCTGAAGCCAAAAATTCCCAGTGATATGAAATGTAGAATGAAATGGATGCATTTGTCTTAACAGATAAACTCAGTTGGAAAGGATGACTGAAGTTACTTATTTTATTTTTTTTTTTTATTTTTATTTTTTGTCTCTTTGGGGCCGCACGCACAGCAAATAGAAGTTCCTGGGTGAGGGGTCCAGTTGGAGCTGTAGCTGCCGGCCTAATGCCACAGCCACAGTAACTCCAGATCCAAGCTCCGTCTGTGACCTACACTGAGGCTCACAGCAATGCTGGATCCTTAACCCACTGAACGAGGCCAGGGATTGAATCTGCTTCCTCGCAGTTACCAGTTGGGTTCGTTTCTGAGATACAACAGGAGCTCCGTGAAGTGATTTTATTTGCTTTCATTGGTAACTGTCAGAACCTAAGGAGAAAACTATAGTAAAAGATTTTATCATGCTGTATCACCTACAATTGTAACCGTTTTATTATTCCTTAAAGGAGTTCACAGATACTACCTTATTGTGTCCCACTAGTGAATTGCATAAACTTTTCTGATAACCTCTCATTTTTGTGCCACAGCATCCATTCCCTATTAGTATGTATTCCAGTATATATGTTACACTGGAGCTAGGTTCCTCTTGCCAGAAAGAGCTTGCCAAGGGTCCGTTTGTATCCCCGATGTGTGCCTATGATGTTCTCCGTGACAGTTTTTGTGAACTCAGATTTCAAAGTTGAATCACAGCCGCTTCTGCTGATTCTTGCATCTTCTCTTGAACGGGGGCTGTTGAAACCTCCCTTTCCTCCTGCACAGGGTCGTATGAGGCTCTGGGTCCGAGAGCTGATGTGCCTGTGTTCTCTAAAGTGTCCTCTTCCCACTTCCCTAGGACAACCACGAGGAAGACTACTTTCTGTACGTGGCCTACAGCGACGAGAGCGTCTACGGGGAGTGAGTGGTGGAAGCCGGCAGATGGGAGCTCCTGGACTCGGGGCAGGGGGAGGGGCGTGGGGTGAGAGAGGGAGGGCTCCCCCGTGGAGGAGGACAGAGGAAAAAACATCTGGAAACACGACCCTGCACACACCATCACCACATTTCCACACACTCAACTGATATTTTTTTGCTGCCTTCTCGGCCCAGGGAGAAAGCACGTCAGGACAGAGCTGGCAGATTGGCTTTGGTAGAAAAATGAGGATGCCCTCTAATCTCACAACACTACCGCGTATTAACTTTTGTGTGATTTCCATAGAAGAGGCAGGAGGTGGGCAGGCTGGGGCCAGGGATCGTGGACCACCGGTAACTTCCTGCTCTTCTTCTCTTGGGGCAGAGATTCTGTTTTTTGACATTTGCACAAGACAGGTAGGGAAAGGGGAGGGGAATGTTTGAGGACTGCTGGTAGTGGACCATTGCTGGGGACCAAAAGAGACCTATTGTGATGAAAGCCTTGTGACCCCCGACCTCTCCTATCTCCACCCCTCCTCCCGAATCCCACTTGTCATCTCTTAAGCATCATGGTACCCACCCCAGTGGCGACAGTGGACCCCAGACCCAGACACTTAGATGGAGCTCTCCTACGGCTGGAAAATGATAGGGGCCGGGCGTGAAGGATATTAGGATTATGAAGACAGTCTCGATAGCATTAAACTGGAATTGACCCAGTACTGAGCATCCCTGTCTAACCTGCTTTGCTCTTTGGTGCCTCTTTTTTCGCACCCCACCCTGGACTTGAATGCGCCTCAGCCATTTCCAGTTATAGGCTAAAACCACTCGTCTGGCATTTCCCAAGCTCTACTCCATGAACAGGGACAGAGATGAGTTACGAATAGAAGGGTCCGATAGGAGGTAAGACGGATTGTCTGCACCTCCCACTCGGCCAGAATCCTTGCTCCCACACGCACAGGAACACTCAGGGAGGGCCCGCTGCTTCCCTCCTTGGGTTTTCATTTACCGCAGCTGCTAGTTAGGAAACGTTGAGAGGGTAGCTTTTCGTAGTTCATGAGGATTCTCCTCATTCTGATTATTTTCATTTCGGGGTTACAAGATGGGGCAGCGGGGGGCGGGGGGGGGAGCAGGAATTGCACTCAGATATGACATTTCCGTTCATCTCAGACATAACATTTCAGTTCATCTCCGCCAATGAAAACAGCCCTTCCTGTGGGGGAAATCTGTCAGTTCTGTCAGCTGCAGGTTCTTGTATAATGAAGTTTATGCTGTCAGGCCAAGGAAATAAAATAATTGCAAACTTAAAAAACCTACCTTGAGTTCAGAAATGTTGCCTTTATTTTTAGCAGGTATTAGAATAGAGAGTGTGTGGACACGAGGCAGAAAATTTGGGGTGGGAGCGGCTGTTAGAAGGACACCCACGTGTGGTCAGACATGTGTACTCCACCCTTTGCTGCCCAGGAGTCACCATCCAAAGGTAAACGGAGGTGGGGCAGCGTGCCTGGTGTGTTGGTGGAACGTGCAGGGTGATTTTCTTCTGAGCAGATAGATGAATGCCTTGTCACTGCTTTCCATGTGTCTCATAGCCGAAGGTGGTAGACTGCCTCGATCAGGATATGGTGGGGAGGGGGGAGGAGGAGGTGCTAACTAAAATGCAGGTGCCTAGGACTGGTCCCTGGTTTAGCTGACTCGGAGTCTCTGTGTAGGCAGCTGTATTTTTAGCCAGCTCCTCGTGATCCTGCTGCCCACTGAAGTCGGAGGTGTTGCTCAGTTACCTGGGTTCTGCTGTCAGTCCCAACCAGACCTATCCTCTCCATGACACCTGGGTCCAGGCGAGGCCACCATTTCCCAGAGCAGCAAAAAGCACCTCAGTAAGACTCCTGTGGTCAGAACAAGTTTGGTGTCTTCTTTGGACCACGGGAGAGTCTTAATTTCAGTCAGGAACCAACATGTGAGTGGGTCGTGGGGGGTGCAAGTGAAGAGACAAAAACAGATGAGTAGTTTCCTTTCTTAGAGATGGAGAAATATCCATCTCTAATCCTCATTATCTTCTTGCAGATATATACCATCGGGTGGGGTCTACCTTTGTAGATTCTTATGGGAGATATCTGAGTCAGCAGAGAAGAAGCAGGTGGTTATCAAAGACCAATGGCAGGATTCCACCCACCACCAAACCCCAATGCTCAGTGTTGTGATGGAGAGTGAGGTCATAGTGGAGGGGGAGGGTAGAAGCCCAAGCCCAGCCAGGGCCACGGCAAGAATCACAGAAGGCGCTAAGGGGTGTTGATGTTGACCTCAAGGCACCGTGAAAGGACACCTGTCACTACTGACAAGCATTGGGGTGTTTCTGCTAAAGCCAAATGGAAGCTAATATTTGAATTAAGATATGAACTATGTTTTGAAACTTGCCCACGCTATCTAGGAATGGGATTGGATACATGTTTAAAAGAAAACAAACACATGGCAGAGCCCAGCCCTCTGTACACACCGGAAGCAGTATTGCAGGACACCACAGGCCGTTGCCAAACCAAAGAAGTCCCTTGAAAGCAGAAGCTCAATCTCCCCGCAGGATGCCTTTGGTTACATGCAGGCCTGCTCATTTCTCAGTTTTTCTGGTGGAAAAAATTTATCCTTGGATGGGGCATGACATAAGCATAGTAGGCCCTCCCTCTTGGACGATAGGTCCGTAAAATTTAAGCAACTAAGTTGAGAAGCAAAGGCAGGCTGGGTGTTTCCATGCTCTGGATTGGAGATGATGCTCTTTCCTGCACATCAGTATCTTGGCATCATTCCCCTATTTCCTGCTACTCAAGCTTTAAAACTTCTTAATACCCTCAGTCCATTAGGAGCCAAGTCTCGAACCAAAAGCAGTTTAGGAAATGTCCTTTCATTAACTGAATCCCATGTAGGATTGAATGATATAGTTAATGCTTCTTTTCGGAGCCCAGTCTTTTTTTTTTTTTTTTTTGCTTTTTAGGGCCACATCCATGGCATATGGAAGTTCCCAGGTTAGGGGTTGAAGTGGAGCTGTAGCCACCGGCCTACACCACAGCCACAGCAACTCAGGATCCAAGCCACATCTGTGACCTACACCACAGCTCATGGCAACACCAGATCCTTAACCCATTGAGCAAGGCCAGGGATCGAACCTATGTCCTCATGGATACTAGTCAGATTCCTTTCTGCTGAGCCACGACTGGAACTCCTGGGACCCAGTCTTGAGTGATGTATCAAATAAGTCCATTCCCTAGGAAGCCAGATTGACATCCATGGTAGAGATGAGTGAGTCCTTAGCTTTTACTGTACATTTTGGTAGAAAGATCTCAGGTGTATCTGAAGGATGAGCATATATCTAAGTTTGCCAAGGATGGTCTTGATTTATGCTGTTGTCCTGATTGGTTTATTGATGCTTCTTTAACTCACTGTCACAAGTTCCTCCATGGACAAAATATGTGGTCATTCTCCTTACACTTAGTATAGAAAAGGAGCCTTATTCCCACCATCCCCATACAGCATGCGCAGTGCAGTTCGTACCCAATGTGGGCGGAGACCGGAAAACGAAGGCCACTCCTGAATGCCAAGGTGTTCTGCTTTATCCCACTGTTTTTTCCCAATGCATAATTTTTTCTTCCTTAAAAGCATCATGCACTTAAAAAAAAAAAAAAAGACTCATTTGCATTGTGAAATCAGAGGTTAAGATTGCACAAGAACAAAATGAATGGTGGTTAAATGGAGAATAGTGGTGGTAACTAGGCAGACAGGTGCCCTGCCTCCCACAACTCCGGAGAGCACCCTACTGTGCTGGTGTGAATGGCCCTCCCCGGAGCTGGCTGGTGTCCGGGCCCCTGCTTTGTTTCATTCACCTTTCGGACACAATATTGTCAGTGATTGAAAGTGGATGTGAAAAAGTTGCATTTATTAAGCACACAGTCGTACACCGTTTTTGTGTCATTAACCACCCAGTAGGGGCTGGCGGTACACATCCACACTTACCCTCCGTGGATACAGTGCCAAGTCAGCTGAAAGTAAACTAGTTGATAAACTGATGCCATCCAGTTTTCTCATTCTGTACAAAACTTGTAATCATCCTCTTTCTAGCTGTGTTTTCTTTCGAACATATTTTTGCTCTGACAGATTTGAATGTGCTCCAAAGCATTCCTCTTCGTTTCGTTTTGTTTTGGAGGCAGGAAACCACCAATTATTTTATTTGCAGAAACACGTCCCTTTTGCCCTTGAGGGGCTGGAGTCCAGCTTGGCACTTTACCGCAGCCCCGAGTCCCTATTTCCTTCCTAGCCTTGCCACCCAGCTCCCCACTCCAGCACTTTGTTTACCTGGATGTTACGGTGCTAGGCCTGCGATTGGGTCAAGTCCGGCCTGCGGGTGACTCAGGGCTACAGAGCTTGTTTATCTCCTGCTTCAAACCCTCCACCCCTCAAACAAGAACACTTTAGAGACCTTGTCCCAAAAGTTATGATGTTTTGATGTGAGCATTTTGGCCCTGTTGTGTTATAGGACCTTTTTTTTTTTTTTAAACTGTCATTCTTATAGGTTTTTTTAAAACAATTTATTTATTTATCTATTTATTTATTTGTCTTTTGCCTTTTCTAGGGCCACACCTGTGGCATGTGGAGGTTCCCAGGCTAGGGGTCTAATCGGAGCTGTAGCCACCCGCCTACACCAGAGCCACAGCAACACAGGATCCGAGCCACGTCTGTGACCCACACCACAGCTCACGACAACACTGGATCCTAATCCACTGAGCAAGGCCAGGGATCAAACCCGCAACCTCATGGTTCCTAGTCGGATTCGTCAACCACTGAGCCACGATGGGAACTCCTCATTCTTATAGTTAAGGGCACCTTAGTACTTTGTAAATACAGACAACCAGATTATCTTCAAAGTTGGAAGTAACCGGAAGTGATCACCCCTAAGAGTCAAATGACATTCCGACATGCCACCATGCAGGTGTGCCCACATTGCAAAGACTGTAGTCATTCTCTTGATACCTATTCCACAGTGTGGACCACAGTTTTGTTTTGTTTTTTTGTTTGTTTGTTTGTTTCTTTTCTTTTCTTTCTTTTTCATTGCTTTCTTTTTTTATTTTTTTAGGACCACACCTGTGGCATATGGAAGTTCCCGGACTGGGGGCGGAATTGGAGCTCCAGCTGCTGACCTGTGCTACAACCATGACAATATTGGGTTGAGCCACATCTGTGACCGACACTGCAGCTTGCAGCAATGCAGGATCCTTAACCCACTGAACAAGGACAGGGATTGAACCCACATCCTCATGGACACTATGTTGCATTCTTAACCCACTAAACCACAATGGGAACTTCAAGGACCATCTATTTTGACACTTTTGTTTTCAATAGAGCAGTGTATTTATTGAAGATCTTCATGACATGTTGAGAGGTGTCGAGCACCTAAAACATGCATGAAGTGATCCTGAGCTCTTGGGTTGGGGGCTTGAGATATGTGTTTTTATATTCCCTTAAGCTCCAAGTGGCCTCATATCACTCAATCAAAGCATGGCAACTGCTTTGCTTGGTATTTAAAGAGCAAGGTTTTTTTGGTTTGGTTTGGTTTGGTTTGGTTTTTTGGCTGCAACCACAGCATGTGGAAGTTCCTGGACTAAGGATTGAATCTGCACCACAGCAGCAACCTGAGCTGCTGCAGTGACAACGCTGGCTCCATAACCCACTGTGCCACAAGGCAACTCCTCAAAAGTAAAAATAAGCCAGGTTTTAGTGCTAACATCGGCTAACTCCCTATCTCTTTCAAGTCTTGGCTTAGCTGTTATCTCAGGCTATCCTAGGCTCCTCTTTAATATTTCAATAATTCCTACCCACTTGAACAATCTCTCACTCAGTCCCACCTGGCTCTACTTTTGTTCTGTTTGCTTAGCACTGATCACCTTCTGACATTTTCTCAAGTCTCTTGTCTGCTCTTACTAGATTGTTAGCTACGCAAAGGCAGAAACTTTATTCTGGTCACTGATGTACACAAACTGGTCAGAACATTTTTGAACTGGCTGGGCCTAGAGTTGATACTCAATATGTAGTGAAAAACTAGTAACTTCTGATATGATTGACAGCTGCAGTTCAAGGACTAGGCCATTATGAACTAAATTATCCATAAAACACAAGTTACAAAAGGGACATTCAAGGAACATTCAGAATGCCCTGGAGCTTACCAGAAGGAAGACCTGGGGGCAGGGCATAGGGCTCACATCTCGGTTCTGCCACCTAACCAGCTCTGTGACATGGGCCAACTTATTTTTTGTATAAGGGAAATTCCGAGTTTCCTTCTATCAGATATAATAATTGCATCATAGGTTGTGACTATTAAATACATCCTTTGCAAATCATTAAATTGCATTATTGCACATCAGGAATTAGTCTTATTTAAAACTAAAATGGCGGTGACTTGGGCTAGCTGGCAGGAATAATCAAGATTTTCATTTTTTCTGGAGTTCCCATCATGGTGCAGCGGAAACAAATCTGACTAGGAACCCTGAGGTTGTGGGTTCGACCCCTGGCCTCGCTCAGTGGGTTAGGGATCTGGCGTTGCCATGAGTTGTGGTATAGGTCGCAGATGCGGATCGGATCTGGCGTGGCTGTGGCATAGGCCAGCAGCTGTAGCTCCAATTCAATCCCTAGCCTGGGACCCTCCATATGCCTCGGGTGTGGACCTAAAAAGCAGCAAAAAAAAAAAAAAAGGTTTTCATTTTTTCATTCATTGGTATTACTGCAGGGCCTTCACTGGCAAATGCAGGATTTGGTGTGAGTCAGGGAAGTGGAGCAGCCTGTGTTAGGCTGGGTGTTTCAAAAGACAGCTCTCAGACTTGATGGGAAATAGAGCCCAGAGGGCTCTTTCCCTTTCTGGTTCATAAATTCTCCCTGAGGATTGATTTTCTTGATGGCAGGAGCTGCTATTTCTTGTCAGAGATAGTCCTGCTGGTCTCCTTTTCCACAGCAGCAGGTAAAAGCTAGATAGGGGACCAATGTGCTAGAACTTTTAAAGTCATATCAGGGAGTTCCCGTCGTGGCGCAGTGGTTAACGAATCCGACTAGGAACCGTGAGGTTGCGGGTTCGGTCCTTGCCCTTGCTCGGTGCTCAGTGCCCTGAGCTGTGGTGTAGGTTGCAGACGCGGCTCGGATCCCGAGTTGCTGTGGCTGTGGTGTAGGCCGGTGGCTACAGCTCCGATTGGACCCCTAGCCTGGGAACCTCCATGTGCCGCGGGAGCAGCCCAAGAAATAGCTAAAAAGACAAAAATAAATAAATACATAAATAAAAATAAAGTCGTATCAGGTCAGACTGAATATGAACCTTTTTTTTTTTTTTTGTCTTTATGCCTTTTCTAGGGCCGCTCCCATAGCACATGGAGGTTCCCAGGCTAGGGGTCCAATTGGAGCTGGAGCCGCCAGCCTACACCACAGCCACAGCAACGCTGGATCCCTGAGCAAGGCCAGGGATTGAACCTGCAACCTCATAGTTCCTAGTCAGATTCGCTAACCGCTGTGCCACGACGGGAACTCCAATATGAATCTTTAAAAAAAACAAAAAACAAGATTTATTTTTTGCTAAATCATTATAAAATGACCAGACAAATAGTCATCATTCTGTACCCACGTTAACAAATATAACCCCTGCCCATTAGTTTTTATACCGCTCATGCAGAATGCACTGTATAAAACTTCACATTCCTGGCAAAGATGCCCGGACGTGACGGCAGTGCCCAGAAGCCCTTTCTCCCTCCTGCTTTGCAGCCCCAGCAAGCTGGTCCTGGAATGCAAGTTAGGGGTCTTTTTTGTTTGCCTTCTTAGTCAACTTCAACGTCCTACGCTTTTTAAACGTCCACAAGTGAACAAGGAGAATTCTAGGAAAAAGAGAAGGAAAGAAAATAAAACTTTAATCAGCTAATATTAAATATAAAGCACTGGGCTAGATTTTTATTTTCTATTTCATGTTTTTCTTTTTAGGTCAAATCTAGGATGTTTTTCTTTTTAGGGCCTCACCTGTGGCATATGGACGTTTGACCCCTGGGCTAGGGGTCAAATCGGAGCTGCTGGCCTACCCCACAGCCATAGCAATGCTCAATTGGAGCTGTGTCTGTGACCTACACCACAGCTCACTGCAAAGCCGATACTTAACCCTCTGAGTGAGGCCAGGGGTTGACCCCACACCCTCACGGATACTAGTCAGGCTCGTTACCACGGAGCCACAACAGGAACCCCATGTGCTAGATATTTAATGTTCTCTCACTGCATCTTAGAAAGTCAAATCTAGGATGAATATTTTAATTCCATTTGCTGAATAGAAGGCAGAAAGGTTCATTTTTCCAAGGTCAAATAGCTGATGTTGCACTAGATGGCTAGATTCAGGTAGGTCTGATTGATCACAAACTCCTGTGTGGGCTTCCCCAGGTCAGAGCAGGCCAGGGTCGTTCAGCGATTCCATGTGCCGTTTTCATCAGAGTAAGGGCTGAAGGTATATAGTATTTCAGTTTCTCTCTCTCTCTCTTTTTTTTTTTTTTTTTTTGGCAGGGGTGGATGGTGGTGGTGTATTTGTTTTTGGCTGCAGTGTGTAGCAGCTTAATGTGGGATCTCATACTGGGGATGGAACCCAGGCCCTAGCAGTGAAAGCATCGAATCCTAACCACTAGACCACGAGGGACAGAGGTCAGTGTCTCTTTGTGACGGTGCGCTGTCCTGTAAATGATGTGCCTCTGCTTGCTACCTACAAAGATACCAGGTAATTTTACACATCAGGCCCTCTCCTTGCACTGCTCTCTATCTGGAATCCCCTTTCTGATCTGACCTGCCTACC
Source organism: Phacochoerus africanus (assembly GCF_016906955.1). Classification (NCBI taxonomy): domain Eukaryota; kingdom Metazoa; phylum Chordata; class Mammalia; order Artiodactyla; family Suidae; genus Phacochoerus; species Phacochoerus africanus. The sequence goes on along the minus strand of NC_062550.1, from coordinate 65,468,494 downwards.
GAACTCTCTCCAGAAGCAGCACCAGCGGGAGTTTTAGGTATAAGGAGAAGTATCCTGAAACCAAAATGACTGTGGCTTACACAGGGTATTTGCTCTATCTTTGGGTAAAAATGCCCAGGTTTGGCATAAGGGCTCTGCCTCCTGAGGCCTGGGGCTATTCCTGTCTGTTCCATGTCAGCTGGATGTGGGCCTCTTCCCGGGAGGCAGTGTCTGTCCCTTGTTATCAGATGGAGAAGCTCCAGAAGAGGGCAGCATACTTGCCAGCTCTCTCTGAAGGTGGAGAGTGGGGCGAGATTTGCATGTCTAAGATGTTTCAGGGGATGCTAATTCTACAGGTTCATGATTACATTGTGAAAATCACTGCAGTAGATAATAAACATTTGAAACTTTCTTATCTAAAACATACTTCACACCCTCAGTGAGTCAGCAAGTCACATGATAAGATGAAGCAGTGTTTCTGAGATGCATGAAATCACCAGCGTGTGATTCATCTGGACTGGTGGTTAAATACGGGAGATTTCTATTCACCGATGCAAACTTGGTAATGTGAATTTCTGAGTGGTGAATACAAGGAACTGCATTGTAAGCCAGGTTTTATGTATACAGATGAAGTCTTGAGAACCCCTAGGTAAAGTGTTATACTTGCCACACATGAGAAAGTCACAAAATAATAATATCGACAATAAAATGTATCCAGATGTATCCAGGCTTACAAAGAAATGGAAACCAGGAGACTACCATTGGATTTATATGGTATATATATTCAGATTTATCAGGGTCTATTCAAGAAAAATTTGGGGTTCCTTTTAATATTATTTTTAAAAACTTGGATAGGAATTCCCTTCGTAGCTCTGTGGAAATGAATCTGACTAGTATCCATGAGGACGTGAGTTTGATACCTGGCCTCACTCTGTGGGTGGTGGAATCCTTCGTTGCTATGAGCTGAGGTGTAGGTCACAGATGTGGCTTGGATCCCCCGTTGCTGTGGCAGCTGCAGCTCTGATTCGACCCATAGCCTGGGAACTTCCATATGCCTCAGGTGTGGCCCTTAAAACAAAAGCAAAAAAAAAAAAAAAAAAAAAAAAAACCAAAAACAAAAAAACTTGGGTTTTTATAACCACATTCAATTAAAATCACCAAACATTCCTCTGAATGGGTTTAAGTTTCCTGGTGTTTCCAATCCCAGCTGCATTGGCATCAGCGTTTTTGGAGACCATGGCTACCCAGGCTCCATTTCAGCATGTGTCCTGGGGAGGACATAGTGGAGAGTCTGGGCATCTTTACTTTTTACAAACCCCTCAAGGGGTCTCTGTCACCAGGATTCTCAACAACTCAGTAGGATGCCTTTTGTCTGACAAACTCATCACTGCCAGTTCTGCAAATAGGAGCTTCTCTTCTGAATTTGCTTCATTTTCCAAGTAAGTAACAGACCTAGAATAATTCTTGTCAGATCCATATTTCCTTCTCCATGAATCCTTATTGAGGCTGCAGAATCTAAAATGATCCCAATCAATGAACTAGATTTCTGCTACAGACGAGTAGAGGCTCTAGATGAAGCTTCTCACACATCTTTAAGAAAACTAGTCACCCATCTTCTGTCCACAATAACTCTGATGCTGTTTTGATTTGACTGAAAGACTTTGATGAGCTAACTTGAAAGACAGGCCCCCAAACCTGACTCTTCCCTCCTACCCCATGAGGTTTCCTAAATAATTATGTTATTTCACTCAGGGCCACAAGGTGGCAGGCCAGATCCACTTAATAACTAGCTTGCATTGCCACTGGCTGCCTTGATCTTTTCCCATTTGCCTCTAAAAAAAGAGTGCATCACTTTTCTGCAAAGACCACAGAGTCTTAGGACTAGATGAACATGTGGAGATTATCTTCTTCATTGTCAATTTTGTCATATCTCCTGAAGTAAGGATATGCATCACACATTTTAAACTGTTATTCTGACTTTCCAGTGTCTCTTTCAGAATCTAAATAAAATCCTAACACTCTTATCTCAGACACGTGAAAATGCCTCTGTTCCAAAAATTACCCGTGTTGCATATGCGGGAATGCAATGACAGGCTTCAGAGATATTGTGGGTTTGGCTCAAGAACACAGCAATAAAATGAATATTTCAATAAAGTGAGTCACAACTTTTTGGTTTTTCAGTGCATATCAAAGTTATCTTCACATATGGAGTTCCTTTCTGGTTGTAGCGGGTTAAGGATGTGGTGTTGGCACTACAGTGGCCTGGCTCACTGCTGTGACATGGATTCAGTCCCTGGCCCTGGAACTTCCACATGCGGCAGGCTTGGCCCCCAAAATTATGTTTACATTTATTGTAATATATCAAACATGGAATACGTTTTTGTTTAAAAAATGTATGTAAATAAAAATGTTATTGGTAAAAAAAATGCTAACCATCATCTGAGCCTTCAGTGGAGTTATAATCTTTGCAATACTAACATCAAAGATCACTAATCACAGGTCATCATCCCAAATATAATAATAATGAGAAAGTTTGAAATACTGCAGGAATTAACAAAAAAATGACAGACACAAAGTGAGCAAAATATTGTTAGAAAAAATGGTGACAATAGATTTGCTTGATGCAAGGTTGCTACAAATCTTCAATTTGTAAAAAATGCAACATCCGAAATATAACAGATTTGATCCCTCCTTTTTTTCTGGCCTTGCCTGAGGCATGCAGAAGTTTGCAGGCAAGAGATGGAACCTGAGCCATCTTAGTAGTGATAATGTCAAATCCTTAACCCCTAGGCCGCCAGGGAACTCCTTCCCTGATTTGTTTTGTTTGGATTACCTAAAAAGTAAACAAACAAAAAAGGAAGACCAAATAAAGATTTATGGGGGGGTGGGGAGCAAAATGCTTTTACAGTTTATCTTCATTTTTACACCTCTGAGCATATTTGCCTCTATAAAAGGTGAATTTTAGTTGTGGACCACCACCGCGATCCAAAAAGCAGGTGTCAGAGTTCCCATCATGACCCAATGGTTAACGAATCCAACTTGAAACCATGAGGTTGCGGGTTCGGTCCCTGGCCTTGCTCAGTGGGTTAAGGATCTGGCATTGCGTGAGCTGTGGTGTAGGTTGCAGGTGTGGCTTGGATCCTGCGTTGCTGTGGCTCTGGCCTAAGCTGGTGGCTACAGCTCCGACTGGACCCCTAGCCTGGGAACCTCCATATGCCGAGGGAGTGGCCCAAGAAATGGCAAAAAAACAAAAAGCAAACAAACAAACAGAAAGCAGGTGTCAAGGATCAATTCCTTTAAGTGTCTCACAGAACTGACTTTACTCTCATTGCCTCAATGTTACCTATTAATAAAGGACTTACTTAAGCGGTGGAAGCTGAGACCAGAGGTGCATGAGGCAGGAAAAGGAAAGGGAAATGCACACTTTTGAGCATCTTTTTCCAAATGTGCTCTACTCCTTGTTTGTTTGGGAGATGAAGCTTCCAAATAAGGATAAAAAGACTAGAACTACATTGGTATTGCCTTTAAAAAGAAAAAAAAAAAAAGCAAACAAAATAAAAAATAAAAAGCCTATGCAGCCACAAAATATACACCTATGTTTGTTTCTAATGTTCAAGTCTAAAGAGTGTATGTATACCAGAGTCCTCCGTTTATCCCTGCAACTTCCTGCATTGCCTGTCAGGTGCTAATTAATCAGTTTACTTTTATTTTTTAAATTTTTGCTTTTTAGGGCCACACCTGCGGCATATGAAGTTCCCAGGCTAGGGATCGAATCGGAGCTGCTGCTGATGGCCTACGCCACAGCCACAGCAACTGAGGGATCCAAGCTACATCTATGACCTACACCACAGCTCAGCTCATGCCAATGCCAGATCCTTACTCCCTGAGCAAGGCCAGGGATCGAACCTGCATCCTAATGGATACTGGTTGGGTTCTCAACCCGCTGAGCCACAAGGGGAACTCCAGTTGCTAATTAATTTTGAACCACACTGTATCCGTTTTTGGAAGTGCACCAAGCAGTGTCCTGTTTCAGGTCTGGGCGTATGCTCGTGTGTTCTGCTGACTCTCTCCTCCTTTAGCTCTTTTTGTCCAGTTCATTATACTTTGTCTTCACTTAAGTATTATAATCTCTGATCACCTGTGACAGATTATAGGTCCCCTCTACTATTGCTCTGAATCTCAAACCTTTTTTTGTTTCATTCATAACACTAATTGGAATTTGTAATTTTTAAAACTTTTTTGCTTCTTAGGGTCACCCCTGTGGCATATAGAGATTCCCAGGCTAGGGGTCGAATTGGAGCTATAGCTGCCGGCCTACACCACAGCCACAGCAACTCAGGATCCAAACTGCATCTGTGACCTACACCACAGCTCATGGCAACGCCAGATCCTTAACCCACTGAGCAAGGCCAGGGATCTGCAATCTCATGGTTACTAGTCAGATCCATTTCTGCTGCACCACAATGGGAACTCTGGAACTTGTAATTTTTTTAATTTACCTTTTTACTTAGCTTCTGTGATTTCTTTTATTAGGAAGAATATCATCTCCCTGAGGCCAGAGACCATGTCTGTTTTTTATCCATTCCATAATTTTGCCACATAAATATTTAGTGTGTGCTTACTCTTTGTCAGGTAGTATGCTACTAGGCATGCAATAACTGTGAAATAAATGACAGCATCTCTTTAGAGGGAACCCCTCCCCTTTAAATTTTCTATGTATATAATGAGAAGCAAGTAGTAAAAGTCCACACTCCTAAATTTATACTAAGCGCATGATTTTATGTCCACCTTAATGAAAAGGAAATATGATAGATATATCTATTAAGATATATATATATAAAGCACATTCACTGATCTAAAAATGTATGTATGTGGAACACATATCAGAACCAGAAACATCCTAGTATGCAACCAAAATAATCTAGCAATCAACATTCTTTTAAGAAACAAAGTGATGGGTTGAAATTTGGTGAAATGAGACAAAGCTAGCTCATTTAGTGTCTAAATTGGGGGGGTTTCCAACCTTAACATACGATGACCGTGACCTTCCTTTCATTAGCGTTGTATGAGTCTGATCTGACAAAGGATAACAAGGGAAGAGTTGAAGATGGTGTTTGTGGACTCCGAACCTGAGATCTTTCCCAATCATCCACCTACTCAGTGATGGTGAACCTGGGGCATTGACCTAATTATTACTAAGTAGTTCAAGAATTCAGCGATTTTTCAAGGTCTGACTAGACAGTAGAGGGGGTGGTTAGTCTTCACTGAAGTGTTTCCTGTTACCTTAGTCTTCCTCTGCTGTAACTAATCACTCAACTGATTCATCATGATTTAATAAAAAGGCCCAAGATATTTATTCAATATGGTGGTAGAGTTGGCTTCTACGGGGCCAATGGCCAAGCATAGGGAAGGGAAGAAACGATAACATATTTGAAGTAAAACATCTATTAATAGTCAAGTTTTGGTATTCAAAATAAGTACTTAGATAAAGAACCTTTAGGTATATGAGTTCTAAGAAGCCCAGGTAATATGAAGATGATGGCTTTTCTGTCCAGGCAAAAGGCATGACCTCCTCTCTGAAGCTGATACAAATTCACTCCCCCATTTGTGTATCTGGTTGGGAGATCATGGGTTCTGATGTTGATAGCTGATCGCTCATCTCTCCTGCCTCTAGCATTCCTCTAATTCAACCTCTGTAATAAAACTTTAATCTTTGCTGTGTTAATCTTTTTTTTTTTTTGTCTTTTTAGGCCCTCGCCTGTGGCATATGGAGATTCCCAGGCTAGGGGTCAAATCGGAGCTGTAGCTACTGGCCTACAACCGCAGCCACAGCAACACAGGATCTGAACTGCATCTGCAATCTACACCACAGCTCACGGCAACACCCAATCCTTAACCCACTGAGCAAGGCCAGGAATCAAACCTGTGTTCTCACAGATGCTAGTCAGATTCGTTAACCGCTGAGCCAGGACAGGAACTCAGTGCTGTGTTAATTTCAGGTGAATTAATTTGCTCCAACTAAAACAAAACCACCCAGTCATGTATGCAGCATGCTGTGTGCGTGGTTAGGTAGCCTAGAAAATGAACATTGCAGAATCTGCGATCTAACATGAAGTGTAGGCATGCAACTGAACACCATGATAATAATGAAACAGTCAGAGAGGAGTGTTTAAGTACTGAAGGATCTGTAGTTTGGGTCTTACAGCATTTCCCAAGCTTTACTGGGCTCCTCTCACTGACAAATGGATAATACTGGCCTTGAAGTTGCTCTGCAGACCTGTTCCATTTAAAGCACTGTTTATAATATACAAACACCAGCAAGACAGGAATCTTTTTCTTTCTTTTTAATATTTAAAATTAATCTTTAAGCAGTGATGATGCATTTTTGGTCTTATCTTAATCATTACTATACTCATTTTGAAAAATGAAATCTAAGTTATCATGCAGCTACTCTGAGGGCAGTATATGGGGAATTCATTGTTTTGGACCAATTATTGGGTTTTCACTTCCTCTAATGTGAAAAAAACAAGCTCAAAAATAATTTGTCATACTAGTGCTTTCAAATTGCGTATGCATTTCTCACTCAGCTGTTATTTAACAAAATCTGAGATCCTAAAGATTCATGAAATCCAAACCTTGTTGCTATGGTGGCTGTTTTCTGTGTGTGTGTGTGTGTGTGTGTGTGTGTGTGTGTGTGTGTGTGTGTGTATGAAGTCTATGTATATATAAAATACTTATATATAATTTATAAATATAAAGCAATAAACCACTCTCCTTTTGTGTACCTATTTTACAATGTTGTGATACTTTTTGATATAATACATTTCACCTTATCATACTGGCATTGGGAGAGCCAATTTTGTGTTTTCCTGGGGATTTATTTGGAACTAATTTTGTTTTTTGCCCAAATCGTACACTGCTCCCTCCTTTTTTAGTTCTCTATATGTGTGCGTGAATGTGGAAAGAGAAGGCTCTGATGGGAAAGATATAAGTGCAAAGTTGTCCCTCTAGCCTGAATGAAGAAATTGCAAGGAATTTCTCTATCCAGTCTAGATGAATTTTATGTTGATTGTGTTCTTGTACACATAAAATTACTTGGAGGTAAATTTATGAAAATATGCAGTATCTCTGAGGAGCTCAGCCTAGCGAAAAGACTAATAAACAATCTCAATTATAATGTAATGCAGTAAATACTATACATGAGGTGTACACAACATCTTATGAGAGTTTGGAATCATCCCTTGCCTCGCCACCTTGACTACTTCAATACTAATGCAGGAAAACAATTTACTGCTTTTTGACAAAAGGCTTCTGTGTCATCATCTACTAAACTGAATTTTCACTACAGGCTTTGAATCTCTAACAAAGTCTTTTTGGTGGTGTTTAACAAAGATTACAATCTGTGAACTTAATATGAATGTATTCTCATTACAGAACATGTAAAAATACAGAAAAACAGAAAAGAAAAACCAGAAATGATCAATATCCTGTATACTCTGTTCTTGAAACCAGCTGAGCAGGTTAGGGCTGAAGTACGGGTGCTGTGAAACTTAAGGAAAAAAGTTCACATAAAACAAGACACAGACATTTATCTTAATTAAAGGTGGGAACCAGGGGACTCAAGGTCTCAGGGACCAAGATCACCACCTCAAGAAAGCACACTGCTTTTATTGTGCTCTCGAGGATTACGTCAAGTGAGGAGGGGGTTGTAGGTACAAGATATAGGTTTTTTAAAATTATTGTAAAAGTCACATAGCCGCTTGCTGACTAAGCTTTTATGCTGGCCTTTAGGCATTTAACAATCATTAGCATTGAGGAAGCTTGGCATCAGCTATCTATGCATACCATCTAGAGAATCACCATTGTGCTTCTGCAGACAGTGTGCCTATCTGCAGCAACCCGGTACGCCTAGGTTTGCACCTCAGTTCTCCTTGCTAATGCATATCCTGCTAATGACTCCTCATAAACTCCTTGAGGCCATGAGACTCATCTTCCTCTTATTCTTTAGAGGACATATCATGCTGTGCAAAGGGCATGCGTATCTGCACAGGTCCGGGTGCCTAGACCAACGCATTATGTCCTCATTCAGCTGACCATATGAGTAACATGCCTTTAGGTCTTTGTTCTTAAGCTTAAGTCATTTACCAGCACTGCGACTGTTTTTCAAGCAGGAAGATGGGGTAAAGTAAAGCAGGATAAGATGGAGTTTTCAGTATAGAAAATAGAAGCAAAAAGGCTAAGAAAATACTGTAGAAACATGTCTCTAGACACTCTGTCTTTGGCCCTTAAAATGTAGTTGATTCACTGATAAAAAGCAAATCTTGGGTATTATGCAAACAATGATCCATTTTGACACTTAGATCTGTTACTTCTACTATTATTTCTTCGAAGTTCAATTTTCATGTTAGATATAATACCAACAACGCCTTCTCTGTATTTTGGGAATCCAGTGGGTTTTTCTTTCCTAGAAGTATGTCAGAGATCATATTAAAATTTTTATCAGCTGGTATAGTGATGTATATTGGCATTCCATGTCATTCATCAGATAAATGAAACATTTATATTCCTTTTATTCTGTGATTACACATTATAATAGTACACACCCAATGGAATATTGAAGGACCTATCATTTACCAAGTTATTTATATAATGTATAAATATTTCTGTTTTTGAGGAAAGTATTGATGAGTTTTTCATTTTTTTTCTCTTTTTTTGTGCTGCATCTAGCTATTTTCACATCTGTTTGAGTATGAATTGAAATTGGGAATGACATTGAAGTCTCTCTTCGATAGCTCTGTTAAATTGAGACTCATCAGCTCTTTCTTTGTTTTAATGAGTAGAAAATTTCTCTATATCAGTGAAATTTTCTGTAACAGTTAATTTTCTACATGTTTCTGCTGAGCTAATAGCATTTGCATTTGAAATTTGTTTAGCTCTTAGGATACTGAGATTTTCATATTTCTAATGTCATTTAAAAGTAATGAGAACAATTTATCAGAATGCCATTTAATTAGTTGGATAAAAATTATAATTCTCTTCTTAAATTCCTTATCCACGTTTGTTTGCAAACTTCATTTTGCCTGATTTCACAGTTCAGTTAATGCAAACACATAAGAGTTTATGCTATTTTTCGCTTTTGTCATAAAAACTCAATTTTATTCAATAATAGAATTACCTGTTAGGCTTCACATAGGATTTTGCTTCTTTAAAATTGATCATACTTGTTCATTTTTATAGTATATTTTGCCTCAGAAGCTAGGAAGAAAACTTTGGAGACAGCAGAGGAACACTCTTTTAAGAAATACTACACAACCACTGTTCTTCATGGCACATAGGACAATATTTTGTTGAAAGCAATTCTGATGACAATAAGTACATTACCTCTACTTTATTGACACAAATGAACAATTTTAGTATTTTATTTTATGTATGTTTTACAGTGTGAAATGAGTTTTATTTATTTATTTCCTTTTTACAGCTTCATCTGCGGCATATGGAAGTCCCTGGGCTAGGGGTTGAATCAGAGCAGCAGCTGAGGCCTATGCCGTAGCCACAGAAACACTGGAGCCAAGCAACATCTACAACCTGCTGCAGCTTGCAGCAATGCCAGATCTTTAACCCATTGAGCGAGGCCAGGGTTCGAACCTGCATCTTCATGGACACTATGAATCTGTCGGGTTCTTAACATGCTGAGCCACATGGGAACTCCAGATAAATTATATTTAAATGTATTTCCTCATTGACGACACAAATTCTTTTATTTGGACCATGAATTTTGATAGAACATCATTATCATTCTGTTACAACAGAAGACTTTCCCTCTTGAAAATGTTAATTTTGAGTCTACTCTCACTAAACATCAGGTATTAACTGAGAGTTAAAAAGTTATACATGACTAAAATGTGTACTCTATCATCCTAGCCATAAAGTAAGCATGTCTTCAAGTATGAAGCCGGAGGCGTCAACAAACAAGTGGGGAAAATTCTAAATTGGACATTAAAAAGGGAGAAATCGGCGTTGCTAACATCCCCTATATTGGAAAATTGAGGAAGTCCTTGATTCTGCCAAATTCTCAGGTCTTTAAGGTATAGAATATTTTTCGCAAGAAAAAAGAGTGTAAAACTATGCAAAAGGAGAAAAAAGTATTCAATATAACAAAGAAGGGATAATGACAATAATGGATACTTTCTCATTTAATTTCTAAAAGAATCCTCTAATGAAGATTTTTAACCTCATTTTACAAATACAGAACTAGCAAATTAAAGAAGTCAACTGAGGCAAATTATAAAAGTAATAAATGCACAAATAGAATTAACCCCCTGCCTTATCTGATAGTAAAGTTGTGATCTTCATCATAATATTCAAATGCTTCCAAGAGAGTTAAAGGTTTGGCTTGGGAGCAGTGTAGAAAATCTCAGAGAAATCAATTTTTTTTTTTTTTTTTAAACCACTTTGAAGAAACTCGGAAGGAACAAATCTGGGATTATTTCATTCTGGATTTTCTACAAATAGTGAGTGTCTTGCCACATGCATCACACGTACAAGATGAGGTGTCCTGAAGGTTGTACTAAAGCCCCAGGAAAGGTCTGCATGCTGAACTTTCATTGGGGAGGGGTGGGGTTCAGTCATGGTCTGTACCGAGGGCCTTGATTATTAAGACACTTCCTTTGTGGTTACATCTGAGTTACATCTGAGTACCCAGAGCTGCCACCACTGTGTCTTTATGGCTCTCAGATTTTGAAGAAGTGACCAGTGTGGCAGTCCTATGTTGTCTATAAGGCCCAGTATTGGGATTCTTTGCCGTGTCCACCATGTTCAGATGCCTCAGTGATTAAGCTTCCCTCCTGAGTCCCCTGTCTTTATTTGTATTCTGGTGAATTAGGCTCTCAACCCAGGGGGAAACGTTTCCATTTCCTCAACTTCTTCTTTCTCTTGAGTCTGTCAAGTCCCATGACTATGCTTTCCTTTTTAGAAGGTTTTATTCCAGTCCTTCTGAACAATGCCGGAAGCTAAGAAAAGGTCGTTAATGAAGAAAGTTCCACTGGTTTGTTTTGCTCCAACATTTTGACATACCCAAAGCATCTGAACTCTTTCAGTAGTCTGTATTTTCCTATTAAAGACCTTACCCCTCAGTAAAGTGTTAGTCTGTACATAGAGGAAGAGAAAGTCAGGGGCATCTGCTTCCATGTCACATTGTCCCAAATTGTCCTGCTTGACTTAGGTAAAGCTTGGCTATTAATTTATCAATAGTTTTATTTATTTTATCGTTTTTAAAAAGCTAAATGCAACCCCAAGCAGCCTCTACATGCCAGCTACAGAACTATTCAGAGTGATGGTTACCTTTCCGAGTTTTTTATTACTTCAGGATATCATTAATTTTTTAAAATGTTCTTTTCTTGGGTTTTCTTTGCAAGCTTAATAGTTCTCTTTACTGCATTGTCAGAGAACAGTGCACTGATTAACTGAATCATTTTGTAAGTATATCTGTATGTGTCCATATGCATAATGTGCCTCATTCCAGGGGGAAAAAACATGTGATGGACGAATGTGATTACTTTCAAAACTGTCATGATAGAGGAAAGTATAAATTACTGTGTAAGGTATGGATCACTAATAAAGAACACAGGTTGGAATATGTTGTTTTGGTTGAGTCACATACATCTACTTAAAGACTTTAGCAAATGTGAAAATGAAGGGCCTGATTAATGTCATATTTCTCCTTAATTTATAGGGAAAACATACCAGTTCCTCAGGGGAAGCAAAGATTTTCCTAGAAATTGCATTAAATGAAATTATTGCTTTGTAGTTTCCTGAAGTATATAGTCTTACTATTACTCCTGGTGTCAAAGTAAAAAAAAAAGAAACCTTAGTTAAAACAGACCCAGGAGGACCAGGAACTGGTAGCTCTCATGTGCCAGTTGTTTAAGGACACCACAAGAAGGACCTTCTATACATTCCTCAGCAAAGAACAATATTTTCTCCCTGCCTAGCAACAGCCCAGCCAATGAGAAGTCATCACCATCCTGAACTCTCGCTGTCCTCCAATGAACTTTATCCAATATCACCCCTCCCAACATCCTTCTTTCCACTATGCAAACAAGTCTCCCTTTGCTTCTGGGACTTGCCTATAGATTTTACCATAGCATACTTATCCTAAATTGCAATTCTCCGCTAATAAAATAACGGGCTATTTTATTTTAAAGTCAACACTGTTATTGAAAAGAAACCAGATTCTCAAATTATAAGTAGTTTTTCTCCCCTCCTATGACTTTCTAAGATTTGAGTTCATGAACGTATAGGCTCATCAGTTACCTTGAACAAGCAAGGATACTAGATGAACAGTCATTCCAGGAAAGAGAAGAAAGTGGACTCTGGAAGAGGAAAAGACCTGCCAACGTGTATGAACATGTGGGTTCTTCATCTGTGGGAAGGAGAAATAATTTTCATAACAAGCTGATTCAAGCAAGCCAAGACATGTCACTGAAAATAGGTGATAAGGTGCTATGGAATAAAAATATTTCTGCTTCTGAGCAAAAGCGAGAATATACCAGGTTCAGAAGCGCCCCAGGTAGTTTGTGACTCGAGCCTGCCGTGCTTTACTGGACATAGGTTTGCTGGTTTTGCTCTCCCCTGAGTCAGTAAATACCGGCAAAGGAAAAAATACAACAATGAATGATTTAAAACTCAATGAAGACGTTTTTGAAATTCTAGAATATCTCTTAAAAGGAGTTGTTTTATTTTTATTTATTTATTTATTTATGTCTTTTTGCCATTTCTAGGGCCGCTCCTGAGGCATATGGAGGTTCCCAGGGTAGGGGTCTAATCGGAGCTATAGACGCCGGCCTACACCACAGCCGCAGCAATGCGGGATCCGAGCTGCGTCTGCAACCTACACCACAGTTCACAGCAACTCCAGATCCTCAATCCACTGAGCAAGGCCAGGGATCGAACCCGCACCCTCATGGTTCATAGTCGGATTCGTTAACCACTGAGCCACGATGGGAACCCCAGAAGGAGTTGTTTTAAGTTAGAAGTTGTTCATACTATTTGAAGCATATCCTGTCAAATTTTATTCATTTTTTCCATCCCCCAAACCAAAGATACAAGAATAACCCTAAATCTCTACTCGAATAGGTCAGTGTTCAAAATAATGAGCACACTAGTCTGCTTTCTGATTGCTCAGTTTAGTTTAAGAATAAACAAGAAATGGGATAGATTTTATACCAAAAGTTTATGTATTATTTTCACTCCTTTCTTTGTAGATTTGAATCAAAGGTGTATACAAGAATTTTCTTATGTTCATTCTGTGGAAAGGACATACAGTTGAGCAATTTGGAGGTTGAATGAGATTATATAGAATTACAAAAAAGAAATAAACAGATTGAAAACTCATGTCCTTTGGTAGAGTCTGAAAATCCAAATTATGATTATAGGTTTATTGAATGAAATAAATAATCTCACAAAAAGATTCGTTTGTAACTATTACATATTTTTTCCACCTGGGTAATATCCACCCCTTTATTCTCCCTTAAATTAATTCAACTTATCATTTTTAACTTAACCTAAGCATCCCTTTCTTAGAAAAACCTCTCCATAATCCCTAAAAGTTATTTTCCATCTTAAATATTTTCATAGCATCTTGTGTTTTTCCTAACCACTACTTATACCGTTAGAAATATGTATTTGTGCAGCTATTTCATCTATTCTTTTAATGATCAACAGGTATTTACTCAGCACATACTATATATCAGGCACTTTCTTTTCCTTGGATTATACCAATGAGTCTGTCTCTCCATCTGTCTCTCTATCATATGTGCCAATTACTATTATAAGTGAATTAGTGAATCAGCACATTTTAGGAGCTAATATTTTAGTTAAAATTTTTTGAAGAAAACTGATGAATAAATGAACAAAACTTATCAGATGCATAGCCCAATGGAGACTTTAATAAAATAAAGGTGATTTCTCTGTGTCTATATATAAAATTTAAGTCTAAATCAAATTTTTTATCATGCCATTATGACTTAATCTAATTTAATTCATGGCTCCAGAGAGGCAACTATGGTAAAATCTTAGTGAAACTATACATATTGGAAAGGAAGATTTGATCTCAGCAATGCTTTTTTTTTGATTCACAAAGGCTGTTATTTAGTATGGCTTAAAATTAAAGGCATGTAAAATTTTTCTTACACTCAACTACAAGAAGTGAGATTACGTCACGTGTATTGTGGGTGCTAAGGACAAAAGCAAAAAAACAAAAAGAGTGAATTTCCTGTTGGTTAATTATGAAACCTTGCATGGCCAGTAGATTTTCTATTGAGATACACAGTTTCCATTCTGTGCCCAGCAACCAGGTCCTGCTTTCTCAGACTTACACATACTCATTCTTAGCACAAGGAATTCCCTCCTCACCTCAGGTATGTTTCACTATTTCTAATTACCTTGTAAATCCTCCCTCCCCCAATTCCTGGAAGATGTGACCAACAGACAATTCTTTGTGCTGTTTACGTCTTTGGACATTTTTAATAAAACAATTAGACATTAAGTATAATATTTTTTCTGACATCAACATGTCAAAGTTTTTCTTTATTTGACTGTATTCTTCCCAAATCTTTGATGTATGTCTGTTACCTTTTTAAATAAATGTTCTTTAAGAAGCGTAAATTGAAGGTTTTTAGAATCTTGACAAGTAAGTGACTTCATCCTGATTAGTATTTTGCCAGCACTGAAGGTGATAGCTAATGTTAAAAAATATTGGCAACAAAAATTCTTCCAAACTTTGAATTTTAGCTATTTTGGTATTTAATCTACTTTTAATTTACTTTTTAATGAGGAAAGTTTATATAAAACATAGAAAGAACCTGGTACGTCAATGAGTTCTGCACACATATAGGCTGTGTTCTTATTTCAGTTATAAAATAATACAAGATACACTGTTCATTAATCATGTTATTCATATGGAGTCACTTAGGAAAAATGAAGTTGTTAACTTTGTGTTTTAATGGGAAATTGTGCAATGCCTCCTGGGGATCACGGCTAATAAGCATAGTATTTCAATTTCTAATAGTAGCAGAACATCTACTGTCTTTTGTTATTCAGTTTCAAGAGGCTAACTGCAACAATGTTATAGAGAAATGGATTGGAATTTTTGAAGATGAATTCACTCAGACTTAGAGTTAATTTTTAAATTCTGTACTAAAGGCAATGATTACTTTCTATATAATAAGATTTGGTTACATAGCTTTTGACTCTTGTAAGGGTGTCTTGGTTCCTTTACTAATATCTTCTTGGTGGTGTGTTTTCCTGTACTTGGGGCTTCAAACTGTTGATAACATGCTTCCAGAAAATGTAATAGGTATATCTGCTTATCAACTCAGATTTTATTGTTTCATTTATATTTATTGGCATTTTCCTTCCCAAATTGTGGAAGGACATACTGACATTTGAACTTCTTATCCCTTACAGTTTTTGTCTTAAAAAGACATGGATGAAGAACCCATAAGTTATAGTACACTACACCAGAATTCTCAGCAGAGGCACACACGAAAAAATAATGTTAAACCTAAATTTGGTCCAAATGAATTGCCATTAACCAAAAAAGAGCTGAAACACCAGAAACCTTGTAACACACAGCACAGAAATATAGCAGAAGATGTCAATGACACAGGTAAGCTATATTAAAATAGAGTAGTCAATAAAAACTTAGAGAAAGCCTAAAATTACATACTGACCTATGCTATGCACTAGGGAGATATACAAATATGTTTCTTTTCTTTTCTTTTTTTTCTTTTTCTTTTTAGGGCCACACCCATGGCATATGGAAGTTCCCCGGCTTGAGGTCAAATCAGAACTGCAGCTGCCGGCCAACACCACAGCCACAGCCATGAGGGATCTGAGCCTCGTCTGTGACCTACACCACAGCTCACGGCGATGTGGGGTCCTTAACCCACTGAGCAGGGCTGGGGATCAAAATCTGCATCCTCATGGATACCAGTTGGGTCCATAAATATGTTTCTATATTGCATTAGGGAGTGAAACTATACAAGCAAAAATTTAAATGTCAGTTTAATGCAGATAATGACAAAGGCCAGGTGGTAAATAATTTAAAAGACAATTCGGATTCCAGTTTAGAAATCTCACTGCTAGAGTGAGAGTTGATGTAGACTTTAAAGGAAAGTAATTAGAAGAGTTGGAAAGACATGGATAGAAGAGTTGGAAAGTAATTCCCTTGAGACAAGAAGGTCAAGTGTGGAAGAGTGACTATCTAGTGGAAAGGGCTGAGTGTAGACACCTTGTTTGTGTAATGTGAAAAGTAAACATGTTGACTGATTGATTTCTGGGCTAGAGTGTAGCATACACCTTATGCCATAATCTTTGACAAAATTATTTACTTATGCAAACCATACATATATTTCTTCTAAATTTGGAGCACAAAATAGATTGGGTAATAGGAAACATAAGGAGGCGTAATAAGGTTTAATGACTGTAAAATTGCAAGTGATTTTCTAGTTTCTGGAACCTTGTTAGCAATTGCTACAGGCTTGTCTTTTCCAAACCAAATGATCTTCCTGGAAAGAGATAAAAGCTCAGCCATAGGCTGTTCAGCTTTCTGAAACGGCAGAGGTCAATCTGATAGTTCCCTGTCCCCCCACCCAAGTGTTTTTTTTTTGGAGGGGGGATGGTTGGTTTATTTTTTTGTGTGTGGTAAAACAAGGCACTTCGGGGGGTAAGTTTGCTTGAAATTAATAATAGAATTCCAAGTGAATATTCCTTCTAGAGGAAGGGATTATAAGCAATAGTTTTTAAGTAAACATATGTGCATTAGGAAAAATGTTAAAAATACAGACAAATGTACATTTTAGAAGTCACCATAAAGCTGTTTTCTGTCTTATGTATCTGTTAATTCTAGACTTATCCTTTTATATTCTTTATTTTTTTGGTGGCAATAGAAAAAGGGATAATAGTTACATTTGATCCTGGGAGGGGCCCTGTGGGAAGCTTCTATGTTGCTGGAAATGTTTTATATTATAATTAGGATGAAGGTTTGCAGGTGTGTTCCCACTGTGAAAAGTCATTGATCTACGTGGATATGATATGTGAATATATTTGTATGTAGTCTATTCTTCAAATATTTAATTAAACAAACATGTAAAACAAAACAGAAATTATGTATAGTAATTTTGGGGGATCTGCAGAATTTTTGACATGGATTTTTTTGGAGTCAGTGAAGTTTTTTTTTTTTTACCTCTTATCATATTCTAACCCTCTTTTTTTTTTTTTGTCTTTTTGTCTGTTGTTGTTGTTGCTATTTCTTGGGCCGCTCCCGTTGCATATGGAGATTCCCAGGCTAGGGGTTGAATCGAAGCTGTAGCCACCGGCCTACGCCAGAGCCACAGCAACGCGGGATCCGAGCCGCGTCTGCAACCTCCACCACAGCTCACGGCAACGCCGGATCGTTAACCCACTGAGCAAGGGCAGGGACCGAACCTGCAACCTCATGGTTCCTAGTCGGATTCGTTAACCACTGGGCCACGACGGGAACTCCCATATGCTAACCCTCTTAACGTATTAGAATCTGTTTCAGGGATATCTATTTCTGTTTTATCTCTTTAAAAGTCAATTTTTTGGTCATGAACAGTTTAAGCCCCTTGTTTCACAATTCTTATTGTTTGTATCATCTGCCTATTTTCCAAAAGTGCTCTAGATCCTGTCACCAAAGTTCCAGAACAGTTCCCACTGTCGTTTTTTAAAATTGTATCTTATTTATTCACATAATTTATTTGAGAGTAGCTAACATTTTATTGTAGACTTTCTAATTACAATAAATCGTTTTCCTGGTTTTTTATCAGGATTGTTTTTATGACTCACAGAAAAGATTGTTGTGTTTCTAACCCTGCAACAAGGTTAAAGGACATTTCTCAAACTGCTGAATTTGAATTCTCAAAAATAGTTTCAGCATGGCTGTGATTGTACCTGGAACACATTACTGTTCAACTGAAAATAGCTTTTATTTTCTTCCCTAAATTACCTGGAAAAATCCCACCAAGTCAAAGCCTCTACCTAGATTGGCTCAGCCAGTAGCCTGGACAATGCTTCCTTTATCTTTTAATTCTATCTTGTTCTGGGCTCCTTCTTGTTTTTGTGAAGGGATGGAAATCCTCACTGAGGGACAGCTTTGGGGCCACGTTTTTTGCTGCGACAGATAGAAACAATAGAGAAAGGTGGAGAGGTATACAATCCAATGGAAATTCAAATAGATTAAAACTTAGAGATCAGAATCCAAAGAGATTTCTAATGAAATGAAACCTCAGCTTTTGACATCTTCCCCTCATCAAAACTTTCTAGTTTTTCAGTCTTTTGATCTTTGCTCATTTTCTGTAGGAGAGATGATTAATGCGCAGTGGTAGATATTTGAAAAAACATACTAATGCTGAAAATGAGAGAAATTGACCAATAGTAAATCATTGTCAAAGGCCATTGAGAATCAAGGTGAAGTCTGAGACCTTGAGGTGAGTTAGGACCAGGCTTTTTGACTTCCTTCATCAGATATCTGCAACCTGGATACAGAAAGAGAAGGTAGAATTTGGTTCAGCTGAACGCAGCAGTTAGGAGGCATATAAAAAGAAAAATAAGCATTTGGTCTCAGTGCAATCAGCCGGGTGACCTACAATCAGGTCTAGGTTGAATGGTTAAGGTGTGATAGTGACAATGAATGAAGAGAACATAAGTCAAGAGATGAGTGCCATGATAATACCGAGGAATAAATTCAGTGGGAGAAAGGAATTTAGTATGAAAGATCAGGGTGATCCTCAAAGATTATCTTTTTAGATAATCTGCTCTAGGGTTGGAATGACAAAAATAAGCTGGCATTTCATTGCTTCTGATCTTCCAACTATCTCCAACTGGTGGACTATAGATCCATTGGGCGTGGAGGCAGCTTCTTATACTTTCTGTAACTCCATCACTGGCTCTCATTCTTGCACAACACATGGTGAACCTTGATATGTGTTCATTGACTTAAGGAAGGGAGGGAATATGTGTGGGAAAAATGAGTGATATTTGTTAACTTCTTAATCTAACATGCAGCAGTCACATTTACTTTTCAAGCAGGGAAGAGCTCAGTGTCTAAATGAATCAATTGCTGTTCTGGTTTTGCAGTTTTCTTGCTTGACTTTTCCTTCCTCCCCCACTTCCTTCCTCCCTTCCTCCCCTCCTTTTTTTTTTTTTTTTTTTGGTGGGGAGGGATGACAAAGATTTAGAGGCAGAATTAGTGAATTAGAGACTCTACTGTGAATTGGTCATGTTATCTTAGACAAATAACCTATGTAAAAAATGACATTTTTTTTTTACCTCAGTCATTTCATTATTATCTAGAATTGGGTAAAAATATTTTACAGGTTTGTTGTGAGAATCAAGAATTAACATGTATTTGACATGTTCTTAGGTGGACACTACTCTAAAGCATTTATTTGTCCTGATTGTCTTGCTTCAACAATTCCCTCTGCTTTCTTTTTTTTTAAATCGATTTTATTGGGGTATTGTTGACTTACAATGTTATGTCTGTTTCAGGTGTATAGCAAAGTGAACCAGTTATACGTAGACATATATCCATTCCTTTTCAGATTCTTTCCCCCCGTAGGTTATTACACAGTGTTGAGTAGATCTCCCTGTGCTATGCAGTAGGTCCTTGTGACTTATCTATTTTACATATAGTCACGTGTATGTATTAATCTCAACCTTCTAATTTATCCCTCCCCTTTGGTAGCCATGAGTTCGATTTGCTTTTAATTGTGCTTGTGTATTCAGTTCTCTCAGGAGACGTCTCACCTCTTCCATGGAGGCTGATTTCTAGTGTGCTGGGTGTCATGTGCCTTTTCCTAACGGCTGTAGCCATTGCAGTGGTTGTTTTGACTGCAAGCAGTAAGTAACTACAGTCCTCCACATTGTCTTCCCTTGAGAACATGGTTTATTTCATAGAATGCGTTAAGCAGATCCTAGGCTCACAACAACTTTACCTGATCAAAATTCTTCCCTTTTTATTTCTTTGAAAATTGCCGATTTACACTTAGGGAATGCAGTCTTTGATTATTTTATTTTGATGTTTCAATTTAAAGAAAGATCTACTTATGATATTTGACTATTCTTGCAGCATCTTCCAAACAATCTCCTCTCATAATCCAGCAAAAGGTAGGCACTGGTTTTATAGATCGATTTCTTACATTGATTTAAATGTATTATTGTGTTGGGTTCACAAACATAGAGATTTCTTGGGGCAAGTTACTCTAGTATGTGTAATAGTAAATATAATATATATACATAGTCCCAGCCATTAAATAACTTATAGTCTTGTGAAAGAGAGGTTTGTATATAACTAACTGAAAGATACGAAGACAGAGGTAAGGGTTTTGTGGGTTTTTGTGTGTGTGTGTGTGGTTTTTGTTTTGTTGTTGCTTTTGTTTCTTTTTTTTCAAAGAAATTCTTGTAAGATTTCCAGCATTTGTAGGGGAATAGATTGCCTGATGTAAGGACAAATTTTGAAGGGTAGAGTTTGTATTAGATGGGCAAAATCTCAACAAAAGTTAATCTAATGTTTATATAAGGTGAAGACATTCCAGCCTCTAAATGTTATAAAGGGTATGGAGGTAAGAATACTAGTGATTCAGCCATTCCCTAAATGAATAGCTTCTAGTTCACCTGTGTTATGTGATCTATAAAGGGCCCAACATGTAACAGCAAGTTGAGAGAAAAATAAGAAAAATTTTCATTTCTAATTCATAATTTTATTTTGAGTAATTTTTGTTGCCTGCACGTAATGTACTCTAATGACAAAAGGTGGACTTCTGTTTGCATGGTACATTTTAAAAAATAATAAAATCAGTTTTTGTGATTGTTTTCAATGCCATGATAGAGAAACTGTGTCTGGGACCTCATCATTCTTGTCCAAAGAATTGGGTTTGGTTCCGATGCAATTGTTACTACATCTCCAAGGAAGAGTTAACTTGGAAAGACAGTCAACGTGCCTGTTCATCTCTAAATTCCAGTCTCATTAGGATAAACAGAGAGGAGATGGTAAGTTATTACTTTAACTGAGCATCGTGATGATATGTGAAATATTTGAAGTTGATGAGCTGGATTAAATTTTTACCTGACTTCTTTGACATTTTACTTGACCTCAGCACTAGACAAACAGCTGAAGTCTATAAGCAGTTTGTCTTTTATTTACATTTCATCAGCAAAATGTGGCATTGGATCGACCTCCTGTGTAAAGAGGAAAGATATGTTTTGAAATAATAGTGAGAATGCCTTTCATGAATGTATAAAGAATGATACAAACTATTACATTTAGAATGGATAAGCAATGAGGTCCTGCTGTATAAAACAGGGAACTGTATTCAATCATTTGTGACAGAACATCATATGAGAATAAGAATATATATATATGTATAACTGGGGCACTTTGCTGTACAGCAGAAACTGACAGAATATCGTAAATCAACTGTAATGTATATTTTTAAAATAATGAATTTAGAGGAGTTCTTTGGTGACTCAGAGGGTTAAAGATCCAGAATTATCACTGCTGTGGCTTGGGTTGCTGCTGTGACACTGGTTCAATCTCTGGCCCTGGAACTTTCAAGTGCCGTGGGCATGACCAACAAAGAAAAAAAAAAGAATGAATTTAGAAGGATACAGTTATTATAAGGACAATCTCAATCAGAGAAGAAAAGAACCTGGTGTAGTCCAATACCAAGATGGTACAGCCTTTGTGGTCCAAAACTACTGTCATTATGTAATCAGTGCATCAGGATCTAGAACACTAGATGAAGATGGAAAATCTGTCCCCAGCTCTGGCAATGTACATAGCACTGAGTTAAATACCTACTATGTGAGTTCCCCAGTTAAAGGAGATTCCATTATGCATATGAAGAAACATGATAGACATTGGAGGAAAAATTAATCTCCAAAATGTCTACCACGGTATTGCTGTTCTTTTAAAAACTTTGCTCCGTCATGCCCCAAATCCACACTATCTTTTTACTCATTTTTATTTATTTTCTGTATCTCGATGACAGCAGGGAATATGTGTTGTTCATTGCTGTATCATTAGCATTTCAAAATGGTCTTGGAATATAGCATGCTTTAATGAGTTTGTGGACTGGATGAATTGAATAAATATAAATATGATGTTGACATTTTTAAAGAGTACTTCCATGCAGTTGATTAAAAGGTAATAATGGGAACTTTGTATGTATTTTTTTTTTATCATTAGCATTTCTTCTCTTTAAAATATTTCTTTTGGATTGGAGTCTACTACAATGGGATTGACCGGCACTGGTTGTGGGAAAATGATTCACTTCTGCCCTCTGATATGTAAGTATCTGTCTAATATAATGCAGGCTTCTCTGCTCTTGACTTAATTGCTACATTTGACCAAAATAACAGAAATCAAGGGTTCCTAGGGAAGAATTTCAAGGTCATTGAGGGAACTGGGAAATGAGACAGTAACTTAAATCCAGTCCCATATCCAGCATGATTCAATAAGCAGGTAACACAACTCAGTTCCTTAATTAGCTCCTCCTGAGACTTTTTCTTACATATCATCTCAGTTTGTCGGGCTGTCATAACAAAGTATCACAGACCAAGTGTCTTAAACAAGAGAAATTTATTTTATAAAGTGCAGAGGCTAGAAGTCCAAGATCAAGATGTTGGCAGGTTGGTTTCTTCTGAAGCCTGTCTCCTGGGCTGTTTTTCCCAGAGTCTTCATGTGGCCTTTCCTCTGTACCTATGTCTAAATTCTCTCTTCTTATAAGTATACCATCTATATTACATTGGGACCCACCCTAATGACCTCATTTTAATTTAACTACCTCTTGAAAAACTTATCTCCAAATACATTCCGAAATACTTGGATTTAGAACTTTATCACATAAAGTTTGAAGGGACAGGGTTTCAGCCCATATCCCTCTTCCCTCTGGCTTCCCAAAATGAATGCCCTTTTCATATGAAAAATATATTTACCCAATCCCAACAGCCCCCAGTTCTTAACCCATCCCAGCATTAACTCTAAGTTCAAAATCTCATCTAACTAGCACCTAAATTAAGTATGGGTGAGACTTGATGTGAAATTCTCCAGGTGTGAGCCTGTGAATTCAAACAAATTACCTGCTTTCAAAATGCCATGGTAGGAATGACATAGGAATTCCTGTGTCAAAAAGGGAAAAATCAAAAAAGAAAGGAGTGATGGGTCCCAAGCAAGTCTGAGACCTAGCAGGAAAAATTCCATTAGATTTTAAGGGCCAACGGGTGGATGCAAACTGTTACAGTTGGAATGGATGGGCAATGGGCTCCTACTGTACAGCACGGAGAACTCTGTGTGATTGGGTCACTTTGCTGTACAAGCGAAATTGAAGAAATATTGTAAATCAACTATAATTAAAAAAATAAACTACCCAAAGAAGAAGAAAATCAGCATATCAGACAGATAATGACAAGGAGTTAGTATTCTCATGGAAAAAAAATAGAATTTCAAATTTTTTACAGGATTCAGTTTAACTGGTGAAAACAAACTTTACTTGCGGGGGGGGGGGGGGAAGGCTTTTTTAAGGGCCAAGAATAATTCCCTTTACCTCCATGTTCTCTCTTCTAGGCCTCTATGTTCTGGTCCCTGGGCAGTTCTCTCACCCAACCCCTTGGCTCTGGGCAGTGGTGTCCTGGCCCACTGACCCTAAGGAGATGTCCCACTCTCTGAGCCTCTGAGTAAGGGGATAATCCCCAGGCCTGTGCCTCTTGGGTTTGCAGTGCCAATGGAAGCCCTTCCAACCTCCAAACTGTCTTTGGGGTCCTTCTTTCCTTTTCTTGAAGGATAAAACTTTTTTTTTTTTTTTTTTTTTGCTTTTTAGGGCCACACCTGCAGCGTATGGAGGTTCCCAGGCTAGGGGTTTAATCGGAGCTGCAGCCAGCGGCCTACACCAGTCACAGCAATGCTGGATCTGAGGCACGTATAGCCTACATACACCACAGCTGATGGCAATTCCAGATCCTTAGCCCACTGAGCGAGGCCAGGGATGGAATCCATATCCTCATGGTTACTAGTCAGATTTGTTACCACTGAGCCACAATAGGAATTCCATCTTGAAGGATAAAACTTGTTCATAGCCATATAACTATATTGGCCCACTCTGTAGAATCCCAGATGTCTGACAGCCGTCCTTCATTTCATTCTTTGTCTCTGTCCCCTTCAGTCCAAGCTGGCAGTGTTTCTGCCAGTATAAGGTTCTCAAAAATTGTGTCGGCCTCCCACGTTTCTCACAAAAAATAATCTTTCTCATTTTTTGTAAGATGGACAGTCTGAGAATTTTCAAGATCTTCAGTTCTTGATTCCTTTTTGCTTAATAATTCCTTCTTCAATTTCTCTCTCTCCTCTCACATTTACTAAAAGCAACTAGGAGAACGAGGCTGTACCTTTAACACTTTGCTCAGAAATCTCTTCAGCTAAATATCAGGATCATCCATTACAAGTTTCACTTTACTGAAAGACCCTAGACAACCATTTGGCCAGCTTCTTTGCCCCTTTATAACAAGTATTGCCTCTCTTCCAGTGTCAAGTAACATGTTTCCCTTTTCCATCTGAGGTCTTTCCAGAAACACCTTTAACATCCATGTTTCCACCAATTGTCTCTTCCAGGCAATTTAGGCTTTTTCTGATGTGCATCTCAAAACTCTTACAGCTTCTTCACATTACCCAGTTCCAAAACCACTTTCATATTTTTTTTTTAGGTATTTTTTACAGTGTACCTTTTACTTGTACCAAAATCTGTATTCATTTTCTAGGGCTACTCACAACACATTCCCAGAGACCGAGTGGCTTACCCAACAGAAATTTATTTCCCTTACAGTCCTGAAGGCTAGAAGTCCGAGATCGAGTTGTTGGCAGGATTAATTTCTCCTGAGGCCTCTGTCCTTAGCTTGCCGATGGCCATCTTTTCCATGTGCCTACACATGATCTTCCCGTCTGTGTCCAAATTTCCTCTTATAAGGACACCAGCAATACTGGATTAGGGCCCACCCTGATGACCTCATTTTATCTTAATTACCTCTTGAAAGGTCCTATCTCCAAATACACTCATATTCCAAGGTACTAGAAGGCAGGATTATCAACATATGCATTTTTTTTTGGTCATACCTTGGGCATACTGAAGTTCCCAGCCCAGCAGTGAACTTGTGCCACAGCAGTGACAATACCAAATCCTTAACACCTAGGCCACTAGGGAACTCCTCAACATATGTATTTTTAAGGAGACAAATTCAGCCCATAACACAAACCATGGTTTAATATCTTCTTACTTTCTCTCTAACCACATTGTTCTCTAAGACTCAACTTTCAGGTCATTGGTATATCTTTAGAATCTTCTTGCATTTTAAATTCTACTCACTATGGGCCTAAAGGCTATAGAGCCTAAAAATGTTTCTTTTCTCCACTAGAAAAATTTACTGGGACCTGTTATTCATAGGCTTTTTATTATTTTGTTTTTAATTTCTGTCTGCTTTTATAAGCAATGATAACCAGCATGCTCTCCTTCCTTTCAGACACTTACATTCTTCTTTGAATTTTTATTACATACTTAAGGTTTAATAATCTATTAGTAACTTTTGAATTTATAAAGATCTTATTTATCTGTGCTACTAGTAGAAATTCAATTCAATCACATCATATTACATATATATTATGTTTTAAATATTTGTATATGAAGTGAAAGTTTTATATTTCTTCTCCCTAGTATTTGCTTGTTATATAATTGCATGGATACTATGCTATTTCTTCTCCTTTAGGTTTGATCTTCCTACACCTCAATCACTACAGGCCTGTCTATCTTACAAATCAAGAGAAGCTTATGAAAGTGAAAGTTGTGAAAATAAACAGAACTACATTTGTAAGAATCACCTTATTTATTCCATAAATTCACAGGAAAGAAGGGCATTACTCTTATCTAACCTTATGTCTTGATAGACTTGCCAGTGGTCACTTTCTTATTCTATCTAGAAAATATGTAAATTTACATCTTTGGTTTAATAAAAATAGAATCTGCTAAAAATATACGGCAGTGTCATTTTTAAAACGTACTACTATTTTTCAGCAGATATATTTTGATTTAGACTGCTTTTACTGAAATAACACTGATAATATCTAGGAGAATACGTTAATGCCAATGTATTTCAAGAGATATTGCCTTAAATACTTCCTGAATAAGACAATGAGATAAAGTCAATGAGATAAGGTTAGACTGTGTTGGAGATTAAACAGGTTGTCCTATGTAAAGTTACACTACTGTTGCTGATATATATGTTGCTTTTTCTTGTTTACAAAACTGTCAAAATATATTGTTAAGCAATAAAACACAGAACCAGATACAGAGATTAGTATAACCACACAAGAAATAGAATTATTTCATAGCTTTTTTTGGAAATTAATTTTCAGCTTTATTACTATCCAAAAGTCCAACTTACTTTTATAACAGCATGACTTTGAGACTAATTAGACCTACAGGTGAAAATGGGGAATGAAAAGATTTTGCTTTAAAATCTCAATTGTTAACACATTCTATGATGCCACCATCACCCTAATTCCAAAAGTAGACAAAGATACCACCAAAAAAGAAAACTATAGGCCAATATCTTTGATGAATATAGACACAAAAATTCTCAACAAAATTTTAGCCAACCCAATCCAACAACATATAAAAAAGATCATACACCATGACCAGGTGGGATTCATTCCAGGAGCACAAGGATGGTTCAACATGTGAAAATCAATCAATGTTATACACGACATTAACAAAAGAAAAGTAAAAAAACCACACGATCATCTCAATAGATGCAGAAAAAGCATTTGACAAAGTCCGACATCCAATCATGATAAAAATTCTTACCAAAGTGGGTATAGAGGGAACATACCTTAACATAATAAAAGACATTTATGACAAACCCACAGCAAATATAATACTCAATGGACAAAAGCTCAAAGCCTTTCCACTAAAATCTGGAACAAGGATGCCCACTCTTACCACTGTTATTCAGCATAGTATTGGAACTCCTAGCCACAGCAACAGACCAAAAAAAGAAATAAAAGGCATCCAAATAGGAAGAGAAGTGGTAAAACTATCACTATATGCAGATGACGTGATACTATATATAGAAAACCCTAAAGACTCAACCCCAAAACTACTTGAACCGATCAACAAATTCAGCAAAGTAACGGGATATAAGATTAACATTCAGAAATCAATTGCATTTCTGTATACTAACAATGAAATATTAGAAAAGGAATACAAAAAACAATGCCTTTTAAAATTGCATCCCAAGAGTTCCCGTCATGGCTCAGTGGCTAATGAATCTGACTAGGAACTATGAGGTTGCAGGTTCGATCTCTGGCCTCACTCAGTGGGTTAAGGATCCGGCATTGCTGTGAGCTGTGGTGTATGTCACAGATGTGGCTTGGATCTCACATTGTTGTGGCTGTGGTGTAGGCTGGTGGCTACAGATTAGACCCCTAGCCTGGGAACCTCCATATGCCACAAGTGCAGCCCTAGAAAAGACAAAAAAAATAAAGACAAAAAATAAAAAACAAAATCACACCCCCAAAAATCAAATACCTGGAAATACACCTGACCAAGGAGGTAAAGGACTTATATGCCGAGAACTATAAAACATTAATAAAGGAAATTAAAGAAGATTCAAAGAAATGGAAAGATATTCCATGTTCCTGGTTGTAAAAATTAATATTGTAAAAATGGTGGTACTACCCAAAGCAATCTACAGATTCAGTGCAATCCCTATCAAATTACCCAGGACATTTTACACAGAACTACAACGAACAATCCAAAAATTTATGTGGAACCACAAAAGACCCAGAATTGCCAAAGCAATCCTGAGAAAAAAAAACCAAGTAGGAGGCATAAATCTCCCAGACTTCAGGAAATATTACAAAGCCACAGTCATCAAGACAGTGTGGTACTGGTATCAAAACAGACAGACCATTGGAAGAGAATAGAGAACCCAGAAAGAAACTCAGACACCTATGGTCAATTAATCTTTGACAAAGGAGACAAGAACATAAAATGGGAAAAGACAGTCTTTTCAGCAAGTATTGCTGGGAAGCCTGGACAGCTGCATGCAACTCAATGAAACTAGAACACACCCTCACACCATGCATGAAAATAAACTCAAGATGGCTTAAAGACTTAAAATATAAGACAAGACACCATCAAACTCCTGGAAGAGAACATAGGCAAAACATTCTGTGACATCAGCCTTACAAATGTTTTCTCAGGTCAGTCTCCCAGAGCAACAGAAAGAAAAGCAAAAATAAACCAATGGGACCTAATCAAACTGACAAGCTTTTGCACAGCAAAGGAAACCAAAAAGAAAACAAAAAGACAACTTACAGAATAGGAGAAAATCGTTTCAAATGATGCAACTGACAAGGGCTTAATCTCTAAAATATACAAGCAACTTCTACAACTCAATAGCAAAAAACCAACAACCCAATTGAAAAATAGGCAAAAGACCTGAATAGACATTTCTCCAAGAAAGATATACAGATGGCCAACAAGCACATGAAACAATGCTCAATATCACTGATTATTAGAGAAATGCAAATGAAAACTACCATGAGATACCACTTCACACCAGTCAGAATGGTCAACATTAATAAGTCCACAAATAACAAATGCTGGAGGTGGTGTGGAGAAAAGGGAACCCTCCTGCACTGTTGGTGGGAGTGTAAGCTGATACAACCACAATGGAGATCAGTATGGAGGTATCTTAGAAATCTATATAGGAGTTCCCGTCGTGGTGCAGTGGTTAACGAATCCGACTAGGAACCATGAGGTTGTGGGTTCGGTCCCTGCCCTTGCTCAGTGGGTTAATGATCCGGCGTGGCCGTGAGCTGTGGTGTAGGTTGCAGACGCGGCTCGGATCCCGCCTTGCTGTGGCTCTGGTGTAGGCCGGTGGCTACAGCTCCGATTCAACCCCTAGCCTGGGAGGGGCCCAAGAAATAGCAACAACAACAACAACAACAAAAAGACAAAAAAAAAAAAAAGAAAGAAATCTATATAGAACTACCATATGACCCAGCAATCCCACTCTTGGGCATATATCTGGACAAAACTTTCCTTAAATAAGACACATGCACCCGCATGTTCATCGCAACTCTATTCACAATAGCCAAGACATGGAAACAACCCAAATGCCCATTGACAGATGATTGGATTAGGAAGATGTGGTATGTATACACAATGGAATACTACTCAGTCATAAAAAAAAATGATGTCATGCCATTTGCAACAACATGGATGTAACTATAGACTCTCATACTAGGTGAAGTAGGTCAGAAAGAGAAAGACAAATACCATATGATATCACTTATATCTAGAATCTAATATATGGCACAAATGAACATTTTCACAGAAAAGAAAATCATGGACTTGGAGAATAGACTTGTGGTTACCAAGGGGGAGGTGGAGGGAGAGGGATGGATGGGGAGCTTGGGGTTAATAGATGCAGACTCTTGCCTTTGAAGGGATTAACAGTGAGATCCTGCAGTGTAGCACTGGGAACTATGTCTAGTCACTTATAATGGAGCATTAAAATGTGAGAAAAAAGAACATATACAGGTATGAGTAAGTGGGTCACCATGCTGTACAGTAGGAAATTGACAGAAGACTGTAAACCGGGTATAATGGAAAAAAATAAAAATAATTATGTTAAAAAATGTTCATTTCTTTTGGTGGGAATGTAAAGGCCAGGGATCAAACCCACATCCTCATGGATACTAGTCAGGTTTGCATTTTACATTTTGCTGAATGTTATTGTCACATCTAAAGGATATATATATTTCCTAGTGATTTTTTTCTCACATGAATGCATTGGGTAGCATGTTTTTTAGAAAAAAATAATGGGAAAGCGAATGCATTATTAGGAAAAACTCCTGAATACCTGTATACTTCCTATTTATATAAAACAAATATTTTTGAAAATATGAATTATTCCCCCTTAGAGAACTAAATCAAGATTGGACAAGAAAGTTATAAAGCAGAGATACAAAGATTCATGTTAGACAAGCAAAAAGCTAGGCCATGAGACCATGATAAAAGTAATTCCCAGAGTTTCCGTTGTGGCTCAGTGGTTATCAAACCTCATGTCAGTATATCAATTAAATTACTCCCAATTGTCTCTTTCTTTTTTTTTTAGGGTCACGCCTGCAGCATATGGAAGTTCCCAGGCTAGGAGCTGAATCAGAGCTGCAGATGTTGGCTTATACCATGGCCACATCTGTGATATACGCTATAGTTTGCAGCAATGCCTGATACTTAACCCACTGAGTGAGGCCAGGGATCAAATTAATATTTATATATATGAAGCACACATATTCTCTAACTTTTAAACTGTATGTCTTGGCTGATGTATAAATATAGATCTCCTTAAATTTTTTACGGTAGAGTTTCCACTGTGGCTCAGCAGACTAAGATCCCAACATAGTGTCCATGAGGAGGCAGGTTTGAAATCTGGCCTCACTCAGGGGGTTAAGGATCTGGCATTGCCACAAGCTAAGGCACAGGTCTTTGCATTTTACATTTTGCTGAATAAACATTAATGTGCTTAATTTGCCTATGACCCCAGTAAGAACAAATGCATGTATGTGTATTTGTATATAACTCTCGTAAATCCCCCAAAAAAAGTCTGAATCTTAAAATACATTTCTCTCCAAGGGCTTTATATAAGGAATCATGGACTTCTATTTGCACAGTTATGCTTTCTTTATAGAAATGATGATAAAGTACTGTCTATAAAAGAATAATCACTGATTTGGGGGGCTTGACTTGTCTGCATTTTCTGACTCTTTTGGATGTTTATGTGTGCTTTATGCTAGCTATGTCTTTTGTCCCCCTGGATTAGAATAACAATTTTTTTTTTTTTTTTTTTAGGGCCACACCACCCATGGCACATGGAGGTTCCCAGGCTAGGGGTCTAATCAGAGCTGTAGATGCTGACCTGTGCCACAGCCACAGCAATGCCAGATCTGAGCCATGTCTGTGACATACACCACAGCTCACAGCAATGCTGGATCCTTAACCCACTGAAGGAGATCAGGGATTGAACCCACATCTTCATGGATAATAGTTGGGTTTGTCATCACTGAGCCACAATGGGAACTCCTCTTTTTTTTTTTTTTTAGAGTATAGTTGATTTACAATGTTGTGTCAGTTTCTGCTGTACAGCATAGTAACCCAGCCATATATATATATATATATATATATATATATATATATATATATACACATACATACACACATGCATACATATGTACACATTATTCTTCTCATACTATCTTCCATCATGGTCTATCCCAAGAGAGTGGATATAGTTCCCTGTGCTATACAGTCGGGCCTCATTGCTTATCCATTCTAAATGTAATAGTTTGCATCTACCAACCCTAAACTCCCTGTCCGTCCCGCTCTCCCCACTCCTTGGCAAACACAAGTCTGTTCTCTATGTCCATGAGTCTGTTTCAGTTTTGTAGATAGATTCATTTTTCTCTGTTTTAGATTCCACATATGAATGATATCATATGATATTTGTCTTTCTCTTTCCGATTTACTGCACTTAGTATGAGAATCTCTACTTGCATCCACGTTGCTGCAAATGGCATTATTTTGTTCTTTTTCAGTGGCCAAGTAGTATTCCATTGTATATATGTACCACATCTTAATCTATTCATCTGTCAATGGCATTTAGGTTGTTTCCATGTCTCAATGATTGTGAATAGTGCTGCTATGAACATGGGGGTGCATATATCCTTTTGAATTACAGTTTTGTCTGGATATATGTCCGGAAATGGGATCTCTAGGTCATATGGTAGTTCTATGTTTAGTTTTCTGAGGAACCTCCGTACTGTTCTCCATAGTGGTTGTACCAATATACATTCCCACCAACAGTGTAGGAGGGTTCCCTTTTCTCCACATCCTTTCCAGCATTTGTTATTTATAGACTTATTAACGATGGCCGTTCTGACCAGGGTGAAGTAGTATCTCCTTGTAGTTTTGATTTGCATTTCTCTAATAATTAGTGATGTTGAGCATTTTTTAAAGTGCCCATTGGCCATTTGTATGTCTTCTTTGGAAAAATATCTATTTAGGTCTTATGCCCAATTTTTGATTGGGTTGTTTGTTTTTTTGTTGTTGAGTGGTATGAGTTGTTTGGATAGTTTGGACATTGGGCCCTTGTCAGTTGCATCATTTACAAAGATTTGCTCTCACTCTGTGGGTTGTCTTTTTGTTTTTTGAATGGTTTCCCTTGCTATGTAAGAGCTTTTGAGTTTACTTAGGTTTATTTTCTAGTTTATTGTCATTATTGTAGTTGGAGCAAACAAGATGTTGTCTTTCTTTGTGTTTGGCTCTTCATTTGTCCATCCTCCTCTCCTAGTGGGTAAGGGCTGTCATGATTCTGAATTTAGTGTGGTTTCCTGTGCTCACACTTGCCAGACTGACAATAACAATGATGTTAATATGTTAATGAACACCTACATTCAGCCTTATCCACCTCACTTTCGGTCTCTTTCCCTCCTCCTTAAGCTATTTCCTGTGTTCCTTGGCCAGGTACACTGCTTTGACTTCCAATATATTTTACAGTTACTACCTGTTCTTTTAATTAGAAATACTGTTTCTTGTACTCCATACCCACCTACCTCATCCCCAAGACTGTATGGTAATATCAAGACTAGTGTAAGTGTTAAATGTTCTCTCAAGCAGCAACAGGTCTGTGGTTGGAAATATCACATGCTGTACGGTGTGATGTGTCAGCCACACATGTGCAAACGGTATTGAACTGATTCAGTGAATTCAACAGATGCACTATCTGAACAAAGAATGATAGGTCCATTGATCCTAAATGACCACCTTAGCAGCATTTCTGAAAATGTCAGCCCATGTCATACCAGAATCCAAACAATTTAGTTAAAAATTTAAACTCCAAACTTACTGTAACCGTTGCCCTCTGTTCTATAACCCCAATATAGACACCTATATGTATATTTTCTAATTTTTAAATTATTTATTAGTTGCTAGGAGATATGTTAATACTTATATATGTTTCTACATTGAACCGGTAATTATTATTATTATTGTTATTATTTTGGTCTTTTTAGGGCCACACCCATGGCATATGGAAGTTCCCAGACTAGTGGTCAAATTGGAGCTGCAGCTGCCAGCCTATGCCATAGCCACAGCAATGCCAGATCCAAGCAGCATCTGCGACCTACACTGCAGCTCATGGCAACGCAGGATCCTTAACCCCCAGAATAAGGCCATGGATCTAATCCACATCCTCATAGATACTAGCTGGGTAATACCACGGAGCCATGACAGAAACTCTGAATTGATAATTATTTTTTAAATTTTATTTTATTGGCACATAGTTTATTTACAGTGTTGTATCAATTTCTGCTGTACAGCATAGTGACCCAGTCATTCATATATATATATATATATATATATATATATATATATATATATATATACACACATACATACATACTTTTTTTTTCAATTGATCTTCCATTATGTTCTACCCCAAGAAATTGGATATAGTTTCCAGGTAATTATTTTAAAAGTCTTCAGTGCTTTAGACATTGTTCTAGGAGCTTCAGATAACAGAAGTAAAAAGTATACAAAATTTTTTCTCTGATGTCACTTTTTCTCAAAGGCTGACAGAACTAGACAGCAACAAAGTGGACACTACTTTTTTAGAACCAGAATTTCAGTGGTATGCATGTCTATTCTCTTCTCCATGCATTCTATTCATAGAGTTGTATTAACAGAAATTCAGTTAATTACAATATAGAGTGTATGTAGTAAGTTGTCTTTTTTAACGGCTCTGAAAAATTGTATTTTATATTTTTTAATTGTGATAAAAACACTTGACATGATGTTTACTTTCTAACCAGATTTTAAACTATAGGAACAATGTTCTAGAGTAGATTCCTAGAACTTATTTGTATTGCAAAACTAAAACTTTATACTTGTTGACCAGCAACCCCTCATATCTTCTTCCCCCAAGTCCCTGATAACTACCCTTTTATTCTCTATTTCTATGAGTTTGACTCATTTAGGTACCTCACATAAGTGGAATCATGCCATATTTGTCCTTCTGTGTCTGGCTTATTTCTCTTGGCCTGTCTTCCAGGTTTATCTGTGTGGTCACAGTATCATGTTATTTGGTTACTGTAGCTTCATAATATGTTTTGAAATCAAGGAATGTTCTACCTTCAGCTTGGTTCTTCTTTCTCAAAATAACTTTGATTGTTTAGGATCTTTTGTGGTTCCATTCACATTTTAAGATTGAGGTTTTGTGTTTTTTTTAAATGCTATTAGGATTTTGATAGAAATTGCATTGATTTTATAGAACACTTTGGATAGTCTGGACATTTCAACAATATTTTCTTCTAATCCTTAAACATACAATGTATTTTCTTTAATTTCATGGGATGATATATTTAATTTAACTTCTTCCATCTTCTTTAATTTCCTCCATCAATTATTTGTAGTTTTCAGGGTACAACTTTTCCACCTCCTTGGTTAAGTTTATTCCTAAGTATCTTGCTCTTTTTGATACTATTGTAAGTGGAATTATTTTCTATTTTTTTCATAGTTCACTAGCTCATTTTTAGTGTATAGAAATGCAGTTGACTTTTGTATGTTGATTTGTACCCTGTAACTTTGCTGAATTAGGTTATTAGTTCAACAGTTTTTTTAAATGAGGTATAGTTGACATATAACATTATATTAATTTCAGGATACATCACAATGATTTGACAAACAGTAGCCCACAATGCTGAACCTGCCTTGGTTTAATGTAGAGGAAGGGATTCGATGGCTTAGGGAGATCGGAATGTTAGAATGGATTTGTCATTCAAGACCATTCATCCATATGGGGAAGATCTGGAAGATGTAACTGTGAAAAATAAATTCGTAAGGGGAGGCCATGCATCCTTGAAGAGCTCTATGATCACTGCTATATAATTTGGGGTGAGATATACCTTCTTTTGAAAGAGCAATGATGGGGCATTCAGCTTAAATGTAATAGCAGTAATAATATAAGATCATGAGAATTACATATGGGGACTTCAAAATCCTGGTGCAGAAAATCTATTGAAAAGAGAAATTAAGATAATAAATATGCCTGGAGCCTCAGCTATCGAAATAGTTTGAAGAATTAGCTACCATCAGTTCTGCATTAGGATAATAAATTAGTTCTTACAGACATACATGTTAAGGGGAGGACACAGAGCAAAAAGGACCTTGGATATTTATTTTAGGTCTTTACTTGAGACTGAAAGAAACAGGAAGGCAGAATGATGTGAAGATGAGGCTTCTTAATGTGGCTTCCTCTTATAAAACAACATAGCTATTTTTTTTTCTAATAAAACATAGAGAAAAATATATTATTGGTGTGCATATATATATAATATATATATATATGATAAATGAATCTATAAGAATATGAAGAAGTCAAGGGAAACTAAGTAGGTTCTAAGAAAAGGAACAATTGAGAGAGATAAATAAAATTATTCTGCAAGTGAGAGTAGTTGATAGGAAAAGGAGAACACAAGAAAATTGACTTGGAGGCATTTAAGCTTCTTTCAATTTTTGAAATTAGAGTTGATTTCATTCTCATACACTAATATCAACCCTCTACACTTCCTGGGACCCTGAATAGCCAGGAAGGAGCCAAGAGATAGGGCTGAAGTTCTTGCTTGAACTCCTGCATCTTTGTCTAAGAATGATTCTAATATAAATACTTCTGCTTCATTGATTTCATTGAATATTATTCTATCAGGAATTATTCCATTAAATTATTATCATTCCACTAATTAAGATAATTCCTTTGTTATCCTCATAGTTACCTAATATTTTGTTATTATTTTAGTGGTTATCCTGAAAATTTCAACATGCATTCTTGAGTTTATGAATGTCCAAGATAAATAGATGCTCTATCTCTTCTTAGCTATTTTATTAGCCTTAGGTACTCTTAACTTCATATACCTCCCTTTTAATTTAATTACAACACTCACAATGTATTTCGAGATCATGCAGTTTTAAACCATAGACATTAATATTATGGTTTTCTATAATCACTGTTCATTTAGATTTATACCCATGTTATCTATTTCATTGCACTTTATCCTGATTATTGGCTTAACTTGGGATTATTTCCTTAAATCTAAAGACCATGATAGTCTATCCTTAGCGCAGCCTTCAGGGATGAATTTTTTCTCTATGTAAATTATCTTTATTTCACCTATGGAAGATAATTATACCCTCATATGATTCTCATATAGTCAGAATCTTTTCTCTGGAGATATAGTTTTAGTATGGCAGTTGTCTTTCAGTAATTATATGGCTTTCATGTTTTTATACGTTAGCTACCATTTGCTTCTTTACAAGTAAATTCTGTATTTCTCTGCTGGCCCTTCAGCTTTTATTTGTCTTTGGTTTTTAGCAAATATAATGATATGCGTAACTTTGTTTTCTTCTGGGGTTCATAATGCTGTGTCAATATGTAGTTTGAGGTCTTCTATCAGTTTTGGAACATTCTGAGACATTATCTCTTCCACTATTAGTTATGAGTAAATTGTGATTTACAAAAGGAAATTTTGAGGTAACAGATCATTAGGAGACATTGCTTTAACAAACTCATTACTTTTCAGGTACATTTTAAATTTGCTTTTCCTGAAAGAGTTTGCAGATGATCTGTCTATACAAGTTTACTTTGAAGTATAGTATGTAGATGAGATGGGAGCAATGCAGCTAGGAAAGACTTTCAGGTTTGCTTGTTGAAAATTATTCAGAGTGGAGTGCAGCCTTAGTCAGGGAGAATGTTGTCATTATGAGGAGTGTCTTCCAAGAGCACCATGTGGAAATTGTCAGCTTCTATATCATGAATCTACCATCACTGATATGGAATGAAGTTTTTATTAAAGGCAATTAACAGAACATGAATCCAATGAAAAAGAAGAAACAATACAGAGGAAACAGCCACATAGTAGATGAGAACTAAAAAACAAAGACATATTTTCAAAGCTCACTAGAATCTACTAAGGGAAAAAAATCACTTCTATTAATCTCTTTTTGTTTAATATTCCAGGAGATAATTAGTATAAAAAGTTACTCTTCATGAAGAACTAGTATAGTGTTTCATTCTTGGAAGTTATTTTTCTCATTTATTCCTCTCTGAAATATATATCCTGGAGAAAAAAGTAAATCTATAGCTCTGTATATTTATAAAGAAGCAATATTCTTACAACTTGATGTGATATGATTTTTTATTTTAGGGTCAGCATGTTGTAATGGTTTGATGCATGTTCTCTAGAGTAAAGCAATATTGGCTTAAATCATGTCTCTAATTCTTACTAGCTAGACAATTCTGGAAATATTTCTTATCTTCTCTTGGCCTGCTTCTTTATCATTTGGCAACAACAATAATAAGGTTATTGGGGCAGTACAGCTTTAATACATGATATATTCAAGTAGTATATGAATACTAGAAGAAATCAATAGATGTTAAATATTTCTTAAGTGCTAATTATGACTGAATGCCCTTTAGTTTTATGTTCTATGTGGTATCCCCCCTTCATTTGCCAAGGTCTGAAATTGTAATATATCAATATTTACTTTTCTATGCAAATATATTTATAATTTAAGCATCACATAATCATTTAAGCCCATATTTTGATATTTTGGGTTTGGTTAAGAAAGCTCCAAATATTATAATATATAGAGTTTAGCATGTTTGAATGAACTCAAGATGTAAAAATATCTCTATACTTATCTTCTGCACAAAAAAATATAGAAAGAAATATCATGCCATATATTTCCAGTTCTTCCTTGTTATGTGTCTTGATTAGACTGGATCTCAGTACCTGAGAACATTTTCCTTGTTGCCAAGATTTTATTTTCAGCACAAGTAAAATATCAATTTTCTTCAGAGAAGGACCAGTTACCTTTACAAACAAAAAGTATATACATGAAGATAACTTTGTCACCCATGATATCTCTATGTACTATAATTTTTGTATTAACTTTTTCAATTATGCTTTCCAACTTCAAGAGAAGTTCATGATAGACGAGAATTTCTCTAAGTGCACTGTGTTATTAATTTTGATCTTATATTTACTAATTGTATACATACCTCGAGATTTAAACAGTTTACATTAATATCAAGATTCCCATTGTAACCCAACACATACCTGTTTGGCTATATTATTTCGCAGTATGAAACCCCTCTTTGCAGACTGGTTTCATTTGTCTTCAGAATCCCTTCTAGACAAGAAACTGAAATGTGTAAAATTTATAAAATACACTTTAAGACATCACTTCTAAAGATTGAGAATGCAAATAAAATAGAAATTTAAAGCATTTTAAATACAATTTATCCATTCATTTTAAATTATTAACTGCAGAAAATACTGGGAAGTATTATATGCAAATGACTGATATAAAGTGTGAACTTGTTATTTATGACAGATATTTATGAGGTAATGACTGATGTTTTAATAACTGAAAGTTTTCACATCTGATTGATGCTATTCTAAGCAGTTAGTAAATCTGGACAGTCAGGACATAATGATCAAAGCTGTCTTTGGAGCAAATGCCTTTGACATAGTACACATCTGATCAGTCACAAAGCACTATTTATTCTGTCACTACAATTCTTCATGTCTGTTCCCTTCTTCACAATAACATAACATTTTCCATATTCAGATTTTTATTATTGTTATGTTGAGCTTTTATAATATTCTACAAACTTTCTGCCACCAGTTCTCAATTTCCACTATTTTCCCCAAAAGCCACTAGAGTTAATACTCTCAATGCATAGCTTTACTAATGCTATACTTTCAACCATCTTCAGAGACTAGCAATTATTTATGCACTAGAATTCAATCTCATTAAAATAAACAGTTTATAAAATTGTGACTTTTTTAATAACTGTATTTTAAACTATGTTCAAATATAAAACCTTTAACACAGAGAATTTCACATTGATGTATTTTGTTTTAATTTGAAGAATCTGGTCCTCCAGGTAACACAACTTTAATTAAAACAAAAATAGAGGGAGTTCCCATTGTGGTACAGTGGAAATGAGCCCAACTAGTATCCATGAGGACGTGGGTTCGATCCCTGGCCCCTTGCTCAATGGGTTGGAGAGCTGGCATTTCTGTGAGCTGTATTGTAAGCCACAGATGCAGCTCAAATCCTGTGTTGCTGTGGCTGTGTGCTGTGGTGTAGGCTGGCAGCTGTAGCTCTGATTTCACCCCTAGCCTGGGAACTTCTACATGCTGTGTGTGCTGCCCTAAAAAGCAAAAAAAAATTTAAAAATTAAAAAAATTTTTAAAAAGGAAGAAGAAAAAAGTAGAGTGAATGGAATACTCCTAGTTCAAATTTGTTTTGTTTAGTCTGAATGGTCTCTGGTTACTTCTAAGAGATTTTGGAGACTTCCCATAAATTGTACAAAAAATCTATCTGAAGACCTTATTTTATAAATGTCTGATCCCAGTCCAACTAAAAAATTATGTAACTTGTTAAAAGTCAAATTTCGGAGTTCCTGTCTTGGCTCAGTGGGTTAAGAACCTGACTAGTATTCATGAGGATGTGAGTTTGATACCTGGATTTCTCAATGCATTAAGAATCCAGCATTGCTGTGAGCTGTGGCATGGGTCTCAGGGGCAGCTGAGATCTGACATTGCTGTGGCTGAAGTGTAGAGCTGCAGTTGCAGCTCTGATTTGACCCCTAGCCTGGGAACTTACATATGCTGCAGGTGAAGCCCCAAAAAGAAAAAAAAAAATCAAATTTCAATTGGTCAAGTGCAGAATTATATGGCCAAGACTTTAGTTCTCTATATGTTATTCAAGCTGGAGCCCAAAATACATTGCTGGGCTCATAAGAATAAATTGTAATAGAGGGTGGAGCAAGATGGCAAAGTAAGAAGATGTGGAGCTCACCTCCCCCCACAGACACATCAAAAATACATTTACATGTGGAACAGTTCTCCTGGAAAACTAACTGGAAACTGCCAGAAATACTCCTCTACAACCAAGGTTGTAAGGGTGATATACAAGTAATTGGGTAGGACTAGGAGAAAAGCATTGGATGGGAACCTGTGTCCTGGGAGGGGACTAATAAAAAAGGGAGATTGCATGGGTGGACACTTGCCCCAGTGAGGGGGTTGAGCTACAGCCTGGGCATCCCAGTCTTGTGGTTCTACATGGAGGAGACAAGCCCCCTTGGCTTCCTGGAGAAGCTCCAGGACAGAAAGAGGACATAGAGAAGCTTACATGCCACTACATGAGGAGTGCAAGGGTGGTGGCTCTAGTGTGGTCCTTGGAGGAGCAGTGGCAAAGTCCCCAGTGTAGGAAGTCCCCAGTGTAGGAAGAAGGAAAAATACACACTTAAGGGAAACATAGCTAGTGTGAACCCAGAGCTCAGGACTTCTGCCCTAGCAACTTGGGAGCAGATTCTAAGGGCCACTGAGCAGAGAGGAAGGTCCACCTTATACACAGATGAGATCTATGTGATAATAAGATAAAGTGTGCCAATCTACACACAATAGGGGTTCCAGAAGAGAGATAAAAGTGGATCAAAAATGTATTTGAAGAAAGTATGGTTGAAAACTTCCCAAACATAGAGAAGGAAACAGATATCTAGCTAGGTACAGGAAGCATAGAGGGTCCCAAACAAGATGAAACCAGACAGATCCACCAAGACCTATCATAATTAAAATGGCAAAATTACAGGTAAAGAGAGAATCCTAAATGCAGCAAGAAACAAATAGAGTCAATTACAAGAGAACCCCCATAACGCTATCAGTGATGTCTCTGTGGAAACTTTGCAGACCAGAAGGGACTGTTTTTTTTCTCTTGGATATATTCAAAGTCCTGAAAGAGAAATACTTCCAACTTAGGATACTATCCAGAAAGATTATCATTTAGAATAGAAGGAGAGATAAAGAATATTTTAAACAAGCAAAAACTAATAGAATTCAGCAATACTAAACCTACACTAAAAGAAATATTAAAGGGTCTTCTTCAAATAGATAAAAGTAAGAATTCTATGGGAAAGGGAAAATACCAATAGAAAAGGAAAATATATAATCAAAATTGAAGATCACTTAAACCAGGATGTAGATTAAAAAACAAAAAAACCCTCAAATATATTAAGTATATGTACACTATGGGTATACATATGATTTTATATTGGGCTTTTTTCTCTTATTTTGCTATACTTGTTTTATGCCAGTACTGTGATGTTAATTATTTATAACCTGATAGACTATTTTGGTAGCTGGAAGGACTAGATTGATACTTCTCTTGTTAATATATTTCAATATGTGTTTTGTTAATCATAATTTTTATTTCTATGTATTATTTTTAATTAACATACTTATCATGAAAATACATTTGTATTGGAATCACCTAAAATCTTAGATGAATCGGGAAGAGTAATCTACACAGTATTAATTTTCCACCAAGGTCGATTTACTATATGCTCAATTCGTTAAATGCTCTTCTTTGTGTTTTTAATGAAGTATAGTATTTTTCATGAATCATATACATTGTTAGGTGAATTAATTTATTTAATCAAAAGTATTCACTGAGTACCTCTAATATGAGAAAATAGTTTTCAAAAGGAAAGGATAAAATGTAGAGCAAATATAGAAAGAGGCCTTTTTTTTTTTTTTTTTTTGCTTTTTAGGGCCACACCCAAAGCATATGGAGTCCAATTGGAGCTACAATTGCCGGCCTACACACAGCTACAGCAACGCTGGGTCTGAGCCGCATCTGTGACCTATACCACAGCTCATGGCAACGCCTGATCCTTAACCCACTGAATGAGGCCAGGGATTGAATTGGCAACCTCATGATTCCTAGCAGATTTGTTTCCACTGAGCCACGACAGGAACTCCAGATATGGCCTTTGTTTTAACAAGCTAATCACCTAGTAGGAGAGACAGACATTAAGTAAATAACTACACATAGAACTATACAAGTGAGGCTGAAAAATGGTATAAATGAATGGTACAAAAGATTTCGTAGTAGAGAAAGTTGGCCAAATTATAATTAATTGATTAGTCTAGGATTTGGTTATCTAGAAAAAAATGTAGAAGTGGATATATATACATACACACACACACACATTATATATATATATAATATATATTTATATTATGTTAATATAATATTAACATATATATATATCTGACAGATTCACTTTGCTGTATACCTGAAACTAATACAATATTGAAAGTCAACTACACCTCGATAGAATTTTTTAGATTTTTAAAAAAATTAAAAAGTAAAAGGAAGGATGCTTCAGGT
Organism: Phacochoerus africanus; assembly: GCF_016906955.1. NCBI lineage: Eukaryota > Metazoa > Chordata > Mammalia > Artiodactyla > Suidae > Phacochoerus > Phacochoerus africanus. Next base: position 65,426,090 of record NC_062550.1, on the reverse strand, counting down.
AAAAAGTGAAACAAAACAGTCTATGCATATGCTTTGTAGCTAGAGGGATCACAGGTAGTTATAATTCATATCAATCGACCTTGAGAAGTCCTGATTTATGCTTGTTGTCCCACAGTAATTATTAACCTCATCCACTATCATTCCTAAAATTATCCTTGTTTTTCTGATGCTACATGGTAACTCTAACGCTGAGTTATCCAGTGAATTAAAGGACAACTACTGATTGGAGCCTAGAGAGTGAGAAACTATGTGACACTAGCTGGGGTACAGAGCCATGGACCAAGTTAGGAATGACCTTATAAACCACGTTAAAGCTTTTAAAATTTATTATTGAATTTACAGTATTAAAGAGCTAACAGTGAAGTTATGGTGAATTTACAGAATTTATATTTTGAAGTGGTTACTCTAGAAATGATTACAAGAAGTCAAGCATGGAGGAGAAAGAGAAAGAGAGGTAGGGTTAGAGAAAAAGAGAGAGAGGGAATGGGAGAGAGAATTGTCTTGGATCTGATAGGTAGTAATGCAAATGTAGAGAAGTGTACTAGTTCACTAAATTGAGAAAATCAGTGGCAATTAGATAACACAGTAGATTCCTCTGTTCATTTCACTAGATATCAGTTTCCAAGAAAGACAAGAGTATTAAAATATCTTTTTTTTTTTTTTGTCTTTTTAATGCTGCACCTGAGGCATATCGAAGTTCATGGGCTAGAGGTCCAATCGGAGCTGTGGCTCCAGCCTATGCCAGAGCCACAGCAATGCAGGATCCCAGCCATGTCTGCAACCTACACCACAGCTCACGACAACGCCGGATCCTGGACCCACTGAGCAAGGCCAGGGATCGAATCCGAGTCCTCATGGATGCCAGTCCGGTTCATTAACTCTGAACCATGACAGGAATTTCAAATATCTCCTTTTCTTTCTTGATGCTGGTAAGGATTTGGACTGGGAAGATTGTCTGTTTAAAAATATTATGGGCTAGGTGCTTTTCAAGATATTGAAGAAGAAAAGTCAAGTGAGAGGCTTAATACGTGGACCTGGATGTTAAACCACTAGCTCTTGATGATATATAATGAAACTCTTAAATTTGTATCCAGCATTGTTATTAACATGTTATTCTTATCATGATTGCTTTTTTTCAGTAGACTTTCTTGGTATATATGAGTAAGAAAGCATAATATCTACTTATAATTTTAAACTTAAATATTTAATTTTAAATACGTGCATCTAATAATTTTTCCTGCATTATTGATTTCTTTGCCTAGGACATCCAAATGAACACTGAATAATAGCAATTATATCAGTCATCCTTGTCTTCATGATTCTTTGAAAATGATTCTAATTTTTTTTTAACCCTGAAAGATATTTGGTAAAAAATCTTCCTTCTACTTGCAGTTATTACTTTTCTCCTCTATACTGAAAAATCTGGTAAATGTACAAACCCTCCCTTGCCGTTAACCAAAATCTGTTCATCGTGTAGTGTTATTTCAGTACAGTAATGTATTATGCTAACTTTTTTTTGTAGCATTTGGTTTCTGTGTTTGTGAGGGATAATGTTCTAAAATATTTTCTTGTGTATGAAAATAACTTGAATAGTGCTGTGCTTACATTATAAATTTAGGTTGGAATTTTCCAGCTTTTGTTAGCTACTAAATAATTTGTCTACAAGTGATTTTTTTGCTATTAAGATATTTTCAAGTTCATTCCTAAAAATTATCAGTCAGGTACCTATTTGGATGCACAGAAATATGCATTCAAATGGATTATTTATTTATCTATAGAATGTATTTATATTATTCAATTTCTCTACATTGTCTTGAGTCTCTTTATCATCATATATGCCTTTGTAGGAAATCATACATTTAACAAGGTTTTTATTTTATAAATGATATAGTTTGCTCTGTTCTAATTTATTTAGACCTACTGAATGCCTTTTGAATAAATTTGTCCTTTATGTGTTTTGGGCTTTCGTTTTCTCTGCTTTGTGAATATAAATTATCTTACTTTTTGTATTTGAAGGAATTCTTCACATTTCTAGATTGCTAATTGTGGTGACTGATAACTTTACTCTTTAAAAAGACATATGTAATTTTAAGACATACTGGGTTCAAGCAATGTGTAGACCCATCTAGCATACTGATAAGTTTTATCTTTTTTTTTTTTTTTTTTTTTTTTTTGCTTTTTAGGGTCACACCCATGGTATACGAAAGTCTCCAGGCTAGGGGTCAAATTGGAGCTGCAGCTGCTGGCCTACGCCACAGCACAGCTACAGTAACTAGGGATCCAAGCCATTCCTACAACCTACACCACAGCACACAGCAACAACAGGTCCACGACCCACTGAGTGAGACCTAGGATCAAACCAGCATCCTCATGGATACTAGTTAGATTTGTTTTTGTTATGCTACAAGAGGAACTTCAGTTTTTTTCATTTTTTGATGACTCTCTGCTTACCGTCTTTTATTTCCTCTATTAAATTCTTTCTTTCAAATTACCTGACTTGGCCTTACAGTTAATTTTTAACAACTCTACCAATAAATTCTATAAATATTTTTGAGTTTTAGCACATCTCAAGCTGGTGACTCTAAAGTCAATAGCAATATGATAAAATATAGAATGCTGCTATTATTTTTCATTTTTATCAAATACTCACTATCCATTCACATTTTTGATCAGATCACCAGGCCTATGCTATTGATGAAAACTCTAAAATTGAATTGCTAAAATTACTTCTATATAATTAAAATAACAAAGGAGACCTTTTAAAATAAGTTGAGGAAATCCTTAGATTCTGTTTTAGATTATACAAAAATCGCATTCTAGGTGTTCCCATTGTGGTGCAGAGGAAATGAACCTAACATGAGGATGAAGGTTCAATCCCGGGCCTTGCTCAGTGGGTCGGAGATCCAGCATTGCCATGAGCTGTGGTGGAGGTCACAGATGCTGCTCAGATCCTGCATTGCTGTGGCTGAGGCACAGGCTGGTAGCTACAGGTCCAATTTGACCCCTAGCCTGGGAACTTCCATATGCTGCAGGTGTGGCCCTAAAAAGCAAACAAATGTATTCTAGTAATTTTCGACAAATTAATGCAAAACTGAAAAATGCTTACCTTTAGCTATCATAATTGAAGCTATTATCAGAGCAATTAAATAGAGCAAGGCAAATATCACTGCAGCAATGCACCATGGAGATCCTGCCCAAAGAGAGAGAAGTGGTTCACTGATGATCAATGGAAACAAGGTTAAGGAGTTGGGGTTAGAAGGAATTTGGGTTAGGAACACTCCACCCATTAGAACTGGACTGAACTCTAAGCCCATGGGAGTACTGCATGGTTAGTATTCTCCAGTCTGTGAGGAAAACTCTAAAAATTATTTTGAAGATTTGGAAATAGCCAGGGGAAATATTAATATTTTTGTGTAGGAATGTTCTTGAATTCACAAGTTTCTCTACTGAAGAAATTTGTGATTACAAAGGAGCACTTTGGAAATCCTACTAGAGCTTTAAATTATCACACTCTTTAATTAAAAATTTTTTTTCTTCCATCTTTGTGACAGAACTAGTTTAAGAATAAAACTCCTGCTTTAGCTGTTGGCCCTGACGGATATTCTGTGACAGTTTTGATAAAAGTCTGTTGATTATGACATACCTCACAAATGCCACTCTCTTTTAGAAATACTGCAGCATTACATGAGCATTTACTTTTGGTAAAGCTAAAATATCAAACCGGACAAGTATCTATGAAATATTTATTATTCTATGGGTACAGTACATCATTTTAAGCCATTGTTCCTTGTTGAAACAAAATGATCAGTAGGTCATTGTTCATTGTCATTTGCTCTTAACACAGGACTTTGGGTCACTATGACCAATTAAAAATTGTTGGTATGAAAGATGAAATCCAATTCAGATATTAGTCCTTGAATATTTGTTCTCATTACTGGTTCATTAAAATAGCAAAGCAAAAAAGGGAATTTAAAATTAAAAAATTTTTTTTACCTCTTCTCTTTAAAATCCTGTTTTTTTCCCTCTCCTGATTTGAAGAGTCATAAATTTTGACTTGAGTGTATGTTACATCTTCCTCACAAAACTCTAGAAAACATATTAGTAAAATGTAAGCAATGATTATAATTTTATATATTCACATGTATGTATTTATACATATTTTATGATACATATATACAATTGAAGAGCATGTTAGAAATCATAAGCAAATTTGCCCCTGCTTTTTCAATTGGCTCAGTTAGGCAGTTGCTTTGTAAAATGTGCTATTTTTTCTTTTTTAATCCTTTGTTTCTTATCTATAAAATAGGAATGTCAATAGTATTTATTAATAGATATATTGTGGAGACTCCGTTAATGTACATAAAAAGTCAATAGCACAGTGCTTGGAGCAATAAACATGAAATAAGTGTTATTATTGTAATACAGAGTAATTGTAAAAATACAATGGGTGATAGCATCAAGAGTAACACTGGTTGCAGCAGTAAGACAAAGAATTAAACAGTTAATTTACCTATAATTTAAATGTCTATAAATTCTCCTTCCTATAGCTGAATTTAGTCTTAATGAAAGAAGCATGAGAAAAAAAAACATCTAATTCTTCCCAGGTAGGTAAATTTTCTTAGCAACATATTGAATGTACTCCTTCAGTGCAAGTGAAGCAGAACTCAGTCATAAACTCAAGAACATTTTTCCAAATAATACTAAATCTAACTTTGTTGTAAATATTTACTCATCAATGATTATCTGAAATTGAAATCTTCAATAGGAAAATTTTTTAATTCAATTATAAAGACAAAAGATTTTTAGCTCTTCCTCTAAAGGTACGTAGCTACGGACTTTGTTATTTTTGGTATTATTTTCTCATTAAATAAAGGGATTGCTTAGAAATAGCAGCAGTACCTGTATTCATTTCACACAATTCCTCTGGCAAAGAATGATGATCAATAAAGGGGCTGGATGGTGCTGGTGTCTCTTGTTCCATAGGTGAGTTTAGATTGCGTGGATCAGATGATTAGCAGAGGGTCAGAATGAAACAGGATCAAGGAAACAGATCTCTTCATATTGCAACATCAGACAGGATGTTTACCCCAAATTTAATGAATAAAGTACTTTTACACTTAAGAAAATAAAAGTCAATGTAATTCAGCCCTTATTGATTAAATTTGTTATTCCTCCATGTATAACAAAGCCCTTTGTTATCTCCAAAGATAAACTTTTATTTAAAATCATATTAATCATGATTTCTTCTCTGCCTTGTTATTTTTCAAAAACAATGAATAAACAATGAAGTCTAAAACAATTTTATGTGGATAAATGACATACTGTAATAAATAAAATGTTACAAATGCTGATTTTAGATATATATTTGTATTGTTATACATATTCATATTCATTGTTTGAATGTTTCGTAGAGAAAATTAAAATGACATAAAACTCCATTACTTTAATACAACCTCTGTTGAAGTAAGTATTCATAACTTTCGTCTTAGTTTTCAAGTGTCCAATGGATGGTAAAAAAACAATTTAACTATCAATAAGTTAAATAATAAGTTATAATGTATCTCTATAATAAAATTTTCACAGTCTTTAAGTATAGATGATATAGTCCTACAAATTTTGATACGACTAATTTTCTATGATATACTAAGTGGGAAAAGGTACAAAATTATTGCATGATATGATTTTATATTATATTTGGTAGAAAAAATCTATTATCTGTGTGCTTACCGTATAATAATATGTACCTAATCCATACATTTCAGATTGTAATGTAAAAAATTTAGGTGACTAACTTGGTAAATTTTTGTTTTTATGCATGGAGTTTTCCATTTTTGCTTTGCTGTTTTTAATTAACATAACATTTTTATAATTGAAAAGATTAAAATGTGCATGTGTGCAATTTCATTCTCAGCCTAATGTGTGCTGTGAGATATTCACACCACAGTGACCACAGGGGCCCCTGCCCTCACCTTTGATCAATATAAATAAACTTCATAGCAAAAGAATATAATTTGACTAGGAGACTATAAGTGTTCTTAGGTCTTGTGTTGTGGAAGAGGGTAAAGACAATTTTCAGTTATAGATGTTAATAGTGTATGTACACATGCTTTAAGTTCAAGTAAATGTGAAAAAGATGGAAAGAAAGTATAACTTCAAAAATCATGGAGGACAACATAAGTTGAGAAAAACATTAAATCCAAAAGAAGCTAGAAAAAAGATGGAAAAAAAACGGGTATAGACAGGACAAACAGAAAGCATAAAATTATGATATTGATAAAAAATGAAATATATCAACAGTAAATACGGATGCTTTAAATGCTCTCATAAAAAGATAAAAATGATCACATGGATTTTTTTAATTTAAATGTTGCGTTTTATTTACAAAATTCATATCTAGTACATAAGGATGCACAATGGTTGATGATAAAAGATAAAAAATATATATAAAGCAGACAAGGATCAAATTAAAGCAGTTATGGCTCTTGATATCTGACAAAATACACTTTAATGCAAAATCAAATACTGAAGATGTCTTTCTTAATGATAATAAAAGTTTTCATTCAATTTTGATTTAGTTCAATCACAATTTTTTTTTTGTCTTTTTGCCATTTCTTGGGCCGCTCCCGTGGCATATGGAGGTTCCCAGGTTAGGGGTCAAATCGGAGCTGTAGCCACCGGCCTACGCCAGAGCCACAGCAACACAGGATCCGAGCTGCGTCTGCAACGTACACCACAGCTCACGGCAACGCCGGATCGTTAACCCACTGAGCAAGGGCAGGGATTGAACCCGCAACCTCATGGTTCCTAGTCCGATTCGTTAACCACTGCACCACGACAGGAACTCCTCAATCACAATTTTAATATAACTTTTTAATATAGCTTCAAAATGTAGCAAGGATAAATTATATGTATATACAGAAATAGCAATAAACAAAACATGTTCAAAGCCTTTTTCCTAGTGTTTCTTTTGGAAATGTATCATTATTCTTCATATTCTTCAGATTTCATTAAAAATGTGGGTTTTTTGTGAACTACTTTTCTTCCCTATCTTTTATCCCAATTAATGTTTTGTTTGCTTGTTTGTTTTTTGGTCTTGTAGGGCCACACTTGCAGCAAATGGAAGTTCCCAGGCTAGGAGTCGAATTGGAGCTGTTGCTGCTGGCCTACAGCACAGCCACAGAAAGCAGGATCTGAGCCATGTCTTCAACCTACACCACAGCTCACAGCAATGCCAGAATCTTAACCCACTGAGCGAGGCCAGGTATCAAAACCGTGTCCTCATGGATACAAGTCAGGTTTGTTACCACTGAGCCACAATGGGAACTCCTTTTTTTTATTATTATTAATGTTAATTAGACTTCCTAAATTTAGGCATTGGTGTCTCATTATCATTGGGTTGATAAAGTCTTTGCTATTAATTTTACAGAGATCATATCTGCCTCTTTCTCTCTTCACTCTGAAGTGCTACCTTCTAAATGCATTTATTTAAGTTGCTTCATGTTCTACCTTTTTTATCTATGTGGTATATTTTAAACAGTGGCTTTAGACATGTCTTCCAGTTCATTAATTTTCTCTTCATCTGTGTCAAAGTAGATGGTAAACATATTGAATATTTATTTTATTTTATTGTATTTTTACTTAGTACTTTTTCAAATCTACTTAGTCATTTTAAGAGTTTCTTTTTCCCTAAACACATTGCCAAATTTGCCTTATATTCCTTTCAACACTGTAATATAAATTAGTGTTTGATTATTATAGGAATAATTTTGTGAACGTCTCCTGCTGTCATTTTTGTTCTTGGCTGGTTCTTTCTAAGGTGCCTTGTTTACACATGTGCTGAGTTAAGTTTTTTTGTTTGTTTCTGACTCTGAGCCTTTCATCTTCCTCACCAATTTATTCAGGAGAAGTTATTAAGCCTGGGAAGAAAGACTTGTCCTAAAGAGTATTTGCATTTTATTTTGCTAGGTGACAAAGAAACATTGTTTTGGACACATTTGAAATAAAGTCTTGGGGAAGTGATGTCACCAGGATAGAAACATCATTTCTGACTCCAGCCACCCTCAAAGAAGACAACTAGCAACTATTCATAGACAAGATACCATTGTGAAAATCCTAGAACATGAGAATGAAGGTGAAGTCCCCCCCACAATGCTTAAACTATAGAAACCAAGAAGGACTGTATCTGAAGGGTAAAAGGAATGGTTACGTTCTGACCACAATATATGTGATAAATCTCATTAATAGAATGAAAAAAATATGATAATCTCAAAAGACACAGCAAAAGCATTTGACAGAATTCAACATCCATTCAGGATTAAAAACTCTTAATTTACGTATAGAAGGAACATACCTCAACATAATAAAGTCTTTATATGACAAGCCCACAGCTAACATTATACACAATGGTGAATGGCTGAAAGCTTTGTTTCTAATGAGGAGTGAAACAAGGATGCTCACTCTTACTACTCCTCTTCAACATGGTACTGAAAGTCCTGGGTAGAACAATCAGACAAGAAAAAGATATAAAAAGGCATGAGAATGGGAAAGCAAGAGGTAAAACTGTCTCTATTTGCAGATGACATGATTTTATATATAGAAAATCCTAAAGATTCATCCAAAAACCTGTTAGATCTAATTAAAGAATTTAGTAAAGTTGCAGGATGAAAAATTAACATACCAAAATCAGTAGCATTTCTTCACATTAACAACAAATGATCTGAAAAATAAAGACTACAATCTTATTCACAATAAAATTAAAAATAATAAAATACTTCAAAATAAATTTAATTGAGGAGTGAAAGCTTTCTACTTTGAAAACTATGAGGCATTGATGAGAAAAATTGAAAAAGATACAAATAAATGGAAAAATACCTCATGTTCGTGGATTGCAAGAATTAATACTATTAAAGTCTCCATACTACCCAAAGCCATCCTTCCTGATTTGAAATGATATCAGAAATCTATAGTAATCAAAACTGTATAATTTTGACATAAAAGCAGACACATAGATCAATGGAACAGAATTGAGAGCCCAGAAATACACTCTTGCATATATAGCCAGTTCATATTTGATAAGGGACACAAGAATACTCAATGGAGATATGTGTCTATTCAATAAGCAGTGCTTGGAAAATTAGGTACTCACATGCAAAAGGATTAAAGTAGACCTTTATCTTAACTACTCACAAAAATTAATACCTAAAATTGCTAGAAGTAAACAAGGAAAATCTTTACATGAGTCTTAGCAAAGGATTTTGGATGTAGCACCAAATTCACAAGCAACAAAAACAAAGTGGAATTACATCAAAGCAAAAGCTTCTGCATAGCAAAATAAACGATCAACAGAATGAAAAGCCAACCTAGTGAATGGGAGAGAATATTTACAAAACAAAAGGGATTGGTATTCAAAGTATATAAGAAACTTAGCAGAACTTAACACAAATTATAAATCAATTATACTTCAATAAAATAAATAGATAAGAAACCCATACAACTTAATAACAAAAACAAACATAATCATAAATAATTTAATTAAATAATGGGCAAATTACCTGAGTATATATTTTCTCAAAGAAGATATTCAAATGGTCAACAGGTACGCCAAAAGATGATCAATATCACTAATTATGAGAGAAATGCAAATCAAAATCACAGTGAGATATCGTCACACTTGTTAAAATGTCCATAAGCAAAAAGACAAAAGATAACAAATGGCAGGAATGTAGAGAAAAAGGATATTTGTGCACTGTTGTTGGAAGTATAAATTGGTGTAGCCACTATGGAAAACAGTAGAGATTTCTCAAAAAATTAAAAATAAAACTACCACAGCATCCAGCAATTCCGTTTCTGGGTATATCTGGAGGAAATAAAATCACTATCCTAAAGAGGTATCTGTATCCACATGTTCATTGCAGCATTATTTATAATAGATAAACATGAAAAAACCTAAATATCCATGTACAAGGAATGGATAAAGAAAACATGAATACTCTTCAACCATAGAAAGAAGGAAATCCTGTCAATTGTGGTAGCATGGAGTGAACTTGAGGGCATTATGCTAAATGCAATAACTCAGATTGAGTGTGGCCAGTACTCTATGATCACTTATATGTGGAATCTAAAATAAAATAAAACACAACACAACAACTCATGGAAATAGAGATAAGATTTGTGGTTGCCAGAGGTGGGGTGAGGTAGATGGGGGAAGTAGATAAATGTGGTCAAAAAAGTAAAAACTTACAGTTATAAGACAAATGCACAGTATGATAATAGAAGTATATTATTATAAAAAAAGTATATTATTGTATATTTGAAAGTTGCTAAGAGCAAGAGTTTCTAAAAGTTCTAATCACAAGGGGAAAATGTTAACTATGTGAGGTGGTTGATGTTAACTAAATTATGATAATCATTTTGCAGTATATATATACAGATATATTGCACAATAATCTTTTTAACCAAAGAGGCACAAGGAGCATGACTTTAAGGATATTATTTCTTTTTTCTAATTAATTTTAAAATTTTTTTCATAATTATTTATTTTCAATTGTTTCTTTTAAGGATACTATTTCAAGAAGGAAATTTTCCTTTTAGTAATTTGGGGGAAGATGATTTGATTTAAGTTTACCCTTAACCTAAGACTGTAGTTAAGGTTGCCAGATTTTACAAATAAATATCCGCTTGAAAAAAAAGATTCTTTAGCTCTGTTGACTGGCTTTCTAGATATGATTTCTTACCAAAATTACTATTTCAACTTATTTGTAAAAGCCATAATGCATTAAAAAATCATTTTTCCTTACAACTATCAAGAGTTTTAGTGAGTTACTTAACCTACATATCAATAACAGACCAGATACATGGAACACAAAGCAGAGCAAGAATGCTTTTTTAAATGAAAATAATATGTTACGACATAAGGATATTTTAATAACTTCAATATAAATGAAGTTATTGAACCAAAAATGTCAAAGCTATCATTGATTCAACAAGTAGATAGCTTTAAAACATGCTGTCATTAAATATCACAGATTGAGAATTAGGGGCCTGAATCTTTCCCCACATACTAGACATAATTAAAATTCTTGATCCAGAGTTTGGTGTATCCCTATGCCTCCACTTGCTGACAGACACTTAAGTTGATTCCGTGTCTTGGCTGTTGTAAACAGTGCTGCTATGAACATCGGGGTGCATGTATCTTTCCAAATTAGCGTTTTTGGTTTTTTTTTTCCAGGTCTTCCGCAGATTTTTTAATTGGTTTTTTTAATATTGAGTTTTATAAAAGAATGAAATTCTGCCATTTGCAGCAATGTAGATGGATGCAGAGAATACTATGCTTAGTGAAGTACTCAAAGAAAGGTAAATACTGTATTTTATCACTTATATGTGAAATCTAAAAAAAAAATACAAATGAACATGTATCCAAAACAGAAACAGACTAACAGATATATATTGAAAACAAACTAGGAGTTGTTAAAGGGAAGGGGAGGGATAAAACTAAGTGTATGGGATTAAGATACAAAGTCCTCTGTATAAAATAAATAAGCAACGAGGATATATTGTATAGCATTGGGAATTATAGCCATTATCTTGTAACAACTTTCAATGGAGTATAATCTATAAAAAATACCAAACTACTATGCTGCACACTTGAAGCTAATATTGTAAATTAACTATACTGTTTAAAAGATACAAATAACAAGTAAAATAAATTTGTTAAAAGCCGCTAAAGATCAAGGTGAGGTGTAAGATCCTGATGTGATTCAACACCAGACAGTTCGACTCCCTCCAGCAGAGGTATGCAATCTGAATGCAGAAAGAGAGAAGATGGAATTTAATTCAGCTGGGTGTCACAGCTAATTAGGTATATACAATGGAAAATGAGCAGTTAATGGCAATACAGTCATTCATGAGACCCAACATTCCATCTAGGTTTTTGTGACGAAGTCATAGCAGTAGTGTTGTATAATGGAAAATAGAAGTCAAGAGAGAAGTACATTAGTGATAGTCAATAAGAAATTCAATGAAATGAAGACAGTTAAAAGAGAATTGTTGCCCTTATAGATGTTTTCAGATGTTTAATGTTCCGAAGATGCTGTTGCTTCTGATCATCTGTCTCAAATTAATGGACCCATTGAGACTAAAATCCATTTTTCTATATTTCTGCTATTGAATCTCATCTAGCATGGCACATTGAAAACTTTAAAACACATTCATTGAGGAGTTCCCATTGTGGCTCAGCAGTTAACGGAGCCGACTAGCATCCATAAGGATGAGGGTTCAATCCCTGGCCTTGCTCAGTGGATTGGGGATCCAGCATTCCCATGAGTTGTGGTGTGGGTTGCAGACACTGGTCAGATCCCATATTGTTATGGCTGTGGTGTAAGCCAGCAGCTGCAGCTCTGATTCAACCCCTAGCCTGGGAAACTCCATATACCAAGACTGCAGCCCTTAAAAAAAAAAAAGACAAAAAATAAAAATAAAATAAATATATTCATTGAGTTAGGGAAGGGAGGAAGGGGCAAAGAAATAAGAATAAACAGATGTCATTGACTTCCTAATTATTTAATTTTTACTGTAAGGGAGACCTCAGTACCTAAATGAATCGATTCCCATTTTGATTTTGGATAATTTAAAAAATGTTTTTAAACTCAGCTTATTACTACTTTTCCCACCTTATGGTGGAAAGGGATGAATAGTAAGATTAGGAAGCTGAATTTGAATTTGTAAATTAGGAATGCACTTCTGCCATTAATTCATTATGTTGATTTATGCCAAAGGCATATGTAAAAATAACTTTTCTTCCCATTTACTTATTGTCTAAAATTAGATAAAAATAGTTTACAAGCTAGCTGTGAGAACAGAGTTTTAAAAGTATTTGAATATAACTTAACTGTAGAATGTTCTATAAACATTATATTTATTATTTGTCCTGTGATCTTACTCCAACTATTTCCCCTGCTTTTTTAAAAAATTCATATACTTTATTTTTTAGAGTAGTTTTAGGTGACAGAAAAGTTGAACAGAAGGTACGGACAGTGCCTGCACATATGTATAATATATATTATATAAATATTATATATGTGTCCCATATAAGCTTCCAAGTTTCAGCAGCTACGAATAAAGTTTCTATAAACATGTAAGGGCAGTTTTTTTGTGTGACTATAAATTATCAAATCATTTAGTTTAATACAAAGGGGTGTGATTGTTGGATTGTATATGTTGTTTAACTTTGTAATAAACTGCCCAAAGCTCTTCTTTTTTTTTTTTGGTTGTTGTTGTTATTTCTTGGGCCGCTCCCGCGGCATATGGAGGTTCCCAGGCTAGGGGTTGAATCGGAGCTGTAGCCACCGTCCTACGCCAGAGCCACAGCAACGCGGGATCCGAGCCGCGTCTGCAACCTACACCACAGCTCACACCACAGCTCACAGCAATGCCGGATCGTTAACCCACTGAGCAAGGGCAGGGACCGAACCCGCAACCTCATGGTTCCTAGTCGGATTCGTTAACCACTGCGCCACGACGGAAACTCCCCAAAGCTCTTCTAAAGTGGCTGTTCCTTTTGCATTCTCACCATCTATAAATAAGAGTCACTACAGCTCCACACCCTTGCCAGCCTTTGGGGTTGTCAATGATTTGGACTTTAGTCATTTTAATTACTATGTAGTGGTTGCTCATTGCTGCTCTAATTTGCCATTTCCTAATGTCCTTTTTATTTGCCTATTTGCCATCTGTATATCTTCTCTGGAGAGGTCATTTCAGATGTTTCTTGATTTTAAACTGAATTGCTTGTTTTCTTGTTGTTGCACTTTAAAACTTCTTTGTACTTTTTGACAACTCCTCCCTTATCAGATATGAAGATTTTCTTCAGTAAGTGGCTCACCTTTTCGTTCTCTTGACAGTGTCTTTCACAGACTGGTTGTTAATTTTTTTTTAAGTTTTATTGAAATAGAGTTGATTTACCATGTTGTGATCATTTCTGCTGTTCAACAAAGTGATTCAGTTATGCACATAGTCACATCCATTCTTTTTCAGATTCTTTTCCCATGTAAATTACCACCAAATATTGGGTAGAGTTCCCTTTCATGGGTTATGCTTTTGGTGTTGTATGTAACAATTCATGGCCAAATCCATTATATATTTAGGTCTGTGATCCATTTTGAGGAAAATTTCTGGAAAGGTTTAAAGTCTGAGCCTAGAGTCACATGTTTGAGTGTGGATGCCCATGGTTCGAGCACTGTTTCTTCAAATGTCTGTCTTTTCTCTTTGAATAGCCTTTGCTGTTTGTCGATGATCAGATGACTCTCTTTGTGGGGTGCGTCTCTTGTGATTCTGCTGGTGTTTTAAATTCTCTCTCAGGAGATTTAGCTCCTTTTCCATGGAGGCTCATTCTAGGACGCTGGGAATCATCCTGTGCCTTTTCCTGATGTCCATGGCCATTTGGAGTGAGGTGAATTCTTCGCTGCTACAGTGTATTCCACATCGCCTTCCCCTTCTGGCCATTATATATTTCAAGGAATGTGGTAAGCAGATACTTTTTTTTTTTTGTCTTTTTGCTATTTCTTTGGGCCACTCCCGAGGCATATGGAGGTTCCCAGGCTAGGGGTCAAATCGGAGCTGCAGCCACCGGCCTACGCCAGAGCCACAGCAACACGGGATCCGAGCCGCGTCTGCAACCTACACCACAGCTCACGGCAATGCCAGATCGTTAACCCACTGAGCAAGGGCAGGGACCGAACCCGCAACCTCATGGTTCCTAGTCGGATTCGTTACCACTGCGCCACGACGGGAACTCCGGTAAGCAGATACTTTATCAAAATTTTTCCCTTCTTTTCTTTCTTTGAAATTGAATGCTTACTTCTATACAACATGATCTTTTAATATTTTAGTTTCCGCTTAAAGTATGATCTAATTATAATATTTGACTATTTTTGTAGCATATTCTAAACAAACATCTCTCACAATTCTACAAAAAAGGAAGCAATATTTTTTTACACTGATACCTCTGTTGCCAACACAACATTCCTTATTTATATCCACTTCATAAACATAAAGTCTTCAATAGGAAAGCTACTCCAATAAATGCTATGGAAGGTATAAATATGAATAAGAGATGGTCTATCCATTATATACTTTATGTCTTATTTAATAGCTGTTTTTTTCTTTTCCTTCCTTTCTTTCGTCCTTTGTTTCTGCCTTCCTTCTTTCTCTCTCTTTCTTTCTTTCTTTCTTTCTTTCTTTCTTTCTTTCTTTCTTTCTTTCTTTCTTTCTTTCTTTCTTTCTTTCTTTCTTTCTCTTTCTTTCTTTCTTCTTTTTTTCTTTTTTTTAGGGCCACATATGCAGGATATGGAAGTTCTTGGATGAGGGATTATATTGGAGCTGCAGCTGCCAGCCTATGCCACAGCCCCATGAACACTGGATCCAAGCTAAGTACAAGAACATAGAAATAGTGAATTTCCATTGTGGAGTGGTAGAAACGAATCTGACTAGTATCCATGAGAATGTGGATTTGATTCCTGGCCTCACTTAGTGGGTTGGGGATCCAGCATTGCTGTGAGCTGTGGTGTAGGTCACAAATGTGGCTTGGATCTCACATTGCTGTGGCTGTGGCACAGGTCAGCAGCTGTAGCTCCAACTTGACACCTAGCCTGGGAATTTCCATATGCTGTGAGTGCAATCCTGAAAAGAAAAAGAAAAAAAAAGATTTTAATTTATAAGTCATAACTTACTTACGACTCACTTTTTGTTGTTTTTATGTAATGTTATTAAACGATGTATAAGGTGTATTTCTGTTTCCAAAACTGGGGATAGAAATCTATTTACTGCAATGATAGAGAAATGTCGTCTAAGACCCCACTGTCACTCTTGTCTAAAATATTGATTTTGGTCCTTGTTTTGACTTTGGGGATTTAGGACTTCCTTTGGCAGCCCTGCTTCCAGAGGGATATTTCAACATGTAATGATTTCATCTCTGCCATCCTTATGGATTTCAATCAGCCTTTTCTGTTTGTTTGTTTTTAATCAGTGATATTTGCCCTGGTTTGGTAGAGAATATAACTTAACATTCTGAATATCTTCACAACTTGAAACTTCTTGAGAGCTAGGTTCTACTAGCAAAATTTGACAGTGAAAATATGGAAGTATAGCAGAGGGTGGAGAGTTCCCATTGTGGTGCAGTGGAAACTAATCTGACGAGTATCCATGAGGATGTGGGTTCAATCCCTGGCCTCACTTACTGGGTCAGGGATCCAGCATTGGTGTGAGCTGTGGTATAGGTCACAGATGTGGCTTGGATCCCTCATTGCTGTGACTATGGCATAGGCTGACCCCTGTAGCTCTGATAGCCTGGGAAATTCCATATGCCTCGGGTGTGGCCAAAAAAAAAAAAGCAGAGGGTGAAAGAAGGCAAGACACTTAAAGCAACAGATGGAACTCAGGACCACGTGAAAGGTCCCCAGTAAACAAAGTCACAGAAAGAGAAGAACAAAAGAACACATAGCAGCAAAGGCAAGATGTTGACATAGATATTTGCTGATTCTTTTGTAACTAACTGTACTTCCCTGATAATCCTGGATGCTCTTGTATTACAAAATTATGTTTAAATTTCTTGAATGCACGTAAAAGTTTATGGAGGCAGGAGAGTGCTTTTCAATCTTCATTATTTTTAAGAATTTTCAAAAATTCAGATTCCCATGTTCCACCACTGAAATTGCAAATCAATGTGTTAGGTGAAAATAAGGAATCTATAGTTTAAGTGAGTACAGTAGGTGATCCTGAGGTAGATGTTTTACTGATTAGTCTTCAAGAAAGATTGCAATAGAGAAGGGAATTGTCCAAAGTTTCATATAGAATTGTTAACTTTAACCCTGGCTCTGTTGCTGACGCCCATATACAAATCTTTGGTTGTCAAATATTGAAAAAAAAATATTGTATAGCTTTAGTCTAGTTACATAGTTCACACTAATTGAGACAATTTGGTACTCAACAGCTATTTTTCTAACCACCACCTTAGCTCTGTCAACAGTACTTTGAATCAAGATCACAAGAAATCTTGCCAAGCACCTCTGAGCCTCAGCCCAGGTCCTTCCTCTTTAACAGAGATGTAGCTTGACTATCAAAATATGCATTATGAAAATATTCAATTCTATGCCTTTAGGTTCCCATTTCTATGTCTACTGTTACATTTCTTATTTTTTTTTATAATCAATGCCAATCTGAAACATTTTCTTTCATATTTATAACACTAATTGGTATGTCACTTTCTAGCCATACTAAAACCAAAATCAAATAAAAAGTAGAAAAACTAAGTAAATGAAATCTTACAAAACACATATGCTTGCATAATCGCAGCTGTGTATTCCTGAATATATCAAAAAATCTGAATATTGAAATATTCAAAGTCCATTTAAGGTATGTACACAATGGAATACTACTCAGCCATAAAAGAGCACAAAATAATGCCATTTGCAGCCACATGGATGGAACTGGAGACTCTCATACTGAGTGAAGTAAGTCAGAAAGAGAAAGCTAAATACCATATGTCATTGCTTATATCTGGAATCTAACACATGGCACAAACAAACCTTTCCACAGAAAAGAAAATCATGGACTTGGAGAAGACTTGGAGTTGCCAAGGGGACGGGGAAGGGAGTGGGATGGATTGGGAGCATTGGGTTAATAGATACAAACTATTGCCTTTGGAATGGATTAGCAATGAGATCCTGCTGTGTAGCCCTGGGAACTATGTCTGGTCACTTGTGATGGAACATGATAATGTGAGAAAAAAGAATGTATACATGTATGTGTAACTGGGTCACCATGCTGTACAGTAAAAAATTGACAGAACACTGTAAACCAGCTATAATGGAAAAAAATAAAAATCATTATATAAAAAAGTAAGAAAAAGAAAGAACTGAGTATACTTTAATCCATATACTGACATTGGTGATCTTTAAGATTTTATCCACATCTTTAATATTTTATCCACGATGCTGAAAGCCAAATTATGTATAAAGCAATTTTTATATTAGTTTGGTTCCAAAACCTGAACTAAGCTAATTATGCTTTTTGTTTTATGCATTTTGCCCAGGAAATATTGATGTGCTTGGTTATAAGTTACAAAATTCCACTGGTACTATTAATTTATGTATGTATATGTACATATTATAAGGTACAAAATTGTGAATCTTAAAATACATTTCTCCTCAAGTAACTTGGATACAAAATTAGGGACTATATTTGTATCTTACACACCATTTATTTTCAGGGTTTACTTTTTAGAGAAATGACTAGAAAATACATATATAAAAGAACAATCTCGGATATATTCTGCTTGATTTCTCTCTCTCTGCCCTACTGTTGTCACCTGCTTAACCATATTAGCAATGTCTCATGTTAACCTGGATTAGAATAACATTCCTTATAAAGAACATCTTTTTTTTTTTTTTTTTTTTTTAGTCTTTTTAGGGCCACAGCCGTGGCATATGGAAGTTCCCAGGCTAGGGGTCGAATCAGAGCTATAGCTGCCAGCCTACACCACAGCCACAGCAACACCAGATCCTAGTTGTGTCTGCAACCTAGACCACAGCTTAGAGCAACACAGAATCCTTAACCCACTGAACAAGGCCGGGGATCACACCCATGGCCTCTTGGATATTGGTGGGGTTCTTAGTGCTGAGCTGTGATGGGAACTCCAAGAACACCTTACTATTAATGGAAAAATAAGTTTTTACTTTAGATTGTGTTCCTGCTAAAATTGACATTTAAGTACAGGACAGTCTTACTACTGATTGCTAAGATCAGGTTGCTTCTTTCATTTTTATTTTCTTTTTTACTTTTTTTTGGCTGCCCCGCGGCCTATGGAGTTTCTGACCAGGGGTCAGATCCGAGCTGCAGTTGTGACCTACACCACAGATGCAGCAAAACCAGGTCCTTAACCCACTCTGCAAGCAGGATATCGAAACCTGCATCCCAGCACTGCAGAGACACCACTGATCCTGTGGCACCACAGCGGGAACTCCAAGAATAAGTTGCCTCTTTTAAAACACTCAGTAAAATTACGACTCTTCGATTCATTTTTTTTTTTTTTCCCTGGGATGATTTTTGCCACATTCCTGCTCTCTTATCCTGTCATGTGAATTGTCTGCCTTGAAACTTTCTGTTCCAATCACTCTTCTATCATGGTAACAGTTTAGGAGGAACTCAGAGAGAAAAAATGCCTTTTAGAAAGTTGTATATACACAGGACCCATGAGAATGTTTGTATGGTATTATTTAACATCTTTCCCCATAGCAGCTTAAGGGTGGCTCTTCTGTGTTCTTACTTATTCATTATTTCCGTCTACAAAATGTCTACCTCTAAGCACTCTATCAGAAGAAAACTCAGGTTAACCAAGAGATCTCGTGTAGATACATCGCTAGCATTTACAGTCTAATCAGTGCTTTATGACCCTCTTGTTATTTGACTTTGCACTTGGCTCTTTCCTCTTCCCTCCCTCTCTCTTAGTGGGTAAATGCTGTTATGATTCTGAATTTGGTGTCATTTCCTGTGGTCCTGTTTGTCCAAATGATCATGACACAGGTAATAACAGCTGAAGTGATTGTGATCACCACAACCAGGCTTTAAATCTCCCTTTGGGTCTCTTTTCCTTAAGCTTTATCTTCTGTTCCTTGATTGGGTGAACGGCTTCAATTCCCACCATCTTTTGTAGAAGCTTCTTGTTTTATGAACAGGCAAGCTACCTCCTCTGCTCAACATTTACTCACCTCATCCCCAAGCTGTTATGGTCATAGGGAGGCTGGTGGAGGCGTTAAATGTTATTTCAAGCAGCAGCAAGTCTGCGGTTGGAAATATTCTATACTATACAATACACCTCTCTACCCACAGAGCACATTGAGCTGATGACTGAGGTCTGACCAAGAGGGCAGGACCAATCTAGACATCATTGCCAGGAAGCTTAATAACCTCCAACTTACTGTAATTAGTGACCTCTCTTCACACACACACACACACACACACACACATACATACATGCATATATATCTTAATGCTTTTGAGCACTTCTTAGGTGTTAAATACTTTGTTTATAAAGTAAACCATTCTCACAACATATTTCTAATAAACAATTTACTTGCATTTCGCTTTTTCAGAGGACAGAAACGAATATCAAAGGGGTCCTGTAACCTTCTCAAGTTTACACATCTAACAAGAAACAGACACTGGAAGCTACTGACTTTAATGACACCTCATATTTAGCAGGTTGAGGAAGGGCAGAGAAGAATCAGGATCGATTAGAAATTGGTTTCGAATGCTAGACCGTCTACATTTGTATCATCGTCTCATTTTCTCTGTGCTGCTATTTTTCTAGATTCTCTGCATGCCTTGTTTTGAATTATTCCACTGATGCCACAGTTTTCCTGGTGCTGAGGCAGGTGTGTTGATTCTGACCGCATTTAGTTGTTTTTTGTTTGCTGCTTTTTTAAAGTTTTATCGAAGTGTAGTTGATTTATAATGTTGTGATAATGTCTGCTGTACAACACAATGATTCAGTTTTACATGCACACACATCCATTCTTTTTCACATTCTTTTACCATAGATTATCATGGAATATTGGATAGAATTCTCCATGCTATATAACAGGCTCCCATTGGCAATCAAGAGACATTCAATTTTTTATGAACCTACTAATCTCCTGATTCCATTTATAAATTGATATGTTCATTCATGGAAAAGGTTATTATTTTAAAAATCTGCTGTATCTTGATTCTAGGAGTTCTAGATACAGCAGTAAACAAGACGGGTAAAACCCTTGTTTTCATGTGACTTTTTTCCTGCAATCCTGACAGAGCTAAAGACAAAGCAGACGCTATTTTAGAGTCAGAGTTTAATAATACACACATGAATTTTCCTTTCTTATCCACCTCTTCTGCACTCTTGGAGTTCAATTTGCCCTACAAAGAAGTTATAGCCATTTCTTCATTTGAATGTACTTTGGTGGTTTTTTTTTGTTGTTGTTTTGTTTTGCTTTAGGTCCTGAGACTGTCATAACAGTTTATGTACTTTTTTATTCATATAATGAACTTCAGGGTTTTTTTTTTTTTAGATTATTAAAAACTTGAGAGAGATCAAGATGGATATACAGTAGAGGGGACAAGGTTTGAAATTACATCAAAGAGTCATTGGGGGAATGAAAGGGTATGTATGGAAATCAGTATAGTTATTAAATGTTATTATTTATAAAGTACTTAGAGAGTACATGGCTCATATAGTAAGTATTTGTTGTAGTTTGTTACATAAATACATAAATACATAAATGCAAATTACTGAGAAAGTTTTCAGGCTCAACATCCACACTTCCCATGAACAGGCTGCAAAAAATATTATGCAAATGATAAAGCATTTTCCCTGTCTGTTACATAGTACAATAAGCACACAAGATGTCAGCACCATTCATTCCAATAATTCTTTCAGCAAATAGAGTCCATACTGGCATTTTCTCCATTACTTTTTCTAGAGAAGGGAAATACTTTTTCTAGAGAAGTATGTGATTTCCAGCTTCTGTGAATTTTTATCATCATCAGTAGTGATGCATTAGACGAAAACTAGCAATGAGCTTTTTATGTAAGAAGTGATTAGAAATACCTTTTTAGCAACCACCACAGGAGATAATTTATAAGAGTGTAATGAGGTTCCAAGACTTTATATGTTTGAATACCTCTTCCAATTTAGGAAAAATGTATTCTTCTTCTTTGGAAAACAAAGCATTTTCCCCATTATTTTAATATTTCTCCATCATTGTTCCTAGTAGAGTTTCATTCACTCATATTAACTATAACTTCTAGCCAAAGTAACTAACCTCTATTGCAAAGAGAAAACTCCTAAGTTGGTAATTAGAAGCCATCTATTATGCAAAAAAACATTTTATCAGACCAGAGGAACACACCAGTCCATATAACTCAACTTCCTACTGTTATACATGTCCATTTTACATCTTGAAGTGATTAAAAATAAACACATTTTAACATATTTATTGGAAAAATACACATATGCTTTTCACTGTCTTTAAGTTATTTTATAACTCTGTAAGTTGTAGAAAACTGATAGAACATTGTCAAACTCTAACTGTTATCATCATAGTATGATTATCAACATAGTATGATTCTCCATTTGAGTGGTTACATCAGGAGATTATCAGAGTGCCTTTAGTTCTGAGTTGTTTCAGTTTTTTTAATAATTTCAAACATTATCTCTACTTTTATAATGAATATTATCACTTTATGAATAAACATTTGTTTTAATAAAGTTAAAATCTATTTAGAGGAAATATCAGTAACACTAAAAGTTAAAGCACGTTAGTGGACCACTTTTTATTCGAAAGAAGACAGAGATGCTGAACTCCTATCCCGGTCCTTGTGATTCGTTATTGCTTCATTGCTTTAAAAAGATTGAGTTCCAAAGTTAGGCAGCTGTGATGACAAAAGCAGAGTGTACTCTTTATCCTCCTGTTCCTGGGTTCTTGTTCTCTAATTTCTGCTCTCAGATTCCTCTCTTCCTTTGAACCAGCTCAGCATCTGGCTCTATTTTTCCTTATGTATAGTTGCATATACTCTATAATGTCAGTATTTCCTGGAAGTGCAAAGTATGTTATGAGAAATAATATTCACACCAATGAGTGTAAATCTAAGTATGACAGCCCCATTGAATGACTTCCAAAATCTTTCATTTTCTAGGGAAATGTTGCTTATTGCAGATAAGGAAATGGCCATGATGTTGGAGGGAGGGGGACTTTATTATTTATCTGATGTGAAGAAGGCCTGGGATAATAACAATCTACACAAGTCCACATTCTGCTGTGAAAAAGAGGAATTGGTAATGTATGCTTCTCCATATTTAGTAATCTCTCTATTTTGAATCCTGTGCCATATCTGGCATTTATCTTGTCACCTAACTACTAATAATTATAAAACATCATCTATCTTGGCAGGTTAGAATGGTTGTTTTACACTAGGTCCTTTGATTTACAGTCATCAACTTATTTAGTCACCTTCAAACAAATGAGGTTAAACATTATGATTTTATGAACTGTGAAATTCTGGCTTAGTAGTTGTTATTTAATTCACCTAGCTAGAAGTGGGAGAGCTTCGCTTTGAATCTAGGTCTTTCCTATTCCAAGGCCAAGTGTATGAATCTATGTTATTCATGCTGTGTTATTCACTACACTGGCTTAGGCCAAATCAATTCAATGAGTAGTCTGAATACTAGAATTTTACCTGAAATTAGTGCATCTAATTTAAGGAGAAAAAATGAAAACAACCATAGCTTGGAGTCAGTAATCATAACTGACCCAAATGGGAAGAAAAATCATTTATCTCAAACTGTGGTTGGTCCAGTCAGAACTAACATGTTATCATAAAAGATACTTCTTTTCCTATGTAAAAGAATGTATATATTGATCATGCAAGCAGTCCTGATTTCTTGTGCCATTCAATTATTTTTTAATTTCAATAAAAATTTAAAACAATGAAGGGAGTTGATGGGAAGAACTAAAAATTATAATTTACTTTATTTTATTATATTTAGGCTGCATATAGACGTTCCCAAGCCAGGGATCAAATCCAAGCCACAGCTGCAACCCAAACTGCTGCAGAGACAACGCCAGATCCTTAACTTGCTGAGCCACAGCAGGATCTCTAAAAATTTCAATCTAAAACAATAGAAATGCACCTTGAATTTTTCCCATTTCCAAAACATAAGATGTCAAATTTTATTGTTGGAAAGCTGCTAATATTTTAAACATAACCGTAATCTTAATATATGTTTTTCTTTTTTGTTAACATCTTACTATAATTTAAAATACGTATTAGAGCTACTATTAGAAATCAGAGTAAATTTATTGAATTGTATCCTAAATTTCTTGAATATTTATATTTGTAAAAATATAATAAAGGAAAATAAAATTGCAAACAAAAAGAAAATGTTCATGTAATAATTGACATACAACAATGAAATATCACACACTATAAGGGGAAATCATAGAGGAGGTACTAAAAAAGATGGAGATTAACAGTCAAGAAGACATTTAGATATAAAAATAAGTTAAAGAAAATATGTGATAAATTAATCAGATCTGTTGGCAGTTCCAAATAATGCCTTCTCTATAACCCCTGCTTTAAATTTAGCATTTGACTAGGTTTAAATATAAGTCAGTAATGTTACTTTTATTTTTATTTTATTTTGCTTTTTAGGGCCACACCTCTGGCATATGGAAAGTCCTAGGCTAGGGCTTGAATCAGAGTTGCAGCTGTCAGCCTACACCACAGCCACAGCAACATGGGATCCGAGCTGCATCTGTGACCTACACCACAGATCATGGCAATGCCAGATCCTTAACCCACTAAGCAAGGCCAGGGATCAAACCCACATCCTTGTGGATGGTAGTTGGGTTCATTACCACTGAGCCACAGTTGGAACTCCCAGTAGTGTTACTTTTTGAATATATTTTCATGTTTATTTTGACCAGAATCTAAGAATGAACTAAAATTAATATTTTAATTAAAGTTGAAATAAAACTAATGTTTCTTGGTTAGATAGAATTTGTTAGATTTCTCAAAATGCTGTAGGTAACATGTGCATGAAGAAATGAAATAACATACAACACTTAGAGAAAACAGTGGAGCAAGACAACACAAAAACCTGAAGTAGGTAAGTTCTTTTAGCTTTGAGTGAGCCTTCTAACCTATATGCTCATCTCATATTGTTTCTGTTACCTATTGCTGTGTGCCAAACCACACAGAGTGTTAATGGCTCACAGAAACAAGCATTTTATTATTTCTCATGTTTCCCTGAGTTGGACCAAGGCTCAGTGAGGATGGCTTTTATTTCTGTTCCGCATAAAGCTGACTGGGTTCATTCATGGAGCTGCTGTTTGGACAGAAGCATTCTTGATGTCATCAGTTATACATCTGGTTCCTCATCTCTACTGGCTGCAAGACTGAGATTTGTCTCTCCTTGGTCTTTATTCTCAAAGACTTCTCTCCCTTCATGGTCATTCATCTTCCAAGCGTCCTCTCACTCCGTAGCTTCTCCAGCACAATAGTTTTAGACTGCTTTCCATGGCAGCTTACTTATTCACAAGAGAGAAAAAGGCTCAAGGATTCTTATGGACTTGGGGAGGGAGCTTAAGAAACGTCCTATCAACCACATTGTTTTGCTTAAAGTAACCAGGTAGACTCAGATTCAGAGTGTAAGGGGACAACACAAGGGAATGAATACAAGAAAACAATTTTCTTTAGGGGGTCATATTGTAATGATATACCACATATATGAATCAATTATCAATTTATTCATGTGTCAATAAATGTAAAAATTGAAATTGAACATCTGCTGTTGCTCATCAATGGTAGGTGCCAGAGATGCAAAAAGAGTAAAACACAGTCCTAGTCTGATGTCAGTAATGTTATGGATTCTGAGTCTCTACAAGATTTAATTCAATCAAAAGGGCTTATTTTCATAAGATTGATTTGGTTCAGAAAAGCAAAAATCAAGCAAAATCTAGAAATGAGAAGATAGCTCAAACATATCTAGGTTGTATTGAAAATCATAAATGTTGAGTTTTATTTTTTACTATTTTTTATTTTTTTTATTAAGTATAGTTGATTTACAATGTTGTGCCAATTTCTGATTTACTTCACTTAGTATGAGAACCTCTAGTCCCAGCCATGTTGCTGCAAAAGGCATTATTTTGTTCTTTTTATGGCTGAGTACTGTTCCATTGTATATACATATATGTGACACATCTTAATCCATTCATCTGTCATTGGACATTTAGGTTGTTCCCATGTCTTGGCTGTTGTGAATAGTGCTGCTATGGACATAAGGGTGCATATATTTTTGAATTATAGTTTTGTCCAGATATATGCCCAGGAATGCTTTTGCTTGATAATATGTTAACTCTATTTTTAGTTTTCTGAGGAAACTCCATACTGTTTTCAATAGTGGTTTACCAACTTACATTCCCACCAACAGCATACAAAGGTTCACTTTTCTCTACATCCTCTCCAGCATTTGTTATTTGTAGACTTAGAAATAATAATTTTTTTATTATTGGAGGTAGATGTTTGGTCATCTAAGTAAGTTGTTTCTTATTTTTAAATGTAGCAACTTTAGATCTTCAAAAGTAAATGTAGGGGGAAGTAAATGGGAGGGTACACCTAGCTCAGATATAATACTTCTGGGTTTTGTGCACTCCTTTGGTTTACAACTTAAAATTTACTTGTATAAAAAGTTCTGCTCTAAAAGGTAAAATTTTGAAAATCACTGACAGATCTAATCCTTCATTTTGGAATCGTTGCAACTAATACCTAGAAAATGGACTTTTTCTAGATCACATGCTGGTTAATGGTGCAACTCTGTTTGCAGTACTTGTCTTCTGATTCACACTTTAGCATTTCGGCCACCATACCTCCTGAATATAATTCCATTTAATTCATTTCTTTTATACTGAACACGGAGATTTCTAGTTATTTTCTTTTTCTTCTAGGAATCAACATTTTTTTTGTCTTTTGTCTTTTTTTGTTCTTGTTGTTGTTGTTGTTGCTATTTCTTGGGCCGCTCCCACTGCATATGGGGATTCCCAGGCTAGGGGTTGAATCGGAGCTGTAGCCACCGGCCTACACCAGAGCCACAGCAACGCGGGATCCGAGCCGCGTCTGTGACTTACACCACAGCTCACGGCAACGCCGGATCGTTAACCCACTGAGCAAGGGCGGGGACCGAACCCGCAACCTCATGGTTCCCAGTCGGACTCGTTAACCACTGCGCCACGACGGGAACTCCCGGAATCAACATTTTAGTGTATAAATCATTTACTCAGTTTGTGTCTGAGATAAAGATAGTTGGGTTTTTTTAAGTTTTGACTTTTTTTCACTTAGCATTATAAGTATTTTTTCCAAGTGTTAGGCTCCTGTATGACCCAATGGACTAGCTCAAGTTAGATGCCTCCTGGCATCTACAGCCTCTCTATAAATATGAATCTAAGTGAAACCAGGATCATTTCTCTGTAGCACTATCTACAGTGACTTCAGTTGTGTCTAGCAAAGCATGCCTGTCTACAGTATAACCAAAGTCTGGGATAATATGTGCATTTTAGTACCACTGATTTCCTTTGAATTGTAGCACGTAACATTTGTGGCGTTTGTCCTATTTCATTACTGGACAGTTAGTGCCCAGTATGGGGCAGAAGTTACTCTTTTGTCCATAAAAATAATGACATTCATATATATATATATGTATTTTTATGTAATAATCCCCAGTACATCTGTGGTTATTTATGTTCTAAAAACCAAATAAAGACTCAAAATTACCAGGATAATTGAAACAAAATAACATACATTCTCTTACAATTAAACAAAGCAACTCTTTACATTTTTATCTGTTAGAGGTCAACAAAACTCAGCGAGACTATTTGGCCATTGCTAGTCAATTGACTTTGAGCAAATTTCTTTGATAATCCTGTGCCTTGTCTTCAACTATGAAATTTAAGAAATAATGCTATAAATAACATGGGGTGAAGATTAAATGAGATAAATTATGAAAAATATCTAACACAAAACTAGCAAAAACTCCAAAATTGTTTTACTATTTTATGGATAATTATTCTATACTATAAATAAAATAAATTTTAGACTACCTCTCAACTAAAGAATTAAAGGGTAGCAGTTGCCCTCCTGGCTCAGTGGCATCAAATCGCCCTAGCATCCGTGAGGACGTGAGCTCAATCCCTGGTCCTACTCAGTGGGTTAAGGATCCACTGTTGCCATTGCCATGAGCTGTGGTGTAGGTTACAGACCCAGCTCAGATCCTGCATTGCTGTGGCTGTGATGTAGTCTGGCAG
Source organism: Phacochoerus africanus (assembly GCF_016906955.1). Taxonomy (NCBI): domain Eukaryota; kingdom Metazoa; phylum Chordata; class Mammalia; order Artiodactyla; family Suidae; genus Phacochoerus; species Phacochoerus africanus. The sequence goes on along the minus strand of NC_062550.1, from coordinate 65,398,206 downwards.
CTATAGCTCTGATTCGACCCCTAGCCTAGGAACTTCCATATGCCACAAGTGTGGCCCTAAAAAAAGGAAAAAAAAAAAAAGAATTAAAGCGTGAATTACAAAATTTTAACAATAATCTTTCATGTGAATGTCTTTTCTCAGATTCATTTCTGGCTAGCTGAGCTCAAAAATGTGTAAATTGACATTCACCACTGGATAAGAGTTTAGCACAAAAGTTAAAAATTGAGTTCTTGAGACTGACAGGTTTTTGCTGATCGGAATAATCTCCTGTTTGGAGACGCATCTCAGTATTCTTAGAGAATTCTTTTATTTACCCTGCCTTTTTTTTAATGCCCATTTCATCAACAGATACTGATCACAGAGTTTTTCAATATAAATGTTTTTGCCTAAAGACCAAGAAAGAGACTCAGTGCCATTTTAATGATACTTAGTAAAAAAACAAAACAAAATAAACTTGAGTTTTAGATTTCAAAAAGTTACCAATTTGTCACCTTCTGTTTGTTATTTGAGTGAGAACCCAAAGGGCCTCCAACAGTTCACCACAAACACTGCAGCCACAACAGCAGGCAGAGCAAGCTTATTACAGCTCTTCCGTGAAATTGGTACACATTGGCTTAACTTTCAGGCAATGGGACTTATCAATTAGAAGAAATGTACATGGAGGGCTGAAGTTAAGAAATTTTGACACAAATTGTGCATTTTCTTCATTCTAGTTTTTATAAACTATTCCCAACCCTAAACAACCAGAGCATGCCAATGTTTTATCCAAAATGTATGTTACCAGTTAAATCACCATTGTTTGAGTGCTTCTTTTTTTCTCCAAGGACACCTCATTTCATAAAATAGCTATTAGGTAGAGTCAAGTGCTGAGAAAGATCTAGAGAGAAGTCTGAAATTGTCACCTTGTTTTATTTCTTCCATTTGAATCTGAGTAAGCTTTTCCTGAACCAGATGAAGAATAGGTTGCTGCTATGTATTTATTACTAGTTTTAATCTGTTTATTTTTATGGGAAGCAGTACTTTTGGTTAATCAAAATAAACTTCATGTCAAAAAAGGAACACTTTCTTATGTTATGTTTCTGGTCAATATCCATGATTGAATGTGTAAATTTCAGTTAAAATTGCAACTATAAGATGGTACCATACTTGTCAAAACAAAAATACAGTATCCAAATCCATTAATATAATTATAAAGATACTGGGTAACGTGTCAGAGATCAAAGTAAAGTAATAAAATTGAATAAGAACTGAAAATCAGATTCTCAGCCACGATAAATAGTTCTCACTTGATTGCAACCACAATGTGATCGCCTTAACTTCTTAGAAAAGGTCAGAGCAGGATATTTTAAAGGCCAACCCTAATCACCTCTTAGAAAAATTCCATCAGTGGAAATGAATGACCAGTAAGAAGTTGGCTACTCAAGTGTAAATGTTGTCAGGCTCTTTAATTCTAGGTAGTACAAGATACTTCAGAGGTGTGAGAAACTGAAAGAATTTCCTATTGCTAGGTATACTTGTGTAATCTTTATATTAAAGAAAATACTGCACAGAGAATTCCTGGTATATTAATAAATTTCTGCAGCAGTGAAATAGGGGAATACCAAAATATTTCTTTAAGATTGAATATAGTCATTGAATTAATGTGTATGAGACCTAGACATTAAGCATTAGAATAAACATGTTTTGTGGGCTCAATAAATGTTAAAATTCTCCCCTACTGAACCAATTCATGAAATGAAAATTGGGAAACAAAGATAAAATTTCAGTTATTTGTTTTGCCTTTAACAACCTTACTTCAGAGTAACAAAATAATTGGTGGTAATTATTTTCTAGAATATAAAAGCAGATTGTGTAATGGTGTTTTTACATGAATTTACACATGTGATAAAATTTCATATAACTATATACACACAAAACACACATGAGCAGATAATATGCATGTGAAGCCTGAATAAGAGCTATAGATTGTACCAATGTCAATGTCTTGATTTTGACTGTGTATTCTAGTTATGATATTACCATTGGAGTTTCTGTGTTAATTTTGCAACTTTCTGCCCATCTATATTCATTTCAAAATAAAAAGTTAAAAAAAAAAAAGAAAGGTTAACAGACAACTGTATATTTATTCCCTCGGTATAAGCACTAGCCATCCTCATTTTTTTGTGCTTCCTAAGTCTTAGCTGCACTCTAGTTCTTTCACTAAAGTAAATTCTGTTATATTCTTCAACAAAAGGTTCATTCCAAACCAGAAATTGTAATTCAGAGACTGTGGATGTGCTAAATGTTTTCAAATCAAAGCTCATGGAACTCATTACTCCTCTATTATAACACTCTTTCTGGCTGAATTTGGACTTGAAGATTTCTAAACACTGCATTCCCAAATATGTACTCTAATTGAGTACAATTGGTACACAAAAGGTTATTCTCATCTTTTCACTGTAAAAACTCTAAACTGTAAAAAGTGTATACTGTTCACTGTAAACTTGGACGTGGAGATCAGCGGTAGAGTCATTGCGAAAGACCAATCTTAAGAACACAGCAAAACAAAACCAAAAGCAAACATGAAACATTATTGAAAGGGGTCATCCCTTTCCCAAAGGTCATCCTAGAAGTTCAGTGTCTCAAAATTTCCTTTGGATAATCATTGCTAGCCATTTTATTTTGAGTAAAATTGGCCCCACCTTCGTTTCCAAATTGGAGCCCCGTAGATGTAAGTCAGTCAGTGGAAATTTTGGATGATTCTCACAAGAACTTGAGCAAAAGAAAAAAGAGGCAAAACTAAACTATAGTGTGAGAAGTCAAAATGGTGGTCATATCTGGAAGGAGAAAGAGGGTAGTCCCTAGAAGGTTAAATGAGGGAAAACCTTGAACGTGCTAGAAATCTTCTATTTCTTGACTGGGATAGTAGTAACATGGCTGGTTACCTCTGATAAAGTTTTTGTGCTTTTACTACTTTTCAGCATGAATGTTTTATTTTTAAAAAGAGTAAGAAGAGGAGTTCCCATTATGACTCAGCAAGTTGAGGACACGACTTTGTCTCTGAGAGGAGGCGAGTTCCATCTCTGGCCTCTCTCAGTGGGTTAAGGATTTGATGTTGCTGTGGCTGTAGCATAAGTTACAGATGCAGCTCTGATTTGGCCTCTGGCCTAGGAACTTCCATATGCTTCAGGTGTGGTCATAAAAAGAAAAAATAAAAGACTAAGAAGAGAAAACATGTCTGTTGAATTGTTTATTATTTAGGTTTTGATATGAGGCAGTTCTGTTAACTATTTCTCACTTTATAGTAAACACACTTCCCTACTTCCAAGTCTATTTAATTCTATAAAACCATGCTCAATTTTAATTTTATTATGAGTTCTTTCTTCGTTTCATTCTGATGTTGTCTCTCCCTTCTCTGTGACACTGTTCTGGAACAGAGTGGATTGGTAACAGATTCAGATCTGAAATCTGTGTGAAATTTGAGAGAAGAAAAGGAAGAGAAACAGGATAATGGTTCATCTCCACTTAGATTACCCTGGTAGGTTCAAAGCATGTTCCTGTGCCCGTAAGTATTTTAGACTTATGCCCATTTGTATACTGATATGTGCATACAAACACACACACATGAAACCTCTTTACTTTCGTCCTGTAAAGTATAGGAAAAGGGGAATCTTAAAACCAAAACTACTCTATTTGTAAGAAATGGCTTATTTAACTGTTTACTTAGAAAAAAATCAAATCTCATCTGACTAAAACTGCAACCTCTTACATTTTAATAAATCATGCTTATTTCTCTACCTCTAGAAGACATGAACTGTATCAATGTATGTTTTATCTTATAATACATAAAGTACATTTGAACATGTGTATTGTTGATTAAACATATCTACATGAAATATTAAGATTAAGAAAAATTATTTTTACAATTTCCTTATTTTATGATAGTTTATTAAACTTAATTTGAGGCTTGCTTTGAAGCCATGGTTTCTCATAATGCTATACATATATCTTAAGAAACTGGGATCAGTATTCTTATTTTGCACCTAATTGTATAGTTTAAGCACTAATAATACAATTGAAGAGTATATGATTTGATTTCACCATTTCACCATACAATGTGCCAATGTGGATAAACCCCATAATTTATTTCTTAAGATAGACAATGTGACCGTCAAATCCAAATCGTTTTTATTCTTGACTAAAGTGAGAATTAGGAAAAATAAACTTGTTATATGATAACAGATGCAGATTAGAAAATGCCGTCTTGGACTTTCCGTCGTGGCTCAGTGGTTAACAAATCCGACTAGGAACCAGGAGATTGAGGGTTCGATCCCTGGCCTTGCTCAGTGGGTTAGGGATCTGGCGTTGCTGTGAGGCTGTGGTGTAGGTCGCAGATGCGGCTCAGATCCCACGTTGCTGTGGCTCTGGTGTAAGCCGGCGGCTACAGCTCCAATTGGACCCCTAGCCTGGGAACCTCCGTATGCCGAGGGAGTGGCCCTAGAAAAGGCAAAAAGACAAAAAAAAAGACAAAAAAAAGAAAGAAAATGCCATCTTTCAAAATATATCAAGTCTAAAATAAGCTATGAATTATGTTTCTTGGAGGTTTAATTTTTTTTTTTTTTGCTTAACTATTTTTCTGCAGAAACAAAACATGCATATGCTTTAAAATTCCACAGTACGGAAGATCTTATTATGAAAACCAACAATTATTTTTCCTGTCTGTCCTCACTCCCGTCCTGCTCCAAGGGGCAGCTGATTCTCTTTCTGATGTTTCTACTTTCATTAGTTTTCTCTATAAAAGGATAGAAGGTGTTTATTATATTATCAGCCCAGGGTGAAATATTGGTCCTTTTTTTGTCTAACCTAGTAAATATTCAGAAATATTCTTTTCTAACTGATCATTAGGGTTCCATTCTGTTTTATTCTTATTCTTAATCTTATTCTTATTATTAATGCTGAGGACTTACAAGGATTTTCGGATATTGCAAGAAACAGGGATGTCTGATGGTGTTAAATAGGATAGATGCTGTCTCTTTCAAGGGGATATTGTCTCCAGATGATAATAAGATGAATAGCTAGAATACATCTTGAGAGCAGGAAATGCATGATACCTTCCCACATAGAGGGTGAATCATTTTCAGATGTTTATCCATTTGCTATTATGACTCAAGATATTGAAGAAGGAAATGCTGGCTTGAGTGGCAGATGAGGGTTGCCCAAAGCAACCTTCCCGCTCACAATGCATTCTTTCCTCTCAGTAACACACAGCCTTGCCCTTCTGACCTCATTTTTATCTTCCTGCCTCCTCTGCCAGGGCACCAACTAGCTTATTCTCCTTTCCTCAGGCCAAGAGAATTTTTCTTTGTCTTAGGGATGGGTGACACTTTTTTCACACATTTCTTTTTTTGCAAACATGCTGCTGCAGATAGTCCCAGCATGTGAGACAAGCAAAGGGACCTGGGATATTTATATGCAAGTCCTGTGAGGTTCCTGTGCTTTCAGCACATCTTGGGGGAAAAGGAAAACTGGGGGAACGGGGGATGCAGAAATCTGTCTGTGTACAATGAGAGTTCCTGGGGATACAAAAAGGGCAATGATAACTTCTGCCACAAGGGAAGATGAGTCAGGGGTGGGCGGGGGGTTAATTATGTACACATAATAGTATGCATGTTTCTCCTGATCTCTGTGGGCAAATTTTTACTGGTTCCTGAAGAAGGTAGCACAAAGAATTGAATCATTAAATCAGACTCACAAGCAACCTTGGAGATTTTACCCAGTAATAGGCTTTACTAGTAATTTCAGTGATAAAATCACTGTGAGGTACAGACAAAGCCATGAGAAGTCCGGTTTCTTCCTTCTTGCTAATGCCACTGGCCAGGTCCTTCCCTTCCACCTTGAGATGTAGTGTGTTCCAGACTAAGAGATCAGCAAGGTCTCCAAAAAACACTTGTGGCTGCATCACATACACAAAAGGAGATACTATGGTCATAATACATCATTTCATACTCAGATGATTATATGGGTTCTGAGACATTTTCTAGGATGCCATGCTCTATAAACTTAGAGATCCCAATTCCATCTCTTGCTTTGTTTTATTTTGACCATAAACAATGTTAAACAATCTAATACATCCTGCTAAAAACAGTCCATGATCAGGATTTTGAAAAGCAAAGCCCACTAGTCTTTGCTATTAGGTTTGTCATTAACCTGTGTTTACACAAGGAGATTCTACCAGGTCAGAATCCTTTTTTTTTTTTCTTTCTCAAGAAGCCCTCCCTACCCCTTAAAAGGAGAATAGTTTGCAACCTGACGCTAGCAACTTTCCTTCCACTCAGAGAATGCACACATTTTCCAGGTAGTGAGATCAAAATAATATTCCCACTTGGGGTCATTGGAAGGCATACTATGACCATGTTCTGGAACATTTTAGTTCTACATTGCTAGATAGGGGAAAGATCTCACTTTTGATATTTTAAATGGACAGTCCTTTATTTTCCCCAGCTCTTTGTTTGGGTTTGAATGATCTTTTAGTTATTGGAGTTATCACTTGTTTTGCTTTTGCTTTTGCTTGCAAAGGCAGTAGTAAATTACAAGGGAGAAAAATTGTAGTTTCCTGCAGTGGAAGAAGAGTTCATACAAAGAGAGGGGCATCTCCTCTGGAACGGTACCTAACATCAAAAACAAACATTATAAGTGGAGTTGAACATTTCAAAGGAATTTCAGCCTGGGTTCTCTATGCAGCAGACCCTGATAAAGGTTGAAATGAAAATTTTATTTGGAATATATTTACATAAAACTAGGAAAGGGGGTGTTAATACAGGAAAGGAAAGGCAGAACACATTAAAGTTCATACTCTTAATCTAGATGCTTAACTAGAAGAGACTGGAGCCTAACACTATTGAGTGATTCTGGGAAATGGAGAAAAACACAATGTTCAAAATTGCCTCCCATTTGAGTCAAGGTTACTGGACTACACCCAATCCTGAGACCCATTGGTGGAGGGCCCTCTAGATGAGGGCTCCTCAGCACTTCCGGAGAGTCCTATGTGAGAGCAGCAGGGCTTTCAGCAGTTCAGGAGGAAAAAGTCTGCAGACATGGAGTTGCAGATATTGATTGGCCATAGTTTACAAATACCACAAGGGATGTGGGTGGGGCAATGATAACTTCTGCTCCAAGTGGAAATAAGTGACAGGGAAATTGGCACAAAACAAGTCACCTGCCTATGCACAAAAAGGGATCAATCAATCAGGGTTAATAGTTCAGAAAGAATTAAAAGATGTTTTATACATATGCACATAACATATATATGTACATATCACATATCACTATATATCATCTCTCTATTTATCTATCTATCCATCCTTCTATGTATATCTTGTGTTCATGCATTCATGTGTGTATTCAGTTATTTTATTTGTGACTTGAGCCTAGAGGTTTTTTGTGTGTTTTGTTTGTTTGTTTGTTTGTTTCCCTTTTTGCCTTTCCTTGGGCCGCTCCAGTGGCATATGGAGGTTCCCAGGCTAGGGGTCCAATCAGAGCTGTAGCTGCCGGCCTACACCACAGCCACAGCAACACGGGATCTGAGCTGCGTCTGCGACCTACACCACAGCTCACGGCAACGCCGGATCCTTAACCCACTGAGCAAGGCCAGGGATCGAACCCTCAACCTCATGGTTCCTAGTTGGATTCGTTAACCACTGTGCCACAGCGGGAACTCCCCGAGCCTAGAGTTCTTGAACTGAACACATCTTTGACAGATTTTTACTTTTGAATCAGGGAACTAAAATAAAAAGAGAGAAAGAAAGAGAGACAGAATGATCGATGTAAACTCTAAGCCTGCTTCTGAAAACTTAGAATGACTTCTGAAAGAAGATGGTCTGTTAGAGTGGGAAGTATAATAATCTTTTATAATATATTCTGTCAAAATTTGAATCAACTCAAAATAAAGCTGAAAACAAAATCCTGCACTCCTATTTAGTTAAGGCAATTTTACATGGGCCAAAAAATAAGCAAAATTAGGCCGCTTTTTCCTAGTCCAGCTTTGTACAAGGTTAAACTGAAGGAAAAAAAAAAAAAGACTTCAAGAAGGCCCAGGATCATTTACAAATCACCACTTGACTTAGATTTGCATAAAATCTGGATGAAAAACTTTCATGTTTACATTCTCCACTTAAGATTTACATATTAGCTGTTTCAGTGATTCAGTGAAAGCAGCCCGACACCCACCATGCAAATTTAAAAGACAGACACCTTTTAACTTCAGGAAATCAAGAAATCAAATCACAGGGCTTGGTTTTGCTTTTCTTCTTCTTCTATTTTTGCTTGAAAGGCCTGTCTTTTACAAAAAGGTTCATCTACGGTACTATTATAATGCTTCAAAATAAACAATATAAATAACAACAACAAGGAAAAAGTTGGCAATCTATTTTTGTGTGGAGATGAATGGTAGATTGTATTTCTAGACACTTTATCATAGATCAAGGTCTCTGTTCTCTTATTCTGCCTATTGCTCCACACCTGAAGTTCCCACTATTAGGGTTAATCTTCAGAGGACAAAAATTTGTTTTTGTTTTTGTTTTTTTTTGTCTTTTTGCTATTTCTTGGGCCGCTCCCGCGGCATATGGAGGTTCCCAGGCTAGGGGTCCAATCAGAGCTGCAGCCACCAGCCTACGCCAGAGCCACAGCAACGCGGGATCCAAGCCACGTCTGCAACCTACACCACAGCTTACGGCAACGCCGGATGGTTAACCCACTGAGCAAGGGCAGGGACCGAACCCGCAATCTCATGGTTCCTAGTAGGATTCGTTAACCACTGCGCCACGATGGGAACTCCTGAGGACAAAAATTTGTAAATAGAACTGTTGGTATATTATCTGAATGAGACAACACAGTAAACAATTATAACAATGTTAAAAATAAGGACAGTAGAGCAGCTGCAGTCATGTTAAAGACTAAGGCGACAGAACATGATGGAGTTAAGTATTAAAAGAAACATTTAAGTCAAGGTGAATGAGGTACTAAGTGTGAGCTTAGAACAGATGAAGCAATTGTAGAGCATAGGGTGGGTGTGTGTGTGTGTGCGTGCATGGAACAGGCATGGGAAGTCTCTCTGGTTCTACCTTTTGTCTTTGCCTTCCATATCTGGATTAATGAGGCAGGGATCAGAAGCACAGAATGAGAGATGGAAATACCAACCACTCTGTACTAAAGAAAATAAATGAAAATTAACAAAACATAGAGATAGGCTTGATTTGAAATATATCCTATGTATGCTCTGGAAAAAGGCTACCTAGGTTTCCGGCTTATGTGACCTTGGTCAAGTACTTAGCTTTACTATGCCTTGGTTTTCTCATCAGTAAAATGAGTATGTTTGTATATCTTTATTATTAGTCATTTCCAGAGATAAATGAACTAATGTATGCTGAGTGCTTTGAACTGTGTTTGGCACAGGTAAATAATAAGTATTTCTCATTATTAAAAAGGAAAATCCTGTGTGGAATTTTGTTATACTAAGTAAATTTCAAAAGATGATTTGATGTTTAAATATTAAAAAAAAAACCTCCCTCTCACCTTCTTTTGTGATAGTCAAAGGGTTTTCATTACGCAAGTTCAGTGAGAATTTCCTGTACTGCGGTTCCAGAAACATTTTAGAAGATAAGTGATTTACTGCTTCTTGTTCATACTACACATCCATGTCTCATCGACAGATGATTCAAGCACACTTAAATACACAATTTTTCTTTACTTTTAAATTTCTTCATACACAATTTTTGGGGTCCTTAGCCTCCAGCTCAGCTCCGTGATCTAAGCCCATTGTCTTTCCTGAATCAACTTTGGGACATCATTTCTCATGGCAGGTACGTGCAGCCCAAGTCATAAAGTTAAAAAATAAGAATAACCAGGAATGATGTCTCATGAGTATAGCTAATTTCAGGCAATGCTTTAAGGGGAAAAAAAGTGGACGTTTTTCAATTTCCCATGTATCAGCCCTTTCTACTTTAATTTCATTTTTCTGATTCTTCATTCTGTAATTTGGCAATGACTTTGTGAAGCATTTCCAGCGGGTTTAAAGGGTGGATTCTGACAGAGATAGCTCTAAATTCTGATTGGGTTCTGAGTTTGCCAGGAAAAAATATAAACATAATTCTAAGATGGTAATAAGTATAAAATGTTAAATATTGACCACACGATGTTTAAAAGTTTTTTTGTTTTGTTTGTTTCTAATTTACCATTTGGGTTGTGACATCCCCAAACCATTCAGATTCTCGTTTAACTTACTGAACTGTTGTTAATGACAACCCTCTTTGGGAAAGTCCAAATGTTAATACAGACTCTCCTGCGGTTGGATTGTTTTAGGATTGCCTTTAAGCAAGTGATTTTGGGTATGAGAAAATATTATGTTTATAAAAAAATGGTTCTTGTAAAAAATGATTGCTTGTGTATCATAATTCACTGTATGTGAAAGGAGTCTAGTAGGTAGAGTATTATGAGTAGGTTGATTGGGGAACCTCTCATCACATCAAGTCCAGAATATTCCTGTGTCTTCTTTTCCAGGTGCAGCATCTACAAGGCTGTGAGCAGCCTAACATTTCTGACACCGAGTTTAGCAGAAGGCATAGTCTCAAGTGGTCTTTGTGACCATGAGAGAGTATGTTAAATGAAAGACTCTGAGTCTAGACAAATTTTGATTTGATTTCTGACTTGGATACTTAATACCTTTGATACCTTGAGAAAATAACATGATTAATGGACCCTGAATTTCCTTGTCTACTTAAAGGGGATCATGGGGATTATACTCTAATCTCGTGATTTTTTTGTTTGTTTTTGTTATCTTCAGAACTTGATACCCTTGATCTCTTCTTACTACCTGTCTCTAAGCTGATCTTTCAAATGCAAAACATAAATGGTAAATACATTTTATTGAGACAGGGCTGATAAGGAGGAAAGGGTATGGATAATCTCACTGAAGAATAAAGTACATATATCAGTTTTGGTCTTGGGTGGACTTCTGAATGGAATGTCTTCATTTTACCATGTTTCCTTGGCAAAATGATTGGGTTATCAAACCAAAGAACTTTTTGGATTCTGTCATTGATTTCTACTTTTGAGAACCTCACCTCCTGTGTTTGTTCTTTAAATAATTACACTACCTTTCTTTCTTTACAGCTTTTCAGACCACTGCATGGAGGTTGATTTCTGGTGTCTTAGGAGTAATATGCCTTTTGTTGATGGCCGCTTTGGGAATTTTGTTGAAAAATTGTGAGTTTTTCTAGTCAAGACTATATAAAGATCAAAACTGAAATGAAACTATTTTACAATAAAGGTTTTAATTTACTTATGTGGAATATTTTGTTATTTCATAAGCCTGTGTCTGCTTAAGTAAATTTCAAATCATTTCTTACAGCATTTAATAAACAAAATGTTCAACCAACTTTCTCTCCAGGACCCTCCACAGATCCCCTGGAAGGTAGGTTCTGAACTTTGGAAAACTTTAGTGTTGGTAGAGCATGAAATAGACAGTTTCTTGTTTTTCTTACACAGAAGCATGATAGAATATTACACTTAGTCATAAAAGTTTATCTGATGATTGTAGGATAGTATCATTTCATTGTTCATTTCATAATTTATTAAATTGTATCAAATGTATATCATTTATATATTTAAATAATAGGGAAAATATTTTTATATCCTGAAATGACGTATATTTTCCTATGGGAGTGCTCATGTTTAAGTAACTAATAAAAAATGAATTATGGTCAATATCATAGCTAACCCTAATAACTTGCTTGTGTTTGCACATAACCTATACTTTTTTTTAATCTCTTTACCTTTACGTCTGTTTCTTCCATAACTGAGAAAGCAGCACAGAGATTTCTTAAATTCTGAACTCTTCATAACCAGTGAAAATCAGCTTAAAGCCCAAGTTGTTAAATGTATTTTTCCCCAAGCGCTCTCCAAGTCATGTCACCATTTTCTGTGTTCATATAGCACTTCATTCAAATATTTTTTTCCCTTAGCCTTTTCCCAGCTTTATTGAGATGTAATTGACAAAGGACCTTGCTTAAGTTCGAAGTGTGCAGTATATTTATTTGATATACCCATTACAATATAATCACCACCATAGAATTACCTGACATTTCCATCATGTCACGTAATTACCATTTCACTTTATGGTGAGAAATGTAAGAGCTACTCTTGAAGGAAGTCACAAGTAGATAATATAGTACTATTAACTCTAATTACAGTGGTGTGAAGTAGATCCCCAGAATGGATTCATCTTCTCCCTGGAAGGGTGTGTGTACTCTTTTGACCAACACCTCCCCATTTCCCCCACATTCCAGCCCCTGGTAACCACTCTTCTACTCTATGACATAAGCACTGTTCATTTGGCTGATCTGAGTGCCTACCCTGTGTTATGGCTTTTATCAGTGAGAAGAGTAAATATTGAGGACACCGTCACTAGTAAACTGGTTGGTTGGGCTTTATTTATCTTCATTTTGAAAATAAAATATATGGAATTCTTTACTGACTCGGAAAATATGCTAAGATACTTTCTTCCTTTAACTATCTCTTTCATCTAGTTTACTTTTAATAACACCACAGAGATCAGTTTTGGGTCATTTCCTCACCAAAGGCTCTTCTAGCCACCCCTCATCCTACACACTGCTACATGACATTTTAACAACTGAATGTCTTGTGTATACCTACCCCAATTATCCTTAAATATAATTCTTAAAAGATTAAATTTGTATAATTTTATCTCTATCTCTAGAATATAATCTCCATGAGGAAAAACAGTCACATCTGACTCATTCACTACTTACATTAATATCCCCTGAACAGTGGTGTATGTAGTGAATTCTCAAAGAATATTTGTATAAAAAAATAATTTTTGAATGAGAAAATGGCACTGGAAAATGGATGCAGCCAAAAAAAAAAAAAATTGAATCTCCAATGTCATCAGGCATGTTTTATTTTTTCTTTTAGGATCTGACTGCTGTTCTTGCCAAGAGAAGTGGATTGGGTACCAATGTAACTGTTATTTCATTTCTAATGAATCAAAAACATGGAAAGACAGTAGGAATTTTTGTATTTCTCATAATTCCAGTATACTTCAGATGCAAAACAGAAATGAACTGGCATGTATTTAATTCTGATTTTCTACATTTTTTTGATCTAGAAAAATATATTATCTAAGTAAGTGGAATACTTTAATTTAAATCTTTAATCAGACAGTAAATGGATATTTATATTTGAACTAATTTCCTATACTTTGAAACATTCATAAAATCTACACAAATTTTCTCAAAGATTTACATTATAGGAATGTGACAGATAAAGTACAAGAAACTTTTTAGAGAGAATTCAAGTAATAAATAATAGGTAATTGTTTTTATTCAAAGTAATTTGAATGTTTAATTCTTTAAATGAATTTATAACTTATTTTGTAACTATATAGCTTTTGTTATCATTGATTGATATCATTATCTTGGATATATTGTGAAATGAATGTGAAGAGTGCCCATTTCTTAAGAAAAGGTGAACATTTTCTCTATCTGCATGCAGAATCTGTGCTAAGATTTACCCCTTAAAATAATGTTGATTTGAGATCAAATTCTTTTGTTGATCCCCTGAAGGAAGTGTTCCATGAAAACTCTAACTTCCTTTATAACATTTTTCATCTCCTCAAGAAGTGAAATTTTGTGGGTTTTTTTTTTTTTTTTGCAGAAATGAATATACCTGATGAATGAGAAACATGAGGCATGTGACTGACTCTCCCTCCTAAATTAGGAGTTAGAATGATTTTACTTTGAATCATTGAAAAGCTGAATCTGATGCTGGACATTGACCTTCTTGAAAGTACATTATTCTTAGAGTAGATTCCAAAGAGGTTAATATGTTGGTCTCTGTTTCCAAGCAGGATTTTATGAACTCCAGTGCACATTTTTACTGGATTGGACTCTCTTTCAGTGAAGAGCATCATGCCTGGCTTTGGGAGGATAATTCTACTCTATCCCAAGATCTGTAAGTTTCTGGCAGTCAAAACCTGTTTCTGTTCCATTTTTACTTTATCTTTAGAGCTGACCAGAAAATGCAATATCCAGGAACTCTTTAGCTGAAATATCCCGCTGAGGGCATGAGAATATGGAAAAGAGAATGGATACAACAGAATAAAATTTTAGCCCCATCCGTAACACCCAAATGTATGCTAAAGTAATATGAAGCTAGTGTACTTATGATACAAAAGAGGGTTTGTTGTTGTTGTTGTTTTCCACTTTTGGTCACCCTGCGGCGTATGGAGTTCCCGGGCCAGGAATCAGATCTGAGCTGCAGTTGTGCCCTCACCAACACCAGATCCTTTAACTCACTGTGCCGGGTCAGGGGTGGAACCTGGTCCTGGTGCTTCTGAGACACCACTGATCCCATTTTTCCATAACGGGAACTCTAAAGAGCTATTGATCTATGCTTTTTTTCCCCCTGACTTGATACTAGCACTTGGATATGTATGAGCATGTACAGAGTCTCACATACACAGAAGCAGTCCAGGGAAAACAGTGTATCCATTATTTTCCTCTTCTGGTGGATCCCCAAATTCTCAGCATTCTCTCATGTTTCAATCATTCTAAGCTTCTTTTCTGTATATTTGTAATTTTCAAGTCTCATTTTCATTCATAGCCTCATGACAAATTTTATGCTCTGATCTTTTTCCCAGACTAGATTAGCTAATACATCTTCAAACACAATAGAAATATATAACATACCGAAATTTAAAAACAGCAAAAATAGAAAATCCATGACCTCTATGCTATTGATTATTGAAACACTTACTGGGTTTTTATAAAACTGTGCAAACTGACTTGAATGAAAATAAGATAATGACGCAATGTGGTAATATCTCATTCAAACACTTTTAAATGTTCTATCGTTTAACAAAAACATCATCCTTGAACATTCTCATTTCCTTTTTCTATATATTAAACATGTCTTCTTTATTGCAGATTCTCTAACCTTGTAAATACAGAGAACTGCATAATCTATAGCCCAAGGAGTAATAGTTTAGATGAAGACTGTGGACGTCGACATCTTTTTATCTGCAAGCAACAGCTTAGTTAAGAGGTTCTTGGGCAGAAGAAGTGGGAATGAAAATCTAGTATTACTTAGAATGGTAACATACTATTACTGTCTACCTCTGGGATCTGTAAATGTTTCAAATTGCATTTTGTACAATTTTGATATACTTGATAACTTGTGTTTAAAATTTTTTTGTGTGATTGACATAACATTATAGACGTACAGTGTAGCAATAACTAGACGGTAAGTCTAGTTGATAACCATCACTATACATAGTTATCATTTTTTATTTTGCCGTGTGTTTTAAAATTGATGAAACTTCTGTACTTACACCCGAAATTATAGTCAAGATAAATAATTTGTAAATGTTTTATATATATGCTAAATATTGAATTTAGTAGTTTTATGCATACAGTCTTGTAAAGTTTCTGAAGAAATTTAAATATAATTTAATTCATGCCTAATAATATATAGCAACATTATTTCCGTCCTTCATATGGCATAATGAATTGAGAAGTTTCATCCTCTTCTTTTTTTCTAGAGGTGAAAATAATTTTAATGTTCTTTGTTAATTCTTTCTGGCTATCTATACATCTATATGTCCTAATTGAGAGCTGAAACTGCAAAATAACAGTTTCCCACATGCATCTCCCATCTTCAGATGGTAGAACATGTGTGCAACTTTTCTTCGTGCTACCGAGTTCTGCAGAATATTGGAGGTATTTGGCCAAATATATGATTCTCACGTGATTGTTGTCAGATTTTGCAAGGGTAAGGAGAATCTAAGCTTTGATCACATAAAGTTACAATACCTATTTCTTTACTTCACAGATCTTTCTTAAAAGTCACTCTATGCATATAAATGTGCATTGAAGATTTTAATCTCTAATCAATCCCAAAAACCTTTTCCTGTAAGTAATGTGTCAAATACTGAACAATTACCCTTTCCGGGGCACAGCGAGCAGCCCATTTTATTAAGGGGGTCTCTGAGTGGGTCAAAGAGGGAGTGGGAACAGAATGAGTTCTGATGCCAATGATCTGGAGGCGATTTTTCCTAAATTAACACATATCAAAAGCCGATTCTCTTTTTTAAATAACTACTGGATATACGTCTTAAGAAATTGTATTGACATCTCTGTTTTTTACAGCAGGCAGATAGTTAGGTATGAGCGGAGAAGCGGGGGCATAGGACCAGATGGCAGGAAACCACACGTTGTGCAAACGGCAGAGACCGTGGGCAGACAAAGAAAAGCAGGAACCTCCAGGCTCACAGGAAGCCACACATTTGGGGGTAATAAGTGCCCCGGAGGCAGACAAAGAAAAGTGGGAAAGGGTGTGAATCTCCAGCATCTGAATGTAACTGGTGGCTCATCATGCCCTCATTACAATAACACTGTAATAAAATTAGCTATGCAGATAAGAAGTATCTGTTTAGCATGGATGCCATGACCTCCCTTTGGGAAGGTGGAGCTGGGATGAAAATGAAGGAAAATGACCCTCGAATTGGAAGATGTGTTGACTGAAAAAATAGGCACAACCTAAAGTTGAGAGTTATGTTTCATTCAATGGACAAAACTGAGGACTTAAGCCCAGGGGGCAACATTTCAAGTAACGCTGAGAAAACAGCTCCAAGGAGGTGAGGAGGGAGCTAGGATATATAGGAGTTTTGCAATAAAGGGCAGGTGATAGAAACAAAGGAATATTGTTAATGATGGTGGTGGCTAAAATCACTATTGATGATGGAAATGCTGGCTTACAGGAAGGATACTGGTCACCCATGTAAAATGTCCATCTCTCAGTTGGCCCCAGCATATTAGTTACACTCAATCAAGACCATCCAAACAATTTCATTTTATTCTTCTTTCCACTTTTACCTGAATTCTGCTTTCCTTCATTCTGAAAATATCTTCGAGGTTCTTGGGAAGGGAAAGTTTTCTTTTATGTAAAAGTTTCACGTAAAATATGTTTTTCCCCTCTGACATCATATTTCTGCGTATTCTCTAGGGAGAGATACTTATTCTTTTTTTCTTTTTTCTTTTGGCTATGAAATGTGCTAATATAAATGGAAGTCTCTAGTTAAGTGAGTATCTCATTGTTGGATATAGAGAAAATGGAAGACGGTAAGGAAATGAGCAAAAGCCCCCTCCCCAATTTACAAAATAATATTGCCAAGAGTTGGTTTATTCTTAATTTTCATCCTCTTATTTTGTATGTGTTACCATTGCTGAAATGTGGCCTCTGTCTGCCAGTGCTGAATAGAAACATGAGACAGAGTTTGGGGAGAAGGAGGGAAAAAAAAAGTTTTTATTGCTTTGCCAGACAAAGGAGGTCATAGGAGGCTAATGCCTTAAAGACTGTGCCCTCCTTTGGAAGAAGTGGTTTTATAGTTTGGGAGTGGAAAACAGGGCTACAGGTAAAGATCAAGGTAGATGCAGGCTTTCATTCTTCTTCACAGTTGGTGTTTAGTGGCCCCAGGATTGGTTTCAGATAGTCCTCCTCTAGGGGTGTCATTTGTTGGGGGTTTTAATTCTGCAGAAAAAGTCAAAGATTTTGTCATGTATATTTCCTTGAAGGGGAGATAAGACCCTGCCCCAAGGCAGCACTACTGTTTATTGACTGTTCTTCCTCCTTTGTCTCTGCATCCCCTTCCTTCCCTGGTTATCAACTGCTTGAACCTGCCCTTTGGAACCCAGGGAAGATCATGAGGGCTGAAGCTTATTCCCTAAAAACGAGAAATGGGTACACAAACATTTGTGCCCAAGAGCCCCACAGGGCCCTGCTTAGATTCATTACCCATTACTCATTATTATTTTGAATGTTACCCATGATATAATGTGAGATATGTGCCACATTACTTTAAATTTAGAAACTCAAAACAGCACGGAAGTTTATTATCTTTTATCTATGGATAAGGAACTAGGTGTGGTTTAATTTTGTAATTTGCTCAGGGCTGCTCAAGGATGGAACCAAGGTCTTGACTGGGCTGCATCCTTATCTGAAACTCAGAGCTCATTCAGGCTTCTGGCAGAAATTTCACTTCTTGTGGTTGTAGAACTGAGACCCACAACCTGCCCTCTCCATAGGAAGTTACACTGGGGCTACTTTCTTCTTCTGGACAGGGGACAGGGAAGAGTTTCCTTGACTCTTTATGGTCTTTAGGGCTGTTCAAATTGTTCACCTGATGAGGCCAGGTCTACTCATAATAACCTCTCTTTTGATGAACTAAAATTCGACTCATTTGGGACCTTAATTATAACTGAAAAGTGGCTTTGACATTTAATGTAATCTAATCACAGAGAAGCATCCCATCATATTATAAGCCCCTCTGATCTTTGAGGGGAGGGGATTATACAGGTGCACACCAGGGCATAATTATTTGGGGAAGTCATCTTAGAGCTCTGCCTACACTATTAACACATCCAAAAGTGTGTCGTAACTGCTACTTCATAGTTATATTCAATTTAAATACTTCTTTTTGATTCCTGATGACATATTCCTGATTCACATATTCTAGGGCAAGTAATCTTTTTCTATTTATTCCAGTGACATCTAAATTTGCCTAATAAAAATGAGTTATTTTACGACTGGACTGAGACAGTCTTTTGCTTATCTCCAGAGATACTTGAGACTTATTTTTGACTATTGGCCGTGATAAGGGCAGTGAGTTAACCAACAACTAATTAATGATTTATGATGATTTTTTTAAGTTAAGAAATCCAAGTGGAATTATATGATCAGTTTGCTTATTGATACTCACACTGAGGGAATTGATTAGATATTCTGTCTTTGCTATGTGACCAGACACTGCAGGGAATTTCTGCCTCAGCTCTCCTGAAACCCAGTTTCAACGCACATACCTCAGCACAAATAACGGTAGTTTCATCCAGAAATGATGAATCATGTCTTCAGGCAAGAACTGTAGGCTTTGTTCCTGGATGTTTCTTTGAATGATCTTTCTCTTCTTCTCTCTATAATTTGCTTTTATTAAAAATTTCCCTGAGGATGCTCATTGGAGCACTTGGATTTGTTTCAGTGATCTAAACTTGGAAATCTTTGGAACATTTAAACCACCGTTTTCATTCCATACTTTTGGAAATTTGGAACTTTTCTCTTTATATCCTAGTATAGAGGTTGAGATATTTTCTCTAAATAACTGAATAATAAATTTTTCAACTTTGTGGGCCATTTCTATTGAAACTACTCAATTCTGTCATTGCAGTACAAAAGAAAATGTTGTTAATACATAAATGAGTGGTTTGGCTGTATTACAAAAGAAGTTTATTGACAAAAAAATGATGGTGGGACAAATTTGATATACAGCCCATAGTTTACCAACCCCTGTCAAAATGTATAAAAGGAGAATGGCTAGAATCAATGTTACTCTACATTTTGCCTTATATCCTTTTCCAGGTTATAGCTTATCAGTTATAAATGTACTTATAAATTTTGCTGTATAAAAACAGTTGTATCTTATATTATCCATGTGTACTGGCTATTATAAAACATATTGTAAAATCCAGTGTGATACTCTTCCCCTGTATATGTTTACTCAGTTCAGCATTAAAATTGTTAGACTTGCATTTTTCAGTCATTATAGGCTCCTGCCGTTTGTTAAAACACTAGATAAATAACCCAAGGCTACAAGAAAGCAAATGCATACATGGAGAACACAGTCACCTCGGCTTAATATTTAAGAGTTCTTATTCACTGAAAACGTATGAGTTTTCTATACCAGTTTTACTAGTTAAGAGTATTAAATAGATTTTAAGGAAAGATCTAAAAGAAAGGGTACTTTAATAGATATACTAGCTAAATTCTCAGTTTTATATTGCAAAGATGGTTGCCTGATTCCAAATATCCCTTGACCCTCCCAAAATCCATAAAAATCAATAAGGAAAGCAAGTAAAAAGTCCTCTGTCCTTTCGGCATTTCCAGAGTACAATAACTTTCAAATTGTTTACAAGTAGACATACAAAGTGTTCACAGAGATTTTGCTGCAGCCTAATAATGAATGGTTATGATGCACGCTAGGGAAACTAGTCTTTAGGAGTTCCCATTATGGTGCAGCAGAATGAATCCAACTAGTAACCATGAAGTTGTGGGTTCCATCCCTGGCCTCACTCAGTGGGTTGACAATCGGGCATTGTTGTGAGCTGTGGTGTAGACCAGCAGCTGTATCCCTGAGTCAGCCCCTAGCCTGGGAACTTCCATTTGCCCTGGGTGCAGCCCCTAAAAAGCTAAAAAAAAAAAAAAAAAGAAAGAAAGAAAGAAAAGAAACTAGTCTTTAAAATATTCTATGAAAAAGTAAAATAGAAGACATAGATGAAGTACAGACATAGTTAACCTATAAAGATAAACTGCAACAATAAATTACAAACTGTTTAACATAAGTAAGGTCTTGGTAGTTCATAACACTGGGAAAGTTTTGAAATGTAGGACAAGAAGTGAGGAACTTGGAAAAGCATATTTTTTTTTCCTTTGGAGAAGGTAATAAAAAGAGGGTGAAACCTCTGATGAGATGTGAATGTGAAGAAATAATTTGAAGGATTTAGACCATGAAGAAATGAAGGAGAAAAAAGACATGCCTTTGCCTTCCTCACCTCCATATCAATATCATCTATGAAGGAAACTGCTAAGAACAGGGCAGAACTAACAGAAGAGGGAGCTCTTTAACTAGTGACCTTGACCATTAAATAAATAGGAACAGAAAAAAATGTATACAAAACCACTACATCTCTGTAAACTTTAACACTTCTAGAATGTGAATAAAATATTTTCTACCTACAAAAAAACTCATCCACCTTAAAAGGGAAACAAACATAAACATAAGGCAGAAGAACTGTGATATAACACTGCAAATTAAATTAGATATCCTTACGCAGTCATTAAAGTTTGAAGCAAAGTCGAAAGACTTTGTGGAAGAGAAAAAGTGGAAACCTCCCAAAGTTTTCTGGTCTTAGGAAACAAAGACTAGACAGAAGAAGGGGTTATAAACAAAAAAAACAAAAACAAAAACAAACAGTAAATAAAAGCCAAACTGACCGTGGAAATCTGCATTGTGGTTACATCTGGTGACAATGACTGATTCTGGGAACAGCTAGAAGCTAAGAAACCAAGTTTGTCCCTTGGTAGAAGACCACAGCTTCAGGACAAAAAAAATAAAGTGGAAACTTTACTGTTAATGAGGGGAAAAATGGCAAAAATGGAGAAAGATGGGATTTTAAAATACATGGCTAGAATCAACCTCAAGACATTTGCCAAAATTTGATGTAGTGTATAGCAAGATCGTAAATAATTACAATGAAAAAGAGAACTGAATTCCTCATAGATTACAGGGGTATAGTAACTTGGTGTTACCCAAACTTAATCCTTCTAATTCCCTAATTAAGGTAATCATCTCCCCACCCTCTCAACTTAAAAGAAACTCAAAAGAAGGACTATTTTATAGTGGAAGCTAACTTCATCTGGACCAATGCGCTTCTTTTATACACAGTATCTGATTGTATGCCAATACAATAGAGAAAAAACTATAAGTCTTTCAAAAAGGCAAGAAAATATTATCGATGATCAAGAATCACACACACACAAGCATGAGATTCAGATACACAGAGTCCATATGCAGTGTTGCAAAAGATGACTTTAAAATAACTATGATAAACGTGTTAAAAAATTATGGAAAAACATAGAGTAGGTATAATCAAGAGGTATTAAGAATTTCCCTGGAAATCTGAATATCCCAAAACAGCCAATGGACATTTTAAAACTGAAAAGCTGTAATACCTGAAATTAAGAAAGCAATGGATAAGTTAAACAGCGATTGAAATGGAAAATATAGCCCTGGTGAACGCAAAGACTGGCCAATATAAAAATATATGAACTCAAGCAGGGAGACAAAGCAGAAAAATGAAAGCAGATAGATAAACAAAATGTGTTACATATTCAGCAGGACAAATTCGTCATAGGACAAGAATAGAGAAAGAATATGACAAGTAACCTCTGCCCCCCCTCAAAAAGAAAAAAAAATGAAATGTGGCAAACTCAGGAACAGAATAAGCAGGAATAAACTCACAGGAATAAACTCACAGGAATAAACAGGAATAAACTCACAGGAATAAACTCACTATGCCATGCCTTGAATAAAATCAAGGCATGGCATAGTTAAAATGGCAATAGCAAAGATGAAGAGAAAACATTAATGGGTAGCTGGAGAAAGAGAACAACAATAACCTAAGCAGTTAACCTCTTAACAGAAATCATTCAAGCAGCATTGAAGAGTATTTCACTTTGCAAATGGCAAACACAAATATTTTATATCCAGTAAGAATATCTTCCAAAGATTAAGGTAAAATAACAGTTTTTGAGGAAAATCAAACTTTGGCAATGCCTCAATAGCCACAGGATATTAATGGAGGTGGTTTAGAAGTGACGGTGCTGATGCATGTATGTGTACCAGCCAGATATACTGATGCATTAGATGCAGTGTGGAAGGGAAAGAGAGACTTCGTGGATGGCTCCAGGAGGGTTGTTTGTTTACTCTAGTTTTTTTAAATTTTACTGAAGTATAGAGAATTAACAAGCTGTCATCATTTCTGCTGTACAACAAAGCGACCCAGTCATACATATACACATACCCATTCTCTCTCAGATTTTTTTTACCGCATAGGTTATCACAGAATACTGGGTAGGGATCTCTGTGCTCTGCAGCAGGTCCCTGATGGCCAATCTTTCCACATCACTCAGTGTGTGTGTGTGTGTGTGTCAATACCATACCCCAATCTCTCCCTCCCACCCCCACCACCAGTCCTCTTAGGTAACCGTACGTTTTTCAAAGTCTGTGACTCTGTTTCTTTTCTGCAAATAAGTTCATCTGTATCCATTAAAAAAAAAAAAATTCCACATGTAGTTGATATCATACAGTTTTTTATTCTCACATAATTTCATACTTACAAAAAGCCTGAAAAAGCAGTACAAAAGATTACTGTATACCTTTACCCGGACTGCTTAAGTGTTAAAATCTTATCATATTTGCTTCCCTCCCCCACTTGCCTCCTCCTCCATCCTGTCTCCTCAATATTTGTCTCTGTGTCTGAGAAACTCGGAAGGTTATTTGCCAACATTCTTTTAAAAAGCAGGTTGAAGTCGCCTTCCCTTGGAAAGTTTTAGTATTGTTAATTGTCAGACTATCACCTTGAACATCTTGAATACATTTTTGGGTGCAATACTCTTGGGCTGCGGTCAGGCAGGCTTTGACCAGTAAACTAAAAAGAGGGCTCATGTGTGATCACAAATACTCAGTAGAGATTTTTATTTTCTCCTCCACATCCTCAAAGGTCAAGTCTAGCTAGCACAGCGTGGCAAAACCTGACCTCTACCCATCTTAGGTTTTCAGGCGGGTCTCTTTAACAAAAAGACAGATTAACAAGGGGAAAATATTCATTAACACATGCACTGCTGTCACGTGGGAGAAACCTAAAAGGAAGATTAATTCAAAGTGGGGACTCAGAGGTGCAGGTTATGTAGCATCTTCACAAAGAACAATGAATTTGTAGAGAAATGATAGGCTAAAGATAAACAGTTTTAAGCTTCTTGGGCAGCAAACTGTGGGAAGGTAAATACATGGGAAGAAAGGAATGGAGTAAGGTTTGTAGATTCCTCTAATGCTGTCAATGGGTTGATAAGGGTCTGTTTGCAATAAAAGTGTTTATAGCCTGCTCTTAGGCAGAAAAGGGAAGAGTAGAGTGACTTTCCTGTGTTTGCTATTTTGGTTTATTTGTTTTGTTTTGTTTTTTTTTTCGGTAATAAAAGGAAACCACCAACAGACCCCACTCCCCCCCCCCACAGGCTCACTGAGATATAAAATAACATATAATATTGTATACATTTATTTATTTATTTATTTTGTCTTTTTGCTATTTCTTGGGCCACTCCAGCGGCATATGGAGATTCCCAGGCTAGGAGTCCAGTTGGAGTTGTAGCCACCGGCCTACACCAGAGCCACAGCAACACGGGATCCGAGCCGAGTCTGCAACCTACACCACAGCTCACGGCAATGCTCATGGCAACGCCGGATCGTTTACCCACTGAGCAAGGGAAGGGACCGAACCCCGCAACCTCATGGTTCCTAGTCGGATTCGTTAACCACTGCGCCATGAGGGGAACTCCTAATATTGTATAAATTTAAGGTGTACATGTGGCACAGTGGAAATGAATCTGACTAGTATCCACAAGGATTCACGTTTGATCCCTGGCCTCATTCAGTGGGTTGGGGATCCAGCATTGCTGTGAGCTGTGGTGTAGTTGCAGACGTGGCTCTGATCCCAGCATTGCTGTGAGCTGTGGTGTAGTTTGCAGACGTGGCTCTGATCCCAGCATTGCTGTGAGCTGTGGTGTAGTTTGCAGACGTGGCTCTGATCCCAGCATTGCTGTGAGCTGTGGTGTAGTTTGCAGACGTGGCTCTGATCCCAGCATTGCTGTGAGCTGTGGTGTAGTTTGCAGACGTGGCTCTGATCCCAGCATTGCTGTGAGCTGTGGTGTAGTTTGCAGACGTGGCTCTGATCCCAGCATTGCTGTGAGCTGTGGTGTAGTTTGCAGACGTGGCTCTGATCCCAGCATTGCTGTGAGCTGTGGTGTAGTTTGCAGACATGGCTCTGATCCCAGCATTGCTGTGGCCGTGGTGTCGGCCAGTAGTTGCAGCTCTGATTTGACCCCTAGCCTGGGAACTTCCATATGGCACAGGTACAGCCCTAAAAAGAAAAAAAAAAAAAATTGATGATTTACATGGTATGTACTGTGAAATGAGGACCACAATAAAGTTAGTTAACACATCCCTCGCCTCTCATAACCATTTTTCACTTTTGGTGTGAAAACATTTCAGATTTACTCTCTTAGCAACTCACTGAACAACGAACTCCAGAACTTACTCATCTTGCAGTTGGAAGTCTACCTGTGACCAGCATCTTCTCATTTCCCTCTCCCCCTAGCCCTTGGCAACCATGATTCTAATATCAGTTTTTGTGAATTTGGCTTTTTTAGATTCCACATATAACTGACATTATTCAGTATTTATTTGTGTCTGGCTTAATTCCCTTAGCATAATAACTTCCAGATTCATCCATTTGCTGTAAGTAGCAGGATTTCCTTCCTTTTTTACAGTTGAACAATATTCCAGTATTTATGTATCACATTTTCTTTATCCATTCATCTGCTGGGAGTTGATGAATACTTAGGTTGTATTCATGTCTTGGCTTTGTGAAAAATAATGGAATGAACATGGGATGTGGATATATTTGAGATAGTGATTTCAAGATGCTTCTTAATGATCCTTAGTTCAAAAATAGTTTTTGTGTCAAAGAGGCATAGTTTGGAGTGGCCTATTCTGGTTTGCTTCACTAGCAAGGGGCCTTGTTCCCATTTCCTGAAATGCAGGATTTATTAATCATTCCTTATATGAGACTGTAGCCTTTGAAGGTCATAGTTTTAGAAAGATAACTTGTATTTAACCCCTTGGTTAAGTGGCCCCTGGGCATTCACATAGATTCCCAGGGCTCTGTGAAAACCAACAAAACAGAAACAAAGTTTCCCCAAGTTTATTACAAAGCCTCAGAATGAAAACCATTTTCTGTGGTTGCCTTTGTTTTAGGACTTCCATTTTCACTGAATTCTGAGCTTCTACAGAGTTTTTAGCATTACTGGTTTAACAATGTTTCTCTAAGCCATAATATTTTATACAACAATGTTTTAAAACTTTTTTTGTTACTTTCAGTGGACCTAGCATCTTCTCTTCCTTAGTTCTAGAAGCAGAAGCATAGCCCAATTAATATTACTTTATTTTTCCAAAGCAAACATATGGGCTTTTTTGCATACTTTCTAAGACAAGCATTTAATAATAAAACCTTAGAGCAAATGTGACAAAATGTTAACTTTTGTTTATTCGGCAGAGTGCATACTACAAATTTACACGATTTAAAAACCGCTTTGGACCAACACATTCTTCAGCCCTTGATTGACTATGATGAAAATGAATGGTTTTTACATGTGATTTTATTCTAATTTCCACCTAAAATGCTATTCAACCCACTTCTTCATGCCCTTCATAAAAAACACAAAAAGGGCAATTGCACTTAGAATAAAACCCAAAATTATGAATAGGCTATTTGAAGCTCTGCATAACTTAGCCTCTGCTTCCCTGTCCACCACTTTTTATGGTCCTCATCTTCTCCATTATTCTGCTTCCACAAAACTGGCTTTCCCTAGAGTCACAGACTCTTCCAACTTCTGCACATTTGCAAGTTTTATTTCATTTGGCAGTTATTCTGTTACCCAGATGATTTGCCCAGGCAAGTTCTAGGCATTTTGCAAGTTCAACTCAGATGCCATTTTTTTCCTCAAAGCCTTGTAAGTTCTCTTCATAGTCAATGTTCTATTTTCTATGCTTTGTAGCAATCAGTGCCATAATCTTATTGCAAGGAGTAACTCAATTTCTACAAAGCATGTCACGTGCTATATTAAATTAATAGTGATATTTGGAAATTTTGAGAGTGTTTATATAATTTTTTGTTTTGAAAATTTTCAAATATAGCAAATTAGTGAACTGTTATATACTCTTCACCAAGTTTTAATTTTATCTAATTTTCAAAACTTTCAAGTTTGAAAAGATCTAAAAGCCTAGTCTTTTTGCATATTTAATAAAATTATAGTTTAAAATTTAGCTCAGCATCAGGTATTATCCATAGCTTATTAAATTTAAGAATAAATCTGTTCATCACTTAAATGTTTTCAAAAATCAAAACGTTGTAGGAGATAAGTTCTTTTCATTATTCATCTTTATTCTCTGCAAGGATTTTTAAAAATACATATTTTACCTGAAAAAATAATTCAATTACTATGGCTGGAATTTTCTTCTGGAAGTTTTCAAGGTGAACACTCAGAAAATGGCTTTTGTGTCTTTAAATCCTTTCCAGTTTATAAATTACAAGCTTTTAGACAATCCTCTGCATGCAGATGTATGTGTTCAGAGTTAAGCAGTTTTCTGTATAACCTTTAAAACTTGAGCCATAGACTGCACAGCTTCCATTCTGCATTTCAACCATTGTTATTCTAGATTAGAGAAAAGGACAGATTATATTCACAACTTTACTGATACAGAGATACAAAATGAAATAGTATTTAAATATAGGTACTGAAATAATATCATTTCAGGAGATTTTAGGATCATGGCTGGCCTTTTTAAATTCATAGACATGCAAAATATAGCCAATTCAGACGATAAAAGTAAAAATTACCTTCTATTATACATTTTGTGCCAGTGGTTTTTATATATTAAAAATTTAGTCAAGGGAGTTCCTGTTGTGGCTTGGCAGGTTAAGAACCCGACACAGTGCCCATGAGGATATGGGTTCCATCCCTGACCTCATTCAGCAGATTAAGGATTTAGTGTTCATAGGTTGTAGATGCACTTTGGATCCCATGTTGCCATGGCTGTGGCATAGGCTGGCAGCTGCAGTTCTGATTCAACCCCTAGCCCAGGAACTTCCATATGCTGTGGATGTGGCCATAAAAAGAAAAAAATAATTGATTAATAAAGTCTGTAATCTTTTCATATAGGTATGTGAATAAAAATGAAAGTTTAAAAAATTTTAAATAAATACTTAGATTAGAAATGAATTCATAATTCAATTTAGAAGTCAGCAGATGTCATGTTTTGTGCAAAAATAAACAATCATCTTCATATATATGCAATTTTACTCAGTAAAGATATAAAAATAAATTGTGAAATCCTCTAATATGTATATATACTCATACATAAGGATGTGTATATGTGTTTAGGCATTTCCTGTAGAAATAGTTATACCTGTACATCTATTTTGCCCTGGGATCTTGGATATTTTGTTGTTATATAAATGATGTAACAAACGGTGATTTGTTTTCTACTAGGAACTGGTGGGAAATTGAAGGCTGAGAGCAGAGTAATGATGCTTCATTAATGTGAAATTGACCAAAAAGTACCATGGGTAGATATTACATGTATTTAAAAGGACAAGAGAATGATACAGTGACAGTTAAGGAACAAATCCACAAGCAAATACCTATTGGTACAGAAACTCACTGGTTAGGTGAGAGGATGGAACCATCTTCCCACTGCCAGGATCTGTTTGTTGGAATTTGTACTAATCCCATCCAATGATATGACTTCACCAATTTGAAGAAATCCTGTTTGAAACCACAAATAAAATGAGTGCTTAGAACTTCATAAGTAAAAGCCAAAATCACTTAATCACTTAATCATTTTTCCCACTCTTTGTTCTGTCCTCTGGCATAATTCTGACTTAAATACTACACACAAAATACTTGAAAATCCTGTGCTTTCTTATTTATTTTATTTTGTTATTATTATTATTTTTGCTTTTTAGGGCCGCTCTTGTGACATATGGAGGTTCCCAGGCTGGGGTCTAATTGGAGCTACAGCTGCCAGCCTACACCACAGCCACAGGAATGTGGGATCCAAGCCTTGGCTGCAACCTACACCACAGCTCATGGCAACGCCAGATATTTAACCCACTGAGCGAGACCAGGGATTGAACCCGCAACCCTGTAGTTCCTAGTCAGATTCATTTCTGCTGCTCCATGATGGGAATCCTGTGCTTTCTTATTTTTAATGCAGAAAGATTTGGGGTCTTAGTGCCTCTCTTGTGCTTCAGGCTCATATTCCAGTGAGTTGCTTCCTAGGTTAGGACAAAATATAGAAAGGGGAATTAAAACAAATACTCAACCTGGTCTTCTCTGCTGTATATCTTCAGAAGACTGGAATTTTGAGATCTACAAGAAGCTTGGCTCTGGAGCCAGGTCTTGCTCTCATTAGAAAATTGGTAGCAGTTATTTCGATAGCATATCCAGTTTTTAGGACATGGACCACAGTAACTTTCTAGAAAGGTAGAATATATGATTAATTCTGCACGTCTGAACATTACAGCAGATTTATCTAGACAGGTTAAATGCCTTTTTTATTCCGACCCTAAAATTCCAGATAATTAACTCATTCTGATCCTGCCCAATGACACATTTATACATAGAGAGAGGCCAAAGCTACTTCCTCTACTTTTTACAAGAATTTCCTCCTTATAAGTAAGTAAATAAATCCACAGTGAGTTACGGACAAGAATTGCTCATTTTCTTATTCTGCACCATGGATACATGACTCTACCAATGTGCAAATGCATGCAGTTTGTGCGCTTCAAAATATTAGAAAATTTTCACTCACCTTTCAAAGGACTTGGAGCCTCTTGGTTGAATAACACTATTAAAATAATCATAGTTATTGACAGGGTTTGTATCGTTAGTAACTGATAATCTAAGCAAAAATGTCTCTCTAAAAAAACATAAACTCAAATTGCTAGTTTATAGTTCTGTGCTTCTGAGTACCAATTAAAGTAATGCATTACAATCATTAGATTAATAATGTTGCTATTTGCTTCTCTGCTATCACTTACAATTTATGATCATGCCACTGTATATCATTACCATTACAATGAAACGGATCCCCATAGCTATAGCGATGGATCGGGCAAGGAAAAATGGAGATGCTGTTAAAGAAAAAAAAGGGGAGAAAGATAAGAAAAAGATTTTAGGGTTCTGGTATCTATGTGTAATATAAATACTAGAAGTGTTTTTATGGTAGAGGAGGCATGATATCAGTGCTTTTCCTTTTTATTTATTTATTTATTATTTTTGGTCTTTTTTGTCTTTTGTTGTTGTTGTTGTTGTTGTTGTTGTTGCTATTTCTTGGGCCGCTCCTGCGGCATATGGAGGTTCCCAGGCTAGGGGTTGAATCAGAGCTGTAGCCACCGGCCTACACCAGAGCCACAGCAAGGCGGGATCCGAGCCGCGTCTGCAACCTACACCATAGCTCATGGCCACGCCGGATCGTTAACCCACTGAGCAAGGGCAGGGACCGAACCCGCAACCTCATGGTTCCTAGTCGGATTCGTTAACCACTGCGCCACGACGGGAACTCCTGCTTTTCCTTTTTAATTATTTTTCTCAGAAAGGGAAATAAGCATTTTGTAAATTAGAATAAGGGTAGAACGATGTAATAGCTATTCTTTTCTTCAAATTCCCGGTCTTCCCTTAGAAAAATTCACAGTTATTATTTTAAAAATTTAAAATTTTCCATGTATAAGAAATATGGAAAACTTCCTTCAACTCCCTTTTTTAAAACACATATTTAAGAAACCACACAAAATATTCTGGAAACATAGAGAAAATATCATAGTGATTATTTCACATCATGTCTTACAAAGTTATCAAATTTTTATACGTAGCTGCTTGCATTGTGTTACATTGCTATATGGACAAACCTAATTATTGGCAGACTTTTAATTTTTTTCTAGTGCATATTTAAATTGTTTCTTAATTTTTGCTGTTAGATACAATGACATGAGTAATATTTCACAGACATCTATGCATATTTTTGAGTACCTTCCTAGGAGAAATTCCCAAAAGGGTCAAGGGTATACGCATTTAAAATTTTTGTAATTATTGAACGTTTTAGTCCAAATAAAATATACCAGTTTATGCAGTACCAAAAATAAATTTAAAAACCCGTTTGCTCACACCTTCCTCCACACTAAATATTGCTCACATTTTTAGAATGTATAATCTGATAATCAATATTACAATTTTAACTTTGTTTTTCCTGTCATGAATAAGATTAAACATCTTTTGCTATGGTTAATAATGTTTTCATTTTATTTCTCTGAGATTTCTCTTGTTTGTATTAAAGAGCTTTTTTCCCCCTTAATTTTCAGGTTAGGAGTATTATTTTACTTTTTGCCATGTTTTGCAAATATATGTCTCAGATACCATTTCCGTTTTCACTTTATTTATGATATTTTTGGGGTGCTAAAATGGTTAATGGTTGCTTGATGAAACTTTACGGTTTTTGTTTTTTTATATGAATAAAAGTGCCTTCATTTTTCTGAGTTTATAAGAAATTATGCTTATGTTCCTTCATACTATTATATGGTTTCTTTTTAAATTTTATTTATTGGGGTGTGTGTGCATTTATGTGTGTGTAATAAATTATGTAGGAGCTCAAATTTATAAAAAAAAGTTCTTTCCAAGTGGCCAATGAATTTTTCTAACATATTTGCTGAATAAATCAATGTGGCCTCATTGGTATGATATGCTACCTTTAGCATATAAAGCATTCCAATTGTATTTGCATTTATTTGTATTTCTTTAGTCTGTCTTTCCATTTAAATTCTAAGAAAAATTTTCTTGTTTTGTAATATGCTTGAGTTTTGATAGTGCCCACAATATTATATTACATTTTTCTTTTAGACTATTTTCCCTTTCATTACACTTTATATACGGGCCTTAAAAACTTTGAAATCAACCTTCCAAAATCCTGTCACTTTAAAAATATGGTACATTAGTCTTTCAACAGAATCATATTAAATGTATAATACAGAGAGATAATTTACATCTTTAAAATGTTGTCTTTTATCCTTGGATAGTTTCTATTACTATTATACATGACTTATTTTATGTTCATCGGTACAACCTTAAATTAATAAGTTTATTTCTAGGATTTTCAATTTAAAAGTTTTCTGTTTTTTTCTGACATTTTCTTTACTTTTGTAGTTAATAAATTAATTTTTATATAATTTTCAATAAAGTCCACATATATATTAGATTTCCGTATTGCTTATAACAGTCTTGGGTGAAGGATTTGAAGGTTTTTAATATTTTAAGGCACATTATTAAAAGAATATTTATTTTGCCCTTTAATTTTAATTTCATATCATTCACTTTTTTCCTTTTCTTGGTTATTCACACTGGCTAATGCTAGCAGAACAATCAATATTACTCA
Source organism: Phacochoerus africanus (assembly GCF_016906955.1). Classification (NCBI taxonomy): domain Eukaryota; kingdom Metazoa; phylum Chordata; class Mammalia; order Artiodactyla; family Suidae; genus Phacochoerus; species Phacochoerus africanus. Next base: position 65,366,285 of record NC_062550.1, on the reverse strand, counting down.
ATAGTAGTGATACTAAAAATTCTTCTCTTTTTCTAAATACAGTGAGAATGCTGCTAGTATTTATCAATAAGCATAATGATCACTTTAAAAAGATATATGACAGTATTTATATTTTAGAGGTTTTAAAAATTGTTCTTTTTAACTACGAATTCATATTGATTTTTATCTGAAACCTTTTCAACATTATGCATATGATTATACAATCCTTCCCCTTTGATTATTACACACATTTTCATTCCTATAATTAATTATCGTAAACCAATACTGTTTGAGAATGTATTTTTCAACATTTATTCAAGGTTTATAGGTGAGAATAGTCTGTTGTTGTTTTTTTCCTTTTGTGTAAGCTATTTCAGGCTTTCCTTTTCATGATACTCTGGTTTGATAAAGGACAGAGAGCATATATTCTTCACCACCTCAAAACATTTCTGTGAATAGCAATCAAGTCAGTTCCTCTGTGCTGTTTGAGAATATAACTCTGAAGGTTATTTTGTATTTTTCTCTTCTGCTTTCTATTTCTATTTACTCCTCCTTAAGGCTAGTTGTTCAGCAATCCTATGGAACCTCAATTGTCATTATTATGATGATCCCATTTTTAGGGCATGAAAAGATCCCAAATCCAATGGTTTTTCCTAAATTTTGGTGCATATTCCAATAGTATATGAGAGTTAATCTCATTTCTGCTTTCCTCAGGGAGGTAAATGAGCTGAACGTTTATCACCAACTTAATCACATTTTCTAAGACTCATCTCAGTATACTGAGAGAAGGCAAATGATTGTAGGACTCACGGTTTTCTCCACATTTGCTTGTGATTAATGTCTGCGTTCTCTTCTGCCGCGACTTAAAAGCACCACGGTTTATCACATCACAATTATGCGATTCACTTATCTCTGGAGAAAAACAGTTCGGGCCACTATGTCATGGCTTTTCTGCCACTTGGGTCATAAATGTTTAAAATTTAAGTTGCCATTTCCACTCAATCCTTTTTAAAGTATAACATCAAGTTAATTTTGTTTTGTATAGCTTTGCTATTACGACTTTTACACTTTGTAATAAAAATAAAATTTTATTATTCTATGGCAAAATATCTTTAGCAAGATCCTGTGTATTATTAAAATAAGTTATTTCTTAATGTGTAATGAAATATAACTAAAATAAAGACGTTGTATCAAGAAAAAAAATGGGTCTAGGGAGTTAAGACATTTTTAATTCATAGGGCCACATTTCTAAGGTAATAACTTCACAAACTGCAAGAAGAAAAAGGAAGAAAAAGGAGGACGGTGAGGGAGGAAAACAATACAACCAGATGTGGATATTTTAAAAAGTGAAAGAAAATAATATGCATATAGTATCAATAATGTCAATCGCATGGTAAACAGTAAATGCCAGTGTATCTAATTTTATTTATATTGAAGGTAGTACTAAGAATAGAATAGCAAGTTCTAAAATTTTAGGATAAAGACAAAGAATCTTGCCTCTGAGCAAAATGAGTGAAAAATCATTTTCTCTCTTTTGAAATCATAATTTTCAAAATACTGAATATATAAAAACCTTTTAAAAATGAAATGCTAAGACTAATTGCCTTTTATACCTGAAATTAAACTAAAGCATTGGTTTAGTTTATAAATACAATGTATACAATATATAGATACAATATATATATACAATATATATTTAATTTAAATTTCATTCTTAAATGTGTGAAAAGGGCAGGTGTTATTTTATGGATGAAAAAAATTAAATCTTATGGGTGGCCAAATTCATACTGCTTATTTAATATAATCCTATCAACTGAATTTATAATACTTTTAGTTAGGAAGCATTTTCAAATATATGTCACTTGCGTTGAACAGCATAGAAATCTCCGCTAAGGCTAATGTGTCATGTTTTATATCTCTATTTAGTAGAAAAGGAAACAAGTCTGTAAAGGCCGGGGATTGTCCTAGATCTCAAAGCTAGAGACTGGAAAAAGTTTGATTAAAATTCAATCAATCAAAAGTTTGATTTCAATTCAATTAGAAATCCTAATGCCGTTTTTATTTTAGGCTGCCTCAAATTGTAGTTAATGAAACGAAGTGGGGGGAAGTCTTTAAAGCTTTTGAAGACTTGATTTAAAATATGACATGAATATACTATGAAATGAACATAAGTGAATCAGAGGAAATTGCTTTCCTATGACTTATGTGCTTATATCAAATTCTGGGCATCCTAGAATTACACAGACAGACCAAATTACCTTTATGTGGTAAGTACATACCCATGCTGGAATGAGCCCACCGATCTCGGACCAGTCCCATCTTATAATTATGCCTGTTCATCTACCACAAAGATGAATTAAAAGTCTTCATTTTTTTTACAAAGGATTCCTGAGTAAAATAAATTAAACTGTTTTCTCTCCTTGTGGTGAGTTGTTAAATTAAAAGTTAAAATTAAAATCTTAATAATTAAAAATAAAGAAGTGAAAATACAGAAAAATGTTACTCATGCATGTATGTAAAAGGAAAGAATGGAAATGAGAGTTCATATAAAGCCAAGGAAAATTAACTTTTAAATATTTTCTTGCTATAAAATAATAAGCAATTATTTGTGAATGTTAAAAAATGTAAAAGCTGTTTCCAATTCACCTAGATTAAGAGACTTAAATTTTTTTCATCACTGATGAAAACTATACACACATAGATTTTTTTTTATTTATAATTGTCTTATTTCATGATAATTGCTTTCTTTGCAAGGTAAATCTGGGTAAGAAATATGCATTTTTTAAAATGGTTTTTCTCAGAATAATTTAATTCAAGTTCTGTCCATTTAATTGTCATTATTTACAAGTTATCATCCATTGTCATTAACAAAACTAATCTTACACTTTTTTATATAGTAACATCTTAACATTGTCCAGCAGAGCTCCCAGAAAAAAAATGTATTTAATAAAAATGCATAGTGCTTAGATTTTTTTTAAAAACTGTTTCATATTTGATCAACTGAAAACAGCAAAAATAACATTTTACATATGGGGTTGTGTGTCACAGAAGATAAGGGGCTTGTTCAAGAGCTGAAAACTTGTTAAATTAAATTGAAGTTCAGTTCTCTTATCTCAAAGGAAAAGATTCATTCTTCTAGTTTTCTTTAGAGACAAGGCTTCATCTCATAGCAACATTATAACTTCTGATTCTTCAATAAGTACATCCTACATACCTATTATTAATAAAATGAAAAAGAGTACACATCAGAAATAAGAAGTATTCCTTGCCTTCAGTAAGCCAATTCAAATGCTTAAGAAAGAAGTAGATGACCTTATAGCATATAATTTTTAGAAACCTTCTTGAGGTTAAAACCTCTAGAGTTTCTTATGTCTTGAACAACAGTTTTTAGAAACACACACAGACATACACAGACACACACCTGATCAGTGGTGGAAGATCCTGATTCTTCTAGATAAAAGCCTCCTTAAAAATTAAGCATGTCCTGAATTCTTGATTTAGAGTTGATGCTAGAGATATCCAGTCATTTTCATCCCTGAAAAAGATATGACAAATGTTATACTAATCACAACTTTTTTGATTAAAGAGCACAGCACAAACCACAGTATTTCCGGCTTCTGACTACACAGAAAATCTCCCTTTTTGGTGAATTAAATCTTAGGTGTTAACATCATTTATGACTTAGAAATATTAAATTCAGTGATAAGGAATTTTCAGGGTTTTAAGAAACAAATGGTGGGATTATATAATCTCCGAATTGTTTTCAAAGGTGAAAAATTTGTTGTAAAATATGATTGTAAGTACTGTATGAAAAACAGAGGAAAAAGTCAAAACTTCTTATTTTGTGCATAGGCTTTTATCAGTTTGGGTGGAATTAAGTATGCTGTATCATATAAATTGAAACTATAGAGAGATAGCTTTATATATATATACACACACACATCCATACATATATGTGTACACATAAAAGGTGTGCACATACATGACTTTTCTATAATGAAAATATAGGCTGTATGTTAAATAAAAACATTATATTCCTAGTTTAAATAATTATCAATGTATGGCCGATATTATTTCATTTATGATGTATGTGGGTGTCTCAGATCTATCTCTGCTAAACAGGGCTCTTTTCTCCTTTGTCTTTGTGGACACCACTCATTACATTACTCTCTTTTTTGCTCAGAACAATAACACGGAATCTCTTGCCAGAATAGCAACATACTCAACAAGTGCCTTAATGTTCTGATTTTTAGCCATTTATAATTTCTGCTACATTAAGAAGTGATGACAGCCAAACTGTGACAGCCAAAAGGAGGTTCAAGAGACTGAATGATTAAATGTAACATGAGATCCTGGATGGGATGATGGAACAGGAAAAGGATAGTAACTAAAAACTAAAGAAATATAAATAATGTATGGCTTTATTTAGTAATAATATATCCATGTCGAGTCCTTCATTGTGAAAAATGCACCATGCTAATGTAAGCTGTTAATAATAAGAGAAACTGGACATTGGGTGTAGAAACTCTCTGTACTAGTTTCTGCAATTTTCTGTAAATTTATGATTATTTTAAGATTAAAAGTTTATTTTAAAATAAGTATTGGTACTTATTTAGAAGTTGTTCTACAAAATAATAATTATTATTATCTTCGTTACTTTTATAAATTAGATGGCACAATTTGAAGAAGAAAAATTTAAAAAAATACTCTAAAGGCAAACAGCTAAAAAATTTCATTCATATTAACCCTCAATGAACATGTGCTTGTGAAAACAAAACTTCAGCCAGTACACGCACAGCTTATTCAATCAATAACAGAAAATAGTTTTTAGTTAATAGAACAATTATATCAACACTATTTACTATGTACGATACATGTGAGATAAAATTAACATGGGCAAAAGTCGATTCTGCAAAGTTTGATAAAAGCTAATAATTTTTATGAAATAAATAAGTTATTTAAAATCTTCCCATAAGAATAACACCAAAGCCAAACAGTTTACAGGAGATAAATAACAAATTTTCAAGGGAGAAATCATTAAAACTCATACAAATGTTTCTAAACTATAAGGAAAAAGGAATAGTTGCTATTTTTTTCACTACAACTAGAAGTACCTAGATGTCCAAATTAGATGAGAATATGTTAATAGGAAAAGGAAAAATTAATCTTATACATGAAAATTGTTGCAAAATCCTAAGACTGCCAAACCAAATCAATGTATAAACTATCTTGTATATAGATGACCAAACTGAGTTTATTTCAGGATCGTACTAATAATTTTCCTTTGGAAGAAAAATTGTTAAATGCCATTTGCTACAAATAATAGATTGAAGAAATAGAAAGAGTGTGATTACATCGAGAAGGAAGGTATATTTGTTGTAATTCAACGGCTTTTCATGATACAAACAGTCTTTAGTCTACATACCAGAATCTATATAAACGTCATTCTTAACCTCAAAGTATTAGGAGGCTTTTAGAAAATCATTAAGACATGGTGATCATAATACCACTTCTTTCTAATATCACTGTGGAGATTTTCCAGCACATTTAAGACCACCACAGAAAATTTTAATTTTTAAAATTTTAATTTTAATTTAATTTTATTTTCTTGTCTTTTTAGGGCCACACCCATGGCATATGGAAGTTCCTAGGCTAGGAGTTGAATCAGAGCTGCAGCTGCTGGCCTATGCCACAGCCACAGCCACAGGAACACCAGATCCGAGCCCTGTCTGTGACTTACACCACATATCATAGCAATACCAGATCCTTAACCCACTGAGCAAAGCCAGGGATTGAACCATCGTCCTCATGGATAATAGTTGGGTTCGTTACCACTGAGCTACAATGGGAACTCCTCACCATGGAAAATTTTAAAAGTAAGGACTTAAAAAATTTTTGCTGAAGATATATTTATCTACATAGAACATAAAAAGTAATTTAATGGGAGTTCCCATAGTGGCTCAGTGGAAACAAATCCAACTAGTAACCATGAGGTTGCAGGTTCCATCCCTGGCCTCCCTCAGTGGGTTAAGGATCTGATGTTGCCGTAAGCTATGGTGTAGTTCGCAGACACGGCTTGGATCTGGCATTGCTGTGGCTGTGGTGTAGGCCAGAGACTACAGCTCTGATTGGACCCCTAGTCTGGGAACTTCCATATGCTGCAGGTGTGACCCTAAAAACAAAAAAAAAAAACAAAAAAAAGAGAAGAATTTAATGGCTGGTTAGTAGAAATAATATTAGTGTAATTGAATGAGGCATTAATGTGCAAAAACTATTACATTAAAGGTCAATAATAAAAACTATTATTATTATTATTATTATTATTATTATTATTTTGTCTTGTTATTTTTAGGGCTACACCTGCAGCATGTGGAAGGTCCCAGGCTGGGGTGAATTAGAGCTACAGCTGCCGGCCTGTGCCACAGCTGCAGCAACACTGGGTCCGAGCCACATCTGCAGCCTACACCACAGCTCACAGCAGTGCCGGATCCTTAACCTACTGAGTGAGTCCAGGGATCGGACCTGCAACCTCACGGTTCCTAGTCGGATTCGTTTCCAGCTGCGTTTTTTGTTTGTTTGTTTGTTTTAATATATCATTCACTTAACAACCACAACAGAAATACTGTAAGGTACTCAGGAAAAAAGCTAACAGGACTAGGCAAGATTAATATGGAACTTTTTGTATGATTTTATAGAAATATTTTCAAAAACAATGAAAATTTGATAGGGCCACGGATCTAATAAAACTATCAACTAATGCTAAAATATTTTAGAGATTTAACTCAATTACAATTAATATGCCAGGTTATTCTATGTTCATTAATGTAAAATCCAAGAGTAGACTTCTCACTACTGAAGAAAAAGTGAGGGTCGTGTCCTACTAGATATTAAGACCTTTGCTAAAACTACATTGATTACAGCAGAGACAGGAGAACACAGACAAATCAGAAACGTTGCAGATAAGAAAACATCATGGGCATAGAAGAAAAAAATAGATAAGGTGGCACTGCAGATCAAGTAGGAAATGAGATACTGTTAAATAACTCTTGCTGTGAAATTTTTTATACCAATGTAAAAACAAATTTAAATTTCTACTATGTACACATCATATGCAGAAGAATTAGGAATTTAAAACACATGCCTGGTATACACAAAAAAAACAAACATATGAGAGTTGATACCAATTTAGAAGATTCGATGTACATTTTATTTATTTTCATTTATTGAAAACATTGAGATAAAATATAAAGTTAGATAGGATAATAAGACATAAAATTTTAAGAAAAAGTAAGATTATAAAAGTGAAAATTCCTAAAGATATGCTAAGGAGGGAGGAAAAGTAAAATTGGTGCTATGTTTCAACTTGGACAATAAACACTTTTGTTTGACGCAGTCTTTTTTGGTGACAACTATTTGCCAGTACTTTTCTAGGTCTTGACAATGTTAAACAAGCTACAAAAATTTCTTGCCATGGTGGAGTTTCCATTTTAGTGTAGGTGATAGAAAATGGATAAGCAAGTGTGAAACAGTTAAAGCATAAACAAGATAAATGAATATAAAACAAGCTGAAGAGAAAAGAATAATGTTATTTTCCTACATTTATTTCAGCTAATCCACATTTTCCATTGACTGTTTTAAATAGTAAAATTAGTTCTCTACATCGGAAACGTAGGCTGGCATTTTCTTACAACCCCATTTTAAAAACTATTTGCTTTATAAAAGGAAATGAAGGTGGGCTTTTTATGGGGAAATCTAAACCACATGTGATTGAAGAGTTACTTTTATGTTAGTGGCTTTAGATTTAACTGGTATTGTGTGTCTAAAAAAAAAAAAAAAAAGACCAAGAAAAAGAGATAGGAATAGGGTAGAAATACACCATCGGAATATTCTACTCATTTAGTTCAGATGGGAACCTATAGTCCTGTGGGAAAGTCACAAAAGCATACCTACAAGTAGAGTTTTTGGAAACAGATACCATGAGAACGCTAAGGAAGCATGGGGGGCTATGGTGTCATATGCAAAGGAAGGGTTTCTTTCTTTTTTTTTTTTTTTTGAAGGTGGGGGAAAAGTGTTTTAGATTAATTTTCAACTAACTGAGGTATGATTGGCTTATAACACTGTATTAGTCTCAAATGTATAACATAATGATTCGATATCTGTATATATTTCAAAATGATCACTGCAAAAGTCTAGTTAAGATCCACCTTAAAGGCCATGCCTGTGGCAAGGTGCAATTCCTGGGCCAGGGATCAAACCCAAGACCCAACAGTAACAACTGCTGGGTCCTCAACTCACTGAGGTGTCAGAGAACTTAAAGAGATATATTCTGAGTCAGGATGCTGAGTTAAAAAAAAATAAAAAGCAAGGGAGAAGTTAAAAAAAAATTTCTTGTATAAAGAGATTGGATGTACAAAGAAATTCCAGTTTCTTTCTCAATGCTGAGTATATATTCGCTCTGTATCTGTCATCATGAAATACTTATTGAGGACTTGCTGAATAGTAGCGACATTTTAGTGATATGTGAAAATGCAAAAAGACATGACATAGCTTTCAGAAAACATATTCTCTTATATGTGGAATCAAACCAACAAATTGAATTTAGACACAAACTGTAATTTGACTACAAAAATACATAGGTTTTTTTTTTTTTTTCTTTCATCTCTTTTAGGGCCGCACTAGTGGCATATGGACATTCCCAGGCTAGGGGTCTAATCGGAGCTAGAGCTGCCAGCCTAAGCCAGAGCCACAGCAACGCCAGATCTGAGCTGCATCTGCAACCTACACCACAGCTCACAGCAGTGCCGAGATCCTTAACCCACTGAGCAAAGCCAGGGATCGCTCATGGTTCCTAGTCAGATTCCTTAACCACTGAGCCATGATGGGAACTCCCATACATAGGTTTTGTATGAACCTATTTATCTGACCTTTTAAAACTATTGGAGATAGAAATTTACAATGCATTGCAAACAGGCTGTGTTCAAGTCATTTGAGAATAACACAACAACTATTTAGAAATTGAATTTGTTAAGTGAGTGTAACCACCACGGCCGTCTTGGCCAGTAAGATACAGTCAGACTTACACAGCTGAGCGTTTATTGACCTCTTCCTGTGTACTAACACTGCAAATAGGTGTTGAAGCCGCAGTGAAGTTTCGTGGTGAGAAAGTTTCCTCCCCAGGCAAAATACACATTGCAAGCTGTGATACTAAAACTGATGTGGTCAAGGGTGTTCACTGGACTATTGCTTAGAAATGAAAGCATAAGATATATGGCCATGAGCAAGGGAAACCTGTGCAGTCTTGACTTTTTGGTAAATGTGTTGGCATGGATAAGAGGCATGACAAAAAGAGGCTAAAATTCGCATGAGGAGCAAAGCAAATAAATGGGCCTGGGAGAAATAGAACTGAGCCTGGATATGCACAGCATATTGAAGCAGAAGTGCAGTGCTGAGCAACAACCACAACAACAAAGTGAAAAATCTGCAGACACAATTGAAAAAATATTTATTCAGAACATTCTGCTAAATATGACGTAGTGGGCAAGGCACATGTAATGCCAACGACTACATTGTAATAGAATGAAGACAAGGCAGATTATTTCCTAAATCTTGAATATATACTTCAATGGGAAGTGAAAGAATATAGATCACCATCTTGGCAACTAATACTGCTTGACACAGTTTCCTGAGCTAGCAATAGATAAATAATTCCTTTGCCCCATCTCGGTTGAAACCTGTAATTCTAAAAACATGCAATTCAATTGAGATGTCATTTCTTCCGCAAAGAAATATTTTGATGATATTAACCTAGCCCATATTAGGAGACTTCTTTTTTTTTCGTTTCATATTCAACTGTATGATATTATGAGACAGAGACATTTCCCCCACCCAGTGGTATTAACATAGAATTTGTGTATAAACAGTCATGTAAACAGTAACTCTTTTCAAAGTTGCTCTCAAGTAAATCACATGAAGGACTTACACGTTCGATGACTTCACATTTTTATTAGCATCCTAGTTATTTGCCTTTGACTGCTTGTTTACTATTTAACCTTACACTTCCTGCCACAGTGGTTGTCTCCACCTTCATGAAAATAAAAACGGGAAATGGGGGAGTTCCCGTTGTAGCTCAGTAGGTTAAGAACCTGACTAGTCTCTATGAGGATATGTGCTCAATCCCTGTCCTCACTCAGAGGGTTAAGGATCTGGCGTTGATATGAGCTGTGGTGTAGGTGGCAGAGGTGGCTGGGATCCATCCGCTGTTGCCGTGGCTAGGGCATAGGCTGGCAGGTGCAGCTCCCATTGGACCTCTAGCTTGGGAGCTTCCATATGCCACAGGTGTGACCCTAAAAAGAAATTAAAAAAAAAAAGGAATATGGTATTTACAACTTCTGCATCTGCATCCAAATGGATTGTGTGTTTACTTCAATAGTATAAATATCAAAGAATTGTAGAATTTTGTAGCTGTCATGAAATTTGGACATTACTTTTCCCAGGAAATAGACCTAGGAATAAAACAGTACTTTTTTCCAAGGATAAAGGCTCATTATTTGCTGATCTAGGTAGAATCAAGTTCTCCTAAGTTACAACTTTTGAAAGATTCTAATTGATTTATTTCATCTTTATTTATTCCCAGTAAATTCATTTGTGTACACAGGAATAAAAATACATTCAGTTTTGAAAAATGCACTCAGTTTAAACCCTACAATTCTTACCCTCTTGGAGAGTTTTACAATAAGCACTAAAATCTTAAAATGTTCTTTCTATGGTGTTAGCCAACCTGCTGGGGTCTTTTTGTACTGCATTAATTTTTTTCTCCATTATTTTACATAAAATCAATAGCATCAAAGCACAGCAGAATATGTAAACAAAAATATGAATAGGAAGCTACTTAAATAGGAGTGTTTCCTATTTATTATTGGAGCCAGTCTCTGTTAAAAGTTTCTCCTTTGTGTCAACATATTTCTGTTAAAAGTTTCTCCTTTGTGTCAACATATTTCTGTTAAAAGTTTCTCCTTTGTGTCAACATATTTCTGTTAAAAGTTTCTCCTTTGTGTCAACATATTTATATATATATATATATATAGTTTAATAAAGTATAAAGCACAATCTCTATCATCTGATTGATCATAATCTACCTAACACATTGGTATAAGTATATGGCTTTAAATTAATATGTAATTTGCAGAGGTACACAGTTACTGGGCATAATTGAAGATAGGCTAAATAGTTGGCAATTTCACAATGGATTATTAGAATCAACTATGAGGAAATGGTAGTAGAGAAGATGTCCTAGATTTGGTGATTTGGGGAGGAAAGTTGTTTTTTCTTTTAACTTATTTTGTCAAAGCACATTTGATTTACAATGTTCCGTTTGTTTTTCTGGTATACAGCAAAGTGGTTCAGTTATGCCTGTATATAACAGTTTGCATCTACTATCCCAAATTCCCAATCCATCCCTCCTCCACTCTTCTTCCCCCTTGGCAACCACAAGTCTGCTCTCTATGTCTGTGATTCTGCCTCTGTTTTGTAGGTAAGTTCATTTGTGTCATATTTTAGATTTCACACATAAATGATATTATATGATATTTGTCTTTCTGACTTCCTTCACTTAGTATGATAATCTCTAGATCCATCCACATTGCTGCAAATGGCATTATTTCATTCTTTTTATAGCTGAGTAGTATTCCATTGTATATATGTCCCATATCTTCTTTATCCATTCATCCTGTTGATGGATATTTAAGCTGTTTCCATGTCTTGGCTTAAGAATAGTACTGCTAGGAACAGAGGGGCATTGTATCTTTTCTAATTATAGTTTTGTCCAGATATATGCCCAGGAGTAGAATTGCTGGATCATATGGCAATTCTATTTTTAGTTTTTTGAGGAACCTCCGTACTGTTTTCCATAGTGGCTGCACCCATTCACATTTGGGGGTATTTTTTTTTTAATATGTTAGATATCAAGTTGAAAGGTGTTGAAACATACCAAGAACTGAAGATAAAAATGACAAAGACATAGAAGAAAGAGGCAATTAAAATGAATAAAGAGAGCTATATGCAGTCCAGTGTTATTGGTTTATTAGGTGGGGTTATGAGTATCTGGAGATGGATGGAACATGGGACGGTCTGGAATGACAAGAAGTGGATGTGAGTGAGGTACAGCATCTAAGCTATGTTGCTTGAATAGCACAACATAATCCATAAAAACCCTCTGAGGAGTTTTAAGCAAGGATCGACAGGTCTGATTTCCATGATATGGGTAGACCATTTGACCTGTTCAGAGGATAATCAGCTTGATATTAATGGGGATAAAGAATGAATAAGAAGAGCAATTATGTTTTCATCCAAGGTTGTGATATTAGGACTCGTGAAGATGACACTAATTCAGGAAGTTACTGAGAGTTGATGATATTAAACCTTACAATAGGGGAAGACAAGAGTGGGGAGAGGGAAAAGATAAGATGTATAGTTTCTAGATTTTGCTGAATGAATTGTCGATGATACCATTAGTACAGAGGATACTATGTCAAGCAGCTTAGGGAAGGGGATGATGTCCTAATATGTGGATATAATAAGGTGTAAATCCAGTAGGTATTTCTATTTTAAAATACAAATGGGGAGTTCCCGTCGTGGCACAGTGGTTAACGAATCCGACTAGGAACCATGAGGTTGCGGGTTCGTTCCCTGCCCTTGCTCAGTGGGTTAACAATCCGGGGTTGCCCTGAGCTGTGGTGTAGGTTGCAGATGCGGCTCGGATCCCGCGTTGCTGTGGCTCTGGCGTAGGCCGGTGGCTATGGCTCCGATTCGACCCCTAGCCTGGGAAACCTCCACATGCAGCAGGGGCGGCCCAAGAAATAGCAAAAAGACAAAAATAAATAAATAAATAAATAAAACAAAACACAAATGGACTGTATGGGACATAATTGTTCACTTTCTAAATATCTTTAATTTTAGACATATTATTTAAAAATACTCTGTGGTGGAGTTCCCATCGTGGCTCAGTGGTTAACGAATACAACTAGGAACCATGAGGTTGCGGGTTCGATCCCTGGCCTTGCTCAGTGGGTTAAGGATCCAGCATTGCCATGAGCTGTGGTGTAGGTCACAGACGAGGCTCGGATCCCCCACGTTGCTGTGGCTATGGTGTAGTCTGGCGGGTACAGCTCTAATTCGACCCCTAGCCTGGGAACCTCCATATGCCACCGGAGCGGCCCCAGAAAAAGGCAAAAAGACAAAAAAAAAAACTAAAAAACAAAAAACTCTGTGGTTTACAGAATTTTTTATTAGTTAAAAAAGAAAATTTGAAAGCTTATGTTTTCTCAAGGTTAACATGTATAATCACTATTACACTAAAATAACATTCAAGTGGTAGCTCACAAATGTGATTAAAAGGCAGAAAGCAAAATATTTCTTTGTAATTATTAAGTTATTAAGGACATGCGTATTTGTATCTTTTGAAGCAACGACTCACATTTGGAGTGATGCAGTTAAAAGAATGCAAACCTTGTAAAAAAAATACTTTTAAAGTATGTGCATTATTTACTTTTTTTAAAATACTCAGAAGTGGTCAAGTACTAGTCAATATCAGTTGTTCCTCTCTCTTGACCTATTGCTCATTTCCTTTGTCTCTTCAGCCTCATTGTTCTTTTTATTGTTACTTGCTAACACCGTTTATTTCTAATTCAAGAACTTTGGCTTTTCTACTCCCAGAGACATAAATTTATTTGCCAAAACAGATTCATTATTTCCTTCAAATTTTGTCAAATGTTATCTTCTATGCCGGGACCAGCTCAGCAGGATGGGGCTGAAGAACGGATGCTGTGGAACTTAAGGAAAAAAGAACATAAAACAAGACACAGAGACAGTAAAGGTGGGAACCGGGGGACTCAAGGTCTCAGGGACCAAGAGCCCTGCCTCAAGAAACCACACCCGCCTTTATTGTGCTTTTTAGATGAGATCAAGTGAGAAGGGGCTATGGGTGGATGATCAAGCAAGAAGATTGGATAAAGCAAAGAATGAAGATGGGATAAAGTAAAGGACAAGATGGAGTTTTCAGAGAAACATGTCTCACTACACTTCTAGAATTGTTCTCCTAAGCAGACTATGAATATGTTTTATTATTTTAAATTGTGTCATTTATTCTACCCCGTTTACTTGGTTTCTATATTTCTTCCTCACCAGTATCTAAACTAAGAAAGGATAGGAAGTTTGTCTTGTTCACTGATGTATCTTTAGTACATAAACAATTTATAGTAAATAGTAAATGCTCATCAAACACTTGTTTTGAGTTTTATGTATTTTACCTTTATATATCTGACATAACTGTAATTATTATATGTTATGTACATAAATGTATCTAGTCTTTAATTGATTGATTTGAGGGTTTACTTGGTTGCTAACAAAGTTTTCTGTTGCTCCAAGTTTATAAAAATATTCTATAGAATTTCTAAATAGCCACATTCATATAATTTTCACTTAAGGAATAATATGACAAATACTAATGTGTTCACTATAAACCTTAGGAAATATACTATGAAATTAGATGTAAAATCTTTAATGTGCTCATTTCTAATTCCCATTTTTCTCTTTAGAAAATCCCTACTAACTATATATTTATATTTAATACATATGGCTATGTCTTGCCTGTATTTTTAAAATGGATATAAGCAATTCGTAGTGAGAATTTTTGGAATTATTTATATTGGCTCAAATTCATATTTTTTAATCCCTCCATATTGATATACTCAATATTGTGCTGTTTTATTCATTTTCTTCATAAAATATAGTCTATTCTGTGAATATAGTACACAGTATTTTTACCTATTTTCTTCTCTAAGGGTATTTAGATTCTTCCTTTTTTCTCCCTTTTTACTATCACTCAAAATTCTGTCTTGAATATTGTTCAGTATTTTTCCTTAACTGCATTTATAGGAGCATTTCTTCTAGAGTATGCACTTATCAGTTTGGGATGCTAGGATAAGTATATTAAAAATTTTACAAATATTGACAAATTGCTCTCCAAAACTTTGATATTATTTGCATCCCAAGCAGAAATACATACACTTCCATTTTTCCATACCATATCCATGATTTGGAATCTATAATCTTTTTAATTTTTTTAACCTCGAGAATACAAAATTTTCTCTGGATGGCTTTTTATTTTTCTTTTTTTTTTTTTGTCTTTTTAGAACCACACCGACGCCATATGGAGGTTCCCAGGCTAGGGGTCTAATCGGAGCTACAGCTGCCAGCCTACGCCAGAGCCACAGCAATGCCAGATCCGAGCCGTGTCTGTGACTACACCACAGTTCACCACAACGCCGGATCCTTAACCCATAGAGTGACGCCAGGGATAGAACCCGCAACCTCATGGTTCCTAGTTGGATTTGTTTCTGCTGTGCCGCGACAGGAACTCCTCAGGAGGTTTTAGTTTGCCTTTCCATGATTGTTCTTTATATTTAACTTTTATAATAAAATCATTCAGGGATATTTGGGTCTACTTCTTTGTGAATTGTCTCTTCACATATTTTCCTATTTTATGTTGACATGGTTGCCTTGTTAGGGACCTAACATGAGCTCTTATATATTCTAGATAGAAATCTATTGTAAAGTGCATCCAGTGTAAATTATTAAATGTTTAATAACCCGTTCTCTGGTGGTAAGGGAGACCTCATTTGTAGACCTCAATTTGACTTTGTAAGTAGTCTGATGATAGTCAATGTAACGCCAGGAACAATCTCACTGAATGGAGAATTGGAAGGGAAGAGATTTATAGTGATACACCATCGTATAGTATTTACACAACTCAGATGTAGTATATGTGAATAACTTCATAAGTATAGTGTTTAGCAATTAACTACAAAATAATGTTTTGAGTACTTATCACTTTTATTGTTAATGTGATTTACATTTTGTTTTTATAATTGAATTTTAATAAAGACTGTGTTTTAAAAATTTGCTCCCAAAATTCCTGAAATTTTAACAATCACCTCTTTGATCAGCTGTGACCCTGACCCAGCACACCATTCACTGATTATATAATTTGTCCTAGTCTGGGGGATATCTCTCCAATTTTAATGATACCTATTATTGTTCAGAAAATGAAGGTATTTATTTACTCATTCTTTTGTAGCAGCATTTGTACTTATGACTTGACTTTCTGGAAATTTGATTGAAAAGTGTATCCTTAACCAAAAGGACTTAACAGTTTTTGATTACAGTTTCTCTTAAACTTGTGAGGACTTCTTTCATAATTAGACCTTTGATATTCATTACTTTTCCACAGGGAAATTATTTTTTTCAATTTCATTTGATTTTTATTTTATATTGCAGTATACTGATTTACAATAATGTGTTAGTTTCAGGTGTACAGTAAAGTGATCCATCCAATCACACGTATACATACATCCCACAGGGAAATTATTTTTCTTTCCATCACCTTTATTGAATGGTCTCTTCTTTCCTTACTTGCCCCATCATATTTATTGTTCAATAAGTTGTTCAAATTTCTAGGCAATTTTTCTCCTAGAATTTGGTTCAGTTCCTTGGACTAATCCCAAAATATATTCATCATGCCCTTCATCAACATTGTCTTGACTATTTTTGGTGTTTGCCACTTTACATGATTTGAAATTGAGTGGTACAGAACTCAGTCCCAGCTGCAGACCCTGCAGCTGCCTGGGAACAAGCTTCAGTTCCCTTTTGCTGTGATCAGTGGAAGACACTGTCTTAGCTAATCTCTCACAGACCAAATAATTCTTATGCAAGTCTAGGTTTCCAGAGAATTTCAGCACAATGTTGGAGCCAAAGACTATGAGATGACTGCATTAGAGAAGATAAGAGAAGCAACCTGACTTTACCCACATTACCCTCCCTCCAAAGTACACATCTTAGGGCCAAGAGGGACATTTTAAGCACATCATTTCTTTCATCAGGAAACGTAAAAGAGTATGAGTGAGCATGCAGCTTTCTAAGCTATATGGGGCACTGCCAAACAGGCTCATTTCTGACTTGTCTCACCCAGTGTACTGCATCATGATATACCTAACTAGAGAATGACAAGAGGCTGAGAGAGAAACAAATAGGACTCTCAAAGAGATCAAGGGATGCAGATCTTACTGTGCCAGTCTCCATCAAGAGACATGAGCCACTTGCATTTGCCCTATTGGCCCAGAGTCACTCTCAGTAATAAGTGCACTTCACCCACAAACACCCAAACCCTGTGGCCACCTCCCTGTGGGCACACCCAACTGCAGCAGAGAAAGTGAGATCTGGTAGATGGCCGGAGAGAATACGCAGAAACTGAGCCTGAATCTGAAGGCCAGCAAGAGACCACAAACAAGAACTTTAGTATCACATTTCTGAAAACAAAAGAAAGGCTTTTAGCACCCAGCCTGGTGTATGGAAAGACTGCGATGAGGTATACCAGCTTAAAAATTCTACCACAAGAGGGAGCACAAAAGTGTGGAGCAAGTACCTCCATAGAAAGTCCTAGAAAGCCTCGGAATCACTAGCAGTTCTGATGGAAGGTGATTCTCCCCTGATGTCAGTTAGAAGATAGGAGACGGTGACAGCTACTTCAAATGCAAAGCAACACAAAACTTCAAAGGGCATGAAAAATGCCATCACCAAAAGATCACAGTAATTTTCCAGCAACCAACCTCAAAGACATGGAAATCTATTATGATTTAACCAATAAAGAATTCAAAATAGCTGTTTTAGAGAAGCTCAGTGAGCTACAAGAAAAAAGAAAGATAATTCAACACTGTAAGGGAAACAATATATGAAAAAAAAATTAGGTTAACAAAGTAATAGAAGTCATAAAAAGAGCCAAATGCAAATGGAAGAATGCAATAAGTGAAATGAAAGTACAGTGGAGAGTATCAAACCAGGATGGATCAAGCAAAAGAAAGAATTTGTGAAATAAAGGACAAGACCTTTGAAATTATGCAGTCAGAAGAGAAGAAAGAAAGAACAACTAAAAAAGTAAAGAAAGCTTATGGGATATCATCAAAAGAACCAATTTGCAGATTATTGCAAAAAAAAAAAGGACTCTTTATGCAATGTTGGGGAGATATAAATTTATATAACAATTATGAAAAACAGTACAGAGGATCCTCCAGTCCTATTTCTGGATTTATATTCACATTAAATGAAAACAGGATCTCAAAGAGATTTCTATACTCTCATATTCATTACAATATACTCACAATAGCCAAGGTATGGAAGCAACATGTGTCTATAAAAAGATGCATAGATAAATAAAATATAGTATAAGTAAATATATACAACATATTATTATTCATCCATTTGAAAAAGAGAATATTGTTATTTTTGTTTTTAATCTCATTTTTGAGAGCAACCTTAAAAGCCCTGTGAGTAATTCTGTTATTCATCACTTGCTGTATGCTAAGAAGTATAATTGAGGTCAGAAAGTTATGTTATGAAAGTATGAGGTCTTAAAAGCTTGCAGTTCATTAACATAAAAGAAAACCCAACACAAACAACTTTCATTTAGTGAATAACATGCTTTTTCATTAGAAAAAAAAAAGATTAACAGAAATTTTCCTATTTTGAAAGAAAAACTGAATTATTTAAAGTTATAAACTGATTTTCATGCAGTAAGTTTTTATTTTCCAAATTAATAAAATGAAGAAATGTGTTTATGGAAACAAAGAGATTATTTCCATTATAAAATTGGAGAGAGAAATAATAATCTGACATATTTTTGCTTCTTAACCAATTGACTTAGCTGTGTAAATCAGTTCGAAATGAGCTAACTGCAAAATATTCACTAAAAAGAAAATTATGTAGTCTCAGAAATCATGTTTACTAATATTACTTTTGCCATTGCTTTTATAGCTATTTTTCAAAGTTAATAACAAGTGAAATTATCTCTTTAGGCTAAAGAAAGATTTAAACCAGACAACTAATCAATACATATATGTCCAACACACATATATATTTATGTACTAATAGAGACTACTAATATTTTTTTCACATGGAGATTTTTAAAAAAATAGACTATCAATCATATCTCCAAGCATATTATTAGTGTAAATAATATAAATGCAGTCACTGTAGTAGCTGATAGCCAAGTTTGGTAAGGGGTGACTTGAAATGTGGGTATTCAAATTTAATTTTTAACTTGTTAAAAATAAATAAAATTGTAATATTGGTTCCTCATTCACACCAGCCACATTTAACAGTGATGTAGAAAATTTCCAACTTCACAGAAAATTCTCTAACCAAAATAGAACCCTCTTTTCTGTGTGTAGAAGACAATAACTAAAAATTTGAAAATCCTTATATGGTTTTTAAATTCAATAGTAAATGTCTAAATAATGGATGGGACACAGAAATGATCACAATGAATGTTCACAAGTCATATGAGAATTACAAAGAAAATATAAAACCAAAAGTCTGTCTTGTGAGGTCTTGATTGACTTGAATGTGTATCTTACAAACAAAACAAAACAAAGCAAAAATCCAAGCATACGGAGTTCCCGTCGTGGCGCAGTGGTTAACGAATCCGACTAGGAACCATGAGGTTGCGGGTTCGATCCCTGCCCTTGCTCAGTGGGTTAACAATCTGGCGTTGCCATGAGCTGTGGTGTAGGTCGCAGATGCGGCTCGGATCCTGCGTTGCTGTGGCTCTGGCGTAGGCTGGCAGCTACAGCTCTGATTAGACCCCTAGCCTGGGAACCTCCATATGCCGTGAGAGCGGCCCACGAAATAGCAAAAAGACAAAAAAAAAAAAAAAAAAAATCCAAGCATACAACACAAGAAACCAAAAGTGGAAAAGCTAAAATTAGGTGAAATTAAAACCAAATGAAGTAAGAGTAACAACAAATAGTACAAAATCAAGACAAAGAGCAAAATCACAAGAGAGAGGAACAACACAGCCAAATATACTCTCATTGAAAACATTTAATAAAATTGATAAAAGCCTATTAAAAATTTTTTGAAAAGAAATAAATCTTTTATATCTCTAGTCAATATGGGGATATGGTTTTTACAGATATTAAACTGATAAAAAAGCATAATTATGAATATATTTTAATATCTATATAAAATATTAAAAATTCTAAAATGCAAATTACCAGAATACAGCACAATAAATAGAAACCTGAGTAAATCAAATGCATATGTAAAGAAATTTGAGTTCATTATATAAGCCTTCCTACAAAGAAGCTCTAGAAGTTCAGACGGCATTGGTAGTGAATAATAACACTTAAAAATGTAGCAGTGCTCTTTCACAAAACCTGTCAAGTACATAACATAAATGAAAACTCAAATCTTTGTCAATATAAATGAAGAAAAAATACATATACTGAGTTTTTTAAAAAAGGACAATACAGATAATCACTGAAATTTTTGTTTCAGACATGCAAGATTGGTTTAACTTAGATAAATGTAATTTATTTCATAATCATTATACAGAGAAAACATTTATCATTCCATGGATGGAAAAATAATACAAACATAACATGAATTGGTTGTAAAATTTGTTTAAAAATGAGAATATTATGGAATTGCTTTCATGTGAGAAAACATATGATGAAAAAAGCCTTAAGACAAAACTAATATTGGAGGATAAAATATTGAAATATTTTCCTCAAAGATAGGGAAGGATATACATAGAAATTTTACTGTACCTTCTATTCAACATTGGAAGTAAAACCCAAACCAATAAAAATAACTCAAGAAAAAAAATAATTACACTTGGAAAGAAGAAATAACGTGTGATTATTTAAAGATGCAATAGTTGTGTATATAAAAATCCAGGAGAATATATTAAGGATACCATTTACAAAAGCCTTAAGTGTGAAATACCCATGTATCTTTAAGATTTTAACATAGAATAATACAAAATACAAAATATAATCAGGAGAAATTATAGAAAAACCTAATTCAGGGAAGGATAAAGCATGATTTTGACTGGAAATGCCAATATTGTAAAGATGAAATATCTTTACAAATTACCTTAAACATTAAATGCAGTCTCAAACATAATTCCAGGAGGTTTTTTTTTTTAAATTTTAAACAGCTTTATTGGAGTGTAATTTACACAGCATAACATGTATCAACTGAAAGCGTATAAATCAGTGATTTTTTTATAATATGTTCAGAGAGTTTACAACCATCAACACTAACAAATTCTAGAAGTTTTTATTACCCCCCAAAGAAACTTTGTAGTGCTTATCAGTCATTTTCTAACTCCGTCTCTCCTCAGTCCTTGGTAACCACCAATCCACTTTCTGCCTCTATGGGAATTACCTATTCTTGATATTCATATAAATGGGCTTACACCATATGTGATCTCTTAGAAAGGTTGAAAGCCATAAACATATTGTTGAGCAAAAAAAGCCAAGCAAAAAGTAATGATATCTGTACTTTGGGGTATATATTATGTTTCAATAGTTTTTGAAAAAACTTTCATATATTCCGTATTTCATATATGAATAACATAATTCGTCTAAAACATATGCAATCATAATATCATTGCCATTTCATGAAAGACAATGTTACCCAACAGAATCCAAATTCATATGCTTTATTTCTCAAGTTTATGCTTGCAATTATATGCATTTGGAAAGTCGCAGTTTTCTGCTTTAATGCCCATTGAGTATAGAATTGCACAGTTACGTTTACCAGGTGATGTATCTGTTATCCTGCAATGGATAAAAATGTACAATTCTGTTATACTACGTGGGGGCAATCCAAGAAACAAAATCATTTTCTGTATAACTGTAATAGAAGAATATTTTAACAATGGGTAGTGATGCTCTTCATATAATTTAGTGAGAGGTGGTTATTAGGAAAACAGAGTAGTCCATTCTTTAATATTTATGTCAACATTTCATTAACTTTAACATCATTCTTCATTTTTCTACAGTTCAACTAAAGCAAATATTATTATTCTTAAAAATTATTGTTAGTATTTGTCCTCCTCTATATAGTATTACTTTTAAAACTTACTTTAGTGTGCAAGTTGAACCATTTCTCCACATCCATGTATGATCACGGCTTTCACGAGAGACTGCAACCCATGACACACTTGATAGGGATTTCAGGAATTTCTACCCCAAAATAAACAATTTTCACTTAATCATTATAAAAGATTTTATTATTTTTTTAAATGCTAGTAGCGTATTCTTTCATAGGATCCTTAGGTTTCTGAATAAAATGAGAGTGTTGTATTCTAACTCTAAAGACATTAAAATTTTGAAAAGCACTTTCCATATTGCCAAAAACTTTTGCCAGCATCTATACTTTTGATTTAAAATTAACCCTTGAACATTTATATTCGAAGTCATATTGGTTTTTTCTTAACAAGGAAAATTCTAACTCATATAATTTGTTATTCATGCTAACAAAACTAACTTAGAAAAGCTTTAAATAAGCTTCAGATACTGTGACATTCATTTCTCCGGATGCTGTGACTTTATCAATAGATTTCTCTACTATGTTTCTCAGAGTTTGAATTTTAGAAGGATATTAAGGGATTGAAATTGAAGGTAATAAGTGATGTGAAAGCCAAAGATTTGGTTTTTTGGACTCTCACCATTCTTTGACTAGATAAACCCCAAACGATCTGCTTCTGTATTGGTGGAATCTAATGGATAAAGGATCAGGGACTCATTTCTCTCTGCTATGCCCTGCTTGGTACAACTGTAAACACAGGGACTCATGAAAGACACAAGTAAATAACTCTAGAAGGTGGAATGAGAAAGATGAAATGGTTTGGGACCCTGGGATTAGGGAACAACAATTGGGCCGTCTTATATTTCCCACCCTATAAAACAAAGAGACCCAGGCCTGCTGCTTCCCAATGCCCAACCTGTCCCTAGAAGGTGGCACAGGTGAGCCATTCCTCTTCAGTGCTGAAGGGAATCCTGAGGGCAACACCAGGCAAGTCTAACAAGGTAGTCCAGCAGGACACCTGCTAACAGTAAGCAGCCAGAGGAAGTGCTCCCCCTCCTGCCACTAAGAGACACCAGAATTGGGGAGTGGAGGGTGGAGGTGGGTCAGCAAAGGGGATCCTATAACTAAAAATATTGGACTCAGGAAGCCTCTTTATCCCTGAGATCCATCCTCAACCAGAAATACTGGATTGAACTGATTTTACAATGTTATATTTACATAATGAGCCGTGAAAATGAATAAATTACACATAAACACAATGATGTAGAGGAAAGGCAAAAATATCATGGGAGTGATAAGAGACAGGAACAAAAACACATGCTGTATCATTTCATGTGTATGAAGTTCAAAAACAAAGAGATACCGTAATATCAAAAGTCAGGATCCTGGTTAAAAAGGAGTGAGGGGAAGTGATGAGAGAAGGTAGAGGAGTGGGGCTTCAGGGAAGTAGAAACTTTGATTCCATGATCTGATTTGCAATTGCCTGGATCTATACACTTTGTGGTCAATAAGCAAAATCATGATATGTTTAATTTCCTTGATATATGGTAAAATAAATAGCACAGTTTATTTTAGAAAATAATAGCATTTGTTAACAGTATGGTTTTCCATGAAAAGCAAAAACTGGAAATTATCATTTGTGCATTAATGATATAAAAATGCAAATAAAATATCATAAGGTCATATTCCATTGTTTAATGGAATGCTAACAGATCTTAAAATAAATGAACTACAAATATGTACGCATGCGTGAACTCTACAAATGTAATATTGACTGAATCCAGCCTTTAATAAAATGTTTGAAACATTTAATAACTCACCATTTCTTCTTCATTATCTATATAAAGTAGAGTAGAATTCCGTGAATCACAGGCCATCAAACTCTCATTCCATGTTTTTTTTTCAGTAGTAGCATAATAGCAATTATTGGAATATGTAAACCATTCCTTTGGACAATTACCACAATGAAATTCTGAAGAAAAATTATTAAATATTATCCAAAACAATTTAAATTTAAAAAATTAAAATTAACTTACATATATATGTAAGTATAAACACACACATATATATACATATATGTATATATAACATCTCTATGCACCCTCAAGGCTGGTGCACATAAAACAAACCACACTCATGCACATTCATGGAGAAGGGTCAGTCTCTCGTTCCCCAATGTACATCTCCATATAAAGCAAACGCACACAAAAAATTCTCTCTTTACATTACCTGAAAATCAAGAAATGAAACCACTCCTTTAGAATAGCAAAGTTATTTGTCTCTTATCATATTAGAGCAGGAGGAAATTTGAGCCAATTGGCAACAATGGGTATGGTGATCACATTGTTGCACAGGGAGAAACACACTCCTCTAATCATTACATGTGAATATTTATTGCCTGAGTCTTATAATTTATTTTCTCCCCCCAAATCAAGTCTTATTTTCTCAAGCCTAAGATAGAAACAAAATACAAACTGTATTTGTATCAGAATTTTGAAAATCATTATGTACCTTTCTGGAGCCTTGTGATTGGAGAGGAGTCATTCTGCTCTGGTATTACGGTAGCTACAGAAGTAATCATTATAGAGATTAATATTGCTCTACATATATCAAAATGACTTTAGTTTCTTAGTTTGAAATTTGGTTTATTGTTTAGGATTAGAATAATCTAGAATAACTGATTTTTATCAAGAAAGATGAATAAAGTCATGAAGATTAGGTGGAAAAGCTATTTTAAAAGCCTCAAGGAACAGACTTCCCCACCTCTTACAGTATTTGTTTTAACCAATCTCAAGAATTAATTTGTATTTCTCAATAAGATCTCTCGATCTCCTAAGGCAGGTGTTTGAGTTATGAAATCAGAATATATGTATGTACTCTTTATAATTATTTTGTATTGTATACTTTCGACAAATTCAGGGTAACTATTTCACACTAGTCTAAATGCATGCATTTTAATGAGAGGCCTATTCCATATTATGAGGTGCTTAGAGGCATTGACGTTAAAAAGTTCCCTTACGATTTTTCAAGAATTTACTTACCAGGAGTAACAACTATCATTGCTACCACAGCGAACATCAAGCCAAGACAGATGATTCCCAGGGTCCCAGCAACAAGTTTCTCTGGAAACCATGATTCAGGAGAGAAAAGGAAACATTATAAGGAGATATGCAGGCAATTTCTTAGAAAGTTGACATACAAGAGAACTCACAAGCACAGGGAGTCATATACATGAACTTGGACCCCAAACCCATTTCCACCATTGTAATCCTTCTCTCAGAATATTCCACTGCATTTTCAGCAAATATAACACTTCCTGAATTGTTGATCAGACTAAAAATTACAACAATGCCAGAATAAAATCAGAATTCACATTAGAACACCATATCCAACTTTAAGCTCTGTTCCTCAAAATGAAAAATTTGTGAACTTATCCCCTATTCTTCTCCACATCTCTGCACCCTAACTGCATGTCCTAGGATGGTTCGCTCGTATGACTGTTAAAATGTTTTACCTTGGCAGTGGTGGTTCTTATCATTCCCTTGAAGATTCTTAGAAGCATTCTGAAGATTCAGTTCTGCATAGACTATTTCCTGCTCAGTTATTGAAATGGAACTTTTAGTGTCCTTAAGTTTTATTTGTCGCCTCTTAGAGTTGTTGGCTACGTTCAGTTCTGCATAAGTAACTCCTTGGTTATTCATCTTTGTGGCCGAGTGATGTCAAGAACTGTGCTCTAAGATAAGTGTACTTAGGAAAAAATGACATGAGTTATGTTGAGATGCCTAGTAGAGTAAAATGGGCGGAGTGAAATGTATTAGTGCTCATTTTGCAGCTGAAGAATCTTAAGGCCTGGTTCTAAACTCCTTAGAGCTTTAGACAAATGTCTCGTGGTAGAATATGTTTTGAAAAAGATATTCTACATTTGACAATATGATATCAGCTGAAACAATGAAAAGCAATAAATTATGGAGGAATAAAAAAAGTTTATGACTAATAACTTCATTAATTTAAAGTCAGATTCCACAGACATGTTTTAACACTATCATAATGCTTGTGTTAAAAGTTAAAATGTATTAGAAAAGAGACTCACCTATATTATAATAATTTTGAAATCCAATAATGATTAAAGAGAGTACTCTAAGAATGTGGAAAGAATAATGTCATCTACAGCAATTTTCTATGCTAAAATTACATTATTTGGTGACATATTTATTTATTAAAAGAGGTTACCGAAAGGTTTTTTTTTTGAATGGTTGAGGACTTCTGAGAAAACATTAAAAATTTTAAAAATATTTCATATATTGGAAAATGTTACATGACACACTAAACTTATACATAAGCTAAACAATAATGAAAATAAAACAACAGAAAAAAGATTTAAAAATACTTATTTTACAAAATTAATTGATAACTGATTTAATGGCTAAAATATGAACCCATAAAATGATAAACAAGCATAGGTCATTTACAGAAGAACATTATGGGTTCAAACTTCCAGAAAGAGACTACAGATGTCAAAGTTAGTAAGGCTCATTTTAGTTGTGTAAGTGATGGTAATACTTATAAAAAATTACTTGTAAGAAATCCAGGTAATATGTCTTAATAATTCAGTCAAAAGGCTCAATAATCAGAAATATCTGGAAATTAATTCTGGCTTTGAAACTTATAAAACTGTGATCTTTAAAAAAATTATTTAGTATCTAGTAACCTATTTTACTAATCTAAAGTGAAAATACAAATATGTAAGATATACTGCATGTAACGCTGAGCACTCTACCTGGCACTTATAAGTTTTCAATAAATATTAATTTTAATTCTTATGTTAGTCACAATTTCCATGTTACTATTTCTGATTTATATCTGTTAGACCCTGTAAAATAATTTATTAAGTCAAAGAGTCTCGGAGTTCCTGTGGTGGCGCAGTGGAAACAAACCCAACTAGGAACCATGAGGTTTCTGGTTTGATCCCTGGCTTTGCTCAGTGGGTTAAGGATCGTGTTGCTGTGAGCTGTGGTGTAGGATGCAGATGTGGCTCGGATCTGGTGTTGCTGTGGCTGTGGTGTAGGTTGGCAGCTGCAGCTCCAGTTAGACCCCTAGCCTGGGAACCTCCATATGCCGAAGGTGCAGCCCTAAAAAGACAAAAAAAAAAAAGGAAGTGTCTTTAACTACTCTGGTGCCTCTTTTTTGCAATATCTGATTTTTTAAAAAAATTATCTTATTATTAATTATAATTAAGTTTAAATTAGTTTAGAAGTGAACTTACCTTGATTTTTATTAAAAATCAAGCTACTTTTTTTCGGTCTAAATATATGCATAAGGAATTACCTATTGTCTTTGTTATGCCATGAAGTCCTTTCCAAGAATCTATTTATAAATGTTGAGCAAAATATAACTTAACTTATTATTACACAAAAAAACCCTATTATTATAAAATTCCAAAAGAATTGTTCCTTGTAATGATGTTTGTGGGTTTAAGTTAAAGTTGTATTGATTTACAAACTGAAATATGCATATGTGTTATGGACTTGACTAACTTCCTAAAGAAAGTAATTTGAATACTTTAAGAAATCTTCCAATATTTTTCATATTTTATGGTTTCTTTTTACCCCAATTTTTCAAACAAAAACATGAATGTTCTACTTTGGTTTTGCTGTATATTAATAGTACATCAATTGCATCATACCTAACATTTGCTATTTTCCACTTAAGTGAAGTAGGCTAGTAGAGAGACAGGAGAGGAGGCACACCTACCTTCTACTGGTCAGAAAGTCGTGCATCCTTTAGGAGGCCAGGTTACATTTATAAAAGAAGCCTGCTCTATCTGGGTAATAAAAGGAAAAATTTAAGAACATAAATTCAGGACAACAGTAAACAATGTCTGTGACCTTCACACACTGACCTGTGAGGGCTCAGAGTGAGGCAAGAGTGGAAAGAGCAGATTTCTCATCAATGTGTCACTTAAGGTTTGAACAGGAAACTCTCACACTTGGGCTATTTTAATGTCAGTTTATCTCATCACACACCTCTAGAATATAGGAGACTTGGGGCTCCAATTGAAAGGACAAATGGACCTTTAAGTGTGTCATTTAGATTTTCCACTTTCAAAGGCCTCTTAGAAATTGTTTTCAAGATGTAGAGAGACAGAAGTTCAACCACTTATGCCGTTAACATCTTTCCATTGCAATCACAAATACTGCAAACTTTCCTTTTTTTTTTTTTTTTTTTTTTGAGGTTCCCAGGCTAGGGGTCTAATTGGATCTGCCTATGAAACGCCAGATCCAAGCCACGTGTGCGACCTACACCACAGCTCACAGCAGCCGCCAGATTCTTAACCCACTGAGCAAGGCCAGGGAATGGGACCTGCAACCTCATGGTTCCTAGTCGTATTCGTTTCCGCTGCGCCACGACAGGAACTCCATGCAAACTTTCAATACCTCAAGTTTTACTTTTAAAACTAGGTTGCTCAAATAAAAATGATAAAAAAGTAATTATTCACAAAATAGAAACAGACTCAAAGATTTTGAAACCAAACTTATGGTTACCAAAAAGAAAATATTTTATCTTTAACTTTTGAATTTTTATTATAATATGTCTTGGTGTGGCTCTGTTTGGGTTCAACTTGGTCGGGACCCTCTCTGATTCCTGTATCTTGATATCTGCTTCCTTTCGAGTTGGAAAGTTTTCAGCCATAATTTCTTCAAATATATTTTCAATCCCCCTTTCTTTTTCTTCTCTTTCTGGGAACTTTGTTATGTGTAGAATGGTCTGTTTTGTATTATCCCATAAATCTCCTATATTGCTTTCATGTTTTTTTCATTTGGCTTTCTGTCCACTGTCCTGTTTAAATGATTTCCATTATTCTATCTTCCAAGTCACTTATTCTTTCCTCTGCATTATTCATTCTGTGCTTCAGTGCCTTTAACTCGGGTTGGTTCTCCACAAATTAATTTTCTAATTTTTGTTGGCTCCTCCTTATAGTTCCTAGTTCCTTTCTAAAGTAATCTGAATTACTGTTCCTATCTGGTCTTAACTCCTTCAGTATTTTCACTCCTTTTTGAACTCGGTGTCTGTTAGGCTGCAGAGGTCAATTTCATTGTTTGCTCCTTCAGGGGAATTCTCCTCTTCTTTAACAGGGAATGGTTCCCTGAGCCTGTACATCTTGCTTATATTTTTCTTATTCTGTGAGTTTAGGCAAAACACCTACCTAATGCAATCTTGGAGGGCCATGTATACGTGAAAGTGACCCTGGCTAGCTTGTGAGGGTTTAATATATTTGCTAAATGTAAGTACACACACACACATATATGCATTATATTATATATAAGCATTTATATATTATATATAATTTAATATATTTATCAATATTATATATATACACAAATATATATATACACACACACAAATATATATATATACACACACACACATACACACACACACCTATATTTGCTTTCAGTTTGGATGCTTGCTGTCTCTTTCCTCAGGGTGTGCAAGCTGTTATCCCCTTGATAGGTGGTGTACCAGTGTACAGCCTGTGCATGCTTCCAAGGAGATGGATGTAATGGGCAGGACCTGTATCCAGTGCCTGGTTGCTGGGCCCTTGACAGTGGTGAGGACCTGTGGGGAGGTGGCACAGTCTGCTCCTGGTTGCAGGGACCTGGGAAGTTTCAGTGACCCTCAGGGAGGTGTAGGTAGCTCCTAGAGCCTTTGGCAGCAGCGGCTGCAGCAGCAGCAGCAGCAGCAGCAGCAGCAGCATGTGTGTATTCCCAGGGAAGTGAGAGCACTCAGTCACAGTGCCCTCCTCTGTGGCAACCCCTGAGGTGACTGCAGCCACAGGTGGTGCCTATTCATAGACCCCTAGTGGTGGCGGGCTGCACCCACCTCTGGAGTCTGAGAGGGCTGCTGTGGTTTGCCCCTGCCACCCCTAGCCTGTGCAAGTGGTACCCTGCCACACAAGAGCCTGCATATGCTCAGAGAAAGCTATTCCTATGGTGGTCCTCCTCTTGCCTTTCCAACAATGGCACCTTGCTTCTCCTGCAGGCCCAGGCCTCCTCCTGTGCTCCCTGGCACTCCACTCCCCATCCAATGGCACACCACTCTGTAGCCCCTTAGGTTGTCTCCACAGACCCCTAGACCTCTCCCTGGAACTGACCTCCAAAGCCCGAGTCCCAGCAACCAGCCCCGACCCGAGCATCTCAGGCTGTGGTGCCCCAGATGGCGGTACTGATGGTCTGTGTGGCTCTCTCTCTCTGCTTTGCCCTCCTCAGTCCAGCTGTTGTGCTTTTCTCCGAGGCTTTTACGTCCCCCCACCATCCTGACTGATCTCCCACTCAGTTAGATGGCCTCCCAGGGTTTGGATTCCTTTCCTCTTTCACAGCTCCCTCCCAGGGAGTGCTGGTCCCACCCTGTTTTCTTTTTTTCTTTCTTTCTTTTCCTCTCCCTCTCCCCCCCCCCCCCCCCCCGCTCGCTCTTTTTTTTTTTTTTTTTTTCATTTTGTTCTACCCAGTTATGTGGAGGGTTTCTTGCCCTTCCAGAGGTTGAAGGCATTCTGCCAGATTTCAGTAGATGTTCTGCCAAACATTCTACATGTAGATGGGTTTTTTTATGTGTTTGTGGGAGAAGGTGAGGGTATTTATGGCCATGTATTACTCCTCTGTCATCTTGATCCCTTTGGTCAATTAATCCTTGACAAAGGAGGCAAGAATACACAATGAAAAAAAGACAATATTTTCAACAAGTGGTATTGGGAAAGCTGGACAGCCCCAGGTAAATCAATGAAGTTAGAAAACTCCCTCACACCACACACAAAAATAAACTCGAAATGGCTTAAACACTTAAATATAAGACACAACACCATAAAACTTCTAGAAGAAAACATAGGCAAAACATTTTTGACATAAATCGTAACAATGTTGACTTGGGTCAGTCTTCCAAAGCAGTAGAAATAAAAGCAAAAATAAACAAATGGGCTCTAATCAAACGTATAAGCTCCTGCACAACAAAGGAAACTATAAACAAAGCAAAAAGACAACCTACGAAATGGGATAAAGTATTTGCAAAGGAAGTGACTCACAAGGGCTTAATTTCTGAAATATACCATCAGCTCATAACAACTCAATAACTGAAAATACAAACAACCCAATAGAAAAAATGGGCAGAAGATCTAAATAGGCATTTCTCTAAAGAAAAATACAGATGGCCAATAGGTGCATGAAAAGATGCTAGAGCACTCATTATTAGTGAATCGCAAATCAAAACTACCCTGAGGCATCACCTCACACCTGTCATAATTGACATCACTAAAGTGTTTAAAAATACAAAGCGGTGGAGAGTGTATGAAGAGAACTCTCCTACACTGTCAGTGGGAGTGTAAATTGGTGCAACCACTCTGGAAAAGAGTATAGAAGTTCCTTAAAAAAACTAAAAATAGAGTTACCATATGATCCCAGCAATCTCACTCCTAGGTATATATCTGGAAAAGATAAAAACTCAAATTTGAAATGATACATGCACCCCATGGCTTACAGCAGCACTATTTACAACAGCAAAAACATGGAAGCAATCTAAATGTCCACTGGCAGACAAATGGATACAGAAGATATATAGATATAGATATATAGATTACATTTATATATAGATATATAGTGGAATATTATATTACTCACCATTAAAAGGAATGAAATAATACCATTTGCACCAACATCGACAGATCTAGAGATTATTATAAGTAATTATTATAAGCAATCCAAAGATGAATATCATATGATGTTGCTTATATGTGGAACCTAGAAAAGATACAAATGAATTTATTTACATAACATAAATAGACTGATAGACATAGAAAATAAACTTCTGGTTATGAAAAGGGAAATTGGGGAGGGATAAATTAGGAGCTTGGGATTAACAGATTCACACTGTTTTAAAAATAAAAATAAAATTGATTTAAAGTAAAAATAAAATTGATTTTAAAAAGTTCCTTATGTATAGCACAGGGAACTATATTCCATACCTTGTAATAACCTATAATGGCAAATAATCTGGAAAAGAATATCTACATATTCTGAAACTGAATCACTTTCCTGTACACTGGAAGCTGACACAATATTGAAAATTAACTATACTTCAATTAAAATAGAATTTTAAAAAACACCTAGGAGAAATTTAGTTGTCCTCAAAGGAAAAAAAAAAAACATTTTTTTCTCTGATCTTTGGTTTTGGAAAATTATTTCATGATTTTATACATTCTGCCAGCCTTCTAATAAATTTGTGTTAATTTACATAAATCTTGCTGTCGTTCTGCTTTGTTCTGTCTACGTATGTCATCATGAAAATATTCAGTTTTATTTTATATCTTTATTAAATGTTAGTTTTGAATCCTGGTTTCTCTTACCTCAGTCATGTTTTCATTCAAAGCTAGTTGAAGCTCAATTTATTTTGTTTCATTTTCTACTACTGGTTTGGTGTGGTAGATGTGAAAATAGTAAAACATAAGCAATACTTCAATGGGACCTTAAAAAATAAAGTTTGGGTTGGAAGGTAAGCTGCTTAGAATATGAACCATTCTAAGAAGCACTGAAAATACATGAATACTTTGGGGTGGCAAATTGTGTGAGTACTTCAGTGACAGAAAAGAGCTTGATAAAGAATCCCATTCTTTGTTCAAAAAAGGAAGTTTTTAATCCTCCAAAGAAAATAAACATGACACATGTACACTCTGAAGCTTGTATTTTATATTTTCACTTGCTGTAGATACTATTCATAAAATATTTAAAGTCATAGTTTTTCTAGCACCTATTGTATTTACTCTCATTATTACAAATGTAGAAGCTTATTTTAAAAGCCCTAAGAACTTTTAATTGTTGCTTTTCATTGGGGTTTGCTCCAGATTTTATGAATCAGCATGTATCAGTTAACCTATTAAAATTAAATAATGATAAATATGACTATACAAATTTTTAAAAGATCAGAGCCACCAAACAACTTAAGCATATGGTATTCTAATTTTTTTAATTAAATTACGATTTCATTCATAACATATAAAAATGTTATTTAGTACATTTCTGTTAAATGAAATGAAACTATTTGGAACTGGGAACTTCATAGAAGACATAGATAAAGATGTAGAACAGACAAGCAGAGTGATTAAGAGCTGTGAGCCTAACAGATCATAGTTCATGGACTTACCTAAAAACTACTATTTTGCCATTAAGAGAAAGCCCTACTGCCCTATTATCTGGAGTATTTCTGGATTGCCTTTCTCATTATCTCTGAACCTACTCCCTAAAATTAAACAGTTAGGTCTTGGCAAAAATATACCATTGAAAGGCAAATCTACAGAGAAAAAGCTAAAGACTCTCAAAATTGTGCTACTATCATTTAGGAGAGGAAAAGACAGTTTCAAATTGGAATTGATGGAAGAAGCACTCCCCCCCAAAAAAGTGCTTTTGAAAAGACAACAGGTGGTATAGCTGACATAGAGGGATTTCAATTGTTATTACTACACATTTATAAGAATTCTAAAGCATCAGTGCATTGGTGGCCTTTAGATACATGGATCAATGTGGTTTATGAGGAATTAAAACCCCCCAAACAAAAAACCCTCCTGCTTTTCTTCCTGCCTAACTGGAACTTACTTCTAGGTTTAAATAGGGTATAGACCTATATATTCTAACAACCAATGATTTTTAAACAATTCTTTTTTAATTGTTATTTTCCCAATACAATTTTTTTTCTACTATACATGCATGGTTGCCCAGTTACACATACATGTATACATTTTATTTTCTCACATTATCATGCTCCATCATAAGTGACTAGACATAGTTCCCAGGGCTACACAGCAGGATCTCATTGCTAATCCATTCCAAAGGCAATAGTTTGCATCTATTAACCCCAAGCGCCCAATCCACTCCACCCCCTCCCTCTCCCCATTGGCAACCACAAGTCTATTCTCCAAGTCCCTGATTTTCTTTTCAGTGGAAAGGTTCATTTGCAACATATATTAGATTCCAGATATAAGTGATATCATATGGTATTTGGCTTTCTCTTTCTGACTTACTTCACTCAGTATGAAAGTCTCTAGTTCCATCCATGTAGCTGCAAATGGCATTATTTTGTTCTTTTTTATGGCTGAGTAATATTCCATTGTATATATATATACCACATCTTCCTAATCCAATCATCTGTCAGTGGACATTTGGGTTGTTTCCATGTCATGGCTATTGTGAATAGTGCTGCAATGAACATGCGGGTGCATGTGTCTTTTTTAAGGAAAGTTTTGTCTGGATATATGCCCAAGAGTACAATTGCTGGATCATATGGTAGTTCTAGATATAGATTTCTAAGTTACCTCCATACTGTTCTCCATGTTTGTACCAGCTTACATTCCCACCAACAGTGCATTTTAAAATTTCTTCATACCCCCTCCAGCATTTTAAAATTACACCCCCAAAAAGTCAAATACCTGGGAATACACTTGACCAAAGAGGTAAGGACTTATATGCCGAGAACTATAAAACATGAATCAAAGAAATTAAAGAAGATTCAAAGAAATGGAAAGATATCTCATGTTCATGAATTGGAAAAAAATCAATATTGTAAAAATGGCCATACTACCCAAAGCAATCTATAGATTTAATGGAATTCCTATCAAAATACCCAGGACATTTTACACAGAACTACAACAAACAATCCAAAAATTTATGTGGAACCACAAAAGACCCAGAATTGCCAAAGCAATCCTGAGAAACAAAAACCAAGAAGGAGGCATAACTGTGCCAAACTTCAGGAAATATTACAAAGCCACAGTCATCAAGACAGTGTGATATTGGTACCAAACAGACCTACAGACCAATGGACGAGAATAGAGAACCCAGAAAGAAACCCAGACACCTATGGTCAATTAATCTTTGACAAAGGAGGCAAGAACATAAAATGGGAAAAGACAGTCTTTTCAGCAAGAATTGCTGGGAAACCTGGACAGCTGCATGCGACTCAATGAAACTAGAACACACCCTCACGCCATGCACAAAAATAAGCTCAAGATGGCTTAAAGACTTTAATATAAGACAAGACACTATCAAAATCCTGGAAGAGAACATAGGCAAAACATTCTGTGACATCAGCCTTACAAATATTTTCTCAGGTCAGTCTCTCAGAGCAACAGAAAGAAAAGCAAAAATAAACCAATGGGACCTAATCAAACTGACAAGCTTTTGCACAGCAAAGGAAACCAAAAAGAAAACAAAAAGACAACTTACAGAATGGGAGAAAATCGTTTCAAATGATGCAACTGACAAAGGCTTAATCTCTAAGATATACGAACAACTTCTACAACTCAACAGCAAAAAAGCCAACAACCCAATGGAAAAATGGGCAAAAGACCTGAATAGACATTTCTCCAAGGAAGATATACAGATGGCCAACAAACACATGAAACAATGCTCAACATCACTGATTATTGGAGAAATACAAATGAAAAGCACCATGAGATACCACCTCACACCAATCAGAATGGCCATCATTAATAAGTCCACAGATTTTTAAACAGTTCTTTACCAATCGTGGTTACAACTAGAGGTACAGTTGATTTTGACTTTGATGCTTTTAATGGGCTCCAGTTAAAGTGCCTCAACATTTTAAGCTTTTCAATTTTAACTTCTGTCACTTTTTATTTAAAGCCAATGCCCCCCCTTTTTTTCCAGAAAATTTAAAGAGAACCCTAGAAAGAAATGGAAATCTGCTATTATTCAAATCAGTCAACCCAATATTGTATATATTTACTGTATCAATCAGCTTGGATATCTTTAGAAAGTTTGTGTTAAAAATACAGGCTGGTATTCATGCAAAGTCTGATTTTTAAAAATATGTTTATGTATAAATCATGTCTGGTAGCAAGTGGGTATTTCCCATTTTATTTTTATAATTTTTGAATTTAGTTGTTCACTATCCCCTAATCTTATGAGAGCCTGAAAATGGTCTTTTCTTTTTCACGCTTTATGTTAACTACTGAAGTTCATGTTGGGATTGATCCATGAAATGTACCACAAATTTAGCATTTTAGTTCTTTATGACTCCTCTGACACAGAGTGTGGGAATATCAAATGTCACCCTATCAGTCACTATCTTTTTTCTGATCTTGCCTCTCTGAGGCCAGTCATGCATTTCAACAAGTCCCTTTTAGTCTCAAAGCAGAGGTGAAAAGCTAGCAGAAACACATATCCTCGCTGCGTTCCTGACCAAGGCTGTCCTCCAACTGGTAAAATCCCAAGGCACAGACACAGGTATTATCCGCCAGTGTGGACGTCTGATATCACACTCTTGAGCAAAGAGGGATAAAGGAAAACTTGCTATAGAAAAGCTGTGTAGAAATTTGGGAGGTATTTGGATTGTTGCAGGGAATAATCCACCTGCAGGATGGATTATTTAATTAATAGTGTTAATATCTACTGCTAACTTTATTCTGTAGGTGAAGACAAGAATGGATCAAAATGAAATGGGTAAAAAATATTCGTTATGCAGAATATCAGTTTTTTATCTCCAGATGCTTGGGACATATTTGATTCCTTTTAGGATTATTATAAAGTTGTGGGGGGGTTCCTCCATAGTTACTTGTGTTACCTGATTAAATTTTCCAAAGTTCAAATTCCCTCATGCTCGTATTAAATGTAACCAGAAAAGTTTGAATGGTTTAGTAATATGATTATTTTTCTATTAAAATAAACTTAGTTTTATATTTAAAAATTTGTTTTTTAGGGTATGTAGCACAAGTATTCAGTGGGAAAAGCTAAATAAAAAACAGCTCTCCAGGAATTTAACAAGATTTACTCTATAATTTGTCACTTTATGAAAAAGAATATTTATTGAAAAATAAACAGTAATATATTTATTCATTTTATTATTATTTGATGATTATTTTTCAAGAGAAGATATTAATCTGGATTTTTGTATGCATGTAACTATATAAACTTTTTTTTTTTTGTCTTTTGTCTTTTGTCTTTTCAGGCCCTCACCCACAGCATATGGAGGTTCCCAGGCTAGGGGTCCAATCGGAGCTACAGCTGCCGGCCTATGCCAGAGCCACAGCAATGCCAGATCCGAGCTGCATCTGCGGCCTACACCATAGCTCACATAACGCCAGATCCTTAACCCATTGAGCAAAGCCAGGGATCAAACCCATAACCTCATGGTACTTAGTTGGATTCGTTTCCACTGCGCCACGATGGGAACTCCTATATAAACTTCTAAAATTTGAAAATTGTATTATTTTTAAATAGTCTGAAAGCTTAATATAACATGTCCATAAACTATCATGGATTGTTACCTAACCATGAAAAATGTCTGTTCTAAAGGTGTCAAAAAGAAAAATTTTTTTTTTTGTCTTTTGTCTTTTTTGTTGTTGTTGCTATTTCTTGGGCCGCTCCCGCGGCACATGGAGGTTCCCAGGCTAGGGGTCCAATCGGAGCTGTAGCCACCGGCCCACGCCAGAGCCACAGCAACGCGGGATCCGAGCCGCGTCTGCAACCTACACCACAGCTCACGGCAATGCCAGATCGTTAACCCACTGAGCAACAGCAGGGACCGAATCCGCAACCTCATGGTTCCTAGTCGGATTCGTTAACCACTGCGCCACGACGGGAACTCCGAAAATTTTTTTAAATAATTTTTTCTGATGTTCCCAGAAACGGTTATTTCACTTTTTCTTTTTTTTCCTTTTTTATGGCACATGGAAGTTACCAGGCCAGGGGTCAAATAGGAGCGGAACCTGAGGCAACACTGGATCAGAGCCACATCTGCGATGTACACCACAGCTTGCAGGAATGCCAGATCCTTAACCCAGTGAGGGAAGCCAGGGATCAAACCGCATCCTCACGGAAATTATGTCGGGTTTTTAACCAGCTGAGCCACAATAAGAACTCTCTATTTCACTTTTTTTCATTTCATCCTGGTTATTACTTATTTAGAACTCCCCATTACTTCATGATGAATATGTTGCCATTTTTCCATGGAATTAATTATGCCTTATAAAATACTGTAAATGATTCTTAGTGTGTTCTTCGCCCACAGCCTTCAAAAATGAGTGAGAAGGTCGTAGAGGGACCAGAAATTCTACTATTCAAAGAAAGATCAAAGACATCAGCTGACAAAAAAAAAGAGGTAAATACTTTTTACTGTATTTTTTCTTGTTTACTGAAAACAGTGTCAAGTAAGAAAAAAATGAAATCATAACAATTGTGCCCATATATTTGTTATTATATGTCTGGTTCTTTACAAATTAAATGCAGTATTCAATGAAATTTGTGATAAGAGATATTAATATAGAACTCCAGAAGAATTTCAATTTTGCTCGACTTCTGAGGATTCTGCTCATTATATATTCTGCCTTTTTGATTTTGTACAGAATTTCCATAGCATTTTGTTTCAGGAATCCTAGGAATAATATGTTTTTTCCTCCTGCTGGCAACCAGAGGCTTAGGATATAGGTGAGCATCAGTTCACATATTAATTACGAGAACAATGAACCAGGAGATGCTATAAATTGAAATTAAAATGAGATGCTATAATTGTCAAACTGCTGTTGAACTTCATAAACTGTACAGTTCTCTAGAAATGTTAGATTCATTATGGAATTGACCATGATATTGATGGTGTATTATTTTGCTATCCTACAGTTTTTATGCCACACGAAGTGGCTGAGATTTCACAAAAATTTTACTAAATTAAATGTCATTTACATATCTATTTGAAATTATTCTTCATGTAAGTTGGGCTTTGCCATTTGAGCCAAGAATTGGGGAATTTTATTTGACTGCTATATTCCTTATCTTATTGTAACACTACTTTATCACAAATCAGAATAAGTCTAATCTCTTTTTTTATATGAATAAAATGAAATCATAAGTTTTGATATATTACATACTAATTTTCTGTAGTAGGCTTGCATTTCAATGTCTTTTTCCTTATGAATTATTCATTATTTGGTTCCTTCATTCAACAAACCATTTTGGGTATCTTTGTGGGTTAACACATACTGAATATAATCAAAACTTAGAAACTGTTATTTGAAAAGACCAAAAAGCATAAAAAACAGTTAATGATTTATTTTCAGTTTTTTTTCTTTGTTTTGTTTTTTGCTTTTTAGGGCTGTACTCGTGGCGTATGGAGGTTCTCCAGCCAGGGGTCTACCTATGCCACAGCCACAGCAACGCCAGATCCGAGCTGTGTCTTCGACCTACATCACAGCTCACAGCAACGCCAGATCCTTAACCTGCTGAGCAAGGCCAGGGATCGAACCCATAACTTCATGGTTTCTAGTCAGATTCGTTTCCGCTGTGCCACAACGGGAGCTCCCTAGTTCCCGTTTATATTTTGTTTTACACATGTCTACTATTATTTTAGATACTTTTAAAATAACGTGGGGTCAAATATATGCAGTTTATGCAGTTACATTTGTAAATATCTATTCCATGTTTTGACGCTTCAAAATATTTTAACTTTACATATTCACTGATTGCATTTCCATTTAATCAATGTCATTTACTATGTTATTTAGAATTACAGTAAATTGTGATAAATCCGATCTCTTATATCCATTCACTATTTTAATTGTATAATATGGGTTGAAGTGTTACAGGGCTATTGTGAATGTGAAATACAAAATACAACAGGAAAAAAAAAAAGAAAAAACTTCTGGACCAGATGTTGACGAGCACTCAGCTTTACTACCTAATACTGGCAAATATTAAATACTCAGACTGATAGCTGACAGGGTTTTTTTTCATGGAATTATCCCCCGTAGTGGTGCAGTGGTTAACGAATCTGACCAGGAACCATGAGGTTGTGGGTTCAATCCCTAGCCTCACTCAGTGGGTTAAGGATCCAGCGTTGCTGTGAGCTGTGGTGTAGGGCTTAGATGCGGCTCAGATCCCGCGTTGCTGTGGCTCTGGTGTAGGTTGGAGGCTGCAGCTCCAATTAGACCCCTAACCTGGGAACCTCCATATGCCATGGGTGCTGCCCTAGAAAAGACAAAAAGACAAAAAAGGAAAGAAAGAAAGAAAGAAAGAAGGAAGGAAGGAAGGAAGGAAGGAAGGAAGGAAGGAAGGAAGGAAGGAAGGAAGGAAGGAAGGAAGAAAGAAAGAAAGAAAGAAAGAAAGAAAGAAAGAAAGAAAGAAAGAAAGAAAGAAAGAAAGAAAGAAAGAAAGAAAGAAAGAAAGAAAGGAAATTCACAAAAAAGCACAAGTCTCTAAATAAGACTGAGGTTGTGGATGATGGTGGGTTTTTTCAAGGTAAAGATTATGGCACATGTCAAGGAAAATGGTCCTGTTGTGGAAAAGACTGTTACTATTTTTCAACAGAAGAGAAAATTTGGGATGAAAGTGAGAAGTTAATGCCAAAACCTGGATTCTAGTCTCATTAAGATTGATGACCAAAAGGAGCAGGTATGTTTATTAAACCTGAATAAGTGCTTCGGGAGGTGTTCATATGTCTTATGTTAGTATAATTGTGTCAGCTTTCCTTCAGTATTATTTGGCCAATTTGGTTTGAAGCACTTGTACATACTGGTGCGGATTTACCTGCAGAGGAGGGGACACACGTGTAACAGAGCCTTGAAGTAACTGTTTTTTTAAACCAAGATAAATAGGTTTGTGGTGGGAGGGGATGCCGTGGGATGATTTTCAGTCTTTTGACAATATGCATTGCATCTTCACATTTTAGCATACACTAGACTGTTCAGTATTTAGCCTCTGGGGGCTAAGACAGGGCAAAAGAAAAACCACCTTAAATGGTGTGAATAGTCTGAAAGAGACAACATTTCATCATATTGAGTCCTATTCTCCCACCTTCAATATTTGGGAGGGATGGCACTGCCCAGGGAAGGTAAG
Organism: Phacochoerus africanus; assembly: GCF_016906955.1. Classification (NCBI taxonomy): domain Eukaryota; kingdom Metazoa; phylum Chordata; class Mammalia; order Artiodactyla; family Suidae; genus Phacochoerus; species Phacochoerus africanus. The sequence continues at coordinate 65,325,498 of NC_062550.1, read as the reverse complement.
TTTTTCACTTCCATGGCCATGGACAGGGTAGAATGAAAAACACAGGAGTGAATTTTGTTGGAATGGTTCTTCAGAAATGATTTTTTGTTTTACTCATAATCCTGAATGACAAAGGACACTTCTCTTTTCTGGAAAAGGAAATCTACATCACATTTGGCTTCACTTATAAGATTTGGGAGTGTAAATCCTATTGAAGAGATTCTGTAGATTTCCTTCTAGGGGTTCAATTTAGGCACTAAACTTATTTATAATGTTTCTAGCAATGCTATTTTTATTAATGTCTTAGGAAACACGGGTTAAAAGCCTTATGTTTTCTTGTTTATGGAATTCTTATATCCTTAAAATAACAATGTAAATGAGTGACATTGCTATAAAAAATGAATGCACTAAGTAATGGAATATGAAGTTTAAAAAAATACAAAAAAGTAGTGACAGATTACAAGCATCTTGATCAATTTAAACTTGAGTTGTGATCAATTCCTAAATGACATGAGTTTTATTTTACTCTCAGGAAATTAACTTTATTTTAATTCATAGTTCTCTTTTTACTTCCAGTTTTGTTCTCCTCGGTTTTCCTCCAGCCTTTGAAGTTTCTGGACTTTGAAGTTTCAGTGACACTGCTTATACCTTTCATCTCCATATATCCACAAACTATTCAAGCTCCTTTGAAATTTAAAGCTTTTGATGTTGATTAGATCGAAGCTATACACTATGCAATCCCTGTGGTAAACTTTGTTGTGGAACAGAATTACTCTCATGCTAATGGTTTAGGATGTTCAGTCTTTTGCAGATTTACAAAACATAAGAGTGTAATTAGAGCAATTACTTAAATCCATTGATATTTGAAAACTGAGACTGGCTTTTATACATTTATGTATATCCCTGACATCTAGCAAAAATATGTAAATGAAAAAACTAAGGAATATTTAATTTTAGTGCTTTTTCAGAGACCTAAGAATGATAAAGCATATTTTGACATTTCTGTGATACCCATACATTTCTCCTAAACATTAAAAATAAATTATTATAATTTTCCTCTTATACAATGTAATTACAGTTGAAAAATACTGGTTGGTGTGTATCTGTGTGTGTGTGTGTGAGAGAGAGAGACAAACAGAGACAGAGACAGAGAGACAGAGACAGAGGTACATTGCTTTTAGGAAAGAATATTACTTTATAGTTCCAAATTTACATCCATAAGAAAATATTTCAAATGACTAAAACAATGATTGCAAATAATTAACAATATTTTTATGTTAAAGATGTTTCAGACATTTTGCATACATCATTTCAATACAAAAATCTTTAAAATAGGGAGTATGATTCCCACTTTATAGATTAAAAAAATGCTTAGGAACGTCTATTTGCTTAAGTTTATACAGCATATAAACGCAATAATCTGTTTTAAAACTCAGCTAGAGTTTCTTCATTATCACTGCTATGTGATATTCCATAGTGCAGATATACTTTAATCATAGTCTAGATGATGGGATTTGGGTTGTTTCCAGGTTTTTTTTTTTTTGTTAGGAATTGTCCTTCATTAAACAGTCCTAGACATGTCTTTGCAAGATTTTTCCCTGTGTCCTATCATTTCTTTATCACAAATCACTCTAAGAGTGGAATCATTGGGTAACTGGGTATGTAAAAGTTCAATTTTATATGATAATTAAAAATTATTTTTAATATAATTTTAGCAACAGTTTTAAAGACATCTTTGGTCTTTACCATCCAACACACTCAGTGTTGTTATTCTTAATTTTTGCCAATTGAACTGCTGTAAATATATCTTTATAGTTTTGATTTGCATTTACCTAACCCTTGGGAAGTGAGCTTGGCATCTTTTCACATGTATTGGCAATGTGTTTTATTTATTTGAAATATATTCTTAATTTTTGCCCATTTTTTTCTTATTGGATAATTTTGTTTTCTTAAAGAGTTATAGGAATATTTTATTTGTTCTTTAACTTAAACCACTGCAAGTATCTCTAGATTTGAGCCATGTCATTTCACATTCCTTTTTTTAAATAAATTTAAATAAATTTAAAGTTGATATTTGGGTTGTCTTATTTAACTAATAAATTAATTTACTCTATTTATTCTCTTTACAGACACGCTTGCAGTACATGGAGGTTCCCAGACTAGGGGTCAAATCTGCCGGTGCAGGCCTATGCCACAGCCATGGCAGCGCTGGATCCAAGCCATATCTGCCAACTATGCCACAGCTTGTAGCAATGCTGGATACTGTGCGAGGCCAGGCATCGAACCTGCATCCTCATGAAGATTAGTTGGGTTCTTAACCCACTGAAGTACAATGGGAACTCCACTTTCCACATTTTTAAGATGTTTTTGATGAAGAGAAGTTCTAGGTTTAGTGCACCCATATTCACCTGTCTGTTGTATTCCATGCGGATTTTTTTTTTTTAGTCCATCATGCCCCTTCTTTGATAACTTTCACCAAGACAAAAAGAACTGAGTGATTCATTCATGGAGAACTTTCCGTCTCCATTTCCTCTCTGCATGATGGAGATATTAATGCCTGCTCTAGTTACCATAGGGACATTTGAAGTCAAATGTGTCCAGTATTTTATGAGACCTCCGTAGTAAAATGTTAGCATTGATGAGTAATGCTAATGATTCTAATTTTCCCATAGATCTTCATTCAGTCAAAAACAAACTACAATCACTGGGTTGGATTACATGGAATAGGAGCTACTCATCCCTGGATAAGGCTGAATGGCTTATCTATTTCTAACAAACTGTAAGTTTTCATTTCATATTCTCCCCCCTCCCTTTAATTCTCAGTAACTGGGTCACAGATTATAGGTCAAGAAGAGGAAATGGTCCTTAGGGTTCATCTTTCATTTCATTTGATCTCACTTCTGAGGCAACCGAATGCAAATCTTGGGTTTCAAGTAAACAGACCCAAAGAGCATTATTTCTTCCCACCTTTCAAATACAGTAGAAGATTATTTTTGTATTTTTATCTTGTGTATTCTATGATGCTCATTGTGTGTACAGATATGGTTGGAGGAAAGGATAAAAATGCAATAAAGAAGGAAAATTTATATCAAAACTCATTCCTCACTGTCAGAGAAATTTGGAGCTATTTACTTTGTATCATTTAAGAACTTTAAAAAATCCATTTCCTAATAAATCATTTAGTGATCTTGAATTGCTGATGTGATTCATATTTTTCACTTATTTTTTCTCAAGTTCACAGAATTTCTGGTGGTAAGTCAGCATAGATTTGTTGATTGGTTGATGTCTAGGAGGCTAACTTAGAAAATGAAGAAAAATTATGTTATGACTAAAGCTAAGTAACATGGGGAACAATATGAGAGACATGGGCCACTTAATACACTGCTGACTGATTACCCACAATGTGTCACACACTGTTCTAGCCATTGAAGCAACAGAAATTAAAAGAACATGCAATGTATCTTTTTCAAGGAAAGTTTTAACAAAATAATACCATTTGCAGCAACATGGATGGAACTAAAGACTTTCATACTAAGTGAAGTAAGTCAGAAAGAGAAAGCCAAATACCATATGATATCACTTATATCTAGAATCTAATATGCGGCACAAATGAATCTTTCCACATAAAAGAAATTCATGGACTTGGAGAAGAGACCTGTGGTCGCCAAGGGGTCAGGGAGGGAGTGGGATGGACTGGGAGTCTGGGGTTAATAGATGAAAACTATTGCATTTAGAGTGGGTAAGCAATGAAATCCTGCTGTATAGCACAGGGAATTAAATCTAATCACTTGTGATGGAACATGATGGAAGACAATGTGAGAAAAAGAATGTGTATATATATATATGTATATATATTTGTGTGTGTGTGTGTAATTGGGTCACTTTGCTGTACAGTAGAAAATTGACAGAACACTGTAAACCAGCTATAATGGCAAAAATAAAAATCATTATAAAATAAATTAAAAAATAAAAATAAAATGCCAGTTTTCACAGATCAACACTAAAAAAAAATGCAAAAATATCTTATTCTTCTGAATCCCTCATTCTAATACAGGGATGTTAGTAGTGGGGGGGGGATGAGGAGCAACAATCCAAATATATCAGGTAGTTTAGCTAGCACTTAAGAAGGGGATAAATGCTTTGAGTGATATGCAGTTCCTTACTCTTTTTTGAGTTTTTATTTTTATTTATTTATCTATTTACTATTTACTATTTGAGTACAGTTGATTTTCAGGATGTGTCAGTTTCCACTGTACAGCATAGTGACCCAGTCATACACATGTATATATGTGTGTGTATATATATATATTCCTTTTCTCATATTATCTTCCACCATGTTCTATCCCAAGAGACTAGATATATATAGTTCCTTGTGCTATACAGTAGGGCCTCATTGCTTAGTCCTTCTAAATGTAACAGTTCCTCTGTGGCTTGCAGTTCCTTACTTTTTGCTCTATCACAAACTACCTTTTTGCGTATGAAGGTAAAAAGAAGAGAATTCTTTTTTTTTTTTCTTGTCTTTTTGCCTTTTGAGGGCCGCTCCCATGGCATATGGAGGTTCCCAGGCAAGGGGTCGAATCAGAGCCATAGCCACTAGCCTACGCCAGAACCATAGCAACTCGGGATCTGAGCCACGTCTGTGACCTACACCACAGCTCAGGGCAAGGCCGGATCCTTAACCCACTGAGCAAGGCCAGGGATTGAACCCGCAACCTCATGGTTCCTAGTCGGATTTGTTAATCACTGCGCCACGATGGGAACTCCAAGAGTTCATTTTTTAAATAGGGTGGCCAGGAACATTCTTCTTGAGAAATGACGTTAGTACAATATCTTGAATGAGCAAGCTTTGTGAATGGCCTGATGGGATGTGCTCCTCACAGTAAAAATAGTGGAGGTAGGAGTGTATTTAGCATTCATGACGAAATAGCAAGAGGTCCTGCGAGGCTGGAGCAAAGTGAGAGAAGTGAGTCAGAGAAGTAATGCAGGTGAACGCGTGTAGGGCACTAGAAGTTACTGCAAGAACTTTGATTTTTTTCATGAGGGTAATGAGAAGCTATTGGAGGATTTTGAGCAGAGGAGTGACAAAACAAGCTTCCTGTTTTAGTTTCATATTTTTGAAATTTCAAGAACCATTAAATCAGAAGTCATGAAACAAATTCATTGACTCAAGTAAATATTGTATATTTGCCTTTCTTAATCATTTAACTACATTTATTTGAAATGAATGCATTCACATTGTTCAAAAGGTAAAAGGTATGACATGATGAACATTCTTTTTACCTATCTTGTTTCCTATTCACCCAGTTTCCTTCTCAGAGCAAATATTATATTTGCCTTGATGTTATTCCAGAGGTATTCTAGAAAAGTACAATGGCATACATGCTATATACTAAACCAAATGTTACATAACTATAAACAAGAGTCCTCTTTATGTTTTTGTTCTAAAAACTATCTTGCAGATTGTTTGTTCCATATCGGTGCATAAGGAACTGTCTCAATTTTTCGTAAGCAGTTACAAATACTACACGAAATGGATAGACCAAAATTTATTTAACTAGTTCATGTCAACGAATTTTTGGTTTTGTCCCAGAATGTAGTAATTATGTAAAAACTCTCCAGTGAATAGCACTTAATACAGTAATATTTGCCATACAGGATATCTATAGGGTAAATCTGCAGCAGTGAAATTTCTATATCAAGATCTATGTAAATTAAATTTTAGTTGATATTTAACGTTTTAAGAGAGCTTGAGCAGCTGTTAACCCCAAATAACAATGTTCAAAATTGCCTCCTTTCTCACATCTTTGCCAACAAGGTATGTTACCTATCTAATTTTGCCAATAAAATCTTTACCAAGATAAATGGTTATCTTGAGTTCTTTCAATTTACAATTCCCTATTATTTGTAATGCTGAGCATCTCCTTCTGATATTTCTTTTATTTAAATTATCTTTTCATGTCATCATGGATTAATATTCATAAACACAATTTCAAGCAAAAGAAAGAAGACACAAAATAGTTTATTCTTTAAAAATTCCATTTATTTATGTAGCCTAAAACCAGGTAAATCTAATCTCTGCAGTTATAAATTAGGACAAAACTTATTATAGTGGGGATTTATTCCCAGAAGGTATAATAGTGAAGAATGAGTAACAGTTACCATGGTGAGGAGTTATTCCTGGAGACAGTGTCCAAGGGCATTTCTTAGGTGCTGGTAATATTAATAATCTGCTACTTTATTATAGAAGCCCCAGGAAACAAATACAACACTGAAGTAACCAGCACCCAGATTATTAATATTTCACTTTAAAAAGTGGAAAAAAAAAAAGGCAATGAAGTGGAAAAATGTTTGCAGCAAATATAACCAAAAGAGGGGAGTTAGCCACACCTACCAGTGTCCTGACATGAGGTCAGCCCATGCAGTCCACATGGGGGCCACACTTAGAGCAGACGGCTCTGGTGTCCAGAGAAGTCTGCTGCTGGGCCCCACAGGACATTTCCTATATAAGACCACTGCTCCAAGAACAAGAAACATGACCAAACCTCCTAATATATAGAAATAGACAGAGAGGTATGGAAAATGACAGAGACAAGATGTTCCAAGAGAAGGAACAAGAAAAAAAAGATAACAGAAAAAGAAGTAAACAAAGTGTAGATAACCAATTTACCTACAAAGTCTAAGGATATGATCATAAAGATGCTCAATAAACTCAGAAGAAGAATGGATGAACACAGCAAGAATTTTAACAGACTACAGCAAGACAACCAAACAGAGCTGAAGACTACAATAAAATTTTTAATTTTTAAATAGACTCAAAGGATCCAACAGTAGGTTACATGCAGATGAAAATCAGCAATCTGGAAGACATAGTAGTGGATATCGCCAAAGCCAAACACAATAAAGAAAGAAGTATTTTTTTGTTTTGTTTTTTTGTTTTTGTTTTTGTTTTTTTTTTTACATGAGGACAGTTTAAGACACTTATGGGGCAACATCACTTAGACAAGTATTTGCATTATAGAGGTCTCAGAAGGAGACAAGATACAGAAATGGGCAGAGAACTTATTTGAAGAAACAAGAGAGAAAACTTTCCTAACCTGGGAAAGAAAACAGACATCCCTGTCAGGGAGCAAGGAGGGTCCAAAACTGTATGAACCCAAAGAGGTCCACAAAAAACACATTATAATTATAATGGTAAAAATTAAAAATAGAGAGACTATTAAAAGCAGCAAGGGAAAAGCAACCAGCTATTACGAGGGAACTCCCTTAAGACTATAATTTAGGTTTTCAGCAGAAATTTTGCAGGTCAAAAGGGAGGTGAAGGTGTGCTATATTCAAAGTGAATAAAAGAGGTTCAGATCAAGATGATGGAGGAAGAAGAGAGAGAGCCCATCTCCTACAATCACATCCCAAATAGATTTACATGTGGACCAATTCTCACTGAAAACTAGCTGGAAACTGACAGAAGGACATCTGTATAACCAAAGCTGTAAGGAAGATACACAAATAATCAGGGAGGAAGGGAAGAAAAGTGATTGGATCAGAACCAGTGACCCTGGGAGGGGACCCAGAGGAAAAGGGAGATTATATTGATGGAGACCCACCCTGGGAGTAAACAAGTCAAGCCACAGATTGGGCTGTGCCTTTCTGGAGAACTACCGGGACAGACAAGAGTGCTGTGGGACCACTAGACACTGCTCTTAGGGAGTGAGTATGAAAACATGAACATGAATGCACAAGCCAGCTTGCCTCCAAACCTGGACAGAGGTTTGCTCTGGGGATGCTGGGTTTTCCTCCACTGTTTTGCCAAGTACCCCAGCCTGAGCACAGTAGACATTTTGCCTTACTCACTCCATGTCACAGCATGGCACTGTATCTGGGGCAGCCATAAACAGGGGAAAGGATCTGACCATCACACACAGAGGCATCCAGGTCTTGGGGAAGAGCCTGGGTTGGGGGTAGGGGTGGCAGTGGCCATTGTTGGCACTCACTCAAGCAGTTCCTCAGAAGTGGTCCAGATCTCTGACGGTGTCTGCTCCACCACAGCCCGCTCCCATATACCTTCTCAGACTCCACTCAGGCCAACTATTGCCCCACAGAGGAATTCCACAACATAGTAAGGGGAGTAGAGGCTGGGGACAGAGACAGATGAGAGAGATAAAGAGAACTCACACCCCATTGGTGCATCTGAGAGAAGCCATGGTTGCTTGTAGATGCAGCACATCAGGCCTCTGTCTTCAGCTGTACAGGCCCCACATGGCTTGACACCCCCCCACCCTCACTCTGGGGCAAGGGTCCAGGTACAGCAAGAGGGAAAAATAAACACTTAAATGGAACAGGGCTCGCTTGATCTCAACCCTCAGGAATTCTGCTTCAGCAACTTGGAATCAGATCCTCCCTCTAATAGGTAAAGAGTGGCCTTTGAACAGAGGAATAGCCCCACTTCATACATGGCTCCAGCTCTAAGCCCTCCATCTCCAGCCCCATCCCCTACCCACGTGATAGCTGCACACCCTGAGGAAATAGGTAACTCCTATTTATATCAAATCCAGCTCTCCCACCAAAGGCGCACACTGTCAGTATAGGGACACTCCCACATAAGTGCACATTTAAGACCACAATGCATATCTGTTGCACCTAAGTTAGTAGAAGTAGATAAATTTAAGCAAAATGAAAAGACAGAGAAACTATTCTCAATTGAAAGAAAGCAAGGCAGAACCCCCTGAAAAAATAAGTATGAGGCAGAAATAATTTACCAAAGAATTCAAAGCATTGGTAATAAAAACATTAATTATAGAAAAGAATTGGTGTACACAATGAACTTAACAAGGAACTAGAAAATATGAAAAAGACCCAACCAGAAATGAAGAATTCAACAGTTGAAATAAAAAACACGCTAGAAGGAATGAAAAGCAGACTAAGTGATAATACAGAAGAACACATAAGTGATCTGGAAATGAAAGTAATGGAAATTACCCAACCATAATGGCAAAAAGCAACACAAATTTTTAAAAGTTAAATCAGTCTAAGATTTCTCTGAGATGACATCAAGCGCTGGCATTATAGGTGTCCCAGAAGAAGGCGTGACAGAGAAAGGGATGAAAAAATATAGAGATGTATTTGAGGAAATTACAGTTGCAAGTTTCCCAAAACTGAAGAATAAAAGTGATATCCAGGTACAAGAAGCAGAGAGGGTCCCAAACCAGATGAATCAAGACAAACTCACACCAAGACATATCAAAATTAAAATGTCCTATAGATATCTATTAAGTCCAACTGGTCTATTGTGTTGTTGAAGATTACTGTTGCTTATTGATTTTCTGTCTGGATAACCTGTCTATTAACGTAACTGGCTTGTTAAAGTCCCCTATTATTATTGTACTATTGTCAATTTCTCCTTTTATACCCGTTAGTGTTTCATTTATGCACAGGTGCTCCTATATTAGGTGCATATGTTAATGAATGTAATATCCTCTTATTTTCTTGATTTCTTTATCCTTATATAGTGTTCTTTTTTGTCTTTGTGGACTTTTACTTTGCCTGATCTAGGTATTTCTGCCCTTGATTTCTTGTCTTTTCCATTTGCATGAAATATTTTTCCCATCCCCTCACTTTCAGTCTGTATTTGTATTTAGCTCTGAAGCCTTTTGTAGACAGTGTATATAGAAGGCATTTGTTTTTTTATCCCATCAGCCACCCTTTGTCTTTTGATAATAGAATTTAGTCTATAGACATTTAAAGTAATTATTGACAAGTATGTACTTACTGCCATTTATTGCTTTTCCACTTGTTTTTGAAGTTCCTGTCTGTTCATTTCTCCTTTTTTTTTTCTTCTGTTGTGACTTTATTTTCTTTAATAGTAATCTTATGTTCCTTTATTTTTAGTTTTTGTATATTTGTTGTAGGTTTTTGATTTTTAGTTACATGAGGCTCATGTATGTTGACCTATAACTATTATTTATTTGTTTTAAACTGGTAGTCATTTAAGTACCAACACATTCTGAAAGATCTACATTTTTTACTCCCCTCCACCCTATTTTGTGTTTTTTTATGTTATCTTTTACATTTTCGTACATGCTTATCTCTTAACTATTTATTGTAGTTATAGTCGATTTTTGTCTTTTAATCTTTATACTGGTTTATTTAATTGGTTGATCCTCAGTTATTTCTATATATTTGCTTTTCCTCCTGGAATTTTCCCTTTCCTATAGATTCTTGCTTCCTTTTCATTTAAAGAAGACCCTTTAAAATTTCTTCTAGGTTGAGTTAGTATTGATGAGCTTTTTGTTTTGTCTGAGTTCTTTATCTCTGCTTTGATTCTAATTGATAAGCTTGCTGAGTAGAGTATCCTAGGTTGCAAGTTTTCTACTTTCTATGTTTTAAGTATGTCATGCCACTCCCTTGTGGCCTGCAAAGTTTCTGCAGAGAAATTAGCTGATAGCCTTATGGGATTTCCCTTGTATATAACTGTTTTTCTCTTGCTGCCTTTAGAATTCTCTCACTAATCACAGATCACCCTACAAAATATAATAGTAATGAAAAAGTTTAAAATATTGCAAGAATTACCAAAAGGTGACACAGAGACATGAAATGAACAAATGTTATTGGGAAAATAATGCCAATAGACTTGCTCCATATAGTGTTGCCATAAACTTTCATTTTGTAAACTATACCTTTACTGTGAGGTGCAGTAAAATAAAGCACAATAAATTGAGGTATGTCTGTACTGTCACATTTTCTAGTGTATCAAACAAGCCCATATAATAATATCTACTAGATTTTGGATCTTATGAATGATACATCATAGAAACTCTGGATTCTATTGTATTTCCAGTATGTCAAAAACCAAAGAATGACTCTTCAGGCATAAGATTGGCTTGCTTACCTAGAACAAATAGAAAGAAAAGGAAAAAATATTGACCTACTCTATAGATAGGTACAAGATACTAGATCTTGTATGGACAGCTGCTGCATTCAAACCCAACTTAGAGATGTCCTTGTAAGAAAATGGTGAAAAAAAATTCAACATAGTGGTCAGTACTCCAAAGAGTCCACCTGTTTTTCACTGTATTTAATGGGTTTCCAGCAGGTCAAAGTCTTGGCAAAAACAACATGCATTAAATAGAATAAGAAAAAAATGTAAAGATATTAGTGTACTGCACAAATTACCAGCAGAGTGAATCCACTCCAAAAGAAACTCTCAATAAACAACTGCACAAGATGACCGTCTTATGGATTTTCTCTAGCTTTTGAACCCCATGCCACTGGAAAAGGAACCAAAGAGGCTTACTGTAGAGACTAGAGTTATTGATACCTGTTATCACGGTAATATTGGTTTGATGCTACACAATGAAGATAAAGAGAACTATACCTGGAACACAGGTGATTCATTCAGGAGCTTTTCACTATTCACATCTTCAGTAATAAGATTCAATAGGTAATACTTGTGATATTATGGAGCTAGGTTTTCAATACAGGGGCAGTGAAGCTTTGGGTCATGTTACCAGTTAACAAACAGCAAAAAGAAGCATGAAATAAATGATGAAGAAGAAAGTTATGATTATCAAGTTTGTCCAGGAGTTCCGGTTGTGGCTCAGTGGGTTAAGAATCCAACTAAGATCCATGAGGATGGGGGTTTGATCCCTGGCCTAACTGAGTGGGTTAAAGGATCTGGTATTCTGCGAGCTTCAGTGTAGTTTCTAGACATGGCTTGGATCTGGTGTTGCTGTGGCTGTGGCATAGACCAGCAGGAGCAGCTCCAATTCAATCCCTAGTCTCAGAACTTTCATATGCTGCAAGTGTGGCCCTTAAAAAAAAAAATGTTTGGCCTCATAATCAGTTATACAGACAGGGATTGTGCATAGCACTTCCTTTCCCCCTGCCATTCCTGGTTACCTTATGTAAGGAGGACTGGTTGTATAAAGAATATTTGGTTTTAAGTTCCAAATGGGAGCTTTACTGAACTGATTTTACTCCATTACCCTATACTGGCTGAAGGGTATTTGTGCCTTTCATCTATTAGAGGTGAGGAAATGTTTATTTGGATGAAAGAGTAAAATGCACATGAAGTGGAGAAAAAGTAGCTATTGCTTATTTTTGATGTGATGCCCCACCCCTAATTTTTTACCTTTTTCTGCTCTGTCTCTCCAGCTGGCTACCTAGTGGATTTTGTCAATGGGCAGCATAGAAAAAAAGGGCAAGTACCACTGTATTTGTAGATTTTCATAATACAAATCCACCTTAATGCATTTCAAGTTACCGACCAGGTCAGTAAATGCCGAATTGAGAAGAAATGTGCAAAATTGGCTCTCTCAGCCACTAATGGCTAGCTTCAGTGTTCTACTTTCTAGCAGTGATAATGGCTTACCACTATTTCTAGTCTCTGAGTTTCTTTGTTCTTTATTTTATTTATCTTTTTCTTGTTTTTTCATTAAACCTGTCTTCATCACTTTAAATCACTTGAACAATGTGAAATCGTGCATTTTATGCCAGAACGCTCACTGATATAGAAATCATTTTTATCTTTGTATCTCTTTGATTTTGCAAAGTTATTTACTTCATAAAAGGGGATTTATAATCCTATTCAATGAATTAATGCTAACATGAGCTGTGTTAGGGAAAGCACTTATTCTCTAGGAATTTCTGGACGGTAAATTTTCCTCAACTGAGTATAAATTGAAATTCAAAGTGTTCTGAGTGCAGTTTAAAAAGATGTTTAGCAGTAGTTTATACATATTTATAAAAGTAACAAATAAAAATTGCTTTCTAATTTATTTTATTAAATTAGGATTCAGTAACAACATGTATTAGCAAAATAGCTGCTAACAGCTGCTACGTACTAAACTCACAGACATAACTTTTCCCAGATGAACAATTTTCACTGTAAATATAATTTCCTTCTTTATATGCACAACCATAGTCCCTCATGTGCAGAAATTCTGATCTGTAAAGAAAAATTAAAAAGCAAGTGTTGGTGTCTGCAAATGCCAATTTTACCTCAAGCTTACAATTATCAAGAACAAACAAAATGAGAAAGAATAAAAGAACACACTAAACAAATTAAAACAAGAACAAAACAAAAAACCCTGAGGACTGATTGTCTTTAATTACAAAACATTAAGCTTAACTGAAAATACTAGAGTATCTAATCCTATCCTGTTTAAGCAGAACTGTAAATCAAATGACAAATGATAAGAATATAGAAGTTTATAGATTTAACTTGCCTAAAACCATGTACACATTTCTTCTAAGAGTTCAGTAAAGTTAAAAATGTCAAGGTTCTAAAGAAGAGATTTTTAAGAAAGAACTGGCAATTTTCCCCAAACTATATCCCACAGACTGATCCTCAACAAAAAAATGATTTCCTTTTTCTTTGTTGTTCTTTCTGCACCTTAAAAAAACACACACAAATACAAGTTTCCCTTATACTCTCAGAAAAGTTCAATTATTAAAACACTGTACTTACAGGTTTTCATTTACTGCAGTGCCATCTTCCCATAACCAGAATTCATTTGTTTCATTGCTTTTGAGACCGATCCATCCTTTCATTTCAAGCACTGATATAATTTCCTATTGGAGAAAAATTCATAAACCAGAAATGTGTGCATATTATAATCCACTCCTTCCTGATTCAAGGGTTATTGGTTAAACTTCTCCCAATGGCTTTCACACATCCCCTTAGTATTCATAAGATTTTTCTCAAGATGTTATCTCATTTGGTAATGTGGTTATCTTTTAGAATTAAATGTTCAAATAGAGGAGTTTGTCTAACTTCTTCCTAAGAATATAGAGTCAAAGTAATAAAACATCATACAGTTTTGACAACCTTTAGTTTTCCCAAATTATGATGTCAATCGCCAAGGCTTTCATATATAAATATAGTTATACTATAACAAAAACACAAACGTGTATGCCTTACCAGCTCTTCCTTGATATCTAGCTTTAGAAGGTGGGAATTCAGCTCTGCACAGGCAGCATGGCTCTCTGCCCAGGTTTTGGACTTATTGAAAAGACGGTAATAACTATTTCCAAATCCAATCCAGTAGGTTGAACAAAGGTCATAGGAACATTCTAGAAAATGTAAACATATTTAATGTGTACGTTGTACTATGAAGAGCTGTTACCAACACAATGACTATATCTTCATGTTTGTTGTACATATGAATATTAGAAAGCAAAACTTAAAGCACATTTTTTGTAATACTTCTGGTAAATATTATGCAAACCATAGCCAACAATATTTACCTCATGTTTTGGATTTTTCTACTTAAAATTTATTACAAAATTTTATCTATAAGGAAAATAATTTCAAATGCGATTATAGTCATGTTTGATGAGATTAAAATTATATATGCATATTTAAAAGTCTAAACAATATATAATCATGTGAACACAGAAAGTAATTAATGAACTATTCCAATTTTTGTCAGAAATTTTTATTAATAGTTTTAAATATATAGAATAAAATTCAGTAAGTAATTTTTAAAAATGTATACTTCAGCTAGGTAATAAACATATACAATTGGTATATTTTAATAATCCTCTTATAATCATCAAAAACAGGGAGGGGGATCAAGATGGTGGAGAATGTGGAACTCATCTCCTCACACGAAATACATTTATAGGTAGTTCCTGTCATGGCACAGTGGAAACGAATCTGACTAGTATCCATGAGGATGCAGGTTTGAGCACTGGCCTCACTCAATGGGTCGGGGATCCAGTGTTGACGTGAGCTGTGGTGTAGATTGAAGACTGGGCTGGGATCTTGTGTTGCTATGGTTATGGTATAAGGCTGGGAGCTGCAGCTCTGATTTGACCCCTATCCTGTGAGTTTCCATAGCCACAGATGCAGCCCTAAAAAGACTAAAATAATAATAATAATGATACATTTACATGTGAAACAATCCTCACGGGCATATATCTGGAAACTGGCAGAACTCTTACACAATAAAAGCTGCAAGAAAACTGTACCCCAGTAGGATGAGAAAAAAAGGCAACATGTCAGGACCTGCACCCAGGGAAGGATCAGAAAGAAAAAGAAGAACCCTTATCCTGCAGAGTCAGCAGATGAGTCACAATCGGGCATCCCAGTCCTGGGGTCCTGTCTGGAAAAGACAAGCCCCCTTCTCTGCTGGGAAAACTACTAGGACAGACACAAGGGCCAAAGAAGCCTTGACTCTACTTAAGAGTGTATTTAGTCAAATCAGGGTGGAGAGAGCCTTGCACTGGTAGCTGCCCCATTACCACACTTCTCAATAAAATGAGTGAATACCCTGGCCATGCTCACTCCACCGCATAGCCTATAATGATATCTGGCCCAATCAGGCCCTGAGAAAAACCAAGAGGCCTGGGAAGCGATCTGGTGGGGTGGTGGCCACTGTCAGTGCACACACAGGGTGCTGGATGAAGCAGTGGTGACTGTTGTCAGCACACATACAGGGTGGCACCAGGATTGTGCAGCTGCTTAATGCTGAATCTCAAGCAAACAAGTGCTAGAAGAGGATTTGATCTAGCTGCACAGAGACAGCCCAGAGGGGCCTTCAGTGTGTTTCTGGTGGGGCAACAGCAGCCATTGTTAGCACACACAGAAGAACATAGCCGTTCCTCTCCAACAAGAGCACCCCAGCTCTGCCCATGCCACAACGCAGCTTAGAGCTAGATCTGGGGCAGACAAGTTCTGATATAACACTGCCACAGAGACAAGCCCAGATCTGCCGCAGCACACAGAGAATCCAATTCCTGCAGCCACAGTGTCCCGACCCCCAGCCTCAACCTCTTCCCCACTACAGCCATGCTCTAGACCTGGGATGAACACAACACAGGAAGGGATGCAAGCCTGGACTGCTTCTGAGCATAGCTGTGGTCCCTTACACATGGGAGCAGAGATCTTCTGTGAGCATATGGGCCACACTTGCTTCAGAAAGCACCCACTTTGAGGTAGGGGGTACATTCATGGATAGCAGAGCCTGATTGAGCCTGTCCTTCAGGACTCCTACCTGACAACTGGGGAGCCAACCTGACAGGGCAGCCATAGCCCTGAGCAGAGAAGGTGTCCTGCCTGACACCTTGCATAAGCTTTAGATCCTCCAATGCCAATCACACCCCTTATAAAGGTGATGGCGATCAGCACACCCTGAGGAAAGAAGTGACTGGCATCCACGTCAAAACCAGCCCTCAGGCCAAAGACATTGGACACACAGAGTGGACATGGGGAAGCTTCTACATAGAAATGCTCCTTCAAGATTACACTAGACAATGGTTTCTCCTAAATTCATAGAGACAGAGAATATTAAATTAAACAAAAAGGCAGAGAAACTATTTTCAAGTAAAAGAGCAAGAGAAATCCCCTGAAAGAACAAATAGTAACACAAAGCTCATCAGTCTACTAGACTCTGAGTTCAAGAAGGTGGTCATAAAATATGCTGACCGAATTAAGAAAGATTATCAGTAGAAACGCAGATCTCTGTAACAAGGGACTGGAACTACAAAGAAGAAACAATCGAAAATAGATAACTCAATTACTGAAATAAAAAGCAATCAAGTTATTTTTTTCTTTTTCTTTCTTTTCTTTCATGAATTATTCAACTATACAGCTTCCTTTTGTAGTTGTTTAAAAATAATTTAGTGCACTGAACAGAAACATACTTCCTAAGCAATTTGTTTTGACATTTTGCTGTTCCTTGTGAATTAAAAGCCGTATCATAACACATTATTTTTTTACTTCAGTTTTTATGTACCCACTCTTTACTCATCAGTGACCTGAATTTTCCTCTCCCCAAAAAGTCTTCATTACTTTCTTCCTTGCCTCGGGTTCCATTTCTTAACATTTCCAGGACAAGGCTTAGTTTGCATTTGGTAGTCCTGTATTTTCCATACCAGTGTTTTGCATGTCTTTAATTCCACTTTTAATCCCTTTATATATTTTAAAGACATCTAATTTTTATTCTACATCTGATAGTTCCATTATCTGAATGTATCAGCACCTAACTGCTTTGTTATATTTCAGCTAAGTGCTATTCATGACTTTTTTCCCCATGCAATTTGGTATTTTTACTCAATTTTTATATATGACAGTATCTGGCTCTAAACTAATAATTCTTATCTTGGATGATCTGCATGTGCTTTCTCTGCGATGTCCTGGGGTCACACTGGGAACATAAATTTAAACTCTAAGTGTATCTGGCTAAGAAATTACAAACAGGTCTTTAGAATCAACTAGAACTTAATCCAATATAGAAAAAAATTCTTGATATCCTCAAGCTTTGCATGAGAAACTAATTTTTAACTCTCCTGTTCAATACAAGTGAAAACTTCATTGTGTCTCTCTTGCAGCTCTTCAATTCAGACTATATATACAGTTATTAATATTGGAAATAACCCCCAGATAATGGTAATGTCAGAGTCAGGATACTTCTCTGGTTTCAAACTTTCCATTTTGGTCCTTGTTTTATTGGAAACCTAGATGTAAAACTAAAATTTAGATTTAAAAAAATTGTATCCATCTAGATATCTGGAGCTAAGGAGAAAAAGCTAAGTTCAGCTTCATTAACACATAAACCTGGATGCCTGAGCTGGGGAGCACCATCCCTTAGGTAGAAATTTGAGTGGCGTCTCTGGCTCTCTATTGCCTCACAGCAACTTGAACCTCCTGCCTCTGAAGGGACTAGAGCTTGAGTTGCATTTCTTGACTTTTAAAGCTAGAAATGCAACTAAAGGAGTTCCTGATGTGGCTCAACGGAAAGGAATCCAACTAGCATCCATGAGGACGTAGGTTTGATCCCTGGCCTTGCTCAGTGGGTTAAAGATCTGGTGTTGCCCTGAGCTGTGGTGTAGGTCACAGACACAGCTCATATCTAATGTTGCTGTGGCTGTTGCATAGGCCTGCAGCTGCAGTTCTAGCTCTGATTCGACCTCTAGCCTGGGAACCTCCATATGCTGTGTGCAGCCCTAAAAAGACAAGAAAGAAAGAAAAAAAAAAAAGAAAGAAATGCAACTAAAGTACTAGTAAAGGAAGGATAAGAAGTAAAAAAAGGCAGGGGGAGGGAGGAAGGAAAGGAGAACAGGCACTATAGAAAGACAGAAAACATTAGCAGAAAAAAAGCTAGGTGAGCATTTATCTCCGAGGAACAGAGCTAAGAGAGGAGGAGGAGTTAGCTAGGAAATCATTGCTTTTAATTGTTTTCCTGCATCATTTTAAAATCAGTTTTAAGGAGTTATAATTTATACACAAAATATATTGTTTTAAAATGTACAGTTGGATGAGTTACCTCTGTAACTTCTTCTCCAATTAAAATTTATACTATTTCTGTCACCTCAAAAGTTAACTCACATCACTTCCCAACTAATGCCCCACACGCCTACCTCCCTAAGCAACCATGGATCTGATTTACATCGCTATAAATTATTTTTACTTTTTAAAGCAATCCATATAAACATAACCCTTCAATATCAGCTCTTTTGCATCTTACCTCACTCAGCATGTTTTTTACTTTTATTCAGGTTGTATGTACAGGGATTTCATTTCATTGATGAAAGAAGTCTAAGGAAGTGTAAAAAAGATGGAAGAAAGAACTAAGTGCAAGTCTTATTAAAAATAAATTCTGGAGTTCCCGTCGTGGCGCAGTGGTTAACGAATCCGACTAGGAACCATGAGGTTGCGGGTTCGGTCCCTGCCCTTGCTCAGTGGGTTAACGATCCGGCGTTGCCGTGAGCTGTGGTGTAGGTTGCAGACGCAGCTCGGATCCCGCGTTGCTGTGGCTCTGGCGTAGGCCGGTGGCTACAGCTCCAATTCGACCCCTAGCCTGGGAACCTCCATATGCCGCAGGAAGCGGCCCTAGAAAAGGCAAAAAGACTGAATAAATAAATAAAGTATCTATAAACATTTTTGAACATATTTCATGTGGACATATATTTTCATTCTTCTTTTCTAAATGTCTAAGAGTGGAATTGCTGGGGATTTGTACCAGTACATTTACTCCATGTCCTTACTGATGCTTGTTTCTGTCAGTCTCTTCAAATCTTACAATTTTGATGGTTCTGTAATGGTAATTCATGGTGGTTGCAATGTGCATTTCCTTAATTATTTCCTACTTGATTGCTTTTTCTTTTCAAGCTAGATAAATGAAGGAAAAAAACACCAGCAATATGAATACCTAATATTTGTCATGAATATATTATTTTATTTTTTCTGAGACATCAAGCAGGTACTAAAAGCAATGATTAAATTAAACAAAAATTAACAGCTGCTGTTGTCTAGTCTCTGTTTATTGCATCTATTGACATTTTCCCTTCTTTTCAAAAAATTTATTTTTATTTTTTTTATTTTTATTTTTTTTGGTCTTTTTGCTATTTCTTTGGGCCGCTTCAGCGGCATATGGCATATGGAGGTTCCCAGGCTAGGGGTCGAATAGGAGCTGCAGCCACCGGCCTACGCCAGAGCCACAGCAACGCGGGATCCGAGCCGCGTCTGCAACCTATACCACAGCTCAGGGCAACGCCGGATCGTTAACCCACTGAGCAAGGGCAGGCACCGAACCCGCAACCTCATGGTTCCTAGTCGGATTCGTTAACCACTGCGCCACGACGGGAACTCCAGAATTTATTTTTAATAAGACTTGCACTTAGTTCTTTCTTCCATCTTTTTTACACTTCCTTAGACTTCTTCTTTCATCAATGTTTGTCCCTTTTAACTCTCTTTGAGAGTGCGACCCCAAACTATTTTTGTCATATTCAAAGTACTCTATTGTCATTATTTTTCTTTTCTTATCTTTCTTTTCCTTTTTTTTTTTTCTGGCTTATAGGGAATGCTCATCAGGAATACTCAAGATGAATGCCTTTGGGCTCAATGACACAGGAACCCTACCCTTTTGTTTTTTGTGTAGGCAAAAGATATATATTTCTTAGTAAATGCATCTGTGCTGAGAATCTAACACTGTTCATGAAAAAGCATAGTTTTTCCTGGAAAGATGACAGAGGGAAACCACTGCAACTGAAAAAAAAAAAAAAAAGACACAGTTAAGAACATTTCTCCCAGAAATGAAAGAAGATGTAAATAAATGAAAAGATATTCCATGCTCCTGGATTGGAAAAATTAATATTGTAAAAATGGCCATATTACCCAAAGAAATCTACTGATTCAGTGCAATCCCTATCAAATTACCCAGGACATTTTACACAGAACTAGAGCAAACAATCCAAAAATTTATATGGAACCACAAAAGACCCAGAATTGCCAAAGCAATTCTGAGGAATAAAAGCCAAGAAGGAGGCATAACTCTCCCAGACTTCAGGAAATATTACAAAGCCATAGTCATCAAGACAGTGTTGTACTGGTACCAAAACAGACAGACAGACAAATAGAAGAGAGTAGAGAACCCAGAAAGAAACCCAGATGCCTATGGTCAATTAATCTTTGACAAAGGAGGCAAGAACATAAAATGGGAAAAAGCCTTTTCAGCAAGAATTGCTGGGAAACCTGGATGGCCACATGTAAATCAATGAAACTAGAACACACCCTCACGCCATGCACCAAAATAAACTTAAAATGGCTTAAAGACTTAAATATAAGACAAGACACCATCAAAATCCTGGAAGAGAACATAGGCAAAACATTCTCTGATATCAACCTTAACAAGTGTTCTGGTCAGTCTCCCAGAGAAACAGAAAGAAAAGCAAAAATAAACCAATGGGACCTAATCAAACTGACAAGCTTTTGCACAGCAAAGGAAACCAAAAAGAAAACAAAAAGACAACTTACAGAATAGGAGAAAATCATTTCAAATGATGCAACTGATGAGGGCTTAATCTCTAAGATATACGAACAACTTCTACAACTCAACAGCAAAAAAGCCAACAACCCAATGGAAAAATGGGCAAAAGACCTGAATAGACATTTTTCCAAGGAAGATGTACAGATGGCCCCCAGCACTTGAAACAATGCTCAACATCCCTGATTATTAGAGAAATGCAAATCAAAACTACCACAAGATACCACCTCACACCAGTCAGAATGGCCATCATTAATAAGTCCACAAATAACAAATGCTGGAGCATGTGTGGAGAAAAGGGAACCCTCCTTCACTCTTGGTGGGAATGTAAGCTGGTACAAAATATGGAGAACAATATGGAGATACCTTAAAAATCTATACGTAGAACTACCATATGACCCAGCACTCCCACTCTTGGGCATATATCCGGACAAAACTTTCCTTAAAAAAGACATATGCACCCGCATGTTCATCGCAGCTCTATTCACAATAGCCACGACATGGAAACAACCCAAATGTCCACTGACAGATGATTGGATTACGAATATGTGGTATATACACACAATGGAATACTACTCAGCCATAAAAAAGATCAAAATAATGCCATTTGCAGCAACATGGATGGAACTAGAGACTTTCATACTGAGTGAAGTAAGTCAGAAAGAGAAAGACAAATACCATATGATATCACTCATATCTGGTATCTAATATATGGCACAAATGGAACCTTTCCATAGAAAAGAAAATCATGGACTTGGAGAATAGACTTGTGGTTGTCTGGGGGCAGAGGGAGGGAGTGGGATGGATGAGAGCTTGGGGTTAACAGATGCAAACTATTGCTTTTGGAATGGATTAGCAATGAGACTGCTGTGGAGCATTGAGAACTATGTCTAGATACTTGCAACGGAACATGACAATGCAAGAAAAAATATGTATACTTGTATGTGTAACTAGGTCCCCATGCTGTATAGTGGAAAAAATTTGTATTAGGGAAATAACAATTAAAAAATAAATAAAACTCTAATACTACAAAAAAAATTTATCCCTCTCCCTCTCTCTCTTTCCCTCTTCCTCTCCTTCTTTCTCCCTTCCATTCCCTCTCTCCTCCTCTCTCTAAGTGCTGAGTTTACTGATAGAGATTTGAGAAAATTTGCAATAAGTGAAAAAAAGAGAATTAAAAATGAAAACAGCTTTCTATATAATGGCTTTGTATCTGGATGTATGTTAAAATCAATGTATAATTTATATGCTTAATAATTTCATAAATGCTAGACAAATCATTTCCGTCAGAGAGAGCTAGAAAGAAAAAAGTGTTAATGAGACACAGCTCCCTTGTTTTTCATTTGTTTTCTTTTTACCTTTTTGACCCCCCCTCACCCATTTCTCTTGCCCTGCATGTCAATATAATTTAAAATCCCAATTTTCTCATAATAATATTCAAATCACATACAACACTTACCTTATATGCATAATGCTTTGGGTCTTTCCACATTCTCTAATGTCATTTTTCTTAGTTTGTACAATATCAATATTTCCTTGGTAAAAATTGAATTGAACATACAATAAAACAGCATTTGATTTGTCTGTCAGGAATCTTTTGGCTTTTTTTTTTAGGGTCCCACCCACAGCATATGGATGTTCCCAGGGTAGGGGGAGAATCAGAGCTCCAGCTGCTGGCCTACTCCGCAGCCACAGCAACACCAGATCCCCAACCCACTGATGGAGGCCAGGGATAGAACTGCATCATCATGGATACTAGTAGGATTCGTTTCCGCTGTGCCACAAGGGGAACTCCTGTCTATCATGATTTTTGAAGTTTTGTGGATGTCGGGAAAACAAACTCTTTAGACCCAATAATCAATATTAAAAGTGTACTGGACAGAGAAAATACTCACTATCATCTTTGGAAGATAGGGTGGGAACAGGTGATATTTTTTGGTTTTGGTCTTCTCTGCTAGAAAATACTACGGCAAAAATCATAAGAGTAATTAGTTCTGCTTAGGATAAGATAATAAAGACAGTGTAAAATGTATTGATTGTAATAAGAATAGATTATTTTCTTAATTACTTACGGTTTGCAAGCAAGACACCCACCGTTGTCATCAAGGCCACACACAAGATCCCCAGACTCGCAGTTACTACCTGCCATGCTGTAGATTGGTGGTCTAACACTAAAGAAACAGAAACACCGATTAAATTTTATCATTTCCGAGAAGTCATCAAATATAAAATTTAAGATCATGTTTCACTCTCAAAGGGCATCCGTCTATTTTCTAATTCTTGAATGTGTTGAATGTGTTCAGTGCCAGTGCCAGATCCTTAACCACTGGCCACTAGAGAACTCCAAACCTTAGTTCTTTGACACCTACATTTCCTCATTAGCTCTTTCTTGATCTTCTTTCTTTTCCTACCTGAGGCCCTGGGTATGTCTCCTCAACCATCTTCACTAGCATCTTTGAGCCTTCTTTGCCTAGTATTCTACAAATTATCAACTCTGAGCAACCCCCCCCAAAAAGATACTCTCTGCTAGTAAACTTAGAAAGGAAATACGCCTAGAGAAAATAATATTGCCATGCAAACAAAAATATTTCCAAATTCCATACAAATATTAATGTTCATTTACTAGCCATTCAAACAATCAGTCCATGTATTAGTCAAGGGGTAAATAGCAAAATACATTTTTTTTCTTTTAAGTTAGACAGATGAAGATGGGAAATGTTTCTATAAAAAATGACATTGTACTGAAAGTTGGAGGAAAGTGAGAATTCTTTCTTGAAATAGGGGTCTTCCACTCAGAAAGGCAATGTCAATCAATGCTGTTGGGTGACAGGAAGCTTGGTGCATTTGTGGAACTGAAATTGTAATCTGACTGGAACACAGAGAGCCAAGGAGGGAGTGGAGGTGGCGAACTAGCCCATAGGACTGTAGCGTTAATATATATTTTTTTAACTTTAGGAACAGTAGGGGATCTTTTCAGGAATTTCTTTTGAAAAGTCATCATTTTCTTCTCTATCTGCTCCCCAGCCTCCTGCACATTTCTGGCCTCTACTGTGAACTTCTTTTTCCCTGGTCCTTCTCCTGGATCTGCCCATCTCTGCCATTCCTGTGCTTTAGAGCATCTTCCGGATCCCACCTTCTAAGTTGTGTGGTCCATTCTGGGGGCCATTGTCCATTTGGGCCTGAGTTTATTTGCAGTCTCCCCCAGATTGCCCAGAATTTTCTCTTCTTCCTGGGGATCCAGGCTTTTGCTGTGCCCCTTCTGCTGATCTTCAGAATCCTGATGGTGTATACCGTGGCCCTGGTTAACTCATGTGGGTGCCTCATCTCTGAGCTCAAATGCCAGATAGAGGCAGAGGTACAAAATAATCTTAATTTTAAAAATTAAATTAAAGAATAATAAAAATAATTAAATTTTAAAAATTAAAATTAATTTAAAATAATAGCTAAAATAATTAAATTTAAAAAATAATTTTAAAAGGAGGCTTGAAGGAATTCACAATCAATTGCCTGACTCGTTTCAGTGTCCTGCACAGCACACCAAAGTTAGGAAGGCTATCTGCAGCACCCATGATTAGGGGAACATGATCTTCAAGGTTTAGCTTTCTTCTAAACGAGTAAAATACCCTCGATTCTAAGTATGTTTCTTGAGACATAAAGAAAGGACTGAAAAGTGCCTAGAGTGGAAGATGAGAGACTTTGGGTGGTCTGTCTCAGTAATTTTGGTGAAAACAGAGGGACCTCAATCCAAGAGAGAAGCAGGTTGGCTTGGACACATGATACTTCATAATTACTTGAATGTGTTAAAGATGAAAGATTTTAAATTTATTCCCAGACTCGGAGATTAAACAATGAGGGGGCTAAATAAAGTGTCTAATCTCCTTAGTTGTGGTCAACTTCTGCCCAAAGCCCTTCTGATTATTAAATAAATAAATAAATTATCAAGCCTCTCCAAGGCTCTATCCAAACACCAAGAAATTGCTTTTATTTCACCAAGGATGTTGAGGCTATGAATCCCCTTAACTTGCTCACCCCCATACTGGTATGTATATATTTATACTTTTATATGTTCATACCTTATTGCCACCATCTCCTTTTTCTTTCAGATGATGAGTGATTTCTCTATGGCTCAACTCAAGTATGTCCTATTTACTCCCTGCCACCTAGTCCCCTCTAGAACATTTATTCTCTAAGTTTCTCTTTTTTTGTCCATTTCTTCACGATCTTTCTTGATAAACTCCAGTTAGTTTACACATGGCTTCAAACCTCTCAAAATCAAATATAATCCCTTGTCTTGGTTCGTGTTTTTCACTTTTCATTACCATTTTTCTTAAGTTGTCTTTTTCAGTGAAAACTGTAAAAATTCTTTCTGGACTCATTTTATTTCCATATTACATTTCTTTCAACCCCTTAAATCTTAGTTGTAACTTGTTCTCTTTCTCCATAATCAAACGAAAATCCCAATTGTTAATCCAAGGAAATAATTTTCCACTTGTACTTTATTAGACATAGTTTATTTTCTCCTTTTCTCAGGACATGTATTTCGCATATACCTGTCTTGAGTCTTTCTCTGCTCAAGTGATAATAGAATTTTCATCCACATCATCTCTGCTTGCAATATTACCTACTTACATAAGTCTTTCCCACACATTTCCATCCTCTCCCTGGAGATCCAGTTTTTTAAATCCAATTTCATTACAGATATTTTCCTCTGAACTGATCAAAAAACAATTCAAATGCCATATATGATCTAACTTTTACTGGATTAAACATTTTTTAAATGGTGGATAAGATGGTTAACTACTCAGTCACTTAAGTTAGAAGCCTTGTTATCATATTCTACTCAGTTGTCATCTTTACCTCCAATATCCAATTAATCATGAAGTTTTATAAGCCTTACCTCCAAAATATTCTTTTCTTTTTCTATAATCTGCCTTTCCTCCAACAAATTCTGTTACTTTTTTGAAGCTAAGAGGTTATTATTTCTTCATAACTGAACCCTAAGTTCAGATCAGCTTATAGTAAAAATTCCAAAAATAGTTGTAGGACTGAGACTGAACTGAAGACTAATAGCAAGAATTATTTTTAAAATAATTTTTAAAATAATGCTCCGAAGAAGCAATTTATGCAATTGTTCTTGCAAGAAATGCAGTTCTGTTGGAATTCGGATCAGTGCCATTTAGAGGAAATGACCATAGCGAAGGACTATTTCAGACACGCTATTTCATGGTAATATCCTAGCATAATTAAGGAGAGTGCTGCCGATAGGTAATTAGTGTAATGTGGCAATTTTATAATGATTTTGAGAGAAAGAAATCTTCTAAACCAAGGATTAAGATCTAGCTAATAACAAAATATATGTAATATTGTACCTTTTCTGTTTTTCCTAAACAGCTGTTTTCTGCGCTGAAGGTGAGAAGTTCTGGTAAATTTTATTTCCATGTAAGTTACTTGTTCACTTGAAATGACATTGCTTTGGTTTTTCTTGGGTGTTTTTTGCTTCTGTTGAGATTTGGACATTTTCAGTTCTGTGTAGGTTAACTCTTGCTTGTTTACAGCATCTTTGTTTTGCTTATTCTTAAGCATTTTTTTTTTTTCCTGGAAAGATTTAGATTGCTTTAGCTCAATCTTGATATCTTTCTGTGTTTCTCTTTAGAATCTATGCAATAGAAATGTGAGGAAAAGAATTGAGGGTCATTGCATTAGATCGGAGAGTGAAAAATGCATTCATTCTGAGGTACAAGTAAACATTTAGGCATAATATCAGCAAGTATAAAAAGGAGGAAATAGGAGACTAAATCTTTCTCTCAACTTTGCATCCCTTATTGAATAATGTCATTCTCCTTTAATAAGAATATACATTTCATTTCCATCTGCATCAGTTTTTGAGAGGAGTAGATTAAAAAGTAGATTTTTTTCTTTCTCAACGTTCTCTTCATAATGAATACTGTCAATAATGTGTGGACTATGGTTAAAACACAACTACATTAACATAGAATTAATTATTTAAATTTGATAATAAAGCCTTGTATTTCATATCAGGTTGACATAAAGTTTATGTATCACTGACATAATCCATTGCTTAGTAGGTTCTTTATTAATAGAGGAAAATGGGGTAAATTTTACATTTATAAAATAACTGAATATCTCTCAATCTGCCAACATACTACTTTTTACTACTTAACTTTTTAACTTATTTACTTTTAACTAAATTAAAAAGACAATGCCAATGAACCACCAAAAAGGAACAAAGGAAATAAAAAGATAAAGTTCAAAAAATTTACTAAATCTTCAATCTCAATATATAAAGAAAAGCAAATAAAAGAATGGAGTTTTCACTTGTGAGAATACTAGATCCCTGATACTTTTTGACTTAGCAAATGATTGAGTACAAAATTATTTATCAACATTTATTAAAACATAAAATATGCAAGATTTTTAATAAGCCAGTCCATTTTTATCAATTTATCTTACAAAATTTTTTTAAATATTAAAAGTTATGTAGCACAGGTTTTGTTTTTTTTTATTTACTAAGATTTAAATTGGAAAGGACAAAGAGTTACCAACAAAAGTGTTACAATTAAGGGAGCTGGGAAATAAGTTATGATACATCTATATCTTAGCACACCATTAATTAATATAATAAATATTATTGATATGTATAGCAAAGTAAAAGTTTACAGTGTGCTATATTTTCAGTGGTTACTTGTAGCTAGACTTTTGGCAGCTTTGCATTGCTTCTATTTCATTGAAAATTAAACATATCTTAAAAAGTACTTAAAGGTGAAATTTTGAGTATTTAAAAAATACTAAATAACAAATAATTTTATACGTAGGACCTTTTGTGTATCTGTGATTATTTCCTAAGAATAAATTTTTAGAAACTGGGATAAAATTATTTTAAAATTAAGGTTTTAAACTCTTTATGTCATTTTCCAAAAGTTTTGACCATTTCATTTATCCACTGGCAAAATGATATTTAAGACTACATTGGCATTATAAGAATATTGCTGTTTAAATATTTGGTATAATTAAAATGTTTTTGGTATAATTAAAATATTTTTAAGAAATTAAAATATTTCTTCCTCCTTCCAGACAAAGAAGAAAAGTGACTATTGTTTTTGAGAATAAATAATTGAAAAAGAAAAAAAAATATTGAAAAAGCGTGGTCTAAAAAAGTTTAAAAGTGATAGAATCAGATGGAGTATTGGTTCAAAGTGAAGTATTACATAGACTTGGATCACTAATTTCACTACACATACATGAACAAATTTCAGATAAGCCAAAATGTTAAATGTAAACCATAAGACAATAAAACAAATAAAGGGTTAAAAGAAAGTATAAGTTAATAGTTACAACTTTCTAGTCACACATAGACAAGAAAGAGAGTTAAGTTAAACTATGGAAACAAAATTTTATTGCTACTGTAAAGAGCTTTATCACCAATAATTACATTAAAAGAGTTTTATTTTATCACTAGTAAAGAAATACAAACTAAATTAATGATATCCATTTTCACTGGTAAAATCAGTAAATATTAAAAGCCAAATGCAGCTACACAGAGTTAGACAAAGGACAGCAAAGGAGGCATTCATTTACATGTATTTCTAATTAACTTAAATATTTCCCTTCTGGAAAATAATTTGTCAGTATTTATCAAAACCAAATAATGAAAACATCTGATCCAACATTACAAAATAATGAAAAAATGATGGATTATGTAATAAAAGAGGCTAAACAGTTGAAAAAATGAAACAATAGGAAAATTCTACGACAAAGAAATGAAAAATAAAAGGGATAGCTGGATTCATACTTCACACCACTGCAAAATGAGCACAGACCATAATTTTACAAAAAGTATTTTTTCCTAAGCTATTATTTAATACATTCTGAGTTAACAATTGAAATTAATGTTAAAAATTGCATATATTTTAACTTCTTGAGAGAAGGAAATAAATAGAAGCAATCATACTCACCTACTTGAAGAATAAATTTAAAAATAAATTTTGTTGGAAAAGAATATTTAAAAGAATGTAATATTGCTGCAGACAGGAATTAAAGTTATATAGTGTATAACCAGGTGTAAGAACATCCAGAGAAGATTTTAGATTAAAAAAGTAATCAAATAATGTGTTATAATCTTTTGCTATTCAAAACGTGTGAAAAACTACAAAGGATGTTTTCATCTAACTGCCAATTTGTAGTTTACCTCCCGCCCCCACAAAATACATATCAGGAAGCGAAAATATTGCTTTAGCATGCCATGACCTTTGGTATTTGGAAACCAGTTCATAAATTACAGACTTTTCAATATAAAATGTATTTAAAAATCCATTACATTTAATGACTGCTTAATAAGAATATCCCCATATCAAATCTGAGCACTTTAAGAGAAAAAAAAAAATGAACCAAGTTGCCTAGTGTATTAGAGGTTACATGAAACAAGAGTACCATTGGATACATTGAGAAGTATGTGTCGGGAGCCATAAGGCTGCTCCAGTAAAGAGAGCAAAGCCACAGTCGGCACCTGCGTGAGGCTTGTCTGGTTAGCAGAGCTACAGACAAGCTGAAGAAAGAAGAAGGATTGCAGAGCAATCCCTTGAAAGACATCGGCTCCAGGAAAATAAAAATGATATCCCCTAAAAAATATGTTAATCTATTTTTCTGTGTTTATTCTTCCTTTTCTATCTCTATTCACAGTTTTCTTACTGCTAAAGATTTGCCCTGGGTACATAAAATACTTGAACCAAAACAGAGTGCAGTTATTTAAACAATGTAATGGAAAAAGCCTTTGTTTTGGAGTAACAATTTATGGCACCTATTTTGTGAGAGTATACAGGGGGAACGTGATTTCAGTCCCTTTACTTAAAAAGAAGTTTGGGGCTGGGAAAATGTTGTTTGGCCTATAAATTACTATTTTCTATAATAGATATATTTTTTATCAAATAACAGTGTCACCTGTAACTTTTATCCTTTATGGAGGCATTTGTTAATTTTTGGGCATAATACTCCTTTCTATTGAAATTGGTGGTTTGGAACTTACGTAAATCAGCACAATGGGTTATACGCTTAGCTTGCTGGCGCCAAATAAATCGTGGTTTTAAGAATGCCATGAGCCCAAGGCTTTCATGCGTTTTGTTAACCACATACAACTTTAGTTAAAGAATGTTAGGTATCATAGTTTATTACTTATTAAAGCTTTGCTTTCTTTATATAGAATAGAATAGCTACTGTTGTTGACCTTTTAAGAAAAGTACAGTATGAAACTTTAAGTTTGTAATCTTGAAGGAAAATCTGAAGTTGAAAGGAATATGTTTTAATTAACTTTTCTTTTTTGTATCTCGGGTGGAGGGAACAAAAGGGCTTTAAATCGAATGTTAATGTCAAATCTTACACGAAACCTGATTGTGATAGGGTATAAAAACTGATGCTTTTCATTTAATAAATTGGGTCATCTGCAGCATGCAGCTGAGGAGTTGGCTCCAATTCTTTCCGCGCCGATTGTAGCCCATCCTCTCCTTCGACACTCCCTGGCTGCTGGGGCTGGACCTCGGCAAGTATGTAGATGTGTCGGAGTAGAAATTATATCTTTGGCTTTACCAGTTAAGTTATAATAGATAATTCTTAGTCATTGGTACCTACTTAGTGGTAGTTAACCACCCAGAGCATGGAGTTTACATCTTGTTTATTAAACATGTAATATAGTTTAATATAGTCTAGTATGTTACAATAAATAACTATATAATTTGAAAGCCTTCAGTGGTCACCATCTTGTGTGAAAAAGAAAAGATCTTAATATAAATTTCCCGATTTGTCTCTGTTGTTAGTTTGTACCTGATGACTGAGAGTCATAGCACTGACACGATCTTCCTCAAGTTGCCTGGCTAATTTACGAGTCTCGCCATCGTTCATTTTTTCTCCTTATCATTGCTTATGCCCTCCCAAGTATCTTCATTATTCACCAGCCTTGATGAATCCGTCTTCTGACTGATGATATCCATGTGCTTCATCCTCCTGCATCCTGGACACTGCCTCCTCAAGTCTAAGTGACTTCATTCTGCCTCAGCTAACCCCTCTCATCGGAACACCTTGGTCCTTGTCACACCCTTAAAAGTTTCATCTCAAAATGTCTTACTAAATCTCCCCACCCTCCAAAAAATACCTTTACCTTTCTAGATGGCTCATTCATCTCCTTCCAGCATGAAAATGCTTTGATCTCAAGGCTAGCATCTCCAGTCTTATCTCTAACCCTAACTTCACTCTGTTTTAAATATTTTTAATTTTTTTTAATTTTTAAAGTATAGTTTATTTACAATGCTGTGCCAATTTCTGTTGTATAGCAAAGTAACTCAGTCGCACATATACATACATTCTTTTTTTCTATATTATTTTCCATCATGGACTATCCCAGGAAATTGGATAGAGTTTCAATTCCACTTCTTTCTGAACTCTCTGTCTGCTTCTTCCCTCATGTCCACCTTGATTCCATAATATGTTTCATTTCTGTCAATATAATAACTTCCTTTAACTTTTTTGGTTCACTTGCTCAAAAAAATCCTTATCCAATATATCATATAAATTATATGTTTCTCTCCGTCAGTGCCTGAGAAGCCAAGGGCTTTATACACAGGTCAAATTTACTGCAATATAAATTCATTGTCACCAATATGAAATTGCTTTAATGCTGCTAGGAGTCCTGTTACTCTTTTCAAGTCACTTTTCTTTCACATTCTCTGAAATTAATTTTATCACACCTTCTCCATTCTTAACAAATCTCTAACTTCACATCCCCTCTTGTTCTCAGAAGATGACCTATATCACAGAAAAAGCCACACATCTCTCAGCTTTCTTCCTATATACACATGCAAATCATCTTATCTCCTATTCAACAGAGATGCTCTTCTTCCTCTTCAATAAAGCCAGTTTCAACTGTATTTCAATCCATCCACTCCCACTACCCAAGAGTGATACACTCTTTATCACTCCTCTTTCCATTGGAATAGTCAATGTCTTCTTAGTAGTTCATTCTCACCAACTTAAAATTACAAGCAATTTTTAACCTCATCAGACCTCAATTCCCAATATAATAATTATCCTCACTCTTTGTCTCTCTTAAAAAAAGGAAAAGGTTCTTAAAGAAACATTGTATTTCATCTCTATTTCCTATATTTTATTCTCACCAGCCAAGCCATTCAATCTGGTTTCTGTACTCCTTGGGATCAGTGCTCCTTTAGATCATTTGTGATCTCTGCTTCACTGAATGGATCCTTTCCTTTCTCTTTTAGTTGGGCTTTTAATAGCATTCAACAACATCCACCACTCTCTTCTTAAACACTTCTTTCTTTATTCTATATTTTCTTGTGGTCTCTTCATCCACAATCAGTGTTTCCATCACTACTTAAAAGCATGTGTTTGTACATGCACATGTGCTGAAAAGATTTCTCCTTTAGGTTTCAGCTCACTTATTTCCTCATCAATTAACATCTCCTCTTAATAACCCAAATATTAACAACTAAAACACGCACCTCAAAAATGGAAACACAATAAACTATTATTATCACAAATATGTTCCTATACTACCAAAGGTTAGCATTCCATTTTTCAAGTTAAATTACAAAACTTGGCTGATTTAAAATAATAAATCATTCTCAAACTGTGTGCTTCTGCTCTGACCTTGCCTTTACAGCTGCAGGTGGTACCATACTTGCTTCTCTCTCTTTGCTCTTGACACATCATTCCTCTTTAATTGAATGGCCCATTCTTCCCAACATCACTTGCTCTTTACACATCCTAATGTCCTTCCCTGAAACTCTCTCCATCATTTCTTTACCTAAGTAACTAGAGGAATAAGATATTTAACATATCTCTTCTAATCTGCACCCCCTCAGAGATTTTGTGAGAACTCCTACACTTAGGTCACTTACCTCTGTGTTATTTCTCAGAGCATCATGTTGATAATTTACCTTTCTTGAAGCAATAATCAATACTATAATTTAAAAATAATTTCTGTAGTTATTTAACTGATATATATCTTCTCCAATAATTCTGTGTTCCATGAGGATATCTCCATTAACGCTTATCATTTTATGACTTGGTATATTACTTAAATGGCCAGCCAGACAATAAATTATAGAACATTCAATCAATTGTGTTTAAATAATTGGGTATATTTTTGGAAAAATAAACAGCTCTCTATGTCTAAAAAATTTCAGGCAAATGAGACTAAACATAAGTAATGTGTGTAAAGAAAAAAAGGAAGAAATACTTTTAGTTTTTGAGAAAGGCCAAGAAAAAAGTAGAAAATAAAGACAAATTTTTTAAATAACACATTTGACCAGTCAAAAGAAAAACAGAATATTTTAATTTATATAGCACCCATCACTTATTAAAATATGAGAAATACAGTATATATATATATGTATATATAATGTGTAATGAAGTCATAAAAATATAATCAATTTCTCCCCAGCATGGTTAATCAGGGGTTTTTCCCACCGTAGACAACACCAGTTCAGTTTTTCAAGAAGAAGCTTGCTATTTTTTATCTAGTTTTCTCAGAAATAGATCCCTGGAGACATGAAGTATTAATCTAAAAATAATGAGTACTAGCCGTGGAGAAAGCAATCAGGAGCTGGGACTGAGTGTAGATGGGGAAAGGAAGAGTGGGGGTAAGGGAAGGGGGGGTGGTTGCTGAGGGAGGGTCCATAAGAGCTGGAACCTAGGACTAAGGGCTTAGGAGCAGTGACGTCACTCAGTCACATTTTCTCCTACAGCAGAATCTACTCTTTGCTGGCTTTCCCACCCCTCTTCCTCAGCTGACCACTGAGGGCTGTGCTGAGGTGTCCTCCCTGCCGGTGAAGTCTCTATCGACTGCATTACAGCTGTAGGCTGCAGGAACAGGGAAGACATAGCTGAAGAAACAAGTAAATAATTGTTTATTATTTACAAGTAACAACTGTAAATAAAAATAATTTTAAGAGAAAGTGATGCAAACTCAATGCAATACCCTTTTAAGCAGTTGCATAAAGCAAACTAGGATCTATCATCACACTGTTTAAAATCTGTTATATACCTCACAGCTTTAGCTTTCTCATTGGCTTGAGCTTAATCATGACATAGAGGACAAATTGGAGCTTATCTACATGGTTTAATTGCCTTCTGGACTTTTGTCTGGGAAATCATCTTTTAAAATGTATTGGAGTATAACTGCATTTTTAAAAGCTGTGTACAGCTTGAAAGTAATTTACAACATTTGATTAGAGAAAGGAAGGGAAATTAGGGCTTTCACTCTCACATGACTGTGATATGTACGTGCACTGTCTGAATTTGCAATTATATCAATGTTTCAGGTTTGTCGAGTTTAGTTTCTTTACTGTCATTCTTTGATATTAGAATCACAGAAAACCTATGAATTATTGGGGACATTAAATCAGCTATAATTAGTAAACAGTCGAACATGAAGTTTGAGATATAAATATTGGAATAGTCTTACCTAAGTATAACATGAAACCCTGGAGAAAGCCACAGGACAGCTCCTCGAGAAAGAGATAAAGAATGCAACTTAGAGATTCACCAACATTCCCAGTTCTAAGAGAAGTGGAGGGAGAGGGGGCACAAAAATGGAAGAGAAAAAAATGGCCAGGAATCTTAAGAGAAAACCCAAGAGGAAAGGCATCAATAAAATTTAAATAAGAAGAGGAGTTCAGTCAAGTCAAATGTTTTCAGAAGATAAACAAATATTGACGTTTAATTTGGGTTCAGAGAGTAGAAGAGTTTGAGTGACCTTTTAAGAACGAGTTCTTTTGAATGTCAGAAAAATCAGTTTCAGCAGAGCACTGGATTGGAGAATAGAAGGCAGATACAGGTGCTAATTGAGAGTCAGTACAATTGGGTGCTGAGTTTCTAGGGGACTCGACCTCTAAGAAGTTTTTCAATATAGTATCTCCTCTCCATCCTCATGTTATTTTCCTCATCTGAGATGTTATTTTCCAGGCCTTCACATCTCTGTCATTCCAGTTGTTGGGTTAAAATGCTTTAAGTACAAGTTCCATCGTGCTACTTTCCAAATTCTTTAATCAGTGATTCCCTGCTTGACTCCTTCTGGAGAGTGCATATACAGTTGTATGGGTAATAAACAGCTTAATCCTAAATCAGGGTTGAAAATTAGAGGGGGTGCCCTTGTGACGTACACCTTGGACACATATTAGAAACCACCTTTATTTAAATTTCCTTCCTCTCCTAATATGTATGAAGCTGAATAGCACCAGCTCTCCTTTTACCTAGGTTCTGACAGTGAATTTCTGAATCTTTAAGATGGTGCCTTTGGCTCTTACTGTGTATGGTGTACATTTTACATTAAGTGTATTATATTGCATCTTAATGTACTTATTATAATTTATAACAAAATTTTTCCTCCAGCCCTACTGAAAATCCCTCCTGATATTTTCAGGCTGTTTGATGCAAGAGATAAAAATACTCAACCTTAATTAAATGCGTGTTGTTTGATATTCTTTAGTGCATTTGTTAAACTAATAATTATTGAGTATAAAATGTAACTGAGTCTCTGCTGTATGCTGAAGACAGTCACTGAAGTTCAGGTGTTTAG
The DNA here is from genome assembly GCF_016906955.1 of Phacochoerus africanus. Classification (NCBI taxonomy): domain Eukaryota; kingdom Metazoa; phylum Chordata; class Mammalia; order Artiodactyla; family Suidae; genus Phacochoerus; species Phacochoerus africanus. The sequence goes on along the minus strand of NC_062550.1, from coordinate 65,290,155 downwards.
TCAATTGTAAACAGACTACAAGTAAATAATTTTAAATAATTACAAGTAATTGTGTGAGAGGCAGTGATACAGGTGTGCCTCTTGAAAAAAGAACCAATGAAATCAAAGCCTGGCATGGGTTGAAGTAGAGTGGTGGTTAAAAACAATTTTATTTTTAGGAGTTCCTGTCGTGGCGCAGTGGTTAACGAATCCGACCAAGAACCATGAGGTTGCAGGTTCAATCCCTGGCCTTGCTCAGTGGGTTAAGGATCCGGCGTTGCCGTGAGCTGTGGTGTAGGTTGCAGACGTGGCTCAGATCCCACATTGCTGTGGCTCTGGCAGAGGCCGGCAGCTACAGCTCCGATTAGACCCCTAGCCTGGGAACTTCCACATGCCATGGGTGTAGCCCTAGAAAAGGGGGAAAAAAAAAAACAAAAGCAGTTTTATTTTTAGAGATAGGATCTGATTTGAGTCCTAAAGAATTATTAAGAGTTGATGATGTAAATTAAGGGAAAAGCAGACAAATCAAAGAAGTTAATATAAATTCATAAATGGAATAAGTAACCCTTGTGGGCCACACAAAGAAGTAGGAGGACGGTGAGAAGAAATGGAACTGAGAACAATCTTAACAACTCTTTGAGTAGACTTACTGTTATTCCATGGGCAATGGAAGCTTATCGAGTTATATAAGTCATATGGCAATGACTGATTTGAGTTTCAAACATATAACCAGCTGCTGTGGAGAAGTGGAATTGACATTTCAGAACAACAAAGAAGATCAGAAGACAGTTATAAGGCAGTAGCAGCAGTTCAGGAGAACAAAGATAAAGGTTTTAATGAGAGATATCATGATAGGATGATATAAAATGTCATAAATAATAATGATAATAATTAAAAATAAAAATAATGATTGGAGTTCCTGCTATGGTGCGGTGGGTTAAAAACCTGACTGTAGCAGCTCAGGTCTCTGCGGAGGCTCAGATTCCATCCCTTGTCCAGCACAGAGGGTTATAGGATCCAGTGTTGCCAATGCTGTGGCTTGGATTCAGTCCCTGGCCCAGGAACTTCCATATTCTCAGGGTGTGGCCATTAATAATAATAATAATAGGAGTTCCCCTCTTGGCTCAGCAGAGACAAATCTAACTAGGAACCATGAGGTTGTAGGTTTGATCCCTGGCCTTGCTCAGTGGGTTAAGGATCCGGCATTGCCGTGAGCTGTGGTGTAGGTCACAGACATGGCTCAGCACTATGGCTGTGGCAGAGGGTGGTGGCTACAGCTCCGATTAGACCCCTAGCCTGGGAACCTCCATATGCCGCGGGTGTGGCCCTAAAAAGACAAAAAGACGATAATAATAATAATAATAATAATAATAAGTTTAGGATTGACACTGTCAGGGCTTGATGAGTAAAAGATGAGAAAGAAAATCAAGGATGATGTTGGCATTTTCTTGGGCACAGGGTTGGTAATGGAGGTAGAGATTAGTTAACATTTGCTATGTTTAGTATGAGGTGTGGACAAGGGTTTGAGCCCTGGCCCTGTTCAGTGGCTTCAGTGATCCAGTGTTGCCATGAGCTGTGGTGTAGGTCTCAAACTTGGCTCAGATCTGGCATTGCTGTAGCTGTGTCTGTGGTGTAGTCCCACAGTGGCAACTTTGATTTTTGACCCCTAGCCTGGGAACTTCCATATGCCTCGGGTGCTGTCCTAAACAAACAAACAAACAAAAACTAACAAGCTTCAAATGACCCAAGTGGGGAGTTCCCTTCATGGCTCAGTGGTTAACGAATCCGACTAGGAACCATGAGGTTGTGAGTTCGATCCCTGGCTTTGCTCAGTGGGTTAAGGATCCGGTGTTGCTGTGAGCTGTGGTGTAAGTCGCAGACGTGGCTCATATTCCTCATTGCTGTGGCTCTGGCATAGGCTGGTGGCTACAGGTCCAATTAGACCCCTAGCCTTGGAACCTCCAAATGCCGTGGGAGCGGCCCCAGAAAAGGCAAAAAGACAAAAAAAAAAAAAAATGACCAAAGTGGGCCCACTCTGTCATAGCGCCTACAAATAAGTGGGCAAATCTCCCAAAAAAACTTTGATTTAGTATTTGAAATCTCCAGAGAAAAATTTGAAAACCTTTTTGATTCCAGCCTGCCATTTTTTCTGTTCAAAAGGTCTGCTTTTTAAAAAGGGAAACAAAGCTGTGTTGCTTCTTGTTCCCTAGGACTGCCTCAGAACAGAAATAAAGGTTTTAAGTTAAAATCTTTGCTAAATACATCTGTATAAACTAAATGAATTAAATAGATCAATATTCTCTTTTTTTTCCATTTACAATTGGCCCTCTGCATCTGTGGTTGGTAAATTCAACCAACCATAGTAGGAAAATATTTGAAAAAATTTCGGGAAGTTCCAAAAGGCAAAACTTCACTGTGCTGCATACTGGCAACTACTTACACAGTGTTTACATTATATTTAAACTATTTATGTGGCATTTACATTGTAACAGGTAACCTAGAGATCATTTAACTCGTACAGAAAAATGGGCATAGGTAAGGTGCAAGTCCCTTTTATGTAATGGGTTTGTGCATCTGCAGATTTTGGTCAACATTTCTTCCAGGGAAGGGGGTGTGGTCCCTGGAACTGGTCCTTCACGGATACTGAGGGACAACTGTATACCCCAATTTAAACCTTGCTAAAATCCCTGAAGTATTTATTAAAGAAAAATAGCAAACAGAAAATTCTAACCAAATCTACTTGAAATCTGAGCATTTAGATTAACGTAATATGTATATCTAGGGCTATCAATTCTTTGCCCTGTAATAACATGCATTTTAATAATTAATATTGTCTTTTTAAATTAGAATCACCAAGTAAATAAATTCCCCAGGATTAAGACTACCTCCAACTGAAATAACAATATAGCTCAAATTGAACATATTTCATAAATTAAATCTTCTACCTTGCTATGTTGTAACCCGGTAATTCAAAGGTATATAAAAATGTACTCTTCATTTATAAAAGAATAGGAGATTTTGCAATTTTATTCTGAACTTATAATGGCATATACCATTCTTTTATATTTTTTAAACTTTTATTATCAGTCCTTTAAAATTTTCCCAAATCTCTCATGTTCACACACACCTAAGAATTGACAGGCCGATATCTACAATCTTAGATCAGAGGATTTTTCTAGAATTTAGCTAGATTTTATTTAATTTTATTTATTTATTTATTTTTGCTTTTTTAGGGCCACAGCTGAGGCATAAGGAAGTTTTCAGTCCAGGGGTAGAATCTGAGCTGCAGCTGCCAGCCTACGCCACAGCCACAGCAACAAAGGATCTGAGCCATGTCTATGACTCACACCACAGCTCACAGCAACGCTGGATCCTTTACCCACTGAGCAGGGCCAGGGATCGAACCCACATCCTCATGGATACTATTTGGGTTCATTACTACTGAGCCACAACAGGAATTCACAGGAACTCCTGAATTTTAAACTTCATATTTTTTAAAACTTTCCCAGCTAAAACTTTCAGGTATTTAATCTTAAATTTTCTTTCTCAGTGAATCTCAAATTGATTTTTGATATAAAAGTACAAATCTTGCAAATATTAAATATTTTATTCTACTGGGGAATGATGTTTCCTTTAGTTATGTTAGGCTAAAGGAATTTTGACAAGTCTGTTTTTTTAAAAATAAAAAGCAAAACAAAGAGCTAAACATTAAACACAAAAATACAAATATTCAGAAGATAAGTAGCTTTTATATATACATTAATCTCTCATAAATTTTATCCCTATGTAATCCAATTGGTAAAGTATAATTCTTTGGTTTTATAATGTAAATATTAAGAAGACAAGTTACTTTTAAAACACCAGAAAAAAAATGGAGGAGGAAAATCCACAATGTGTGTACAGAAAGAATATACATATTTAATTAAACAAATGATTTTTAAGAAAATAGTATCCTTCACTGTAATGAGATATTTAACATTTACAAGCTTTGTAAAGTCACTTTTTAGTCATTAACTCATAATCACAAATTAAAAAACCTTACTGGTATATCCATTTCATAACACTAAATTTGATATATGTGTTAACTGTCCTTGTAAATGTAATCAATAGTAATCCATTAATTCATGGATGTTAATATTATGTCTAACAAAAAGGTGATTGAGTTTCAGTGCAAGCCATAGCAACATAATCCCTAGGTTTTATATTTCCTTGCAAACATATACGAATGAACAGATTTTGTATGCTGTGAAGCATGAAAGCTTAGTCGTCGTCTTTCCTCTTATATTTGTGAATATCTCTAAACCAATCTTACTTCCTCTACCAGGGTTTTTTAATTCACTTTATTCCCCTGAAAGCTTCTTCATTTCACTCTCTTTACAGTGTTTCAGTTATCAAGAGACATGTTGATGGAAAAAAAAAGGCCATTGTTTCAGCCACATAGTCAGGGAACAGCAGCTCCAACCATGTCGACGTCACAGGCTAAGCCACACATCCCCTGGAAGCCACAGTGTCCACCACAACCTTGGCAGAGCTAGTGCTTGCTGTGCATCAGCAGCTGTGAGCAGAGACACCTGCTGCACACATCACCCACTCACCCTCACAGTCCTTTTTCTGCATTCTCTTCTGTTACACAATTAGTTGATTTTCATATGCATCCAATTCTATTGGTCCTATTTCACCTGTCAGTGCTTCCTGAGTGTAAGAGTTGCAACACCACTTGTTTCAATTCCTCAGAGCCCCTGAGAGGCAACAAATACCTTTTTGTTTTTTTAGCGATTGCTGTTACTTGATAGAGCATATGCAAAACATAGATTAAGACTGAAAATAGTGTGTCTCTGCCTATGTCTTATCCAACTTATTCTTTACCCTTTTCAGTTGGCTAAATCTTAAATATTGCCCAAAAAACACGTATTTAGAGGAGACAACTTTTCACAGCCTACATTCGTGTAAGACCTGTTTAACATACTCCTAAAGCAGCCCAGGCTCATTTAGCATTGTCCTTTGACCCTGCACTGTCATGCTTGTGAATTAATCACCCTAGGCTAAAAGCGTCTTGATGGATTATACTTATTTTATAACTCAGGGACTAACACCTCACGTAAGTCAACTCAATAAATGTAACTCCAGTGAATAAATAATACGGAATTTATGATATTTCCTAGAATGTCTGTTCGTTTCTATCACAGATAGAAAAGCCCAAAATCATATTTTGATATAACTCAGGTAAGTATCCCTTTTATTATATATTTCTAGTATTCAGAACTTTTTTTTCTTATTAGGGGCACACCCGTGGCATATGGAGGTTCCCAGGCTAGGGGTCGAATTGGAGCTATAGCTGTCAGCCTAGCCAGAGCCACAGCAACACAGGATCCAAGCTGCGTCTGTGACCTACACCACAGCTCACAGCAACACCGGATGTTAACCCACTGAGATAGGCCAGGGATGGAACCTGCAGCATCATAGTTACTAGTCGGATTCGTTTCCGCTGCACCACAACGGGAACTCCAGGTAGTCAGCATTTGTAAAGTGAATGAAGAAAAGGAAAAATGCTTGTGAAAGATATATAAAATATAATCAAATGGAATACCATATTTTAAAAATAAACCTTTTGGAAGCATTTAAAATGGTTAACGCATTTCAACTTCTACCTTTCCTGATTTTAGTAGAAGCCTCCTCAATACTAGACTCAACCATCTACAGTCCAAACTAAAACTGCTTATGTTAAGAGGTCCTGCTGTGGTGCAGTGGGTTAAGAATCTGACTATAGCATCTCAGGTCACTGCTGAAGTGCCGGTTTGACCTTGGGGCTTGGTGCAGTGGGTGAAAGGATCCATTCAGTCCCTGGCCCAAGAAACTTCTATATGCCAAGGGTGCAGCTATAAAAAAAATAAAAAATAATGGAAATCCTGTGAAATTAGATTGTTATGATGGTTATACAACTACAGATGTGATAAATTCGTTTGAGTAATAAAAAATTAATTAAAATAAATAAATAAATAAAAATAAAAAATAAAAAAGCCTCCTTATATCAAATTAGTGAGTATAGTTCAGAAGGATTAGATTGGAAAGTGTGTGGTAAATGTGAAGAGTCTGCAAACATCATCAATTTGTTTCTATTTTTAATCAACAAATATTAGATAATCAGGCATATTTTTAAAATCAATTTTAAAACTACCCAATTCATTTTTACCAAATTGACATAAGCCTATGATTACATATACTATCAAAACAAAGAACATTAATATGGATAAACAGGGGCAATTCAAAATGGTAAAGGTGTTAAGTGTCCAACAAGACATAAAAATCCTTAATGTGTACATAGCTAATAATAGAGTGTAAAATACGTGAGGAAAAAACTAATAGATCTTCAAAGGGAAATGGATAAATTAGCTGTTATTGTTGGAGACTTCAACACATCTCCATCAATAATTGATAAATCCAGCAGGCAGAAAATCAACTAAGGAGATAGTTGACCTGGCAGCATTACCAACTAACTTGACATAACTGATTGACATTTATAGAACAATTCCTCCAACAACAGCAGAATACACATTCTTCTCGATTTTGCATGGTCAGTTCACCAGGATAATCCTCATTTTGAGCCATAAACACTTCTTAACAAATTTAAAAACATAGAAAATATATATAGTATTTTCACAGAACACAATGGAATTAATACAAAAATCAGTAATAAAATACAACTGAAAAACCCTCAAGTAATTGGAGACTAAACATCATTAAAAAACAAACCATTAAAAACATATGCATCAAAGAAGAAGTCTAAGGAGAAATTAAAATGTATTTTCAAATAAATGAAATTACAACTTAAAATGTGTGCAATGCAGCAGAAGCAGTGCTCAGAGGGAAATGTCTAGCACTAACTGCATATAATACAAAAATAAACACATCGAAAATCTCAGCTTTTATTTCAAGAAACTAATGAAAGAATTTAAGGCAATTTAAGTCTAAATTTAAGACTTTATGTTTAAATTTATATTATATTTAATTTATATTTATGTATATAATATATATTTATATTTAATATATAATTTATATTTAATTTATATTTAATTTAAGAATTTAAGCCTAAATTTAAAAATTTAAGGCAACTTAAGTCTAAAGCAAACAAAAGAGAAATAATAAAAATTAGAGCAGAAACCAGTAAAATTGAAAACAGAAGGCAAAAGAGAAAAATGGAGGAAAACAAGATGATGTGTTAAAAAAATATCAATACAATTTATAAAATTCTAGTTGGGGTAACCAAAAAAAAGAAAAGATACAAATTATTAACATCAGTTAATAAGAAACATCACATCAATACACAGTAGCATTAGCATAAATGTACATAATACAGTAATAAGAGAGAAGTGAGAGTGCAGAAAAAATTAGACATGGTCAATTATCTTTTGACTAACATTATCTCATTTTAATGTCTATGGGGACTGTAGCTATGTCTTCTCTCATTTATGATTCTCTCTCTAATTTTTCTTGGCCAATCTGCCTACAGGTTTATCAATGTTATTAATCTTTTAAAAACTAGCTTCTGGTTTATGGATAGTCCTTATTATGTTTCAGTTTTATTTTTTATTTCTGCTCTTATTTCCTTTATACAGTGTTTTGTGTTTAATTTCATTTTCTTAAAATCTTAGTTAACTGATATGAGAGCATTATTTTTCCTTAAAAGCATTTAGTGATATAAATTTCTCTCTAGGTACCATTTTACCTGCATCCCACAAGTGCTGGTATGTTGTACTTATTTTCATTTGGTTCAAAATATTTTTAATTTCATATAAGTTAGAAGCTTGCTACTGACACACAGTTCTCTGAAAAGTTCTTTATTTTCATCAGTCTTTTGTGGGGAAGAGGTCTTTAAATTATAGAATTTCTGTTGATCTCTAAGTTCACTGGCCTGTTTTTCTATCCTCTCTAATCCACTGTTCAATCCATCCAAAAAAATATTCCATTTCAGCTGTACCTTGTAGATATAGAATTTTCTTTAAGTTATATTTTGTAACTTTCTCTGCGGATGTTCTCTGTCTATATAATCATGCATACGTATCTTTTTAATATATTTATAAAAGATGGTTTAATTGCTTTTAATTCCTTAGCTCTTAATTGCAATGTCTGGTTCACCTAGAGGTTGGTTTCTGTTGATTGTTTTTTAAAACATGGTTCGCATTTTCTTGTTTCTTTACATGCCTAGTGGTTTTTTATTTTTATTTTTTTTGAATGATGTGCTTTTAAAGATTTGGATTTTATGTTCCTCTGAAGAATGATTATTGTTCTAGAGTCAGTTAACATGTCTGGAATCAGACTCCAAACTCTCTTCATTGTATTGGCCAGCAGCTGAAATTTCACTACATTCTCTCAGTTTCTCTTTTTTCACCAGGCCTCCTTCAGCTTCCTCTGAGTATATACAGTTATGTGCTTAGCAAAGGATTCAGGCAGATTTCTGGGGGCTTTTTCACAGTATTTTCTGAAACACATATAAACATATATATTATTTTTTAAATTAATCATTCTTTGCCTTGATTTTTCTCTTGAAATCAACGTTATAAAAGAGTATAATAAAATAACAACAATCTTTGCACTTCTAAACTTTTGTGGTTATGTATGGAAGTTTCTTCTAAGAAATACTTTTATTATGACATAAAGCATAGACCTATTCTCTTTTATCTTTTGGGAGGGTAGAGAGTAAGCTGTGACTAAACTGAGAGAATTTTTGAAAGCAAAGTTAGAGAATTGAGTCAACTAAGAAAAATTTTAAATTATTGGCTTAATCATCAAAACAAGAGGAATAAAACACAAGTCAGTTATACCTATATTGAAAATTCTTTCAGAAATTGAAAACTACAAACTTATTCTTCAACTTACAGGGCCACATTCTTAGTTTCTCCCTTCATTTTCCTAGTTGTATGTGAACTTTATCATCTGATTTTGGACATTTTCTATTTCAATGTTCAATTTTTTTCTGAAGCATTTTATTGGCCTATAATTGTCAGAGAAGTAATTAAAATGTTTTATAAAGGGTTCATCCAGAGTAAATTACATAATAAAGTATCCAGATGAAAGGGATACTGTGAAAACATATAGAGAGAAGAACTTAGAAAGGGTTTGATTGTCAGAAGGACTCAAGTGTGTCATTTAATGTGATAGGTGTAAATAAAATCCAGGAAGTGAAAATTGATTGAGATAAGTGATTTAATATTGTATGTTTTCAGAAAAAAAATTGTATGATGATGAAAAGTGAATTTAATAAATATATATGAAAATTGATAATAAATGAGAATAAAATAAAAGATGCTCTTTGGAATAAGCTTGGAGTAATAAACTCTATTATTCAGATGACAAAATTCTCTACAGCAATAGGTGAGTGAAAATGGAAAGAAGGAACAAATGTTGTATTTCTTTCTATGTTACTTTGTTCCTTAACCTGTGAATTTTTGGACCATGTGTCCAGTTTTTGTTTGTTTTAAGATATTTAAATCAGTTGGGAGTATTATGTTACAGTTTTCTTATAAACTGCTGGGTTTTATGAGCGGAGTTTCATCAGCTTAAATGCTTTTTAAAATTTATTTTATTAAGGTATAGTTGATTTACAATGTTGTGTGGTTTTTTTAATTAAATAGTTGATTTACAATGCTGTGCAAGTATCAGCTTAAATGTTTTGATTCTCATTTTCTGTGTTATTCCTATAGTATCTTCATTAAGTGAAAATACTTTTTGTGGACTGGGATGGTAGGTGCCATGATTCGTTGGATTCCAAGGTCAAGAGTGGCTCCTTCTGTCAATATAATGATAATGCGAGGCAGCATCTTAAATGGATGGATTTTGTAGATAGGAGATCTTTTTTTAGATGTCATTTTGTCTGACACTCCCCACTTCGCATGCCTACACTTGCTGCTTTTTTCCATTCATTGTACAGACTCTAAAGGTGTTTCTTCCTTCCTTGATACATTTCCCAGAAGTGCTGCTTTTCAAGAATGACTTTTAAGTTCCAGAACACACTTTTCAGCCCTTTCCTTCTACCTAGAATCTGATCTGCTGGAACTCTTTGGCAGGATCTTCACAGTTAGTGTGCTTTTCCTGTTTCAGAGGTAGTGCCCAGTTTATCTAAAACCCCCAGAGCACCACAAAAGTTAGTTAGAAATAACTTCCTAGACCCTAGGGGTTATTTTTCTACTTACCAGTAATTTGGAGATTTTGTATTTTCTGATTCTTAGTCAAGCTAAATTTGTGTGAATTGTTTAGAGCCTGGGTGCCCCTAAACAGCTTCATGCAGAGTGCTGCAAAGTAAAAGCCCCTAAACTAATCCCAAATGAGGGATTCCTGACCAGGATGCTACCTACCATAGGTCCAGGCTTAGGCGAGCCTGCCTGTCCTGCGCACAGTCAGTATTCCAAGTCATCTATGCTGATGACTTTGGCGGGCATGGAAGGCAGGGGCTGCTGTAGCAGGTTTTTGTTTGTTTGTCTTTTTTTTTTTTTTTTTTTTTTTGCCTTTTCTAGGGCCGCTCCCGCAGCATATGGAGGTTCCCAGGCTAGGGGTCGAATCGGAGCTGTAGCCACTGGCCTATACCAGAGCCACAGCAACGCAGGATCCGAGCCGCGTCTGCAACCTACACCACGGCTCATGGCAACGCCAGATTCTTAACCCACTGAGCAAGACCAGGGATCGAACCCGCAACCTCATGGTTCCCAGTCGGATTCGCTAACCGCTGAGCCACGACGGGAACTCCTGCTGTAGCAGTTTTTATTTTTCCATGTGATGCCCATGGTCTTTTAGGCTCCGTTAGGAGGTCTGGATGTAAACAACTGCTATTCCCTCACTCTGTATCATCAGTGGTTTGGGTCGCTGCGGAAGTATGTGTTTAATCCCTGGCCTGGCACAGTGGGTTAAAGGATCCTGCATTGCTGCAGCTGTGGCATAGGTTGCAGCTGCAACTTGGATTTAATCCCTGGCCCGGGGAATTTCCATATGCCTTGGGTGCAGCCATAAAAAAAGACGAAAGAAAGGAAGGAAGGGAGGGAGAGATGCAAAGGAGGAAAGAATAAAGGGAGGAAGGAGGAAGGAAGGAATAGCTTATAGCTCTATCAATCTATAATATATTTTATTGATAAAGAGTAATTATAAGGTCTAAAAGGCATTTTCTAATACCAAAGATGGAGTAGTACAGTTACCCAAGAGAATGAGAAAATTTAGATCATTAAAATAATTAACAAAGCAAAAACAGAATGAAACATGGATTAGCCAGATCATTAAAATGATTAACAAAGCAAAAACAGAATGAAACATGGATTAGCCAAGGCCTTCTATGATTGTTTTATCTAAACATCATTTAAACATTTGACACTGCAAAATGCCCTTCACTGCTTTATTTTTTATTAGCTCTTATGATCAGTTAGAGTCTATCTGAAAGTAGCCTTTGGCAGGATATTTGTCTTCGTCACTAAGACGAGAAGCAAGGAATTAAAGATGTAAGTGAAGTTGATATACTGCAAACCTGTTAGGAAGACTTCTGCAAGCAACTTGAAAAGTAGATGACAATTAACTTTTAAAAATTCCCTGCTTTTTGTTTCTATTGATATTTCTTTATATTTCTTACAGCCTTTGTATGTTGTGTATTCACTTTAATTGTATATTTATTTATATTGTATGTTCATTTATATTTCCCCACTCTATTTGTTCTAAAGGTTTATTTCCATAAGGTCACAACCATAAATTATAAATAGATTCTAAAATATAAAAAAGATTCCCAAAGTCTAAGTATTTACAACCAAATGATATGTTTATTAATTCATCTGTTTAATTCTCAGAAAATCAAACAGGTTTTGAGTTTCTAAGTTTTTTATGCTACACTTACAGTTCTTTAACTCTAGACCTTGTCTTCTTTTATCACAAAGGCATTTATCCATTTCTGCTCCAAAAAGCGTTTGAATAACGTGAATCGATAATGGAATAAAGGTGGTCAGATCACAAATCTGGAATGTTGTTGGGATGTGCAAACTTCTTAGCTTTTCTTTCGACCTTCTTCTTCTGAGTTTTTAGCAGACAGGCTTCTCACACATGCAGGAAAAGGATGTGGTACAGTTATCAGTACCAACACTGTGCATATTTGCATACACACATTTCCCCTGGAAATCCGTGCTTGGCTCTGGTAGACTCCTGAGAAATTTAGAAAACACAAGTCACTGACCACTCACTGTGTTCAAATTAAGTAGCACTGTTAAGAAACTTATGTGAAATGTATTATACCTGGTGCTGTCGGGAACTCAAGGGAGTCAAAGCACTCTCTTCTTTTCAAAGAACTCATGTATTTATACATAAAAATGTGATGTGCATATAAGCAATACATGTCTTCACTAAATGTGATGATTATTTATAAATACTTATAAATGGGAAGGATAACTCTTCTATAGAGCAAAAGGGAATGGTCTGGCTGGAAAAGGGTGGCAATAGTGGGAAAGGTAGGATATATGATCTGGGATACACAATTAAGTTCAAATACAGATCAGCATGATAGCAACCACATGCATGTCCAGCTATAGTTGGAGGAGGCATATATTACTTATAAACACATTCTATACAAAAGCTGGCCAAAATTAGTAAAATTTAGAATATGTATACATACATATATATATATATATAGGTTTATGTGTGAGTGTGAGTGTGTATCCTTCAACAACATGGATTTGAACTGTGCAGGTCCACTTGCATGTGGATTTTTTTCAATGGTAAATATTACAGTACTACAGGATCTGTGGCTGGTATAATATGCAGATTTGGAACCGCCTATAAAAGGACTGATTGAAAGTTCTAAGCAGATTTTTCCACTACATGGAGAGGTCATTGCCCCTAACCCCCTGCATTGTTTAAGCATCAACTGTGTATATAATATGCTGGGACACTTCCCTCTGCTCTGATATGTTCACCTTAATTTATACAATCATTTATATAAATGCCATAGGATAGATCCTATCAAATACTCTTATCAAATTTAGTCCTTTACTAAAAATCTAGAATATCTTTATTTATATTGTATGTTCACACACATTTTAAGTCAATGTCAACAAAATTACTTTTCAACAACTCTAGAGCAAAACTGGTTGTTCAGTGCTATCTGGGAAAAAAATGCAAAGCTAGTTTACTGAATTATTAAACGCTTGGTACATTTGTTTTAAAAATGCCAGATAAACTAGAAAACAAATTTGAACTGTGCTGGGAAAATTAAATTGCCAAAATATTTCATGTTATTTCATTCAGTAATTCAACATACCTATTCAGTGTTTTATGTTCCAAACATTATATAAGGTTTGAAGTAGAGGAATACTTTCAAGTCACAAAATTCCAATGATTAAAATGATAAATCATGAAAGTTAGAATAGACAAACAATTTGATGCAATAGTACAAGCAAGTCTGGGAAAATATTCAAGTATATTTACGCATAAAATAGTAACACAAACTGAAATATTTGAGATGTAAAAATAACTTAAGTTATTTGGATATAGAATTTTTAATAGATATTACATTAAAATCAGTGATGAGGAGTTCCCATAGCGGCACAGCAGAAACGAATCTGACTAGGAACCATGAGGTTGTGGGTTCAATCCTTGGCCTTGCTCAGTGGGTTAAGGATTCGGTGTTGCTGTGGCTGTGGTGTAGGCCGGCAGCTGCAGTTCTGATTAGACCCCTACCCTGGGAACCTCCATATGCCGCGGGTGTGGCCCTAAAAGGACAAAAGACAAATAAATAAATAAATAAAAAATAAAATCAGTGATGAAAGAAAAATAATTTAATAGTACTCTGAGAGTTGATTACCTAATTGAAATACACATAGAGAGATATAAAGTATATGTGTATTTGAACACAAATGTACATGCTTCAGCTTTTCTCTCATGTCTCAAAATAAATGTCAAATGAATAAAGACAATCTCATTATACTTGTGTTAACCATTTGTTCACATAATAAAAACAAACATAAAGGACAAATAACTAAAGGAAAAAAACTGGTAAAATCTGCCTGCAAGAGAACTTACAAACTAAATACATAAGGAACTACATCAAAAAATAAAAGGTAAATGGGAGAAAATGGTCAAAAGCATTATTATAGGTTATTAAAAAAACACCCTCACTAAACATTAGAATACATAACCCAAAGGAAAAAACAAAAATAATCAGCTACTGAGATTATCAAAACTTTGAAATATTATCTAAGATTGGCACACAGTGATAAAACAGCTTGAAAATGTTTTTGCCATAGTTGTTTAGTGCAGTTTTTTCTTTGTTTGTTTTTTTTTTGTTTTTGTTTTTGTTTTTTTGCTTTTTAGGGCCATACCGGGGGGCATATGGAGGTTCCCAGGCTAGGGGTCGAACTGGAGCTATAGCTGCCAGCCTACGCCACAGCCACAGCAACACCAGAGCCAAGCCGCGATACACCACAGCTCATGGCAATGCTGGATCCTTAACACACTGAGCGAGGCCAGGGATCAAACCCACGACCTCATGGTTCCTAGTTGGATTCATCTCCACTGAGCCACTTGGAGCCAGTGGGAACTCCAAGTGCAGTGTTTCTAAAGAGCAATTGAAAAACATGTACTTAAAACCGAAAGAAAGAAAGAAAGAAAGAAAGAAAGAAAGAAAGAAAGAAAGAAAGAAAGAAAGAAAGCAAGCAAGCAAGCAAGCAAGCAAGCAAGCTCAAATTATTTGGCTGAAGAATGACAAATCTATACTTCTTCCCAGTAAAAATACCAGAGAGGTCCCCAAATTCATACTATTGATACTCTTCCCTGTAATATATTTCTTATCCGAAATTGTAATCATTCAAATTATCTTACAGTAAGGGTATATTCACACTAATCATTATATCACGAACAAAATAGTATGAAATAACAAAATATGATACGAAATTTAAAAGCATAAAATAAAGACATCTAAATTCTGTGTCTAGCAATCGTCTCTATTTCCTCAATCTCTTTAAACCAAAAACATTGAAAAAGGAATGAGTCAGATTTTGTACTAGAAACTTACAGGCCAAGAGAAGGAAGGGAGCCATCCTTCCACTTCCATTGATTGTCCTCTTCGTGATAAGATAGGCCAAGCCAAGTGTGATTTACTGCAAGTTGCCTCATGATGTTCTACATGGAACCAAAATACACCAAGATATTAATACTATAAATGCATTGGAGATGAAAATATAGAACTTATACCAAAGAATCATAAAGATAAAAAATAATGCAGTCTAAATATGCCTACTGATAAATAAAACACTGAAAAAAATATTTCAATTCTTCAATGTCTGAGTGTTTCTCAAAGCAGGAATTAAATACAAAGAAGAAAAAATATATATATATACATAAAATAAAAAAAATTTTATACTCTAGAGGACACCACACAAAGATATGAATTATTTTATCAGTTATTCAACACTGTGCCTGTTCTTCAAACTTGAGATTAGAGCATTGAACAAAAATGAAAAGCTTCCCATCTTCTGGGATATGTGGGCCAGATAGAAGTAAACAACATACATATAAATGATGTGGTATCTGAGAAGGTGACAAGTGCTATGAAAAACTAGAGCATGGTAAGAATTCTTAAGAGCACAGAGGAGGGGTGTTCCCATCGTGGCTCAGTGGTTAACGAATCCGACTAGGAACCATGAGGTTGCGGGTTTGATCCCTGGCCTTGCTCAGTGGGTTAAGGATCCGGTGTTGCCGTGAGCTGTGGTGTACGTTACAGACGCGGCTTGGATCCCACGTTGCTGTGGCTGTGGTGTAGGCTGGTGGCTACAGCTCCAATTCAACCCCTAGCCTGGGAACCTCCATATGCTGCAGGAGCAGACCTCAAAAGGCAAAAAAACAACAAACAAACAAACAAAAAAAGCACAGAGGAGGTGTCTGAGGGGGCACTGATACACAGGTTGCAATTTTAAGTAGGGTTGTCAGGGCAAGTCTCATGATGAAGGTGATAACAGAATGAATAGTTGAAGGAGGTGAAGTAGTTAGCCATGGTTGCATCAAGAGGAGAACATTACATGTAGAGGGAACAGCAGATGCAAAGGCTATGCAGTGAATGCGTACATGGTGTGTTAAGAAAGCAAGGTGTACAGAGGTGGAGCACCCCAGGGAAAGATGACTAGAAAGTGAAGCAAGAGAGTGTGCCTAAACATGGTTTTACTCAGGTGCCCCTGGACAGCAGACGAACCTTCCCTTCCACTAGTGGCTACTCCCTATTTCTATCCCAAAAGTAAAGAATGAAATACAATCTCACCATCAATCTATGCCTTTCCATATTTAAGAATGTTGCATTCAAAGAGACACAAAGATCAGAACACTCTGCCCAAGAAACCATTTTCAGAGTTTGGTGGTAGCAGTGGTTTCTGTATTGTACCCAGTGACTCAGGGAAGGTCCACACCTGTCTCCTAGGAAAGAAAATATTTATAACTCAGAGCCCACAGAACTTCACAGACAAGGCCTTGTGTCGTTAAATCTTTTCTCCCTTAAAAGAATGAAGCTATTATTAAACATGACCATCATCTCAGAATTTTCTCACATCCAAATTACCTTGTTTGGCATTTAGTTCTCGTAAAGCCTCGGTGAGATACTCATTCTGGTTTAGGATCCACTCTAGGATTTCTATATAGGATAGAGAGACTTAACATTAGATAAGAATACACATTACACCGGATATTTTACTGTTGCAAGAGTTGTAATAATAATAATTAGTGATAACTATCAAGTGGCAAAAGGTACAAATAATTTTAGTCCAGTTCCCTCCCCTAGTTAATCAGTTTCATCTCTGGCAGAAGTAATCGGCTGCTTAGAAACCAGCCTTTTAAAATGCATAGCTTAGTAATTAGAGTCAGCCATACCGTATTATAAACTCAAAGTTGTTGAGACACTAGATTTTAATTGTTGTCAACACAAAAAAGAAATGATTATGCGACATGATAAAGGTTATATGTCAATCATATCTCAATTTTTAAAAACGAGTTCTTTTAACATAATGACTCACTCTCAGTTCATTTAATTTTTCAATATAAGTTCAATAGCTCAAAAAAAATAACATTTTAAGCAAGACCTTTGTAAAATATGTATTTATTATACCATAGACTATTTTTATATTATAATTCAATGAACATAAAAGAAGCTTGTGGAGTTCCTGTCGCAGCTCAGTGACAATGAACCCAACTATTATCCATGAGGATGCAGGTTCAATCCCTGGCCTCCCTCAGTGGGTTAAGGATCCAGTGTTGCCGTGAGCTGTGATGTAGGTTCCCTAGCCTGGCAACTTCCATTGCCATGGGTGCAGCCTTTAAATGACCGAAAAAAAAAAAGAAGCTTTATAATGCCATAGTATCATAAACACCTCTCCTTAGGAGGCACTTAGAAACTATGAAAACACCATTGCTTTAGGATATTTGAGTTCTTCCATTTTTATGCTCCCTGAACACCTTGCACATACCTCTACTGCACACCTGAAAGTCTGGGGGTTTTTTTTGGTTTATATGTTTTCTCTAAGCCTCCCAAGGGCAGGATTCATATGGTATTTATCATTGATCACCTGCCAAGTGGCTAGCCTCTGGTGTGCATTGAGCAAATATGATTGATTGAGTGAATTAATGAATTACTATAAAACACTCAAGAGGTTGTATTGGGTAAATGTGAGACTCACTCAGTTTCAGAAGGTATATGAAGAACTAAAAGAGTCAAAAGCCATAAAAGCCACCGTGCTGCCATACTGGCTCCTGTTGCATTTGGCAACCAACCATTTTATAGCTACAACAAGAGAAACAATCTAGCATTCTGTAAAGATACTTCATTCTAGCTCTAATATTACCTTTATTTTGGTCAAGAGCTTTCTGGACCTGAAGAAAGTTTTCATCTTTGTTTTGGAAAGACTCATTCCATTGGTTAAAGCTCTTCATCTTACTCTGTGATTCCTGAACACTTTGAAAGTCTAGAACAAGAATTCCAGATATGTATAAAACATATGCTCAGTTATGAGACAGTGGGATCTTAGATTGCAAAGCTTAATTTTTATAGTGTATCCTTAATAAAACTCCCCATAAATGTTTTCAAAAGCTATCAAAAGATATTTGGATAAGTATGTTTTCATTTCTCTACTATTATTTCTAAAGTCTAGGCCTAAATCTAAAATATCATCCTAATGCCTTATAAGACAGAACGTGTGTTTATAGTAACAGGACAGTGGTTTAATTGAATTAAAACAGACGACAACAACAACAAAAATGAAGTCTTAGATCTTTTGGCATCAAGACTTGCTATGATGTATGGAGTTCCCGTGGTGGCGCAGTGGTTAACGAATCCGACTAGGAACCATGAGGTTGCGGGTTCGGTCCCTGCCCTTGCTCAGTGGGTTAACGATCCGGCGTTGCCGTGAGCTGTGGTGTAGGTTGCAGACGCAGCTCGGATCCTGTGTTGCTGTGGCTCTGGCGTAGGCCGGCAGCTACAGCTCTGATTTGACCCCTAGCCTGGGAACCTCCATTTGCCTCGGGAGCGGCCCAAGAAATAGCAAAAAGACAAAACCCAAACAAACAAACAAAAAAGACTTGCTATGATGTATGGAATTTCACCTCCTAATCAAATTTTAGAATGCTGAATTCCAAACTAACCTCATCAATAAGAAAGTACTATTTTTAAACAACTGGTTGAGAATAACTTTTAATAATTATCATAACATTCTCTTGATCTAATTTAGGATGCTGCAGGAATGAGCAGTTTGAACAAGCTGTAAAAGAGGTTACTTTTTATTTTCAACGTGAAGAGAGTTACAAATTCATCTAGTTTACTATCATAGTAAGTCGTAATTTTCAAAATAATAATAATCAATCATTAATATCAATGTCTTCTGCAGTCATTTCAATAATATACCCTCCTCGGGGGGGATGTTATTGAGAGCTCACCAGGTTAAATTCCTTCATGGAGTAAAAAGTTGTGATACTTTCAAATCATTCTTTTCCTGTCCTCTATTCAGTATGGCAAGAAAACATTTATCAAAAGCTATCATCTGGAAATGGTTTAATGAAATATGATAATCTGATAAATAATCTATTATTTTCTCCCAATTAATCAACTTACACTGATAACCAAAGAATCCACATAACATCAAAAGCAGCAGGCTGAAGATTCCCAGGATCACAGGAATTATTCCATACAGAGAAAAGGGAAAACGAGAAGCTAAGAAACAGAGTGAATAAAAATCAGAGATAAGGTAAGCTCCTGTTATTTGAAAGGGTAATATCATTATTTTCCTTTTATTATTGTTTTTAAAAATGTCCTAAATATTCTGAATAATAATGCCCAATATGTGAATTACTATTAACTATCAAGCTAAATAAGGGGGAAAAACTATTTTAGAGGATGGTAGAAAAGAATTAAATAGCAAATCTGACTTCTATCCTGAAAAGCCCGCTTACAAGGGCAGCCTTGGCTGAGACCTGGCAACTTAGACGTTAGCAGGGCTTCCCACAACCATGGGTTGATAAGCATAGCTCACAGTACCTAAACTGTTAGTGCTACCAATATCATGTGCTGAAACTTTGCTTTCCTTTCAGAAGTCTGGAGTTTCGTGACATGCCAGGCAGACGCTGCCTATGTGATTAAGTCTCAAATACATGCCCTGAATACTGATTCCCTAATGAGTTTCCATGGTTAGCGACATTTAACACATTGTCACAACTTGCTACAGGGGAATTCCTGTGATCTGTGTGAGTCTCCCAGACGAGGACCTTAGAAGCTTGAGCCTGGTCTCTCCCATGCTTCACTCCATGTGCCTTTTCCCTTTACTGATTATGCTCATTAACCTTTCATTGTCCTAAATCTTAGCTACAAATACAACTGTATATTGTCCTGTGAGTTCTCCTAGTGAGTCATGAAACCTGAGTGTGTCTTTGAGAACTTCTAGCATAGGTGAAAATTTTACATATAGGTATTATTAAATATCCTGAAGGACCAGGCACAAGGTTTTAGTTCAGATTACTTGATCCTCATCAATACGATCAAATGGAGAAATACTTAATGATTTTAAATCTGTGCTATTGTTAAGACAGAACTCTTTATTTGAACTCGATGACTACTAGTATATTCCCCTCAATTCCCCTCATAAAGAATTACAGTAAATCTTTGTGAATGTTTTAGCTGACAATATTTGGTTTAGATCAAACGACATTTATAACGTATTCAGTTTCACAAGAATAATATGCTATAGCCTCACATTGTAGAAACTGAACTTGCAGAGATTACTGTTGATATTCTTTTACTGGTAGATGTATTCCCCGCCAAAACAGATTTATTATGTTTTGGCAGAACTGCACTTCTGAAACAAAGTGAAAAGTTGCCATCAAAGAGAATGGTTATATTCATAGCTGACAGCCTAATAATTTCTCTAACGTTCTGAATAATATTAAGCTGGTAGTTATCAACCAGAGGAAGGGTTGTCCTCTAGGAGGACATTTGTAAATGTCTGGAGACCTTCTTGGTGTCACGACTGAAGGGTGAATGGTGCTGGTGTCTAGTGTGCAGAAGCTAAGAACGGTGCCAAATAGCCTGAAATCACTGGAGAGTCCCCCACAATAAAGAGTTATCTAGCCCAAAATGTCATTAGTGCCTAGGTGGAGAAGTTCTGCTCTGTTAAACTATGTTTAAAGTTAATTATGGTCAAAGGGAGGCGTGTGATCCTGTGGGACTGACATATGCACACTGTGTATATGGAAGGACTGGCCAACAGGGACCTGCTCTACAGCATCGGGAACTATATCCAATATTCTGTAATCATCTATGTGGGAAAAGAATCGGAAAAAAGAATGGATGTGTGTATACGTATAATAGAATCCCTTTGTTGTACAGCAGAAATTATCACAATATTGTAAGTGTATTGTATGTGTGTATACGTATAATAGAACCCCTTTGTTGTACAGCAGAAATTATCACAATATTGTAAGTCAACTATACTTCAATAAAACAGCAAAAAAAAGGAGGCATCGTGTAATAGGGTTCTACCTTTCTTTGTCTTTTCTACAAGTTTGTTGATTTTTAACCTTGATCATGTTGAAGTCTCTCAGTTTTATGTGAGGAAACAAGTCTAAATTTGGACAAATGGCTTCTTCTATCTTTAAATAGTCTCCTTCAGATGTGAACATTTCAAACCTCTCTGTCAGAAAATAGGCTTTTGTTTGACTTCCATGTATGTTTTCAAAATTTTCTTGTCTTTACATTGTCTCTAAATTTGAAAATTTCCACATGGTAATAACTAGAGAAACATAAAATGAGAGGAAGAAGTACCTTATGATAACAAAGAGAGAGAAAATGAATAAAACCTGGAATTCCACTTTACCATCCACGTTGGTGTGTTCAGGAATTGGGCGCCATTCATCCTCAGGAGGAGGAGGGGGGAGGGCAAGAGATGGTTCCAGGTCCGCAATAGGGATGGTCTCTGTCTGCTCTGTGTCTTCTTTTAGCATAGAATACACAGAATCACTTTACAACTTTGTAAAGCAAATGAGGCTAGAACGTAAGAGCTTCATTACTCTTGTCAAAAATCACTAGAAACACAACCATAAGTAGTAGTAAAATCAAAGATACACAAACCACATTTCCACTCAACAGCCCATCCAGCTATCCTAAAACAGTTTAAACTGGTGGATTTCACTTGGGGTCTAGCCAAGAAACAGATAATTATCTCAGTTAAATAAACTGAAAAACACGCTTGGAAAATATGGGAAAAAAAAAAACAAGATGTTTCATGCCCCCACTATAATCATAACTAGCAGTTATGATAGACAAAAATAACACAAATTTTCTTTTCAGTAAAATAGCATAGGACATTTAGATTTTAAAAATAAATACCTGGATGTTGTTCACAGTCTGAAGAATTTGACATTATGGAGCTTTTTAGATGATTTCTTTATCCCAGTGGTGAAGAAGAGCTTCAAAGATGTTGGCAGGTGAATGAAGAGTTATTTCTGCCACTAGCTTCCTAGAGCTGATGAGAAGTCCGGACTTAGCCCCAGGGGAGACAGCTACTTAGAGTTGTATGATACTAACTTAATTTGGTAAAAACCACAGAGGAAATGTCAATCGATAACTGGATATATTTCTAATACACAAAAATAAACTTGTCCCTGCTTAATCAAACGATGCATAACAAGCCTTTTAAATGCCATCTGGTTGGTACAGGTAATATGCCATCACTCTGGAAATAAATTAGGAAAAGCCAGTGACATAAAATGTTATAACTGAGTAGAATGAAATTTTTTATGAGAATTAAGTATGCAGTGAAGAAAGACATAAGTATATAGAAACTAAGATTTTAGAAAACCAGAGGAATAAAAAAAAAGAATAACACTAGAAATAACAAATCTGTTGCTCAAAGGGATTTAAATGACAGCCTATACAAAAATGGCATTTGAAGATAGCGATCGCATAATAAAATTTATGTATCCAAATAGTGACAGTTTGGCTTAATTTTTTTGGTACCACCCCAACCCTGACTTTTTTTCAAAGGAAAAACAAATTCTATTCATAGAAATATGGTTGGGTAGCCATCGACTACTCATAGAAATATGGTTGGGTAGCTACCTTTTGCTTTTTACCACTCAAATGAAAAAAGCTCAATATTTGTAGTGTGAAGAAATAGATACTGTACAAAAACAAAAATAGACATAAGAGTCTTTTTCATTGTGGTTAAAACCTCATAAAAACAAATGTGTATTTGAGTCTGGCTGAGACCACACAAGATACCTCTGATAAGGATAAGCTTCCCATCTTTATTTGTCCAGTTCAGATTAAATTGTCTTACTAGTAATCCTAAAAATATATCACATTTTATCTTTTCGTGTGTGAAATGCAAGTTGGGCTGACTAAAAAGAATATTATTACATTACTCCCCACTTAAAGATCTCAGTAAATTCAGAAATGGAGAGAGCAGAGGCTTAGTAAAAAGCATTCCACCTTGATTTTCTGCCTACACTGTAATTCATTTCATTTTGTTTACTTTCTGACTCTAAATTTTAAAACCTGATTGCATTGCATTGGGCCAGGATTCAGATAAGTATAAGTAGGAAGAAGGAAAAAGTATTCATTATTACTGTATGATTAACAATTATAAAAGCAAAGATGAAAAAAATTAAATGGGAGTTCCCATTGTGGCTCAGCAGGTTGAGAACCTGACTAGTATCCATGAAGATGTGTGTTCGATCCCTGGCCTTGCTCAGTGGGTTAAGGATCTGGTGTTATTGTGAGCTGCAGTGTCGGTCAGCAGCTGCAGTTCCAATTCAACCCCTAGCCTGGGAATTTCCATATTACATAGGTACAGCCCTAAAAAAACATTACATGGATAACCACAATAGCATCCATTATATTAGAAGGTGATTCTATTATATTAGAAGGGAAATAAATTTGTACTGTAGCCCTGTGACATGACTAACCACCTCCACACTTGGGTAATTATATGTTCGTGAATTTTAAATAGAGACTCTTTTAGAATGAGCTAGAAGGAAGGTTTTATATGTTTTGTTGTTTAGGAGCAAAATCAATTGAGTAAGGGGAGTTCCCGTCATGGCACAGTGGTTAATGAATCCGACTAGGAACCATGAGGTTGCGGGTTCGATCCCTGTCCTTGCTCAGTGGGTTAACAATCCCGCGTTGCCGTGAGCTGTGGTGTAGGTCGCAGACGCGGCTTGGATCCTGCGTTGCTGTGGCTCTGGCGTAGGCCGGCGGCTGCAGCTCTGATTAGACCCCTAGCCTGGGAACCTCCATATGCTGTGGGAGCGGCCCAAGAAATGGCAAAAAAAAGACAAAAAAAAATTGAGTAGCAAAGTCATGGGCACATATAATAGCATATGTCAAAGGAAAAGAGGAAGGAAAGTGAGGAAATACAAGAGGAAGAGAAGGAAGAGAAGAACAACAGCAAGAAGAAACATAAGCAAATGTTTAAATCATGTGAACATAGAAAATTATTTACACAGTGATCACAGGCAACTGGACTACAGAGAGGAAATGATTACTTACATTTGTTTCATAATGAGGCCTCATATTATATACATGTGTTATGTGTATCATATTTTTAAAGAAATTCTAATAGAGATAGGCAAGTAAAAGCAAAGTGTGATTAAGCATAAAAAAATTCAGGTTGTGGACAAATTTTATCTTGGAGAACACTCATAACACTACTGTATCTGAACACCGGAAATATTGGAAAAATTGTCCATAAAGGAAGGGTTGGTTAATTCCCTATTAATATAATGACATACTGTAATCCAATTAATCACTTAATTGAAATCTGCTTTATGACAAAGACATGTTACCGTAGAGAAATTGATTGAATAAAAAGACTACATCAAACTACAAAGATTCTGCATTGCAGAGCAAACCATTGATGAAATGGAAAGACACACTTAAAATGGGCGAAAAGATTTGCAAATCATATATCTGATAAAGGGTTAATATCCAAAATATATAAAGGACCCATACAACTCAAAACAAAAAAAAAACTGATTAAAAAAATGTTCAGAGGAAATGAATAGACATTTTTCCAAAGGATGCATACAAAAGAGCAACAGGCATATGAGAAGGTACTCAACCTGACTAATTCGGAGGGATTTAAATCAAAACCACAATGAGGTATCACCTCACCCCTGTCAGAATGACCATCATCAAAAAGATGAGAGAGAACAAATAATTGGTATGTGTCCTGATGGCAGTAATACAAATTGATGCAGCCACTATGGAAAACAGTATGTAGATTATCCAAAGAACTAAAAATAGAACTACCCTATGATCCAGTAATTCTACTCCCAAGTATGTAACTGAAAGAAATGAAAACAGGATGTTGAACAGATATCATTACTCTTTACTCTTAGGTTCACTGCAGCATTATTAATAATGGCCGAGATAAGGGAAACAACATAAATGATACATTATATATATATGTAATGAAATATTTTATAACAAATATTTATAACTATATATTCATAAATATGTAATAGAACATTCATTATCCAGCCCTGAGAAAGAAGTAATGTTCTTCAGGGCATTATGTGAAATGGAATAAGCCACATAGAGAAAGACAAATGGTATCAGTTATGTAAATCTAAAAACAGAGTCAAACTCATAGAAACAGAGAGTAGAAGGTAATCCAATAAGTGGACCCGAATAGATGTCAGCTATATAGGGACAAGGGCCCTTCCTGGGGGCAAGTCCAATGCTAGTATTTTGCATTGTTGTTCTACCTGACCATCTCCTATTATTCCTTTGTTCATTTGTTCCACCTCGGAGAACTTGGGACCGTGAAATAGAACAGGGGTTTATTCTAAAAGAGGAAATTTGCATTCAAGAAAAAAAGATACATGGAAAAGCAAAAAAATATCTTCCTGTTTCACAGCGCACATTATTGGAAGTACTTTAAATACTGACAATAGCAAAAGGACATTTGGTCTTTATATTTCATTTGATATCATTATTAAGAAAAATAAGGTCTGATTTTCCCTTGTTTGTCTGTGAAATAACCTAGAAGACAGTCAAATTCTGCTATAAATATGTAAGAGAAGTATTTTAAGGTCTTAATAGTGAAAGTTAATATCTGAGGATAGTTTATCTGAAATTATGAAAGAAATTGCTAATCAATATTTATAAGAGTAAAGGTATTTTCCTTCTGAATATACAGAACGAATACTTTTTATCTTCTAATCTTTTATTACCTCTACTATCCTAGCTTTTTAAAGAAATTACTGAGGTAATTTTACAGTTTATTTGAAAGTTAGTACCACACATCTTACAATTTTCACCATTTTGCAAAAGAGACAAAGAGGAAATAGCTTCAAACTTGCTCTTAGATAATAACATTTAAGAGCAGTTCTCTATTAACACCCTCCTATGATCAAATTGTAAGTCTTAGAGTGCATCTACAACTTGATTGTACCATGAAAAATGGATTCTGCTCTTTAAATTAGTTAATTGTCATACAGATTTTTGCAGAGGCCCATAAAACAAACAACAACAACAACAACAAAAGTCGGGTGGATTACAGGTCGATTCATAAAACAGATCCTTGGAGAAGGAAAGTCAAGTTTTACAGTGGTGAATAAGGAAAAAGAAAAGAAGACATCACAATATCCAAATTCTCGACTCTGCCTACATACATCTAATTCAAATGGTTACTAGCTCCCACGTATGACAGGACAATGTTCAGAGTGGAAAAGGACTTGTCAAAAAGAATAATTCTGACCAAATAGCCATTTCCACACGGTATCAAATCATTTCAAATGTTCTCCTTCAATCATTTAAAATTTTAAAATAGAATGCATCTTGGAGGCCTCTGGTGGCCTAGCAGTTAAGGATCTGGTGATTTACTGCTGTAACTCAGGTTCAATCCCTAGCCCAAGAACTTTTGCATGACACAGATGCAGCTGAAATAAATAAATAAATAAATAAATAAATTTAAAATAAAATAAAATGCATTTCAAGGCAACACTTCATTTCGAATCCATTTTAATAAATTAAAAATGCTACTAATTTGTATGCATTTGCTATATGTCATTTTAGACCATTTTAGACATTTAATAATATAAAGCAGGATAAACATTTTGAAATTAATGTAATTAAACCATTGTCACTGACTTTAATGTACTACTAAGAAAATGCAGCTTAAAGCTTTAACTTAGGATGAGCTAGATGAAAACTTGTCAAGTGTATATTTGAGAAATCTGTTCTTATTGTACGATAAAAATAGTACAAAAATTAACAGAATAGATTGTGAACCTAAAGACAAATACAAAACTCCTAGAAGATATCATAGGAGAAAATCTTGATGATCTTGTGTTTGTGTTTGGTGATAACTATTTTTTTTTTTGTCCTTGCCCCTGGCATGCAGAAGTTTTCAGGCCAGGGATTGAACCCAAGCCACAGCAGTGACCTGAGCTATAGCATTAACAACACTGGATCCTTAACCTGCTGTGCCACCAGGGAACCCTGGTCATGAATTTTTAGTGCAAAGACAAAGGCACAATCCATGAAGACTGATAAACTGGAATTGATTAAAATTAAAAATATCTGCTCTACAAAAGACATAGTCAAGAAAATGAAAAGACAGGCTACAGACTGGGAGAAATTAGTTACAAAAGACATATCTGATAAAAAGATGTTATCCAAATGTACAAAGAACTCATACCTCAACAGTAAGAAAACAAACAATATGGTTTTGTTTTGTTTTTTGCTTTTTAGGGCTGCACCTGTGACATATGGAGGTTCCAAGGCTAGGGGTCGAATCAGAGCTACAGCTGCTGGCCTACACCCCAGCCACAGACACGCCAGATCTGAGCCACGTCTGTGACCTACACCATAGCTCATGGCAACGCCAGATCCTTAACCCACTGAGCAAGGCCAGGGATTGAACCCATAACCTCAGGGTTCCTAGTCGGATTTGTTTCTGCTGCTCCACGAT
The DNA here is from genome assembly GCF_016906955.1 of Phacochoerus africanus. NCBI lineage: Eukaryota > Metazoa > Chordata > Mammalia > Artiodactyla > Suidae > Phacochoerus > Phacochoerus africanus. The sequence goes on along the minus strand of NC_062550.1, from coordinate 65,262,718 downwards.
GGGAATGTCCAACAATCTGGTTTTTAAATGGGTCAAAGACCTTAACAGACGCCTCACCAAAGACAACATCCAGATAGTAAAAAAGCATATGAAAACATGTCCCACATACTATATCCTCAGGAAAATATAAATTAAAACGACAAGCTACCATAATACATCTATTAGAATGGCCAAAATCCAGAGCACTGTTCCAAGTGCTGTTGAGGATGTGGGGCCACAGGAACCCTCATTCATTGCTGGTGGGAATGCAAACTGCTAATGTCACTTTGCAAGACAGTTTGGCAGTATATTACAAAACTAAACATCCTTTTACCATATGATCCAGCATCAGACACTTTAGTATTAACCCAAAGGAGTTGAAAACTTATATCCACAAAAATTCTGCCCATAGATGTTCATCACATCTCTATTCATAATTGCCAAAACTTGGAAGCAACCAAAATATATTTCAGTAGGTGAATAGGTAAATAAACTGTCGTATATACAGGCAGTGGAATATTATTCCGCACTAAAAAGCAATGAGCTATCAAACTATGAAGTGACATGGAGGAATTCTAATGAATATTACTAAATGAAACATGCCAAGCTAAAAAGGAGACCTATGGTATGATTCCAACTATATGACATGATGGAAAAGGCAAAACTATGAAGACAGTAAAGATCAATGGTTGCCAGGGAGGAGGGTGAAGGGAAGAATAAATAGGTGGAACACAGAGGATTTTTAGGGCAGTGAAAATACTCTGTGTCATACTATTAATCGTGTGTACGTCTCTTCACATTTGTTCAGACCCATAGATGGTTACAACACCTAGAGCGAACCCTAATGTAAATATGGACTTTGGCGATTATGATCTGTCAGCATTGGTTCATCAGTTGTAACAAATGTTCCACTCTGGTGGGAAGTTTCTGTACCTTCTCCTCAATCTTGCTGTGAACCTAACACTGTTCCAAAAAATAAATACAGAGAGAAACTTATGTTTGAATGAAAAATAAGAAAATACAGACCCAGTTAAAAAGAGGAAAAGATCAAAATTGACCCTTTACAAAAATAGATAGGCAGATAACACTCCACATCAAGAGTGACTAGGGAAATACCAATTAAAGCAAAAAAAGGATATAAGCACACACTTAACAGCCAAATTCATGAAAAATAGTACTGCCACTGTAGAGAAAAGTTGGCAGTTTCTAATAAGTACCAGCAGTAGCACTTATATTTACCCATGTGAACTGAAACATATGTCTACACAAAATCTTGTATGCATGTATTTATAGGATCTTTTAAAATAATCAGTAAAAACTGGAAGCAACCAAGTCATCATGCGACAGAAGAAAACTTTAAAACTTCATTAGAATAAAAAGCTTCGTGATATTGAATTCGGCAATAATTTCTTGGATATGACACCAAAAGCACAGGCAACGACGAAAAATAGATAAATAGAATTGTATCAAAGTTTAAAATTTTTGTATATCTAGGAACATTATGAAGAGAGTAAAAAGACAACACATCCAATAAGAGAAAATATTTGCAAATTATGTGTCTGATAAGCATTAACTCTTACACATAGAAAGAGCATATAAAGTTCTAAAACTCAACAGCAAAATGCCACCCAATTAAAAATTAAACAAAGGACTTGAATATACACTTCTCCACAATAAATATAAAGAGTAATCTATAGGCATATGCTATGATACTCAACATCATTTGTCATTACAGAAACACAAATCAAAACCACAATGAGAAATCACTTCACAAACATTAGGATGGTTATTACATTAAAAATTAAGATAAATGTTGACAAGAATGTGAAGTTAGAACCCTCATGCATTCCTGATAGGAATGTAAAATTGTGCAGCCATGAGGGAAAATAGTTTGATGACTCATCAAAAACTTAAACTTAGGAGTTCCCGTCGTGGCGCAGTGGTTAACGAATCCGACTAGGAACCATGAGGTTGTGGGTTCGGTCCCTGCCCTTGCTCAGTGGGTTAACGATCCGGCGTTGCCGTGAGCTGTGGTGTAGGTTGCAGACGCGGCTCGGATCCTGCGTTGCTGTGGCTCTGGCGTAGGCCAGTGGCTACAGCTCCGATTCGACCCCTAGCCTGGGAACCTCCATATGCCGCGGGAGCGGCCCAAGAAATAGCAAAAAGACAAAAAAAAAAAACTTAAACTTAGAAATTAGCATATGATCCTGCATGTCCAATTCTAGGGTATATTTTTAAGAAACGAAAAGCAGGACTCAAAACAGATACTTATGCATCAATGTTTATAGTAGCATTATTCACAAAAGCCAAAAGATGGAACTATCATAAATGCTCAACAGTCCATCATTTTTAATGAATGTTTAAACAAAATGTAGTATACACTTACGATGGAATATTATTCAGCCACAAAAAGAAATGCTATTCCGATACACAGTACAGCATGGATGAGTCTTGAAAATATCATGCTAAATGAAATAAATACCAAAAATATAAAAATTGTATGATTCCAATTATATAAGATACCTGGAATTGGTAAATTTATAGAAACAAAAAATAGTATAGAGGCTACTAGGGGTTAGGGGTTGGAATGATGGGAGCTACTATTTAATGGGTACAGATTTTCTGTTTGAGGTGAATAAAAAGAAAAAGTTCTGTTAATGAATAGTGGTAATAGATGTAGCACATTAAAAATGTATTTAATGCCACTGAATTGTACACTAAAAATTTGTTAAAATGGTCAGTTCTGTGTTATGCAATTTTCCACAGTAAACTTTTTTTTGCAAGAATGAGCTTTTGATGCACAAAACCATATGGATAAACCTTATTTGAATTCTACTAAATGAAAGAAAGTCCATAGAACTATACATCACGAATAGGGCATTTTAATGCAGACTGAAATAAACAAAAATTCATTAATTAAGACGTCAGGAGATCCCAGGATAAAATGCAGACCGTGACAGATGAATCTATATTACACAGCTGCACTGAAGGGGATGGGAAAAATAGAAGCTGACTTAAATAACTTTGGAAAAAGCTGTTTCGACCAGAAAGTATAAAGGTAGAGGCAAAAAGAATATAAATAGTATTCTAAATGGTCAATTTGTTTTTCATGTTAGTATAGCTAACACTTCTGAAGCTGATTTATATGTATAATAGGTTTGAAACAAATAGATGGTGGTCCGTGGGAGACAGGTTTCACATTTTCAGAAAGATGAGTTAAAGATAAGCTATAAGGAAAAGGGCAGACTAAATCCTGTGCTACTAGAGACATCTATATCCATTCATTTTTAACTTAATGTATATACCGATGGAGAGAGACACAAACAAATATGCCTATGTTTGTACCTAAGATATTAGTGTATCACCTCTCTCCCTCCTATTAAAGAGCCTAGAAGCACTGAAACCTCAGAGGCGGTGAACATACTCAACACCCAGATCTTGTGCTATTCACTAGTAAAAGGAACCAGAGTTCTTTGGAGAAATGATTGATTCTAAGCATGGGGCAGAAAAAATGTATAATGAGCTCAGAGTATCCTATAATGCCAGAAAGTAAGAAAGTGTTCAAAAAATAAAGATGGGGGCATGTCAAAGGCACAGAAGAGATTACCTGAAAGACCTCTCGATAGGCAAAACTGGAACAATTTCAGCAACAAAATTAGTGAAGTAGCCTTGTATTAGAACCCAAGGAGAAAGTGAATATCTGTAGTCCCATAATATAATAAATAAGTGACTGAATAATTAAAGGAGAGAAAAAAGACAAATCTTCATAAAAACATTTTAAACACTCCCTCCCCAGGGTTTTAACCCCACTGAGGATGGTCAGGATTTGGTGACTCGCTTTCTAAAAACAGAGCATGGAAAGCAGGAAATGGTAACTTCCCAGTGGGGAAAACTAGAGCACACAAAATTAACCAAATGATAGGGTTAAGATCTAAGGATGCCTTGGGGATAAATATATCCCTGGAATTCCCATCATGGTTCAGCAGAAACGAATCTGACTAGCATCCATAAGGACACAGGTTCGATCCCTGGCCTCACTCAGTGGGTTAAGTATCGGTGCTGCCATGAACTATGGTGTAGGTAACAGACGCAACTCTGATCCCGTGTTGCTGTGGCTGTGGCAGAGGCCAGCAGCTGTAGCTCCTATTTGACCCCTAGCCAGGGAACTTCCATGTGCTGTGGGTATGGCCCTAAAAAGACAAAATAAATAAATAAATAAATAAAAAGCCATCCCTGTTAAGATTTCATGGTTAGAGTGCTTCACCTTCAGGCTAGTTTTTCTGAAAACCCCATAACCCCAGTCTAAACATGAGAAGAACATCAGGAGAACCAAATTAAGGGACTTTTGACATGAAACATGACCACAAGAGAAGACAAAGTGTCACAGAACAAAGAAGACATGACAACTAAATGTCACGTTGTATTCTGAACTGAATTTTAGAGAAGAAAAAGGACCTTAATGGAAAAAGCGATGAAATCCTGATAAAATCTGGTTTCACTGATAGCAGATCAGAAATGTTCAGAACTTCAGGATTTGACTACAGTAGTTTAAGATGATTGAATTAAGGGAATTAAGTGAGGGCTATAAGGATACTCTCTGTCCCATCTTTGCAACTTTTCTATAAATCTAAAACTAATCTAAAACAAAAAATTTATTTTACTTACATTGAAGAAGTACTCTTAATAAGATGTACTTAGATCACTTAGACATATTAGTCATTTGAAAAAACAGGGCCTATAACATCTACCAAGAATTTTGCAAAAGGTCCTAACAATGACTTGTTTGTTTGATCAATATTTTAATATTTTACTAATTATTGTCATGTTAAAATTTTGTTTGAACACTGCTTACTTAGTAAAAATACTTCTTTCATCAAAAAGTAAAATACTTAATATTAATATTTGTGACCTATCAGCTCATATTATTAAAACACCAAGTAACACAGAAAGCAAAATAAACTTCCAATGAGTTTAGTGTATAAAGGAAGTCAGGAAATAAAAATTGATTTTTAGTTTTTTGTAATCAGAGAAAATAAGCATTAAAAATATTTTGAAAAATGTGATACCACCATGATTATTTTTAAAAAGTATATTTTATATTGGAGTTCCAGTCATGGCTCAGTGGTTAATGAATCCGACCAGGAACCATGAGGTTGCGGGTTCGATCCCTGGCATCACTCAGTGGGTTAGGATCCGGTGTTGCCATGAGCTGTGGTGTAGGTAACAGATGCAGCTCAGATCTGGCGTTGCTGCGGCTGGGGCGTAGGCCGGCAGCTGTAGCTCCGGTTCGACCCCTAGCCTGGGAACCTCCATATGAAAAGAAAAGGCCCTGGAAAAGACAAAAAACAAAAAAAAAAGACAAAAAAAGTATATTTTATAGATGATAAATATTGTGTTCCCAAAGCTAACATTTTCTTAACACCCTCCTCTTTCCATATTTTGAATTTTTTGAGTTCTTTAAGATGTTTTGTTTTGTTCTTGGTGCTAACTAAAGGCTAACTGAGGCTTACATGAAATAACAGGCTCTTTCATGTACTGTGAGTTTTAGATGTTTTTGTGTTTATCTACAGATATGTGTTCCTGAAATTAAAATAGAAGAGGGAGTTCCCTGTTGTTGTGCAGCAGAAATGAATGTGACTAGTATCTACAAGGATGTGGATTTGATCCCTGGCCTTGCTCAGTGGGTCAGGATCTGGTGTCGCCCTGAGCTGTGGTATAGGTTGCAGACATGGCTTGGGTCCTGCAATGCTGTGGCTGTGGCGTAGGCTGGGGGCTGTAGCTCTGATTTGACCCCTAGACTGGGAACTTCCATATGCTGCAAGTGTGGCATTAAAAGAAAAGAAAAAAGAAAAAAAGAGGAGTTCCCATCGTGGTGCAGTGGTTAACGAATCGGACTAGGAACCATGAGGTTGCGGGTTCAATCCCTGGTCTTGCTCAGTGGGTTAAGAATCCGGCCTTGCTGTGAGCTGTGGTGTAGGTTGCAGACGCGGCTCGGATCCGGCGTTGCTGTGGCTCTAGCGTAGGCTGGCGGCTACAGCTCCCATTCGACCCCTAGCCTGGGAAACTCCATATGCTATGGGAGCGGCCCAAGAAATGGCAAAAAGACAAAAAAATAAAAAAAGGCGGGGGGGGAGAAAAAGAAAATAAAGAAATTAAAACAGAAGAGCGAACAAAAAGTTAACAATGCCTCAATGCCTACTAGGTTGTATTATCATCTAATAATAAAAAAGTGATATTTATTTTTTATAAATTCCAAATTATTTCAGGATTAAATGAGACAATATCTGTGAAATCGCTTAGCGCAGCGCTGACATCTTGCAAAATGTTCAGTAATCTGGGCAAATTCATATTTAAAAATCAGAGAAGGTAATTTGTAAGGTGAAGTGTAATAGTGTTGACTTAAGAGATCTACGTTGAATCTGAAAGATCAAAGAATTAGTGACATTGAGAACTACTGGGGCACATGTGTTTCATGATGAAAATAATTATTAGAGTATACCATTGGTTAAAAAAGATTAATTGCTAAGTGGTATAATACTATCCAAAAAAACTAGTCAAGAAGTGGGTCAGATAACTGGATTTTTGATTAAGTGGAGGGAGTACTGACTAGGAAGAAATGAAAATATTTGATGGACTTGCAAATGTGAGAAGCTAGAGGAAATATTTTCAGGGTCTAACATTCCAATCACAGTGGTGTGGAGTGTTAAGCAAGTGGTTGTTTTAGATGAAGTCTCCAGCAGTTGGAGAGAGCAAGATAAAAATAAGGGACTATTACAAAACTAAAAAGAACATAGAACCAGAACATAAATAGCACTCTGCAGTCACAGGGTACACAAGGTTATTTTTTTTTTATTACGCTAATTCTGTTTGAAAATTTCTGTAGCAGCTTGTTTTTATATCAAAATAGTGTTTCCTTTTATCGTCATCTCTGCATATGGAAAACTTTTGCAAATGTGTCTACTTCAAAATTTTTTATATGAATGAAATCCACAATTGAAATGCATTTCTTTATTGTGCCTTCTATTATTACTGAGCGGTGAAAACAGATAAAGTCATTGCAATCTTTTTCTACTGAGTTGAAACTCACATATTTCAACCGCGTTGTCATCGTCTATCCGTTTACCCATTTCACATTGGAAATGTTACATTAGACTATTAACGGGGAAGCCAATATATTTCTCCTCCTTATAATTAAAATACAGACTGGAGGGGAAGGGAACCAAAATTATCAAGGGCTGAAGCTTAGATAGAGTACACACAGAGTATACGTAGAGAATATAAAGTTTACTTCTATTGGAATGAACTGAAAAACAGACTGTAAAAAGTTTATGTTCTGGAAAAAAATATTTTAAAAATAAAGCAATTAAATTTAGACATATTTTAAAGGAACCAGGGATGGACTGGCTTTGCATCTAGTAAACCTTAACATCTTAAAATTTTATCATTTAAAATCTCCTTCAGATAAATGTGGATAATGATGCACTGTTGGTATTCACTTATTTTCACTTAGCTAATACGAGTGGAGTTTAGAAGGCGTTTTAAATACCTCATTAAATACAATTTCTGTTTAGAGCCCAAACTAATGTCTGACATAGGAATTATATTTAGAATCTTTGAATTTGGTGGTGATCATGGTGGTGATGGTGGGTTTTTGTTTTTTGGGTTTTTTTAATGTGCAGTGTTGGGATTCTGTGCAAAACAGGCATGGCCCTTTAAATTATTTTGCACATTTATTTCCCCTGTTAAAAAACCGCCTTTCCGGAGAAAAGGCTCAAATGGTGAAGACACATAGAAGACACAAATGGTGAAGCTTGAAATTCAAATATGAACTGCTTTCTCACATCTTCACAAAGAGCTAGCAACTACTGAAGCTTCTTTACAATAAGAGCCAATGATATAGAGGCCAGAAGAGTCGTCTTGAGTTCCAGCTCACACACGTCTTTGCCATTCACCCACTGGAGCTCACCTCTTCCATTTGGACGAGATTCTAGCAGAAACTGCTGCATCGATACAGGTATCACTAACCTTATCTATAGCTGTTGCTCTCAGCGTATCTAATGGTCACTAATGCCACTGGATTGTGCATACAGAGCACGAAGAAGAGATTTGAAATAATAATCCAGTCAATTTAACTTTGTAGGAAAAGAGCTGACTTACTTGACAAGGTAAATGACCTCACAGTTGTTCATGGTTTACCATTTACTATAACTGATAGTTCTGCTAGCAAGTATCTCAATACATCATTTGGATTAACCAAGTGAATTAATAGAGCAAATGGTCACTTCAAAGAAGGCAGGATACAATTAGTGAAATAATTATTTAATCAGTGATTACTTTTTCTTGTCTATATAATATGTTTCTCTATTTCATATCCACGTCTAGAATTTTCTCATTTTTGTGATATAACCAGCATCCACATTCCTGAAATATTCCAGACTTGGTAAAGAATTTTTAAAGGTATTATAAATGTATTTCTGTACAATCATGTTTTTTTATGAGAAGTTATATTGTGGGATACAATTAAGTGTTATAAGTGAATGTTATGAACAAACAGGCCTATATAGTTTAATCATATTATAAAAAGATAAAAATTGGGTATAATTCTCTGAGGAAGGAAATGAAAATATGTAAAAATTTTATTTGATGATATACTGGCAAACTAGTAAACATAAGAATTTTTAAAAATTTGATGCTATCAGAATTCTATTCCATAGAAACATCTTTGATTATAAAAATAAAATTCTTGAAATAAATTAACTTTTTAAAAAATTCACAAGTAAAATTAACATTTCAAGAAGAATTGGATGCTTTTAGCCTATACCTTCAAATGGTATGGGCACTATCCCTCATACCTCATAGGAGTAAAACTAAACCAATTTGAGTCCTAATTGTAGGGCTTTCATTTTTTATAGCTTGTTGGAAGAGATCCTTTAGAAGATTATGGGAAATAAACTATCTTCAATCACACACAAAAAAGTGAAAGCAGGAGTTCCCACCATGGTGCTGTGGGTGAAGAATCCGACTACAGTGGCTCGGGTCTCTGCAGAGGTGTGGGTTTCATCTCCCAACGGCAAGGATCTGTCATTGCCGCAGCTGTGACATAGGTCACAGCTATGGGTTGGATTCAGTCCCTGGCCTGGGAATTTACATATGGCAAGGATGCAGCTTAATAAATAATAAATGAGTGACAATAAATAGGAAAAAATATCTGGAGAGCCCATGAAGGAGACATTTTAGAATAACTCATATGTAACACTATTTAGCTTTACAATACAAATGAATAATTCATAAAAAATTATATTTATTTTCCTAGAGTACAACAATTTTAATTGTCATATAAATACTTCTTAGACCACAGCGTTATTACCATTTAAAGTTAAATTAAAACCCATTTGGAGATCTCCAGGTAATAGGTGAAATGACATTTCTCAAGCATCTAAAGAGATGTTGATAATTGATGATTTTAAGAATAGAAAAAAAGAAACTAAGGCAAAAATATTTCTTGGAAGAAAACTGCAAATGTAAAATCATGCATCAGTAGTTAAATGGCATGAAATAATGATTTCAATGATACTCAGAGAATCCAGAAAAGATAGAACACGAAAACTTAGTTTAAAAAAAACCTATGAACTTAAGTGTCTTAGAATTGTATCTCAAAATTTTTTAGAGATGAATGAAAAACATCCAACATACGCAGAAGTGAAACACATTCCTTCCAAGAAACAGATGCAAAAAGAAAGTGAGTATTTTTTTCTCTTAATCCCTACTGAATCCTGGTATTATTATCTGCTTCATATTAAATAATCTCTCCAAAGAATTTCATTATAATTTAGCATAAGATGCATTATGTCTAATTCATTTTCAAGATTTTATCTTTTAAAAGACTTTAAATGGTCTGATGGACTTTAAAGGATAAGACAAAAACAATTAAATAGATCTCCTTTATTTGGAAAACAAATCCTATTCTGTCAGCTCTCTTCACACATATTTATAACTTACATGCCTTCTGAGAAATAGTGTGACTATGAGGCGGTAACCACATCTCTGTTTTAATCTTTAGAGAGAAATGAGCAGCTAGTTTACGCAGAAGTGAAAATGTGTACTTCAAAGCCAAATCAGACAAAGATAACAAGAGTGGATTCACCTAAAGAAAAAGGTATTGTTTATGTAGAGAACCTAGCTTACCTGTCCTAAAATTGCTTAGCCTACCACTATTCCAAATAGCTAAGTTAGCTCGCCCAGTTTCAAGAGGTTGCTTAAAGTATATTTTATAGTCTAAACAAAGAAAGAAAAGAGCTGTTGAAAGTGAAATATCCTGTTTAGTATATTCCAGATAATTAAAGTAGTTTGGGTGCTATATACATATATTCATAGCTGAGCAAGTCAGGTAGGAATTATTTCTCTTCGATTTGTTTGTAAGTGATGAGTCTCCGGAGGTCACGATCTACTCATTTTATGAAGTTTCAGGAAACAGTATTTGATTAACTTTATTTGATCCATGTTTAGAATTCTAATCTCTTCTAGTGTTGAAGAACAGTAATGAGGCTCCAATGGGAAAAAAATGTGGATATTTATATACGTACGTAAACCTATGATATTCACAAAATAAAAAAATATCTTCTGATTATGGGTCAATAAAGTTGACTTATACAGAAATATTTTAGAAAAATGTTTGCACTTTAAAAACCAAGCCTGTATATCTAAGATTAACTTTGTATCCGTGAATCCTGGAGATGATTCAGAGAATTATTTTCCTTAAATTAGAATAGGTGACTCCCCTAAAAGAAACATGGTAACGGAATAAGGAGCAGAACCCAGGCTTCCAGCTCTCAGTCCACTGATACTTCAATTTGTTCAGTATCCCCTTCTAATTTATTGTTTCCAGTTGGAAGACATCTGTGAGTTAGGGTCTTGAATTTATGGAACATCCCCCTCTAAACCCTGCTGTGTAATTCAGTCTTTTCTCTGCTAATCTCCTCATTCTTTTTTCTTTTTTCTCTCTGGGCAGGGCCCTCAGTTCCACTTGCCTGGTTTCTTGCCACGGTGATTCTTGGAATCTTCTGTTTCTTTCTCCTTTTAACAGTTGGAATCTTAGGAGTCAAGGGTAAGTTAAACTGGGTCTGTGACCTGATCCAACTATTTCCTCCCTTAGGAATTTCTATTTTTACCAGTCTTCCTTTCCTAGGAGTTCCAAAGCTATGCTCTACTGCGCTACCCAGACACACCTCCACCTTCACCACTAATGTAATCACTTGGTCATTTCCCAAGTTCCTCAAAAGCTTCTGACACCTTCTATACTTATAAAATCTGGAACATGTTCAGGATATTTCCAGAAAAGTCTATATTTGGGGTTTCGTTGATGATTTGGTCAATACTGCGTGCGCATTCATTTTCTCTGTCCTCTCTGACATCTTTCAACAAAGAGTCCAGTCCTCTTGCAATCTCCGTTCTACAGCTCAAACTTAGGAGTTTTTGTTTGTTTATTTGTTTGTCTTTTGGGGGCCGCACCTGTGGCATATGGAGGTTCCCGCAGTAGGGGTGAAATCGCAGCTGTAGCGTCCAGCCTACCCCACAGCAATGCAGGATCCGAGCCATGTCCATGACCTACACCACAGCTCAAGGCAGCGCTGGATCCTTAACCCACTGAGTGAGGCCAGGGATCAAACCCGCGTCCTCATGGATGCTAGTCAAGGTTGTTAACTGCTGAGCCATGATGGGAACTCCCAAATTTAGTTTTTTCATAGTTTATTCTCAAAATACCTAATACAATCCAACAATACTTTTCTCCTATGCCTGCTAATTATCCTAAAGTCAACAGACTTTCAAAAACCTATTGCAATTGCCAAATAACTTCTCCCAATATAGTCATGATTATGGCATCAAAATGCCAAGAAACCATTAACAGTTTTTCATTTTCTACTGAATTATGTTAAAATTCCCCTACTTATATTTGTTTTCTTGAATCAACCAAATGATTTTAAGCTTTACTCTCTACATCCAAACTCTCTTCAAATAATTCTAGTTGCGGTTCCCTTCATGTTCCCTTAAGTTTCTCTGCCCCAGGACATTCGTCTGAGCTGATCCCTTCATCTGGACAACCTTCCTCATGTAGTCTATCTCCGCCCATGGAAACTGTACCCATCCCTCATGACCCATTATATAGGACGTGGGTGACTTTTCAATTCCCTAATTAGATGTCAGTTCTCTCTTTCTAAAATCTGTGTTATGACCTTTTAATATTTTCATCTTGCAATTTTCCCCCTAGATGAGTTTCTAGACCTCAGCACTATTAACATTTTGGTAGGATAACTCTTTGTTAGGGATGTCCTGTGCTTCGTAGATTATTTAGCAGCATCCCTATTCTCTACTCACCAGGTGACAGTAGTTACAACCCAAATGTCCCCAAATATTGCCAATGTCCCCCAAAGGGTAAAATCACCCCCAGTTGAGAACCACTGCTCCAGATCATTTTCCTTTACTATTGAGTACCTTTCAAAAGCTAAAAAACTACCATATGAATGATTCTGAAGGAGTAACAAGTTTTGGGGTTAAAAAACTTGTTTAAAAAGCAGACTTTTTAAAAATGGTTATGGCCATTAGAATCTCTAGCAGAATATTGAACATTACTGGTATTTCTCAAATGTATTTGTGTGAACATCTTAAATGTTGAACTTGTAGGTCTTATCTTGAAATCCAAATACCATAATGTCCATATAAGGTTGTTTTTTTTTTTAATGATGTAATTTTTGTTTTCCTTTACAGTCTTACCTCTCTAAAATCCCTTAAACACAACCTATATTCAGGATGTAATGACTAATTTTGGATGACCTTAATATGTCTCCATTTCTCTCCATTTCTCTACTTTGGTTGCAGCAATCTAGAATTTTATTGTCCATCCTTCACTTTCCTATCTTTTCTTATACATAGGCAAAAAGAAAATTTAAGGTTAACACTAATATATGAAGTCTACCTGACCTGTCATACTATTCTTGAACCTGCAGTTAGTCAGCCAATCCTCTTCTGAGTTCTAAAAACAATTCGTGTTGACCTTTGTTATATCACTCATCATGTATGAATACTCTAATTGCATACTCTCCCCATTACAATGAATGAGTTTCTTGAAGACAGAAGCTTTGTATTTCTCATCACTGTATCATCAAGGTCTAGTATGATGTTCTGTCATTAATTAATGTCTTTTCAACAAATGAGAAGTGTGTAAATCATATGCAGAGAAGAGATGCCTAAAAAGCACAGGAATAAAATTTCTGAACATTAATTGACACATTAAAATTAAAACTGTGCCTTCTAGTCCTCCACATGTTATGTTTTCCTCAAGCTAATGATGTATAGCAAAGTTTTCCAGGGTGGATCATGGAAACCTTCACTGAACAATGAAACACAAGAAGACAACATGTCTCTCAGAGAGAAAACACTTACCAGAGGTATGTCAATTGGGTTGAAGGCCGAGCCCAACAAGTTTCTTCTGTTTCTCTCAATCACTTGATAATCTACTTAAATTGGATTTTCTTATAGACTCAGCCAATTGTGATGTCCAACTTTCATTTCACTTCATTGAAAAAACAATTCAGTCTTTCCAAGAGATTAGGTTCTTCTATATGTGTATTATATTTTTTAAATTGCCATTTCTCAAAATAATTGTTTTTCTACAAAAAAAAAATCCTACATCTCCTTTAGCATATTCTCTAAGCATTATTTATATGCTCTGATAGGGGTATGTAGATAAGGTACTAAATTAATGTACTAAGTTAATGATTATTAACTGTACTTATTGATTTTTGAAATAAATGCTTTTAGAAAGACTAGAAAGGATTCCTCAATTTCTGAGCTCCAGAGCATTTCTTTCAAGATTTACCCTGAATGGTCTCCTGGGAATATCTTTTGTTTTCAAGGAAGGGAAATCAGCACATGTAGAACTAAATGGTCTTGTTGTGGACAGAAATGTTATTATTTTTCGAATGAATCGAAGAACTTCAAAGAGAGTCAACATTCCTGCAAGGAAATGGGCTCCACACTTCTTAAGATAGACGATGAGGAAGAACTGGTGATGTATATTTTGTTTTCCATCTCAAACATAATTGTCTAACTACTCGTTGTTGGCTAAATCTTAATGTTTAATAATATTTGAGTGTCTCAACATAGTTTACAATTGTAAGTTGCCTCTTGTCCAGGCAGTACTCATGTTAGTGTCATGAATACAAATAGAAATGAAATCAGGATTTCATTTAATTCACCCAGTTCATCCACAAGTAAAATTTTTACAATATAGTAAATGTAAAGGCAAACATGAAGCAATTAGAAAAAAATGTATCCTTAAAATATATTATTTTATCAGAGATAATTACATTTATTGATTGATAATTTCATGAAAATTTAGCACTTGGCCTCTCAAAAAAAAAAAAATCATTTTATCTCTGACAAAATCAAGAAATACATTACCCCTGAGCTTGAGTTAAAAGTAAAAACTCAATATAAATTTAAATTTGAAGATTAATTAATCCCAACTCATATTAACTTTTAACTTATATTAGCTTTCAAAGAAAGCTGAACTAAATATTTTATAATCTTTATCATTTTGTTTTGCTTTGAATATAGACATAATTTACCATTATTCTTTCAAAAATATATATTCCTATATTCAGGTTAAGTGGAATATTTTAATATCTTCTCATAGATAGATTAATAGATCCTAAGAATCACTCGGTTTTCTGTACTAGTCCAATTATCCATATCCTTGGCTTTAACAACTCATAAATAGCTATAAAAATATGACCTTGAAAATCATGAAGAAACCAAAGCAAATTTGAACCCAAAAAGAAGACAGCCATACTGTCTGAATTAACCTCCTTTTTACACTGGTAAAAAACTGATGCATGGTAATGATGTTAATTATACCTTTGTGGTAATCATTTTGCAATACATACAAATAATAAATCATTAGATTGTACCCCTGAAACCAATATAACCTTGTATATGTCAATTATGTCTCTAGTTTAAAAAAATAAATAAAATTACAACTGTTGTTGATAGGGTAAAAGTTTTTTTAAGTTGACCTTATTTACAGACAGGTTAAAGAGCTTATGTGAAAATATAGCATATTTAAAGGTAGCCATATAAGGGAGTGAATGTGAGATTTGTCTCTGTCCAACATAAATTAATAATCACATTTTAGTGAGAAAATCCCTTGTTGTCTTCTTAGATAAGAACTATAGAATAATTTAGATAATGACTACATTTTCAGAAATATTTATACTATATCACCCAGAATTATTATAGAAACATTAGAAAATAAGTGAGAGATGTTAGCCCATGAAACTTTTGGTTTTTCCTATGAGTGTCTGTACCTTAACTTTATTTACCCTCAGCCTTCTTAGAGACTTAAAGAATTTCAGAAGGACATTGTAAAACATGTCATATTCAATAATCCTCTTGTTGATTTATCCACTGCAACTTTTTACATAAAAAATCTTACCTTGATGTCCATGGATATACAGAAGGTCCAAGAATGAACTTCAGAGTCTAGGATCCCTAATCTTTTGTGCAAGGTATCTTCATCAAAGGAAAAAAAAAACGAAAAAAAAAAAACGAAAGCCCTAAAATTTAATGCAAAACAGTGTGTGTGTGTGTGTGTGTGGTGTTTTTTGTTTTGTTTTGTTTTTTCTGGATAGAGGGATTAAGTTTTTGTAGCCTTCCTCTGGGAAAATAAACAAAAGAAAACTAAGGGTGAAAATTGAAGCAGGGTAGGAAAACAGAATTTACAATCAGAAACCCTCAATTTAACTCCCTTTGACACATTTTGTTTGACTGAATCAACTAGAGCATCAATTATCCCATTAGGAAAAGGTAGAAAAGAGGTAATGAAGCTGTTTTGATTTTCTTTCCAACATATTTAGAAAGATCAAGTGAGATATTATATGTGCATACATGCTATAAAAATTAAAATACAAGATGAATATCCGTCAGTTTTATATTTATGAAGTCATTTTCAGCCAGCTATAATAAACACCTCTTCTGATAGCATAGGCACTACTTCAAGATGCCCACTCTGCAGGAAATAAACAGGGTATCTGTAAGACTTGTAGATACCTCAAGGCTGTCTCACCTGGACCCAAAGTGCAAATCAAACTTTGCTCAGAACTCATCTTTGATCTATAGGCATAAGTTTTGAAAGGAAATTAAGAGATTTAGTTAAACTAAGAGAGTGTTAACTTTATGTCTCAGTTATATCACTATATTTAATAAAATATCATTAAGTTAGATTCCATCATTTTGTAATTTGAACAGAATCAGAATGAAGTTGATCTTTAAACTAGATTATTACTTCATTTCAAAAAGCAAAAAAGACTTTTTCCTCATAGAATATATTCCTTTTTATTACAGATCTTCATTCAAAGTCACCTATCCTATTTCTACTGGATCGGATTGTCCCGTAAAAGCATCACAAGTTACTGGACATGGGAAGATAACACACGACATTTTCTGAACTTGTAAGTCTCTAGAGTAGATAGTAATTAATAAGTTCTACAATCACAGCTTCTGATTTACATGCCTGAAAGTATATGGGAAAAAGTCATGCATTCACATACAGGCATTTATGCATACATGTATGGGCATATACATGCACAGACACACACATAAAAATTTTAAGTTTGGGAGTTCCCTCTGTGGGGCAATGGATTAAGAATCCAACTCAGTCTCTGCAGAGGCATGGGTTGGATGCTTGGCGTGGCACAGTGGGTTAAAGGATCGAACATTACCACAGCTGTGGCTCAGATTCTGAAGTTCTCTGGCCCAGGAACTTCTGTATGCTATGGATGCAGCCATAAAAAATAATTAAGTTCAGAAAATGAGTATATGAAGAAGAGCGGGAGGCTTTTCAACTTCACTGCTGTAATCCTCATAAGGCACTCTTTAGGAAAGTTTAGGACATTGAGAGATGGTTTCTGATAAGGAAAGAAAAAATATACCACAACTTTGGACCAATATTTCTTATTATGTCTGCATTACTGAATGCATGTTTCACATTATTTATATACTTTTATTTTGTGTGAAGTGATTGGAAAGACTCAAAGGATGGAAACTGTGCAAGTATATCAGCAAAGAAGATCACTGCTACTGACTGTGCCAAACTGAGATACTACATTTGTGAGAAGTAAATTGCTTGTCTTGCTACCTAATGAAATAACAGCAAAAGGCATATCCAATAATTTTCCTTATAAAAACTCAGATTCTTGGAAGTTCTCTCTCTCATTTCATAATATGTGCACTTTGTTACAGGCTCTACCTGTATTCTAGCCTCTGATTGAGAGATGTCAGGCCCTCCACCTTTGCCCCTTTCACAAGCAGACTGTTAGATCACACAGGTTATGAGCACAGGTTGGTGGGGTGAGAAAATATCAGCGCTTTGGATGAGCACTGGGAAGTGAACTTCTGTATATTCTACTTCTGCAACTTAACACAGATAAAGTAATCCTGCCAAGGTCTCTCACCATCATGCACATTTTATCTGGCATTTCCTGCCAACAATAGTTAACGGCATTATTCTTTATGAATTGTGTATGCATTTCTCTTTGGCTCCTTACTTTTTAGGAGAAAGATAATATAGTATACTGGAAGAGAATAGAGAGTATCTTGAATCAGACCCATGTCTGGGAGCCCGAGCCATACCACAGCTAATGGCATAAGGGCTCTCCAGCAAGTCCAAACTTCTGAGTCGGTTTCCTTGCCAGGAGGGAGACTACTAGACTGTTATGCAAAGTGGCTGTACCATTTTGCATTCTATTAGCAGTGTGTGACAGTTTGTACCCTTCCAACATTTAATACTTGCTTGTATCCTCCCAACATTTAATATTGTCAGTTTTTTAAACCACCTTAATAAAGATACAGTGTAATTGAACTGAGGTGTAATCTTATATTTCTGTAATGAATAAATGATGTGGACCATCTTTCCATATGATTTTGTTAACCATATATCTCCTATGGTAAAGTATTGATTAAAATATTTTGCCTAGGAGTTCCCTTGTCACACAGCAGTTAAGGATTCAGCATTGTCACTGCTATATCTCAGGTTCAATCCTTAGCATGGAAACTTCTGCATGTTGCGGAAGTGCCCCCCAACCCAAAGTGTGTGTGTGTGTGTGTATAAAATTTTGTGTAAAATTATATAAATTATATATATATATATAATTTTGTGTAAAATGATGGGGATATGTCAAAGGTATTGAGGAGCTAGGTAAAAGAATTCTAGCCAGAGCTGAAACAATCTGAGCCATTCCAGCAATAACAAAAGTAGTATTGGATTATAACCCAAAGTATAAAATAACTATCCATGAGTCCACAGTAGTATAAAATAATCAAATATTTAAATAAATGAGGGAGATGAAACAAATCTCCTGTCCAAATAAATTACATAGATGCTCCTGCCTGAAGGTGGTGGGACCCAACTCTTTGCTTCGTAAGCATAAACAATATCCTTCCAAAGGGACTATTATAGAATCACATAGAAGGGGGAAGAAAAAGTAACTTCTGAGTGAAAACACTTCCTCCGCATGTGATTAACATCAATAGTGGTAAGCTGCATTCACAGTTTGTACCTGTAATGTGACAAAATGACACCCTGTGGTCCTCCTCAAAACTTATAACCCCAGGCTACTCATGAGAAAAATGTCAGACAAATTTTAATTGAGCAATATTCTATATGCCTATCTATTACTCCTCAAAACTATTGCGATCATCAAAACCAAAGAAAATCTGTAACAGCCAAGAGGAACCAAAGTAGATATGACAATTAAATGTAATGTGGTAACTTGGATGGGATCCTAGCACAGAAACAGGACACAGGTAAAAAATTAAGGAAATTAAATATGGTTTAAAATATATAATGTTCAAAGTGCATTTGATAGAATGTGTGGTCTGCCACTGTAGACTGGGGAATTCCATAAACATTATTTAGGACAGCTTGGCAGATAATGTTGTTCAGGTCTTCAATATTCTGACTGATTTTATGACTATATATTCTCTTGATTACTAAGGAGTGTGTACATTTCCAGCAGTCAGTGTGGATTTGTTTATTCTTTCAGTGCTATCAATGTTACATTTTATTATATTTTAGAAAGATTTCTAACATACAGAAAGAATAAAGAGCAATACAACAAATATCGGTGCCAACTTTAAAGACGCAATAAATGCTGCTATTTTATCTACTTGCTTTGGAACTAGATACCAGATACAGTTGGAAAGAATTTTGTACTCCTTCCCAGGCCCATTCCTCTCCCTCTATATGAACACCTCTGTTTTGAGGTTTATGTGTATCCTTGTAATTTATGTAATTTTATATTTGACTACACATTGACAACTTTTATTTTTATATGATTACATATATTTCTATATATTTATATATGATATAATTATGAATGAAAATATATAGAATGGAAGTATACCTAAATGGAACTATTATTACACATGATTTACACTGCTATTTTATTCACTATTGTTTATTCCAGTTTCTATCTATATTGGTACAAGTGGATCCAGAACTTCATTTTTTCCATTTTAAGTTTAATGAAGTACAGTTGATTTATAATGTGATAATTTCTCTGTACAGTGAAGTGATCCTGGTATACATATCCCAATCCACTCTGGCGTATAACTTCATTTTAATCTCAGTCCAAAAATTCCATTTTACAAAATTCTTACAGCTCATTCATCTGTTTCTCTGTCTTCAAACATCAATATTCCTCATTTTTCTATGCCGGTAGTGCTGCACAAAACATATCTGCATCAATAAGTGGAATCTTCTATTTATACAATTGGCATTTTTGACATTCAAGCTACCTTTTCTTATTATTATTCCAATAAAGTTATTTAAAAATTTGAATATAATCCTTTTATTGTTGTTTTATGATATAAAATATAATATCTTCAATTATTTGGGATTTTTTAGCTTTCTGTTTTGAAATAATCATACACTCACAGGTACTTGCAAAAACAGTGCAGAAAGACCGATGTATCTGACACACAGATTTTCACAAATGTAGCATCCTATATAACTGTTTAGATATTTGCAAAACAACTTACATAAAAATATATGATGACATAAAAACCAAGAAATCAACAATGGTACATTCAATAGACCTTATTCAGATTTCACCAGTTTTATTCATTTCCTTAATTTTTAATATGGTAAAAAAAACCACTAACATAAAAAATATAATAATATCCCATTATTCAAAGTGGGATAATGAAGTCTCCTAATATTATTGTGGATCTATTTATCTCTTCAATTTTGTACATGTTTATTTCTCATATAGTAGCTCTGATATATTTATAATATGAATTATAAGCATCAACCTGTGGATTGACCCCTTTATCATTATATAATGACCTTCTTTGTCTCTTATATAGTTTTTGTTTTAAAATCTAATTTGTCTGCTATTAGTGTAACCACTCTTGCTCTCTTTTTGCTACTATTTGCATAGACTATTTTTTCTATCTCCTCATGTCCACTGTATACATGTCCTTAGATCTAAAGTGAGAGCTGTAGACAGTTCATATTTTGATCCTATTTTTTTCTCATCCATATGGGCAATCAACATCGTTTGATTGGGGAATTTAATCCATTTACATTTAAAGTAATAGCTGATAGGGAAGGGTGTCCTATTACCATTTTGTAATTTGATTTTGTATGTGTTACAGCTGTTCTGTTCCCCATTTCCTGCATTACCGGTATGCTGTGCTCTTAATTGGGTTTTTGGCATGCTTTGATTCTCTTTTCCTTTTGTGTGTATTCTTTCAATATTTATTTGTGGTTACTGTGGCAACTACATAAAACAGCATAAAGTTATATAATCTATTTTAGCCTGAAATCAACTTAATTTCAATCATACAAAACTTTACTCCTTTTTTTTTTTCTGTTTGAAAGTAGTCACCATTTATTAATTGACCAGATTACAAAAAATAATCATGGAGATACCTTAATTCATCCTTCTAATAAGTCTGTTGATCTGGTCTTCCCTGTTGCCAGCATCTCCCCCCTTCTACAAAATGGGTGGTCTTTTTCTTCATTCCACCTCGTGGAGAAGACAATTTGAAGGGCCACAGGAAGTTGTTTGCTTCTTTGAAACGTTTTCCAACAGTATAGATCTCATGAATCAGATCCTCCATGCAGATGATGCCGTATTTACCAAGAGAACGAGCAATCAATGCGTTATCTGTCAGGGCAATTCGCTTCTTGTTGATTTTGCCGTAACCACGCTTGTAGATCAATTCATTTACTGACTTCAGATTTGGATACCCCCAGGCGATATATGGTTCCACAATTCTCAGCATGTTAATTGAAGCCTTATTGAGCTTCACAAAGGTGCCATTAAAGATCTGACGGAGGCGAAGAAGCTGCAACACCTTTCTGACCTTTGGGCTCACACCGTTGATACCTCTGATCCTGATGACAAATGCCAATTTGGGTTCCGCAGGTACATAGAAGTTGCCAGCTTTTCTTGTCATCCTAGCCATTCGAATCTCAGTTCTGTACATTTGCCTGTATTCCTTGTGATAGTGCTTGGCTTTCTCGTAGATAAGCTTCCTCCTTGCCTTTCGAAGCATCTTCTGGGCAAACTTCTTTCTCAGGCGCTTGATCCTAAGCTCTGCGAAATTCTTTCGCTTTTTCTTAAGGGTTTCTGGCACAGCAGGAACCTTCTTTTTCTTCTCTTTGACATCTGCGCCCTCCATGGTTCCAGCCGGGAAAGAGCCAAAACTTTACTCCTTTCCAGCTCCGCCATGTGTTATTGATGTCACTAATGACATCTAAATATACTGTGTACCAATTAACACAGTGTTAGTTATTTTTATGCTTTTGTCTTTTAAATCCTATAAAAGAATTAAAAGTGGAACTTAGGAATGAAATAACAAGAAGTAAGTTTTCATATGTATCCATATGTTTATCTTTATTAGAGAGCTGTATATTTTTTATGGTATTTGGTTACTTGTCTAGCATCCCTTCATTTTAACCTGAAAGACTCTCTAGCATTTCCTGTAGGACAGGTCTAACAGTAATGGACTCTGTTAGTTTTTATTTATCTAGAAGAGTACCAGTATCTCTAGTTTTGAAGGACAGTTTTGTAGATACAATATTCCTAGTTAGTTTATTCTTTAAGCACATGAAATCTATTATCCCACTTCCTTCTGGCCTGTAAAGTTTCTACTAATAATCTTATAGAGGTTTCCTTGTATTTATGTGATGAGGCACTTTTCTCTTGTTGCTTTCAGGATTCTCTTTGTCTTTGACTTTAGACAATTTGATTATAACATGTGTCGGTGTGGGTCTTTTTGGATTATCTTACTTGGATTTTGTTTATCTTCTTTTATTTTATATTTATTTCTGTCCTTAAATTTGGGTATTTTTTTGGCCATTATTTTTTCAATTAAGCTTTCTATCCTCTTTTTCTCTCTCTTCTTGGTCTGGTTGATGGTGTTCCATAAGTTCTTTTGGCTCAATTCACTTTTCCTTATTTTTTTCTACCTCAGACTTATCTATTTCAAATGACTTATCTTCAAGTTCTAGGATTCCTTTTTCTATATAATTAAATCTGTTATTGGATTTCTCCTCACTTTTAATTCAGTTATATTTTTCAGCTCAAGAATCTATAATTTCTTTCATTTCTCTATGTTTATGGATAATTTCATTTTATTTATAAGCCCTTTTCTTGATTTTATTTAGTTTTAGATATGTGTCCGTGTTCCTCTGGCTCACTGAGCATCTTTTTTACAGTTTTTTTACATTTGTTGCAAGTAGTCAGAGGCCTACTTTTCTTTAAGTTCAGTCTCTGAATTTTTTGTGCATTGTTCTTTTGAGTGGAATATGATTTCCTGTTTCTTCATATGACTTATGAATTATCACTGAGATTTGAGCACATGAAAAACAGTATTTACAGATGAGCTCCATTCAAGGAAGATCTTCACTAATTAGTCTAACATAAAGGGTCAGGACTCTCTCAGTCTTTTCTGGTGATATGTCTTTTCTGATTCTGTGTGCTTTTACTCAAGTTTCCCACGAATGTAGCTGCTTTTTGAATGTCTTGATTTCTCCTAAAAGTTTTACCACTGCATCTTTTCAGATGCCTTGGATTTCTATAGCCTTCTGCTGCCCATAATCATCTTCCCCCAGGAGTTCATGGCTCTGCAGAGCCCCTGTAGCTCTAAAGCATCACAACACCTGCCACTAGTATACAAGCCAGGTATCTAAACGGTGCCAGAGTTCTCATCATTGCTCTGAATCAAGTGAGATAAATCAGTCTGTGCAGCAGCCTCCAGACCGATTAAAACATTACAAGCAAATGTCCTGCTTTTCCTTATGTTCAAAGGGAGAGTCAGGAATTTGTCAGTTTCCTTCTAACCATTCTGTGCTGCACTAGAGAGGAGGTGAATCAAGGGCCAAGAAATCTATTATTATTGTGAGTGAAGCTTTTTTAGGTTAGGCATTTGCTTGGTTGCTACAGTTCCTTAACTTCTAGAACACATATAAAGCCATTTTGCTTCATGTATAGTTGTTTATTCATGGTTATGTGGGGAAAATGAGGGCCTGGGATGTCTTATCTAGCATCTTGCTGACCTCATTCCCTCATTAGTTTTTATATGCACTCACTATATATGTGATGTGTGTGAGTGTGTGTGCAAGTTAAAATCACAATGACATAGTATACCTAGAAGAATGGCTAAAATTTAAAAACTGATCTTAGCAATTTTTGGCAAGAATATGTTGGAACTGGTACTCTCATACACTACTACTGAAAATGTAAGATTGCATAAGCACTCTATACAAGTTTGGTATTTTCTAAAAAGTTAAACATGTGACTACTAAATGATTTAGCAGTTCCACTGTTAGAATTTAACCCACAGAAAAGGAAATGTATTCCCTACAAAAATTTTAGACTAATGATCATAAGAGCTTCATTTTTAATCATCAGTATCTGGAAATAACTCAAATATTCACTTTGGTCTGTAAACTGGCCCCTGTACACATTGGGCAAGGACAGACCATCTTTGGCAGACTGCTTCAGATTGGTAGGTGGTAGGTTTAATCAGCAAGGGAGCATACCTGTGGGACTTGTCTTAGGTGGTTATAAGACAGGTAGATCTCTGCATCCATCTCCCAGGATCTTAAATGTTTACACAGAAGCCCTCGCTGGGTTCAGTCATGTATACTGTCCAGATGATCTCAACAACACATCGCTCTCTCAAGTTTGCATCCTTGCAAATCGAAAGGCTCCCATTGCAGGAATAGTGTGCAGAGCCCATTCTAAGAACAGAGGAGATTCCAATTGCCTGGAACTGCTTGTGGGTCAACTGGTAGTCACATCCTTTTGAAGACCTCCATCAATGGTCCAAGAGCAGATATATAGATAAACAAATGGTGGTATATCTATACAATGGATATCACTTAGCAATAAAAAAGGAATGCACTACTGATGTACAGTAACATGGACGAATATCAAAATAATGATTCTGAGTGAAAGAAATCAGAAAGAGTACATACTATGCAATTCTATTTATATAAGTGTCTAGGAAATGCAAACCAATCTAAAGTGATAGAAAGCAGATCAGTGGTTACATTGTAATGAAGATGGAAACAAGATGTGGAAGGAAGAGATTATGAAAAGGCACAAGCAAA
This sequence comes from Phacochoerus africanus, assembly GCF_016906955.1. Taxonomy (NCBI): domain Eukaryota; kingdom Metazoa; phylum Chordata; class Mammalia; order Artiodactyla; family Suidae; genus Phacochoerus; species Phacochoerus africanus. The sequence goes on along the minus strand of NC_062550.1, from coordinate 65,238,057 downwards.
TTTTTTCTGGAGGGATAGATATGTTCACTATACTTGGATCAATGGCTTCACAGGCACAAATATATGTCAAAATTTGCCATGTTATACAGTTCAAAGATCCCCAATTTGTAGTATTCAAGTATTCCTCAATAAAGCTACTTTTTAAAAACTGCCTGCCCAGAGCAGCCTGACAGCTCCAGCTAATCTTAGTTTTAATGTTACTTGGTTGATGGCAGTACTACTCTAATTTTACATATTTGGTGAATCTCTTGAAGCATTATCCTGTTTCTCTTTTGTTCCAGTGGTCAATTCAACTGCCCCTGATCCAATATCAAATGGTATAAATTGATATTTTTTGTAATATGTCACTTTGCATGTATCATGCAAAATTCCCTCATCATTCTTTAACTTTAGAAATATCATGGCTATTCTTGGCTCATTGCCATACTATAGACATTGTAGAATTAAATGATGAAGTTCCAGAAAAAATAAAGTTAGGATTTGTTTAGTTTCACTGAATTTTTAAAACACTTTGGGGAGAAACAATGTTTTTCTAACATTATTAAATCTTTCTATGCATTAATAAAAGATATCTCTCCAGTAATTTAGATCTTCTTTAATATTTTTTATGAAATTTTCATAACTTTCTACATGAGAATTGCATTCATTTTCTGTTGTATTTACTCCTAAGTTTAATTCTTTTCTAATGTGAATGGTATATGTTCTTAAATAAACATTTTATGAAAGTATAGCACTCATACAGAAATCTGCACAGACCATTTTATGTGCAGGTCATCCATTTTTACACTTGTTATGGGTTAAAATGTGTCACCAAAAATATATGTTTAAATTCCCATGCTTGCGAATATGACCTTTTTTGGAAATAGAGTGGTTGCAGATGTGATCAAGTTAAATTAGGTCAAAGCAATCTATTTGCAAATAGAATCTTTGCAATGTCATTAAAAGGAAGCCTAATAAAATGATGAATCTCTTTCTAAAAAGAAGGACACTTGTAAGTGACCCAGAGAAAGAATAAAACATGGTGACGGAGTCAAAGACTGGAGTGATACAGAGACAAACTAAGAAATGCCAAGGAGTATCAATACCCACCCAAAACTAGGAAGAGGCAAGGGAGGATTAAACCAGAGTCTCAGACAAAGCTCGGCTCTGGTGAACTGTGATTTTGAACTTCTAGCCTATAGAACTATGAAAAAATAAATTTCTGTTGTTTTAAGACACCCAAGCTGTGGTACTCTGTTATGACTGCCCCAGGAAGCAAATGCAAGACCCATGTGGCCAGCATGCAGATTATTAAGAACGATGTTACCATCACCTGAGAAATACACCTTGGACATTGTCTCTGGGAAGAACTTCTCATCAAGGTATTACTCATTTCCATTATTACTCCTTCTGGGAATACATCTACATTGCATAATGCTTGTCCTAATTTCCAACATCAGAGATTAGATTGATCTGGTTTCACTTTTTATAAAAAAAGTGGAATTTCCGAGATGAAATATTTTGTGTCTGGTTTTCTTTTGCTTAAAATTATGTTCATGACATTAATCTACAATGAACAGGTAGTTTTAGAAGAAATACCATAAAGAGATCTCAGATTCATGGATAATAAAGAATTATAAACTTAAATAACACAAGACAACCATTTTTATTCGTAAAGATTTTATTGGCAAAGTCAAACAGATTGGTAACACACTGGGTGGTAAAGATGTAAGGAGGCAGGCACCCTTGAACATTGTTATTTCAATATGATGGATGTTCAGTTTCTATTTAAACAAAAAATATCAATTAAAATTTAATAGACATACATTTTCACACAGAAGTTGCACTGATGGATATTTACCTTATAGATATATTCTATGGCAAATAAAGCTTTATTAAGTTCTATTTATTGCCAAATTTTTATGTAATTACAAAATTCTGGGACAGACCTGAATATTCATTAAAATAAACTCATTAAATAAATTTTGGTACATCCATTTAGTGTAAGCACTTGCAACTGCTTACAAAAAGTGAGAAAGCTCTTTATGTACTGATATGAAACAATTGACAAGATAATTTTTAAATTAAAATATAAAGAAACAGGACTGTTGATCACAACTATGTAACATCTGGTTTAGCATATATCATGTATGTAATTGTGTTTTCCTAGAATATATCTGGAATAATACCTAGGAAACTAGTTATCTATTTGCCTCTGAGAAGGGAACTAGGTAAATAGAAAATAAGATGAGTAAAGAGACTTTGTTCATTATTTCATGCTTCATATTTTGAACATGCATATGTATTAATTACCTATTCAAGTGTTTAATTAAAGATGAAGAAATACAAACTTAAAATATTTACTCTATTAAAAGACTGCTTCACATTCTCTGATTTATTGATTCTTGAAATTTCCAAAAAACTAAACTTAATTTTTGAATTCATAACTTTACTAAACATTAAACCTCCTGTTTATCTTTTCTCAGGGATGTCTGAGAGTTCATAGTCCTTCATAAATCATGCATAGTTGAGTAATATAGGTTTTTCCTAATATCTATTTAAGAACTAAAATATTAAGACTTTGATCATAGAAATTCTTTTAATTATTAGGGCAAGTAAACACCTTTTCACATATGTAACAAAACTCTCTAGTGCAAATATCAGGAGTAATATTTGGTGACTTGAGGGATCCACATTTTGCATCAGGTGTACTCTCTTGGAAATTCCTGTGTCGGAGAACATGTTTATTTTAGAAAGTCATTCCTTAGGCAAAAATTAATTAGCACAAATTCAAAACATGTGTAATTATCTCAATGGATATATAAATCTTGTGATAGATTTAGCTGTAAAATTATAAAGTGTAATTATGTCTAAAACTAATAGAAATATCACCAGCAGTTAATTATAGATAGGTAGAAAGGGTAGTATAGAATGGGATGTATAAATGGATTAGATATGTAAGTTTGAAAAATTCTTCTGAGACTTCTGAAAATTCTGGAAGGTGATTAAATATAATAAATTTATTATGTGGTACAGTGTAACTAGATATAAAAATATTTCCAGTTTCCTATGAGACTAATGCAGAGAACATGTGATTCCAATGCTATCCTCACTTTGAACATAGAAGGTGCTTATTTGCATTTAAAATGAGAGAATAGGTTTTGGAATCAAGATAGCAAAGTAGGAAGATCCTAAGTTCATCTCCTCCCATGGACACAACAAAACTACAACTACCTATGGAACAACCATCTCTGAGAACAACCTGGAGTTATTAGAGCAGATTTTCTAAAACTAAGGGTATAAATAAAAGGACATATCAAGGTAGATAGGAGGGACAGAGATGCTGAAAGTCGGAACTCACACTTCTAGTGCCATGACTCACAAGAGGGAGAGATATTCCAACCAGGGAAGTCATCTCTGAGGGGGAGGGATTCAGCCCCCAGGGACCTGCTCTGGCAAGCTAAGCCCCTATAAAATCTGGTTTTGAAAACCAGTGGGATTTAAGTCCCAGAGACTATGGGAAACCAAGACTTGTTTCTCAAATTCCTCACATACAAACTCACTCACTTCAATTACCAGCACAGACACAGGAGCTTGGAAAGCACCTGTGTCACTGACTGATTTTAGGTCATGTGCTAAAGGGGCAAGGATCTGGTGGAACTTTCTCCAGGGACAGAAGCACAAGGCCACACCGTTATTTCTTATTCTCCTTCTATTTAGCTAACTTGACACTGATGGTTACCATTTCTGCCACGCCCCATCAACCTAGCTAACGACTGCATCTCACCTTAGTATTTCCCTGAAACCAGGCCATCCCAACCTGCCTACAATGGCAGACCCCTCTACACCACCTGGTGGATGGCCCCAGCCAAAAGTAGCACCCCTCCAAAGTAGTTCCCACTCTCCCCCCAATGCAGCAGGTGGTCCTAGTCAACACTGGCACCCCTTGAAAGTGACTCTGGGGAGCATGTCCCACCCCACCTGGAGGGTTGATCTGGCTGGCACCAGCCCAGTTCAAAGCAGCTCTTGATCTAGGGGCCAGCCATACAAGCCAGTATGCCCTAGCAATCACAGCCAGACTTGTAGACAGCCAGGCTGGAGGCAAGCCCTGCCCACCATTGCATCCACAGCAGTTACAGCTGGACATCATAGCCAGCTGGGCTGCAAGCCAACCTGACCTATCAATGCACCCAGAGAAATTACAGCTCAACCACAGCATGAAGGCACTTGCAGCCCACACAAGAGATACCTCTGGAGCACCTGGCTCTGGTGACCAGAGTGGATTATGCCACTGAGCCCCTAATACATATTCCACATAAAAGGCCACTCTTGAAAGACCGGGAGACATAGCTAATGTAGCTAATACACGGAAGCAAATACAGAGTTAGACAAAATCAGGAGACAAAGGAACACCTTCTGAATAAAAGAACAACAACAAAATCTCAGAAAAAGAACTAAGCAAAATGGAGTCAATAATTTATTAAGTAAAGGGTTTAAAGTAAGTCATAAAGATGCTCGCTGAACTCTGGAAAAGAATGGATGGACTCAGGAGGACTTCAACAAAGAGACAGAAAACATAAAAAGAACCAATCAGAACAGAAAACTAAATAACGGAAATAAAAAATACACTAGAGGGAATCAAGAGCAGATTAGAAGGTGTAGGAAAATAATTACCAATCTAAAAGGCATAGTAGTGGAAATCACCCAATCAAAACAGCAAAACAGAAAAAAATTTAAATGAAGACAATTTAAGGGACTATAGGACTATGTCAGGTGTACTAACATTCATATTACAGGGGTCCCAGATCGAGAAGAGGAGAGAAAGGAACAGAAAAACTATTTGAATACATAATGGCTAAAAACTTCCATCCAAGTCTGAGAATCACAGAGAGTCACAAACAAGACAAAGCCAGAGAGACTCAGACTAAGACATAATTAAAAGGCAAAAGTTAAAGAGAGAATGCCAAAGGCGGTAAGAAAAAAAAAAAAAAAAAGGTCATATACAAGGGAACTTTCATAAAGCTGTCAGTTGATTTTTTTTTGTACAGAAACTTTGCAGGCGAGGAGTGAGTAGCATGAGATATTTAATGTGCTAAAAGGGGAAAAACCTACAATCTAGGACACTCAACTCAACAAGGTAATCATTCAGAACTGAAGGAGAAATAAAAAACTTCTCAGACAAGTAGAGGTTAAATGAATTTATCACTACCAAACCAGCCTTACAAGAAAGGCTAAAGAGTCTTCTTTAAATGAAAAGGAAAAGGGCATAGCAAGAAACAAGAATATTATAAAAGAAAAATCTCACTGATAAAGGTAAACATACAGTAAAAGTAGTGGACCAGCCACCTATAAAGCTAGTATGAAGGTTGAAAGACAAAAGACAAAAGTACTAAAAGCATTTATATCTAAAATAACTACTTAAGTAATATACAGATTTAAAAGATGAAAAGTTTGATGTCAGAACTATAAAATGGGGGTAGTAAAAAGGTAAGGCTTTAGAATGTGCTTGAAATTAAATGACCGCCAACTTAAAATAGATTGCTATATATGTCAGTTGCTATCTACAAACCTCATGGTAACCACAAACCAGAAACCTATAACAGATAAATAAAAAATGAGAAGAAAGGAATACAAACATAACACTGAAGAAAATCATTAAATCACAAGGGAGGTGAACAAGAAAAGGAGAAAGGAATAGAGAATAACAGCAAAAACAACCAGAAAGCGATCAATGAAATGGCAAGATGTATTTATGTATCAATAATTACTTAAATGTAATTGGACTAATAGCTGCAATCTAAGGCCATGGGTGGCCAAATTAATAAAAGGACAAGACCCACATCCATGGTGCCTACAAGAGACTCACTTCAGACCTGAAGATACACAGACTAGAAGTAAGGGGATGAAAAAATATATCTCATGTAAATGGAGATGAAACTGGCATAGCAATACTTATATCAGATAAACTAGACTTTAAAACAGACTGTAATGAAAGAGAAAGAAAGACAGTAAATAATGATAAAAGGAATGATCCAACAAGAGGACACAACACTTGTAAATATATATGCACCCATCATAGGAACACCTAAATACAGAGGACAAATATTAAGAGACATAAAGAGAGATATTGACAGTAATGTAATAATAGTAGTGGACTTCAACACCTGTTTATATAAATGGACAGATCCTATAGATAGCAAATAAATAAGGAAGTGCAAGCCATAAACCACAAATTCTATCCCAAAACAGAGAATACACACTTTTCAAGTGCACATGGAACATTTGTTTTTTTTTTGTCTTTTTGCCATTTCTTGGGCCGCTCCTATGGCATGTGGAGGTTCCCAGGTTAGGGGTCGAATTGGAGCTGTAGCTGCTGGCGTACTCTAGAGCCACAGCAATGCAGGATCCAAGCCGTGTCTGCAACCTACACCACAGCTCACGGCAATGCCGGATCCTTAACCTACTGAGCAAGGGCAGGGACCGAACCCGCAACCTCATGGTTTCTAGTCAGATTCGTTAACCACTGAGCCATGAAGGGAACTCCCTAGCCCTAACCCTAACCCTAACCCTAACCCTAACCCTAACCCTAACCCACGCAATAAGTATCAATAAATTTAAGATTGAAATCATACCAAGAAAACAAGGTGGTTCAATATCCATAAATCAATCAAAATGATACACCGAATTAACGAAACAAGGGATAAAAATCACATGAGCATCTCGATAGATGCAGAAAAGGCACTTGACAAAATTCAATATCCTTTTACGATAAAAACTCTCAGCCAAGTGGGGTCTTCTAAAATAAGGAAAAAGACATGGATGCCCACTATGACCACTCTTCTGTAATATAATATTGAAAGTCTAAGCCACAGAACTCAGAGGCATTAACAAGGAAAATGTTAAAAGCATCTAGATTGGAAAAGAAGAACTGTCACTATGTGCATATGTCACTATGTGATGCTATATATAGAAAACCCTAAAGACTCCACAAAAGAACTCTTAGAACTAATAAATGAGATCAGTAATGTTTCAGGATACAAAATTAATATACAGAAATCTGTTTTGTATCTGTACACTAATTGAAATCTATCATAAAGAGAAATTAAGAAGACTCCCATTTACATCAAAAAAGAGTAAAATATCTAGGAATAAACTTAACCAAGAAGGTAAAAGACATAAACTCTGAAAACTAAAAGGCACTTATGAAAGAAACTGAAAGTAACATAAACAGATGAAAAGATGTACTGTGTTCATAAATTGGAAGAACTGCCATTGTTAAAATGTCCATACAACCCAAAGCAATCTGCAGATTCAATGCAATTGAGATTAAAATACCAATGAAATTTTTCACAGAACTAGAACAAACAATTCTAAAATTGGTGTGGAATCCCAACAGAGCCCCCTCCAAAGCTAAAACAATCTTAAAAGAACAAAACTAGAGGTAGCACACACCCTATTTCAAATATATTACAAAACTATAGTAATAAAAATTATATGGTATTGGCATAAAAATAGACACTTAGATCAATGGAGCAACATAGAAAGCCTGGAAATAAACACAGTTATATTGCCAATTAATTAATGACAAAGAAGCCAAGGGTATACAATGGGGGAAAAAACAGTCTTGTCAATAAAGATGTTGAGAAAACTGGGCAACTACATGCAAAACAATGAAAATGAACTCACACTTTATACCAAAATAAACTCAAAATAGATTAAAGACTTAAATGTAAGACCTGAAACCATAAAACTCCTAGAAGAAAACATAGGTCATTGGTCTCAGCAATATTTTTTTGGCTGTGTCTCCTCAGGCAAGGGTAACAAAAGCAAAAATAAACAAACCAGACTATATCAGAGTAAAAGCATTTGCACAGTGACAGAAAAAGGCAACCTTCTGAATGGGGAGAAGATATATGCAAATGATATATCTGATACAGAGTTAATATCCAAAATATATAAACTCATACAACTCAATATCAAAAAAAATTCTATTGATAAATGGGCAGAGGACCTGAATAGACATTTTTCCAAGGAAGATATACAGATGGCCAACAGACACATGAATCTATGTTCAATATCATTAATCCTTGGGGAAATGCAAATTAAAACTACAATGAGATGTCACTTCCTAAGCTGTTAGAATAGCTATTATTAAAAAGATGGAAAAAAAACAAGTATTGGCAAGGATGCAGAGAAAAGGAAAACTTCATGCAGTGTTTGATGATGGAAATGTAAATTGGTACAACCACTGTGGAAAGCAGTATGGAGCCTCCTCAAAAAATGAAGAATACCACTAGTGATATGATCTATCTATACTAGTTCTGGGAGTTCCCATTGTAGTGCAGCAGAAACAAATCCAACTAGGAACCCTGAGGTTGTAGGTTCGATCCCTGGCCTCGCTCAGTGGATTAAGGATCTGGCATTGCCGTGAGCTGTGGTGTAGGTCGCAGACCCGCTCAGATCAGGCATTGTTGGGGCTGCGGCATAGGCTGGCAGCTATAGCTCCAATTAGACCCCTAGCGTGGGAACCTCCACATGCAGTGGGTGCAGCCCTAAAAAGACAAAAGACTGAAAAAAAAAATACTAGTTCTGGGTATTTATCCAAAGAAAATGTATACCCCTATGTCTACTGCAGCATTATTTACAATATTATTTACAATTATTTACAATAGCCAAGAAATGGAAGCCTGTATTGATGAAGTGTACATCAATAAATGAAAATGGGTTAAAATAATGTGGTGTGTGTATAATATTACTCAGAGTCACATAGAAAAAAAATGGTGTTTGTATAGAAAGGAGAAGTGGTGGGGGGTGGCTGGGCAAAATAGATGAAGGGAGTGAAAAGGTACAAACTGCTAGTTATAAAACAAACAAATCACAAGGAATATAGTCAATAATATTGCAATAACTTTGTGTTGGTGATAGATGGTTACTGGACTTAATGTGGTGATCAATTCATAATGTATATAAACACCAAATTACTATGTTGTACACTGGAATTAATGTAATACAGTGTATCAACTATACTTAAAGCAAAAAGAAAGAAAAATGAGAGTGCACTTTTTCCCACTGGCCCTAATGTCTTCCATACCAAGTAAAGCATTAAAATTCTGTGAAACTGAGCAATGAAAACATGGGTTTTAAATTTTAGGGTCTAGACCACAATACACAGAAGAAAATGTAATTAAATTTTAATTTTTCTCCAAATGTTCATGAATCTAACTGATATGAAGTAATAAAATCAAGGAACAACAAAATTATCAGTGAGAAGTCACCAACTTTTCAAATTCTGGTTATTATTTCAATGACGCTTCTTGTATCCCATGATCCTATCTGCTCTTTCATTGTTTTCCTCCTATCTTTTTACACTCTTTTCTCAGTAATGTTCTATGGTTACCCTCACCTCCCCATTATCCTAAACATTTGAGGGCTCAGAACTTAGATTCCTGAAAGTCCACCTGCAGCCTCATTGGATTAACACTGTCTCTGCACTGATGCATGCATAGCCTTCTCCTTTGAACTTGATAATCATGTATCAAAATGCCCATGTAACATCCTGTGGATAACTAAAGGTTTATTCTATTTATCTAACTTATACCTAAAACTGAATCCTGGTTATGCCCCATCAGAATTAATGGCAACACTATTCTAACAATTGCTGGCTAAAAGCCTTGGAACCACTCCGACTTCCCTGTCTCTCGCACACCTTTGAAATATAGCTGGAATCTGGCCACGTTTCACCAGACTGACTTTATCAATCTTCATCAAGCCACCATCATCTCTCACCTGGGTCACTACAATAGATTCCCTGCATACCTATTTATACTACCCTTCCCCCCAACACATACATACTTACACAAGCACTCATGCACACACACACACAATCTAATATCAGCAAGTGCCCAAAGTGAGTTTCTAAAACAAGAAGACTGATTTTGTCACTCCTCTGCTCAAAGCTGTCCAGTAGCTTCTCATTACCCTAGTGAAAAAAATCAAAGTCTGTGACTTCTGATGCCCCACATGCTCTCACCCTAATTACCTCTCTGATCTATTTCTCTCCCCCTCCACCTCTGCTCACTTCGCTCCAGCCTCACAGGACTCCTTGCTATTTCCCCATGCACATTAAATTCACTCCCACGTCAGGGTTTTTATATAAAGATGCTCTCCCATCAGGCAACCCACATAGCTTGCTCATTCAAGATATTGTATCAACATCATTTCTCAAGTAGGTTGTCCCTGATCACCCTATTTAGCACAATTAAATCCCTTCTTTTTACCTACATATGCAAAGAGGGACTTTGGAATATAGCAGAATGCATTGGACTGTGTATCACTCCACAGTGTTTATCATCCTAATCAAATGGGACTGGATGCCCTACTCAGCAGCTGGTCAGATCTGCAAATTTGCTTCCCTGCCTGAGCATTGTCTAAATTTAGCTCCACAGCATTATATCTCAATAGCTGGGTACCCACATTTGGCAGAGATGCTCACCAAGCTCAGGGCCAGATAGGGCCATTGGCTCAGCTCTGCAGATGAATGGCATCTGCATGAATGCCATCACAAGCTGGGCTGCAGGATAGGTTATGCAGGTTTCCAGATGTTCTGATTAGGCTTCCTAGTTGGCTGGGTCTAGAAGCATACATGTGTGTGCTAGTTGACAGCATTTGTAGAAATTAAGTTCTTATATTTCAGGATTTTAAAAAATGCATACTATTTCACATATCAGTTTCCATTCTATTTCTTTTTCATCTTTACAGCCACACCTGTGGCATATGGAAAGAAGTTCCCAGACCATGAGCTGAATTGGAGCTACAGCTATGGCTTATGCCACAGCCATGGCAACACCAGATCCAAGCTGCATCTGTGACCTATGCCACAGCATATAGAAACATCAGATCCATGACCATCGAATGAGGCTGGGGATCGAACCTGCATCCTCACAGAGACAACATTGGGTCCTTGACCCACTGCAGTTCCATTCTAGTTTATAGAAATATTCAAATAATTCACAGAGATAGATATGTAACAAAGTTACATATAGCATTATCTATAGCAAATGACAGACAAAAATGTCTGGAAAGATACAAACCAAAATGTTAACAGTGTACCCTGGAAAGGCAAAGAAATTAGAAGAGAATGTAGTTTGTATTCAATATGCTTCCACATCTTTTCATTTTTATTTTTCAACTATTAATTCTTATATAAATTGTGAAAAAAGTTTTGAAACCTAAAAGTAATAAAGTGGAAGTCACAGAAATGAAATTCATTCTATCTGAAGGTACTAATATACTTCCCAGAAAAAGAAAAATGGATATACATAGTCATGCCATGGTCCACCTCAATTTCCTGAACATCAATTCAAAAATAACTCAAATGGCTCAGTGGGTCAACAACCTGGCCTTGTCACTGCAGAGGCTCAGGTTGTTGCTGTGGCAAGGGCACGGTCCATGGTCCGGGAACTTCCACATGCCAAGGGCATGGCCATAAAAAGAGAGGGAGAAAGAAAAAACCCTCAAATGTATTGGCCATTACTTCACAAATAGTATGAAGGATATCATATGTTTCAAGGAACTCTAGCTGAGATAGAGGGGGGAAAAAGATATAACTCATTTCTGAATAATTTATTTTGACATTAAAATAAATTCCACTTGAAATCAAGTCAAAGGTGTTTACCAACCCCCTTCCCATGCAGATGAAGCTCTGACACTCAAAAGATCTAGCTCAAATCACAAGTTCTCTTACATATGCAATTAACTTCACAAATAGACCAATGTCAGGATTACAGAGCATTTATCCGCATCTTGCAGGTAAAAAGCAGATGCACCAGACTGTTCACTATTTCATTTGCTTTCTCCAAATTCAAGATCAAAATAAATAGAATTCTTCTCACAAATAAAGAAAAACTGCCTGATGCAGGTTGTGGCAGCTATTTTGGTTGTTGTGGTATATGCACAGTTGTTGTTTATCTTTGAACTCTGCAGAGGCCTGTTAATGAGGGGAAAAAATTAAAATTGACCTAATATTCAGATATAAACCATGTTTTCAGTAGATATGCTACTATAGGCAAGAAAGGAGTTATAGATTGAGCTATTTCTCTGTTCGTTTATTTATTCAACAAACATTTCTAAAGCATCACACTATTACCAAGGCCCTGGGATGCACATGCAGAGAAAATCTATTCCCGTCCCCAAGGGTTTCACATTCTGAGGGAATGACACATTCATTTGGCACAGAAGCATCACTTCTAATCCAGACAAAGGGAAAAGAGTTTGCCAGGGAAAGCAATTTGGATGTGGGAAGATTTAAGCTAAGTCTTAAAGAAGATATGCACACTTAGTGAGTAACCACTATAGAGAAACTGGTACTTGGTTTCCAAGGAATTAAATCAATGCATGCACAAATAAATAAGTGATCTAATTATCTACTAAATTATTGAATAGGATCCAATTAGATGAAGAAAGGTAATCCAGATAAAGGGTGTAATATATGCAAGTATGGAGAGAGATGAAATTGCAAATCTGATATAATTAACGGCAAATTTGAAACTAACATTTATTACAGCCAAGAAAAAAGCTCTCACATACTATTCTAGTAAAAAAAAAAAAAAAGGACCAAATCCAGAAATAGGAGACCTGGTCCTCAGCTTGTCTCTGCCATTAATAATTGTTAGGACTGTCTTAGTTTATTTAATATGAGTAGAGAAAAATTCATCTGATCTTCAATGTTATCTATAGTTCTAAAACTCTGTGATCCCATGGATCATAGAAAGATGTATCATTAAAAAATGGGGAAAAAAATTTATTACACTGAGTCCAAGCCAACTCATTTTCAAATCCTTTCTTGGTAGTGTATACTCGTCTGTGACATGGAATGGGCTTTGCTAGACATTGAAGACAATCAGATGGAGAGTGAAGGTATTTGATTTAAACCATGGGACTAGTCATTGAACCCCCAAATTTTCAGTTACTCCCTATATATTTCTTGATCTATAAACTTCATTAACATCCATATTGATAATATTTTAATTTATGAAGTAACCATCAAGTATAACGTCTTGTGTGCTATCGGTGAACAAAAGATGAGAGACACCATATTCTAGATTGGACATGAAATGGTAAAAGGAAAAACATGTTATTTCAGAGCATAGCAAAATAACTCATTTCAAAGCTGAAGATCAAGAATGACTTCAAAGAGAAAGTGAATTCTAACTCAAAGTTCTAAGGGAAAAGCATTGCTAGTTGAGGAAACCACATAAATACAAGTACAGAAGCATGGAAGTCTGCAGGGTTTTTCTAATGCCAAGGATATTTTATAATACTAAAATTAAACTTTTAGGATTGCTGTTGAGGTCAGAAAGCTTTGCTTTGTGAAACTTATCTGGGCAATACATTTCCATACTTAACAAATGAACTGAAGATCTCAAGTGTGTTTTACACATTATCGTGTATCAAGGAGCCATCTTCCCACATCCAGGGGCTGACAATCCCTTTCCGAGATAATCCAATCCAAAAAAAATAAGATACCAAAGACTGAATAAATTCCTGGGAAGAGAGACCGCTACATGTAATTTAGCCCTCATCTTTTTTAACAATGAAAACAATGTGAACACTATAAAAAAGAATGAAATAATGCAGCAATATGGATGGACCTAGAGATTATCACTCTAAGTAAAGTTAAGTCAGAAAGAGAAAGACAAATACCATATGATATCACTTGTACGTGGAATCTAAAATATGACACAAATGACTTATTCATGAAACAGGAACAGAATCACAGATATAGAGAACAGACTTGTGGTTGCCAAGGAGGTGAGGGAGTGGGGGAGGGATGGATTGGAGTTTAGGATTAGCAGATGCCAACTGTTATACATAGAGTGGATAAACAATAAGTTCCTACTGTATAGCACAGGGAACTACATTCAATATCCTCTGATAAACCATAATGGAAAAGAATATAAAAATAATATGAAAAAGAATCACTTTACTGTACAGCAGAAATTAACACATTGTAAATCAGCTATACTCCAATAAAATACATTTTTAAAAAGAAAATAATGTAAACATCAAGAAAGATTATCTGATTTTTATCAAAATCCTTTTTTATACTTTCAATTAGGATTGATTATTATTGCCTTATCTCCTATGTGACACAAGTATTAACACATTAAAAGGCCCATTACTATCAAAGGACTTCAAAACATAACAACATGAAAACAGGGCAATTCCCACAATGGCCTCACAAGAAAAGGGCTTTTTTTTTTTTTTTTTTGATCATTTTAGGGCCATACCTGTGGCATACGTAGGTTCTCAGGCTAGGGGTTGAATCAGAGTGTACCGCCGGCCTACGCCAGAGCCACAGCAACTTGGGATCCAAGCTGCGTCTGACCCACATCACAGCTCACAGCAATGCCAGATCCTTAACCCACTGAGAGGCTAGAGATCGATCCCACCTCCTTATGGATTCTAGTCGGGTTCCTTAACCACTGAGCCATAACAGGAGCTCCAGAAAATGGGCTTTTGTTAAGAAACTGGATTTCTTCTTAGAGCAGACACAGAGAATCATCACCAGAGCCTGAAATAAAGCAATAATTGGTACTGTGGTTCCCAATAACAAGGGAGCCATTTTATTTACCACAAATTTTTCTACTTAACATGAAAAGATAAGTCACTGTTATTTAACATACACTTGGTTTTCAAATGTTTTTAAAATTTTTAAGTGGTTTTCTCCTTGCATACAAAAAATATGGGGAAAAATTACAGTTTCAAAACTAATTACCTGTTCACCCTTATCATCTGTCTTAAAAAGATGGGAGCCCAGTTTAATGCAGAATTTTTGGCTCTCTTCAAAAGTTTTAACTCTGTCAGAAAAATAGTAGCATTTGTTTTCACAGCAAGACCATTTGTTTTTGTATGAGTCCCTGTATTTTTTCTTTTTTTAAAAAAAAATTAGAGTTAGTTTGATTCCTTCCCTGGAAAGTTTTTGCTCTTGGGTGCTGTAATTCTGACACCCTTTCCTATTATTTTCCATGAAATGTGAGGACATAACTGCTGACTCAAGAGACAAAATAACATTTGATGTTGAGAGGGAAAGAGTATTTTTCTTTTTCTGCAAAGCTTTCTCCAAGATGCCATAGCCTCCAGGACATGAGTGAAAAGTAGAAAAATACTCAAGAGTTTACAAACTCTATGGTTCTCACCATTTAATTTTTATATCAATACTAACAACACCTTTCCTCCATGAATTCTCTAGATACATGAACCACACTAATTATTTGTTTAAAGAAAGAAAACAATCCATTTCTCCCTTCTCTTACACATCAAACTTTGCTATCTAAAAAATATAAGAACAAAAAAAATTCAGTTAATAAAAAAGCCATCTTCAAAGTTATTTTCAAGGTAAAGACAAAACCAAGATAACTGAATTATATTCTAGCAGGAAAATTTTAAGGCAATTGTTAGTGATGGGCAAAATAGAAGGTCAAAGTCGTACCACAGTTGATCAAAATCGGCAGATTTATATGGCTATGAATCCTATTGAATTGGTTTCTTGACTTAAGAAACTTCAGGGAAGCTCCCTGAATTTTCAGTTGTTCATGACTTCGAGAGATAGAATGGAATTGTCTGCAAGGTGAATTTCACCCCTATGAGCAAGTCAGGAGTTAAGATCTGTTTCAAGAAAGTCTAGTTAGCAAAACAATGCATATAAGAGTAGAGCTTTGCAAAGGATCAATGTACAATACTGTCCCATAAAGGAATATGAACCTAGTAGGCAATTAAACTATACCATATGCATACTATAAATTAAATACACTGAAAGATTCCCTTTGCTGATTGATAGATCTCTGAAAGAAGTTCAAAAATTATTTCATTTCTTCTTTATATGCAGTGAATTAGCTTATGGGACAGTAAACAGAAACTACTAAAGTTTGATTATCCCCAATTCAAAGAGGTAAGCCGACCGTGTTACAAGAAATTGCAATTCCTGGAATGAAAAATATCTTTATCGTATGTTGTAGATCACAATTTTAATAATGAAATAGAGATTGCCTGGCAATAATTTGTTATACCAATTTTTAATTATAAATGCTTCTATTTTCCTCCATACCTGAGTTTAACTGATGCTTTGAATAGCATTTATTTTTCATAGGAATCACAGAGTTCTCATACTCCTGGGTGTCATTATCCAAAATTTTCTGATATTTGCAAGCAACTTGGAAGTATGAAATTCATCAGTCCAAAACAGTTAAACAGGTAAAATATAAACGCGTTACACTAAAATTTTCTTTTCACTTTCTAAATGAAGAACATGCATATATAATATTAACAGTCAGAAAAAAATCTCAATCTTCTCCCATAATTTTAATCTCCTTTATCTCTCTCTCTCTCTTTTTTTTTTTTGTCTTTTGTCCTTTTTAGGGCCGCACCCGCGGCATATGGAGGTTCCCAGGCTAGGGATCTAATGGGAGCTGTTGCTGCCGGCCTACTCCAGAGCCACAGCAACACCAGATCCGAGCCGTGTCTGTGACCTAGACCACAGTTCATGACAACGCTGGATCCTTAACCCGCTGAGCAAGGCCAGGGATCGAACCCGCAACTTCATGGTTCCTAGTCAGATTCGTTTCTGCTGCACTACTACAGAAACTCCTAATCTCCTTTCTCTTGCTTTAGGATTATATGAGAGAGTGAAATCATCAAATGACGTCACAGGTCATTCCCTACTTCGATCCTCTTTACAAGACCAGTCAGCAGCTATCCATAGACAAGACGCCACTGTGAAAACCTCAGAACTTGGGGATGAGGATGAAACACCCTCCTGGACCACAGAGACTAAGAAGGATGCATTAGTAGAGAAAGGAAAACAGCTACCTTCTGATTGCATTATGCTTCCCCCAAGCCACATGGTGCCACATCCCCAGGGTCCCCCCGAACCTGTGTTTTCACCTTAAACTTATACAATGACTTTATGTCAATTACACCTCGATAATGCTGGAAAAAATAGGTAGTATGACATCCTCGTTCAGGATCAAATACAGAGTCTAATTACCTATGTATAAGACTTGTAAGTACAAGATTAAATAATGTGATGATGCTTAAGTATTTATGAACACTGAAGATAGTAAAGCCAGAAAAAAGAATTAAATGCTTGTAACTCTAACATTTACTGTGCATACATTCTTCTTTCTGTTATTGTTAATATCTCTCTAGGTAGATAAATTCTGATGAAGCTTAGAGAAATTATGATAAAATTTAGATATTTTTATTATTTCATTCTCCAAAGGACATAAACTTAGGTTAAATTGCTTCATGTATCTTTTCATAGTTCTATCATTGCTTTGATTGTTCCCATCCAAATGATTCCATAAGACAGGAACTTACGAGGTTCTGGGGAAATCATTATAAATCGTCATAATTGTTATATTTCCTCAGCTAAACAAGAGTCCCTGGATTTATATATTTAAACTCTTATAAACAAATTGGAACAGCACTTTTGTCTGATTAAGGAAAGATTAATTCAAATATTGATGCTGAGGTCTGCATTATAAATTAATATTAGAGAAAGTGAGTCTTAATTACCTTGAAACAAGAAAAAAGGAAAAAGAAGAGAGAAAATGATATCCATTAAATATAGCATTGTTGAGTAGGGGTGTGTGTGTGTGCCTGACTATTTCTTTGCATGTAATGATGCTGGAAAATTTCTTTTGGTAACATAACTCCTTTCTTCTATAGAAAATGCTCTTCTGGTGTTTGGGAGGGATTGAGCAAAAAGAAGCTAATCAGAAGAGTTATGTATAGGATGCTTTCACTGATATGACAGAAAAAACTCTTATAATTATGGTGGTCCAGATGAAATCATGTGAGCCTAGGGCTGTCAGTGGATAAAACCTGTGTGAAGATAAGGACAGGAGTAGCTGAGCACAGCTAAAAGACCCCAGAGGAGAGAACCTGCCACATCATTTTAGTTCACAAATTCAGCTGTGCCAAAACCCAGAACTGCTCTTGTAGTTGCCATTTAAATGAGCCTATGATATCATATAAGATAATTAACATGTGGAATCTAATAAAAATGTTACAAAAGAACTTATGCACAAAGCAAAAACAGACCTAAAGGTTTTGAAACTAAATTTATGGTTACCAAGCGGGAAACCCTGGGGGAAGGGGTGGATTGGGAGGTTGGGACTGGCATATACACAGTACTATATACAAAATTGATCACTAACACGGACCTACTATATAGCTCAGGGAAATCTATTCAATAATTTATGATAGCCTCTATGGGGAAATAATCTGAAAAAGAACGAGTATATGTGTATATGTATGGCTAATTCACTTCGCTATACCTGATACTAACACAACATTGTAAATCACCTACACTCCAATAAAATTTATTTTTTTAAAAAATGAGCCTATAAATTGTTTTGTTTAAATTAGTTTCAGTTGAGTGTCTGCTTGTCTCACCCTTCAGCCTTGCAAACTATTAGAAGAATAAAAATATTTATTGCTGGCACGGTGGGAGAAAAAAATGTTTTCTTATGCTTTGACAGTAAAAATTCAAATTAATACCACAGGTTTAGGAAAATATCTCACAAAATATATTTTATTGGGAATATACACAATTTCCGACCCAGAAATTTCTGAAAAGCCTCCAGGAATCTAGCTCACAAAAATTAAATCATTAGTTTGTAAGGATGTATGTTGTAGTGTTATTTATAACCGCAAAAATTTGGAATAAAATAAGTGCCCCGCATAGGGGCTGGTTGCAAAAGGTCCAATAAATTCTCATTATGGATTATGAGGTTGTCATTAAAAAGAATGAATTACAGCTTGATTCCCAAAACCTATTTTCTTTTCTTCTTCATTTTTTTTAAAGTTTTACTGAGGTATAGTTTATTTACAATGTTGTGATAATTTCAACTATACAGGAAATTATACATATACGCACATCTATTCTCTTTCAGATTCTTTTCTAAAACCTATTTTCAAATGAGAAAGACAGGATGTATGAAAGTACATATAGGATAATCACCCATTATAATGCAAACATTGAATTAGCTGGTTCTTCCTGCAGGTAGATGGAAGGGAAGGTAGGAAAGGATACATTCAAATCCTTAATATTTGTTACCAAGGGTGATGCTTCTGTAACAAGGATGGGAGGAGGGGGAATCAAAGGAGTTGTAAACATATTGATGGAAACAGTCACCATTGTAAGAACAAATAAGAGCAAATCTTACTTGTTCTTATTTCAAGGACAAAATAAAAGATTGATCCAGGGATCCTTAAAACAGTGCCATAGTCACTATATATTGTATTAATAATAAAGGAAGAGTTGATCTAAATGTTAAGGGGAAAATATTCAAATTAGAGGAATACAGAGGTGTGCAAAATTAAATTAAACTGGAAGAAAGAACTGCTTTAAATTTGTCTTCAAACGAAAGCCATCAGGAACCCATAAAATAAGTAGCAAAATATTAATGCCAGTGAACTCAAAGAGTGAATGTGTATGATTTGCAGTGGGGTGGAAAGGACAGTAAATGAAATAAAACACATAGTTCTCATTGTTAAGAACTGTTTACTAAAGACTTTCTTCTTTGGGTGGCATGAAACAGATGAAGGCAATTAAGAGGTACAAATCTACAGCTATGTAATAAATAAGTCATGGGGATATAATACACAGCATAAAGACTGTGGTCAATAACATTGCAAGAACTTTGCATGGGGACAGATGGTTAATGGATTTGTCACGGTAATCATTTCATAATTATGCAAATGAAAAATTACTATGTAGTACACCTGAAACTAACACAATATTATATGTCAACTATATTTCACATAAATTTAAAAAAGGAAAAGTAAAAATTTAATCTCCTTTTTTAAAAGGAATTTCTTCTTTGGATTCATGAATTTTTTTTTTTTCTTAAGTCCTGAGAAAGACCTGGAAAAAAGAATATTTCCGATGTCAAAATGTGATTATCTCATTAGACTTACCCTTAACTCTCCTTTTGGGAAAAAAAACAAACAAAATTTTGATAAAATCCAATGTGAGGAATGAAGTTTCTGTAAAATACTTACCCTGAGTAGCAAAAAAAAAAATGCTGATAAAACATATGGTTCCTAGTATCACTGCCATAATACATGCAGAAGATACTGCTCAGAACTCTGTCCAATAGAACGTGTAAATTGAGAAGAAAGTGTTGCAAGGCTTCAATCAAGGAATTTTTATCTGAGCTTATGTCTCAAAAAAGCACACAGGTTAAGAATGGAACAGCTGAATGAATCAGTCCTGTCATGAATAGCTATCATATAACCCACTCAGCTCACATGAGTATTTCGTCTTAACCATCTATTAGAACTATTCACCTCTTATTTGTAAATCGTTGATGCTGCCAACTTAAACATAACTTGGTGGTGTAAAGGAATTGAGGGGGAAAGGTAATTTTCCACTTTCTTTTCAAAATAACATTTACTTTTTAAAAGAACAATCTGTTCTTTCTTGAATTGCTTTGCAATATGGATGGCATTTCCCTTATTTGGACCTACTCCCCCCAAAAAAACTTGTTACTTTTAGGGTAGAAAAGAGGAATACCAATAACATAAGCTAGTGATTTTAAAATTTAGGTGATTACAGCATCCCTTCCCAGCCTGCTATTCAGGGAATGAATATAGTAACAGAGACTGTCTCTGAGAAAATAAGCAAAGGGTTAAGAGTGCTATTTACTACAGTCAATTAGGAACTAGCCAGGAGTTCCCGTCATGGCGCAGTGGTTAACAAATCCGACTAGGAAACATGAGGTTGCAGGTTCGATCCCTGGCCTTGCTCAGTGGGTTAAGGATCCGGCGTTGCCATGAGCTGTGGTGTAGGTTGCAGATGTGGCTCGGATCCCATGTTGCTGTGGCTCTGGCATAGGCCGGTGGCTACAGCTCTGATTAGACCCCTAGCCTGGGAACCTCCATGTACCGAGAGAGTGGCCCTAGAAAAGGCAAAAAGACAAAAAAATAAAAAATAAAAAAAATAAAATAAAATAAAAAAGGAACTAGCCAAGATTCAATTCAAATGCTAAGGGAACTGGGAGTTGGTAGACACGAACTATTACATCTAGAACGAATAAGCAATGAGGTCCTACTGTACAGCACAGGGAACTATATATATCCAGTCTCTATCTCTTAGGATAGAACATGATGGAAGATAGAATGAGAAAAAGAATGTATGTATACGCATGACTGGGTCACTATCCTGTACAGCAGAAATTGGCACAGCACTGTAAATCAACTCTACTTGTATAAATACAGTGTGTGTGTGTGTGTGTGTGTGTGTGTGTCTATATATATATAGCATATATATAAAAATGCTAAGGGAGAAATTTCAGACTATGGCCATGAAGGGAGGAAATGACAAACACACTGCAGGACCTAGAAAATCCTCTGAAGAAAAAACTCGGTCAGAAATTTGAAGTCCTCCCTGATCTTGTGTCTTGCTTTCAACCTGCTCATTCAAGTCACAGTCACAGCTAGTCGGAACCAACACAAAAGTCTGCTGACTAGATTTCCTTTAGGACAATGACTAAAGTAGACAATAAATATTTTTAAATAGTTGAGGAATAAACTGAGAAATTGACTACATGAAAATAGTCTTGGTTAAAAGGTTCTTCTCTGCTAAAATTCAAAAAGAGACATGCATAGTTCGAAAAAAAAGTATTATTTGCAATATACTTTACATTATAATTACATATTTAATTAATGGTTATGGCTTTATTTATATAATTTCATTTAGTCTCAACAATAATGCCAAGATTTTTATCATTCTTAGTTTATAGATGATTAAGCTGAGGTGTGGATATTGGTAATTAGATAACTGGCCTACTGGTACATCACTAATTATTGGTGGAACATATTAAAACCTAGTTCTACCTGACTACAAAATGTGTTGTGTTACCTCCAGCTTCCAGTAATGACAATTTGAAGTGAAAGGACTATTTCAAAGGAAAACAGGTGTTTTCTGAAATATGCTCAAGCTTAGGTTAGAATACCTATCTGTTGGATCCCTTAACTTCTACAAAACCTTGAATTTTCTATAAGTATTAAGCCATTCCCTGTTCCATGCTGCCCTCAGAAATTTCTGTTAAGATGATCCAAACCCCTTCACTGGGCAGTTTGAATAAATATGATTAAAGTGTGTTTTTTCTTGTCTGTGATACATTAAAATTCAGATGCCATAATAGCTCTGAAGTTCTCCATGGATTCTTAAGAGATCATAGCAAAATTCTGAGTGGTCTAACATTCAGGCCATGATGGAAATTCAGAAACTTACATATACCTTTCTTTAACCCTGTCATGTTAAGGAATTCTTTGTATTTGTTGACTTGCTTGGATCTGAGTCTGAGAATGGGCATGAAATTCTGTATTTCTTCAAGGCCTTTCCAACCTGTTTTTCTGTGGTGCTTTATAGAAAAGAAATATCCTCAGCACCAATTACCATGTTGAAACAACTGTGGGACTAATCATCATCCCAGAGAAAAAATACAGATGCCAGGGCAAGATGTGTTCATATAGGGAAAGATATGATGTTTCCAAGACAATCAGGAGCAGCAACCCCCTTAGCCCTGGCCACACTCGGATTTGCTTATCCAGACTTTAGAATCTGGTCAGGCTACAAGGAGACACAGCATGGATTGTAAGCATCGGAATAGATTCATGAAAAAACAGACAAAATCTCTCTTCTCATAGAAACAATATTATAATGAGGGGTGGAGGGAGGGTAGATAATAAATAAGTTTTTAAAAAATCATAGTCTATGAGAAAATGGTAAAAAAAAAAAAAAAAAACCACCACCACCTCAGGGAGTTCCCATTGTGGCACAATGGGATTGGCAGCGTCTGCAATTCCAGGATGCAGGTTTGATTCCTGGCTCAGCACAGTAGTTTAAAGGATGCAGCATTGCCCACAGGTGTGGCATAGGTTACAACTGCAGTTCGGATCTGATCCCTGGCCCTGGAAAATCCGTATAACCGTCGGGAAGCCAAAAAAGGAAAACAAAAAACAAAAAAAACACTTAGGAAAGTAGTACTGAAGAGTTACAATTAATTTGAAAATTTAGATGAAATGAACAAAATCCAAAAGATATTTAATTTATCAAGACTTACTCCAGAAAAAATTTTTTATGTGTTTTAGACATCAGGACACAGCAGATGTTCACAGACTGGTATATTTTCAGGTTAGTCGGGCTTGTGCCACACTAGTTGAGAATATTTTAAATCTCATCCTTGCCAATAACTGCTAATGAAAATGAATCTAAAATATTCTCACAAAGAAAACGATAGCTCTAGACTGTTTTTTGTTTTTTGTTTTGTCTTTTTGCCTTTTCTAGGGCTGCACATGGAGTTTCCCAGGCTAGGGGTCGAATCGCCAGCCTACACCACAGCCACAGCAACGCGGGATCCAAGCCATGTCTGCAACTTACACCACATTATGCATTAGTATGATTTCTATTAGTTAGTTACTATCAGTCATTACTAATTATTCTCATCAGGTTTTATGACCCATGAGGTATGAGACTTAGCTAACTTCCTCATTAATCTGTTCTTACCAATCACAGGAGGTGGCACATTCTAAGCACATTCTAAATACACATTCCTGTGTGTATTTAGTTGAATATATGGTTATTCCTTTATATGTGTAGCATTATCTAATAGACCAAAAATTGCTTGACTCTTTCTACTGAAATAAAATCACTTAGCAACTTAAATCTTTACCTATATGAGATCAAAGTTAAACCTAGAAAGTTCAAAAAGCTTTTAATATAAAGGTTCAAGCATCTCCTTAAATAAAATATTTTACTAATTTTAAATTTACATACAGTAATTTTCACCCTTTTAAAGGGTATAGTTTGATGAGTTTCAATAAATAAATAGATTGTATCCGCACACCTAATGGAGATATGGACTATTTCCATCTCCCAAAAACTTACCTCATGCCCCCTTTGTAGACAATCCTCTCATGTTAACCTTGCCCCTGACAGCTACTGGCATTTACTATTCTAATTTCTTTCTCTATAAATTTGCCTTTTCTGCAACACCATACAAGTGGATTCTAATGACATTTAGCTTTTTTTGTTATGACTTTCTCTTATCACAATGCTATTGAGATTTATGAATATTGTTTATGTATCAGTAGTTATTCCATTGTATAGGTTGTTATTCATTCATCCGTTGATAGGCCTTTGGGCTGTTTCCAGTTTTTTAGTGATAATGAATAAAGTCCTAACATTCATGTTATAGGGCTTTGTGCGGATATATGCTTTCATTTCTCTTGGGTAAATACCTAGGTATGATTTCTGGGTCATATGATACGTGCATATTTAACTTCATAAAAAATGCTAATTGTATTCTAAAGTGGCTGTACCATTCCTCACTCATATGAGGATTTTCAGATGTCCCACGTCTTCATCAGTACTTGGTATTGTCCATATTTGTAATTTTAGCCATTATGGTAAGTACATGGTATCGTGCTGTGGTTTTAATTTGCTTTTACTGATAACCAATCATTTTCTACCATCTCTTTGCCATCTGTATATCTTCTTTGGTGAAGTGTCTATTCAAATCATTTAACTATTTTTTAATTGAGATTTATATAAACAGACTATCAGTTTCTTGTCACGTGAGCCTCTTCAATGGGCAACTCACAAATGGCAGTTGGC
The DNA here is from genome assembly GCF_016906955.1 of Phacochoerus africanus. NCBI lineage: Eukaryota > Metazoa > Chordata > Mammalia > Artiodactyla > Suidae > Phacochoerus > Phacochoerus africanus. The sequence goes on along the minus strand of NC_062550.1, from coordinate 65,213,390 downwards.
TTCCCGCAAAGCAAGTGAGCGAGAGTGAGAGAGCACACCCAAGATGGAAGCCTAACCACAGAAGTGACATACCGTTACTTTTACCACATACCATACCTAGAAGATAATCACTAAGTCCAACTCACACTTGTGAGATTATAATAGGGCAAAAATAGGAGAAGACAGCAATCATGGGAGGCCATTTTAGAGGCTGCTTACCACACTCATATAAAAATGCAATTACGCATTGATTACATACTGTGTAAACTTGATACAATTATTTATTATCGTAACTTCATAGATTCTTTTGAGTAAATTCTTTATATAAGATCAGATCATCCAAAAATGAAGATGATTTTTATTTCATTTTTTCTAATCTTGTGTGCATTGTATTTCTTATTCTTGATCAGCTGCGTGGGCTGGAACCAGTACAACACTGCAAACAAGACAGTAAGAATGGATATCCTGGCTTTGTTTCTGATCTTAGGAGTAAAGCATTTAGACTTTCACCTTTAAGTATGATGTGGGATAGAGTGCTTTTTTGTTTTTTGGGTTTTTTTTTTTTTTTTGGTATATGCTCCTTAGCAGGTTATCTTTTTCATAGTTGTCTGAGAGCTTTTATTAAGAATGAATGTTGAATTTTGCCATGTATTTTTCCTGTGTGTATTTAGTTGAATATATGGTTATTCCTTTTATGGTGTTGAAATAGTTAATTATATTAATTGATTTTCAAATGTTAAAGTAACATTGAATTCCTAGGATAAACCCCAATTGGTCATGTTATATTAATCATTTTTATATTGCTGGATTTTATTTGTTAATATTTTGTTAAGAGATTTGGTCTATATCAGGAGGGTTATTGATCTGTAATTTTATTTCCTTAAAATATCTCTGTTGTTTATGTCACATGCTGCTGATGGATGTTCCATGTGCACTTAAAAAAAATGTTTTGTTCTATTGTTGAGTATAAGGCTCTATATACATACATCAGTTAGGTCAATTTGGTTGCTAGTGCCTTTTCAGATTTTCTAAATCTTTATTTTTCTGTCTAAATATTCTGATAATTACTGATACAATTGTGTTGAAGTGTCCAGCTGTACTTAAGGATTTGCCTATTTCTCCTTTCAAGTCTATCAGTGCTGACTTTATGTATTTTCAAGTTCTGTTATTGAGTATACACACATTTAGAAGTGTTAGGCATCTTATTGCAGTGATACTTTCAAAGCTATGTAATATTCATCTTTATCGCCATAGCAGTTGTTGGAATTTTTTTCAGTACTACAGAGATGGCACTTTATCACCTTCTAGTTTGCGTACTTTCACATGGGAAATCTAGGATTCTTACTGCCCCAAAACTCTTGGGTGATTTGCCTATTTTCACTCTTTTTTAACTCTTTGTAGTTCAGTTGGGATATTTCTGTTGATTTATCTTCAGGTTTACTGGGACTTTTTTCTCTGTCTTGTATCCAGTTTTTTGATAACCTTGAAGAACGAATGATTTATTTCTGATATCATAGTTTTTCCCCACCTGGTTTTCCATTTGGTTTTCATATAGTTCCCATATCTCAAATGAAATTTCCTCGTATGTTTATCTATATTTTCCTGAATTTCCACAATTTTTTGACATATTAAAAAATTATTTTTAAAATTTCTTGCTGATAATTCCAGCATCTTGAACATAGCTGAGTTTATTTCAGCTGATTATTTTATCTTTTGGCAATGGGTCATTTTCTTCCTTTTTTTACCTTTGTGTCTAAAATTTTTTTATTGGATGGTAAACATTGTAGGACTGGGCGGAAATAGAGATGCCTTTTCTTCTGTAAAGCTATTAGTCTGGGTACTTGGGCTGGTTTATATTTCATTGCTTCGGAGGTCATCTTCAGTTCATCACAGACTTCAAATTCTTTTAGCAATGCGCTGCTGCTACCTAGTGCTTAGTGTACGGTCTTTGTGGCTGAAGAGTTTTTCTGAGCGTTTTGGTTCAATGCTATGATTTCAGCAGAGCCTGTACACCTGCACCCAGAAGGGGGGTCTCTCTCCAAACCCTTGCCTCCGTGGTAAGCTCTTACAGTTTTTCTTCTGTTTTTGTTCCTATTTTTGTTTTTTAGGGCCACACTGGCAGCATATAGAAGTTCCCAGGCCAGGGATCAAATCAGAGCTATAGCTGCCAGTCTACACCACAGCCACAGCAACGCCAGATCCAAGCTGCATCTGTATTAAAATTGTATACATTTCAATGTATTTAATTTGCATATATACCTTCCATATGTAGTTAAATACACAGTATTTTAATTTAATTAGGAAAAGTGCCTGGGGAGGAAAACGAAACTTTTTTACAAAGTGGTGTTTACTGTTGATGATAAATGGAAATGATAATGGAGTAATCACAGTTCAGGCATAAAAAAGATGGAGGTGGCAGCCAGTGGGGATCTGGTCTCAGACACACCCCTGCACTGCTGAGGACCTGTATTTTCTTCAAACTGAATCAAACCCAAGGATATCATCAGGCGTTTTGGGAACAACATCCACCAGCTGCACCTCTATCGTCTCAAGGTCCCCCCTTATCACTATGCAACTATTTCAGACCTCAACCAATCCTTTCTTTTTTGTCTTTTTAGGGCCACACCTGCAGCATATGGAGGTTCCCAGGTTAGGGGTCGAATGGGAGCTGCAGCTGCAGGCCTACGCCATAGCCACAGCAACTGAGGATCTGAGCCATGTCTGCAGCCTGCACCACAGTTCACAGCAAGGCCAGATCCTTAACCCACTGAGGAGGGCCATGGATCAAACCCGTGGCCCCATAGGTACTAGTCAGGTTCATTACTGCTGAGCCACCCTGGAAACTCTATCAACCAGTCCTTTCTTAACACGCATCCTTACTTCTGGCTGGCTCCCATTATAATTCTTAACAAACAACTTGTGTAACTAATTGCAGCTTTGCAGTTTTTGCCTTTATAAATTCCCTCCATTTTGTAATCCAGGAGAATACGTTTCAAGTGCTTCTTGGATCCGTGTCTCCCAGGCTGCAGTCCTAACAAACTCCAAATAAATGCCCCTTTATTTCAATCAGGTCTCGGTTTCTGCAACTTTGGTTAACAATGTTAACTGAAAGCACACAGGACTTCATAAATATTTGTAATTCTCAGATTGACCAAAGGGTACTGGTAAGCATAATTAATACTTTCACTGTGAAATAATGGAATATAAACAAGAGACAAGATCTTCAAGCATGGTCCCAGGGCCAGAAGGATAAGCACCACCCGAGAACTGTCAAAAATGCAAATTCTTGGGCCCCACCCTGGAATCACCTAATCAGAAACTCTAAGAGGGGAGGCCAATAATCTGTATTTTTCAGAAGCACCTCAGATGATTCTAATGCAAAATAACGTTTAAAATCTACCAATAAATACTGACATTGGAAGCAAATGAGTCACAGCTCTGAAAATCTCCTGGTGTTAAACCTATGGGTAGAATAAATAAAAGATGAGAAACTAAAAACGATAAATAGGAGTTCCCATCATGTCTCCGTGGTTAACGAATCTAACTAGGAACCATGAGGGTGAAGGTTCAATCCCTGGCCTTGCTCAGTGGGTTAAGGATCTGGTGTTGCCATGAACTGTGATATAGGTCAAAAACGTGGCTCCGATCTCACATTGCTGTGGCTCTGGCGTGGGCCGGCAGCTACAGCTCCGATTCAACCCCTAGCCTGGGAACCTCCATATGCTGCGGGAGCGGCCCTAGAAAAGGCAAAATAAAAGACAAAAAAATAAAAAATAAAAATGATAAATCACCAGAGGTTAACTATAGTTCAGAAGTAAGGATGCACCTAAGCGTAAAATTCTTTCTTAGCCTAGATTTTTTAAAAAGGTACAATGTTGAATCATTCATGTGACATCCCATTATGTTTTTGTAGCATAAAAACCAGTCTGGGGAGTTCCCTTCGTGGCTCAGTGATTAACGAATCTGACTAGGAACCATGAGGTTGCAGGTTCAATCCCTGCTTGATCAGTGGGTTAAGGATCCTGCGTTGTGGTGGGCTGTGGTGTAGGTCGCAGACATGGCTCAGATCTGGTGTTGCTGTGGCTGTGGTGGAGGCCGGCAGCTGTAGCTTGGATTAGACCTCTAGCCTGGGAACCTCCATATGCCACGTGTACGGCCCTAGAAAAGACCAAAAACAAAAACAAAAACCAAAAAACAAGAAAAAAAAAGTCTTTGAATTGTACTTTATGTTTTTGCCTTCATTTCAATTTTTTAAAATATTTATTATAGTTGATTTATGATGTAGTTTCAATTTATGCTGTACAGCATAGTGACCAGTCATACACATATATATATATATATATATATACATTCTTTTTCTCAAACTATCTTCCATCATGTCCTATCCCAAGAGATTCGATGTAGTTCCCTGTGCTGCAGAGTAGGACCTCATTGCTTATCCACTCTAAATGTGATAGTTTGCATCTACCAACCCGAAACTCCCAGTCCATCCCACTTCTTCCCCTTCCCCCTGGGCAACCACAAGTCTGTTCTCTATGCCTGTGAACCTATTTCTGTTTTGTAGTTGGGTTCATTTGTGCCATATTTTAGATTCCACATATAAGTGATATCATATGGTATTTGCCTTTCTCCTTCTGACTTACTTCACTCAGTAGGATAACCTCTAGTTGCATCAGCACTGTTCACAATGGCCAAGACATGGAAAAAAACCTAAATAATTTCAATTCTTGGTGCCTGAGAAAGCTAAACTCCAGGTCTAGGTTAGCTAGAAGGACAGAGCATTATCCTTCACTTGCGGGTGTGACATCAGGAACAGGCTCAGTTAGAGAGATTCAGTTCACCCTAGACTAAGATGTAGCTCTGAACTCACCTTTCACTGATACATCCCCTTGACTTCTCCCCTTAGTGAATTTACAGTTGTTTTTTTCATGTGTCACCTACTTTCCTACCAGGACCTCACCCTTCTTGGCCCACCTTCACAGATCAGCAGTCAGTGAAAGCTCAGGGAACGTCATCATTTGATATTGCTTTGTTAAAGAGTATTCAAACCAATAGTAAATTCAAAAATACAAGCAAATAACACATAAGCCAGTTTTTGACTGCCTGCTATGGGCTATGCCCACGTGACCCTCCACCATCACGAGGATAACGAGAAGTCCATTCTCAAAGATGCTGTAAAATGCTCTATGGAAATAAAACATAAAAATAGACCCCCATACTTCCTGAGAGAGTATCAACATATTGAGCCCAGCAGAGGAAGAGAAGTAGCTGGAGGTGCCTTGGTTATTTGAGCTAAAACCACACAGGAAGTCTCAAATTCAAGGTTCAGGGTGGGAGGCATGTCACTGGGTGAGGCACGGGGATGCCATCCAAGGCCTCCTCTCTTTCCTCACTTTCAAGCAAGGTCCAGGAATGAAGCCAAAGGTAAATTTTGTAAAACTATTGATGTAACAGCCACCTTTCAATCCTTGGCTTCCTTTAAATGTGGCCTCTTGGACATGGATTCCCGCAGTGCAGTCACAGTAAGAAACATGCACAGGACAATCTGATACTGTATCAAAGGGTCTGATGACGGAAAATGCAGTGTCTGGGCCCAGAAGTTACTTGTTGCTGTTGCACTTGTTGTTAGAGTATTTTTTTTTTCCTCTCTTCAGAGGTGAATAACTGTGGGCCAGTTCTTGTGCTGTTCTCTGTATTTTATTGCATACTAGGTGAAGCAAACTAGCATTTAGGGAATTCACATGCCAAGCACAGTTTGGGGGAGCTCGGCAGGGAGGGAGGTTGTTATTATTGCTGTTCTACATGAGTCATCTCATCTGATCCTTCATAAACTGAATAATAAATCTCTATCTCTGTTTTATAGATGAATAAACTCAGATTTGGGGGCATTAGGTGCCTCACAAAAGGGCCATAAATGCATATAGATGACTTTATGTGGTATATGTATGTTTACTTTTACAGGTAAGGAATAAGTGAATTTTATATACAGTCTCATCCCACTTTTCCGTTAATAACAAAATATTTCGTTAAATTAAAAAAAAAAGACTTTCCATAAAATCCTTCTTTTTTTAATCTTCAAGGACTATCATGCACAAAATTTAATTGTGAGAGATAGGACGAAATGGGGGCAGACTGGATATTTGCCTCCAGATGGCCACTATGGGCTCACAATGATATCAGGAAATGAATGAGGGGAGAGGAAGTGGCTAGCTCAAGAGCCCAAAACTACAGATTGGGAGTTTCTGGAGAACTCTGTGGGGTGAGGAGAGAGCCACTAAGCTCCAGCACCATTTGCAGCCTAAATAAGTGCCAACTAAACCTCGTCAGTCGCCATCTGTTTCTTCAAGAATGAAGTCACCGGCCACTGCAGTCGATGACTTTCAACACCCCCTGAAAGGAATTCAGGGCAGAGATCAGGAATGAGGCACTTGAATCCATTAGGATCCACGAGGATGCGAGTTTGATCCCTGGCCTTTCTCAGTCGCTCTGGGATCCAGCATTGCAGTGAGCTGTGGTGTAGGTCGCAGACAGGGCTTGGATCCTGTGTTGCTGTGGCTGTGGTGTAGGTCGGCAGCTGTAGCTCCGATTCAACCCTTAGCCTGGGAACTTCCATATTCTGTGGGTGTGGCCCTAAAAAGCCAAAAAAAAAAAAAAAAAATAGGAATGAGGCACTCTGTGCTCTGGGAAAAACTGGCAGAACAGGTCTCAGATAGTTAGACATTTTCAGAAGATTTTATGAGCCCAATTTCTCATATCTTCACCTATCTAGAAAAGCACTAAAATTGTTCATGGAAATGTCTGCTCCTTGTGACCCGCAGCAACCTTCTGCCAAAACATGTGCCTGATTGCACAGAACCCCCTTCACCAAAATCACCTATATACTGACCCACCCCTTACACACCTCATTGGAGCAACTCCTCAGAGCTCTCTGAGTCCTCATTTGGCCTCAGAGTAGAACTTAACTCTCACATGTTGCATTTTTTTTTTTAGTCAATACTGAAAAAATGTGTACTTTCATGGCCTTGTTGAAAGCATTTCCGTTCACCTTTCCCCCTTCGAAATGATGGCTCCATGTCCACCCCTTGTCAGGATTGCATTGTAAATGTTCAGCAAGCAAAGGGGCATGAACCGGACCTTCTTTTATTCTTAGGAAAAAAGATCCCCTGGTCCCCCTCACACTCTCTCAGGTCCACAATCCAGCAATACCTTAGCAGGCTCTGGGGCTCAGAACCTTCACGCGCCAGTGCTTGTCCACACCAATTCAGCCACCTGCTCCTCAACAGAGGAAAAACATCCCCAAAGGCAATTCTGTTGTACTAAAACCTCAAGTTCCAGAGAAGAGAGAAAATCTTGTGGAAACCCCTGGGAACTCAGTCCAGGCTCTCAGTCGGAAGGTTGGTAATCTCAAACAACCAAGATATTTTATATAGCAGTTTTTTACAACATAATCTTCCTTCATAACATCAGTAATAATTCATTTCTCCCAGGGAGATAATTCCTTTTCTAACAGATAAATACTTGCAACCACTGGAGAGATGATGCAAATATGATTTACTCATGTATCATGTTTATTTACTCTTGGAAATTCTTAAATAATGAAAATATGTACAGGATTAAGTAAATCACAGTCATAACTCAAGCATTTGAGAGTTTGAAGTGGGAGAATTGAGACCATTAAATGGGATAAATAAAAGTATTATAACCATGCTTAGTTTTTAGTATAACATCTGTCATATTGCTTTACAAAATATCTGCTTATATACCTCTCTCTCCACGTTGACATAGTTCAGTAAAGACAGAAATTGTTTCTTTTTATTTTTTTAATTTTTTTTTTTTCATTTTATGGCCACACCTGCAGCATATGGAAGTTCCTGAGCCAGGGATTGAATTCAAGCCACAGCTGCTAACTATGCCACAGTGGTAACACTAGATACATTAACCCATTGCCCTGGCCTAGGAATTGAACCCCCACCTCCACAGCGATCCAAGCTGCTGCATCAGGTTCTTTATCCACTGTGCCACAGTGGGAACTTCCAGAAATTGTTTCCGATTTACTTTTGTGTAATCAATACCCAGTGCAATGTCAGTCATTAAAAAAAACTCTGTATTATTATTAAATAAATGAATCTTTTTACGGTTTAACAGAGGACAGAAAATTTTAAATTACAATAAGCACAAAAACTTTTATTCCCTTGCTTTATTGTTCTCACACTTATATCTGCTTATTAAAAATATGTGATGGGAGTTCCCATCATGGCTCAGCGGAGACAAATCTGACTAGAATCCAGGAGGATGCAGATTCAATCCCTGGCCTCATTCAGTGGGTTAAGGATCCAGTATTGCAATGAGCTATGGTATATAGGTCGCAGAAACAGCTTGGATCTGGTGTTGCTGTGGCTGTGGCCGAGGCCAGTGGCTACAGTTTCAATTTGACCCCTTGCCTAGGAACCTCCATATGCCACAGATGCAGTCCTAAAAAAAAGACCAAAAAAAAAATGTGATGTTATTTGCAGCTAATCATTGCTGAAAATTGGAGCAACAAGGAAAATATGAAGGAAAAAAATTATAATTTCCTTATAAAATTATTTCAATGTTTCCTTTCCATTTTCAATGTATATCTTGTGCATAAGAGGAATTACACATTATTTTCCAGTCCAATTTTTAATTAATATATCAGAAGCATTTCTTATATCATTGAATCTTTAGAAAAATAATTTTTAAATTTCCATATTTTTCCATTGTATGGTAATAACATATATGTGCCCTTCCCCTACTATTGGATACAAGATTTTCCCTAGTATTTAGCAATTCAAATAATGCTGAGATAAAAGTCTAAGCATGTAGAATTGTGTTCATATGTATTATGTTCTGTAGATCTCTAAAGTAGAATCATTAGCTCAAAACATACTACCATTTTTAAGACCACAAATATATTTTTCTAAATCTATTTGAATTAGTAGTTTACTAATACTCCCAATAGCCATTTATGAAAATATAGTTATCACTTTATTCTAATAAGACATTTTAAAATTTGAGCCTTAATTTAGGACTTGATTTGTGTGATGCTGCTATCTGGTGGCCATAGGGCAAAATTACAAAACCAGAAGTGGAAAGAGCCTTTGGAAACTGTAATAAGCGATATTAAATACACAAAATGACAGCAACTATTATAGGTCTTATACGTTTTCAAAATGCACTCTTGCTATTTTTATTTTAAAATAATCTCAGAAACTGTATAAAATAAAGCCTACAAACTGTTTCAAATGATACTTCTGAATTCATCTATTCAACCTGAATTTCTGGAGCACTTCCCATAACGTGATTAGTCTACCAAGTGCTGAAGACAGATATGAGTCATAGTGCATGACCTCAAGGAGTTTATAGCTTAATGGGAATAAATGAAAGCAAACTGATCACTACAAACTTGACCAAAGGATTTTGCAAATGGAAAATAATAATTACCAATATTTGTCATTTGAATCATACTTATTCTATAAAATGCAAAATATCAAAATAGGCAGCCTCTAAAATGGCCCCCAAAGATCATTCCCCACCACCTAGTATTCATACCTTTGTGTAATCCTCTTCCCAGGAGTGTAAGCCTGTTTCCCACTCTCTTTCTCCCTCCCTCTCTCTCCTGTCTGTTCCCCCACTCCCACAGGAAACAAACTGCTATGATGTTAATAACGTTATGCAAAAGCTGGGAGTTCCTGTCATGGCCCAGTGGTTAGCAAATCCGACTAGGAACCATGAGGTTGAAGGTTTGATCCCTGGCCTTGCTCAGTGGGTTAAGGATCTGGCGGTTGCCTGAGCTTTGGTGTAGGTGGCAAAAGCGGCTCGGATCCTGTGTTGCTGTGGCTGTGGCGTAGGCAGGCGGCTACAGCTCCGATTCGACCCCTAGCCTGGGAACCTCCATATGCCGCGGGAGCGGCCCAAGAAATGACAAAAAAAAAAAAAAAAAAAAAAAAAGACAACTTTATGCAAAAGCCCATACAGCAAGGAATTGAGTCTCCAGTCAATAACCAGTGAGGACCTGAGGCCAGGCAACACCCATGTGAGTGAACTTGGATGCAGGAGCTCCCTAGTCAATCCTTGACATAAGACCCCAACACTGGCCCACACCCCAAGTACAGCTTCATGAGAAACTCTGAATCAGAGTCACCCAGCTTATCCATGCCTCACTGGACCCACAAGAAGTGAGAGGTAAGTTTCACGGTAATTCATCACACATAAATAGCTCGTTCACTAATACAGAGAATTTAAAACTTATTTAAACACTGAACATTAATTTCAGTTTAATTACTCGAAGTCCTATAAAAAATTTAAACTGCAAAATTAAGTGTTTAGTTAACATTTTTGAACACCTCAAACACCTTATGCAGCAAACATAACAAGTAAAATTATGACTGAACCTACTGCTATACTTAAAACATTTTAAAATATAGCAATAGTTTTTAAACCTCATTTTGTATGTTATTCCTATAAGTTTTATACTTCTCTAAGGCTGTAACTATACTTGTACTTTCCAATAGTTGCGCTAATAGATCCTTTGAGATCTTCCTAGCTTGCAGGAATCTCACCAGACCAATAAAAGCAAAATATTTCAGGACGTTATTCATCAAAAAACAGATTTTTAGACTACTTTTGGAACATGCCTGCTTTTCCCGCAGTGATTTAATTCAAACTGCAGGCCATTAAGCTAGTATTTGTTTTAGAGTTAAGCTTCATTTATTATAAAAATAGTACATTTGAAATTCCCATCTTTTGCATAGGTTTTGGATGTTTATAACCTATTGCCTCCATTACAAATGATATATTTTAAGTGTCACTTAGCTAACATTTCATTATGTATGATCCTATCATTTTTATATGTTACCTTTATCTGTTAGCACTATTACAAAATATGTATGCTTTCTTATATTTAAATAGTATAGCAGTATTTAAATTTTAAGGCCATTAGAAATTCTATATCCTCGGAAAAGAGGAATCAAAGAGTTGCAGTTAGCCCCCTTTTTAAAACTCGTGGCTACACCATCATTTTATAACACAATATTGAAGAGTTCCCACTGTAGCTCAGTGGGTTAAGAACACAGTAGTCTCCATGAGGATGCACGTTCTATCCCTGGCCTCGCTCAGTGTGTTAAGGATCCGGTGTTCCTGAGACTGCAGCATAGGCCAGCAGTTGCAGCTCCCATTTCACCCTTAACCCAGGCACTTCCCTATACCTCAGGGGTGGCCATAAAAAAGAAAAAAAAAATTAAATAGAATATATATTTTCCTCTTCTTACTTCCTTATTGTGTATGGTCATCCTATTTTTCGTTCTGACTTTTCTGGCCTATTTGACTTACAGACCCAATAGTTACCTTTTTTTACTTCTACAGTTAAAACGAGTATCTCTCTATACTTTATAAACATATATACTTTTTTAAAAAATTATATTACCTTTTGTAATTTTACAATATATTTCAAAATATGCCATTACAGTTGCCTTAACTGCTCTATAAGGCCTGGAACCAAAGAACACTGAGAATTAGAACACACAAACATCAAGCTGTAATACCTACTTGTGCTGAACCACTGCTACCAAAGGGACGTCGTTTTTTAAAGAAGCAGATGTGTGGCAATGCAAAATAAAATACCAACTTGTTAAAACACAACAGTAAACTTTGCTTCAATGGCTATAAGAAAGGAGGTGGTTTGGGTTTTATTTTCCAACACATCTGCTCTGGCAGCAAATTGTATTAGGCATTTAAAGCAATACATGCTCTGAAAGCTTATATTTTCAGTTGTGCGTGTCACCTGAATCAGAGCCCAGATGGAAAAAAATATCACTCTCAATATCTTCAACACCCCTCCCTCCATAAGGTCACAATGTTTTGAACTTAAGATTCTCATTGACGAAGTATTTTACAATAATTTTTCTCCACCGACACTGGATGATTTCAGTTTTCTCTAAAAGAGAACCGATGAAAACGCAAGGAAACCCTCTAGGGTCCAATTTTCACTTCACATTCTCCAAGTAATAAAATAGCAGCTCTACCTGTTGATGAAAAAATTATTCCATGTCTTCCCAAATTATTCCAAAAACTTTCTTAATAGTTTTTCATCGTATTAGCATTAAAAATGTATCTGGATTTAGCTGGATTTCCAAAAGAAAACTTTTAACGGCCAAATACCTCAGAAATTCAATAGAGCATTACATATATGTTATTAGCTCTTATCTACCAAAAATATATATGCATATATATTTATATTTATTTATCTTACCTTCACTGAAGTCTTGTTTTTTTCTGGCCGAATGTGACAAACAAGATTAAGCGGACAAATGCTGGCTTTATTTCTTCATAAGCAATAATTTGAGTCTTTTTTCTTTTCATTCTGTATGACTGCATATTCACAGAAGGTAAACAAGGAAACACCCGCAGAAAAGGCATCTGCTAAGCAACTCATGTTTTAAGGTTAGACTCTACCAAATAGCACTATGGCATTATAAGCATTCCACTTTTGTTTTCTTTTTTCAAGTTTGTCAGTTTTTTACTAATTTTTTCTCACAGGGGACAGTGTATAATCACAAAGGAAGGCCTGGAGAACATGTACAGTCACTCCCAGTATCCACTCTCAAGAGCTGTTATGAACCAAAATGTATGGTAGACCACTACACCCATACTTGGTCACATTCAAACAGTCTCCACAACATAAACATAAAGACTTTAAATAAGAGTAAACAAAATAATTTAGATATATTAATATACTCAAAAAATGATTAACATTGAAATGCACTCATAAAATATCTATTAATACTTCTTTTCAGATTGCAACTACCTATGTCTACAAACTTTTCTTTTAATTACCTTTAGAACACATGGCCTTATAAAAGTTAATTAATCTTAATTAATTAATATCATTAATGCTCAAAGTATAACTCCCCCTTCCCCCACAAAAACCCCTTCAAGTTCCTCTATGTATTTGTCTTAAGCGTTCCCTTATTTGCTGATAACAATAAGATATCCTTGCTCCCGTCTATTTTTTTTTTAGGTTCTCACCCTTTGTATATGGAAATTCCTGGGCCAGGGGTCAAATTCTGAGCTGCAGCCAAGGCCTATGACACAGCCACAAACACAGCAACACTAGATCTGAGACACATATGTGACCTACACTGCAGTTTGTGACAAAGCAGGATCCTTAACACACTGAGCAAGGCCATGGGTTGAACCCACATCCTCTTGGACACTAGCGGGTTCTTAACCTACTGAGCTACAACAGCAACTCCCCTTACTCCAATCTTAATTTTTCCATCTTTAAGACATGAAATCAGCTAAAGTCCAAAAAGACCTGGTTCTTTCTCCATTAAAAGCTTTTATTTACTTCCTTTTGAACTTAAGGTGAATATTCAAAATTGCCTCTGGCCTCTGATCACTTCCTCAAAATTATCTGGCCTTTGAGCACTTCCCTATCTTCATTTCCTATCATTCTCCCAGTCCCTCTAATCTCCTCCCACACAAGCCTCCTCTGAGGTTTCGAATGCCCACAATAGTTGTTTATAGTTTCCATCCTTGAGAATTTTTTTTATGGCTACACCTGCAGCATATGGAAGTTCTTGGGCCAAGGATTAAATTCCAGCTGCAGCACCTACACCACAGCTGGCTATGCCAGTTCCTTAACCTGCAGCTTGCAGCCAGGGATTGAACCTGCAACTCAGTAGCAACCTGAGCCATTTCAATCAGATTCCTAACCCACTACACCACAGCAGGAACTCCAGTCTTGAGGATTTTTTTAGATTTGTGGGAGAAAGCACTGCAATAAACCACAACACAAACGCAATATCCCCTTGGTATCACTGGCACCTAACACAACACTCAGAATTTGGTTGGTTGACCTGCAGAAAACAATTGTGATTAAAATAAGAGCATTTCAGAATAATAAACCAGATGAAAGTAACTAATGTATAAACTGAAAGTATTATTGCAACAGTATTTCAAACAAAACAAATATTACTTATCTAGGTCAAAACCAAATTATGGAAGCATAAAATTATTGGATATGGCTGCAGCATGATGTAGAATACTGCTCAGTAAAAGGCATTGCAAAGATGCAGTTAAGAAAATCTTCACAGAAACCTGCTGTGTATGTGCTGCTGTCTTTGCCTCAAGTTGCTTAATGGACATGTCTGCTCTTAATTTTTATATATGTAAATACATATCAAGACATAATGACTTCCTACAATATTTAAGAATAAATGGCTAAAATGCAGAATTTTAACATATAATAAATCATTAAAGTGGATTCATGTCTGTGTTAAACCCCCTTCCTGAATGTCACTCACAAAAATTACTGCATGTATGTTTTTACTTTGATTTTTTTTTACAACTGCCGTAACTAAAAGAGCAAAAATAATTATGTCAGATTTTTATATGCAAGGAGTTTCCAGAAACTGTCCAAAGTCATGAAAACCAAGCCATTCCCTTTCAATTCTCCCACTGGTGAGGACAATAGTGGATGGAGGAAATAAAGCCCAGCACGGAATATTCACTTGACTTATTAAGGAGGACAGAAAAGAACCATTAAAAAATGGCAATAAGGCCCCCAAACGTTACTGTATAATGCATTTCCACAATTCCCTAACATTAGTATTTATCTCTTTTAATAACAAAAGATTCTTAAGTAGCAAACACACATTGTCTTGAAGTCTAATAAAACAAGATGATCTTGCTGTGTTTTCTACACTGAAATTAATGCGCAGACCCACAGAAAGAAATGATGTGTTGTCTCGAGGTGCCTATTATGAGAATTACTTCTTTTTCACCATCACAAAAGCTTATAAATGGTGTTCATGCATATCACATACAAGAAGAAATATTCTGATTCAGAATAAATAAAAATATTCTGGGAGCAGTTAAAGTCTGAATAAACAACCTAAACTTATACCTAAAACATCTAGAGAAAGAAGAACAAACAAAGCCCAAAGTTAGGAGAAGAAAAGAAATCATAAAGATCAGAGGAAAAATAAATGAAATAGAAATGAATAAAACAATAGAAAAGATAAATGAAACTAAAAGCCAGTTCTTTGAAAAGATCAACAAAATTGATAAACCCTCAGTCAGACTTAGGGAAAAATGAATTATGTTTCCCTGGAGATGTTCAAACAGAGTATAACCACATGACAGGGAAGTGATAGAGAGGAAATTACAAATTCACTGGATTTTTGGACATGTAAGATCCTGTTCAAACCTATGATTTCTGATTCCTTGAATATAGATGCTTACCGTAATCTTATTTCCTCTCAGCAGTCTTGGATTCTATTTACTTCCTTTTGTCAGATTTCACCTCTGTGTAAATATCCTTCTCAGCCATTTCTGGAGAGCACAGATACATATTGAGATAAGATATGGGGGAAGAACTTCCTCCCTAACAGTTCAAGGAAAAAATCCTTACAATTCATACTTCCCATATGGTCTATGAGAAGAGACTTTCTTCCTCTTTCATGAGAATACCTTTGAAGGGCTAACCTAAGGAAAGTTTATATTGGAATTTCCCACCATTTGTGGTCTTTTTAGGCTTGAGGGATGCTACTGTGCCGATGATGAATGGAGAACTGGGCCGGGGAGCAAAACTAGAAGGTGTCAAGACAAAAAGGTATCATTTAAAGAGGCTCTCCTGCTATGGTCAGAAACAAATTAAAGTAATAGGTCAGGGAGTTCCCGTTGTGGTTCACCGGGTTAAGAACCCAAGTAGTATCCATGAGGATGCATGTTTGATCCCCCGCCTCACTCAGTGGGTTGAGGATCTGGCATTGCCCTGAGCTGTGGCAATGCAGATGCAACTCAGATATGGCATTGCTGTGTCTATGGCGTAGGCTGGCAGCTGTAGCTCCAATTCGACCCCTAGCCTGGGAGCTTCCACACGCTGTAGGTGTGGCCCTAAAAAGAAAATTAAAGGTAAAAAAAATAAATAAATAAAGTGATAGGTCAGAATGCATAAAAGCCGAGCTCTCAGGAAAAAGGCTGCAGCTTTGGCTGCCTGAGAGATTTAAGAGCCTTTTATTTTTAAACCACAAATCACAAGGCTTTCCTGTTTTGTTTTGCCTTGTTTTGTTTCAATCTGATGCTATCTTGTTTTGTAGCACAGCACATACTCTGTATATTTTAATGCCAGATTATAAGAACACAATTTATAGCTAGAGTGATCATAAATCCAGTATTTTCTGATTTTTCCATCGTGTTTTTCCTAAGTCCATTTCCACTTGTCAAACAACCTGCTTATTATATTCTTAATTCAGTGTGAAGTTCCTCTTCTGTGTGATGAGGAATCCATTGAAATTGACAACCATGGGTAGGTGGCTCTTCAATATACATCTAAACATGTATAACAAAAAAATCAGAAATCAAGAGACTTCGAGGTTGTCAAATTTGTTGGCATACAACTGTTCATAGCATTCTCTCATGGTTTTTGTTTTTTTGTTTCTGTAGTATCCATTGTGACTTCTCCTTTTTCATTTCTTATTTTGTTTATTCGTGTTTTTTCCCTCCTCTTCTTGGTGAGTCTAGTCAGAGGTCTGTCAATTTTGTTTACTTTTTCAAAGAACCAGCTCTTGGCTTTTTTGTTTTTTTTTTTCTATTGTTTCTTGAATCTCTATTTTATTGATTTCCTCTTTGATCTTTATGATTTCCTTCCTTCTGTTGACTTTAGGTTTTGTTTGTTCTTCTTTTTCCAATTCGTTTAGGTGGTGGGTTAAGTTGTTGATTTGAGATTTTTGTCCTTTTTCAAGGAAGGTTTATTGCTATGAATTTCCCTCTGAGCACAGTTTTTGTGGCATCCCATAGATTCTGAGTGGTTGTCTCTTTATTATCATTTGTCTTGAGGTATTTTTTAATTTCCTTCTTGATTTCCTCATTGACCCATTGTTTTTTTAGTAGCATATTGTTTAGTCTCCATGTAGTAAGTTTTTTCTCATTTCTTTTGCTGTGGTTGATTTGTAGTTTCATGCCATTGTGGTCAGAGAAGATATGTGAAATAATTTCTATAGGAACACTCCCAAAGACATTCTATGGTGCCACCATCACCCTAATTCCAAAACCAGGCAAAGGTACTACCAAAAAAGAAAATTATAGGCCAATATATTTGATGAATATAGACACAAAGATTCTCAGCAAAATTTTAGCCAACCAAATCCAACAACATGTAAAAAAGACCATACACCATGACCAGGTAGGATTCATCCAAGGTGCACAAGGATGGTTCAACATATGTAAATCAATCAACATCATACACCACATTAACAAAAGAAAAGTCAAAAACCACATGACCATCTCAATAGATGCAGAAAAAGCATTTGACAAAGTCCAACATCCATTCATGATCAAAACTCTTACCAAAGTGGGTATAGAGGGAACATACCTTAACATAATTAAAACCATTTACAACAAACCCACAGAAAATATAATACTCAATGGAGAAAACCATTCCCACTAAAATCTGGAACAAGACAAGGATGCCCACTCTCACCACTGTTATTCAACATAGTATTGAAAGTCCTAGCCATAGCAATCAGACAAACAAAAGAAATAAAAGGCATCCAAATAGGAAGAGAAGAGATAAAACTGTCACTGTAGGCAGATGACATGATACTAAGGATACAAAATCCCTAAGGACTCCAGACAAAAACTATTTGAACTGATAAACAAATTCAGCAAAGTAGCAGGATATAAGATTAACTTTCAGGAATCAGTCACATTTCTGTATACTAACAAAGAAATATTAGAATAGGAATACAAAAATACAATACCTTTTAAAATTGCACCCCAAAAAATCAAATACCTGGGAATATGCCTGACCAAGGAGGTAAAGGATTTACATGCTGAGAACTATAAAACAGTAATCAAGGAAATGAAAGAAGATGTAAAAAATGGAAAAACATTCCATACTCTTGGGTTGGAAAAATTAATATTGTAAAAAATGGCCATACTACCCAAAGCAATCTACTGATTCAATGCAATACCTATCAAATTACCCATGACATTTAACTACAACAAACAATCCAAAAATTTATGTGGGACCACAAAAGACCCAGAATTGCCAAAGCCATTCTGAGGAACAAAAACCAAGTAGGAGGCATCACTCTCCCAAACTTCAGGAAATATTACAAAGCCACAGTCATCAAGACAGTGTGGTACTGGTACCAAAACAGACAGGCAGACCAATGGAAGAGAATAGAGGACCCAGAAATAAACCCAGTCACGTATGGTCAGTTAATCTTTGACAAAGGAGGCAAGAATATAAAATGGGAAAAGACAGTCTTTTCAGCAAGAATTGCTGGGAAGCCTGGACAGCTGCATGCAAATCAATGAAACTAGAACACACCCTCACGCCATGCACCAAAATAAACTCAAAATGGCTGAAAGACTTAAATATAAGACAGGACACCATCTAACTCCTAGAAGAGAACATAGGCAAAACACTCTCTGACATCAACTTTACAAATGTTTTCTCAGGTCAGTTTCCCAGAGCAACAGAAAGAAAAGCAAAACAAACCAATGGGACCTAATTAAACTGACAGGCTTTTGCACAGCAAAGGAAACCAAAAAGAAAACAAAAAGACAACTTACAGAATGGGAGAAAATCGTTTCAAATGATGCAACTGACAAGGGCTTAATCTCTAAAATATACAAGCAACTTCTACAACTCAACAGCAAAAGAGCCAACAACCCAATTGAAAAATGGGCAAAAGACCTGAATAGACATTTTTCCAGGGAAGATGTACAGATAGACAAAAAAGAAAATGAAAAAATGCTCAACATCCCTGATTATTAGAGAAATGCAAATCAAAACTACCATGAGGTGCCACCTCACACCAGTGAGAATGGCCATCATTAATAAGTCCACAAATAACAAATGTTGGAGGGGGTGTGTAGAAAAGGGAACCCTCCCGCACTGTTGGTGGGAGTGTAAGCTGGTACAACCACTATGGAGAACAGTATGAAGGTACCTTAGAAATCTATATATATAGGAGTTCCCGTCGTGGCTCAGTGGGTTAACGAATCCGACTAGGAACCATGAGGTTGTGGGTTCAATCCCTGCCCTTGCTCAGTGGGTCAAGGTTCCGGTGTTGCCGTGAGCTGTGGTGTAGGTCACAGACGCGGCTCGGATCCTGCGTTGCTGTGGCTCTGGCGTAGGCTGGCAGCTACAGCTCCAATTTGACCCCTAGCCCGGGAACCTCCATATGCCGCAGGAGGCCAAGAAATGGCAAAAAGACAAAAAAAAAAAAAAAGAAATCTATATATATAGAACTACCATATGATCCAGCAATCCCACTCTTGGGCGAGGAAAAAAAAATTGTAAAGGAGAAATAACAATTTAAAAAAAAGAAAATATACATGCAAAAAAAAAAAAAAAAAAAAAAAAAAAAAACTTCAGTGGAAGGATGACCTGCAGATGGGCTGGAAATAGCAAGAGAACTAGAATTAGAAATGCAGCCTGAAGATGTGACTGAATTTCTGCAATCTCATGGGAAAACTTGAATGAATGAAGAACTGCTTCTTATGGATGAGGAAAGCAAGTAGTTTCTTGAGACAGAATCTGTTCTTGATGAACAAGCTGTGAAGATTGTTGAAACAACAACAAAGGATTTATAATATGACATAAACTTAGTTAATAAAGAAGCAGGAGAGTTTGAGAAGACCGACTCAAATTTTGAAAGAAATTCTACTGTAGGTAAAATGCCATCTAACAGCCTTTGCCTGCTGTAGGGAAATCGTACATGAAAGAAAGAATCAATTGATGTGGCAAATTTCACTGTTGTCTTATTTTAAGAAATTACCATCGCCACACCAGCCTTCCACCATTCTGATCAGTCAGCAGCCCTCAAATATCAAGAGAAGGCCCTCTCCAGCAGAAATATTATAATTCATTGAAGGCACAGACCACGGTTAGCATTTTTTAGCAATGAAGCATTTTTCAATTAAGGTACATACACTGTATTTTTATTCGTGTTATACTTAACAAACTACAGTATAAACATAACTTTTACATGTGCTGGAAAACAGAAAAAATTGTGACTCACTTTATTTCGACATTCACTTTATTGCGATACTTGATTGTGGTGGCCTGGAACCAAACCTGCAATATCTCTGAGGTATTCCTGTGTTATCTCTCCAGATGGTTATAATGAGAAAATACATGTGTATCCATCAGAGTCTAGCAAGGAAAACAGAAATTTCTCTGAGTTTTTAAAACGGAGGGAATTTAATTCAGGGAATTGATTAAGAAGGTGACAAAGATGCTAAGAAACCACCTGAATCAATAGAAAAACTCAGAGTTTAACAATACCTGAGTTTAACAATACCCCTTAAACTAGGGATAAAAGAAGGAGGTGGTTTCCTAGAGTCAAGATCACTGGCAGAAGCTACAACTATAAATCTATCCGAGGTCCATTACTCCCATTCCAAACATAGGAGTAATATATCTGTTAGAGATACGACATAAACTAGAGTAGGGTTAAAACTACCCTGGCTTCTCCCTTTTGTTCCCATACTCCAACTTTCTATCAGCATTTCCTATTGTCAAAACCCACCTAAATCCGGGAGCCTGGTTTTATGGAACACATCTTAGGCATCTCCTCAGATTCTCAGTCACGGCTTCATAAGGCTCACTGTTTTAACCCCTTGCTTTTACACAGTTGTCCCTGCACTGATCACCCACAAGTGAGGTGCATGTTTCTGCTGTCTATAATCTACAACTGAAGTGTCCAGCTGAGAACATCATTTCCAAGCTCTGATAAGCACCCAATTAAAGCTCTGCGAGCAGGATATGAGAGGCTGTACATGATAGAAGAGCAGGTTATTTGTTCTTTCTGGGGATGAACTATAACCATTGGGAGACAAGAGATAGAAATGAATTGGCACAAAGTTTTTTGTTCACTTTTCCTTTCCATTGATGGTTTACACTTATGGTGTCTCTTTACAGTCCTGCTCTCCATGGTCAAGTGACCAGTTTGTTCCTTTGTGGAGCAGTGGGCAGCTCAGTTATGCATCACCTTGTATTTATTTCCCATCCTCCTTCACCTCACTTCCCCTTTCCCTCAGTTTCACTGCCCTGTAAAGTACTGATGGCACTTAACTTCTGCCTCAGTCTTGTTTGGTTAAAGAAACACTGGGAAATGCACCTCGGAGGGGTTAGCTTTCCCCACAATGCAAAGCTGAGCAGAGGAAGAACAAGGAATAAATCTGAGCACAAACAGATCCAGAGGGACATATTCTAACCTCCATGTTCATTGCAATTCTTGCATTCATATTTAAATATTGTATAATATTTCATGGTTCCACCTAATATAAAGCTCCTCATTTCTTTTTCTTTCTTTCTTTCTTTCTTTTTTTTTTGGTTTTTTATAGAAACAAACATGCCTAAGGAAAATAGTATGACAATAAATTTGACAAATTAGACAAAATGGGAAAATTTCTTAAAAGATAAAAATTATCAAAATTGACAAGAAATGGAATGTCTAAATAGTCCTAAGTCTAATTTTAAAATTATATTCTTAATTAAATACCCTCTCCCAGAGAAAACTTCAGGCCCAGGTTTCACTGGTAAATTTGATCAAACACTTAAGGAATAAAAATAAAAATTCTACCAAAAAATAAAAATATCCCAAATGAATATATAAAGCCAGCATTTCCCCAATACCAAAAAAAAAAAGGAAAAAGGTATTTAAAAATAAGGAAAATAGCAGACTAACATCTTTTATGACTATCAAAATAAAAACCCTTAACAAAATATTACCCATGAAAATGTAGCAATAGATTTAAAAGAATAATAAATACATCATGATCAAGTGGGATTTATCCAAGAAGTGAAAATTTTATCTAATACTCAAAAATAAGCTAATGGTAAATCATCATATTAAGAGATTAGCAGAAAAAGTTTGTGTAATCATCTCAAGAGATGCAGAAAAATATTTTAAAAATTCAACTCCTATTCATGACCAAACTTGATAAACAAGAATAGAAGGGAATTTCCTCAACATGATAAAGAGGATCTACCAAAAACACAACTTCTCTCATACCTCATGGTGACTCAATGTTTTTCTTTGTAAGATTAGGAACAATGCAATGATACTTATCATCATAACTTCTCTTCAACGTTGTACAGAGGTCCTAGCCAGGACAAAAAGGAAGGGGAAATATGAGGAACAGAAGGAAGCAGAAATTTTTTAATTCCCATAGGACTTGACCGTGCCCATAGAAAAGAAAAATCCTAAGGAATCTACAGAGGGAAAAAAACTACTGGAAATAATAAGTAAATTAACAAGATGATATGACGCCAATTTACAAAAACCTATTTTATTTCTATAAGCTAACAACAAACAATTTGAAAAATGTTAATGCCATTTACAATAGCACCAAGAAATATAAATTTAACATGCTATACATAAGACCTATATCCTGAAATTCACATTACTGAGAGAAATGAAAGACCTAACTAAATAGAAAGATAAATCATGTTAACGAATTCTAATATGTAATACTTTTAAGATACCAATTCTGCCAATTGAATTCTACAGATTCAATACAAATTCCCGTCAAAGTCCCATTAGGCATGGTTGAAGAAATTTTGAGAAAATGAGATTCCAAAATAGCCAATATACTTTTGAAAAAGCAGATTTGGAGAATTGGCATATCTGATTCTAAGGCTTACTGAAAAGCTACAGTAATTGAGACAGTATGGAATTACTGCAAGAATAGACATATAGATCAATGAGGTAGAAAAGAGTCCAAAAATAGACCCACATAGATATGGTCAGTTAATTTTCTACAAAGGTACCAAAGTAATTCAAAGCAAAGGAAAGTCTTTGACCAAATAGTGTAAAAAAACTGGATATCTATAGCACACAAAAATTAACTTGAAATGGGTATGAGCCAAACATATAAGTTAAAACTCTAAAAGTTCTAGAAGCAAACAGGAGAAAAATCTCTGTGATCTTGATGTTGTCAGAAGAATTTAAAAAGATTAAATTAGGCTTATCAACATTTTAAAACATATACCTACAAATCTGTACAATATACACTTAACAAAAAAATTGTTTCCAAATTGTGTTAAAAAACACTTACAACTCCACAATAAGAGAGACAAGTCCAACAAAGAAAGAGGAGTTCCTGCCATGCACAATGGGATCAGCAAAGTCTCTGCAGTGCCAGGATGCAGGTTGGATCCCTGGCCAGGCACAGTGGGTTAAGGGATCTGGCCCTGCTGCTGTAGTTGTGGGGTAGGTCATAATTGCAACTAGTATCACATATCTGAGTCTGATCAGGCCATGGAAGGAAGGAAGAGACAGACAAGATCAAGTACTGGCCATGATATGGGGTAACTGAAATTCTCATATGTTGCTACTGAGAAAGTAAAATGATACAACCACACTGGAAAACAATCTAGAAGTTTCTTATATAAAATTAAACACGAACTTACCACAGAACTCAAACTCCTATATATTTAGTTAAAAAGAAATGAAATCACATCCAGAACTAGATTTGCACATAAACATTCATGGTAGATTTATTCATAACAGCCAAAAATTAAAAACACATCAAATGTCCAAACGTGGATAAGCAAATTGTGATATATCCATACAATGGAGTACTACTCAATAACAATAAAGAATGAATTCTAATACATGAAAGAACATGGGTTAATTTCAGAAACATGCTAAGCAAAAAAAAAAAAAAAAAAAAAACAAGCCATATACAAAAGATGCATGATGTACAAAATTCTGTAACACAGGAGGTGAAATTAATTTATAGTCACAGCAAGCTTTATCACTGGTTGCCTGAGACCAAGTGGGTGCGGAGAGGGAGAAAGGAACTTTTGAAAGTGATGGAGACGTTCCGTGTCTTGATTCAATGATGTTTGAAAAACGTATTTTTGTTTAAAACCTGTTAACCTCATGACTTAAAATGAGAGCATTTTATTACATGAATAACACGATAAAGTTGATTTTTAAAATGTCGAGGTCAAAAAAGACAAAGAAATTGTGAAGAACTGTCATAGATTAAAGGAGACAACTTTAGTTTCCTTAACAGCACACCTAATTGTACCTGAACAAAGAGGAAAAACAAGTATAAATGACGTTACAGGGACAGTTGAGGAAATCTGAGTATAGGCTATAGATGAAATCGTAGTACTGTATCAATTTTGACAACTGTACTGTTCTTGTGACATATTTAGACAAAGGGACATAATGTCCTGAATTTATTACCAAATGAATCAGCAAGGAGAGACAGAGAGAGGAATAAATACTATCACATGCAAATAGAGTAAAATATAATAAACAAATGGTAACTATAAGTAAAGGGTATGTGAAAGTTCCCTATACTATTGTTTCAAGTATGCAGTAAATTAAAAATTATAGAAAAAATGTTTTTTAATGGAGTTAAAATTTAGATGGGATTGGAGGGAAGATCATCATTTTTTTATTTATTAATTGTGATCTCTCAAAGCCACAGTCTATTAAAATGATTTATCCTACTGATAAGGAAAAGCTCCAGGCTATTTACCAGAGTTCCCTAATTGGTTCTATGGAGGTTTCAGGAGAAAAGAGGGTAATTCCTCAAGGCCATTCCAGAGAAGGGTAACTGCTCTCCAAAGACAAAATGATTCTCTCTTCCCCAAGAAGACAGGTGGCATCTGCTGTCTTAAAACATAGTGCAAAAGAGCAATTTCTTCCTCTTCAAGCTAATCTTTATTTCCACAATGGCCTGAATCCTGCAGTCAAAAACATTCATTTGCAACTAACCACAAATTATTATAGGAAACCAATGACCAAAAAAACCAACAAAATTTCATTTCACCTTTTCTTCTCAGTGTCAATTGAAGAAATCAATAATTTTCTTACAGATACAACTGTAGGTATTAGAGCAACTAATATTTGATATTCTTGTTGAGCTTAAAAGTGCACATTCTCCTCTCCCAGAAGAAAAATTCTGTATCGCCAAATTACTGGAAAATATAAAATATACATGGCCAACTGTTAATTCTGGAGCCTCCAATAACATAAATCATATTTATAACTCAATTTCCTAAAGATCTGGAATATGGAAATATTAACCAGAACTTCATCATTAAAAGATTTTCTTCTGGTCTAGCCTAGTAAATAGAATAATACCCTCTTGATCACACCCATAATCTCCCATTTTGTTCCCCATGGGTAATTTTTTTTATCAGAAGGCAATATTGCTATGTTGGGATCATGATAGAGCAGCCTGCTTTCATATGTCCATTATTTCAATAAAAATGAGAGATTAAAAGGAGAGGAACTGAATTTCTGTGACACTGATAACTAGATCTGATGTGCATATAAAGAGAAGAAAGAATTGGAATATTATATAGTCAGAGATGAAGTTGTATAATTGATGTTTTTATGTGTTTTATTTCTTTTCCTTCCTCACCCCATAGCTAATAGTTATTAACTGAAACATGAAAATTCATTGAAAAATATTTCAGCAAAGTGGTGGAGTAGGTGAGAACTATAACATACATCAAACGTACATGATGCACACAGATACTCAACATTCATGAGGTCTTGAGTTTGCCACCCATTGGTGACACTCATCCTGGCCCTCTGCCTAAGAAACTCAAATAAAATCCATAACTTTTCATCAGCTTAAGTGGAAATCTACAGCTCTGACCAGGATTACATGCCCCTGTATCCACCAAATAGAGATAATGTGTATGCTAGCCATAAGAACTTTCTGTCTGTGGGACACCCTTACTCAAACTTTAAGTATTGTCCTAGAAACACACATCAACATCAGAGTAGGGTAATGCAGCAGAGCCTGGCCATATGAAGAAGGCGTAACTCAGGATTCATGTGATCCTTTCACCCCTTTGCCTCTCATCCTCATTGTGACGAATTGTCCCGTCCCATCCAAATGTAATAAGCTATTCCATTTCTTTCCCTTTGCATAGAGCTATGTGGGGTTTTGTTTGTTTGTTTGCTGGCCCCACCCCAGGCAGGTGGAACTTCCTGGACAAGGGATCAAACCTTTGCCACAGCAGTGACAACACCAGCTCCTTCACTCTCTGAGCCACCAGAGAACTCAAGCACTCTGGTTTTCAATTGATTCAGTTAACTGTGTGATTTGAGCCTCTTATTTTGGCCCATGACCTTTTTGTTTTGTGACCTCTGAGATTGTTTGCCTGAAAATGTACTCATGGGCTAAGATTATATCAAGGCCATTTCCTGCATAGTATCTCTTGTAGGTTTGCAGCCCAGAACTACAATACCTGCAGGGCTCAAATTTAAAATTAAAAAGTGCTTAGATTCACAGTGCTCTAAGGCATCCAATGAAAGCAAGTTCTTTCTTGAGGAAGGCACCTTCATCACAGTTCTTGAATAATTTTCACAGCAACTCAAAAAAGTAAAATAAAATCACTAAACACTGCAAATACAATGGCTCATGAATAGAAGCCTGTAGAAATAATAAGTTAGACCCATAAAAGGTCAACTTTTTAAATTATCAGATACCTGCAGTGCCTCTTGCATGATCTATAGGCAGTGGGGACAAACCACAGCAATCATCTCAGAAACCAGAGGAAGGAATGGCCTGCCACCACTAGGGGTCTGTTAACAGGTTCCACCTGTGGCCCCAGTCACCTCAGGTTGGCATAAAAGAGGGCAGTACAACTGACTATCACCCGTTGTTGCTCTCACTCCCCTGAGAACACACCCACCCTGCTGCTGCCACTGCCAAACACTCCAGGCAGTGCCCACACATGCTTGATCACTGTCACTTCCCAGGACCCTGCAACTAGGAGCAGCCTGTGCAGCACCTCCAGCATGGGCTAAGCAGGAAAGCGTGCTTCTTGTGTGGTCTACAGGTGGTGGGGCAAACCACCACATTTATCTCTGACTTCAGAGGTGGGTGTGGCCTTCCAGCACTAGGGGTCTGTGAACAGGCACCATTTATGGCCCCAATCACCTAAGAGGCCACCACAGAGGAGGGCACTGTGACAGAAAACCATCTGTTGTTGCTCTCACTTGGGAACTCAAACACCTGCCACTGCCAATGCCAAATGCTTCTGGCATTTGGCAGAATCTGCCTGAGGCTTATTACCACTTTCCAGGGCCCTGCAACCAGAAGTAGCCTGCACCACCTTCTGGCAGATCCTTGCTACTGTCAAGAACCCATCAACCAGGCACTGACTACTAGCCTTACCCACTGCCTTGTTCTTCCTAGAAACACACTCAGCACCATGGGGATAAAGCCTGAACACACTGAAGAAAGAGACAGCAAATATCCAAACTCCTACACCAAAAATAAATAGTAACCCCCCAAAAATTCAAAGGGGCAATCTTGCATAGAAGTAGCCCTCCAAGACTACAGTTTGGCTTCGCTAAACTCACAGAAAAAGAAAAATATAAGCAAAACGTAGAAGCTCAGGAACCACTTCCAGTTAAAAGAACAGGAGAATTCACCTGAAGCAAGAAACAATGAAACAGACCTCTGCAGTCTAACAGACACTGAGTTCAAAAGGGAGATAGTGAAAATACTGATGGAATTAAGGGTGAATATGAAGGAATTAAAAGCAGATATAAACAATAATGCAGATTACATTAGAAAGGAATTAGAAAATATAAGGAGGAACCAAGAAAAATTACAAAATTCATTTGCAGAGATGCAAACTGAGCTAAAGGCACTAAAGAGCAGAATGAATAATGCAGAGGAACAAATTAGTGACTTTGAAGATAGAATAATGGAAATCAGGACAGCAGACAGAGAATCAAATAAAAAAACATTAAAGCAATATATGTAAGAGATCTATGGGATAATATAAAGCAGGTCAATTTATGCATAATGGAATTTAAGAAGGAGAAGAAAAAGAAAAGGGGAGTAAAATATATTTGAAGAAATTATGTCTGAAAACTTTCCAAATCTAAAGAAAAACAGATATTGAAATACAGGAAGCACAGAGGGCCCCAAACAGTTTGAACCCAAATAGGCCCACACCAAGACATATTATAATAAAAATGAAAAAATTAAAGAGAGGATTCTAAAGGTAACAAGAGAAACACAAAGTGAAAATTATAAGCGAACCCCCCATAAGGCTATCAGCTGATTTCTCTACAGAAACGCTACAGGCCAGAAGAGAGTGGCAAGATATATTCAAAGTTCTAAAAGGAAAAAATCTGCAACCTAGAATACTCTACCCAGCAAGAATATTATCTAAAATAGAGGCAAGGAGTTCCTGTTGTGGCGCAGTGGTTAACGAATCCGACTAGGATCCATGAGGTTGCGGGTTCGGTCCCTGCCCTTGCTCAGTGGGTTAACGATCCGGCGTGGCCGTGAGCTGTGGTGTAGGTTGCAGACACGGCTCAGATCCTGCGTTGCTGTGGCTCTGGCGTAGGCCAGTGGCTACAGCTCCGATTCGACCCCTAGCCTGGGAACCTCCATATGCCGCGGGAGCGGCCCAAAGAAATAGCAAAAAGACAAATAAATAAATAAATAAATAAAAATAAAATAGAGGCGAAATAAAGAATTTCTCCAACAAACAAAAGCTCAAAGAGTACAACGATACTAAACCCATTCCAAAAGAAATACTGAAAGGGCTTCTTTAAATAAAAAAGAAGTAAGAAGAAATAGGATGTAGGAAATCACAATTGGAAAGCAATTGCTTAAATAAGCCAGTATACAGATCTAAAAGGGGAAAGAAAAAAGTGACAATAAACATAAGGAACAGCAAAAGGACATACCTGAAGATGTTAAAAAGGACTTCAAGATCATAAAATGTGGGGAAGAAAAGTAAGAAAATCTAGATTTTTTTAAAAAAATACTGTGATTGAGCCTATATGACTCTCAGGCTAAAGCAAGAAGATATAAGCAGGGGTTAACATACTTGAAAAACAGGGAAACCACAAATCAAAAAAAAATTACATCCACAAAAACTAAAAAGAAAAGTACGCAAGCATAAAATAAATAAAAATCATCTAACCAAAAAAAGAAAGGAAGGAGAAACATAGAATCAACTGGAAAACAAGGTTTAAAATGGCAGTAAATATGTATTTATCAATAATTAATTTAAATGTCAGAAGACTGAATGCTCCAATCAAAAGACACACAGTGGCAGATTGGAAAAAATGCAAGAGCCTACAATATGCTTTCTACAAGAGACTCACCTTAGGGCAAAGGACACATATAGATTGAAAGTGAGGGGATGGGGAAAGATATTTCATGCTAATGGACAAAACAGGAAAGTAGGAGTTGCAATACTCACATCAGACAAAATAGACTTTAAAATTAAAACTATAAAGACAGACAAAGAAGGACACTATGTAAGATAAAAGGATCCATTCAACAAGAGGATATTATAATCATCAGTATATATATGCCCCCAATATAAGAGCATCCAGATACATACAACAAATGCTAGCAGACATAAATGGAGAAATTGATGGGAATACAATAATAGTTGGAAACTTTAACACCCCACTCATATCAAAGGACAGATCCTCTAGACAGAAAATCAGAGATCCTAAATAACACAATAGAAAAGTTAGACTTCATTGACATTTTCAGTACATTACATCCAAAAAAAATCAGAATATACATTCTTCTCAAGTGCACATGGAACATTCTCAAAGATTGGCCACATATTGGGGCACAAAATTTAAGAGTATAGAAATTATTTCAAGTATCTTCTCTGACCACAATGGCGTGAAACTAGAAATCAACTACAGGAAAAGAAATGAGAAAAAAAAAAAAAAAACTACATGGAGACTTAACAACATGCTACTAAAAAACCAATGGGTCACTGAGGAAATCAAAAATGAAATTAAAAAATAGCTCAAGACAAATGATAAAGAAGACACAACCATTCAAAATCTATGGGATTCGCAAAAGTGCTGCTTAGAGAGAAGTTCATAGTGACACAGGCCTTCCTCAAAGAAGAAAAATCTCAAGTCAACAACATAACCAACCACCTAAATGAATGAGAAAAAGAAGAACAAACAAAACCTAAAATCACCAGAAGAAAGGAAATCATAAAGACCAGATAGGAAATCAATAAAACCAAGAGTGGATCTTTGAAAGGGTAAACAAAATTGACAAAACTCTGACCAGACTCACCAAGAAGAGTAGAGAAAAAACCCAAATAAACAACACAGAAATGAAAAAGGAGAAATCACAATGGATAGTGAAAAAATATAAAAAACCATAACAGGATACTATGAACAATTGTATGCCAACAAATTTGACAACCTAGAATAAATGGACAACTTTCTAGAGACATACAGTCCACCAAAACCAAATCAAGAAGAAATAGATCAACTTAACAGACTGATCACTAGAAATGAAATTGAATATGTAATAAAAACACTCCCACAAACAAAAGTCCAGGACCAGATGGCGTCACAGGTGAATTCTACCAAACCTACAAAGAAGAACTTATACCCATCCTTCTTAAACTTTTCTAAAAGGTTGAAGAAGATGGAACACTCCAAAGACATTCTATGAAGCCAACATCACCCCAATATCAAAACCAAACAAGGATACTACCAAAAAAGAAAAAGTATAGGCCAATATATTTGATGAATATAGACACAAAGATTCTCAGCAAAATTTTAGCCAACCGAATCCAACAACATATAAAAAAAGATCATACACCACGACCAGGTGGGCTTCATCCCAGGTGCACAAGGATGGTTCAACATATGCAAATCAATCAACGTCATACACCTCACTAACAAAAGAAAAGTCAAAAACCACATGATCATCTCAATAGATGCAGAAAAAGCATTTGACAAAGTCCAACATCCATTCATGATCAAAACTCTTACCAAAGTGGGTATAGAGAGAACATACCTTAACATAATAAAAGCCATTTATGACAAACCACAGCCAATATAATCCTCAATGGAGAAAAGCTGAGCCTTCCCACTAAAATCTGGAACAAGACAAGGATGCTCACTCACACCACTTTTATTCAACACAGTATTGGAAGTGCTAACCATAGAAATCAGACAAACAAAAGAAATAAAAGGGTATTCAAATTGGAAGAGAAGAAGTAAAATTGTCACTGTATGCAGATGACCTGATACTAAGGATACAAAAACCCTAAAGACTCCACACAAAAACTACTTGAACTGATCCACAAATTCAGCAAAGTAGCAGGATACAAGATTGACACTCAGAAATCGGTTGCATTTCTGTATACTAACAGTGAAATATTAGAATAGGAATATAAAAATACAATACCTTTTAAAATCACACCCAAAAAAATTAAATACCTAGGAATAAACCTGACCAAGGAGGTGAAAGACTTATATGCTGAGAACTATGAAACATTCATCGAGGAAATTAAAGAGGATTCAAAGAAATGGAAAAATATTCCATGCTCCTGGGTTGGAAGAATTAATATCATAAAAATGGCCATACTACCCAAAGCAATCTACAGAGTCAATGCAATCCCTATCAAATGACCCATGACATTTTTCACACAACTACAACAAACAATCCAAAAACTTATATGGAAATATAAAAGACCCAGAATTGCCAAAGCAATCCTGAAGAACAAAAACCAAGCAGGAGGCAAAACTCTCCCAGACTTCAGGCAATATTACAAAGCCACAGTCATCAAGACAGTGTGGTACGCATACCAAAAAAAAAAAAAAAAAAAAAGACATACAACCAATGGAACAGACTAGAGAACCCAGAAATAAACCCAGACACTTACATCCCAAGTGATGCTGGGAAAACTGGACAGCTGCATGTAAATCAATGAATCTAGAATACTCCCTCACACCATGCACAAAAATAAACTCAAAATGGCTTAAAGACTTAAATGTAAGTCAAGACACCATCAAACTCCTAGAAAAGAACATAGGCAAAACATTCTCTGACATCAACTTAACAAATATTTTCTTAGGTCAGTCTCCCAAGGCAGCAGAAATAAAAGCAAAAATAAACAAGTGAGACCTAATCAAACTGACAAGCTTTTGCACAGCAAATGAAACCATTAAAAAAAAAAAAAAAAAAAGACACAGAGTTCCCCTCGTGGCTCAGTGGTTAACAAATCTGACTAGGAACCATGAGGTTGCAGATTCAGTCCCTGGCCTCAATCAGTGGGTTAAGGATCCGGCATTGCCATGAGCTGTGGTGTGGTTCACAGACTTGGCCCAGATCCCGCATTGCTGTGGTTCTGGCATAGGCTGGCGGCTACAGCTCCGATTAGACCCCTAGCCTGGGAACCTCCATATGCCTCGGGTGCAGCCCTAGAAAAGACAAAAAAAAAAAAAAAAAAAAGACAATGTATGGAATGGGAGAAAATGGTTTCAAATTACGCAACTCACAAGGGCTTAATCTCTAAAATACAAACAACTTATACAACTCAACAGCGAAAAAAAACCAATGACCCAGTTGAAAAATGGGCAAAAACCTGAATAGACATTTCTCCAAAGAAGATATACAGATGGCCAATAAGCACATGAAAAAATGCTCAACATCACTGATTATGAGAGAAGTGCAAATCAAAACTACTATGAGGTACCACCTCATACTAGCCTGAATGGCCGTCACTAATAAGCCCACAAATAACAAATGTTGGAGGGGGTGTGGAGAAAAGGAAACCCTCCTACACTGTTGGTGGGAAGATAAATTGGTA
Organism: Phacochoerus africanus; assembly: GCF_016906955.1. Classification (NCBI taxonomy): domain Eukaryota; kingdom Metazoa; phylum Chordata; class Mammalia; order Artiodactyla; family Suidae; genus Phacochoerus; species Phacochoerus africanus. Next base: position 65,180,770 of record NC_062550.1, on the reverse strand, counting down.
CAACCACTATGGAAAACAGTATGGAGGTACCTCAGAAAACTATACATAGAACTACCATATGATCCAGCAATCCCACTCTTGAGCATATATCCAGACAAAACTTTCCTTGAAAAAGACACATGCACCCATATGTTCACTACAGCACTATTCACAATAGCCAAGACATGGAAACAACCCAAATGTCCATTGACAGGTGATTGGATTAGGAAGATGTGGTGTATGGAATACTACCCAGCCATAAAAAAGAAAAAAGTAATACCATTTGCAACAACACGGATGGAACTAGAGACTCTCATATTGAATGAAGTAAGTCAGAAAGAGAAAGACAAATACCATATGATATCACTTATATCTGAAATCTAATATATGGCACAAATGAACCTTTTCACAGAAAATAAATTCATGGACTTGGAGAACAGACTTGTGGTTGCCAAGGGGGAGGGGCAGGGAGTGGAATGGACTGGGAATCTGGGGTTAATAGATGTGAACTATTGTCTTCAGAATGGATAATCAATGAGATCCTGCTGTAGAGCACTGGGAACTATATATAGTCACTTGTGGTGGAGCATGGTGGAGGATAATGTGAGAAAAATAATGTATGTATGTATGTGTGACTGGGTCACTTTGCTGTATAGTAAAAAATTGGCAGAACACTGTAAACCAAGTATAATAGAAAAAATAAAATCATTATATATAAAAAAGAATGTCTCTACTGTATAAAGAAATTAGGAATTAAAAATAAATGTGAATGTAAATGAATGAATGAATGAATAAATAAATAAATTGTCAGATACCAAACATAAAATGAGTATGTTTAATGTCTTTCAAGAAATGGAAACAGTTCCTATCGTGGCTCAGTGGTTAACGAATTCGACTAGGAACCATGAGGTTGCGGGTTCGATTCCTGACCTTGCTCGGTCGGTTAAGGATACAACATTGCTGTGAGCTGTGGTTAGGTCACAGATGTGGCTTGGATCCTGCATTGCTGTGGCTCTGGCACAGGCTGGTGGCTACAGCTCCAATTAGACCCTTAGCCTGGGAAACTCCATATGCCATGGGTGCGGCCCTAAAAAGACCAAAAAAAAAAAGAAAGAAAGAAAAAAAAAATAGCCTGTAAATACGAATAACTAGAAGATTTGAAAATGTTAGAGTTCTCCTAGAATCAAAGAAAAGTAACAGTTAAGATTTTTAAAAAGCATTGAACTGTTTAACAGTACATTATAATAAATGTAGAGTTTACAAAATACACACTTAGGAGGACTAAAGTGACGTGTGTGTGTGTGTTTATGGGCGTGCACACTTGTATGCTTGAACTCATATTTCTTTAAATTTATAATTAATATAAAATAATAATATACATGAGATTCAAATGAATTTGGGGGATACTCAAAACACTCATTTGTGGTTGTATGAAGGATCACTATGACTAAGTCAGAATAACCCAATTACTTTGTACAATCTTACCTTATGATTTTGTTTTCTTTTGTACACCTCATAACATGTACTTCTGAGAATCATAAATTTTTTATTAATAATAACTCTGTACAACACTTCTCTTCCTTTTTAACTATACTTCCTAAAACATTTTCTTAATCACTCTCCTTATTCATACTAATGACCTCTACTTGAAAATGAGTTAAGCTATGCAAAGTAAGAGAAAATTCTTTTTAAATGTGCTCTTTCCAACCCAACACCTGTATTAGAGTTTGAATGCAGCGCAGAAACTTACAGTCCATAAAGTGTGCTATTGCCAATCCATTTCCATTTACTTTCCATTTCATTAAATGATAATCCAATCCAGTAGAAATTTCGGTAAATCTGGGACTGAAGGAAAATCTATGTAAAGGAAACAAAACAGATGTGACTTAAATTCCCATCTGTCAGATGAATGAAAATAAAGACAGGTAAAAGATCCCACTATTTCTCTGAACAGTGGTCTGTTAATTTCTACATCATATTTCATCCTGCCTTCCTAAAAAAAAACAACCTCCCCTGAATCCCTGTATTTTCATTTCCCAAAGAAATTTTCTCCTAGTAGGTTATTTATTTACATTAAAAATGGCTGCCAGTTTCAGAGGTTATTTAAAGTGTAGAAAAATTTTAAATCTTAAACAGCTAACAAATAGGAGAGTTGTTAAATAATTATGACACTTTATGAAACCATTCAAAATCATGCTCCAGAAAAATGTAAGGATAAAGAAAAACAATCATTACATATTCCAAGTGAAAAAAGGAATCATTAAAACAAATTTATTAAAATAATGAATGATTGTAGAGACATGTCACATTAGAGCCTTCGGCTTTATAAGAGAAAGCATTTGCTTCATTAGTTGAAGGGGGTGAAGGGGAAAGGGGAAGTATTTAATACTTAGAAATATTTACTACGTGAGAAAATGTAAGAGATCAAAGTGACATCGTACATAATGTCTGATTAAATGACCAAATATATTTCTAACGGATTTACAATATGTTTCTATTGGGTAGATTTAAATTTAACTGTGTTACTGCAACAAACATAAAAAATTATTTTATGACTTGATATCATGAATTCTTTTATGTTATGATTTAAAACATCTATTAGACTTGCATATAAATTTCATGTTGTTTTCCTGAATGATAAGTAGAAGTTTCAGATGGATCATGGCAAACATTTCTCTGTGTGAACAGTTTTTATGTGTGTGGACAGTTATTACTAGTAATACATTAAAAATATACTGATATTACCATCACTGTATTTTCTCTTTTTACAATTCTTCTTGAAAGATATATATATTGATATAATATAAACAAATACTGGTCAAGTAAATGTTACCTACAGATGCAATGAAAATCATATGAAGCTGATCTGTAAAGCTGTTACCACTTTTATGTTTCTCATTATTATGTATATTTTCCATGTGGGAAAACTGAGGACTAGAGAGATTAAGCAATTTACTCCAGGTCACCCAGCTAATAAGCAGCAGAACTGGATTTGATCCCAAGCAGTCTGGCTCCAGGATTCCCAATAATAACTACTAGACTGTGTTGCCTTTGGGTTCTTTGCTGCCACCTTATAAGTTAAAATAACTGCTCATTCCAGGCTACAAGTTACCAAAAGGTTGAACACTTCATCAAAGGAAAGTCATGCTTCTCTGTGAGGGGTTCTCCTGCAGAGAGTCCTAAGAAAAGTATATGATTGCAAGGACCCAAACTGCATCTTCAAAGGAGTTTCTTTGGAAATAATAATGGTCATCATGATTGATAACATGTATTGAATGCTTAGTAAGTAGCAAGATCACCTGCCTATTAGCAGGCAGGGTCTCCTGGAAGAGTTTTCTTAATTTTTTTCATCTTTTATTTTATAGAAAACAGGACAGTATTTGAGAAGAGCATTCACCAAGAGGGTAACATTTACTAGGGATTTTGATGAACGTCACACTGAGACCTTCAACTGCAATCTTCAAGAGACAACTTCTATTCCACCCACCAGGAGATGGGGCTCTCTGTGTTACAGTCTTCATGTTCTTAGGTTTTGACTCTTAAGTACTGAGCTTGATGGAACAAAAGACCAAAAATATTTCACTAGGAAAATCTTTGGGGATGGGAGGGGGAGACTCTTAACTATACACTTTTGGTTAATTCAACAGACATAACACAAAAAATAACTAAAGGCTCCACTTTCCAGACTCCCCCATGTTCTCAGTCCAAGGAGTAAGTTTAAAGGCCAAGAGGATTAAAAAAAAACATGTAACAGTCCATAATACCAGTTCATCTTTATCATCTATCTTCAACAGAGATGAAGCATAATTTTCGCAAGTCTCTTTACATTTGTTCCAGTCTTGATTTTTGGTGGTAAAGTAATAAAAGTTTCCTCTCCAAGAGCTCAAGTGGCCTTCATTGAGATGGCCTACAATATATAATATGAAACATTAAACTTCTTTTCATCCAGTATTCTGTAAAGCAGATAAAAATACTGATCATCCCTCCATAACTCAATACAATCTTAACAGCTGTCAATAATTGTAATGTGAGGTTCATCAAATTATGGAATGCCAAGAGCTACCTGCACTCCCATATTCACTGCAGCACTATTCACAATAGTCAAGAAATGGAAACAACCCAAATGTCCAGCAATAGATGAAAAAAATGTGGTATGTTCATACAATAGAATATTATTCACCCTTAATAAGGAAATACAGCCATATGTAATGGTATGGATGAAACTTGAGGACAATTATGTTAAGTGACATAAGCTGATGACAAAGAGCAAATACTGCATGATTCCTCTTATACGAGCTATGAAAAGCAGTCAAAGATAAAGTAGAAAGGCAGTTGCTGCGGGAGGGAAAATGAGTTGTTATTCAATGGGTATACAGTTTCGGTTATGCAAGCTGAATAACTTCTAAAAGCCCACTGTGCAACATAGTGCCTGTAATTAACAATACTGAACTGTGCACTTAAATATTTGTTAAAAGGGTAGAACTCACTTAAGTGTTCTTACCACAAATAAAAAAGGGACATGAGAAAACTTTTGGAGTAGAAAGTTATGTCTCTTATCCTAATTGTGAATGGTTTTACACATATACACATGTGTCCAAGCTCATCATATTGCATACACTAATTATGCACAACTTTTTGCATATTAATAGTACCTTAATAAAGCTGTTTTTAAGACCTGTACTCTGAAAACTATAAGACACTGATGATAGAAATCAAAGATGACACAAACAGATGGAAAGACACACCATGCTCTTGGATTAGAAGAGTAAATATTACCAAAAATGACTATATACCCAAGGCAATCTACAGATTCAACGCAATCCCTATAAAATTACCAAGGACATTTGTCGCAGAACTAGAACAAAATGTCTTAAAAATATTTTGTTTGGAAGTACAAAAGACCCAGAATAGCCAAAGATATCCTGAAAAAGAAAAATGGAGCTGGAGGAATCAGGCTCCCGGACTTCAGACTATACTTCAAAGCAATAGTCATCAAAACCATATGGTACTAGCACAAAGACAGACATATAGGTCAGTAGAATAGGATGGAAAGCCCAGAATTAAACCCACGCACCTACAGCCAACTAATCTATGACAAAGGAGGCAAGAATATACAATGGAGAAAGGATAGCCTGTTCAATAAGTGGTGCTGGGAAAACTGGACAGCCACATGGAAAAGAATGAAATTAGCATACTCCCTAACACCATGCACAAAAATAAACTCAAAATGGATTAAAGACCTAGATATAAGACCAGATACTATAAAACTCTTAGAGGAAAACATAGGCCAAACACTCTCCGACATAAACGACAGCAACATCTTCTCAGATCCACTTCTTAGAGTAATGACAATAACAACAAAAACAAACAAATGGGACTTAATGAAACTTAAAAGTTTCAGCACAGCAAAGGAAACCCTAAACAAAATGAAAAGACAACCCACAGAATGGGAGAAAAGCTTTGCAAATGAATCAACTGACAAGGGATTAATATCCAATATTTATAAACACCTCCTACAGCTCAATATCAAAGAAACAAGCCCATCAAAAAATGGGCAAAAGATCTAGACAGACAATTCTCCAAAGAAGACATACAGATGGCCAAAAAATACATGAAAAGATGTTCAACATCACTCATTATTAGAGAAATGTAAATCAAAACCACTATGAGGTGCTGACTTTACACTGGCCAGAATGGCCATCATCCAAAAGTCTACAGACAATAAGTGCTGGAGAGGGTGTGGAGAAAAAGGAACCCTATTAAACTGCTGGTGGGAATGTAAACTGGTGCAACTACTGTGGAAAAACAGTATGGAGATTACTCAGAAAACTAAAAATAAAACTACCATTTGATCCAGCAATTCCACTCCTGGTCATCTATCCAGAGAAAACCATGACTCAAAAAGACACATGTACTCCAATGTTCATTGCAGTACTATTTTCGATAGCCAAGACATGAAAACAACCTAAATGTCCATCAACAAAGGAGTGGATAGAGAAGATGTGGTAAATATACACAATGGAATATTACTCAGCCATTAAAAGGAAAGAAATAATGTGGCATTTGTAGCCACATGGATGGACGTAGAAATTACCATGCTAAGTGAAGTCAGTCAGATAATGAGACACCAACATCAAATGCTATCACTTCCATGTGGAATCTAAAAAAAAGACACAATGAACTTCTTTGAAGAACAGTTACTGACTCACAGACTTTGAAAAACTTATGGTTTCCAAATGAAACAGTTTGGGGGGTGGGGGGATGCACTGAGGGTTTGGGATGGACATGCTGTAAAATTTGGTTGTGATGATTGTTGTACACCTATAAATGTAATCAAATTCGTTAAGTAATAAAAATACTGATAAAAAAAGCCGTTTTTAAAATAATACAATTAAATTTTTTAAAAAGATCCTAGAATGTCTTCTACAGAAAATTAAAATTATCCTTTGGAATTTTTTTCTTTTCACGTATATTATATAATACACCAAATTAAAATATTATTGATTCCTCACTAACAGAGACAGTACATTTCTACTAACTGCCATCCCTAAATGGTATTAAATGTGCAAAATCTCTTTGTAAATGCTAAGCAAATATTTAGTAGTTGTTGATTAACCAGGCCGATTCATTCCATCATTATGCATGATGACAGAGTTTATTGTATGAGATTTAATATTCTTATCTCTTGGATGTTTTTAATTGTATCATCACACATAGTTGCACAAACATCAACACTACAGCAGATCTTGCAGATGTATGGCAGGGATCACAAAAAGACCAAATATCTCAAGTCAATGCAGAATGGAAATACACACACAATTCTCTTTACAACAGCTTCCAAATAAAAGGTCTTGTGCTCATTTTAGCCTGAGTATATTTTTACTGATATTTTCCATATTTCATGTCAGTAACAAAGTTGGAGTATCTAATTTGCCCATAGGTCCAAAATGATCCAAATGTTCAGAAGTGCTGACATACTGTCTCACCTTCTGAGAGCAGCAGGAAGGCGAGAGCTGCCATTGAGTTTTGGGAAACTTGGATTCTACTAATCCAAACATGACTCCTGGGGTCCCAATACTATATTTGAAATAAGCAAACCCAAATACCTATATTACATCTAAGAGGCACAAGTTAAAAGTTGTCTAGCAGACCTGGATCACTGGCATAGAACATAGCCTGTTTATTAAACCTCAAAGCTTTTGGAAGGAGAAGAAGTGATGGAAAACTGTGCGATTTTTCCTTCAAGATTTCCTCCATACCTGTATTTTGCAAAGACTTTGAAAAGATATCCATTTTTCTGTAACATTCCTCTTTCTGATTGTAGAGAATGCTATATTCTAAAGTATTATTTGGCAAAACTTGCTCTTTTAAGTAGCTCTCATTTTGCATAAGGTGGTACTTTTGCGTGAGGTTTCGTAGAATTTCCTCCTGTTGATGTTTCTCTTGAATATACTGGAAAGCTAAAATTAAGAGCATAGATATAATTTTTAAAGTATGCATAATGCATAAATGTTGAAATTTAGAACAGGAAAACAAAGAATCTCACTTTGACAACCAACCCATTTCATTACTTTAATTAGTAATTTGACATTTAGGAAGTAATATCTCAATAACTTGACCATATAAATTGAAACATCAAATTTCTCGCTATTAGCCACCTAAGTGTAGAACAAATAAAGATTTCTGAATAAAATTATGATGCTAACATCTTAACAGTCGGTTCAGTTTTTAACAGTTAGTACGTCACGTACAACTAAGTACCAAAGGAAAAATCAGTCAACATTTAGCAACACATCTTCTGGGTATGAACATCTACTGTAAGCAACCTGAAGAAAGAGCACTAAAATCACAGGAGTGGATGGAATATCCATAGGAGAAAAGAGAGGAAGATCCAAATACATTATTTTACCTGAGTGTTACATATTAGTAATTCAAATGAAAGGTAAAGGTTGAATTAAAGATCATCTACCATCCATGCAGAGAATCAATCTTTTTATTAGACCATTTACTTTTTTATTATTATTTTATGTATTTTATGTATTTTAGGCCATGCCTGGAGGCTGCAGAAGTTTCCAGGCCAGGGCTCAAACCCACGCTGTGGCCTGAACCACAGCAGTGATGATGCCAAATCCTTAATGTGCTGAGCCACCAGGGATCTCCAACCATTTCCTCATTATAGACTTAGAAAAAGTTAAAAGAAAGTCATCATTTCTTTTGGCAGTTGTTTCTCAAAGAATATGTAGCTGGGATTCACAGAAATCTAAATTTAGATGGTGAAATATTATAGTAGTTCCCCCTTATCTGTGGTTTTACCATCTACAGTTTCAATTATCCTGTCAACCGCAGTGTGAAAATATTAAATGGAAAATTCCAGAAGTAAATAATTCAAAAGTTTTAAATTGCATGCTGGTCTGAGTATGATGATGAAATCTTGCAGCATCTCTTTTTTCCTGCCCAGGAAGGGGAATGATTCCTTTGTCACTTAGCAGCCATTATCAGATGACTTGGAGATGTGCAGGGCTTGCATCCAAGTAACCCCTATCTCACTTAATAATGGTCCCAAAAGTGCAAGAGTAGTGATGCTGGTAATTCGGATATTCTCTTACTGGGGCTAAATATAAACTAAACTTTATCATAGGTATGTATGCATAGGAAAAAAGCATAGTGTATACAGGAGTCAGTGCTATCTGCAATTTCAGGCATCTGTTGCAGGTCTTAAAGTATCCCCCATGGAAAAGCAGGGGACTAATATACTAAGGTCTGTATCAGAAGGAACGTTACCATGTCTCATAGAGAACGAAAGGGCTCATTACAGCCTCAGAGACATTTTAATAGGTAAATAAAACGTAAATGACAGTGTGATTACGTCTGAGGAAAAATCACCAAGAAAGAGCCACCTGGGGAGTTCCCACTGCGGCTCAGTGGGTTAAGAACCTGACATAGTCTCCATGAAGATGTGGCCTTGCTCAGTGGTTTAAAGATCCAGCATTGCTGCAAGCTGCTGTGTAGGTCACACATGCAGCTCCGATCTGGTGTTGCTGTGGCTGTGGCATAGGCCTCAGCTGCAGCTCTGATTCAACCCCTAGCTGGAGAACTTCCATATGCCACAGAAACAGCCATAAAAAGAAAAGAGAAGGAAATAAAGAGCCACCTGAGATAGTCCCTTGATTAATATCTGCACAATTACCAGTTCCCATTGTGGCACAGTGGTCAACAAATCCGACTAGGAACCATGGGGTTGTGGCCTTGCTCAGCGGGTTAAGGATCCAGCATTGCAAGGAGCTGTGGTGTAGGTTAGAGAGGAGGCTCGGATCTCGCGTTGCTGTGTCTCTGGTGTAGGCCAGCGGCTACAGCTCTGATTCGACCGCTAGCTTGGGAACCTCCACATGCCGCGGGAACGGCCCAGAAAAGTCAAAAAGATAAAAAAAAGAAAAAAAGAAAAAAAAAGAAATCTACACAATTAGTAGTTACTTCAGTAAGCCGTACTCACACAATTACACAATTAGTGTTATTATTAACTACAATTAGTAATTAGTGGTTACTCAGACTTGAAGGATGTATTTCAGTTACTCACTCTTTGTCCCCAACACTATAACTGTTACCAACAGAAGGAAACAGAGGATCCCAAGAATCACTGCAATGCGATGCCAGAGCACTGAAAACTCTTTAAAGAAAGAAGAAAATGATCGTTAGGCACAACTGAAGCCCTTTCTATGACTTCCCAATCCCGCTCCCTCTGCATGGAACGCCGTTCTTCCCGCTGCTGCTGCACCTTTTTTTAAATTGGAGTATAGTTGACTTACAATCTTAAAACGTTGTATTAGTTCCAGGTGCACAGCAAAGGGAATCAGCTATACGTATATAAACATATCCATTCTTTTTTCCATATATGCTATTACCAACTATTGAGTAGATTTTCCCATTCTGCTGCTTAAATAGTACACCACTCGGGCTTCCTGCTGTTCTCTTGCTAACACTATGTTAGAATTGCTCCTTGTTGAGTACAATAATTCTACTGTATTTGTGCAGATTAGAGGGTCTAAACTAATTACGATTGATTTGGAAGTTGCAGTCTTTGCTCGTTTCTCCTTTCTACATCTTTAAAACCCTTGACAAGACCACTGTGCACAAGATCTGCTCCAGAATCAGAAATATGTATTTTGACAATGATAACCTATGATTGTAGTAATTTGGAAATAAATGTAAGGGAAATCCAAACCTCGTCTGTCTTCTTGGTTTTTTTGTTTTTGTTTTTGGTCTTTTTGCCTTTTCTAGGGCCGCTTCCCGCTGCATATGGAGGTTCCCAGGCTAGGGGTCGAATCGGAGCTGTAGCCACCAGCCTATGCCAGAGCCTCAGCAAAGCGGGATCCGAGCCACGTCTGCAACCTACACCACAGCTCATGGCAACGCCAGATCCTTAACCGACTGAGCAAGGCCGGTGATTGAACCCGCAACCTCATGGTTCCTAGTCGGATTCATTAACCACTGCACCACGACGGGAACTCTCTTGGGTATTTTTTAATAGTCTTTTCTCTTACTTATTATGAAACATATTCAAAAGAGAGAAAAGTAAAAAGAATAGTACAATAAATACTGAGATATAACCCCCCCCCAAAAAAAAAGATCTTTAGGGATAGAGACTGGCTCACTACTAACCTTAACCTAGACATCATTTAAAACAGAGAAAAGGAGTTCCCGTCGTGGCGCAGTGGTTAACGAATCCGACTAGGAACCATGAGGTTGCGGGTTCGGTCCCTTGCTCAGTGGGTTAATGATCCGGCATCGCCGTAAGCTGTGGTGTAGGTTGCAGACGCGCCTCGGATCCCACGTTGCTGTGGCTCTGGCGTAGGCCGGTGGCTACAGCTCTGATTCAACCCCTAGCCTGGGAACCTCCATATGCCAGGGGAGCGGCCCAAGAAATAGCAACAACAACAAAAAAGACAAAACAGAGAAAAAAATTTTCTCTAGAAATTGTACAAAAATACATCATACAAAGGGTTTTAATTTACAATCTAGTAATTACAGTTTTAAAGTTTCAGATTTCTGACTGACAAACACCACGGTATAAATCCTACACACAAGAATAGTCCTATAAGGTTTTAAAAATTCATCCCTTCTTGCTTTGATTACAACTAATCATGAAGAAATCATGAAGAGGAGGGTAAAAGCAGGAAATATTCTTTTTTTTTTTTTTTTGTGTGTGTGTGTGTGTGTTTTTAGGACCGCACTCACAGCATATGGAGGTTCCCAGGCTAGGGGTCAAATTGGAGCTGTAGCTCTCGGCCTACACCACAGCCACAGCAACTCGGGATCTGAGCCTCATCAATGACCTATACCACAGCTCATGGCAATGCCAGATCCTTAACCCACTGAGTGAGGCCAGGGATAGAACCCACATCCTCATGGATACTAGTCAAGTTTGTTAACTGCTGAGCCATGATAGGAACGCCAAGGCAATACTCTTGAGAAACTGGTAGCCAACAATGGATGTTCTGAAGCTGCAAATGTGACTGGCGCTCAGCCTTAAAATACTTTCTAGAAATCTACTTTTCTTTCTTTTTCATCAGTTTTTTTTTTTTTTTTTTTTCCCTCTAGCAATGCTCTAGTTATCCTCTGACTTTTAAGGTCCCCCATACTGGAAAATTTTATCTCTGATGGACATTACATTAGAACAGTAAAAATTAGTCTCATTTTAAAGCTAGTAACAATACTTGAAGGTAGAAAGAGAATGGAAAAATTAGAATGCCCCTTTTAATTCGAACGTTTTTGTTTCTTCATTGCCGTCAAGGTTTGGTAAATATTTAAGACACCTTAAATATCTTTTGCCTGAATGAAAACATTGTTTCTAACACATTTTTCATTTCTTCAACATTCCGTAAGACTTACTTTTCTAGGAAATGTAATGTTTTCTTGAGACTCTAGTCTGTCCTTTACTTTTAAAGGCCTCACTAATTTCTCTTGACCAAATTTGAATGAAATCATTCTACTACCTTCTCAAATTTAAAAGAATTCATTAATTTCTCCATTCTGAAAAACTTAAAAAAAAAAAAAAAAGACCATTAAAGATCATGTGGTTTCATATTACCAGTAAAGAACCCAGAGTATAGATAGGAATTTTTTTGGGGGGAAGGGGCAGTGCTGGGCCTGCAGCATGTGGAAGTTCCCGGGCCAGGGATCAAACCTGTGCCACAGCAGTGACTGGGGGCCACCACAGTCACAATGCCGGACACTCAACCAGCTATGCCACCAGGGAATTCCTAGATAGAAGCTCTTTATTTCGAATGTCAAAAGTTTGAGAATCCGTAAGAGACAGTGGACTCTAGATGCTTAAAACATATACCTTTTTCATCAGTCTTGCCAGGCTTTTGAGTACCACCAGGTCTTAATCTATTTTGTGACTCTGAAGGTGATGGAAGAAATGTCAGGCTAGAATAAGTCACTTCCTGGTCATTCATCTCTAAAGTAAAAAAAGATATATATTTTGCATTAAAACTTTGATCTGTCTAAAGAAAAATTAAAATGTCAGTCTATAGAAACACATCAGGATTAAGAGGTATGTGTGTGTGTGTATGTGTTTACTGACTCCTTCGAGTGCCTAAATCATGTAAACCGAGCCTGATTTATATAAGAAATGAAAAACTTTCAATATTTCTACTAAAGTCATTTATACTCTGGTAATTATGGCCATGATTATTAGAAAATATAGAAAGAATTTTTTTAAATCTACCAATAAATTAAGCAGGCTAAGTCTTATTCATTTTAGCTCAAAATGTTCAACATACATACACAAATGTTAGGCAAAGTAATACCATATCAAATTATTGAGACACTTTTAATACTATTCAAAAAATCAAAAATGCTGTTTTTGAAATTCTGCAAAAGTATAAATATCTTGACTTATATATATATGACTCATATATATAGACATATATATACATATAAATACTAAAAAGTTCTTATAATTGTTTGAATAGTAATTCAATATCAGTTTGAAATAACAATTTCTTGGCCTGAATAGATAAATACATTGTGTAGTTTTTTCAACTATAACATGACTCTACTATAGCGTTCCCCAAACTTTATCCCATATACCATTTCTAAAAGAATTCTTGAGGGTTAACACTGCAAATTGGTTAACATTCCAGATTTCCATGTCTCATGAGAGATGTTCTGAATAAAAACCTATTAGACCCCAGACACCTATATTTTTAATCCCAAATGATTCTATATATTTTAAAATTTTAGAAATAATCCTCTAGTTGCCAGAGAAGCCTATGTGAAAATAAAATTTGTCGACAGGCAGTCTTTAATTAATACCCATAAAAGATTCAATATATTAACATAGATCAATATAAAAATGATTAAATAGAGATATTTTAGATTTGCCTTTCTTCTTATATTAATGAGTATGAAAAGATGATATCCAAGAAACAGGAAATATGGAAAACAAATTACACATTTAACTATATTCCTTAACACTTTTTTTAATTTCCAAAACGTTCTAAATTTGATTATTCACGTTTTCTACTTTCCTAAGGAAAATCAGTCTTTTCTATTACAGAATGCTTGAAGATTGATAATATGTAAAACATTAGACCCAAATATAAAATATTTTAACCCCCCAAATTCCTTTTCTATATTTTGATAACATAAAGGAAAAATCATAGCATAGTAAGAGAAAATAACATTCCGTAAATGCTGAACTACAATGGTCACATTCTTTAATATTAGTGAGGTTCTAATCCAATCAATAAAAGAATGTTTTTTATCCATCCCATATTTGTGCCATCTATAATAAAAAGCCACATTCCTAGAATTTTTTCCCTAGAATCTTTTCTTTATAGGTTGGACCAGTAGGATATTCAGGTACAAAGATCTGAGGGAATAAAAGCAGTTATTACCTATGTCTGTGCCACGCAGTGATGCAGGTGGAGAAAGTGGACCCAAAAAGGTGACAGAAGTTTGCCTTTCTGATCCTAGATCCCTTGGGTGTGTGAGGGGCTGTGAGATAGAAGGCAGAAATGAGTAGTCTCTGAATGATACTCCAACTCAAAATTTTCTGCCCCTCCTCTTGACCAAAGTGATAAAAGGAAATTATATGGTAAAAGCTAATGTTGACGGGGAAAGGAAAGGTGGTCATGAGCTGTATCTTTTTCCATTTCAACTAACCAACCACTGCAAAATTACAAACATTTGAGGATTGAGAAAATAAACACAGCTTTGGTGAAAACAAGAAGTAAGATCTTTAACAAAGCGAGCAAACTTAAAAGAAACTACTAGCAAAAACAATTAAAATGTATATGCATAAATATATAGAGGCATACACACAAGAAATAGTCTCTGACAAACTTTCTCATATATTTCTATTTGAAAAGATTTCTTTTTCCATTTATATTTATTGCAGATAAACATTTTAGAAATTATTTTAAAACACCCATAATTCTACTATAAAATTGTGGTATATGTACTTCTAGTTTTTTTTCCGTATATTATGTTTACGATCAAAGCTGGTGTCATTCCACGCACAATACTTATGATCTATTATTTTCAAATAAGTTTTCTCCATTTAATAATATTCATCTAAAATGTGATTTTAAAAACCATACATAGGAGTTCCTGTCGTGGTGCAGTGGTTAACGAATCCGACTAAGAACCATGAGGTTGAGGTTCCCATCCCTGGCCTTGCTCAGTGGGTTAAGGATCCGGCGTTGCCATGAACTGTGGTGTAGGTTGCAGACGCAACTCAGATCCCGCGTTGCTGTGGCTCTGGCGTAGGCCAGTGGCTACAGCTCCAATTACACCCCTAGCCTGGGACCCTCCATGTGCCATGGGAGCAGCCCAAGAAATGGCAAAAAGACAAAAACAATAAAAAATTAAAAAAAATATAGTTATTACTCATATGGATCATAATACAATTTATTTAGGAAATCCCCTACTATTGGTTATTTAGGTTGCTTCCAATTTTTTGTAAATGTAAAATATATCTGGCCTATACTTTTAAATACTTCTTTAGGAAAAATTTTAGACAAGAAATTATGGGGTCAAGGGGTCTATACATTAAAGAACTTTGATAATATTACCAAATGCCCTCCAGAAAGGTTATTCCCATTTATACAACACTAGTTGTGTGTGAAAATGTTCACATTTGATTTTTTTAAGAAATACTGGTGAATTATTCTTCACTTGAATTTTGTCCAGAAATCATACTGCATGAAAATCTATAATGTTCCAGCTAGAAAAAATTTATTTCTATACATCTGTTTCTATGAGCGAGACCCTGCTAGAATACCCACAGATCCCTCAAACATGCAGATCTGGCTTGAAGTCCCAGCCCTTGCTTCTACGTGTGACTTGAGGCCAGTCGCTTCACTTCCTTAAACCTCAGCTTCACCACAGTAAAAGAGTGATATTTGCTGCCCAAAATTGTAAAGTATGTAAAGTGCTAACCAGACCTGGCAACACTACAGCAGGTGTTCACGAAATAGGAAATATGATTTGAGGTCCAAGATTCAAAACCTTTCTGCCATGTCAAATCTTCAAACCTGTTTCCCCACATGTTCAATGAGAATATCACTTCCATCATAGACATGGAAGAATTTAATGAGATCAGCAATACAGAGAGGATTACTTAGACTTCAGAAATAAGTAAATATTCTTTTTTTTCTTTCTCTCACTCTGAAGGGTCTGTAGTGTCAGTGGAAGGGCCAGGACTGCAATCCAGAAATCCTGATATGTAGCACTTGGTTCTCTACCTTAACATGTCAGGTTTGGGGTGTAGATGCCTGGAAGAAAGTGTGTGGCAGGGGAGCAGTGGTGTAGAGCAGAGGGTTGCCTATTAACACAATTTAGGAGCTGGAAAACATACCTCTACTTCCCTTTGAAAAAAGTGTTCTGTGACCTCAGATGTGGTTATTTTATATCTTACTGCCCCATGGAGATAGTGTTTATGTTGAGCCTTTTTTGTTTTGTTTTACATCCTCATAGCTGGTTAGAGGATGGACAGCTCTCATGACAGAGGTGAGACAGGGGCAGAACAGTTTTGTGAACGTAGTTGTCTGTTTCCTCTATGTAAACTCCTTACCGTGAGTACCACATCTGCCTGTTCATTACTGTAATTGTGGCACATAGAAGAGAGATGACGCCTACACGTGTGCTCAGTGAGCAAAGTGGTTAAACATAAGAGGAACTGACAACAAGATCTAGATGTGTCATGGTTTTGCAGACAGAATGAGATTAATAACTGGAAAGCCGAATTGTGTAGCTGCTCCCTCTAAACTCTACTTTCTTTTTATTACCAAGTTCCAATTTCTGGAAAAGATGACTCCCTCCCTAAAAGAGAAAACAACCAGCATCAGACAGTAACAGCAGTAACTTCAGAGGGGACTCATTGAAACTCCTAGAACTGATCAAAGAAGCACAAAATTGGAAGCACTCAGCTTCATCTGTCATGACCACTAGTTAATAAAACAGAAAGATGAAAAAGTTAAAGAATGTTTTGAATGTTCTTATACCTGGTCTTCCCAATTCACTTTTGTGCAAAACACCACATAACACGTACACAATGTGAATACATAAAGCATTCGCTTCTATACTTCCTGGCTGTTTTACCGTAAAGGCCTTCTTCAATTAGGAAACCACACATTTTACCCATCCCTTCCTGGCAATACCAACTTTGTCTGCTAGAAGCTTACCACACAGCTTCTAGTCACACCTTCAAACTTCATGGTCACACCTTCAACCCTCAATGGCTTATCATTTTACAGGAGCAGGCTGTTCTTCCTGTCCCGGCCTGAAGTGAAGTCTTCAGGAATAACCACCAGCTCCCAGGGAAAGATGGTCTGCATTACCCTATTTGGGGGGAGCAACCTCACATGGCCAGGCTCCCACCTCCAGAGTCATTTGTCCTCATGACTAACCTTGACACCACCCTGCAATACAAATTTTTCCTGGATCTTACAGTAAAAACTCAAAAGGCCTCCTGTTTGAGTTTTCCTGTTTCCCTAATTAGCTACTTTATTCATCCTTCTTATCTTTACCAAAAAAAAAAAAAACTATTCTAAGGCTCTAGAGTTAAAATCCTTTGTACTGTCCCAACTGGCGTCCAGCAGCCAACCAAACAGCAGCCATCGTTCCTGCAATTTCTAAGTAACTAAATGAGAGGAAAAAATAAGCATGAAAAAAAATAACGGAAAAAAAAAATCTTGGATAGCTATTCAGTTTCTGTGCCACTAAGTGATAGAGGTCTATTCATAAGTTGGAAAGGAACATGGTCTTTTGAAGGAGTGCCACAATTAAGAATTTCAATTCTTCAGTGTCCTCTCCATTGTATCACAGTTTGGACTCCAAGCGCACCCTCAAATCATCCATTCACCTTTGTTGTGTTTTAATTTTCCATTATAACTCATTGCCACATAATGCTAAGAAATCAATTATTAAAATAATAAATTTAAGATCCACACAAAAACCTGCACATGGATGTCTACAGTTTTATTCAGAATTGCAAAAACTTAAGACGCAACCAAGATGTCCCTCAGTAGGTGAATGGATAAATAAACTGTGGTACATCCAGACAATGGACTATTATTCAGCCTTAAAAAAAAAAAACTATCAAGCCATGAAAAGACAGGGAGGAAAATTAAATGTGTATTAAAGAATTAAAGAAGTCAATCTGAAAAGGCTACATACTATATTATTTCACCTATATGACTTCATGGAAAAAAACAAAACCATGGAGACAATAGATTAGAGGTTGCCAGGGAATGGGGGTAGAGAAATGAATAGGCAGAGCACAGAGGATTTTGGGGGTTAGTGAAAATGTGACATGATGATACTATAATGATATATATCATTATACATTTGTCCAAACCCATAGAATGTATAATACCAAGAGTGAAACCTGATATAATCTATGGGTTTTGGTGATTGTGTCAATGTAGGTTCATCAGTTGTAGCAAATGTACCATTCTGGCGGGAGATGTTGATAATGGGGGAAGCTGTGTATGGGTGGGGTGTGGGTAGAGGGTAGACAGATCTCTGTACTTTCTTCTCAATTTTGCTGTGAACTTAAAACTGCGCTCAAACCATGGTCCTTAAAAGAAAAAAACCATATGGATCAGTCATTAAAAATATAGCTCAACCCATGTTCACAGGTCTCATGCATTTCAAATGAAAATAATGTAGTCCAACAATAGGATATATAAATCATCTCAGCTATCACATATATTCATATTTTAAATGCCCACATGAATAGACTCAGCCTGTTATCAATGAAATATCTACCCTCATTCTTAAACTGTAAGAGGAGGTACAAAATCTAGAAATTCAAAATAAAAGTATATAAGTAAATAAAATGGAATGGAACAGACCAACGGATCACCCTGACTCTCAAAGTCCTCCTTGTTGCACTGTGTGTGTTGCTTTAGTTCAGCAACTCATAGAACTTAGCATCACTGTTGCGCCACATCCAAAAGACATGCTAACCAATGTGTTCAAACATACCACTCTGTGGCATAAGCACATACACAAGAATAATCGTGATAACTGAAAGAAATGAATCTCTTACACCTCAGACTAAGTTACAAAAAGACAAATAACCTGCAGGCAGTTAAGTACAAAAGACAATGAGTTGAATAACTTTTACAAAGCACCTACAATATGGAAAAGTCTGTACTAGGTGTTGGGTAGTGACACTCCATTCCATGAAGGGACCAAAGAAGGCATGGAGCACAAAACCAACACTTGAAAAATAATTTATCTCAAGAGGTCTCTATTTACGGGGGAAGTGGGAGGTGGGGAAATGTACCTGCTGACCTGAGTGCTATAAAAATCCTGTTTCACATAAAACTAGTGTCGTACAAAATTTATTTTTTAATGAATGTTTTAATATTCATAACATTCAAATAGTATTATTAAATGAGTGAGACCATGTTCACTAGGAGTTGGGATATAAATACACACACACATTATGTTAAGTCTACATTTCAATTAATTTTTACAGCTGAGAACTCATTTATTTCCCACAGACACAAAATATACATAATGTGAAATAGAGAATAAGGGCCTAATAAAAGATGTGCCTAACTTGGGGTACTGACTTCACCTTTGTAACCTTGAGGAAATCACCGCTTATACCAAACCACTTAAATGTGAATAACCAGAGGGGTCTGCGACAAGCATAAAAAACCCAACACCTTCTGTAAAAAACTTCTGTAAGCACCAAAAAATTAAATTCCGTCAGGGTACGGTGAAAACAAGGAAGATCTTCAATTCCTTTAAACAGGTGGGAATCTGGCTGCACATATCTACATGAAAGAACCTCTGTCATACGATACATCTACTAAAACAATTTTTATTATCTTTGAAGCAAATCAGATACAGCCTCCTGGAGGAAAAAAAAAACACTCTCCATCCAGGCTTTGACATATTTTATTAGAGCAACATTTCAATGAAAGGTGGTTTTTATTTACAGAACTTAATGCATGTGGGGCTGTCCAACCCACTTGGACCCAAGTGAAGATAACCATTAAGTCCATTTATGTATTTTCTTTCTTTTTCTTTCTTTTTGGCCACACTCACAGCATGTGCAAGTTCCTGGGCAGGGACAGAACCTGTGCCACAAGTGACAACACGGAATCCTTAACCTGTTGTGCCACAAGGGAACTCCATGTTTATGTATTTTCTTATTTTCAATTTGCATACAAAAAGTTTGCTTTGCATTCATAAAAACCCCAGTATTATAAATGACAACCCCTCCCTCACCCATCCCTTAATTAAATATAAAAACAGTTTCAAAAAAACATACAATTTAGATTGGTTTAATCTTGAAATGTAATCCAATAAGACTAAAAACTAAACATTTCAGGTCCTGTACCAAGTAATAAAATACTCGAAGGCCTTCAGGATCCCTAAAATTTAAAAAGATAAAAGTTATTTTTGTGCTCCTAGAATGAAACAAAATACAAATTAATTTCTAAAACAAAAACCAAAAACCTAAAACAATTAAGACAAATTAATTTAGGAGAAGGATTTGCTGATAACTAAAATGGTTATATGCAACAATTCCCATCTTTATCTTTTTTTCTGTAAGAAAAAAATACATATTCTTCACCAGTATTCATCTGATATTTAAAGTATTTATATCCTTACAAAAATTATAGTTATACATCACAAAAATGCATAAGGCAAATAAAATTATAAAGATAGAAAAACTCAATACTATATAATTTCACAATATTGGTATTTCTCTAATTTTTCGTAACTAAAAACATTCCCTGCGGCCTTTTAAACATTACTTTTTATATTATACCAAAAAAATTGACAATAACTTTTAATTAATTTAAAAACTCTCTGCTTGTTATACATTCATATTTTTTTCAATTACAAAGTCTTCAATGATCATCTTTATGAATAATAAAGTTGTTTCATTATTTCAGAATATTTCCCCAGAACAGATAAATGCTCAGAGATGAAATTAGCTGGATGAATATGAATGAAAAATATTAACAGCTTTTAACTCATACTATCAAACTGCTTTTCAAAAAACACTATCTATTTATAATCCCAGTAGGACACAAATGCAACACCCTCAGCAACTAGGAGAAAACAGATATATGACAGTTTAAAAGTATCCGGTCAGTCTTTATGAACGCAGCCTTTTGTATCCAATAGTTAATACGCATTCATTTCTTTCTCCTTTCTCTAATAAATGTTTATAAAGCACCTACTGTTTGTCAGGCATGGCAGGAAATTTGGACTCATGGAGTTTATAATGAAACAGGTTAAGCAAACAAGTTATTATAGTTTAGGGTGACAGGAAAAAGACAGTATAAGAACATTTAGAGGAGAAAGAATGGAAAGAAATAACTGAAGGCAGAGAGGTTCAGACAATGGTATGTGGCAGAGACACAGAGCTTAGGAAGACACAAGTAGCTAGAGCCATACTTAAGCCATACTATGTTTTTTTCTATTTCTTTCAAGTATTTACCCAAGGAAGAGAATGATGTGATATGGGACTAATAAGGCTGATAAATCCAATAAGGATTTCTGTTAAATTTTGTGATACTATGTAGAGACTAAGATTTTTTGGCAATCAATAAAATATAATGCTGAATTCTTTGATAACAAGTCATCACTGATATAAAAATCAGGATTACACACATATAAACTGATATAGGATGCAATTAAAATAAACTATAGTTCTAAAATGAGCCTCTCTACTAAATTATGTCAATTTAGTCCAAATGCTTTAACATACTCACTTTGACTGATTAACATCAATAAGAGAACCTATTTTTGATGTGGTGAAAGAAATGTGTTCATCTCCAATCACGATTTCAAGCTCCTGAAAAAAATTAAACAGAGAAATGTAGTTAATATAAAAATCCATCCCAAAGACATATTCTTGCGATATGAGGTCCCAATTTTATCTGCAAGCTTTCCAGCGATCATAGGAAATAAGAAAAAAAAGAAACTTGACCTTTTCTATAAACTATAAAATAAAAACCTCATCAACTGCTTCAGGAGTCCCCAATACTAGGATGAATCAACAATTCATAGAAACAGACTCAGACTTTTTAAAACTTACGGTTACCAAAGGGGGACGGGTGGGGGTGGGGGATGGCCTGGGGCTCTGGGATGGGCATACGCACACTGAGGTACATGGAATGACTGGCCAATGGGGACCTGCTGTGTAGCACAAGGAACTCTATCCAATATTCTGTGATAATCTATGTGGGAAAGAGAATGGATGTGTGTACATGTATAACTGAATCACTCTGTGGTACAGCAATTATCACAACCTTATAAATTAACTATACTTCAATAAAAATGAAAAAATGAAAAAAAAATTGCTCTCAGAGATCCCATAAAGATGATACAATCAAATGAATGATATACTTCAGAGTGACACTGGGATGTTCTTTATAATGTCAATAAAAATTAATACTATGGGTATAAATCTACTTTAAATATGATAAATACATTTATCCTTCCTACCAGACTCTACAGATACATTGCATAATATTAACAACAGAACCACTTTAGCACCTACTGTGTGTCAGAGCCTATGCCAAGGACTTTACATTCTCCGTAATCCTTAAAATTAGGCTAAAAACCCTGACAAGGGTAGGCTTTATTAGCACAATTTTGTGAAATTCAAGACTCTCAAAGCAGAGGAAAAAAACTGTTGATATTTACAATCACTAGTAAATGATAATACAAATTTCTGAACCTTGGATCGTAGGACCAAGAAATTCATAGTCTTCTGACTTCAGAAAACAATTAAGAATAAAACAAATGCAACATAATACAGATGCTTCTGGGGTGCCAAAATTACAGTATAAATTTTTCTCCAAATTTTATCTGCAAATCTAAAATGAAAAATTAAAAAGTTATAACTGCTTTCAGTTTAAATTAACAGCTTTTTCAGTTTAAATTAACAGATGCCATTAAAGACATTCCTAGCTATACGCTTGAACAGAAGACCTAATTATGCACCGTTCATAGCACACACAAAATGGAGATTTAACAAAGGCTCTCTAGCGGTCATAAAGTCTGTCTTAAAGATTCAATAGACAATTTCTAGAGCATGAGTAACTCTCCCCACTAATTAAAACGCATGAACACATCAAGTGAGTAGATGAAAACACTGGGTTTTCCCTCAATCTAAGAGATAATAAAAGCTTTGTTGCTATAGTTTTTGATTTTTAATGCATATGCATACTTGCATAAAACAAAAAGATCAAAATTTACTTTGTAAAAGTATTTACAGCGCATAAAATACTGATAACTATTACCTTTGCTTTCCTAAATAATGTTTCTTTAAATAGAAGTGTTAAGTTACTGCTACAGAGCGTCAGCATCTGTTAGATTTCTCCACATTTTCTTCTAGTCAAAGAAGCTGTTAAACAGTATAATCCTTGGGAATATACAACAGCGAAATTAAATGTTTCTTCCTCCTGGGGTCATATCTCATTTCTCCAAGAGGTGCAAAGACCCAATTCAGAAATCAAACTGTCTTTCTATAGAGTGAAATTAGGCCTTCAGAGTTCTTCAGCAGCCCTCTGAGAAACATCAATTTTTCTGAAGGGAATATGAGAGGGAAAGGCAATGGTTAGTTTGAACAAAGAAACCAATCAAGTCCCTCTCTGGGGCAAATAAGAATTTCCAAAGTTATAAATCTGAAGAAAGTGAATTTTAGGCAGTTAATGAGAATCCTAATGCTCAAATTTAACAAACACCTGTGTTTTTTTCCTATTTGTATTAATTATGAATTTATTATTCCTAATAAAAGTAATTAACCTACAATAGAAATGATTCATAATAGTGTGAAAAACATCGTAACTTTAGCTGGGGCAGCTGCAAAGTTCAGAAAGACATATAAATTGACAGCTATGCATTGATTCCTTTACTTATAGGAGGTAGCATAGAAAATAAGGCAAAGTGAAATAAAATTAGTATTTACCAGATGCCTACTAAACGGAAAACCCAACACTCAGTGAGGATCCAGTCTAAACAAATAAGGAGAAACATAACAATTATACTAACAATTTTTATTATTTACATATTTAAAGAATTATTAAACATGGGAGTTCCTTCATGGCTCAGCAGTTAATGATCCCAACTAGGACTCATGAGGATGCGAGTTCAGTCCCTGGTCTTGCTCAGTGGGTTAAGGATCTGTCACTGATGTGAGCTGTGGTATAGGCAGCAGACGCCGGCTCAGATCCCGCACTGCTGTGGCCGTGGCATAGGGGCATAGGCCCGCAGCTATAGCTCTAACTCAACCCCTAGCCTGGGAAATTCCATATGCCTCGGGTGCCGCCCTAAAAAGCAAAAATAAATAAATAAATATTTTAAAAATAAAACAAACCTGCCGACCAACCCTGTCAGGAGGAGGCCACAAAGCATCATCTTCCTTTGTAATTTCACTGTCGTCAATAATTCTCTTCAGTTCTTCCATTACACTCTTGTGTACATAAGCCTGAAAATAGGTTATAAAAATTTCAGGGTCTATTCTCCCCATACCTCAGAAAGAAATAATAAAATTACAAATCCCGAGTATTCAAACAGAATATCAAAAAAAAAAAACCCTTAATTCTGATTCTAAAAGCACAAGTTGGGAGAAAATCATCCATCCTTCTTATGATTTTTCTTCACTCCCTTGCCCTTTCCTTTAAATATATATTTTTCCCTCTCCACATCCTAGTCCCTTTTTAAATCTTATCCTCTTCATTTGTAACATGGACTCAAATATTTCAGAATGGTTAATGCAAAATCTACAGGGCGAACAGAGAAAAATACAAATATACATCACAGTTGATGCTTTGAACTTTTTCTTACACCTAACTTTTGCACCTCTTATTTAAAATTCATACTGTGTTTAAGTCATGATTATCAATTAGTTTTAAATGACAAATAGGGTAAAAAGACAAAGTTAGTTATGAATAAATTAAATAATATGCTCAAATGTGGGACTACAATTTAATATATTCAGATTGCTTCTTTTGTTGTTACAGATGCTACAACTGGAATCCCTTTTCAATCTACAAATTAGCTGCTTTTTTACAGCCTTTAATGTACTTTAAAATATGTAAATAAAAACACAGACAGGAGGAAAATGGGCTTAATGCAAAAAAAAAATGAAACATTTGAAAAGAACTTACCTCCTTTCTGATCATGACATCATTTTTATAATTGCTGTTGTTGGCGTATCTAAGTTTTCCTGTGGGGAGTGGAAAAAAATTCAATCTAAATAGCAAAAACTGCTAAAAAATAAAATAATGACACTATAAGCAATTTTGAAGGTAGAAACCATTTTATACTATTACTTGTATTAATATTTCCTACCTCCTAGCATAAGATCAATGCTGGATATATGTTGGCTGAAGTTGAAGCCAAGCAACTTTTTAAATTCCATGCCTTCAATTATAATTATACAATGGGAGGGTCATTTTCAAGGCCCATTTTCTTAATCTATATCACGATCTCGACAGGGAATCTGAAAAAGGAACTAATATTTCTTCTAAAGTTTATATGTCTTATTTTTGCTAAGTTATTTACCCAGAGCATTTAACCTAATCTGAAAAAAAAAATAAATAAAAAGTAGGTTTTATTCTTTATTCACAGTTGAGAAAACAGGGAGTTAAATAACTTGCCCAGGGTCACACAAGATTCAAATCTAGATATACCTTCTTAATACTCATGCTTTCCCCACTGTTCTTTTAATTATTTTCCTTCAAATGAATGTGTGTATGTATTATGGCAATGCTAATATTTTAGAACTATGGTAAAGAAGAATACCAACTATGTGCAGGTTCTGGATAAAAACTGGCCGTTTTGTTAGCTGATATATATATAATTTAGATGTACTCCTTGAGGCATGCCTCTTCTCAGTCAGTTGCCCAGGTACAGGGGTACTGTTAACTTTTTTTTTTTTTTTTGTCTATTTAGGACCGAATCTGCAGCATACAGAGATTCACAGGCTAGGGGTCGAATCAGAGCTGTAGCCGCTGGCCTACACCACAGACTCAGCAATGCCAGATCCTTAACCCATTGAGCGAGGCCAGGGATTGATCCTGCACCCACATGGATACCAGTCAGATTTGATTCTGCTGAGCCAGGAGGGGAACTCCAAGATGTATTGCGATCTTGATCCTCTAGAATGATAGGTTACCCTGATGAGGTCCCTTAGGAATCATTGTTTATAGGACTCATTATTACTGACAGAAATATGTGGAATGGTGGGGTGGCAGATGAGAGCTACTGTCCTGGAATGAAAATTTCCTGATAATATTAGACTACCTAATTTATGTGACTGGCTAAAAGTGATACAGACACACTGATAGTTGCTCACAGGCAAAAGTCCTGAAAACAATATCACATAAAGAACAGATGAAGGCATTTCCTTCGTGGTGCAGCAGAAACAAATCAGACTAGGAGCCATGAGGTTGTGGGTTCAATCCCTGGCCTTGCTCAGTGGGTTAAGGATCCCGCGTTGCCATGAGCTGTGGCGTAGGTTGCAGACATGGCCAGGATCTGGTGTTGCTGTGGCTCTGGCGTAGGGCAGCGGCTACGGCTCTGATTAGACCCCTACCTGGGAACCTCCATACGCCAGGTTCGGCCCTAAAAAGACAAAAAGACCAAAAAAAAAAAAACGAAAATACAGATGAAGAATTCAAGTAAATCTGGCCCCTTAGCTAAATTTAGAAAAGACTTGGGTAGAATGAGGGAGACTAAGGTAATTAAGGTTTCTAAATAATTAGAGAGATGTAGCTACCCTGACTTCTACCTAAAATATCTGATATTCTTCCCTTTTTCTAATATGTGATCCTCCCCTAATTTTTCTTTTGCGCTTTCACAGAACTTTGTCCAAAGCATGAACACAGCACTCACCATCAGAACTGCCTTAAGATTAGTTTCATGTTTGTGTCACTCACCAAGATTTAATTCCTTGAGGGGAATTAAAGAACCCGACGCATTAATATAACCTCAATTTTTGTTTTTACATGTTGCCCAGCACATAACATGCACTCTAAAAAGAAAAGCCTATGCAGCTTTTAACAAGACTGTTCTTGTTACAGTAAGAGTTCTATATACAGTACAACTATCTAAAGAGAATCAGAGCTGTCAAAAGATGTAAATTGCTGCCATTACTTGGGCAGCAGGCACTTTCACCGGCTCCTGCAGCTCTCAGTAGTCCGACTCCTTTATTTTCCCTCAGCGTCCAAGACAATATCTACTCTCATTTTGAGACTCATCTCAACTGTCACCTTCTCTAAAGATGACCCGACTCTTTCATCCAGAACTAACCACTCCCCCGTTTTTGGAGTTTCAATGCATGCTACAGGGAACAACTATATTTAAGCACCCAGAATACATCGTTAACACTCATTTCTTTTTACATGTCCCGCTTCCAGCTTCTGAACAGCAGATTTTTTTTTTTTTCTATTCATGCTGCCTTACATACAGCGCACGAATGAATAAAACGGACGCATGGGTAGTTCGAAAGTTATTGTTCACCGCAAGATTTTAAGCATCCACAGGCCCACCGTGTGGCGGGGATGTTCTCATAAAATGTTCGAGTATCAGGTCGATTAATTGGATGGCCTTTAAGGTCCCTTCTGGTGAGCAGATTCTAGGATTCTGATTACTGTAGGTTCCATTTTAGTATCTGGCAGTATAGACTCTTCTGAAATAACTTACACCGATTAGTTATCTTTTACTCACAAAACCAATATACTCTCCGATATTCTTAAGCTCCTCAGCCCCACTGCACACTCGCCAAGCCCGCGGAGGCTCGCCCTCCCCACACCGCCTCCTCCGCGGCCTCCCCGCCTCGCTTCCCCCAGCTCAGCACCGCGCTCAACTCACCGTCCGGCCGAAACTCGAACTCCAGAAACTCGTGTCCAAACTTGCCCTTGTGTCCTACGTAGTAGCGCAGGTAGAAATCGCTGGCCATAGACATCTTGGTCCCCGAAAAGCCCGCCGAAGGCCCGGCCAACGTGCTACAGGGCGCCTGGCAGTGACGTCAGACGCTCAGGATTAAACACGTCACTGCGAGCGCGCCCATTCCGCCTCCCGCATCCCCAGAGGAAAACCGAAGGGCGGAGTCTCGCGAGAGAGACTAGGCAACGCCGTGGGAGGGCAGCAGCGATGTGGGCTTTGGTTTATTAGAATGAAAAGTACGTTATGTTCAAAATTAGATAGGTCATATTATATTAGGAAAGCACAGCAGTGTGAGCATATGCAAGCATTTTTTATGGGTTTCGAGCTAAGGTTTGCAAATCGCTCTGGCTTTTCGGGTCTCTAATTCTAGGAGCATCCCTTGAGGTGGGTGTGGCCTTATTCCCCTTTTTTTGGTGGGATGAATAAAGATTAAACCTGAAAACTGGAATAGCAGACATCTTATATGTTTATCATCTACAAGGTACTAAAGTTTATTTTCTCTGCTTTTTATTTCATTTAATATCCACAGCAGGCCTGTGAGGTATCAACATTTCCATATTACAGACAAACCAAACGCAAACAGGCTTTGAGAGTTTGGATAATTGGGTCATTGCCCAGCAACAATAACAAAATTTTGAGAGCCAAGATTCAAGTCTACGTCTGCCTAACACTAAAGCCCATATTTTTTCTCTGTTTGCTACAAAGTACTTTCACTATCAAAGATTAATGTAAAGACATTAGAGAAAATCGTAGTCAAGTCCTGTAAAAACATACTGTCAAAGTAATAACAGGAAAGAAAAATGTGAATATTCAAAATTATCACTACAAAACACATGTTAAATAAGTGGGAATTAAAATGTACATACATATAAAATATATATGTTCAAAGCAAAACATGATTTTACTGAAATTAAAAAAAAAAAAAAAAGATACAACCTGGAATTAGAACGGCAAGATTTGAAGTACAGCCCGCTCTCCTGCTAGATTCCTAACACGGGCCTTTCCTCTTCAGACGAGGATTGCTAGTTATATAGCATCTAGAGGTTAATAATAATAAAAGCTAAGTAAAAAGAATCCATCAAACAGGAGGCCTGATGAAAGGTACATTGAAACTGAAAATCTCTGACAATCATGGTATAAAAGAGTTTCTTAAATAGTAAAACATTTCGTTGAATAAGTGTTTATCCTCGGTGGCCTCTGGAGTTTTGGCAATTTGAATGGTTTAGCCCATGTTTCTTATGGGAGAGTTAAAATTCAATTAGTGAAGGAATGCTCATCTGGGTGGGTTTCAACGAATGAGGAAAGACAAAGTGAGCTTTACACAAACCCTATTTTTCAAATATTATCACCTTTCTTTTACCATCACACAGAATGGTCCTGCCTGTTGAATGACTTTTAGCCTTCAGTGGGATTTAGTAAAAAGAGTTAACAGTCAAAAGACCTGGGGGAAATTTTCTTGTGGCAAAGCAGGTTAAGTAAACTGCCTTGTCACTGCACCTACTGGGGTCACTGCTGTGGCGTGAGTTCAATTCCTGGCCTGGGAACTTCCACATGCCGCCAGAACGCAAAAAAAAAAAAAAACACCAGGAATCATTCCCTCACTTACCTCGGACCTAACATTGGTTAAGACACTAAGCCTGTTTATTCATCAACCAAATGAATTTATTACAATCAAATTGACAAGCACACAGAATTATTGAGAGGATCAAATGAGATAATGCTCATAAAATAATATTTAATATTTATGAAACATTATGAGTTGTAAGAGGCATTTCCTATGTGCTAGAAATGATTGGGCACTGTTAATGCCAGTCCTTTCTGCTTGTAGTCTGGAAAACAAACATGTAGACACATGTTAGCCCAAGGAAGCAAATACTAAAGGAAAGAAATTTTCTTTTAATGGTAGTAGGACAGCACAAGAAACAAAACAAATCCCTTTACTGGGGAAAAGGAGAAGTTAAAAAAAGGGATATATCAGGAAAGGCTTGTGACAAGATGTGCTTTTTTTTTTTTTTTTTGTCTTTTTGCCTTTTATAGGGCTGCTCCCGCAGCCTGGGGCATATGGAGGTTCCCAGGCTAGGGGTCTCATCGGAGCCGTAGCCACCGGCCTACACCACAGCCACAGCAATGCCAGATCTGAGCCGTGTCTGTGACCTACACCACAGCTCGCAGCAACGCCGGATCGTTAACCCACTGAGTGAGGCCAGGGATCGAACCCGCAACTTCATGGTTCCTAGTCGGATTCCTTAACCACTGCGCCACAACAGGAACTCCAATATGCTGCTTGAATTGGACCTTGTTGGATAGATTCAGTATATGTTCAGAGGGATGGAAAAGCAAATAGCCTGAGTAAAGGCACAATGGTGTGAAAATGCACGACTTGGGAAAGCCAAGAAATTCAGTATAGTTAGGGCATAAGGTTCATGAAAGTAGTGTAACCAGAAGGGCAGACTGAGCAGGTTATGTTGAGTCTATGTAACTGTCAACATAGAAATCTACATTAACCAGTGTATACATTTTTTTTTTTTTTTTGGTCTTTTTGTCTTTCTAGGGCCGTACGCACAGCAATATGGAGGTTTCCAGGATAGGGGTCTAATGGGAGCTGTGGCCTGTGCCACAGCCACAGCAACTCCAGATCCCAGCCACATGTGCGACCTACACCACAGCTCAAGGCAACACTGGATCCTTAACCCACTGATCGAGGCCAGGGATCAAACCCGCAACCTCATGGTTCCTAGTCGGATTCATTTCTGCTGCGCCACAACGGGAACTCCCATTGTATAAATGTCAATATAAAAATTACTCAGTTCCAACAGAGGCTGCTGTTATGGAAAATATGCAAGAAATATAAAGCATGATTCCTTAGGACAAAGTGACTAACCATTCCAGTTTACCCAGGACGGAGGCGTTTCCTAGGATATGGGACTTTCAGTTTTAAAACATGGAATTTCCCAGGCCAACTGGGATGAGTCAGTCACTGTACTGACTATAAAAGTAACCCACAAAAACTTGACCACAATATTCCATAATATCCCTGAACATATAGGGAGTAATCCATTTGGTTTGTTTTTTTTTTTTTTTTGTAGGGAGCCTCGCACAATCTTTTCATTCTCTAATTTTTCCTTCAGATTTTTGGCACATGTGCCAATATTCATTTTCATGCTTAACCTAAATAGATCTTCAGATCCCAGATCTGTGACTAAATAGGGCTTATGGAATGCTAAGATTGTTATCTGTAGCCAATTATTGTCTTTATCCCCTGAAAAAACATCTGAGCTCTGAGCTCAAGACTAATCCTCGTTAACCCTATTTTTAAGATGAAATATGAAAATATACTTACTTAATCCTTCCTATATTTAGCCCCACCCCCCAAAAGCCAAAGTCCTTATCACAGAAAGGACTGGAAAGTGATAGAGCACTTGTGTATTATGGATTTTTTGGAGGTTATACACTAGAGCCGCGGAAATGTTCTGAATGGCTGTCGAGCATATGAAAGGTGGCTAGTGAGACCAAGGAGATATTTTTTAAATTTTTAAATATTATTTTAGTTTGTGTGAACTTAGTTTTTAAATAGCCAGATGTGTTTAGTGGCTGCTGTGTTGAATAATAAAGCCCCATTATGTGGGCTGGAAATGGTGAAAATATTTTTGGAACATTGAGAAACCTCAACCTCAGCCTTTAAATTAGGGCTAACTTAATGGTAACAGCACAGTTTATTTAGGAAAATAAATGTTTTGGCTGCTTAAATGAAGCCAAATAAAGAGCTATTTCTGCCTTTGCTAATGCAGTCTATCTGTGGATAGCTTCAAAAACCCTTGTGAAGTAATTTAGAAATAAACATTTTATTTTCCAACTCTAGCTGAAATGGCTTTAATGATTTAATCAAATACACAATATTCATTGATAAAATAATGATTTCCCACTAGAGTTTTTAAGTTTATTGCCTTCAGTTTCATGGTAACAAATCAAGTCAGAGGACTATGGTCAGAGATGATTATTTCTTATAAGTGTTAATTTAGTCTTTTAAAATCTTCTGATTTTGCCTGTGTCTAAAATTCTCTCTTCCTTTGATATCATGTCTGTTCTGTCCTCACACCTCTTTTGCCTTTTGCCCCACCATCTAAAACTATCAAATAATTCCTACTTAACAGCTTTCATAAATGTATTCTGACTTTCCTGTGATAAATTGTAGAGATGGTAGGTTTTTGTTTTCACTTGTTTATTTTATCAGTAGCTACTGAATAGTTTTGATTTTGTATTTATAACAGAAGCTGTGAGAGCTACCTCATTCCATTAAATGGATCGGAGCATTATATCAGAGTCAAGAATACTATATGGTCTAAAACAATATTTTAAGGTAATTGAAATTTGTTTTTGAAATATTTTTAAATGTCAGAATTACCACGGTCTATTTCATCTTTATTTCATTCACCCACTTTCTTTTCCATAGCAGATGTCTTTATTTAACCATATATGTCTTGGCTATGGGTCAGATCATAGCTGCAGCTGCCAGTCTATCCCACAGACACAGCCACAGCAACACAGGATCCAAGCTACATCTGCGACCTATACCACAGCGTACGGCACCGCTGGATCCTTAACTCGCTGAGTGAAGTCAGGGATTGAACCCACATCCTCATGGATACTAGTCAGGTTCATAACCTGCTAGCCACAACGGGAGCTCCCATATATGTCTTTTAAATCACTCACTGGTGTTACTTTATTAGTAAGTGAAACACCATCAGACAGAAATACCAAAACTTCCAAACTATGTTTCTCAGATAAGTTCATGCTATGGGGAGCACTTGAAGCTAGTGCTAGATTATTATATGATGATATATTTAATTCCATTTTTCAAATTAATAATTTTTCCAGCATATGAGAATTCTATATGCTTGTAACATGTAGCATAACCACTAACTCTTAGTTCCAAAACAAGTAAAAGCAGTCTGCTAAATTAAACATAATAAGCTATTATCCCAGTCTTCCATTATATTTGATTCATATTTATTTGTTTAAATGAGTCATGGTAGAGCAAAATTTAATAGCAGTTTTATTGCAAGGTTAAGATTTATAAGATTCTATTCATTAACTTACTTTTTCCTTTAACAATGGTGAAAAATATTATTTTAATATCATTACTCAATTTTAATAACAAAATACCTAAATCTAGTGTTGTGATTTGAAAACATGAACATGCTTTGAAAACTCCTGGTTCATCCTAGTCTAAGTTAAATTACATCACCGAGTGTCAGTGAGACATGGTTTCCAGGTGGGCAATTGCTCAGTTCCTAGCTATGTTGAAATTTTTTTTTAACAATAAAGCATACATTGGAAAAGCAGGACTGGAGGAGGAGGGAATTGAAACAATAAAATAAATCCTAAACCACATTTGACTTGATTAAATGGTAAATATTTTCATTCTTTTTTCCATTCATTAGCTTGGAAAATATCTGGAATGGCTGATAAGTCAAAGATACCAGAAATATAATTCTCCTTTTAGAAAAAGCCTGGCTAAGTGAGGGGAGGACCAAGTTTTCTTAGAATAAACAATTACTATATCCAGTTTTCCAGACCTTTATCCAGGAAAACAAATACAATTTAAAATAGCAATTGTCTACTCCTTTGCCTCCGGCCAAAACAAACATTAATGCACCAAGTGAAAGAGCAGTACTCCCTTTCATCTCCCGCCACCCTCCTCCTGCCTCACTCTGCACCAGTACCACTGCCTCCTTGCAGTTGCTCACACTGCTTTTTCTTCTGGCCTCAGAGTTTTCACACCCGTAGTCCTTCTCTTAGAAGACTTCTCCTCACTGTAATAGCCAGTAATAGTCAGGCTTATTCACCCATCCCTAAGGTCTTGATGTAAATGCCATTTCTTCAGGGAGGTCCCCATTTTAAACTCCCTTCTACTATTCTATGCTTCTTTTTCCTATCACTTACCACAGTTGTAATTAACAAATGCCCACACAAATATGATGGATATAACATCTCTTACTTTCTAGACTGTAATCCAAAGCTTTCCATTTCGTTTATCCAACACCTAGCACAGTGTCTCACAAGTTGGCCTTAACATTTGAAGACAGTTGAATAAGTCTTTTGTCAATGTGGCTTCAATGAAGTGCTGAGAACAATGAGATCCCATAGGACTTTATCATTTTGCACTGAGCCACTCTACCTCCCTTCTCCCCACTGCTACTTACCACCCATTTAAATTCTGACTAGTCATCGTGCTCTTGCCACAGGCACAAGAGTCATTGTTCAGCTGGATGATTCATCATGACTCCATCAGGATTCTAACTTCGGAAAACTTTTCAACTGCCAGCCATCTTTCCAATAGCAGCCTTAGATGTCCCTTCGAGAGTATCCAAAGTATCCTTAACATCACAGACCACATATTCAACTGAATTGCTGTCATCTTGATGTTTTTAGTAATTTGAAATCATAGATGACTATTGCCAGTCATCATTTTTGTCATGTAGTATTTGTACCATATCGTCATCTTTAAGCATGTCCCTGTGGTGTAACCGACAGACCACAGTTCTCTTCTTGGCCACAGTAGATGTTAAACAAAAACAATATGAAATGTTCTAGGATAATAAGAGGGAGAGTAAAGAAATCAACATTTATTGAGCACGTAGTATGTGTCAGATACTGTACAAATACATACCCTCATTCAATTCTCGCAACAACCTTGTGAGGTAGGTATTACCCCTTTTTACACATGAAAAATCCCTTTTCTGACAATGTAGATTGTCTCTTGAATTTTTCTATTGACATTTACTCCCATCTATTTATTTCTTCCTATGTAGAGATTTTGGCAACCATACAACTAGAAAAGCCTACTTTCACTCAATATTAATTTAATGAAATGTTTCACAGTACATCATTGGATGATTGAAAAGCAGAACCTACCATCCTCCCATCTCAGATTATATCCTCTTCTAGCCCTTGTGAAAGACGTCCTACTAAGCACTTTTGCTTGGTTTCCATATTTCCCGTTAATTAAATACATACACAGTATACTCATCACTGTCCCAACTGACTTTCTGGGCTCAGTCTCTCCAGTCTCATAGGGACCAGGAAGCCATCCTGATGAATGATACATCTCAAATGTTCTTAATCATAAAATGACCCTTCCAGCTTCTTGTTAAAAGTAGTATGAGCAGGGTTCACCTGTCTCGGAATTAGAGAAAGGGGGATGATATTTCTCCTATCTGCCCCCACAGGGACCTCAGAAGCCTTCCTTCATGTTCCCACCCCACCCCCGTCCTGCATGAAGGCACCAGGGCTGAAGACCTAAATGTCCTTCCTCTGCCTTCTCTCTGAAGGATGACCTTGGTTCTCATCTATACTCCTGAGCAAAGAGAACCTTTAATTTTCTTCTCATCAACTTCTTTATCAGCTTGCTAGTCCCTCATTTTATTCCAATTTTCTGGACCTTATAATAGTCTAGGAAAAAACATCAGGCTAGTTTCAGAGGAAATTAGCCTATGGCAGGAGGGACCAGCTTATCCGTGCCATGCTGCAGAAAACATTACAGATTCATAAAACTCCCTTGCAGTGACACTGTCGCCTCATCTACCCTGCACCTTCAGGATTGCGACAGCAGAAATGAAACCATATTTCTCCATCTCCAGGGTGTATGGTGTGTGCAGCCTCATCCAGCCTCATTTCAGGTATCTAGGGAAGTGTGTAGGGGAGGATCCAGGATCCAGGGATCCAGGATCTAGTTCTAGGTACAACTAGAAAGTCTCTTCTCTGTTCTTGGAGGAATTGGTTCCAAGAGTATATGATCTCTCAAAAGAAGCTTGTTGCTCCAGGATCTTCAAAGGATACTATAGCTGTAGGAGAGACTCTGCACGCTGACACCTGCCACAGCTGCATATAGTTCAGGCACCACCAACTCTGGTACTTGCAACACAGCCTTGTCATTTGCAGTTCGGGCAGCTGCTTCTAGGCGTGAGTGTAGCTCTCCAAGTGCGGGGCGGCTGCCCTCACTCCAATGCCAGCAGGACTTCATGAGACCGTACCTGAAAAGGAAACAAGCCAAAATGACTTCCTTGACAAGGCAAAAGTTTGATGAACATGTTTCCTCTCATAACAAACCTGAACAAAAGAAACCTACGGTTCTTTAATCTTCTTCTCATTGTCTGGTACCATATTCTTGCCTTTTCTAGGGCCACTCCCACGGCATATGGAGACTCCCAGGCTAGGGGTCTAATCAGAGCTATAGCTGCTGGCCTACGCCAGAGCCACAGCAACATGGAATCTGAGCCACATCTGTGACCTACACCACAGCTAACAGCAATGTCATATCCTTAACCCACTGAGCAAGGCCAGGGATTGAACCCAAAACCTCATGGTTCCTAGTCAGAGTCGTTAACCACTGAGCCACGACGGGAACTCCAACACTAAATCTCTTAATAGCATCTTTTCAACAGGGCCCTTTTTATAACAGGAATGATGAAAGTTTTCTTAAGCTACAATCAGTTTGATAGAACGGGGTTGTTTTTTTTTATTCTATTACCAAAAACTCTTTCAGAAGCTGTTTCCATCTTTAGACATTATTAGCTTGCAGCATTCCAGACCATTGCTGTAACTTATCTACCAGTATAACCTACATTAAAGGAAAATAAGAAGTTACGGAATAGTATGATTCATACTAATTTCAAATCATGTGATTGGATGGTTCCTTCCATTAATCCAGGTCATTTCCCTCCATTATTACTATTTAGCTTCTCTAAGAAGTTGCCTTCATCTAGATAAAAATATTTACCACCTTTAATCTGTCTTTGCTTCCATCCAGTTTCTAGAGAATTTATGACAGTCTGTTTTCAACCGCTTCTCATCATCTCATTCCTGCCCAAGAACCTACAGTGGTTTTCCACTGCCCATCATATAAAGTCAACGTCCTACCTATAGCCCCTTCCAACATAGGCCTTGCCTAACTGGAACCCTCTCCTCCTGCCGAGTCAGTGTCCTGCCATGCCCTGGATGTGATTATTAACTCTCAACTCTGGTCTTTGCTCATGCTCTGCCCAATTCCTTGAATATCCTCTCCATGGTCATCCTTTCTGACAGGTTTAAGTCTCAGTTTCTCTGTGAAGCCTTCCCTTCTAAACCTCAGCACACTGTATTTCCCATACTATTGTGCCATGAGACATTGTGTAAGATGCTACTTTAATAATACTGATAACACTTATAAGAACCTACTCATTATATAAGGCATGGTAGGGGAACTTAACATGCATTATTTCATTGTGGCCTCACAATAACTTTGAGGTGGGATTATCATTATACCTATTTTAAGATAAGTAAACAATATACAGTAAAATAGTAGGACTAGGACCGAACATGTGTTTTTCTGACCCTATGAGATAAATCTGAGCTTTTAACGATTCTACTAATTGCCT
Organism: Phacochoerus africanus; assembly: GCF_016906955.1. Taxonomy (NCBI): domain Eukaryota; kingdom Metazoa; phylum Chordata; class Mammalia; order Artiodactyla; family Suidae; genus Phacochoerus; species Phacochoerus africanus. Next base: position 65,143,931 of record NC_062550.1, on the reverse strand, counting down.
CAAACATTGATTTTGATTTTCATGTTGTTTCAGATGTCTCCTCATCCAAGTGCTACATTCTATTCTTCAAGACCAGGTGCCTTTATCAGTTAAATGTCTCCCCCTAGTATCAAGGACAGCGCTTTTTTATGTATAAAGCCTTGTAAGAAATATTTGTCAATAATTTCATTCTAATATATTCATCCAAGTATCACTACACTATATGTATGTACACATAAATTTACATAATTGTGATATTTAACATTTTTAATATGCCTGATACTGTTTAATGTTGGGAAACCCAGGTGCTGGAAATTTACCCTTTCAAATTGAAAAATTTACAAAATAGCAGTTTAAATAGAGATGTATATTATATTAATCTCCTGCCTTTTAAAAAAAGAATGTAAGTTTTTCTTATGTCCTATAACAATCCTTTTTTGTACTTTATTAGTTACAAAATTCTGTGTGTAATTTTTAATTTTTCCATTTTCTGCCTCTACATTGGTTCACCAACTGTCCTTTTCTTTTTTTTTTTTTTGGCTTTTTGCCATTTCTTGAGCCGCTCCCGCGGCATATGCAGGTTCCCAGGCTAGGGATCTAATGGGAGCTGTAGCTGCTGGCCTACACCAGAGCCACAGCAATGCAGGATCCAAGCCGCGTCTGCAACCTACACCACAGCTCATGGCAACGCCAGATCCTTAACACACTGAGCAAGGCCAGGGATGGAACCCTCAACCTCATGGTTCCTAGTCAGATTCGTTAACCACTGAGCCACGATGGGAACTCCCCAACTGTCCTTTTCTGCTGGCAATTTTATATCCTCCTTCTCCTATCATTTTAATTTCTTCTCACCTCCCTTCTTCTGATTGGTTTCCAACATGCTTAGAATAGGGAAAACAGATAGTCGATAAGTTTTTAAAGTTAAATATTAAATAGGAACAAGTGAGCGACTGTAGTGCAATGGATTTTGTGAACTGCTGTATTAGAACTGAAGCTGGCAGGTTCTGAGACTGACATTTAAAGAGATAAAATCTACTGTACTTGCACTGGAGTTGGTCTATTTTTAAAGCTTCCAGAAGAACTAAACTTCATCAACTTTAGCAAATTTAAATGTCTAAAATAGGAAGTTCCTGTTGTGGCTCAGTGGGTTACAAATGCAACTAGTATCTATGAGGATGCGGGTCCGATCTCTGGCTTCACTCAGTGGTTTGAGGTGTTGCCATGAGATGTGGTGTAGGTCGCAGAGGTAGCTCAGATCCAACCTTGCTGTGGTTGTGGCATAGGCTGGCAGCTCAGCTGATTCGACCCCTAGCCTGGAACTTCCATATGTTGCAGGTGAGGCCCTAAAAAGAAAAAAAAATTCTAAAATAGTACTCAGTGGTTGCTGTGATATTCTCTGTGTTTTCATATACATATATATGAACATCATATATATGAGCAGATGATGTTTTACCACGTAGGTTTGGTTTAAGGCTGTACTTTAGCCCATAAAGGGCAGCTGGGAATTACCTGAGCCACTTTGAAAAGGGCATGATTGATGAAGAGCAAAAAAAGATTTTCAAAGCCACTTACATTGTGTGTGTGCAGCTACTGGGTCTCTTCATGATTTTCCTTCTTTGGAGATACTGTAGGATGCTAGTAGGAGGGACTTCAGGATAGGGAGGTGCCCCTGTTAGTATGGAAAAAATGAGAATAGTACAAGAACTTCCATTCTCTAGATTATAAACTAACACTATTCTCCATCCACCTGGGCTAATTGCCTGCAAAAGTAGAGCCATGGGAAAAACAGTAGATATAGTTGCTCCCCGGTGATCAAGTTAGGATACAGCTTAGAGAATTCTGGGGGGAAAAAAAGGTGTTGGAGGAGGGGAGGGGACTGATCATTTAGGATAATGTTACTTTAAGAAAGTAATGAGATAAAGCAAAGAGAAAAGGCAGATCTGCCCTCTACTTCCCAAATGTGAGCAGGTGCTGTATTTTCTCAGTTGAATGGATTAATAAGTCTACAGACCATATTTTCATGTTTATGCAAGATTGTTCTTGGATTTTAAGACATCCCTTGGAATCGGGGAAGTCCTAGGGAGAAGAAAGAGGAAAAAAGCAAAAGAAAGTTCAAAAGAGGAGAAGGAGGGAGAGGAGAGATAGAGAGGGTATCATGATTTTACGAGAGTGTTGCAAGACATGTTTCCTTGAAAACTCCATCTTGTCCTTCTTTACTTTATCCCATCTTCTTGACTTACTTTATCCCATCTTCCTGCTTTGAAAAACAGTCACAGTGCTGGTAAATGACTTAAGCTTAAGAACAAAGACCTAAAGGCATAAGTGACTTAACTGTTATGTGCCTAGAGGTCAGAGTAAGAGCTTAACTCTTTACCACCTAAGTGGCTTTAAACAAACCCTGTATCATCCACCCATAGCCACTCCTCACTTGATCTGAGAATAAAAGCAGTGTGGTTTTTTGAGGCAGGGCGCTCTTGATCCCGGAGACCTTGAGTCCCCCACGCTCTTGGTCCCTGAGACCTTGAGTTCCCTGGCTCCCACCTTTACTTAAGATAAATGTCTCTGTGTCTTGTTTTATGTTAACTACTTTTCCTTAAGTTCCACAGCACCCGTTCTTCAGCTCCATCCTGCTGAGCTGGCCCCGGCACGAGAGTATCTCAAAAATCAAGCTTGGATTCCGTGTCAGCCCAGTTCAACCTTCAGAGCCTGTACTGAAACCCCTTTTCATGGCCAGTGTCATCCACCACCCAGATAAACATCCCCGTTTATTTCTGTACCGGTGCACACTCCTTACCTAGAGTCACCATCTCATAAAGCAGGATCCCAAAGGACCAACTGTAAAAGAAACAAAGCCATTTACTTAATTTCTATTTCTGCCTTTCCTAAAGAGCGCTCATTAAAGATCAAAGGCTTTCAATAAGAACCCCATAAAAAAGAAGTTCCCTTGTGGTGCAGAGGGCTAAGGATCCGGCCTTGTCACTTTTGCGGTACAGGTTCAGTCCCTAGCCTGGGAACTTCCACATACCACGGGCATGGTCCAAAAAAAAAAAAAAAAGCGAAAAAAACCCAACCCCATAAGAAAGGCAGTGAAGGGAAATTGAGGGTGGTTAATACAATAATACAATAAGCAAGGCAGTGGCACCATTAGAAAGCATTTCCATCTGACCCCCTTAGAAACTAATCTATTTGAGTACTAGATTTGTCTTTCTTCTATATTACACATTTACACATTAATAGATATTTACTATTATCCGCTTAATTGTATGAGTGTTTATGCAATCATATTCACCCAAACATATAGAAAATCCTTTCTGCATCTTTTGCATCCTTTCCATACCTTCCTGCTGAAATTACAGCTTTTATTCTTACCACAAGGCCAAGCAAGTTTTATCATTTATCTGCTATTTCCTCAGTAGATCTAATTGCTCAAGCCTAGGGAAAATATTAATACAGCAAGCTTCATACACAATTGCAATAGGTATTTGCCTAAGCAATATGATTTGAAGGATTGTATATTGCACAATTCTATAATGTCATCATTAAATGAGCAATATTTCCCAGTTAAGTTTATTACTCCCAGACCTCTACAAAAAGCAGATGTCAGTGAGGCAGCAATGGAATAAAAATGCAGTCTTATAATTGACTCACTTTATCAACTGGTATTCGAAATTTCCTCCACAGCTCATAACATTCATGGCTAGTAAGATATTCTATATTACATCTATGTGCATCTCTAAGCAGTCATATAGTTACCAAAAGTCAATAGTAATTCTTTTGCAATCCTGCTTATGCCAATCACACATGTAACTGCAATTATGTGATCAATTAAATATTGTGTAAGCTGATTAATTATACCTGCCAAAAAGTATTAGCTTCCTGAAAACTAGGTTGAATGCTTTGGAAATATTCTATAAAACTGAGCTGCTAAAAAGAAGGTGTTATCAAATTGTGTGAATGAGATAATCGTAGAAAACTGTGAAAAGGAATTCCCACTGTGGCACAGTAGGTTAAGGATCCAGCATTGCTGCAGCTGTGGTATAGGTCACATCTCTGGCTCCAATACAATCCCTGGCCTGGGAACTTCTATATGCCGCAGGTGCATCCGAAAAAGAAAAAGAAAAGAAAACTGGAAAAAAAATTAACAATAAATGTCTGCAAACTGTTTCACAATTGTTTTCAAGTTTCTAACTCTACTTAGAGTCATCCCAAACTGAAACTCAAAAGTAAATTATTATGGATGCTGTTTATACAGGAAACACAGCAGGTACCTTCATTTACCATAGCAGGTCTATCCCCTTGGCCCTCCTCCAAAAGACTGATACATAAATGTCCATTTATATATTTCATGCTAAAATAAATTGAATATACATATGTATTTCTTTTTATTTTAATAAGTCCTAGTTTAACAAAACTTTTGATTAAGCAGACCTACTTCTTTCAGATAGATTAAGTCCTCAGATATTGGCTTGAATAATCTTTTTTCTTTCTCTCTTCTAATTAAGGCTTCTAATCCAATACAGACAGAATACTTCAAAAGGCACTAAAAAGGACTTCAGGCAGGTGCCATATATGAACTCTGTCACTAACACACATTTTTACGGGAGAGTCTGTCTGACTTCTAAGTAGAGATTTCATGGATGGACATAATTGATGAGAGACCCGGTCACATTCCAGGTCAGAAAGGAAGAAATCCAAAGGGCAGGAACAAACCGTACATGTCTCCTTTGATGCTAGCTGGTGTCAGCAGAAGCCGTTCTGGGGCGAGCCACTTGAGGGGTACGACTCGAGTAGAGGAAATGGCCCCTCGGGAGTGGACTTCATAAGCCAGGCCCAGTCCACAGAGCTTAGCAGTGAGATCAGCCTGGATCAAGACATTCCTGGCTGCCACATCCCCGTGGAACAGATGTTTATCCTGGAGAAATTCCTGTCGACATAAAAGATGGATCAGCTGCCATGGCTTGGGTTCCAGATAAGGAGAAGCAGTCCTAGGAATCCTCAAAAAGACAAGCGCATTTTCTACTCTGAACAAGTCTCATTAATCATGGCATATCACTCCCAAGTATTTATCAAGAATCAGACATTTTTGCATTGTATTTAAAGATTAGCAAACTGATACCAGTACTTCGTTCCTTTTTAAAAAAATTTTTAAAAGACTAAGGAGTTCTCTTGCAGCACAGTGGGTTAAGGATCTGGCATTGTCACTGCAGTGGCTTGGATTGCTGCTGTGGCATGGGTTCGATCTCTGGCCTGGGAACTTCCATGCCATGGGCGCAGCCAAAAAAAAAAAAAAACCACAAACTTTTTTTTAAGAGCTGTTTTAGATTTATAGCAAAATTGAGTGGAAAATCCAGAGCCCTCCCATATCCCTCTTCTCTCACCCCTTCATTTCGTCTATTATTAACAAGTTGGCAGTGTAGTGTACAGTAGTATTTGTATTTTAAACCCAAACTCCAAGCTTATCCCTCCCCCACTTTCCCCTTGGGTAACCACAAGTTAGTTTTCAATGTCTGTGAATCTATTTCTGTTTCGTAAATAAGTTCCTTTGTCCTGCTACCCTAACTTATCAAGGAAGCATACCAAGTAGAACCTCCAAACACCATAGTGAGGGGTTTTTTTTGTATGATGTGCTCTCTCCTTGCCCCATGAGAACTTCACCTGTAAATTTTTCTCACTTCACTACCTCTTTTTTCCTAAGTTTTCCCTGATTCCATCTAGATCTCTGGTATATGTCATACCTCAAGGTGGCAAAATATATCAAATACTTAGAATAGTAGCTTTGCAGAGGCCTTATTTTTTCTGTAGCAAATGCTAATTTTATTTTATTTTATTTTATTTTATTTTATTTTATTCTTTCCAGGGCTGCATCTGTGGCAGTTCCCAGGCTAGGGGTCAAATTGGAGCCGCAACTGCAGGCTTACACCACAGCCACAGCAACACTGGGTCTGAGCTGCTTCTGTAACCCATGCTGCCGCTTGCGGTAATGCCAGATCCTTAACCTACTGAGCGGGGGCAGGGATCAAACCCACATCTTCCTGAATACTATTTCAGGTTCTTAACCCTGTGAGCCACAATGGAAACGCCAACAAATGCTAATTTTAAACATAATCATCTAAATAATTTCATAGAAATAGTCATCTGAATTTCCTGAGTAATTCTGGGAAAGATAATTTTTTCCCTCTTAAATTTTGAGTTCTTTCTCTTCCCTATTTATTTATTTTAAAATAAAGAAATGAGGGGATTCCCTGGTGGCACAGTGGGTTAAGGATCCAGGATTGTCACTTCTGTCGCACAGGGCACTGCTGTCATTCAGGTTCGATCCCTGGCACAGGAACTTCCTGTATGCTGCAGGCACAGCCAAAAAATAAAATAAAGAAATGATCTCACTGTTGCCCCTTCGTATTGCTCCTCTTTTACTTTGTCTGTCCCTTTTGAAATATATGTAATTCCTATCACATTCAGTATCAAAGCAAGCTTCCAACCTAACATGTTCTGAACTAGTATTTCTTGTTTTTCAGGTACAAACTATAAGCTTCCTTCTGGTTCTGTAGCCTTTCACCCGTTCAGTTTCTCTTTCCATAGCTTCTCCCAACTTGCTTCTCTTTTCCCTTTTTAAAATCTTTTAACATAAGTATATATTGGAAACTATGTGGATATGTAACTCTTGGCCCTGGTTTTTGATCTTTAACACTGAGAAACTTTTTAAAATGCTTCCTGTTCCTTCTAAAAAACCCTAAGTTGGAATTTCCTGGTAGCCTAGAAGTTAAAGGATTCAGCATTTTCACAGCTGTGATGTGGGTTTGATCCCCAGCCTAGGAATTTCTACATGCTGTGGACATGGTCCAAAAATTTTTTAATTAAAATAAAATTAAAAAGCAAATAAAACCCAGAGTTCTCCTCATGGTGCAGTGGTTAACAAATCCGACTAGGAACCATGAGGTTGCAGGTTCGATCCCTGGCCTCGCTCAGTGGGTTAAGGATCCGGTGTTGTCATGAGCTGTGGTGTAGGTCACAGATGCAGCTCGGATCCCTCGTTGCTCTGGCCCTGGCGTAGGCTGGCGGCTACAACTCTGATTAGACCCCTAGCCTCCATATGCCGCGGGTGCAGCCCTAGATTAAAAAAAAAAAAAAAGTAAATAAAACCCTAAATTGATTGCTTTGTGCCTAGAATTACCAATACTGAATTATATTATCTAAATAATTTCATAAGTAAGAATTGATAACAACTTATCAGTGCTTCAGTTTCTGCCCCCAACTTCCATCTGGTTTTCTTTATAATATATACCCATTTGAGAATATAAAAATGAGATATATGACATCAAATGCCAGGCTAACAAGAATAATCCCTGCCATCTGTTACCATTTTCCCAAGCCTTACCAAAGCCAAAAGGACCTGCTTCCCGATATGATATATTTGTTTTTCTGTGAGGTCGTAGGGAAGGCCATCCATGGTCATCACATCCTAAAGAGATAAAAAAAAAGCATTATATTAAAATGACATGAACAGATCTTAAAAAAAAAATAAGAGCAGAGACATTCTTATATGCAGTTATCAAAGCTAAGGGAAAGATACAAAAACATAAGGACGATAAGATTCAAGGAGTGATGACATGAGAGATTCTCAGGTATGTAGAGAAATGCAATAATTTATTGGACCAGGAAAATGATAAAGAATATAGATGATTGAAGAATGAAAGAACAGAATAGTAGGTAAGAAAGAAAAGTACGTATAAGACTATCCATTGGAAAAAGCAGCGATTTTCCTGAAACAGTGTGTGTGTGTGTGTGTGATAGAGATTAATTAAGCACATTAACTTAACCCATCCTGATGGAATGCTCTCTATGTGCCAGATTCCATCTTAGGAACTTAAAAGTAGCAAAATAAATATGTCTGCTGCCTTCTGGAGCTTATGCTGTGGCAAACACATGTGAATCAGAATGAGATAATCATATATAAATGCATGGTTGTGGATCTATAAGTGCCATGAAAGAAATGCAATCGTGAGTGGAAGATGGTAGAGGAAAGAGCTCCTTCAGTTGCAGGAGCAAGGAAAGCTCTTGGTGAGATTGGAAGAGTAAGTGGACCCTGGCTCTGCAGAGAGGGGAAGAGAGAAGTCTGGTGAAAGAGAAAGTCAAGTGAAGAAGATCTAAAATAAAGAAGCACATCATTTGAAAAATACAAAGAAGCTAGTGAGGTTGAAGCACAGACCAAGTGATGGATAACCTCTTAAAAAAGCTTAAAATCTCATGATTTGCACATCATCCTGTTGCATCACTGGATGGAAGAGGTCAACAGGGTCCCTTTTTCACTCACATTTAGTAATAATATGATTAGCATATTAGGGGTCTTGATTAATATTGAACTTTGTTCATCAGCAAGGAAGGAGCTGACTAGGAAAATGTGGAGCATTTCAAAAAGAGCAGTAGGTGGAGAAGCAGGAAAATTGTAAGGAAGAGGACTTGCACTTTAGCCTGGAAACTTCTGAACATTTTAATCTTTAAAAATGTGAATTGGAGATACAAAAATTTGCAAGCTGAATTTTTCCTCCCCTCAGCCCTGGCACACCAGGGTGATATTACAGAATGGTAGATATACTTGACACCACCAATAACAAAGCTATTACAGACAATAGTTAGGTTGTTAAGGCAGTTACCATTATAACAGCTACCATTCTGAGTGCTTGCTATGTACCAATCACTATATTTTACATATATCATTTCTTTGAATTTTATTTATTATTACTCCTACTATACAAATTCAGAAAACTCAGGCTCGGAGAGCTGATTTGCCCAAACACACAGCTAGGAGAGGGTGGAGACTAAAGTCCATTCTCTAAATCTACATTACCAATATGGTTGCCTTTAGCTATATGTGACTATTCAAACATATATTATTTAAAATTAAATAAAACTCAGTTTCTTAGTCATATCAGCCATATTTCAAGGGTTGCACAGCCACATGTGATTAGTGGCTACTATATTGGACAAAGCAGATATTCTACCATCACAAAAAAATTCTATTGGATGGTGATAATCACTCTGTTAGGCTATTATAATGTCTCTCTACTTTGTCATTTGTCAGGCTAATTGACCTGAGAACAGCTAATCAGCCAGGTCAAGCCTCTCCTTCCTAATACCACTACCCTAATACTCACCCGGCGACAGATCCACAGAAAGCTGAGCAGGTCCCCCTGGGCCACATCCTCCAACACCATGTAGAGTGGCAGCCTTTCGGTGCAGCATCCTTCCAGCTGTACCAGGTTCTTGTGCTTCCCCAGATACTGATAGAATTGGATTCGCCCTAAGAATTCCTGTACCTCTTGGAGCCCAGCTGATTCTGTGAATGACAATGGAGCCATGGGGAGTGTGCAGTCACAGTAACACCAATAAAATGGGAGATATGAGGCAGGAAGCATTCTTAGAGAATACATTAGGATGCTCCAAAAGATAATGAGGAAACACAAGAGAATCAGTTAGAGGATGGTCTTCAATGTCGCTGGTCTTTTTGTCGCAGGTAGCAAAGAACTACAGGTCTTTAGAACTCTGCCTAATAGACACATGTTCTGTTCACATTAAAATATTATTACTACCTAGGTCTTTTGATTAACATTCTTGCGAATCATATCTTTGTTCTGTCTTATGTATCCATCATTACTGGTCCATACCATGCGTACTGGCTCAAAAAAAAAAAAATACAGTAGCAGGAAAAGATATCAAACAGTGAAGAAAAATGAAGAAACAACCTCACAATCCTCATCCAACTACTATCCAATATGGAAAAATCAGTTCTAACAGCGTTGATAGCCAAGGCTGAGCTAGGGAAAGACTTGAAGAAGAACATTTCTATTTCAAGTTTTCACTTTTTATTCCCTTCTAATTCTGCGCCCAGCTGTGATCACAACTGTCTGTTAATATCGTAATGTCTGCAAAAACTGTTAAGCATTCACTGTGAGGGCTCACAGTAAAAAAAGTTAAAAGGGGAACAGAAGTCCAGCACTTCTCCTTTTACCTTTTAAAGCCTTGACGACAACACTCTTGGGCTTAGCAGGGTCTCCAATATATACCTTGGTTCGATAGATGGCCCCACAACTACCATTGTGGATTTGCTGCAGAACTTCAGAAAGTTGTTCCCGAGGCAACTGCAGCTTAGCCAGGGCATGTGTGGAAATCTGTAGAAGGCTTTCCACTGATGTCTCCTTAAGTGGTACAAACATGTTTCCTCCATGTCCTGCTTCTTCCCAGCTAAGGCCCCTTGATGGAGGCACGTGGGCAATGCCTAGAACAAAGAGATGATACCATCCAGTTTTTTCCTAGCCTGAAGGCTCCAGAAAAGCAGACTCTGGAATAAGCCAGCAAGAAGTCCCTTAAGCAATTTTCTCTCTGGCCACTGTGAGAATACCTTTGAATGTTTTAATATGAACCAGCATCAACACAAATCTTATAGAATTTATGTAATAATCCCATTAACTCTAAGATAACTCAAGATGGACCTCTGAAAACTGGTAATGACATTTCCTTTCAGTTTTTTTCAAGATGACAGTTCAGTTTGAGTAGAGAATGGAGGCAGTTAAGGAAGTTCTTGACTCAGTACTTAAACCACAGACACCCAAAGGCATGGTAACTACTGGTGGAGATTACCATTTAAGTAGATCAAGTGGCTTCCAAAGTTGGAGGGGAGGTATGGATAACGACTCAACTCTAAGCTAAGCTTATTCTTTCTCCTTCAAGTTTTCCCCAAAGTCAAATTATTCCATATTTCCTAGAGTCTCAATTAAAAAACAAAAAACAAAAAAAAAAAAATAAAAAAACTAACTCTTATGGTGCTTTCCCCCTTTCTAAGCAAATTTTCTCCATTAGAAAAAAAGAGATTGATTCTTTTTATTAAGTTACCCTTCATTCATTAATGCATCCATTTATTCAACAATATCACCTCCTACATGCCAGGCACTGCTCTAGGTGAGAGGAATAGGCAAAATCCAGATTCCTTTGAAGATGGCTTTCTAGTAGTAGGAGAGAGGAAGCAGATAATAACATACCAGGTAAGGAGTGTTAGGGAGGAAAAGAGAGGAGTAAGAAGCATCAGTAATGCAATTTTTTATTTGAAGGTCAGCAAAGGCCTTTCTGAGAAGATGACTTTTGAGAAATACCTGGAAGCAATCAGAGAGCAAACCATACTGGTATCAGGAACGGTATTTTAGAAAAGGGAACAAAAAGTGCCACAGTATTGAGGAGGGAGCATACTTGGCAAATTTGAAGAAGAATAAGAAAACTGGTACCCATGGAACCAGGTGGGATATGGAGGGTTACAGGAGATAAGGCCAAGGAGGGCCCAAGTCATGTAAGGTCATGGAAAGAATTTTGTCTTTTTGCATTCTAAGATGGGAAGCTACTGGAGGGTTTTAAGCAAAGAACTGACAGGACTGACTTATGTCTTAAAAGAATCATTCTGCTGCTCTGAAGAGAATACCCCATAAAAGGATAGGGGCTGAAGCAGGGAAACCAGTGAGGAGTATATTACAATTACCTATGAAAGGTGAGGGTGGCTTGAGTCTATTCTGAAGACAGGGTTAACAGGATTTGCTAATGGAGTGGATATGGAGTGTGAGAGAGAGGCGCCAAAGACATCCTCAAGATTTTAGACTAAACTCACAGGGAGCTGGGCTAGCCATTTACTAAGACAGGAAAGCCTTCTGAAGGGAAGATATTGTGAGGGAATTTCAGGACCTTAGTTTTACACATATTATATGCTTGATGTGTATTAGATCCAAACTGCAAAGTAGGTGGTTTTGATAAGAATCTGGAGTTCAAGGGGACTATCATCGCAATAGAAAAAAGCATTTGAATTCATAAGACTGAAAATAAAATCATTTAGGAAGTGACTGTAGATTTAAAAGAAAAGTATTTCAAGAAAGAGGAAGTGCAAAACAATTTCAAATGCTTTTTATAGGTTGAGTAGGATGAATACTCAACATAGCTGCACTGGTGATCTTGGAAAGAGCTGTGTTGGTGGGTTGTTTTAATATGTTCAAAAGAGAATGGGAACTCCCACTGTGGTGCAATGGGATTGGCGGCGTCTTGGGGGCCCTGGGATGGGGGTTCGATCCCCACCCTGGTACGGTGTGGGGTAAGGATCCAGCATTGTCGCAGCTGTGGCTTAGGTGGCAACTGCAGCTCAGATCTGATTCCTCGTCTGGGAGCTCCATATGCCATGGGGCAGCCAAAAAAAGAAAAGAAAAGAAAGGAAAAAAGAGAGAGAGAGAATGTGACCAGCAGAAGTAGTGGCAGGGAGTTTAGACAACTCCTTAGAGAAGTTTTTTCTAGAAGAGTGAATTATTAGAGAATTGGGATACAATTATTAGAGAATTAGGGTTAGGCATCAGCCACTATAGAGTTTCATGTCACTGTAAGATTTTTTTTCCCTTCTTTTTTCTGTGTTTCCTGTATGATCTGATTCTCTGTCATATGCAACAAAACAGCATATTATCGTCTCCTACCTCAAGCTTCAGAGACTGCTATGAAGGCTACCCCTTCTCATCATAAATTCCAGAAGCACAGAGTAGGGCTGGAATGTATTCTAGAGTAAACTGTCATCCTTCAAGGCTGGTTACAAAGCCTTGGGCTTTTTACTCACTAAAAAAGTTTGGTCTTCCTCCCCAAACCTAGACACTCACATGGCCAGAGATTTGTTAGCTCTATAGGACAAAGGAGACAGAAACAGGTTACATGTGGCCTCTCTTGCCTATTCTTTCAGCTAACAAGCACATATTGAACTTCTACTCAAGACTTCCTAGAGGAAAGCTCACCCCCGTCTCAACAGGAGTCGATCCATACCCCCATCTCCTGGCAGGGCCCTCTCCACTTGGGCTCATTGAGACTTGAGCCTTATCTTCCTTGAGCTACTTCCCAGATGCTTTTTGAACGTTACCTTGGGGTCCAGGAGACCGTCGTTGGGCTCTTTGTTCTCTGATAAAAAGCCACAGGATGACCCCAAGAAGGATGAGGAAGATGCCAACCAGGAAGGTTGGGATGACGATGATTTCATACTGCTGCTCCTGGATAACTAGAGAGGAAATCAAGCAAGAAGAGAAGAGATTGAGGAAGCAGCCTAACCTGAGTTTCCCAACCCACAGGTCCTCAGCTCACCATATGGGGCATGATCACTTCTTCCTTTTGACTCCTCTACTTCCATTCATTGGAACCATAGTTGGGATCAACTCCCTCATCTGAAACCCCACTGCCCCTGTCTCTTAGCCCGTCAAGTATGCTCTGTGCTTCTTCTCTCATGTTTCCTACTGAGATGGAAGATACAGCACACCTGGATCCCTGACTTCTGCCCCCCTAACTTTTAGAAGACAATGGCCCCTAGTGCCAAATCCTGTAGCACCACTGTCTTCATTTCTATTGGAAATCAAATGATCTCCCTTCTAGAATCTATCCAGATCTTAATCTCTATCATCCTAAAATCAGAGGACAGATATCTGTATATCTGTACTTACTACACAACTTGTCACTGAGGTTGCATTCCAAAAGCATTCGTGTCATACCCCTCTCATCTCCCATTGCCACACAGCTGTCCACTTCAGCCCTTGACCCACAGAGAGTGCACAGAGCACAGCTGAGAATAATTCCCAAGAATTGAGTTGTTCTGAAAAAGAATAAAATGGATCACAGACAGAATTTTTAAACTCCTCTACAGATCACTAGTTATTAAGTACATGGCTACCTGGAGCTCTCTGAGCCACCAAATCATCTCTATCCATCTCTCTGATGTTCAAATCTGAAGAAAAGGTTTTCCGGCCATTTTCCCTTTATACAGCTATATAGCCATGATCTGGTCATATATTTTCATGCCATTGTTGCTCAAATTCTTTAAAAGTTTCCCCTCTTATTCTAGACTCCTGCTCCAGTGGTCAAGTTTATGAATGGTGTGCAATTGTGGTCCATGGGCTATGTGGCAAAGATTTACCTCCCTTACAGTCCTTAAGGAGGTCTAATTTTCTTTTTCTCTGTATCCTCTATTTGTTAAGCAAAATACTTCATTTTTTATATAAAACTGATTCAGACAATGAATAAATAGTAGGAAGATTTCAAGAGAGATGAGGTATGCATTTGCTTTCATCCTCTGAAACATCCTGCCAACACATTCTTACCATCGATGAGTAGATAACATGTATCAAGAAAAGCTATTTAATTCTGCAGCTCCAAGAAGATTCCCCAGCCCATCATATATAGATACAGACACTCATTCATACCAATACTAGATTAAAGCAATATAAAGACAGTCAAGAAAAATAGTCAGTAATAGCCTTTTCTTTATTTTTTAAACAAAACAAGAAATATGTTCATATGGTTCAAAAAAAAACCTCATCCCCTTCCATTTCTCTAGTTCCCCATTCTCCTCCAAATAGACTCCAGTTACTAGTTTCTCACGTATCTGGTCAGAGACTTTTTATGTGCATCTCTTTCAATTCTACACAGTCAGCATATATTTCTATATAATCGGCATATATTTCCAAAGACCTGGTTTCTTTTTTCTGAAAGGAACTGGTGGTTATCACACTTCTACATAAATACAAACTTTATTTTGCCCTTGGTTAACCTAATTCTATGACTAGCAAAGCCAACCTCTTTAATTCTGATTGATCTGAAAGAAATATGGTGATTTTTCCACTGTCGAGGTAACTCTAAATATACGTTCTAGCTCTGTAGTGATGTGATAACAAAGTAAAATTTTAAAACTCATAAGCACAGTTATGAGTACAGTATTATACTCTATTGTGCCTGTGTGACATTGGCATTGTTACGCTGCCTTTAGTACTGACAGTAATAACCACAATGTTGTTTATTGGGGCAGAGTGTCTTAGTGCCTGAACAAATCTCCCAGAGTGCCCAGACTTTTCATTATTCCTCAAACTCTGAGCTTGTCTGAGGGGATGAGTGCTAAACAATTACCTAACAACTCAGCAGAGAGACAGGTGTGTGGTTGGTGGCCAGAAGCCTATGTAAACAGAGAAACAGCCAGAGGGAGGGATATTTTATAGAGAAAGGGAAATTCTTATCTATGGATTTGCACAGAGTGAAGGACCTACAAGGTCAATGAATCCTAAGACAGTGAAGTCCATCTCATCTAGTTTGGAAACCCAAAAGGCACGGCAAAAGCTTCCACAACCCCCCCAGAAAAGGGAAACCACTCGTAAAAGGGCAAGAAACAGAGAGGCTTGAGAGGGTGGAGCAGAGGAGAAAGTCCTAAAAATAAAACATTAGCTCAGCCAGGAGAATTCAAAGGCAATTTGAAAATGTGTCCCTGCCCATCTCATTCTTGTTTTCCTTTCCTCTGGCTTCCTCTTCGGGGCATTATCAGATGTAATTATTTTCCTTCAGGGAGCAGCCAGTTCAAAGAGTTTGGCTCTCTGGGGAGGTGGCTCTGTGAGCGTAATCTTTCTTAGCCCCGCACAGGAGGAAGAAAGGGGTTAATCAGCAGCCAACTCCAACTTGTGAACTCTGCCCAGAAACCAAACTACACACCTGCTGATGATGCACACTAGAGCCCTGTGCCCATGTCCACACGTTGACTTGCTCAGGGTGGCCACACACAATGACAGCACATGGCCAAACATACCTACACCTGGGGACCCAAGTCCATGCTTCTACCCTTTCACCTGGACAACACACTTGCTACAGAGCACCCACCTTTGGATACAACTGTCTGGTGTATTTCCCGAACAAGGTTCTCACCATCATTGAATGTGTAGCGATCATTCAAAGAGACTGGGCTTAACAACACGTGGCAGCCCAATGAAATTGGATGTTGGAACAAGGAACTAAATGTGCGGTGAGGTTCACTCAATAACTTGCTTTCCAAGTGTTTGCACAATAGCTTATTCAAATGATTATGGTTTGGCTACAGGCAACCATAATACACAAAACACGTCCAGAATTTTTAAGGAATACACACCAGATACACCCATCTATCCGTGAAAGCCTGCACAGGAAACCTTACCACACAGAGCCCACCAGAGCACCTAGATCCCAAAATTCTTTTTTTTTTTTGTCTTTTTGCCATTTCTTGGGCTGCTTCTGCGGCATATGGAGATTCCCAGGCTAGCGGTCTAGTCAGAGCTGTAGCCGCCGGCCTACACCACAGCTATAGCAATGCAGGATCCGAGCTGTGTCTGCAACCTACACCACAGCTCACGGCAACACCAGATCCTTAACCCACTGAGCAAGGCCAGGGGTCGAACCCGCAACTTCATGGTTCCTAGTCGGATTCGTTAACCACTGCGCCATGACAGGAACTCCCCAAAATTCTTACATTCACTTCTAACGACAATATTCCTCTCTATATCATTTTTCTCTCGGCAATTAATATTCAATTACCGCATAACTTGGCCTTCCCACTCTGTGCCAACCTAAGATAAGGCCTGAATAGATACCAAAACCTTCCGGAATGACCCTTTTTATGGGTTCAATGCTAACTCATTTGACCAACATTTCTGTACAATATGACCAGTACTCTGTCCCTTCAACTATATCTCACTGTGTTAAAAGAAAAAATTATGTTGGTTACTGCTTCTCTTAATTGGACTGTAAAATCCATAAGTATATAAAACACTATCCTACATCTAATGCTTTCATGCCACTGTTTCTCAAATTATCATTTTTTTTTTAATTTTATGGCCCATCCACAGCATGTGGAAGTTCCTGGGCCAGGGACTGAATCTGAACCGCAGATGTGACCTATATGACAGCCATGCTGGATCCCTTAACCCACTGTGCCAGGCCAGGAATCGAACCTGCACCTCTGCAGATTGACTTGAGCTCCTGCAGTCAGATTTGTAACCCACCGCATCACAGCGGGAACTCTGTTTCTCAATTACTTTTAAAGTCTCCCCTCCCACCCAAGACTCCTGCTCCAGGGTTCAAGTTAATGTTCCAGGCACCTGTCTATGGTACATGGGTTAACTATGGAACAACTATGGTAAATGGGTTATGTGAGAAAAGTCTACCTCTGCTACGCTTCTTAAGCACGTCTAACTTTCTTTCACTGTCTATCATTTATTTTCTGAATGAAACATTTACTTTCATTTTTAGACAAAGCTAATTCAGACAGTGAATAGCAGATTTCAAGTTCTCTCTTCAGTGCCGCATGTTTACTAAATTGGGCACTGGAATCATGGGTCCAGTGAGGTCGCGAAATTGTTCATTATGATAACTATATTTGATGGTTGGAAACTATGTACAGAGCTTGCCTAAGTAGATTTGGCATGTACCTATAGTGCCAAATCTCTTAAGGCAGTGCTCTAATTAAAACAATATTATTGCCTTATCTGTGGTTATCATTCCTTATTTTTTTCTCTTTTCAATTGCTTCTGACTTTTTAATAGCATCTTAAGACGTTGAGTTCCCCTCTTGAATTGAGAATTGAGAGGGAGAAAGAGCACCAAGAAGAAGATACAAAGAAGAAGAAAAAAAGAGTAAAATTGGAGGTGAAATCCACCCTAAATTTTTGCAAGACTGTGGTCTGGAAACCACAGAAGTTAATAATCACAACTAGAATTGACCCAAACATTCATATTAGCTATCCAAATTCTTACACATATATACAGTGTAAGAACAATGCCCACACTGCGTCTTTGCACCTGCTTTATTATGCACAAAGAAAATGGTTCTTTTTTGCAACAATAACACAATTCTCATCATTAGTGACATTTCTGTTCCGTTAGCAAAACAACAACCCAGCCATAATCAGCAATTTACTCATGAGTCCAGACGAAGCTCTTCTTACCAAAATACATTGACAAATAGATCTTTAAAAGTTAGATGTATTCTCCTGTGCTCTCCCTATGTGTTGTGAGAAATTCTTTGTTTGAATATTCGATGCCTGGTCCCACTCCTATAAAGTGTGATATCTACTATGCCAACCTCCCTTCAACCTCATCACCTGCATCTCGGCACAAGTGGATTTGCTAGTCACGTCTTCTTCATACAGACAAGTGACCCACCGCCTTGATGGACACCACACTGGGCTGAGGGAGTTAGTAAGAGCTGTGGGCTATGGGGCAGAGGACACAGAGACCCAAAGCAAGGAAGATAAAATATATGGAGAGGGCACCCAGAGACAGAGACAGTCTGCTTTCTTAGTTACTCAGCTTTCCCTTCTCTTCCCCCGTCATCCTTACCCCTGAGCGGGCTAGCCAAAACAATTCATCTAATGGAGTGACCATGTTGGAAGCAAGCATAGAACTGCTCAGATCTAGAGGATTCCATTACTTATCTCCGACATTCTGAAAAACATGCTGGCCTTCCTGTTTTCAGATCCAATGAACATATTTGGAGCAGCTATAACATGCATATGTTAGCCTAGGCACTTTCACACTCAGGAGGAAACAGTGTTTCAGAGAGAATATTGTCCTAAATTAGCCAGAGTTAAAAAAAAAAAAAAAAAGGCAAGTAAATGGCCAAGAAAGGTTTCATCCTCCAGTCTTTTAACTAGAAACCCACTGCTCCTTAATCTATTTCAGTACACATATGCAGCTGTCACTCACACGGACAAAACACAGTGTCAAGAAATATGTCACAGTCTGAAGGAATCACGGAACCCATCACACTGCAATAAACTTTCACCAACAATTACACCATAAATTGGAAAGAACAGGTGAGAAGAATCTGCCTGTGGGTTCTCAAAGGTCTCAGAGAACCATGTCTGCATGTTGATTTTCAAAATGGATTCTGAACATAAGCACAGGATCCTAAACTCTCTCCAGTACTCACCAGATGATGGGATCTTGGATCATTTTCTTTGTTCGTTTTCCTGGATCTGAGCCCAATCCTATGTCTATCTGCAGTTTTGAGGGGAAGGGCCGGGTTTCCAGGACCAGCAATCTTGCACTGTGAGCCTGATAGTCAGGAAGGGGCCAAAGCCCCCAGAGGCCAGAGCGCCAGCCTAATAATTAGAGTTGCCATGCTGGGTCTCCGAGCGCCTGGGGCTCCCCTTCTCCTGAAGCACACTCCGGAGAGGACCGGCCAAGGGACTCACTGGGAGGCGGCCCCTTTAAGGCCAGGGAATCCAACCTGTGGAAATAACTCGTCTTCAGCCAGTGATGTCTCCTGGTGCAGATAAGGCAGCGAGGAGAGGAGTTACCCTGAGATGGTCCCTTGTCCTCCCGTTCTCCTCATATATGACAGGATCAAGATCTTTCTGATCTTCACCCTCCTCCACCTTCCTAGAGACTCAGGGCTTGAAGGGACCGAAATGCACTTTGAACCCCGCCCCCCCCCCAAAAAAAGAGGCTCTGCTGTGTTGCCTGGGAGTCCTAACCATGTTTAAACAAAATCTTTTGACAGCAGAACTGAGCGTTATCAGCTTTTCTTGCTTTATTTACCCTTAGGCAGGAATTCCTGAAACGTGCATGATGTACAAGAGAGATGAGGAAACCGAAATTGACTCTTGGCTCCTCCTGAAAAGCCTGCTCTTTAGAAGGGTGAAAGGAACATGAGGCAGACAGGCCCCCAGACACCAAGCCAAGAGGGGGCAATGTCACTTCGACCAAGCAGCATCCGATTTTAAACGTCACCACAGGTGTGAGCATGTTTTATGTCCTTTGAGGTGTTACACAAACTCAAGACATTTTATTGTTATTACAATTATCATTCTATTTATCATGTTACCGATTCTATCATCCTCCATCTACCACATGCAAACCTCAAAAGCAAGGAGGAAAGAAGGAAAGAAGGAAAATCCAAGAACACACAACTTCCACCCCCTCTATAGGTGACGCTTGGGGGCTTCCTTCATACACCTAGTTCTACTGTTATCAGTCACACTGCATTTCCAAGAATTATCTCCCTCTTTGCTATTTATCTGGTTTGGCTTTTCTTTCAAAGGGGGGAACTCCTGGTCCTTTAAAAAATATTGGGTAGCTTCCCCAATAAGCAAGGAGATCTATCCTGTTGTCCTACCACGCCTCCAGCTTTTTCCAGCCCGTAGTCCCTGACAAAGAGGAGAGGGAGGGCAGAAAGAAGACCCGCTTCAAAAGACCACAGGAACCCACACCTGTGCACATGCACACCTTCCCATTCTCTGATGGAGAAGCCCCAGAACCAGGCAAGCAGAACAGCAAGTGGACAGGAGACTCCATAATCAGGAAGTCAGCTCTGCTGCCGTTTGCCTCCGTGCTGTGTCATACAGGTGTGTCCTGCTAGGGAGTCTATACATAGAAGATCATACCAGGTAAACAATAACAACCGCCTGGCAAGGTGAAAAAGGCACCTGTGGGAACACATCACCACCTCACTGCACACAGCAGGAAGCAGACAGCAGATTCCCTGCCTTAGAATTGGGCCAGCGTGCTTCTGAGCTGAGCTGGCTGGAGTTGGTTCTGTTTCTCAGGAGAACCGTAACTAATACAAAGACAGAGATGTCAAGTTTTTATAAGTCTATGCAATGGAATACTGTAAATATTAATTTTATGTTCATGAAAATTTTTAATAAGTGGGGAATTGTAATATTAGTACAGTCAATGACAAAAGTAAGATTTTTTTTTTCCTTTTTCAGCCACACCCACAGGCATATGGAAGTTCCTGGGCCAGGGATCGAATCCGAGCCACCACAGAGACCACACCAGATCCTTAACCCACCTTGCCAAAGCGGTAACTCCTGATAAAAGTAGATTTTAAATATAAACATATATGAGGGAAGACCACACCCATATTGGTTGGAGGAAACACCTGTTCAGGGGAAATTAGAGGTACATCAGAATGCCACAGCAGCAAGGGTGACACTAAGAATGATATTTTCCCCCATACTTTTTATTTTCCAGATAGTGTGAATTAAGCCTTCATTACTTTTTTTTTGTCTTTTTTTGTCTTTTTAGGGTCGCACCTGCGGTATATGGAGGTTCCCAAGCTAGGGGTTGAATCAGAGCTGTAGCCTCCAGCCACAGCAACACCAGATCCGAGCCGCATCTGCAACTTACATCACAGTTCACAGCAACGCCGGCTCCTTAACCCACTGAGCGATGCCAGGGATCGAACCCGGAACTTCATGGTTCCTAGTCAGATTCATTTCCACTGTGCCTCGACGGGAACTCCCAAGCCTTCATTATTTTAGAATAAGAAAATGAAAAGGAAGAAATGCTGGAAGGTGGAAAAATTTGAAAGCAGAGATATCAAAAGAAAATTGGCTGAGAGTGACAGAAAAGACAGAAGAAAAACTCTCCTTTAAGATCTTAACTAGTGATCAGAATCAAAGACAAGGTAGAATCACTAAGGCAAGAATTAAGGCTTCAGAAAAGGCTCTCTTGGCCTAAAGTCAAGGTGATGACCTAGCAAGTTCTTCCTTATTGCTTGCTGAGGGCATTATCTTTCCTACCTGGGAGAAAGCCACGCTGGAACTTTCAGGAACCAAGTTAATATACCATCTCCATCAAACTGGGGTGCAGAAGAAAGAACACAGGATGCAAAGTCAGAGATGCAGAATGGGTGAATCTCAACCTTGTAAAGCCTTGGCTTTCTCATCTTTACCACTGAGATCATCACGACCCCTCGCCTCAGAGGATTCTAGTGAGAATTAATGAGAATGTGAAAACGTTCTTCAACCGTAGTAGTTGCCAGTTCCTCTTCTAGCAAGAATTCACGTGTATGACATAATTACTTTCAGACCAAAGGTTCCAACATAGCGTTCCTGAGTAATTTATTCTACCCGGCGGTCTCTAACTTTGACTGCTACTGCCCCAGCCATGACAGTCTCAAGAGAGTGTGACTTTCCTTCAAAGCACTGGCATAAATGTCAATAAAATATATACATTCTTTTTCAGATTCTTTTCCATTATAGGTTATTACAAGATATTGAATACAGTTCCCCATGCTATGCAGTAGGTCTTGTTGTTTATCTACTTTATATGTAGTCATGTGTATTTGTTAATCCCCAGCTCCTAATTTATCCACCCCCCCTTCCCCTTTGGTACCCAGAAGTTTGTTCTCAAAAATCCGAGTCTGTTTCTGCTTTGTACATAAGGTCATTTGTATCACTTTTTTAGATTCCACGTGTAAATGATATTTATCTTTGTCCGAGTACAATAATCTCTAGGTCCATCCATGTCGCTGCAAGTGGCATTATTTCACTCCTTTTTAGGGAGGTAGGTATTTTCTTAAGTAAAAGTTAGCAACTCTACTATAACTAGCTTGTTATTTAATATAGCCATGGTGCAGCCCATCAGCTGGCTGCAGTTTGGGAATTCTGCCTCACACTCCCATCACCTTCCTTTCTTACTTAATACAGAGAAAAGTCATCAGGCTCTAATTTAAGAGAAGGTTCTATACTGGCAGATCCGTTTTAGTATTCAGGGTGTGTGTATATGTGTGTGTGTGTGTGTGTGTGCTATATGTGTCTGTGTGTGTCTGTCTCACTCACTCACTCACCCTGTAATTTAGGGCAAGTTTTATCACTTCCCTGCATTTTACTTCATCACCCTTGCGCTACCCAACCACAGACATTCTAACAAATGAGATCAAACCTATGAAAGGACTTTAAAGTTTTAGAATAAAAGGATTTCAGAAATTATCATGTTCCATCAACACACACACATACACACACACACACAGAGTCACCGCCATCTCTTCTGAAGTATCCTTGCTTCCCAGGGTAAAATGTTTCTATGGTAACAATTTGCAGACTGTTAGCCCTTGTTAAGGTATTTCAGAGACTTTCAAGCCAACTCTCTTGTTTACTGGTCACACTTCTCTTTTCATATATCACTACTAATAATCTTTAGGGAGACAAAGTTTAATGCATTCTAAAAAAGAGGCGATCTAAGATTCACAGAGGAGAAAAATCTGATTATCAAATGAATTTTAAATAATGCTGTTCCTGCAGCAGCATGTACACCAGTGAGACCCTGTCATTAATCCTCACCCTGACTTCAGCTACTGTTTCCCCTGGACTTTGCCATATTGTCCTCACCTAGATTATTTCTCAATAGAAAATTCTAGGAGAAACATGCAGTGAGAGGGAAGGATCCTCTCCTACTACAGGCGAACAAGTCATGAGATTTAAGTTAGGATCCTGGGTCAGCAAGTTGTTGTATGTGACCTTAAGCCAATTAACATCTATTTGTCAAAGGCTTGTGTGTAAAGCACCAAGAAATAACATAAATGAAGAGTAAAAATACAATGCATTATAAGTATTTTTTGACATCCAACGAAGAGTATCTAAGAAAATAGAACTATGATAAAACCAAGTTATATATAAAATATGATTACACAGGGGAAGAGAATTCAGAATTGTAAGACCAGGTAAAGGTGGACAAGAGGGGTTTTCTCTATCCTTCTCAGTAAGGAATTTAATATCGTATTCATTCCTTCGAAATGGGTGTGGAATCCATTCCTTCTAGTAAAACCTCTATTTGCTGTCTGTCAACAGACAGAGATATACAGAAAAATCAAGGACTGTAAGCGCCCCCCTAAAAAGATGATGCAGAATGCAGTTTAAAGAAAAGGGATGCAAATACAGCCTGGGCTCTTGATTTATTCTGAGAACAAAAATGTGGCAGTGCCCCAAACTTTGAAGATTCACTTGATCTTACTTTTCAAAATGAAAGAGCAATGAAGATCCTAACACAGGTAGGACAAAAGAACGGAGATCATGAGGTGAGTGTCCAAACTCCACAGGAAAACCCTCAGAGATTTTGCCCAACGCTTATTTAATGGAACAACAAAAATATAGTCAGTACTGTTCGCCACCTCTTGCCCCAGTTTCCTCCTCTATACGTCTCTCCTAACATATTTTTAGACTTTTTTCCAGGACCCAAGTAAGAAGATTAAATTAAGGCTGTATCCTTGGATCCACATGGTCTCTCCCTCTTTTTCTGCTAAACCCACACTCTTTCCATGAGTGAGCATGGGGCAGAGTTCAGACCATAGACTAAGTGAAGCAACCTGCTTTAGACTCCACCCTTAACTACTATTTATGTTTCACACATCGTCCTTGATACTGGTTTTTGCTTCCCATTACTGCCTAGTACATTTTATGGCATATAGTTAAAAGGACAAATACTTCCGCAGTGCTCACTGTGTGTTAGGCACTATTCTAACCGATTTACATAAAGACGAAGAAACTGTGTCACAGAGAGTTTAAGTAAGTTGCTCTGGATCACACAGTGAGTAAGCAGAGATTTGGAACTCCAACCCAGGTTGTGTGGCTTTAGAATCTGTGTTCCTATTGTACTATGCTGCCTCCCTAGTAGATGCTCCAAAACTTTTTTTTTTTTTTTTTTTTTTGCTTTTTAGAGCCACATCCGAGGCTGCATGTGGAAGTTCCCAGGTTGGAGTCAAACTGGAGCTGCGCCTGCTGGCCTACATCATAGCCACAGCAATGCCAGGTCTGAGCCATGTCTGTGACCTACACTGAAGCTTACACCAATGGGATCCTTAACCCACTGAGCAAGGCCAGAGATTGAACCTGCATTCTTATGGAAACTAGTCAGGTTCATTACCACTGAGCCACAAGGGGAACTCCTCAAAAACTTTTTATTTCCTAATTTAAAATTACCTTTAATATTGCTTTAATACTTTGTTTGTTTGTTTGTTTTATTTGGGGTTTTTTTTTGCCCCACCCACTGCATGTGGAAGTTTCCAAGCCAGGGATTGAACGTGCACCATGGCAGCAACCCAAGCTGCTGCAATGATAACACCAGATCTTTAACCCACTGCACCACAAGGGAACTCCTGGGTTTTTTTGGTTGAGATACTATTCACATATCAAAAAATGCACCCTTTTAAAATGTACAGTTTAGTGGGTTCTAGCATATTCACAAAGTTGTGCAACCATCACTGCTATCTCATTTTAGAATATTTTCATCACCACCTCAAAAAAAATCCTATACCAATAACAATCACTCCCCAGTGTCCACCTCCCCGACCCAAACCCCTAGCAATCACTGACTTATTTTCTGCCTTTGTGGGTTTGACTGCTTTCGATATTAAATAATAATCATACAATGTAGAAACTTCTGCACCAGCTTCTTTCACTTAGCAGGTTTTCAGGTTTCATCCAATTTATTAGTCAGGGTTCTCGGGAGAAACAAAACCAATAGGATATGTACAGAAAGATATGTATAGAAGAGGACATTTATCATAGAAATTGGATCACAAAGCTTATCAGGCAGAGAGAGCCCACCATCTGCCTTCTGCAAGCTGGAGAACCAGGAAATCTGAGGCTGTCATTCAATCTGAGGCTGCAGGTCTGAAAACCGTGGTTCGCTGGTATAAATCCCAGAGTCTGAAGTCCAGACTCACCTTATGCTAACAGGGCATGATCTCAGCTACTATAGTTTTGTATAAGCTGTAAAATTATTAAGTCTGAGTCCTAGAATTTTATGCTCTTTTTGAAGACTGTTTTGTGTATTCTAAGTCCCCTGTGTCCCTTCCGATACGAATTTTAGAATCTGCTCAACCATTTCTGAAAAAGAAGCCACCTGGAATTTCGGCAGAGATTGCATGGACTCTACCCATCCCCTTGGGCAGTACTGCTGTCTTGACAATAGGAAGCTTCCCTACTTCCTACAGGATGTCCTTCCATTGATTCAGTTCTTCCTGCATTTCCTTCAATGATATTTTGGAGTTCTCAGTGTGCAGGTCTCACTTGGGATTGACAATAACATATACAATTCCATGGACTCTAAAGGTTAACTCAGATTTTGTGTATGGCTTGGTGATATCACAGAATGTTCTGTCTCTGAGAAAATCGGTTCTAGAACAGGTTGGACAACACATGCCTCCCAGAGGCTGACCATACATGCCATATATAAGATAACACAAGCCCACTACTGATCTTTCTCCTATCTGGATAAGCGCACAGACTATACAGCACCACACCCTGGAGCCCTCGGTGTCAGAACCAAGTTTATTTTCTTTGACAGCCCTGAGTTGCTCTAACATCCTTAGGTTGCCAGGAATTGGTGGAACTAGAGAGGGTACCCAAAGAATCACACCTCCAAATTTGTATTAACATAAACATTTCTATAAAATCTGGCTACAAAAATCACTGCTCCCTGGATACCCGAGATATGACTGATTGAGGTTTAAATAAAAGCCACAAAGACACAGCCCCCAATGTCACAGTTAAACCTCATAACTCAGGCTAAGATGCGGGGATTTCCATCTAGCATAGAGTTCCATACCAGGGTTTAGTGAACTTTTCGTGAGCGATTTATCTCACACACTATCTGAATATCTATAAACCCACACCCTGTGCCCTTGCTACCAATACTATCAAATCGTTATCGCCCATCTGTTTGTAGATGACCTAAACTCATACTTTTATTTTTAAGTGAGCTTGCCTCCATTTCCCAATCAATGATAACTCCGCGAATTAGAAATAACTTTTTTTTTTTTGGCTTTTTAGGGCTGCATGTGCAGCATGTGGAAGTTCCCATGCTAGTGATCGAACCAGAGCTACAGCTGCCAGCCTACACCACAGCCACAGCAGTGTGGGATCTGAGCCACATCTGCAACGTACACCACAGCTCACAGCAATGCCAGATACCGGAGCCACTGAGCGAGGCCAGGGATCAAACCCGCATCCTCGTGGATTCTGGTCGGATTTGTTTCCACTGCACCACAATGGGAACTCCAGAAATAACCAATTTTAATAGCAGCCTAAGAAGAGCAGACCTAGAAAGATAAAGGTGGAGGTGGTGAAGGGGAGGTGCGTTACAGAAATTATAAACACACATTCTACCTTTCTTTTTTTCCCCGATCTTGCAAAATTGGAATATTCTTCAAAGTTTCTAAATAGAAAATCCCTTCAGAGTAATCCACAGCTGTTTCAACAACTTCACCTTGCACGTGGAAACTAAGAGCTAAGTGGAAAGGTGACTCACCTAAGGTCAGAAAATACATCAGAAATCTAATCAAGTGGGGAACCTTCTGATCATGAATACATTATTGGACCATCCTAAGAGTGGAACACAGGTGAGGACAAGACAGAGAGTGAATTCAAGGTCACTCGGTGGTATGGGACCTACCTGGGCATCAGAAGGGATGTTCAATTCTCAGTGTCAAAAAGCCATTCTACTCCCACACTGTAAGCAAGTAAACCACCACGGTACTTTCTGGGCCACTGTATCACACCTTCCTGCTAAAGAAACTATAAAAAGAGTAACCCTGCCTTCCATTTCTTACTCTGCTTTGCAGGTCCACTATGAGATGCAGCACAAACTCCACCAATTCCATAGAATTCTAAACATGTACAACCAGAAGAGCCTTTTAAAAGCAACAAGAACAAGAACAAAAAACCCTAACCTCCTTCACTTACAGATGAGAAAACTGAGTCGGAATTTAGATGTCTTCCAACAGTTAAGACTAGCATCATGTGACTTGAATGCCCATTGGGTGTGCTTTTACTACAGTTTCCCACTCTTCAAAAGGCTAACTGGATATTAGACCTCTTTTTATTAAGCTGAGTTTTGTCGGATTCATTTTCACTGCACCACAATGGGAACACCAGAAATAACCAATTTTAATAGCCACCTAAGAAGAGCAGACCTAGAAAGATAAAGGTGGATGTGGTGAAGGGGAGGTGCTAGTTCTTAGAATTCATAATGTGCCTATACTTGCCTAGTTTCTTCTGCATGCCAGGTCTTCAGGCTGCACATCTGTCTGGATGAACCCCTGGAAATCTGCCCCATGCATTTCCAAGGTTGAACAGACTTTACATTCCAGTTGTATTTTTCTTGCTAGCATTGCAGGGATTTAAGAATTTTCTACTGAATATTCTGCTTATTCAGTCCTCCACCAGAACTCATTTTGATTCATACTAAGATATCAGCCCCAAGGAATAATGAAGAGGTCAGGCTTGGGGCTAAAGGGAAAGATCACGAGGTAGGAGGCAGGACAGCTCCAGATCAGACTGGTTGGATTGGTGGAACGTGCTTATAAATCTGGTGGAAAACGAGGCAGTCAAGACAGATTTTCAGCATTCCCTTAGCTCCCCTCCCCGCTTCCTTGAACCGTAAGCCAAACTTGTCACTTCTACTGGGGATAAACAAGTCCTTTCATGCTGCTGTAGCCTCTGAGTAGCCAGAGGCAGCACTGACTTTGGGTCCCAGCTGAAGAAGTATCATGCAGCACGTAGACAAATGTCAGTAGGCACTTCCCCTGTCTGGGCTAAGCCAACCCCATCTGACTTCAAAGGGACCTTGGAGAAGTTTATCCTAATGATACAAACTAGAGGTGGTTTTGACATGTAGTTGGTACTAATAGCTCATTACCGTCAGGAGTAGAAGTGCTTAGGAGTATCTTGTCTAAACTCTGATTTATCATCTTTGGCAAATATTTTTGTCATTCAGGTGACAGCATAATATGATTCTAAAATAACTGGTGTCTCCTAGAGTTGTTCAACACAACACCCCACATTTACCCAACAACACAGAACATTTGTTAAATCATTCAAAACTGATAATAAGATGAAAGCTAATAACGGTGATGCTTTCTTCAGGAAGCTAATTGGGTTAAAATATGAGTATTATGTATTATTGAGATTTTTCCCTGACCATGATAAATACTCTGAAACACTTTTTTTCTTAAATTTTAGCATCTGCTACAATTTGTTCTTAGTAGAATTCTAATGCAGCCTAGAATTATATACATATAACAATTTAAATTTAAATCATTGTTCTAGAAACAGCACCTTATTAGTATGTTTTTTTTTTTACCCTACAACTTTAAGAACTACTTTTTTTTTCTTTTTAGGACCACTCCTGTGGTATATGGAAGTTCCCAGGCTAGGTATCAAATTGGAGCTGCAGCTGCCAGCTTACACCACAGCCACAGAACCCCAGATCCTTAAGCCACTGAGTAGGGCCAAGGATTGAACCCACATCCTCATGGATACTGGTCAGGTTCATTACCCCTGAGCCACAACAGGAACACCCCAAAACTACTATTAAATATATAAAGATGAGGAAATTTACTAGGGCCGAAAATATAAGATGTTAACAGCTGTAAAAGAAAAAAAAAATGAAACAGGGTTCCTTTTTATTCATCATTCTTACCAGTAATTTAGTCTATAAAAGTATAGGAGTTCTCTGGTAGCCTAGCATTTGAGGATTCGGCATTGTTACTGCTGTTTGATCCCTGGTCCAGGAACTCCCACATGGCATGTGCGTGGCCAAAAATAAATAAATAAGAGTGTAAGTCCAAAAAATTCAATCACTATCTTCAAGTTGCTGTGATCATGCAATTGTTAATTGGTTGTGTTGAGGAGGTGGGGCCAAGAGGACAGAGTAAAAGACCCTGAGCTCACCTCCTCCCATGGCACTCCAAAGTTACAACTATTTACAGAGCAATTATCAATGAGAATGACCTAAAGACAAGCACAAAAGATTTTTTTGGTCTTTTTTTGTGGGGCAGGGTGCACCCATTTCATATGGATGTTCCTGGGCTAGGGGTTGAATCAGAGCTGTACCTGCCAGCCTACACCACAGCCACAGCAATGCTGTATCTGAGCCACATCTGTGATCTATACCACAGCTCAGAGCAATGCCGTATCTGAGCCACATTTGTGATCTATATCACAGCTCACAGCAATGCCAGATGCTTAAGCCACTGAGCAAGGCCGGGGATCGAACCTATGTCCTCATGGATACTAGTCAGGTTTGGGACCACTGAGCCACAATGGGAAGTCCACAAAAGATTTTTCATATCTAAAAATTCAAAGAAGAAACCACAATGAGATAGGTAGGAGGAACAGAAAACTGTGTATTCAAGACCCACACCCCCTGCTGAGTGACCCACAAACTGGAGGATAATAACAATTTCAGAGGTTCTTGCCAAGTAATGAGGTTCTGAGTCCCACACTGGGCCCCCAAGCCTGGGCCTTCCTGCACCAGGAAGATGAACCCACAGACTAGCTTTGGTTTTGAAGGCCAGTAGGGCTTGCATAGAGAGATTTGGAGGGCTGTAAGAAAAAGAAATTCATTTTTAAGGATCTCACACAAAATCTCACATCCTCTAAGACTCAGTGCAGAGGCAGTCATTTGAAAGGAGCCTGGGTTGGACTCCTTGTGCTGACCTTGGAGAGCCTCTCAGAGAGGTAGGAAGCAAATGGGATTCCCTCTGGGGACAAAGGTGCTGTCAGCAGTCATTCTGGGGAGCTCATTCTACCATAATGACACTGGTGCTGGCAAGCAACATTTGGGAATCCTCCTTCTAGCCATGTAGCACCAAGGGCTTACTCACAAACTAGCCAGTTGGCACAAGTCATAGGACCCCAGAAACCAGCCATGTGAGGTAACAGCTCTACCCACCAGCAAGCTGGAATCACCCTTGAGACCTTCTCAGAACCCCAAAAGCAGCCACTCTCAGACCCAACTCCATAAACTAGTGGACCAGAATCCTCCAAGTGAGGCAGAGTCTGGAGGCCAACTGGGCTGGGGGCAAGCCCCACATACTAGCACACCACAGCAGAAGGGCCCATGCAGCTCACATAGGGGGCATACCTAGAGTATATAATTCTGGTGACTAAAGGGGAGTGTGCCTCCATAAATAAGCCACTTCATCAAGATTGGGATATGTAACAAACCCACCGAATATATATATAAATAAAAACTGAGAACTAGGCAACAAGATAAAATCCCATAAAAAGAACTAAGATAAATGAAAATATGCAAAAGACCCAGTCAAGAGTTTAGAGTAATGAATATAAATAATTTCAATGAATTAAGGAGAAGAAAGAATAAACACAGTGAGAAGTTTAATAAAGAATTAGAAAATATAAAGAAGTACCAAACAGAACTGAAAAATACAATAACTGAAGTAAAAATCACACTTGGAGGAAGAATGGTAGATTAGATTATACAGGGACTGGATCAGTGAAGTACGAAACAGAGTAGTGGAAATTACTCTGAACAGAAAAAAGAAAAAAAATTTCAAAATGAGGATAGTTTAGGAGACCTTTGTATAACATCAAGTGTACTGACATTCACATTTTAGGAGTCCCAGAAAGTGATAATAGAGTAAGAGGCAGAGAAATTATTTGAAGAAATAAAAGCTTAAAAATTCCATAATTTGGGGGGGGGAGAGATCCAGGTCCAGAAATCACAGAGAATCCCAAACAAGATGAACCCAAAGAGATCCACGCCATGACACATTGTAATGGAAATGACAGACCTTAGAGAATCTTAGAAGCCACAAGGGAAAAGCAACTACTTTGTTCATGTGAGCTCCCATAAGACCATCAGCTAACTTTTCAGCAGAAACTTTGCAGGTCAGATGAGAGTGGCATCATGTCTTTAAAGTAAGAAGAGGAAAAAAAATCTATAACCACAAACACTCTTCCTGACAATGCTATTATTCAGATCTGAAAAAGAGATTTACAGCCAAATAAAATCTAAAAGAGTTGAGCACCACTAAATCAGCTTTTCGAGAAATGTTAAAGGGACTTCTCTAAGCAGAAGAGAAAAAGCCACAACTAGAAATATAAAAGTCATGAAAGGAAAAATCTCATTGGTAAAGGCAAATGTACAGTAAAGATAGTAGATCAACTATTTACAAAGCTAGTAGAAAGGTTGAAAGATGAAATTAGTAAAGCATCTGTATCTATGATAATAGTTAAGGAACGTACAAAATAAAAAGATGTAAAATATGGTCTAAATAACACTCAGTATGTATGGGGAGGTTAAATGTAGGGTTGTTAGAATATATTTGAACTTGAGATCATTAAGTTAATAATTGTGCAAATATTTAGGTTGCTATATATAAATTTCATAGTAACCACAAACCAAAAATCTAAAATAGATACACACACACACACACACAGAAACCCTATATAGCACTAAAGATTGTCATCAAATCACGAGGGAAGAGAGCAAGTGAAGATGGGAGGAACAAAAAAGAATGACAAAGACAATCCAAAAACAACTAACAGGAGTTCCTTCATGGCTCATCAGGTTGGGGATCTGGCATTGTCACTCTGGCTCTGGTTACAGCTATGGTGTGGATTTTATCCCTGGCCCAGAAATATCTGCATGCCATGGACAAGGCCAAAAAAATTTTTACAAAAAACAAGTAACAAAATGGCAATAATTACACATATACCAATAATTACATTAAATGTAAATGTACTAAATACTCTAATCAAAAGACATAGAGTAGCTGAATGGATTTAAAAAAACAAGAGACTCACTTCAGATCTAGAGACACATAAGACTGAAAGCAAGGGGAGAGGAAAAAGTACCCCATATAAATGAAAACAAAAAGAAAGCTGGGGTAGCAATAATTATATCAGACAAAATGGACTTTAAAACAAAGACTAACAAGAGACAAAGAAGACATTACATAATGACCAAGGGAGCAATCCAAGAAGAAGATATAACAGTTGTAAATATAGATGCACCTAACACAGGAGCACCAACATGCACAAAGCAAATATTAACAAACATGAAAGGAGAAATTGACACTAACACAACAAGAGTAGGGGAACTTTAACACACTGGTTACAGCAATGGACATATAATCATCCAAACAGAAATGCATAAGGAAACACTTGCCTTAAATGATAGATTGGATCAGATAGACTTTATAGATGTAAATAGAACATTCTATTCAAAAGCAGCAGAATATACATTCTTTTCAAGTGCACATGGAACATTTGCCAGGACAGATCATATGCTAGGCCACGAGTCTCAATAAATTTTAAATGATTGAATCATATCGAGCATCTTTTCCAACTGCAATAGTATGTGACTTGAAATCAACTACAAGAAACTATAACATGTGGAGGATAAACAATATGCTATTAAAGAACCAATGGATCACTGAAGAAATAAAAAAGAAATTTTTAAAAATACCTGAGGACTAATTAAAATGGAAGTACAATGATCCAAAATCTATGGGACACAGCAAAATTAGTTCTGAAAGGGAAATTAATAGAAATATAAGCCTACCTCAGGAAATAAGAAAAACCTCAAATAACAACCTAAACTTGCACCTAACAGAACTAAAAAATAAAGAAAAAATAAAACCTAGTAAGGTGTTCCCATTGCGGCTAAACAGTAATGAAACTGACCGGTATTCATGAGGATGAGAATTCAACCCCTGTCCCTGCTCAGTGGGTCAAGGATCCATCGTTGCCATGAGCTGCAGTGTAGGTCACAGACATGTATTGGATCTGATGTGGCTATGTCTGTAGCATGGGCCAGTAGCTGTGGCTCCAATTTGACACCTCTGCTGGGAACTTCCACATGCTGTGGGTGTGGCCCTAAAAAAAATAGTAGAAGAAAAAATTATAAAGATCAGAAAAGAAATAAATAAAATAGAGACTTAAAAAATAAAGAACAATGAAACTAAGAGCTGCTTCTTTGAAAAATTAGACAAAATTCTTAAGCCTTTAATCAGACTCATCAAGAAAAACAGAAAGAGGGCCAAAGAAATAAAATAAAAAAATAAAAGTGAGAAGTTACCACCAAAAGCACAGAAATACAAAGGACCATAAGAGACTACTACAAACACCAATGAAATGCACACTCTAGAAGATATAGATAAATCTAGAAAGATATAGTCACCCAAGACTGAATTAGGAAGAAACAGAAAATATGAACAGACCAATTGCCAGTATGAAATTGAATCAGTAATCAAAAATATCCCCCCAAAAGAAGTTTAGGACTAGATGCCTTTACAGGTGAATTCTGCCAAACATTTAGAGAATTAACACTTAACCTTCCCAAACTATTAAAAAAAAAAACTGAATAGAAAGGAATGCTTCCAAACTCATTCTACAATGCAGGCATTACCATAATATCAAAACCAGGCAAATATACCACAAAAAAAAGAATATCAGATGCCGATATTACCGATGAACATTGATGCAAAAATTTTCAACAAAATATCAACAAGTAGAATTCAACAATACATTAAAAGGATCATACACCATGAACAAGAGGGATTTATTGCAGGGATGCAAGGATGGTTCAATATCCCCAAATCAAACAGCATGATACACCACATTAACAAATCAAAGAATAAAAATCCTATGATCATCTCAATAGATGCAGAAAAAGCTTTTTATAAAACTCAATATCCATTTACGACAAAAACCCTCAGCAAAGTATATATAAAGGTAACATATTTCAACATAATAAAGACCATATATGTCAAGCCCACAGCTAACAGTGAAAAGTTGAAAGCATTTCCTCTAAGATCAGGAACAAGACAAGGACGCCCACCCACACCACTTTTATTCAACACAGTAGGGAGTTCCTAGCCACAGCAATCATAGAAGAAAAAGAAAAACAAGAAATTTAAATGGAAATGGAAGAAGTAAAACTCTTTGAAGATGACATGATATTATTTATAGAAAACCCTGAAGATACACTCAAAAAGCTACCAGAACTAATACATAAAGTTGAAGGATACAAAACTAAAATATAGAAATAAGTTCTGTTTCTAAATACTAACAATGAACAATGAAGCAGGAAGAGAAATTAAGAAAACAATCCCACTTACAACTGCATCAAATAGAACACAATTCCACAGAATAAATCTAGCCAAGGAGGTAAAAGATCTGTACTAAGAAAACTCCAAGTCACTGATGAAAGAAACTTAAAAGAAAACAAACAGATGGAAAGCTATACCATGTTCGTGGGTTGGAAGAATTAATACTGTTAAAAGGACCATACACTGCAAGGCAAACTACAAATCCATGTAATCCTCATCAAAATACCAATGGTATTTTGTACAGAATTAGTACAAATAATTCTCAATTTGTATAGAAGCACAAGAGACCCCCAATGGTCAAACTATCTTCAGAAAGAACAAAGCTGGAAGTATCACACTCCTTGATTTGCAACTATACTACAAAGCTAAAAAGTGATGGTAATCAAAACAGTACAGTATTGGCACAAAACTGACACATAGGTCATTGGAACAGAATAGCCCAGAAATGAACACACACTTACATGGTCAATTACCCTATGACATAGGAAGAAAAAATTTATAATGGGGAAAAGACAGCCTTTTCAACAAATGGTATTGTGAAAACCAGACAGCAACATGCAAAAGAATCCTTTCTCACAAGATATACAAAAATAAACTCAGAATGGATTAAAGACTTAACTGTAAAGACCTGAAACCATAAACTCCTAGAAGAAAACACAGGTAGTATGCATTTTGACATAGCAATATTTTTTTGAATATGTCTCCTCAGGCAAGGGGAACAAAAGAAAAAAAATGCAATGAAACAAAACAAATGGGACTACATCAAACTAAAACATTTTTGCACAGTGAAGGAAACCCTCAGTAAAGTGAAAAAGCCACCTACTGAATGGAAGAAGATATTTGCAAACAATATATCTAATAAGAGGTTAATATATAAAATATACAAAAAACTTACACTCATCAAAAAAAAAATACTCAATTAAAAAATGGGCAGAGGACCTGAAGAGAATTTTTCCAAAGACATACAGGTGGCCAATAGACACAGAAAAAAATGCTCAACATCGCAAATCACCAAGGAAATGCAAATCAAATCACGATGAGATAATGCCTCACACCCATCAGAATGGATTTTCTCAAAATAATAACAAACAAACAAGTGTTGGTAAGGATGTGGAGAAAAGGGAACCCTAATATGCCATTAGTGGAAATGTAAATCAGTGTGGTCACTAAGGGGAACAGGTCCTCCAAAAATTGAAGACAGAACTACCATATAATCTAGAGATTCTTCTTCCGTGTAATTTTCTGAAGAAAAAAATACTAATTCAAAAAGATACATGTACCCCCATTTCACTGCAGCATATTCATAATAGCCAAGGTATGCGAGTAACCTAAATATCTATCAATAGATGAATAGACAGAAAATATGTGAGATAGATGGATAGATAGATAGATGAGATAGGCAGACATACAATGGAATATTATTCAGTCATAAGAAGATAAAACCTTGCCATTTGTGACATTGATGGACCTAGAGGGTATGATTCTATATAAACTAAATCAGAGAGAAAAACAAATACCATGTGATTTCACTTACATGTAGAATCTGAAAAACAAAGCAAATGGATAAACACAGCAAACAGAGGTAGATTCATAGATACAGACAACAAACAGGTGGTGGCCACAAGGGAAGAGGGTAGGGCAATGTGTGAAATAGTTGAGGGAGATTAAAAGGTTCAAACTTCCAGGTACAAAATAAATGAGCCATGAGTATGAAATATATAACAGGAAATACAGTCAATAATATTGTAATAACTTTGGTAACAGATGGTAACTAGACTTATTGTGGTGACCATTTTGTGATGTACAGAAATATCAAATCACTATTTTGTCCACCTGGAACTAACATAGTTTCATAGTTCAATTATATTTTAGTTAAAAAGGAAAAGAATTGTCTCTACTGGCAACTGGCTACTGCAATGCCAAGAAGGTTTGTTATTATAAATAAGAAAACAGATTTGGTGCAGGAGACAGATAATACTTAAAAGCTGAGCTAGAACTTAGACCAATGAGGATTAAAGAAAGCATGAGCATCAAAAATTTCTTCTAGTCCCTGAAATCTCACCCTTAGGGAATGGCATTCACAGCATGATACAGCTGAAAAGTACACTACCCAATCCAGCTGGAGTTTTAAGGAGAGGAAAGTTGTGGAGAAGGTCACCTGAGCTAAGGGATGGATAGGACCCTGAGCTAAGGGATGGACAGGACCCCCTTCACTTCGTCCCCATTTTCCTTTTCTTATTTTTATCTCCTCAATTAAATTCTAACCTATATCCTCATTACCATTCAGGTGAGGAAATGCAGAGAAATTATGAGAAATTTAAAAATGGAAGACTCATTTTTTTTTAATCTCAAAGATTTAAATCTTGGAAGAAGTACCCCACCCCCCAAGGTTTGCCAGTCTACCTCAACCTTTCATTTTCTAAGGCAGAATAATAACAATTAAAAAAACAACTAAGCACACTGAGGTACGTACTTTGTTCTTTCCCTGCCATCACCCCACAACACAAAGTGCCAGAACTTAAAACAGATTTCAGGTCCTTGGACTCAGGACAGGACTCTTTCCACTCTACACTGAAGTCCATGTAATTATTTTCTTTTTCTGTGTGTATATTTGTTCTCTTCTACATTTATTTTTTCCAGTTAGTTACCTGTATCCAAGTAATGATATGATATATTAATATAGAGCATTGAATACCTAACATACTTATTCAGTTTTCCTATGATTAACTGTTTCTTCCCAACCAGACAGTAATTTCTTTGAGGGTCTTCTCAATTTCTCTACTTCCTTTTCTTAGCACACCCCAGAAGTAGGCACAGAACAGTAGTCTGGTGGGGAGTTAGAAAAGAGAGCATGAAAGACTTCATGAGAATAAGAATTTGGGGACTTTGGCTATTTTCTTCCAAGCACCTGGAAACAGGGCTTTTTCTGGGTGCATTTCAGTATGGGTTTACTACACACTACAGTAGCTCAATGGTTCACAACTATCAGTAGCTGTCAATGAGTGGTGGGAAGAAAGCTTGGTCTGAAATGAATGAACAACAAAGATGGGGACAGAATTTGTAACAGGAGGTCACAACCACAAAAATAAAAGGGAAAGACGGGAGACAAAATGGGTATGATGTTGAGGGACTGATAGGAAAAACAAATTAAGAAAAAGAGAAGACAGAGATATGACCAATCAAGATGGTGGAGTAGGAGGAGGTCCCACCCCCTTCCACACATACATCAAAAATACACCTACATGTGGAAAAATTCTCACTGAAAATTAATTACAGAATGGCAGAAAGACTCCTCAATCAAGGCTGTAAGAATGAGCCACATCTAATTGGGTAACAAGGGAAAAGAAGCAGTCAGGTCAAGACCTGTGCCCCTGAAAGGCGATTCAGGGGAAAAGGAAGATTACACAGGTGGAAAGTGAGGAGTGAACAGTTCAAGCCACTTATTGGGCACTCTAGTCCTAGGTTCCTACACAGGGGAGACGATCCCCATTGGCTTGTTGGAAGACCACCACTGGGACTAACAGTACTGCAGAGAGCCTGGACATGCACTTGCTTGCCCCAGCCTATGCAGATAGAACACTCCAACTCCTCTTACTTCAGATCACATTGGGGCACTGGATCTGAGGTGGCCATGAATGGTAAGAAGGCTCAGCTGTAAGACACAGTCCTGTGGCAGGGCCTGGGTGGGGCAGTGGCACCCATTGATGGCGCTCACTCAAGCAGCACTTCAGAAGAAGCTCATATCTTTGAGGTGGCCAGTCCACCCCAGCTGACTCCCCAATACATATCTCAGGTCCACATAAGCATCGCCTTCCCTGTGGTGATACTCCACAGTAGAGTTGGAGGGGGCAGAGGCTGAGGTCAGCGATCAGCTGTGTGGCACAAAAGGGACTTGGATCCAAGGCTGCATCTGAGCAGAGTAAGGGAAACAACTGTGGGAGTCTGCATACGCAGCACATCAGAGACAATTCGGACCTCAGTCTGTGACTGAGCAAACAGCCCACATGGCTCCCCTTGCTTCAGCACTACCCTCCTCTGGGACAAGGATCCCAGAATAGGTAGAGGGGAAAACACACACTTCAAGGGAACAGAGCCAGCTCAGCCCAATCCTCAGGGCTTCTGCTCCAGCAACTTGGGGTCAGATCCCAATAGGGCTGTGATAGCCTCTGAGAGGAGGAAAAGTTCTGCCTCATACTAACTCCAAACCTAGCTCCTCCATCTCCAGCCCCACCTCCTACGAAGGTGAGAGCTGCCAGCACACACTGAGGAAAGATATGACCTGTATCCACATTAAATCCAGCGCTCCCCCCAAAGGCACCGGATATACACAGACTATATAGAAAAGCTTCTACATAAGAACAGCTCTTTATGACAGAGGTAACTGTTTCACCTAAATTCATAGAGGCAGAGAACGTTAAGCAAAATGAAATGGCAGAGGAACTGCTCCCAATTAAAAGAGCAAGGAAAAAACCCTGAAAAATAAATAACAGAACAGAAATAAACCATTACTAGGTAAAGAATTCAAAGCCTCAGTAATAAGAATGTTAACTGAGTTAGGGAAAGGGATAGATAAAAACGGTGATAATTTTAACAGGGAACTAGAAAATATTAAAAAAAAACCCTCAATCAGAAATGAAGAATTCAATAACTGAAATAAATAACACACTAGAATAAATGAATATCAAATTAAGTAATACAGAAAAACACATAAGTGATTTGAAAGATAGAACAATGGAAATCATCCAATCATAACAGCAAAAAGAAAGGCAAGTTTTAAAAAATGAAATCAATCGAAGATATCTCTAAGATAATATTAAGTGTACCAATAGTTGCATTAAAGGAGGTCCCAGAAGGAGAAGAGAGAAAAAAGGGAATCAAAAATCATTTATAATTGCTTCAAAAAAAATAAATACCTAGGAGTAAACCTAACTAAGGAGGTAAAAGATCTGTACTCAGAAAACTATGAGACACTGATACAAGAAATTGAAGATGACACAAACAGATGAAAAGATATACTATGTTCATGGATTGGCAGAATTAATGTTGTTAAAATGATCATATTGCCCAAGCAATCTACAGATTCAATGCAGTTCCTATCAAAATATTGATGGGTATTTTTCACAGAACTAGAACAAATAATGAAGAAAGTTGTATGGAAACACAAAAGGCCTCAAATAACCAAAACAATCTTGAGAAAGAACAGAGCTGGAGGTATCATTGTCCCTAACCAGACTAGTCTATAGCAATCAAAACAATATGGTACTAGCACAGAAACACATACATACATCAGTGGAACAGAACAGAGAGCAGAAATAAACCCAGGCACTTTTGATTAATTAATCAACAACACAGGAGGCAAGAATACACAATGGAGAAAAAGTCTCAACAAGCAGTATTGGGAAAACTAGACAGCTACATCAATGAGTTTTGAACCCCCTCACATCATATGCAAGAATAAACTCAAAATGGTTTAAAGACCTAAATGTAAGACCTGAAATCATAAAACTTCAAGAAGAGAACATAGGCATTATACTCTTTGATATAAATCGTAGCAATAATTTTTTTGGATCAGTCCCCAAAGGCAAAAGAAATAAAGACAGAAATAAACAAATGGGACTTAATTAAACTTAAAGACTTCTGCACAGTAAAGGAAACCACTGAAAAAATGAAAAGACAACCTATGAAATGGGAGAAAATATTTGCAAATGATATGACCAACAAGAGGTTAATATACAAAATACATAAATAGTACACAAAACTCAATATCAAAAATCAACCCAATCAAAAAAAAAAAAGAAAGAAAAAAAAGAAACAGTCAAAAGGCCTGAATAGACATTTTGCCAAAGATGTACAGATGGCTAACAGGCACATGAAAAGATGCTCAACATCGCTAATCAGCAGGGAGATGAAAATCAAAACCACAATGAGATATCACCCCACATCTGTTAAAATAGCTTTAAATAACAAATGTTGAAGAGGATGTGGAGAAAACGAAACTCACTACATTGTTAGTGTGAATGTAAACTGGTACAGCCACAGTGGAAAACAGTATGGGTGTTCCTCAGAAAACTAAAAATAGAACTAACATATGATCCAACAACTCCACATGTAGGTGTGTATCCAGAAAAAGGAAAACACTAATTTGAAAAGATAAATGCACCTCAATGTTCACAGCAGCATTATTTACAATAGCCAAAAAAAGAAGCAACACAAATGGCCATCAACAAATGGATAGAAAAGACATGAGATGATAGATAGATAGATAGATAGATAGATAGATAGATAGATAGATAGATAGATAGATAGATAGGGACATAGGCATAGATATAATGGAATATTACTCAGCCATAAAAATGATATTTTGCCATTTGCACAACATGGATGCATCTGCAGAGTATTACATATTGTGAAATAAGTCAGAACAAATACGAATTTCACATTTATTTGTGGAATCTAAAAAAATAAAATGAATGTATACAGCAAAACAGAAACAGATCCACAGATATAGAAAGCAAACTAGTGGGGAAAGAGAAGCAGGAAGGGGCAAGATAGAGGTAGAAGATTAAGAGGTACAAACTACTTTGTAGAAAACAGATAAGCAACAAGCATGTATTGTACAGCACAGGGAATTATAGCCATTATTTTGTAATAACTTTAATGGAGTATAATCTACAAAAATACTGAATCACTATGCTGTACACTTCAAACTAATGTAATATTATAAATCAACTATACTTTAATAAAAAAGACATATTAAGAAGAAAACTAAAATTTGATTAACAAAGAACAGCATATCCCACTGTACAATTTTTAAGCCTGAGTACAGATATCATCTCATTTAAATATCACGACAACCCCATGACGGAATTACATTGTTATGTTTACCAGATGCGAAGCTGAGGCTGAAGAGCAGTGAGTCCGAAGCCACATCTGAACATACGGAATTCCTGTACTTGCTTATTTTTATCCCCCCTCTCCTGATTGCCTTCTCTCCAGAAATACAAAGACGCTCCTCAGCACTTAGCTTTCTGGCTGCCTCTGGCCTTGCCAAAATTGCTGAGGCAAATTTAGTCTTTCCTTAAAGTAAGACAGACTAAAACCCATGAGATGCTTGTTCCAAAGAAATATAGATTCATTCACCAGGTGATTGTTGTATGTTCACATAAAACACAGCCACTCGCAACCATCCCACTTGCGGCTGAGTCCCTCTTTTGCTTCCCAAACACCCAAGTCCACCCCTAGCTGCATCACTGCCACCCCCTTCCCACCCTTTGAACGCCCAAGCCCTTTTCACTACCGTTTCCCTCCTCCGGCCACTCTATTTCAGATGAAACTGGCCCAACCAGGAAAAAAAAAAAAAAAAAAAAACGTTTTGGGCAGGGCACGTAGTGCCCGCCTCAAGGAAAGGCTTTTCAGTCCCTCCTTCCCAATGAGGAGGTGGCTGCCGGCAAAGGATGGAGTTTGGGCGGGCTCCCCACAAAGGAAAGTCTGCGGGCACTGAGGTTTCCGGGACTCACCACACATTAGCCAGCAGGAAACCTCTGCCGAAACTGTAAAAGTTGGATGTGTTGCTGATCAACTTATTCATTTCCTTCTCTAGCGATTGCTATA
Organism: Phacochoerus africanus; assembly: GCF_016906955.1. Lineage (NCBI taxonomy): Eukaryota > Metazoa > Chordata > Mammalia > Artiodactyla > Suidae > Phacochoerus > Phacochoerus africanus. The sequence continues at coordinate 65,101,853 of NC_062550.1, read as the reverse complement.
CAGGCATAAAGGAGACGCCAGGGCAGCTGTAAATGTAGTCGAGATAAAGCTCATCAGCGCCACCTCCTGGAAGATCCAATAACAGCTGCCTTTGTTGGTACTCAAAATGGTCAGGATTTGATGTTTGGTTTAGCTCCAGGGACAATTGCAACCAGGTAATATTGACCCACTGCTATGACATGAGGGAATCTCTATGGGATAAGTGAAAACAAAAATCCCAGGAGTAGTTAATCAATCATTCACATATGCTTTTTAAATAATTTATTTTCTGAGTTCTCTACAATAAACAAGGTAGTCATGATATCTGGCTCACATGGAATTTATAATCACAGGAGAAATACTGAAGAAAATACACCACTTGGAGAATTCCAAATTAGACACTAAAACCTAATACATGTTTTGTTAAAGAACTATAGGTCATAGATTAAATAGATGACCAGTTTGCTCTGCACTGTTGGCCAACCAAGCAGAAATGGGCATCATTAGAACAGAAAGAATGTGGGTGAAATGTGATGTGGAGAATTCAGAGACTGAAGTACTTCATTCCTCTAGAGTCTTGCTATTGATAGCTTTATTTCCTTCAGAGAGCTTTTAAAATAGGATGAACTGTACTGAATGCCACTGAATTGTACGTTTAAAAATTGTTAATGGTTGATTTTACATTACGTGAATTTTACTTCAATTTTTAAAAAGAATGCTATCTCGTCAATCAGCTGTTCTTCCCATCTTTTGTGTCAGAATTGATGAATAAAAGTCAAATGAACTGATCTGAGCTTTGCATTATGTCAGCTTCAACTCTGCTTTGCCAAGAACCCAACCCTAATCTCCTTGAGGGAAGAGACCATGGCCAGCTCATTTTTGTAAATCCTCCATTTCCTGAGCACATTGCTAGATACCTATTCTGATACACAGAATTCTGTTTAAAAATCTAGTTATTGTAAAGGAGCCATTAAAGTCATAGAAGTTACAACCTCTAAGATCTAGAAAAATTTTAAATATACATAGATAGGACAGAGAGGGGCAAGAAAATTATTTTCTAACTTTAATGAGCAATGCAAATAAATGATGAAATTTTTTAACTTTCTGAGATAGAAAAAATTCTGGAATAATAATGCTCAGAGACAGAAATACCTACATACATCCTAGATAGAAAATCTTAAACAGAAGATATAAACTGATGGCATATATGTGTGACTGATCCCACACATATATCATGAATAAGGTGATTAGATATCCTTTATTTCTCATTTCTCTCCAAGTCTTCATTTCTTTATAATTTCAATTACTACCTCTATCTCAAATTTCTGCACCCCTGACTCATTTTCAGGAAGGCTTCAGTCCATTCATCTCTGTCAGATGGTGATTTCTGCCTCACCATAAATTCAATCAGCATTTATTGAAGGTCCATTTCCTACTTTGCCCATGTCCAGTACTTTAAAGTTCTTCCAAGTTCATCCAAAGACAAACCAACTTCACCGTAGGAGGGCAGCAGTGGGCCATTAGCAGAAGACAGCTTCACAGGCTCCTGAAGCTTCCGGGGAAGGTTGCATGGCACAGGGAAACTGGGCAAGGTTGATGGGAGCTGTAAACAGAGTTAGGAATCGAGCCACTGCAGCAAACCCAGGCATTACTAAATGCACTGTCTCAGGCATCAAAAGAACAATAGATATTTCCAACTAAATATTGCCACTTGCCATCTGGTTCTATAAGAATGAAGTCAGCAGCCACTGCAGTCACTTGACCTTAAACACACACTGAAAGGAGTTCAGGGCAGAGATCAGGAATGAGGCACTCTGTGCTCTGGGAAAAACTGACAGAATAGGTCTCAGAAAGGTGGAGGTTTTCAGGAGATTTTTATGAGCCCAATTTCTTGCATTTCCTCATACCTAGAAAAGCACTAAAATCATTAAGACACATGTGCTCCTTGTGACCAAGAGCAGCCTTCTGCCAAAATGTGTGCCTGATTGCACAGATCCCCTTTCACTAACCTCTCCGACCCCCAAGTTATTCATTTGTAAAACCGAGATGGCAAATGTCTATTTCAGAGAGTTGTTGAGTAATTTAAATAAGAAAATAGACTTCAAAAGTATACATAGATGATAACTACATGATCTGATATTATTGATAATAATCAGCTAGGTTTCCATTATCCTACACTTGTACAATCTATGATGGGTTGTACATTTGTACTTTAAATTTTTATCCTGTTTATTTTAGTCCCCTTTAGCCAAAACATTTTAAATAATCTTGAATTAAATTCTAACCTATACCTTTCTGGCTACATTACTGAGCTATGGTCAACTACAAGTTGAATTTAAAAAACTTCTATCTACCTCATTGATAGCAATAAAAAGAACAAGGTTTAAATATATTCCACTGAATAATTATCAAAACATTCATACTAATTAGTTAATAAATACTCTGAATATGACTTTCCAAGAAGCTATTTGTTTCCATATGGGCTATAAGCTTCAAATAAAGAGTACCACATCCTCCTATGAAGAAAAGGGACCCCTCTTACATTGCTGGTGGGGATGTAAATTGGTACAAACACTATGGAGAACAGTATGGAGATTCCTTAAAAAATAATAATAAAAATAGAACTACTGTAGGACCCAGCAATCCCACTCCTGGGCATATATCTAGAGAAAACTCTAATTCCAAATGATACATGCACCCTGAAGTTCACAACAGCACTAGTCACAATAACCAAGACATGAAAAAAAACCTAAATGTCTATCAAGAGATGACTGGATAAAGATGTGGCACATATATACAATGAAATACTATGCAGCCTTAAAAAAGAACAAAATACTGCAGAAACATGGATGGACCTAGACATTGTTGTACTAAGTGAAGTAAGTCAGACAAAGATAAATACTGTATGATATCACCTATACATGGATTTTTTTTTTGTCTTTTTGCTGTTTCTTGGGCCACTCCCATGGCATATGGAGGTTCCCAGGCTAGGGGTCGAATCGGAGCTGTAGCCGCCAGCCTACGCCAGAGCCACAGCATTGCAGGATCCGAGCCATGTCTGCAACCTACACCACAGCTTGCTGCAATACCGGATCCTTAACCCACTGAGCAAGGCCAGGGATCGAACCTGCAACCTCATTGTTCCTAGTCAGATTCGTTAACCACTGAGCCACGACGGGAACTTCAACATGGAATTTTTTTAAAAAATGATATGAATGAACTTATTTACAAAACAGAAATAGACACACGGACGTAGAAGACAAACTTATGGTTACCAAAGAGGAAAGGGGGAAGGGATAAATTAGGAGTCTGGAATTAGCAGATACAAATTACTATATAAAATAGATAACAAAGACTTACTGTATAGCACAGGAAACTATATTCAATATCGTACATTAAACTGTAATGGAAAAGAATCTGAAAAAATTATATCTATATCTATATAAAACTGAATCACTTTGCTGTATACCAGAAACTAATACATCACTGGAAATTAACTATACATAAATCTGAAAATAAATGAGTATCACATCCTCTTAACTTTGCAAGTTAGAAAGCTGAGAAATGCTGCGTTAATGCTTCTCTCTCTTTTTGCAGCCTTCCACCCTATCAAATGCCATCATGTACAGTCCTTCTACCTTCTGAATCTCTATCATCCTTCTTTTCCCTTTTCCATTGTCTCAGTTCACCCTCTGTTTTCTTGACTAAATTTCTTTTTTTTTTATTAAATCATGGTTGATTTACAATGTTTCTTCAATTTCTGCTGTACAGCAAAGTGACCCAGTCACACACAGTTCCCTATGCTGTACAGTAGGAGCCCATTGCCCATGCATTTCAATAAGAGTCATGTAACTGGCCTCCATTCCTCCTCTCACCCTCCTTCTGATCTTTCACATCATGGGCATAAGGAGATCTGCAACAAGGAAGTCTTACCTGCCCCCATTCACAGTCCTGACATTATTGCAGAATGAAATCTCTTAGGGGTTGCCTATCTCCCTAAACACATTATTTCTTTTTTCAATTTCTTTTTACTTATCAATGTCCTCACTTTAAAAAAATTGACTTACAAAAAGACAACAGCATACTAGAGTTGAGGTAGGCCTGGGATAACTCGGAAATGACTGTATCTGGACCCATACTGAGTTGAAAACCACTGATCCACACGATCTTTTTCCTTTCAGAGACGTTGAAACCACGATGTTGAGTGAGGGGCTTGAGGTTAAAGACTGTGAGAGCTTTGGATTTGAACCCAGATCTTCGGATTCCCTGACTCGTTCTGTCACCTCCATTTCTGTGGGTTTGAGCCTCATAAAGAATCTGTGTGAACTGGATCCTCAACTTTCTTGTTTCCTAAATGGCAGCAAAAGCTACTAGCAGGATTGTTGTGAAGTTTTAATATAACACTGAGAGTGGAGTTTCCACTGTGGTGCAAGGTGATCAGCGGCGTCTCTGAAGTGCCAGGACACAGGTCCGATGCCCAGCCCGGGACAGTGGGTTAAAGGATCCAGCAGTGCACAGTCTAGGTGGCAATTGCAGCTCAGATCTGATAACTGGCTTGGGAACTCCATGTGACGCAAAAAAATAAATAAAACAAAAGATTAAATAGGTAAATAAAATAAAACAATGTTGAGAACATGGCCTTTAATGTATTTTTTGTTTATACAAGAAAGTTTGGGAATTCCTGTCATGGTGCAGCAGACACAAATCCAACTAGGAACCATGAGGTTGTGGGTTCAATCCCTGGCCTCACTCAGTGGGTTAAGGATCCAGCGTTGCCATGAGCTGTGGTGTAGGTCAAAGACAAGGCTAAGATCTTGCATTGCTGTGGCTGTGGCTGTGGCTGGAAGCTGTAGCTAGATTAGACCCCTAGCCTGGGAACTTCCATTCCTAAATGAATGATAACATACTTCTTTACTTTTTTTTCCCACAAAATCTTTATCATCTTTGGAGTTCCCGTTGTGGCTCAGTGGGTTAAGAACCTGACATAGTATCCATGAGGATGCAGATTCAATTCCCAGCCTCACTCAGTGGGCTAAGTATCTGGCGTTGCCACAAACTGCAGTATAGTTTGCAGATGGGGCTCTGATCTGGTGTTGCCTGTGGCTGTGGCATAGATCTGCAGCTTCAGCTCCGATTTGACCCCTAGCCTGGGAACTTCTATATGCTACAGGTGCGCCTGAAAAAGGAAAAAAAAAAAAATTATCTCTTATTTTGCCCAACCCAATTTCTTGAACTTTAAAAGGTGTTCACAAGACAAGTTTCAAAGTGGGGAAGGTGCTAAGACTTTACCCCTTCGTCTCACCATTTGGCTCAAACCATATCTTTTGATAAACTCAGTTAGTACATGGAGATTTCTTTTACACCCCCTGCCAAACTCAACAGTACCTGTTGATAGAGGAGAAGCCAGTGGGTCCTGAGAGCTAAATGGTCTACTGGTGCAAGAATATAGGAGAACTTGACAATAATCAATTAACAGAATCTAGTTGACATTTATAGAACACCCCACCCCAAAATGGCAGAATTATTTTTTAAGAGCTCATGGAACAGTCAATATAACAGACCATAATCCTGCGCCATAAACCAAAATAATACTCAACAAATCTTAAGGAAATAGTATCATTCAGCCTGATCTCTGATTACAATGGAATAAAATTAGAAATTATCTTAGAAAGATAATAGAAAAGTCCCTAAACACTTGGAAATTAAGCACTACACTTCTAAATGGGTGAATGAGAAAGTCTCAAGGGAGAAAAAAGCATATGTTCATATCAACTGAGGCACAAATAAATGACAAAATACAACATCCATTCAAGAATTAAAAAAAAAAAACCCAGCAAATTAGAAGTAGAGGGATCTTCCTCAACTTGATAAAGAGCATCTTAAAAAACAAACAAACAAACAAACAAACAAAAAAACAAAAAAACACAGCTAACATGATACTTAATGGTAAAATCCAGAGTGCTTTCCCCTCATATTGGGAACAAAGCAGAATATCCACTCTAATCATTCATAGTCAATAAAGTGCTAGAAAGCCTAGCCACCCAGCACACTGAGGCAAGGGAAGGAAAAAAGGCACATAGGCAGGAAAGAAAGAATAAAACTGTCCTTGAATGCAGATAAGAGCATAAAAATCCTGTTTCGTAACTACAGAAAATCCAAATCTATCAAAAAAAAAAAAGTTCCCAGGACTGATAAATGGGTTCGGTGAATGTAGATTACAAGGCCAACATTTAAACATCTGTTGTATTTCCATAATCTAGTAATGGGTCAGGGGAAGCTGACATTCCAAACATAACACCATGTGCAATCACCAAAACGGAATACTTTGTTATAAATGTAACAAAACACATACAGGACTTGTATGCAGGAAACCAAAATGCGGATGAAAGAAAACAAAGATCTGAAGAAATGGAGAGACCTACCTACTGGGTTCATGGGTTAGAAAACTCAATGTCAGCTCTCTGCAAATTTATCTATGAGTTTAACATATTTTCTATCAAAAAATTTTTATAGAAATAAGACAAGCTTATTCTAAAATATACATCGAAAGGTGAAAGAACTTGAAGCTAAAATAATTTTGAAAGAAAGTAGAGAAGGAATCATGCTACCTGATTTTAACATTTACCAGTAATCAAGAATTTGTGTTATTGGCAGGAGAGACAAGCTAGCCCAAAGGAACGGAATAGAGACCCCATAAATAGACCCACATGAGGAGGGCCAACTGGATTTTGGCAAAGGCATAAAAGCAATGCAACTGGGAAGGATTAGGCTTTTCAAGACTTGGATATTTGGACATTCACAGGCAAAAATTTGAACCTCAACCTGTATACAAAATTATATCCTATACAAAAAGTATCTCAGAGGAAAACACAGAAGGAAATCTTCAAGACCTAGACTAGGTGAAGAGTTCTCAGACATGACACCAAAAACATAGACCATAGTGGAAAATAGTCAATAAATTAGACTTTATCAAAATCAAAATCTTTGACTCTATGAAAAACACAGAGTGTGAAAAGATAAGCCATTAGCAGGAAGAAAAACATTTGCAAACCACGTATTTGACAAAGGACTCATCTAAATTATATAAAGAACAGTTTTTTAAAAATTAGTGTTTCCCCAAGGGAGAAAAATAGACTTTATTCACAAGTAAAACCATTTAGAAAAGGTCCATCCCTCGCCCTTAAAAATCTTCCCATCACTTCAAATTCAAGGTGTCCACAAAAGGTCAATGTCCAGCCCTAGATTTCAAGAGCAAGGGCCCTGCCTGACCCAGCCACCAGGAGCCGCAGAGACCAGGTCCCTTCTAGATCCAGAGGGTGAAAGGACTGGCTGAGCCCAAGGACTCAGCCACTGACAGCCAGCTTCAATTTTTTTAAAAAAATTGCAGAAGACATGAATAGACATTTCACCAGAGAGAATATATACACAATAAATGAGCATATGAAAATATATTCAACATTATTAGCCATTAGTGAAATGCATATTAAAACCACAATAAAGTCTCACCACAAAAATTATTTATAGAAGAGCTAAATTTTAAAAAGTGGCAATACTAAGTGCAGGTAAGAATGAAGCTTGGGGAAGTTTCCTCTCTGGCACAGTGGAAACTATCCTGACTGGTATCCATGAGCATGTAGATTCGATCCCTGGCCTCACAAGCTTCAGCATAAGTTTCAGACGAGGCTTGGATCCCATGTTTCTGTGGCTGTGCTGTAGGCCCGAAGCTGTAGCTCTGATTTGACTCCTAGCCTGGGAACTTGCATAATATGGTATGGGTGTGGCCCTAAAAAGCAAAAAAAAAAAAAAAAAAAAGCAGCAGCTTAGTGCTCTCATACATTGCTGTTATGAATGTAAAATGATATATGGTTTTAATTTGCTAGGGCTGCCACAACAAAACATCACAGACTGGATGGCTTCCACAATTCATTTTCTCACAGCCTGGACCTGGAAGCACAAGACCAAGGTGCCGGCAGGTCTTGCTTCTCGTGAAGCATCTCAGCCTGCAGAGAGCTGCCCTCTTGGCTGCCTTTGTGTGTGGTCATCCTTCTGCACACTCAATCTTCCTATTGAATTGGGCCCCACCCTGATGGCTTCATTAACCTATCTCCAAATATAGCTATATTCTGAGGCACTGGGAGGGCTTCAACATAAATAATTTGGAAGGAATGCAACTCAGCCCCTAACAACCACTCTGGAAAATAGTTTAGGAATTACTAAAATAAATCACACAAAAACACACACATACGTACATATACATTCCCAACATTTTTATTGCTTGAGAAATTCTGTTCTCAATTGATGAGAAGGGTTTTTACCAGTGCTGCCGTGTCCATTTAGCAGGTACAGGAGTTACTGAACTCCCTGTGTGAAATCCTCCATGAATTAAACAGTGATAAGACTGGTGCATCAAAGGATCCCAGGGTAATAACAGGGTCCCAGTTTCTCTTCTCCTGTCACGTGACTCCACTCTATACCCTTCTTAAAGGAATATGCCCAGACTAAAGAGGGGTAGGGAGAGGTCGTGTTACTAGCATGGATTTCAATTCCATTATAGCTTCCCATCCCCATTCTGAAAATCTGGGTAATTCCGGAGCTAAAATGAAATGCTTTCACCCTGAGGAAAATCACAACCCTGAGAAAGTCTTTACTGCTGACACTGACAAGATCACCCAATTTTCAGAGATTTATCAGCACCTACTTCCTTTCTAGACTTTTCCTATTAAACAATACATTCATGCCATAATATATAAAAATCATTCCTCTGAAGAGATTATTTTTTCCTCTTTTCAACTGAAATCAAGTACCAGCTCTTGGATTTAATGCGTCGAAGATTCAGAGAACTTTATTATTCAAAATCTCAAAGTATTAGTCTTTAAAAGTGCATTTTTTCACTCCACTAAAAGCCAAAGTACTTTTGAAAATTGTACCTGTGCAATAAACACAGGAGCCCATATAATGTTGTTGCAATGGATATATTTGTGATGTGGGGAAAGCCCAGCATCTCTCTTGGCACATAGCAGGCCCTCAAATGTTTGGACGTTTCTTTCGTCCTTTGAGCTCCTTTCTCAACGGATGCTGTTCCACACATACAAAACTCTGGAGCTTTAAATTAAAACCTATCACAGCTAATGCGTAATCACAGTAGGACACACTTCTAGTTACATCTCTTGCTGTGCTCCCACCCAGGTACCCTACGTCTCTTGATAAAAGTAATTCAAGTCCCTGACTCTGTGCTGTAAAAGAACTTATTTCGGGCCCATTCTCATATCACATCCAATTGGAATTTTCTTCCATCCCTCCAACCAATGTGTTTTAGGGTTGTGCTTATACACACTACCAAAGTTAAAGTATTTTTCCCAACTTTTTGCATTCATTGTTACATTTTTTTTTTCTCTATAAATAGAGGAGCTGTAACCCTTAAACAGATGGGTGGTATTTAGAGGTAGGGATGTAGGAATTATATGAGATAAAGTGTTTATAATTACAATTCATAAAAGCCTTCAATACCCACTAATAGAAGACTGACAAAGGTATGGAGAGTTATGTAGTAGAACGTCATTTGGCCAGGAAAAATGAGAGGACTCGACATACATTGATGATGGAACAAGATGAAAGCTATTAGGTGGAAAAAAGTCTCAGTGCCCAAATGTACTGTATGGTACATTTTTAAATGTATGTTTGGAATACTCCATAAGAAAATTGCTATAAAATGAACAGGAACAAAGAGAAAAATTACAAAAGAGAGGAACCAGCAGGGTAATACAGTAAATTTACCCAAAGAATTTTAACAACAGGTGTGTAAGTTGTTAGGGACAATTAAAACCCCTTCTGTCTCCCTGAATTTGCATCAGTTGGTCCAACACATACTCACATAGACTCATGCACAAAAAAATATATGAAATATATATTTTTTAAAACATGGCAACTGGTTGTATTGAGGGAACCAGGTCTGAGATGGGAGGCTTATTTCACGAAATACTGTTTTATACCTTTGAATATTTTTGCCTTGTCTATATTACCAATTTTTATTTTTTAACTTGCAAAGAAATATAAAATTCTTGAACAATCCACTTTCTTTAGTTGCCATATCTTAAACAGGTCAAGCTCCCTCCTTAGTCTTTGCAGCTGCTCCCTCTGCCTGGAATAATCCTCTCTAGACATTCAAATAGCTATTGACCTCTCACCACAGGACTCCATTTATATAATATCTTATTACATAGAAAAGATCCCTCTCCCCCTTTAAAATAAATACACCACCCACAATTATGCCAATTTCTACCCCTTTGCCATGTCTTATTTTTCTTCATAACGTCTATTGCCATACAATATTAAATTTTGCACTGTCTTTTTTTTTTTTTTTTGCTTTTTGGGGCTGTACCTGTGACACATGGAAATTCCCAGACTAGGTGTCGAATCAGAGCTGCAGCTGCTGGCCTACACCACAGCCACAGCGATGCAAGATCAGAGCCACATCTGCGACCTACCCCACAGTTCATGGCAATGCCGGATCCTTAACCCACTGAGCGAGGCAAGGGATCGAACCTACATCCTCATGGATACTAGTCGGGTTTGTTACCACTGAGCCACAATGGGAACTCCTGTTTACATGTTCACTCACTAAAATGCAAGCTCAGTGGGACTAGGGTCTTTTATTGGTTTGTGCCACTAGAATCGTGCTTGGCCCAAACCTAGGCTCAGTACATAACAAATTTAAGGGATAAATAGTCTGAAAGGTGCAATAGATCTGAGAAGTAATGACATCAAACTGACATACACTGTAGTATTTCTCAACTTGGGGGCATTATCTATTCCCCAAGGGAAGAAATGTGCAGTGTGGCTGAAAAGAAGTCCCCTTCCTCTTTTCTGAAAGACACACATATACAAGTACAACATGGCAGCTGGTGTTGAAAAGCTCTGGGGTGAGAAGTTCAAAGCTGTTAGAACTGCTAACCCCTTCATTAATCTAAAGAAAGCTGTTCATCTAAATGCCATCAGTCACCTTAAGCGAAGATTTACTCCAGAGACACAGAGCCCCAAAGCAAGCAAGCCTAGTGCTGAACTCAGATGTGAACTCGTTCATCCAAGAAGAATCCCATTTCCTATGAACTCGGCTCATATGCCTACATTTATTAAATAGCACTAATCCATAATCCATCATCCATCTGTACATTTGGCTTTGAACTATTCAGTGAATGAGGCAAGGAAAAAACACGAAATATATACTGAGATAGGAAAACATACTTTACTTATACAATTTTTTCCTTTCAAGGGTAAAAATTTTATTTTTGAGGAACTTCATACGGCACATTTTCAAAGAGAGTCACTTAAGAAAGCAAAATGTCATCCTCCCCTCATCCTAGAAATAAATAAGAAGGGCATAAAATTTCTTTTTAAATCATGACACTTGGAAGTTTAGCACCAGCATCCAAAATGAACAAAAAAGGAAAAAAAGCATTTACTATATATTTCAAGATTTCTTTGGTTTTCTTCTTTCAATTCATATTACCAAAACAGTAAAAACCAGGAAAAAAAATATAAACCTAGTAGTTGCTGAAACTGGGGAGGTTGCTCTCTTGTTCTGTGCAGGCGTTCCCAGGATCTCAGATTGCTGGAAAAACTGGCTGACATTTTCCTTGTGTAGTTGTTTGTTTTGTAAAGAATAATAGTAAACATTCTAATGTCCACATCTTGGTTATTGTTCTTCCACTTTATTGCTTGGACGTTTCTTTGGTGTTGTGTTGGTAAGGTCACGGTCTGCTTTTTGCTTTGTTTTATTTTTTTGAATGGTCATTAGTTCTTTAGGTCACCTGGAAAAAAATTCAAATCAAACTTACCAAGAGTGACAAGATGTCCAAAAGTTAAAGAATAAAAAGGCAAAAATGAGCTGCTCTTATGTAATTAAAAAAAACAATACTCTAAACAAAACCTATACATGTATCATACAGATTTGTACACTAAAACTTTAATGGAAACTTAAGTAAAATATTTTTATAGACCAGAACAGTCAGTATATAGTAGCAAAAATTTCATAAAATTATATAAAAGAAAATTCTCATCATGAAGCCTTTTCAAATAAATGATACTACAGCATTGATAGGTCTTCATAATTATTTCAGTGGCTGCACAATAGCTCCTAATACAGATATACCACAATATTTAACCACTTCTCCAATACTAGACTATAAATAGTAGACATTTTTTTCCTTATATTTTGGATTATTTTCTTAGGAACAGTATCTAAAAATGTTACTAGGTAAAAGACCATGACCAGATTGATACATAATTCTGCCAGTTAATGCAAGCAAGCTTGACTATGGAATTTACTTCTATGATAAATTGTCCATTATAGCCAGAGATAAAACAGAATTATTAGCATAGCAAATGTCTACCTAGTGAAAGGCTCATTTAAATCCCAAACCTCTGCATATAAAAGCAGATGGCATTTAAAAAGTAGAAACTCACAATGATCTCAAAATCTTAATAATTTTTGGAAAAATAACACTGATGCTATGAGCTCTACAACCCATCTAAATTTTAACTGGAAGTTAATTTCCTATTTATTTATTTAATGAAAAGGGCAACAACCAAGAAACACTGAAAAATTAAATTCTCAGGATTTGTATTAGATGAAAAACCCAAAATGAAACATTCTCGAAAGACAGGCTCCATAATTGAGTCAGTGTTTCTGATCTATTTCTACTTAAATAAGTACAATTTCCAAGATCTTTAACAAGAAGACAGAAAAAAGCTGGAAGCAACAATGAAGAAAAACAAGCTAACTTTTATGTCGAGCTTATTCTCCACCACGCCCTGCTTAACAGCACTTCCACATGTCACCTCACTAAATCTTTGCAACCTCCCTAGCAGGGAAGTCTAGCTGGTAACCTCAGTTCACCAGCTGCTGACTCTACTAAGGCAGAGGTTAAAGTAACTGCTCAAGATCATTCAAGCGAATGAGTAGTAGGTACTGCACTGGGTATATAAATCTACCAGCTTTCGTGCACTCCATGTACTGCATCAAAACACATAATGTTGGTTTTTCAAAGGGAACAGGCAAGAAAAAAACCACTCTAGTTTATTCTACAGGTTATTAAACTGAGGCCTTGTCAGGCACTTTAAAATGACTGAATTGGCCACTAGGTGTCACAAAAGTTAAAACTTCAAAAGTTTTCTTAAGTGGCATTGGTAGTTAACAACTGTCTTATCTAGAAAACTAACTCTGTCTGCACGTTTATGTCCCCAGCCTAGCAAAATAAGATCAGTCTCAGAGTTATTTAACCACCAAGACGGCTCTTTCTCCAGAATCCGGAAGGAGATTAGAGGCTGGCCCAAATGAATCCAAGAACTCGTTTAGACTGATTTGTGCTACTGTGAAGACCTCCGCGCTGTTTCAGAGAACATCAGCTGGGGTGTGGGCTGCCTGGGCCCCTACCTGCTGATGGTGAAGGTGCCTGGGGAGCCGCGTGTTACTCAGCACTGCTCTGCTCGGTGGCCGGAGCAGGGTTGTCAGATGGTGCTTCGCCTGCTTTGGTCTAAAACAACAAACCGCAAACCAGAAATGAATCTATTCATATGGCAGTGGGAAGTTCAAGACTAAAAGGTCTCAAAAGTCAAAATCTTCCTGCCTATGAAAGCAAATCACTGCGCAAAATAAAATCTTAACTATTCTTAAGTAGGAGTCAAGAATTTAGAACCACAGAAGGATGGCCTCCAAATGGCAAACACACACCACCTCTCTCTATAACAAAAAGCCACACAAGATGTACAGTTGCTTCCACCACGTGCCGAGAGGCAGGTTCCTCTCTCTAAGCGCTGTCCTTTGTGTAGAGAGCCCCACACATTTTAGCTCTGAATCCCCATCAGTATGGACAACTCTTTCAGAGGATGTTAATTAGCTGAATTCAAATATTTGGTCTGTGTTTATGTGCAGGTCATCCCTGCACCACTGCCATTATACACAAATATATGGAGTTTTAAGCAAAGTGCTAATTATATATAAAGATATTATACATTTTTTTTAATACATGAGTGTCAGTTTTCAGATTATAAAACCACTCTCAGGAGGGATCCTGAAGTTAGACGTGACTAAGCATGATCTGGCGGCACTGCCTCTGGCTGGCTGGACTCACCTCTTTGCCATCTTGTGAAGGAGCATTAGGAGGACGGGGGCGCCGCCGATAGTTATAGGGGCGCCGGTACCCACGGCGAGCAGGTGGCTGGTTTGGGCCATTGGCCGCTTGTTGATTCTCTTTATCTTCAGCCTCTCCAACAGCCGGGGCAGGTCGTGGGCGAGGAGGGCCCCTAGAACAGAGCACATAAGAGAAAACACATGCAACAAAACAGAGCCCTCAAGAACATCAGGTTTTATTTTTCAAGATTAATAAGTCAAAGGATGGAGACTTACTCCTAGAACTATGCACAGGTTAACATGGCAAATGGAACGAAGGCACAGTGAAAAAACCCTGCTTCTCCACCATTTTCCACCTTCACCTGAATACTTATTTACAGTGAATAAACATCTAAGAACATACACCATGGTCTTACTGGGCACTGCGATAGACACTGAGGATGGAACAAATCAAAAAAGGAAATGTGCTCTGGTATCTGCCCTCTAAAGACAGTGTCGAGTGGAGACTAGGGATTAATCATGGGAAGGAAACTAACATCACTCACTGTGCCAGAGCCTGCACTGGTGTGTTTTCATGTTGAATAGCTAATTCGATTTCAGTGCTAATTCTGTGAGTTAAGATTTATAGTGATAAAACCAAGAGGTTTAGAGAGGCTACATATTTGGCTGAACCATAGAGGATTGTTGCCTTTACAGATCAAAAAAGGTCAAACATGACTTTCCCAAGATCACACAGCTAGGGCTTGAAAGAGCTGGGATTCACATATTACTACTCTCTTTTTTTCCATTTTTCTTAAGACAGTTCTATGAAGCCTCTTCTATTTCCAAAAGTCCTTGGGAAGGAATCAATAGAATGATTATGTCTAAAACTAAAATGAATCTTGTGAGAAAGAAGGACATAGAGTAGAACAAATCCTTTCTCAAAATAATATACTCACTCTCCTCTCAGTGAACCCACAGGGCCGAACTTCAAGGTGGTGTAAATGTCACTCAGGAATGAAGCTCTACTTTTTCCACTTACCTCCAGGATATGGGAAAGGAACAAGAAGGATTATGATATAAAAAGCTTAAAAAGAAGCTTAAGGAATCTAGCTCATCTCAGTCTTTACAAGGGATAAAGAAGGAATAAGATGAACTAGCACTCTTCACTGACATTAGCATTAACTGGTAGTAACAATGACTGATGATTGAGTGGGGGCTTACTACACCCAAGCACCATACTGATTATCTGAAACATTTTAGTATTTCACCCTATTGACAACTGTTGAATATTCCTCATTGTCCCTTTTAGAAACTCGGTATCTAAGTCTGAGACCAGGAAATTTGCCAAAGGAGATACAGCTACTAATCACAGGTGCGATGAATCATAGGGTGGGAAATTAAGCAGAGATGATTTGATCTGTAGCCTGATACAGCCCCTGCCATAGACCACTTCAGTTCTCAGAATATTCAGTATCCTGAACACTCACGGGCACCCAGTTCTTCCTCCATTGGTAGCACTCCCACTGAACTACACATAGAGTTCTGTTTAACTCATTAAATAACAAAAATTAAGTATTAATTCACTTCCTGTGCAAGTTGCCAGAAATAAATAATACTTTGGTGCAGGGACAACTAAAAATTCTAATCATTAAGTAGGGGGGAAATGTCACACAGCCATCTAAAAACATATACTGCAGAATTCCCCCCAAAACTTGGACATACAGAGAAAGCAGTCACATCTTCTAATTACATAATGAATCCACAAAAGAGACCTGAAACCTCCTCATCCATCCTACTGTCACTCACTCACAAGTTCTCTGATAGGTCATTACTAGTAGAAAATGTTACATACCTACTACGGTACCTTGGGCGGTAAGTCGGATTTCGATGAACTGGTCCCTGAAGCTGTGTTCCCTCTGGGACTCCATCCTTCATTTCTCCAATCTCACCAGCCTAGGAGGAGGCAAGGAATGCTGAAGGTGAGTGTCAGGCTATAGGCTAAAACAGCACACAGTTGCATTCAGAATTTTTTTAAAAAGGAAAAAATAAAAAGCTTCATTACAAAGCTGGGAACTCTCCAACCTAACAGTAAACTGTGTACTGACTAGATCAGTGTGGATGACAGGAAAGAAAGCAAAACTCATTCCCACTATACAGTCTTTCGCCTCATCCCAGTGTGCCTCATTTTATTTTAGAATATTAAACATCTTGAAGGGTTGAAAGAAAGGCTCTATTACAAAAGGAAATGGAATGCTATACCACCCTGGAGCAACGAGAATCTTCTCTATTCAAACTCAGACCAACTACTTCTACAAACTGGGTACCCCTTCCATATGGTTTCTATATTCAAAAGTTCTCCTACACCTCTTACCTACATCTCCGATTTCTTCCTCTCACATTTTTTCCTTTTATCTATTTGCATCATTACTTAAGAATAACATTTAAAATAGAATATACTTCAAGAAATTTAAGCTGGGGGAATACAATTTATTGCAAAATTTTCAAGGGAAGAAAACTAAAAACTAAGAAACAAACAAACACCAACAATCTCTAAAATTCATTGTAATACAGCCACATTTCAACCTTCCTTTTTTTTCCTCAAAACTAATATCCCTTCCTCCTCCATATTTCACTAAGAAAAGCAATCAGAGAAGAAGCTCCACATTCTTTCACTATCAAATCTACCAACCTACCTGCATTTGTTTTTTCCTTCTCTCATCACACCAATTAAGTGGTCCAGGCTCACAGCCAAAGCTAACCCCCTTTTCCTGCACCTACTAGGGTACTTGAACTCTCAATCCTGCCCTCTGCTCCTTCACTGGATATCATTTCCCTCCTCTCCTCCGTCACTTCCATCCAGGCATAGAAACACACCGAGACAGCACCCATCTTTTCCAACTTTTTTCTTTAAATAATTACAAACTTACAGGACAGGTGGAAGCATAGAATCTAATCCACAGACCCCATTCAAGTTTTGACAGTTGTCCCAACAATGTCCTTTTTTTGCAAAAAGACTCATTTAGAACCATGCCTTGAATTCGGCTGTCGCTTTATCTGCAGTAGTTCTTCAGTCTTTCCTTGGCTTTCAGGACCTTGACACTTTTAAAGGTTACAAGCCAGTTACTTTGTAAAATATTCCTCAGTTGGGGTTGTTTGGTGTCTCCTCATGATTTAGTTTATGCATCTTTGGAAAGGAAGCTACAAAAACGGCACTGACTACTTCTCACTGCATCCTGTCACACAGCATATGGTTTCAATTCCTACTGCTGCTGACAATGTTCACGTTGAGAAACAGTTACAGCTCTTCTGCTCTAAGTTTATTCTTTCCTCCTTTGTAATTTATGAGCATTCTATGGAAGAAGTACTTTCAAAGTCTGTAAATATTTCATTCCTCATCAAATTTATTTATTTATTTATTTATTTATTTATTTATAGCTACAAAGACTCCTGGTTTTCTATTTTATTCAATGGGCCATAATCTGTTACTATCATTACCGGCCAATGGAACTCTCTCAAGCTGGCTCATGTCCTTCTGACATGTCTCCAGCATTCTTTGAGTACTTCCTTGCTTTCTGGCACAACAAGATGTTCCAGGCTCATATTGTCCTTTCTCTGGCCTGGCTCTAAAATCACCATTTCTCCAAAGGAGCTTCTTTTTTATTGGAGAATGGTATTTGTAAATGAACAGTCAGGGGCCAGGCATGCTCAATGCTACTAAAGTGTCATTGATTCCAGGCCATTTTTGTAGACAGATAGAAACAAGGAACACACATGCAAACACACATACACATAACACACACTCTAAGTTACACATGCATAAGTGTGTGTGTGTGTGTGTGTGTGTGTGTGTGGCATATTTGATCTGCCCACATAATGGATTTAGGAGTAAGGTGTTGGTGAGGGAAGGTGTGCAAGGAAGACCAGGAGTGAACTCACTCAATGTCAAAACAAAATCAAACCAAACAAACACCTTGCCTGACCTCCTCCAGCCACGTTCCCACCTCTCTGAGCTTCTCTGCTGACATACCTATTATAGGAAACCACCTCTACCACCACAGAAACCTCCTCCAAGGGGAATATACCTCCTCTTTCTCATCACTTGCTCTTTCCTGACTTTTATCCTCACCATACCACTCACCTCCAAGGTACCAGCCTCACTTCCTCGACTTATCAACAGCATTTAACACAGCCTTTCCCCCTTGAAGGACATTCTCCCGGTCTGCTCCTACTCATTGTCCTTTGCTAGACTCCTCATCTCCCTAATCCTTAAAAACGGGCGTGCCCCAGAACTCGGTCCCCAGCTCCGTTTTCTACTTACGCTCATTTTATAGTTAATCTTGCCTTTAAATTCGTTCTGATGTCTCCACGGGTGTATCTACAGTCTCGGCTCTCCCGAAAGGCTCCCTTCCGCCTCTGAACTCGCCATTCCCTCTGCCGCCCATGCCCTTCCCAGTATGTAAACAATCTGCCCCCTTTCTTCTTTTAGGGCTCTTATCAAACACAGCCCCAAAGACTCTATCAATCACTTTATCTAAAATCACACCATCTTAACTCAGGCCACTTTCTACCTCTACCTTTGTTTTATTTTTCTGCCTACTTGACTTATCCACTTGGAGGCAATATTTAATGTGTGAAGGAGTTCTCCAAAGGACTTCTGTCTCTCCCCTCAAACCTGGTCTTTCTTCACAAAGGTAACCTTTACTCCTCACACCACACATGCACCCCATCATTAAATGCTGTCACTTGTATGTATAAAACATTTCCTAAATCTGACCACTTGCCACACTGCCACTGCCAGCCCTCTAATCCACGCCATGATCATTTCTCCCAGGGAGGGGACAGGAGCTGGTTTCTCTACTGCTGCTGCTGCCTCCTGTGGTCCAGTCTCCTTAAACAGTCCAATGTCTTCCCAAAAACTTTCTTCCCTGCTTAGATCTCTTGACTGGTCTTTCATTTAGAATAGGCCAATAGTTCTTATCATGGCCCACCAGGCATGCTTGGTCTGCCCTGAGGCACCACCTTAATCTCACCCCCAACCCTCTCTTCACTCATACCACCCCAACCACATGAGCCTCCTTTAGTTCTGTGAACAAGCAAAGCTGTTGCTTCTTCAGTAACCTTGATACACACACACACACACACACACACACACACGCACAGAAAGAGAAAGAAAGAGCAATCTACATGTATAAAGGACGAGCATTTACTGGAATGAGACTGGATCAACAGACTGGGTTTCCATCAAGCTCTACCACTTCTTGCTCGTGTAGCCTTAGATAAAAGTTGTTAATTTTTTAAACTACTCAAATCCCTTCATTTACAACCACAACAAAAATAGAAACCACTGCCAACTCCATAAAGCTGTAGGGAAAACTGAGTAAGAACTGATTTCAAACATCTGTCACTTAGTAGATGCCAAACAATGTTTCTCCCTTTCCACTACCATGTAATTCTTTTTTCAAAGACTACAAATAGCTGATATTAGCTCAGTAACCAATTCTACTTATTTTTCAAATATCTAGAATTATTATCTTTTATAAATGGAAGTCATTCGGAACACTAATCTATCATGCTATGTCCTTGGTACATGCTACTGGCCTGCATATCATCCTTTCCCTGTTATGTCCAATAAATTTCACAGTTCTGTATATAGTGGGAAATATTGGCAAAGACCTTTCTGTGTGACCCCAATCATTTTTACCATCTCAGAGATCTAAGTTTTTAAGCCATTACATGGACAACCTGGAAGTAGCTTGGTTCTATGGGAGAAAGTTTTAGGGATTTTCATTTGGTGCTGTTGGTTGGCTTAAGCAGACTTGTGTCACTGAACATTCAGTATGGTATGTATTAAGACTCTAAGGAAAAACTGCTGAAGCGTTTATTTCAGCTATGAAGTGGTTAAGAATTTCAACCCGAGTTAAAACAACTAGATGACATTGCCAGAATATGCACACACTTTTCCAAATTAGTTTTCAACCTGTTTCTATAAATGATGTTCTACATGGCACTAGAAAATCCCTTTGCTCTAAACCTTCCATTCCTAAGGGGAAATATATTTTATTTCAAACAAGTTGGAAAAGAATCATAGTCTCAAAAAAAAATATGATACATATGTATATGCTAAATACTGAGAAGGATTATTTCAGGAAGGTACTACTAACATCCTAAAAATAAATGTGTATGACAATCTCCCTGACTCTTCCTGTCCTCCTTTCCTAGAGGCCCAGAGTGCTGCCCTAAAGAAGCCTACTATGCCTCATGTACCCAATCTCTCCATATATGTAAGGCGACCTGTTATTTTTAGCGCATTTGTCAGGGACAGCTGTTAAAGAGTAGAAGGGAAAAAAACAAGAAGCAATGTAGAAAGAACAGTCATGCATGATAGGCTAGGAAAAGGGCAGCAAAGAACAGACTGAACACAATGTTCAGTCAAAACACTTAATGGGAAAACAGAAACCAAGGACACTAAGAGGAAAAAGTTGTAGCAGATAGCAACAAAAACAATGTCTTATCTCAAGATTTATAAGGTCCTGGGAACTGCAAAGTTGGTATAAGGCTTATTAATTACAGGTCAAATTCATTATAGTTGTATCAATACTTTGCAGTAAAAAAGGAGAATCAATCAACAGTCTCCAATCTGTGTGAGGTTTTTGTAATAATCAACACCATCTCATCTAAATTAAGGACTTTGTAGTCCTTAATTCAATCCTGAGGCATCACACTAAGTCTTTACTCTTGAGTTTGCATCACCACCCCATGGTGGAGGAGACCATTCCCATTTAATGGATGGGCAAGTTAATCTCAAAAGCTCACAGATAGTAAGTAGCAGAGACAAGATGCAAATCCAGGCCTGCCCACCTTCAGGGTTAAGCTCGTACACATGGCATCTGTCTCCACTTTATGTCTTTTATTCTTCCATAAACTAGGAACTGGGCCCTCTCCACCCCCCAGTTATAGTCAAGGCTCGTGTGGTCCTGTTTTGGAAGTGTTCTAGGGTGACTGCTCTGAAAAGGCAGGCTAGAGGCCAGGCCTCCGCTGTGGTAGCATCGGGGAGCCAAGAGCAAAGTTTTATTTCCGGCAGCTGGTGTTGGAGGAGGAGGAGGAAGAGGAGGCAGAGGAAGGACGAAGGGGTGAGGACGGCTGAAGAGAAGTCCCAGGTGCCAGTTTACCTGCATTCTGTTGGGATGGGGAAAGACCCGAGAGCGGCGGTCAAAGGTCTGTCCCACGTGGTAAGGCGGGAACCGCCGCCGGTACTGAGGGCGATACTGGGGGCGGCGCAGCTGACTCCGGGCCCCAGAGAACTGCCCGTCAGTGGCAGGGGGCTCAAATCCTTCACTGCTGCCGCTCCCTTCCTCCTCCTCCTCCCCAGCGTACTAGCGAAGCAAAGAAACAGAGATTCAGAAGGAGTTTCAGCAGGAAAAGAACCAAAGAATACCATTTAGGATGAATAACACCAAAAGGGAGAAAAAAAAAATCTCCCCAAAGGGAACAATCCCTTCTATCATACAGACAAAATGCACTTATCCCAGATTATCAGGTGATTACCTGGGATAAACTACATTAAGAGTAAAGTAGATCTGTGCAGATAAAATACCAAGAAGCAGAAAAGCAAGTGCAATGGATCTATAATGCATTTAGGATGCATCTAACTAGAACTGGTGAAATACCTGTTGACCAACCAACCACCCAAAAAACATCTACAGAGTTGATAATATTTAGCTTTTTTGCCAAATGCATCTCCCCCGACATTTGCCACCCACTCAGGTAGAGTCAAGAAAAATATATTTTGTGGTGTTATCAACAGGTTGGTCTTAAGTTGTTTGCTTCCTGAGGTAGTTCTCAAAGTATGGGTGGGGTCTCTGAAACTCATAATGCTGGTAAGATACTATCTCTCTTCCCCTCTCATGCATGTTGGAGGGAGGCCGGGTCCTCCCGGAAGCTACAGTGTCACATGGCCTCTTGGCAGCCTGAATGCAGGAACTGCAGGAATCCAGCTGTCTTCTATTAAACCAGATATCACAAGACTTGCAAAAAAGCAATACTACTCTTCTCAATTAAAAAAGTACCATTTTCATAAAAATGGTGTTAATATCTATATGTAATGAGTTTAAGTAAATTAAATCTTTTAAATGTCTGCTTTAATTTTTAATACAATAAACATTCACAGATATAAACACACAAACAACAAATTCTGGGATCCTATAGTTAAGCAGTTAAATGGATCCAAAAATCAAAAGGTTTGAGAAACACTGACTTACGGCATGATCTTCTTTATATGTTTAGGAATAAAGTTTCAATTATAATAGACAGTAGTAAGTAACAGATACAGTTTCTAAATATAAGCGTTATTAACAAAGGGAATTACTGACTCATATTTTTTCCTGTATTTAAACTAACATCACATACTAATATTTTATATCAAAAAATATAAGCAAACAGTTCAATATCCGTCATAGAATTTTTAGTTCAAATCTTAAAAGAGGGATTGAAATGCTGAAAGTAGTCTTAAGGGAAGTAACTACAGTTTTAAAAAATGAACAAAATAAAATGACTGATTTATTTTGGGGATGAGGATATTTAAGATTTAGAACTGTCCAGAACCAAGCCCACAGAGCAATTAAATTTCCCAAAGAGGAAAAACCTCAGCTATAGCTTCAACTAGTTTAATTTCAGAAAAACCATGCCATTCTACTCTTTATAAAACCTGTAGCAATGACAATCCCCAATTACGTAAAGATACATTAGCATGGAAATGTTCACCAAAATATTAAGTATGAGACTGCATAAATCGTCTTCTCTTTGGTTTTTCTCTATCTTTGAAGTTTTATATAGCCACATCTTTGATTAAGAGTTTTACAGCAATTCCCTTGTGGCCTAGTGGTTAAGGATTCGGCATTGTCACTGCTGTGGCTGGGTTTGATCTCCGGCCCAGGAACTTCTGCATGCTGTAGGCATGGCCAAAAACATAAACAGAAATTTAAAAATAAAGTTAAAATCCAAAACATTTGTTAAAAAAAAAAGGGTTTTGGAGTTCCCATCGTGGCGCAGTGGTTAACGAATCCGACTAGGAACCACGAGGTTGCGGGTTCGGTCCCTGGCCTTGCTCGGTGGGTTAACGATCCGGCGTTGCCGTGAGCTGTGGTGTAGGTTGCAGACGCGGCTCGGATCCCGCGTTGCTGTGGCTCTGGCATAGGCCGGTGGCTACAGCTCCAATTCGACCCCTAGCCTGGGAACCTCCATATGCTTCGGGAGCGGCCCAAAGAAATAGCAAAAAGACAAAAAAAAAGGGTTTTGTAAAACAAGAATAATGATAGCACCTTCCCCAAAAGTGCTCTCGAGAGGTACTCAATAAGCTGTCAGGACTTAAAGACGTCAAAAGAGAAAATCTTCATTTATGTATACTTTCAGAATTTTGATAATTTTATTGCTAACTATCTTTTACCTGCATGACTTCAGAATTTCCAGCTGAGGAAAAAAGTCTTTAATAGAAAAATGTTCACTAAAGGCTTTCTACCACTTTTTCTTCTGAATTAACCTAGAATCAAAGTAATTAAAACTAGAGCTCCATGAATTCAATGAACTTGAAAGAGTTAATTAACACAATATAGTAAATGCTATGGCACTTCATTCCTACCACCCCCCTACACAGCTTGTTAAAAATCAAACAGGATAAGCAAAACCTGGGTAAGAAAACCAATGAAACAGAAAAATAAGATGTCATAGAGAATCTGATAATAATCAATTTGGGCTGCATGTGAGGATGACGGAATGAAGAGGGAAAGCAATTAGGTGAATGAAAAGATATTAATCTATCCAAGCGCAGACATAAATCATTCTTAACCTGCAAATACTTTATTCTGGTGATATTTTTCAAAAGTTTTCCTTCAATGATATATAACCACAATCCTGTTCTCACAAAGCAGCTTGAGTTTTACACCGTAGCATCACTTTGAAGTACTAAGTCTAGAAACATTAAAAGATGCCTCGTGACCACAAATTGGATGGGATTCTTTTTGGGTGCCTTGAGAATACTTTAAACTGAGCTTCCTAAGAGAGCTCCAGCTCTACTTTTTTGTAAAGTCTTTCACCTGGAATGTTACCAATCTAGAGAACTAAAAATCTAGTGAATTAGCTATTCTTTGAAATAAGGAGAAATGCCATGCTAAATAAAATATCTACATAATGGAGTCAAATCAGCTAATATTTCTGTGGCCAGCACTGTTCATCACATATTCCTGAGTGATTCCCCATTCTTCCTTGCCAAGCAAAGGGTGAATTTCTTAGCCAGTGCCAAGGGTTGAACACACGTTTTAGTCAATCAGGGAAATCCCAGGCCCCTTTTCCGGTGGATGCCACCTGACCCAGTTTTGGCCAGATAAAAAAGCCAAATGAAGAGAAAACCTGACAACCTTGGCCCAGCCCACTTTAAGTAAGCCTTCTTGACTTGCAGCCAAATACATACAACTGACGTAATCGATAAGTGGCAAGTTTCCAATAGGAACAGCGACTAAGGTTAAATTTTGGACACTAAAAATTTCCCATGGATTAAAAAAACACAAATCATCGTGTCTCCTGGAGACGAGTTGGCACTGATGGGCTCCAAGCATACGCACTAACGTTAGAGGTGAACACGTCAACCGCTGCCTTAGGAGAGGGAGCACGTACATTGCGAGGAGGCCCACGGCGCCGGCCGTAGTAGCCGCGTCGGTAACGGCGCCGATCGGCAGCATAGCGGCTCCCCTCCACCGGAACACCATCCGGGCCGGTCACGTTGGCTGCTTCTGCACCCTGACAAGGAAGAGAAGCAAAGACAGCCTTGGAATTAAAAAGACGCCAAACTAACTACCAAAAACACCACCTTAGGCAGCCAGCATGTTAACAAGGGGCAGAACCTACTCGAAATGCCTACTGTGACCTCAAAAACCCATCCAAGTTTTGATAAGATGAGCAAGCTGATGTCGCTATTG
Organism: Phacochoerus africanus; assembly: GCF_016906955.1. Taxonomy (NCBI): domain Eukaryota; kingdom Metazoa; phylum Chordata; class Mammalia; order Artiodactyla; family Suidae; genus Phacochoerus; species Phacochoerus africanus. Next base: position 65,076,797 of record NC_062550.1, on the reverse strand, counting down.
AAATGTATATAGCTTGTTGGCTTCCACAACCTTTGCTTTCTTGTTTGCGTCAAGAGCAATATGCGGCTCTTTAAAGAACATAAAAGGTAAATAGAATGCAACTGTAAAGGAAGTAATGCTACACCAGGAAGAACATTTCTCACTGGAAAATAACCGTGTTCTCTATCTAGAAAATGTTGAAAGCTATGTCATTCTACGAGAGACTAAGAGTCCCTTCAAGGGCTCACATGGCTCTGTCCAGCATTGAGCTACAGTAAGAGAAAACTCCCATCCAGGCAGCAGGAAGGAAGGGCTCTTGACTTAGCCTGCACAAATGCAGCCCCTGGTTTTTTTGGTTTTTGGGGGTTTTTTTGGCTTTCTTTTGTCTTTTTAGGGCCGCACCTGTGCGCATGTGGAGGTTCCCAGGCCAGGGGTTGAAATGGAGCTGGAGCTGCCGGCCGGCCACAGCAATGTGGGATGTGAGCCACATCTGACCTATACCACAGCTCACGGCAACGCCAGATCCTCAACCCACTGAGCTGTGCCAGGGATCGAACCCATGTCCTCATGAATGCTAGTCGGGTTCGTTAACCATTGAGCCAGGACAGGAACTCGGCACAAATGCAGTCCCTCTTTAAACCTTCTTCTTATGTTTTGCAACACTTGACCTTCGTTCCTATTCTCACATGGACAAATGGATCAAGTAATGCTTCAAAAACACAAAATATTTGGACAAAAGAGATTCGAAGTGTGTGTTTCCCATTCTACATCAATCTGCAAAACCTTAAATTATGAAAATATACTGAGGTAAAATTTCCCCGGCCAAACAAAAATTTAAGAATTGGACACGACAGATGATTATAGACCAGCCTTTGCTGGTAGATAATTTGAAACTCAGAGATTTGCAAGATACCTTGGGGATCACAGTGGTAAAGAAATCATTTAAACTTCTGTATTAGATGAAATAAAGTGATTTTTAAAAAAAGAAAACCAGAAAACAGTTCGAGAGCTGCTAAGAATATGGACTATGGGATGGTGTGTATGTGAAAAGAGCACACACAGGAATTAAGCAGTCAGTCACTCAGCTCATAATTCCACTGCCACACTTAGCTGTCATGGCAGCTGTACCATATATAGTTTTAAAATGTTTCTATTCTTATCTCATACTGTTTTACTGATTATCTATATATAAGAGACCACTGGTTAAAGGACAAAGATTAAAGGACATTACTAACATTGGAATTAAATATCTAATAGCATGAAACTCTGTAGAAGCACTTACAAATCACAGCCTAAAAACTTTATTCTTAGAAAAAAATATCTTTGGCCCCAAAGCAGCTTTTATCTGTTTTTTAACACTATAAAACAGTTTAATTTTAATCTGCCCTTGAATATACATTTGGTACCTAAATAAAATATGTCATTTTAAATCTTGAGAAATTAGCTTTTACTTCTTTGATTAAATAAGATTCATCATTTATTAAAATACTCTTTTTTATACAACTTCAAACAATGTATATAATGATAATAAATAGAAATATTTTTACTTAAAAGTCACACCTTTCTGCCTTACAAAAAAAATCCAAGGCTGAGAGACCATTTACTATGAAAGAAACCTTAGGATATCCAACCACAATTTCCTCTCACCTTCTCTCCTTCAACCACATCAAACTCTACAGTTTCTCCATCTCCTACACTGCGCAGATACTTCCGTGGGTTATTCTTCTTGATGGCAGTCTGTCAAAAGAACAGAAAATTCTAAGTGAAGTATACATCAAAATCGGCCACAGATTTCACTGCTTTCAAGTTTGCTGGCTATATTGAAGAAATTGTTGATCTAATATTACTTTTTAAAAGTATTCTTCTGGGAGTTCCTGCCATGGCTTAGCAGAAACTAATCCGACGAGTATCCATGAGGATGCGCATTCAATCCCTGGCCTCGCTCAGTGGGTTAAGGATCTGGCATTGCTGTGAGCTGTGGCGTAGGTGTAGGCCAGCAGCTGCAGCTCCGATTTGACCCCTAGCCTGGGAACTTCCATATGCCGCAGGTGTGGCCCTAAAAAAAAGGTATTCTTCCAACTAGCCTGGCTCTCCAAAACAAAAAACCTCTAAAAACTATGTTTTACATTATTTTATTGATTCATGTTATCCTTCAAAATTCATCTGGGTAGGTGGATTAAACTGAACATATAGCCACAGCCTACCACCCAGTCATGATACTGGATAGATTCATTCCCTCACACTACCGTCTTAGATCCAGACTACACCTTCATTAATGGGGGGCGGGGGGACTGGGGGGATGCCTTCATGAAATCTTACATGCACACATAAAGACAAAAATACACTTTGGAGCTAGAAATGTCTGAAGACAGCAGAAAGTGCTAACCTCAAAAGAAAATTCGAAAATGCCAAGGGGATAAATATTTCCAACAGAATATACAAAATTACCTTAAGAAAAAAAACATTACTGACAGTCTTCTTCTTCTCTCCCATTTTATGGATAAGGAAACCAACCAGAGGCTGATAAGTGGATTTTTCTGCGGTTATAAAAATACTGGCTTGGGGAAGAAGGTGGGAAGGAGGGTAGGTAGGGGAAGCGTAATAGGGCAGGTGGGGAAACGTACGCCCCTATATTGTAACTGTATGATATTTACTCAGCTTTTTCCCGTCACATCATTCACATGTCACCTCATCCCTATATGTACCCCGAGATAAGACATTAAAAGATTAATGAAGATATTATCCTGCCTTGAACAGCTGTACCTACATATCTGTATATGAATGGCCTTTCTTTGTCAATCAATGGAGGGAAGAGAATAATTTCTACACTGAATTCCCATTTCTTTAGCTGGTATCTCTAAATAGTTAAAGGGGCTCTGAGTTTCTATGGAACTAGGTCAACCTTATTTTATAAAGCGATTAGGCATGTGTAATCCAGCCCTTCCCTTACTCTGAGTAGGAGGGAGGAAAAAAAAAAAAAGAATGAGCCAATAGGGCAGAGAGACCTCACCCACAGAGGAAGAAGGCAGTTCTGGACAGGATATACGCACCGAGCCTGAACATCAGCCATTCCAAAAACAGCCCCTCCCTGCCGGCTTGTTCCCTTTTTCCTGTTAAACTGGGCAAGTCTCAACACATGGAGGTGACTCACCACGACCTCAGGGGGCTGGAATCAGGTCAGACACTCACAGGCAAATGAAGCTGGCCACCAGTGCAGAAACTGGGGAAGTCCTTTTACTCTAGCTGCCACCAAAATGCAGAGTTCTTACCCCAAAAGGTCGACTGACTGCTAGCTGTGATGACACTCCCTTTCAGTCTGTTATAACTTTAAAAATCATTGTATCTGAACAAAATAATCTACTCCAATTACCCAGCAACAACTGACATACAACCAAGAGAAACCACAACTAGAGAGCTTATTTTTAGGTATCACTCTCTCCCGTCACCAACCACTACCCCAATACACACGCTATCCTAAATAGAAAGGCTATAAACAGGCTTGACAGAGGTGAACAGTGCTGGTTCCAGTAGCTGCCTCTGCGCTTCTCGGTTGTTACACTAAGAACTGCACACACAGAAAGACAATTCACTGAAAACTAATTTCACTAAAACAACACTAAGTGCACCTATTCCCTCCTTTAACCTATTCTGCCAAGCAAGTCTAGGATACACAATAATGGAATAATATCCTAGGCTAATAATGTAAAGAAAGACTGAGACTGCTATACAGAGAAACCCAGGTTTTCCATATTTTGCCCGTTTTCTACATCTCCTTTGGATTTAGGGGAGTGTGGGCATTGACCTGGACACATGCTAGCCATGCCTCGTTTTAGTGGAGGGAGGAAGGGAGGACTATCCTGAGAGTTGGGAGTCTCCTCGTGTCTAAGATGCACGCACCTTAACCATCTGCTTCACTTGCTATTTCCTTCAAGTGTGAGCTGCTCTGATGGTGGAGCTTGAACCAAAACCCACCCAGGAAAAAGCAAGATGGGTTCTACTCAGGAGAACAGGAGGCTAACGAAGCAACAGAAGGGTTTTTGCTAAAGATTCAAAGGCTTTACAAATTAGAAAGTGGTCTAATTATTGCTTTATTAAACTGCAAAAACAAAAACTGTTTGATAGCAGTTAATGATGGGACAGAAGGGCTTATGTGCTAATCTTAAAATGCGAAGCTGAGCTCCCTTGCCAAAATAAAACCCCAGAAAGAGTTTAGAACAGAACAGTAACATGTAGGACTTCACTTTGGGAAGGAGACAATAGCACATTACAGAGGCCCCTCTCCTCACGGGGCAAATGTCACACTTATCCTTCTTACCTGATGTACAAACACATCTTCTTTGGTGTCATTTCTGTTGGAAGACAAAAAGCTCACAATTAAAGGTACTAGGTATGTGGGAAAACTTAAAAAGAACAGACGTTTTGTGAGTGTAGATCCTAAGACCTCAAAACACAATATAAATGTTTCCTTATCCTCTAAACTTAATTCAGATGCCTTCGATCGATCCTCCTTCAAAACTTCTAAACCCACAAGATACCCACCTTACTCCTCCCCATGACCACAGAGCTTAGATATAAGCACCCAGATTCAACACAGAGAAGCATCCCTTTCCTCTCTCATCTCTTTCTAAATCACATGGTATGTAACCAGAGCCCTAGACTTCCCTCCCAGCAAAAGCAAAGCAAGACAGTTAAAAGGACAGGGCACAGCTGTGAACTAGGCTCTCCTTACACTGAAACCTAAAACAGCCCCTCCACCCCACTGCCACCCTGTCCTCCCCCCACCCCCCCCCCCCCCCTGCCACCCTGCCTACCAAAACATGCAAGGAAGAAACTGGAGGACTTTTTTCCAAGAAGCGGGGCTGGGGAGGGGGAGTGACGAAAATGACGGTATCATATAAAAACATCAGAATACTCCCAGCAGCTTGCAGTTGTGTTCTCGGTCCTATATAGTTAGAAGTTACCATGGTTTAAAGAAAACAGCAGGGTTTCTACACAGGACTTGGACCAGACCTGGGTTACTGATGCAGCTCAATTACTCACTAGTTGTGTGACCTTAGGAAAGTTGTTTAACCAGTCTAAGACTCCATTTCTCCATCTGTGAAACTGTGGATACCAACTCAATTATCCTAAGGTCCTTCCCATTTCTGATTTACCCTCATCTCTCTCATCCTTTTTTTTTTTTTTTGTGACTAGATTTTATAAAACAAGTTATTTCTCAGTGTTTTGGAAATGCATTTTAACTAGTACTTAATGATCAGTAGCTTAAAAATGAGAATATTTACATGCTCAGAAATCTTATAACTTACACAAGCCATTAATAAAGAATGATAAAGAGCCCCAACAGCAGGTGCCATGACATGTTGTGCATTTAAAACATGCAGAGATGTGTGCACACATACCGATTTATAAATCCATATCCATTTCTGACGTTGAACCATTTGACAGTGCCAAGGACTTTGGTGGCTAAAATAGGATTAAGCAGATAAATTAGTATCTGACCTACAAAGAGATAGAGCTCATATCACTAAGGTCTTGATAGCATTATTTAAAGCCTAAACATACTTGAGGAAACCATTAAAAGCTTAACTCCATAGTATACTGGGAACAGAAAATGGAGCAACTGAAAACATCACAGGGAAATACTGTTCGGAAGACGGAAACCTTTCCTTTTTGTTAAACTTTTCAGTAATGTCCTAAGGAATGGTCCTAAGTCTATACACTCCACAGTAATTAAAATTGAGAAACACCGTTTAAGGCAAAACACCACGGAAATGTGCTCTTTCAAGTTTTAACACAGAAAAAAAAATTTAAGCACAAAAGAAGGGTCAAAATGAGAGCAACTATAGACATGCGAACAAGGTAAGTACCAACGACGTCACACGTCACATTCACACTTTGAAATAGTAGGCAAACTTTAAATAGTGAAATAGTAGCTCCTTGTTAATAGCTAATCTACAAAGACCTGAAGAAACTTGTCTCCATGCCAGATGGGGGCCTATCAGAGGAGTCAAGAGTAATAATAGAACTGATGTCTGTCTCAGCCCAGTTCTGTACTTACCACCCTGAGACATGATGTAACAGGCCCTTTCAAACCAGTGATGAACTTGGGATTCTATTTCATTGTTTACCCTACTCTCCGGCAGTTGGTGGGAATCAAACTCAGCATTTTCGTATAAAACCCCTCTCTTTAACTTGATTACTGTCTCTATGTTCCATCATGAGTAGGACCACTTCTGTACAATGCCAGATGTTAACACAACTCAAGAGAAGGAATCTGAACAAAGAGTATGGTCATAGAACTTGTACTTTGTAGATTCAAATTTATTTCAATCATTTATGATTTTAGATGACTCCTTTGAATTAACTTTAAATACCAAACCCAGTACCTCTAGGAAATGCCTATGTCTAAATTCAGGAAATGCATAAAGCAATTATCAAGACTCATTGAAACAGGAAATCTGACTACAGAGTAACTTTAAAAAAGAAAAAAGCTTAGTAGAGAATGAACATAACAATTAACATTAGTCTATGCCTCTCTGTGAGATACAAAGTTTTTTAATTTTCAAGCATAAACAATAAGGATTCCCTTTTAAAAATCAAGACAAATAGTAATTAGGACTTGCTTTGCTGTGGGCAGGGTTAGTTCTGAGTTTTGCTGGGTTGATATGCTTGAGGAAGTATTTCAGCTCTCTATAAAAAGAATAAAAAAAGACAAAAAACTCTTTATGCCTTCAAAGCCATCCAGCCCACCATTTACTGAGCAATCTCCAGCTCTAATTCCAAGTAAGGAATACATCTCCAATGAAGAGATATTTTAAACCATTAAAATCTTCAGTTTTAGGCCATTTTAACTAGAGCTGCAGGGCAAAGAAGAAAAAGCCATTTTATGTTTTCAATCCAAATGCACAGAGAAGACTGTTTTTTGATAAATCATATGCTTTTAAATCACTTAGTATGTCAAATGATATGCTTTTTTGTGTCTCCTTTCCTTTGCCCCCAAATTAATGACCTAGAGGAATGTAAGGAAAACATAAAGCTAGGAACTCTTTTTTGATTCATTTTCATAGTTAATGTCTATAGGCACTGCCAAAGGCATAATCTTTATTGGAAAAACAACACAAAGAAGGACAAAGATGAAAGTGACTTGCAAGTATAACTCCAGACTGAAGATTATTTTTATTCCCAATGCAGTTTTTAAAAATTTCTGAATTCCACAAATATTCCCAATGAGTTCATAAGGCCAAACACATTCATGCACACTTCTTGCTTGAAAACCATCAACTCACTTCACATGCACAGAAAGGGATGTGGAGACAAAGTTGAAGACCATTAAGCTTCAAAGATGTTCCAAAAGGGAAGTGTTCTTGTGGTCAGGTAAACTACTTTTCCTGACTATACACTGAAGTTAAAGACCGTTTGTTAAAATTAAAAAACACACAAACAAAACAAAAAAAACACTGGAATGGGAAACTCCCAAACCAGAATTCCATTTCAGTCAGCCCTGTGTCTGGCACATTTTAGGCACCCATGTGTTTGCTTGGCTAAGGAAAGTTGATGGCAGAACACACTGGACAGAGACGGTGTTGAAATGTCATGTGGAAGGCTGTCCTTGCTTTTGAGTTGGAGTGACAGTGGAAAGATCCAAGACCTCCAGACTCATCACCAGGATGTGCTACAGACTTAAAAGCAGTTGGTGGTTGAGGAAATTTTAATGTTATCTGTTTCCTTCATCTTTAAAGATATCTGCTTCGGTTTAAAATTCAGAAGTTTAGTCAGATCAAGGGAAAAGCTGCAAAATCTCCCTTAAAGGCAAATAAATTATCATTAAGAATAGATCTTAACACTGCTTTGGGTAAGCCAAGGTTGTCTCTCTGGTATTTTGCATGGAAGTGTTCCAAGGAACACTTGTTGGAAACTATATCACCATGCAAACCTTACTAGACTTAAAGCAACTTTTAAGTCCAGCGATATGAGAGCTATTTGGCTTCTTAACCCTACACATATTACATTTAGCACGCTGTTTGACAGTTAACTGAATAAAATTTAGCCCAGGGGAGGAAGGGGGGGGCATGAAAAGAGGCCTCTCAAGGCAGGAAACATGGAATCGGAATCTTATTAAACTTTTCTTTACATTATTCCCCCAATTTTCTTCCTCGAAAACTGGGCAAGCAAGACTCAGATCAAACATGCCCTATCCAAAATACTGAAAACTTCTTGGAAGCATCCCACAGCATCTCTTACCTTCCCTGTTTTAAAAAAAGAGGGAATGTTACAACACACACCCTTTAGAGAACTTATTCCCCACCCACCTGCTCTGTAAACCGGTTTAAGGCCCCACCCAGGGCTTTACTTCAGGAGAGAATGCTGAAATATTCGATAAAACCACCAACCACCACAGACGCCTTTTGTTATGCTCTGCTCCCCCACCCCCGACCCGAAAGCCTCCTATTCCGATCTCCTTTCCGGAGTTCCAAGTCCCAAGATAACGATGCTGTGAACTAACGTCATACCCACACTTCCGACGAAGTTTTTTCAGCTGCTGAACCAAATGCTTTCCCACAATCCGGGAAGAAGCAAACGTGTAAGGATTGGAAAACACTGACTGGTTCTTTGCAGCAGCGGGCAGAGAGGGAGGGGGACGAGGGACCAAAGCCCAAGTTTCCCGGAGAGGATTGCAACACCTCTCCGCCGACATGTGGCCGACAGAAGCGTGGCCTCGTTCCTGAGCCCCCGTGGGAAGGGCGCGAGGGACAGACACCTGAGCCTTCCCAGCAAGATGCCTTTGCACCTTTCCCTCCCGTCTGGTCCGGCGCCTTCCTCTCCCCCGAAGGAAATGCTCTCCTCACCCAGAACCTAGGCGAGGACTACTATGTCCTCGTCCCACGTGGGTGCTGTCCCATCCCTACATCCGCATCTATCCCAAATCTGGATCCTCTTTCCCGACCGCCGCTCCTTTCCCCTTTGCCCGGAGGGATGCTTCGCCATGGGAGTGTGCGACAGTGCGTGCCCAGGGGACCCGAGTTAAGTCCCGTCCCTCACGGGCCTGGGACCTGAAGGGACGCGCTCAGGCGGCGGGGAGCGCAGGGCGCCGCGCGCTTACCTGGCAGCGCCTGGGGGACTGGCCACCTGCGCCAGGGACCCGATGTCCCCGGGGACCCCGTGCTGTCAGGCCTCCCGCGGAGCGGGTCAGGCGGTGGGAGCTGCCCACACGTGCTCCGCGGCCGCCCGCTCCTCCCGGGGCAGCCTCCATCCTCCCGGGCCTGACTCACCGAGAACTTTCTTCTCCGCGTCTTCACTGCCCGCGGCGGCCGAAGAGGCGGGGGCCGCGGTGCCCGGGGCCGTGGGGGCCGCGGGGGCCGCGTCTCCACCCGGGTTGCCCGCTACCAGGGCGGCGGGCGCCGGGGCGGCGGCCTGGGGCGCGCCGCTGCCCGCCGGGCTCTTGGGCGCGGGGTCCTGGGGGGCCGCGGCGGCCGCCTCCGCCGGAGCCTGCGGGAGGGTGGTGGTGGTGGTAGTGGTGCTGGTGGTGGTGGTGGCCTCGCCCGCCTCGCTCATGCCGCCTCCTCCGCTCTCCCTCGGGCACCTCGGTGGCGGTTGGTCGGCGGTTAGCGCAGCTGGAGGTCGCGGCGGCCGGGGCTCGCTCTCGGGGAGGCCGGTGCGGATCTCGTGGCGCGGGCGGCGGCGGCCGAGGTGGGGTCTCGCGGCGGAGGCGGCTCGAGCTCTCGGGCTGTGCGCTCGCTCTTGGGCTCCTCGCTCGATCTTACTGCCCCAAAAATGGCCCCGCGCAAGTTTTTCTAGGCGGCGCACCGGCCCGAGAGGGAAGAGGGTGGAGAGAGTTGGCTCCCGAGTTGGGCATCGACTTCATTAGCATTTAAAGGGGCCCGGTGCCCTTTCCACCCGCCGATTGGCCCGGGACTGAGCGCAGGGGCCCGAGTGGCCGGGAAAGGAAAGCAAGGGTGGATCTGAGGTTGGCAGGGTACTCTGGAGTTTTCTGCCGAGCACGCTCTGCCGGCCCTTTGTTGGAGCCGGGCAGCGGGGCACTCCTGCCTAACCACATCTTCTAGGAGGAGCAAAGTAGGGCATCCAAATGACCGGGCGCTTCTCTCTCTCAAATACTGTCTTTTAAAATCCGTTCTAGTTATCCAGGCAACGTTTATGAAGCACGAAAAACTGTTTCTGATACAGCAGTGAAGAACTGGAATTATACAATCTTAAAGCTATTTGGCTACTTCCTCTTGAAAGATGTTAGATGGTTTCTTCTATAATCCACAGGTGAGGAAACTGAGGTCCAAACCTCCATGAAGTAATGCAAATATCAGAGTTTACATCAATGTAATGGCAACAAATAGTGAGCTGCTAATGTATATGTAATAATACTATACTTGGGGCGGGGGGGAGGATAAATTTCACCTTCTTTTCTAATTGCCCCTGCCAGCTAGTGAAAACTTAAGCAACTGAGCCCTCTTAGTCTCAGGGAGGAGAGTGACAGAGAAACGGATCACCCAATAAACGGTAGTCCCAGTTTGCAGAGCTCACATGGCCTTTGGAGAATGGACGAGGTCATGCTGAACACCAGGCCAGAGGGACCGTGCTCTGCATTCAAGAACTATTGGGATACAGGCTATCAGGCGTCCTTCACCTCCAGGATCCAGGCAAGTCTAGGTTTACACTCTAGTGCTGCTCTTAGTTAATGGAGTCAACTTGGACGAGGTGTTCAATATCCCAGAGTTGGTTTCTCAAAGGAACGTGGATGGGATTTTCACATGTAACTCCAGTGTCTGGTCTAACGAAAAGTTCCGTTTTTCATTCCTTATTCCCCTAAATCATTTACACCCTCCACCCTCGCCCGACCCCAGAATTCTGTGTTCTGTGGCTGCATCAGAAGGGTGTAATTCATCAGGTGTAGTTATCAGGTGTAATTCATCATTATATTCCCACTGGTTAGCACACAGTACCTAACACAGAGTTAGAGCATAGTAAATGTTTACTAAATGAAAACAAAAAGACCAACATTTTCCACACTCACTTACTTATGAACACATTCATTATCAATAATTGTTTTTTAAATAATGACTTGTATTTTTTCCATTATAACTGGTTTACAGTGTTCTGTCAATTTTCTATTGTACAGAAAGGTGACCCAGTTACATATACATGTATACATTCTTTTTTCTCACATTATCATGCTCCATCATAAGTGACTAGACAAAGTTCCCAGTGCTATACAGGAGGCTCTCATTGCTTGTCCATTCCAAAGGCAATAGTTTGCATCTATTAGCCCCAAATTCCCAATCCATCCTACTCCCTCCCCCTTCCCCTCCCCCTTGGCAAACACAAGTCTGTTTTTCATGTCCACGATTTTCTTTTCTGTGGAAAGATTCATTTGTATTGTATATTAGATTCCAGCATTATCAATAATTGTAATGCCTTGCCTTATTGCTTTCTTACTCCATCCATGAAAAGTACAACTTAAAAATTAATTCTTAGGAAAAAAAAGCAAAATATGGAATATTTGACTTTTCCATGTAACTCATCTATATTTTAAAATTTTTAATTGACAAAGGTGTTAATGTTAGATTCATATTTTAGACTTTAATATGGACCATACAGTGATATTATCTATATGTAGTTATGTTAAAAAAAAAATGCTAGTTTGATTCTAAGTGTGGTTAAATTATTTCTTAGTTTTAAAGAGTATAGTCAGTTAAAATTATATGCATGATTTATTCTGGTGAGGATTGGCCATTGACTTTCTTATCTAACAAAATGATTATCATTGCTATGCAAAATTGGATTGCAAGGAAAAAAATGAGGGCTTGAACTGTTCAAACTCCAATCTAATAGCCAAAATCACTCTCTCTATATATATATTCACCCTTGGAAAATAATTCATGACTAACAGGTGTGGTCTCCAACCTCTGGAAGACCCTAAAATAATTACAGATGCATCCGGGGATTTCCTAGAATTTTGTGCTGGAATGACTCCCAAAACTACTCATCGTTTTCATCCAAAAAAAGCAGCAAGCAGCTGGGAGTTCTTGGTACTGTGCTAAATAAATCTAGAGAGAATTAATTAAAATAAACATAATCTGTTGTTTTAATAATCATAACAAGAAAGCAATTTTGATATGGATGCACACAGTTTTCCATTCCTTTGCTTACTCATTAATCCATATGCTCATGCATTAGCACATATTTATTAATCTATATACTATGCACCTAAGTGCTACATTATGAGTATCTAATGTTGGTCTAAAGCCTGCTCTGAGGTTTTTTTCATGTTGTTAACTCATTTTTTTTCATTTCTATTCTAAGAAAACGTCATTTCTTAAATTTAAGGTTAAGAACAACAATGAAAAAGAATCACAGTCTAATCATAATCTAATTGGTGATGGCAATCCTTTTTAAGCTATGGCAGGTTTGGTCGTGAAAATGAAAGCCACGCTGTTCCTAGTATGAACAGAGAGTTTCACAACTGTTGGAAGGGGAGAGAAAGCTGGAGAGCTCCACTGAAGATCTCAGACTCCAGCCCCACCAATGCAGGGCTTCTCAAGGGCTTCCCTGAAGCCACTGGCGGCACAGGATCTCCAGGAGGCTCCCAACTATTCAGAGCTAGAGCCAGTTTTGTAAGACCTAAAGTCTACCCAATTGGGAGCTCTCTTTAAGAATAAAGAAATGAAAGTGTGAATACAAATTTGCAAGCTACTTCCAGAGTTTTAAAAAAGGACCATGCAAGAAAGGCGCCCCGAAGTTTAAACTGCATTAGCTTCACCATGAGTCCACCCACATCAGCTATCTCAGTTGGCCACATGGATGCTGGAGTTCCTCAAGAAGTTTATCTGGGAGCAGCTTTGAGCCTCCATGTGCCCGGATGTCTTCCTATAAGTGACTGGAAAAAACAGTGTCCTCTTCTGCCTTCGAAATCTTGAATTAGTGCCTCTTATTAACAGTTTCTAATCTGGAACCTTTCAGGGAAGGAGACTCTGGGAAATAAAGTTCCTGCCTTGAGGGAGCTTAAAGATGATGCCGAGCTGACAAAGGACTAGTGTGCATACCACCCCAGGGAAGACAGTGCAGTTGATTGACTAAAGAGATTAAGGAGCATTTGAACCACTCAAGACACTGAAGCTTAAGTATGGACGCATTACTATATGAGCATATATCAAACTGGAATACAGTGAAGTATTAAGCAACACCTGATTGATTCTAAAACAACACAGAAGGGAATCAGCTAGTTTGGAATAAAAAAGTAGAGGAATAAGAGAGCAAAGGGTTTTCATGGTCTCCAGCACAATGTTCATGGGAGAAGGTACCCTGATTATGTCTCTGTTGTTCAATAATAATCCATTCACTGCCTTTATTGATTATTCGCATTAGATGCCAAGGATATCATGCAAATCAAAACCAGAATGGCCCTATATTCAAGGAGCTTATGGTCTAGACTAGTACCATCTGATTGAAATATAATTTGAGCCCCAAATATGAGGCACATATGTAATTTTAAAATTTCTGGCAGCCACAACACATAAGAAGAAACAGATGGTATTAATTTTAATACATTTTACTTAGCCCAGTATATCCAAAATATATATCATTGCTACATTTACTCAATATAAAAATTAGTAATGATATATTTTACATTATTTTTTCCTTTGGTACTATCTTTAAACTCTCATATGGTATTTTAAACCTATAACACGTCTCAGTTTGAACTTGACACATTGAATGTGTCATACATGTGTCAGTGTGGCTAATGGCTACTATATTGCCACTAGAAGAGTTATACAAGTCTTCCAGATAACTAGAACTTTATCTGGATAATGCTCCAGAATAATGCTCCAGAAGCCCATTGTGAAAACGTTCTGGCCCAGCAATCTGGACCACACATCAGTCTGTGGTAACCCATCAGGATAATGTGACCTATCATACTTGCTTGAGCTTTCTTGTGCTGTATAAACCCAAACCCAAAGAATGTACATGAACCATAATTCTGAACAGCTGTGTGGTGGTGATAAGTTCTAGTGTATATAAATTAAATTAATTTATAATTTCCATTCATGCCATTACTGCATTTGCAGACATACATACACTTTTTTTCCTTTCTATTATGGTTTATTACAGGACATCAAATACAGATCCCTTTGCTGTACAATAGGACATTTTTGTTTATCTGTCTGATATATAATAGTTGTCATCTGATAGTCCTAAACTCCCAATTCATCCCTCCCTGCCCCCCATCTGCACCGTCTTGGCAACCACAAGTCTGTCTCTATGTCTTCATACACTCTTCTTTTTAAACTTTAGTATATGTTGCCATACCAATGTGAAAGTATTTTGTGGGCTTTTGTCCTTTTCATTAAGCAGCTAAGAGTAGAGTGCAGAATTGACTGTGACTTAAACTTCACCTACGGGAAACTGGATTTAGGATTTGAAAAATGTTGCACTTCTAGGTCTGAGAATATTGAGAGGCGAGAAGCAATTCCTGAGAACTTTAAAGAGCAGGTTTAAAAATAAAAAAAAAAATCTGATTTGGGAGATGCCATCATGGCTCAGAGGAAACGAATCTGACTAGCATCCATGAGGACACAGATTCGATCCCTGGCCTCACTCAGTGGGTTGAGGATCTGGTGTTGCCATGAGTTGTGGTGCAGGTTGCAGGCGAGGCGTGGCTCGGATCCTGCATTGCTGTGGCTGTGGTGTAGGCCAGCAGTTGCAGTTCTGATTCGACCCCTAGCCTGGGAACTTCCATATGTCACAGGTGTGGCCCTAAAAAGACAAAAAAAAAAAAAATTCTGATTATTTAAATATCTGTTGATTTCATATGAAAGTTCTAGCTTCTAAAAAGCTTGTATTGGTTTTGCTTCTATTGTTTTTTTTTTCCTAAATTATTTAGATAACTTCCCAATATTTCTCTAAAGACTAGCAAATTGGTATACTTTTGGTTAAAAAACTTGAAAAAAGTATCTGATAGAGAACTAAAAACTGGAAGGAAATCTTAGAAATTACGTGTTTTGACCCCACTCATTTTACCAATGAGTCTCAGAAATGACTTCTCAAACTCATTCATCTCTGCAATGGCAAAGCTAGAACCCAAACCTGAGTCTCCTTACACTCAACCCAGAGCTCTTTCTCTTATATGTATAGTTCTAGTTGAAAGAAATCCCCGTGGTCTGGTCCTGAGTCTGGTGCTGTGTCAACTCTTCTCTTTGATTAAGTGCATAATAACTGGAATCTGGTAAAAATCTAAGAAACAAGCAGAGAAATCTGTAAATACTCAGAACTCACCTCAGAAAAAGACTTAACTGAGCAGGGCTCTCTGGACACTGGACAATGTGCTTATCTTCCCACTTAAGAGATCTTGGATAGGAATCCACACAGCTGTGTGCAATTCATTTTATAGCATTTTGGAACTAACTCTCTGAAACAATTAATGAAATCTATTCTCCTTTTCCTGAAAAAGCTTCCCCTGTCTTTTTATGCAGATCACTTCTCTTTTTTTCCTGTTTCAATCTGTTTTCTCTATTTCTTTTCATCTTCATTACTGTCCTTTATGCACTCTATTGTTAAGGAATTAAATCTCACCGGATAGCTAGTCTGCATTCTTGTCTGGAAGATCTAACGTCCTATTTTTTTTTTTTTTTTTGGTGGATATGATAATTCTGGGAAATAAATCCTCAACCAGCAAAAGAAAAAAGGATAAGCTTTCCAATAGATCTCTTCTTCAGTTTCAGCTCTTCAAAATTCTTTCTCCTCTTCTCTTTAACCCAAACTCTTCCTCTTAGTCGGACTTCCAATTTATCCCTAGTAGAATCCCTGACTACTCTCTGTCATGATCTGTTTTGTACTCATTTTTTGGACATAACTGTTCAATTTGACTTTTTTAAGTTTTATTTAAGTCTAGTGATTTACAATGTGGTTTTAATTTCTGCTGTACAACAAAGTGATTCAGTTATACATGTATACACATCCATTCTTTTTCAGATTCTTTTCCGTTATAGATTATCACAGAATATTGGGTAGAGCTCCTTGGGCTATACAGCAGGTTGTTTAATTTGATTTTGATACTCCCCAACATGGGAATGTTAGGGTAGAAATGAGAAAGAGAAAATCGGGGAGGGTAAGGAAGAAAATAGCTCCTAATATGACTACAACAGAGAATATAAGTCAAGTTCCATCAGAGTTTTGACTTCTGTATGACAAGGGCATAATGTTGAAGAAAAAAATATATATAGGAAAAAATTACCACAAAGTAGCAGTGCAGATCTGAGTGTGTATTTATTTTGAGATTATGAACTAAATATAAACAAGGAGAGTAACATTTACCTCTTCCAAGTACTTAGATCACTAGAAAACTTACTGCACCATGAGTGAACTATTTCTATTCCTCTTTCTTTTAGTCTGCCTTTACCTGAATCCTTTGCATCCTTCACTACTGAAGGATCGTGGTCTTTTAATATACATAAGATGTTAAGAGAGCAGAGTATGAGCAAAAATTAGTATTATAGTAGGACACCCGTGTCCTGACTAGGTGAACTGTACTGAAATTTGCAATTACAGAGAAGCTTGTTGCAAATTTTCAGAAACACATCCACCTAATACTGTTTTGGATTAAGGCATGAAATACATTTTCAAAAATAGTGTTAGTAAAATAATCTTTTTGATTTGTATGCCTGCATAGGCAATTTAGAGTAATTTTCAACATCTTGACTCTCAAGCCACTTCATTTTTTCTTTTCTCTTTGGCTTCTTAGGCCATTTCAGGTGAAAAGGAGTAGTAAACAAAAGAACATCTTCATTGGTAAAGATGGAGCAATTTTAAAGATGAAAGCAGAACTTTAAAGTTTAAGCTACACCACAATGAGTCCCCACAGTGAGAGTTTACAGCAATAGAAAATTTAAAAAGCCTGGGAGTTGTGAAATATCAACAGGGAAAATTTAACTTCAGTAGGCTAGTTTTTAAAAACAAGATTGGAAGAATCAAGTGGAGTAGCTGTGTTTGTTTTTTAAAGTTCCTTTGTTTTGGTGGTGGTTAGGGGTGATGTGTTTTTTTGTGCGTGTTTGTGTTATTAATTTTTGCCATTGTAAAAAAAACCCACTAATCTAAAATCATGTCTTCGGAATGATGACAATATAAAGAAGAATATTACAGTAAAGACATATGTTACACTATTTGGCTATGGCTACTCCTATTCTCCATATCTCAACTTTGTGAGTTTCTATACAGATTCAAAGTCCATAATCTATAACTATAATAAAATGAAATGTTGTCCTAGAGCTAATGGACGTGGTTCAAGCCCTGGCCTTGCTCAGTGTGTTAAGGATCCATCTTTGACATGAGGTGTGGTGTAGGTCACAGATGTGGCTTGGATCTGGCATTGCTGTGGCTGTGGTGTAGGCCAGCAGCTACATCTATGATTCTACTCCTAGCTTGGGAACTTCATATACTGTGGGTGTGGCCCTAAAAAGACCAAAAAAAAAAAAAGCAAGAAAGCCCCAGAAGGCACGATGTCAGGGCCTGACAAAAGGGAACAATGCCATTTTCTTTGAATTTGTTAATGTATAATAATGCTATCCAGCTATGTCATTATCTCTAATGAAAGTAAACTAAAAGAGCCCATATTAAGATGTACCAAGAAGGATCTCTGTTTAATAACACCTAACTGTGAGGTGGTAAGGAACTCAATCATGTGACAAATGACTTTGAAGTGTCCCTGATTGGAAAGGTTCTAGAGTCAATCTCTGTGGGCAGGAGCTTGTTTGGCAGTTGATGAAGTCTTAAGCTAGTGTGAAAATACCCACAGGGTCCTCAATGGTATTTTACTACCTGGATTTAACAGGAGCAGGCGTCTGCTCTGAAGGATGGGACACACTTCACCTCATCACTCAATGCTTCTTTGTAGCTTAGGAAATAAGATTTACCATGGCTGTTCGACAGGTATAACTGAGCACACCTTAGCCTGAGTATTCTGGTCCCTCAAGATTCAGTGGCACTTTCCTGACCGCTATGATGGCTGAAACTCTTAAGCAAGCTGTACATACCTGCCAAAATAGGCCACAGTGGTGTTTAAAAGAGAAGTGTATCAATAAAATGCTGGCTTGGGATTACTGATGCCTTTTCCTCCAGAGGGAGACCAAACTCATACCGGGAGAAAGTTGGTAATCTAGAGGATCCTTCCTATCCCCCTCTCAAACAAAAACCTGAAAGAAGAGACTTGACTTTTCCAGGGGCCATTCTTATCATTTCACTTGTCCTTAACTCTAATGCAGTTCATTTTTTAATCCATCAAGTTCTCAGATCTTTCTGTCATTTGTTGTTTTATGTAGTATTGAGGATGGCACAGTTTCTTGAACAAAACTAGGAAGCATCATTTATCCAATATTTAATCATAGTCTAGGCACAAAACAGGGGCCTCATAGTTATCATTACCTAACACTGGCTCCGCAAGATGAGTGTCATTATCCTGATTTTACAAATGAGGAAACCCAGACTTAGACCTGTGACTTGTCTAAGGTCACAGAGCTGGTAGAGCATAGAACAGAGATTCAAACTCAGGACTTTCAAGGTCCAAACCCAGGACAGTCTCCTCGATGCTGAACTGCTTCTTCCACCAGCCCTTATTCACACACATTATGTGAGGCTACCAGCTCTAGAAAGTTCTCTAGCATTCATTCAGAGAGGGAAGTTTGAAAATTGTAGAGGAAGCCTTATCACTATTTGGTACATTTATCTGCCCACACCCCTCCATTTTTATCAAACTCAAAGGCTTAGACACATGGAAGCAAAGTGAGGAAGAGGAATGGGTATATAGGAGTGAAATAAAAAGATGAGGCTATGACTTTTTCTGTCTTTTTATACTCTGGTTTTCTTTTTAAATGTATATTTTCTTGTTTCTGTCTTTCACGCTTGGGTTAATCTCGATTTCCCCTCTGTTATAGTACCCCAACACCATTTAAATTTCCAATTTGATTGATGCAAATTAAGTTGCATTTACTTATGTTGCAATAGAAGAATCAGGGAGAATTCTGAATAGCTGGGTTTGTTTCTGTGGGTTTTTTTTTTTTTTTGCCTTATTCCAAAAAGAAAGCCAAGATTTTGGCAGTTAAGTAGTCTCCAGGACTGAAGACAGAAGCTGACCCAAGAGCTCTTTTTCTCTCATGAAAATCCAAACTGACTAAAGACAATATTCTAGAGTGTTTTGAATGGAACCAGAGAAGAGCTTGTGTCTTTGTAAGAAGATAGGCAAAAGCAGAAGCCAAGACAAGAAGATTCTCACGCCTGAGGAAGAGAGGGTAGGTTGCTGTGGGTAACTGCAACCTGTTCCCCCTAGCTGCCCCCCACCCCCACCCCCGGTAGGGACTTTATCCTGTGAGGATGTCTTCATGGTGCGAACATGTCGTCATGTTCCTTGGCATTCTTGACTCTGGTAAAGGCTCCCATGGATGCTTTGGCACAGAGCCTCAGGACCACTAGACTTGGATGTGCTTGCAAGTTTGGACAACGCCCAGCTCAGCAGCAAGTGGGAATACACTTTGCTCTCTGTAATAAAGGTCTTGGGTTGGATGGACATGGGTGGGAAGGGGAGACAAAACCCATGAATGATTGAATTTCTTTGAATTTGAATTTCCTTTTCCCACATTGATTGGATAGGTTCTCCAAAAAAGATTGTTTTTAAGTTAAAGAAAATAATATAGGCTGAATATTTTTGTCTGTAGAGCTATTCCCCACCTTTCTCTGCCCTGCTCTGTGCTCCAGAGGGCTAACCTTTCTGGGTGGATTCGGCAGACTTCTTTGACCTCTGCATTCCAGTTGTGTCCAGCCACTGGGCGGCACCAGCAGGAAATCAAAGAAAGGGAGAGAATGAATTGGGATATTTATTTCCAAGGCTCCCTCCCTATGGGTTGACTGGGTCCCTTTATCTGGTGGCCCTTTCTTATAGTTAATCTCTCTGGATTGCATTCTGGTAACCATTTCTTCTCCTTGCCTCTCAAACTTAAGATCTTTGGAAGCTTCCTTTTTGTTATCCTGCGGTAGGGGTGGGGGAGAAAAGTGGGTACTGTACCATTCCTATTTGATTTCTTTTCAACATATCTATGCATTTTAAGTAGCTTCTTTGTTAAATCCTCCTCAGTTAATTACCTTTGATCATGCCATCTTTTTATTGCCAGGACCCTGACTAATGCATTACGTGTCTTTATTTTTTGACACC
Source organism: Phacochoerus africanus (assembly GCF_016906955.1). Classification (NCBI taxonomy): domain Eukaryota; kingdom Metazoa; phylum Chordata; class Mammalia; order Artiodactyla; family Suidae; genus Phacochoerus; species Phacochoerus africanus. The sequence goes on along the minus strand of NC_062550.1, from coordinate 65,056,615 downwards.
AGAGTATGTGGATTTATAACCCTTATATAATATGCCTTTTTTTTTTTCCTTCTGGAATTACCAAAATTACTAGTGTGGTCCATATCAGAGCCATGGGCAGATTACAACTCCTAGCACTGAAACCAAATCATTTTGAGGTTTTTAGTGCTGAAATTACCACATCCTGGGAAAGGACTCTGTCCGATGCAAATAGGATCAACCTGGTTATGACTTTTGTGTAGATTTGGGTGTACACTCTCTGAAGTTCCTGTGGCATCCCTGGTGGCTCAGTGGGTTAAGGACCTGGCATTGTCACTGCTGTGGCTCTGGCTACTGCTGTGGTGGTGTTTTTTTGTTTGTTTGTTTTCTTTTTTGCTTTTTAGGGGCACATCTGTGGCATATGGATTCCCAGGCTAGGTGCTGAATCAAAGTTACAGCTGCTGGCCTACCACAGCCACAGCAACATGGGATCTGAGCCACGTCTGCAACCTACACCACAGCTCATGGCAATGCTGGATCCTTAACCCACTGAGTGAGGTCAGGAATTGAACCTGCATCCTCATGGATCCTAGTTGGGTTCATTACCTCTGAGCCACGATGGGAACTCATGTGGTGCAGGTTTGATCCCTGGCCTAGGAACTTCTGCATCCCATGGATATGGCCAAAAAAAAAAAAAAAGTCGCTAGGGATTTGTGTCCCGTGGGCTACGATGAGGCAGAATTTAAAAATTACTACACAATTTTACGTACAAGATTGTCCAGAAGTAGATGAAGGAAATTAGGGTAACTGCAACCCTACTCAACAAATGTTTCCAGAACACTTTTTAGTGGGGGATGGGTATAAGACACTCATTTTTGAATGAATTGTTAAAAATTAAGCCACTTCTTGGAGATGGAGGAAGAATATTGTCAGAATCCAGAATACAAGGTGAAAATTATTCTCCAAACTTGGACATGCCACCAGAGGCATGTTAAGTGTTGGAATGGATGATAGAGCTAGGAAAAGACCATTTCTCTTGTGATAGAAATGATTGCCAGACACAGAGAATGTTTTTAGGAGATACAATTTCCACCCCAAGAGAAAAGACAGTTCTGTCTTGGATACAGCTAATATTGAGAAGGCAGGGCACTGAGAAAAAGAACACGATCTAGGAATGTCCCAAGAGCCACTAGTGCTCTCAATTAAATGTTTCAGTGGCTGTGGTTGGCGGTACTGGAGGGCTGGTTCCAGGGGCTTAAATCCAGAGAATATGATAGTTAAACATCCTAAGGGTTGCCAGAAAGTGAGAGAGAACTGACTACATTCCTAGTAAGGGTAGATACTTTATTACCAAGGAACCTTCCCTGAGAGCCTGGGGAAGAGAGGAAATGACTCACTTAGCACAGGTGTGGGCAGGAGCAAAGATGAGCCTTTTCCCTGCACAAAGCATAACCCGACTGAACTCAACCCCTCTACAAACTTCTCCTAAACAGGGAAGCTGGTGAAAGGGGAGATGAAGAAGCAGCACAACAGGGAGGCAGAGATCAGGAAGATGGGTCCTTTTTCAGCTGATTAGCCCAAACCATGTAGAGAGTAAATGGGGAGCTAACAGGACAGTTACAATCTCTGAATGTCAGCCAGAAACTTTTCAAAGTTGTAGGTAACTAACTGGATATCTTTCTCCAGTTCTCCCTGAGAACCAGCTTCTGTGATGAGTGAAACCTGGTGTTCCCACCAAATTGTTATCAACCTTGACCTGCCATCAATATGATGGCCAGAGGAACCCACTTGAAAAAGACTGGACCTCATGGTGAGACTAACATTGACCAGCATCTTTGGTGTTAAGAGTGGTGGTCTGGGAGTTCTCTGGTGGACTAGCAGTTAAAGGATCCACTGTTGTCACTGCTGGGGCTTGGGTCACTGCTGTGGTACAGGTTTGATCTCTGGCGCTGGAACATCTGCATACATGGGCGTGGACAAAAAAAAAAGAGTGGAGGTCTGGTGCTCACTTTGGCAGCCTATATACTAAAATTGGAGCGATACAGAGAAGATTAGCATGGCCCCTGCACAAGGATGACACACAAATTTATGAAGTGTCACATATTTTTATGTGATGTACAGTACAGGGAATATAGTCAATATTATAATAACTTTGTATGATGCATAATCTATAAAAATATTAAAACACTGTCATACACCTGAAATTAATATAACATTGTAAGTCAATTACACTTCAAGTAAAAAAAAAAAAAAAAATGGAAGAGTTCCCGTCATGGCGCAGTGGAAACGAATCTGCCTAGAAACCGTGATGTTGTGGGTTTGATCCCTGGTCAGTGGGTCAAGGATCTGACATTGCTGTGAGCTGTGGTGTAGGCTGCAGATGCCGCTTGGATCCTGCGTTGCTGTGGCCGTGGTGTAGGCCGGCAGCTGTAGCTCCAGTTAGACCCCTAGCCTGGGAACCTCCACATGCCGCAGGTGTGGCTCTAAAAAGAAAAAAACAAAAAATGGAGGTCTGAAGCCCTGTTTTCTAGAGTTTCAACTTTATGTGCTGTGTAACCTTGAGAAAATTCACATCTCTTCAATTCAGGTTCCTTATTTGTACATTGAGGATAATAGTAGTATTTCTTTTATAAGGTTATTGTGATACCTAATGAGATAAAGTTTACCAATATTAGAATAATACCCATCACATGTAAAGTTTTTGTTAAATGTTTGTCTATCCTCCTCCTCATCAGAAGGGACACTTATGGGATATTTGCCTAAGAGTTAGGATATACAGTCACCTTCCTTTTATCATGTTTTTAAGGAAGATCAACATTCCACGAAGGACCACACAATGAGTGCTTGCAGTAAAGTTCCCAAGGGAACACCAGTGGATCCACTCTCATCTCAGTAGAGGTCACATTCACTTGGCACCTCTTTTCCTTGACTCACAGCCCCTTAACCCTCTAATGATCTACTTTATGTGCCCATGTTTCAAATACAATTAGCTTTCAGAGCCTGCTCAGAACATGGGTTATTAGTTGTTTAGCAGGTAATTTCTCTTCACTGGAGAAGTTTTTGTGCTTTATTTACGGAATAGTTTTTCAGAAATAATAAATAAACTGGAATTTGGAAAAGGAGGGAGGTAGTCTAACCCCTCAGCAGGTAATGGGTGAAGATCAAGGCTGGATAAAGGGTAGGGAGCAATATCCCACCTTCTCACTCTTCCCCCAAACATGGGTGGATGTGAGCAGGAGACCTGGCCCCAAGAGGTGCCTCCAAGGATGACAAGTAGTGTCTCTAAGAATGAAGAGGCTTGGCCAAAGATTTGACTTAAGTAAGCAACTCACATTACTTCCCACCAATAGACCATATGTTTCTGCCTTAAGCCCCTGTTAAATTAATTAAACACAGAGACGGTTAGATTGAGGTGGTGTTAATGCCTTAGTAATGAAGGAGGTAAGCAAACAAAAACCTCAGCCTGTTAACTCCTCATGGTTAAGAAATTAAAACCTAAGCACAACCAATTACAAACAGCCAACTAGGCTTTCCCAAATAATGCAAACCCTAAAGCCATAGCCAGTCAATTGCTTTGTTTCTGAGTCTTTTCTGTAAGTCTTTCCCCAGCTCCTGTCCGTGGAGAGCTCCTGAGCATTTCTGGTTTAGCACAGTCCAATTTGAATCAATTTTTCATCAAATAAACTCTTAGCATTTTTAATATGCCTCAGTATAGATTTTAACAGTCTTCTGTTACTTGTGAGCTCCAAAGGAGACCCCTCACCTCCCAGAATAGCCTGGGGGGAAAAGAGCGATAAGCAGGCAGGGGCACCCCCTGAGGCCCTGTGCTCACTGCTTTTTCACCGTATCTGGAGGCTGCGGAGAAACATGTGAGCTCTGCAACTTCTGTATTAACAGCTTTTGGACTCTGAGTATTTCTTTCATCAGACTGGATCTGGAGTTGGACTGCATCCATCTTAAATCACACTGGATCTGGGGTCAAACTGGGACAGACTTAAACCAGACTGGATCCAGTATGAGGTCTCAGGCTAATTTAACCAAAAAATTTGTTTAAGAGTAAAAAAAAAAGAGAAAAAGAGTTCCTTCAAGCCCAAAGAATCTGAGACTCCTGCATCTGGGACTCTGGCTAATTCTGTGTATAAAAATTGTGGGCCTGGAGTTCCTGTTATGGCTCAGTGGAAACAAATCTGACTAGGAACCATGAGGTTTCAGGTTTGATCCCTGGCCTTGCTCAGTGGGTTAAAGATTCGGTGTTGCCATGAGCTGTGGTGTAGGTCACAGATGCGGCTCAGATCTAGTGTTGCTGTGGCTCTGGTGTAGACCGGCGGCAACAGCTCCGATTGGACTCCTACCCTGGGAATTTCCATATGCCACAGGTATGGCCCTCAAAAGACAAAAAAAAAAAAAAAAAAAAAATGGGCCCAGAAGTTGTGTTTGTTTGAACAAAAAGGTTAAATTTCTGAAAGATAATATTGAAATACAGTGGTCATAATGGAAAACTCTGAACCTAGATAAGCTTATCCATTTATGAGGTGCCCTGGAGGAAAAGGCGTCTCAGCCAAGAACTCAGAAGGGCAGAGGGAAAATTATTTTTTTTCCCCTACAGTTTCTGCTCATCCAGATGGGACCTGTCTGAACATCCTACTCACTCCGGCGCCTGCAGATGGGATCCTGGGAAAACTGGCACAGACTGACAAAAGCCAAGAATCCTTCCCAAACTTAGCTTCCAGGATCTCTGTCAGAAGAGCCTGGTGGAGAGAGAAGTGAAAATCTCACATTGTCCCGTCTCTCCCAAACTCTGGCTCTTGTGAATTTCGTCTTAGAGTACCTCTTGGTTATCAATTCTTTCCCTCTCAGGGACCGCTATTGCTCTCTTGTGTGTCCTGCTTTATGTCCTGAGAACTTCACCTGGCTTTCCTCCCATTAGGGCACACAGGTTGTCAGTTCTTGTCTGTGCAGCTCGCTCGACCGTCGGGGATGGGGCCCAAGAATATGGCTGGACAGAAATGTGGTTTGAACTCTGTTTGCGGTGGCCTCCCCACTGACTGTTGCCAGGTCTCATGGGAAATGTCTAGGCCTTTTCCTTTTCATTACCTTTGAGAGTGGTTCTGGAAATAGGAGGGGTATCTTTTGGGCCTTCTTGGAGGACTCTTCTTGGGTCCACGGTTAAGCTATAAAACATTTATTGGTTTGGGTTTTGAGTCACTTTATAGGTAGGCCTTTGATTTAACAGGAAGAAGAAACAAAATTTAAGGAGTACAGTACAACTAGAAATATTTTCTGTTTATCCAGGTTAAACCGGATAATAAGATATTTGAAAGAATTTTTTAAATGATTTAAATGATGACCAAACTGGAAGCTAATATTCAGAGCTTGATAGAAACTTTTTTTTTTTAAGGCCTTCTTTCCTAAGCTAAAATGACACAGTGTACTCAGAAGGAAAGAAAACATCCTGAAGCTACTGTGGAAGGATTCACTAAAACAGTCCAAAACATGCAGCTCCAAATCTAGAATTCTTTTGATTTCCATCTCTATTGGAAATCTTCTCCCTGGTATAAAGAAACAAGTTGAATGGTGGGGTCAGTTCCTAGATATTGCAACTCACTTCTTCGAGGAAGAAGAAATAACTATTTTGCTTTACAACAACAGAAATGCAGCACTAGAAGCAACTCAAAGCCCACCAATTCTTTTTAATAATCCCTCAAGCTTTCCTATTTATTTCAAAAGGCTTGTAAAAGATCAGGACCTTGGAAGCAAAACTTCTTGGTGAAATAACTTCTATCTTTTCTCTGTGCCTTCGAGGTGTACGTTTTTGACCCTGTCTTCTCTAGGAATCTAGAGCCATCTTTTTGAAATGCAAACTGCAGGGAGATAATCCTTATAAGAAGAAAAAGAAAAGTATCTGTCTCATGACTAAAATTTTAAAATAAAACCCATAATATCTCTCTTTGTGTCTGTATATTTACGTATGTCTAAATACATGTAGTTAGATGTGTAATTTTTCTATCTGTAGAGGGTATTGCCAAAATTAATTTGTAAAAGAGCTCTATTTAATTAGCTTGAAGAAAAGTAAATGCTTACACAAATCAAGCATTCTCTTAGAACTATAGAAACCAACCCAAATGTTTTTCAAGTTCAAATGATGTTACTCTTCAGTAAATAAAAACTACTCTAAGTTTTGTTGGTTTAGTTAAAATAGACATATCTTCAGAGCTATAAACATTAAATATAATGCAGACATATAACTTTTGTTCTACCTATGTTTACTAAAATTCAAATTAAGCTCATGTTATCACTGTTACAGAATTCATAAGCAAGAAAAATAACTTAAGATGGTTTGATGTCTTGTGAAATTTTCAGGAGTAATCAAGCATAATTGTTTAAAAATAGATTCCAAAATCTTTTTGTTAGCTTGAGACCTTGAAAACTTGAAAAAAAACTATACTAAGTTAATTAAATAAAGGATAGTCAAGGAATATCGAGATCATTTCCAAATAAAATAAAAAACTGAAATGTTAATTACTGAATAAAGTTTGGCTATTTTTGGATGCTTATTACAAAGTGATTAAAGATGTTTGAGTCTAATGGTAAACATACCTTCTGTCACACTGAAAAGTTTACTGAGAAAGAGTGGACTTCTAGAAATTATTAAAAAATATTTATAAATTTGCTAGGGGATAGAATGCTCATGTAACAACCAGTCCATTATTGCTTACTTCTCAGTTTTCACTAGAAATTATAGTTTCTAAGGGTTAAGGATCCTAATCAATATATTGAAAAATGCTAGAAGTAATAAGAGTGGAAGAAAATAACTATGTATAGAAAATAGGTAAGGAAAGTAGAATATGTTTTTGGATTAAGTTATGAAGAATATACTTTTGTTAAGAGAAAGTAATTTTGTTCAGAAGTAGAATAATTTGCTGTTGCAGAATGAGAAAGGAAAAATATAGAACAAAACCTGAGTGGATACAAATAACTTGTATAAGATTTGTAGAAAAGGAATCTTGGAAATGAATTTTATGTGTGGTCAATCTGGCTATGATTGGAATGATGTTTTTAAAGAATGAGCCTTAATATCAAAGGTACACTGGCACGAAATTAGAAGATGGTTTTGTTTCTGTTAAAAAGACAGTTTTATCAGACGATTGGTCTGAATTTGATAGGAGACTGTGAAAGCTTTTATATTTGTTTTCGAGGTTTTGTTGTTGTTGTTACCTTTTGAGTAATCTACCTGGAAAGTAAGAAATTGTGTATCTTACCAAAATAATTTCCTCTGCTTCATATTGTTTTTATTATATCTTTGATTATCTTGGAGTCTTCTCCATACTAAAAAAGCTAAATTTTGTTCACAACAATGTAACCTTCTGTATTGGCTTTACAATCTCCCATAGTTGTAATTAAGCATTTTTTCATAATGACCTGTGGTCCTATTTAATCAAGTGTTCAAACCTTTTGACATTTTTTGCAACTTCCCAAATCAAATCTAAATGGAATCTTTTTGACCTCAAACTAACTTTGAGATTTCCCAGAGGGGCCCTGGAAATTCTCAAAGGATTTGTCTCTCATCTTGTAAAGAAGACGTTAAACTAATTAGGTTTATTTTGCATATTAAATTATGAGGAAAGCATTGTCAAATAGGAAGTGATAATAAACCTTCTTAGGTTATATGTGTATGGTTATAAGTTACTGATATAAGTACTCTAGAAACTGAAGTTCATAGAAATATATCAAAACTTTATTGTCTAATTATTTCTTTATCAAGTGAACTTTCTCTCTCTCTCTCTCTCTTTTTTTTTTTTTTTTTGCTTTTTAGGGCTGCACTTGCAGCATATGGAAGTTTCCAGGCTAGGAGTTGAATGAAAGCTACAGCTGCTGGCCTACACCACAGCCGTAGCAACACCAGATCCGAGCCACATCTGTGACTTACACCACAGCTCACAGTGATGCCAGATCCTTAACCCACTGAGAGAGGCCAGAGATCAAACCTGCGTCCTCATAGATATTAGTCAGGTTTGTTTCCACTGTGCCACAATAGGAACTCCCCAAGTGAATTCTTATCAGATTTTGAACCATGGCCATAAGTCTTTTGGTCATTTATAGAGAGTTACTATCTTACATTGATACTTTTGCAAAAATGTTGCATCTCCAGAGAGGATCATGGGAAAGACTCAGACAAGTACTCTGTAATACAAGTTTCTGGAACTTTAAAACTATAGAACTGGGTAAGACGTATCCTGAGAGGGATGACATCACCTAGGTCGTGTTCAAGCTGCAGAGGCACAACTGAATCTAATGATGAGGAAATATTAGACAAACCCAAATGAGGAATCTTTTATTAAAAAGAAGCGGGGGGGCTATAGTCTTCAAAAATGCCAGTGTTATAAAAGACAAAGAAAAGCTATGGAAATATTACTGATTGAAAGAGGCTAAAGAGCCATGACACCAAAACACAGTACCAGGTGGGATCTGTGTGCTAGAAGATCCCCCCCGCCCCAAAATGCTATAAAGAATTCATTGGCTTAATTCACACTATTGGAATTCACACAGTAGATTAAAGTATTACATCAACGTTAGATGCCCTGAAGTTGATAACTGTACTGTGGTTATGTAAGAGATTATCACAGTTCTTAGGAAATACACACTGAAAAGTTTATGGGTAAAAGGCTATAATTTATGTAACTTACCATCAAACGATTCAGGCAAAAAGAGAGGATAATGACGCAACTGCGGTAAAATGTTAGTAAGTGAATCTGAGTAAAAGGTATACAGATTATTTTTGCACTAGAGTTGCAACTTTTCTGAATGTTTGTAACTACTAAAAAAAGTTAAAATAATTTTATATACATTTGCAATATTTTATATGCATATATACCATATATTTAAATACATTTTTCTGTCATTACAAACCAAAGTTTAAAAATTTATTCATCTATCAACTGCTATAGAAAAACCACAGAACTAGGCCCCAAAGAGGAGATGGAACATGTCTCTGAGGTGCACCAAGAATTAGAAAGCCTGGAAGCAGACCACATGGCAACTTTGTAATTGATTGTGATGTTTATGGTGGGGAGGGGGAGGAAAGGATCAAAATGAGAATGAGAAAGAGAAGAGACTGGTGTGAATATCTTACCACATCTGAGCACCCAAATTAAGATATACAACACACTCTAGATAATATATATGGGCTATTATATATTTGACATGTAGTGTAACTTAACCATCTTAAAATATATATCAGAGTTTATAATCTGTGTAACAACTAATGTATTGTGGAGATTTAATAACACTCGAAGGTCACTAAAAAAATAACATGATTTTATTAATTCCTGCTGGTCAATTACAATGCTCATGACCAAAAGGCAAGAGATTCTAGATCCTAATTATAAGAAAGACTCTGTTACTGATTATCACTCCTTCAGAAAATAACCTGAAAACTGAGGTCTCTTTTTCCATTCTGTAAGAAGCCGTGACAATGAGACCTGTCTCTCAGTATTGCTCTGAGGAGTATCTTGTAGAAGAGTGTAAAAGACTTCAATACCTTAGGAGTGCCTCTTAAAACTAAGTTAATAATGACACAGTGTCTCCGCTCCACACAACAGAGCAATCTTTGAATGAAAAGGGCGGAGGAAAGGGTTGTTTTGAAGACCTGCTAACCAGAGGCAACAAAGAGCTTCATGCAATGTTATATGTGAACACAGTGACAGTATTATTTGGGGACAGAATTCCTGAAGCGATGTACGGTGTACCCAAACCAAATTAAATACATGAAGCCAAGAATCAACACAGCTTCCAAAAGGTAGATGATCAAGTAGCCCCAGGAAGTTTGTTTCAGGTGCTTACCTATCTCTCCCTTTCTCACCTCAGTGATAAGAAGGAGAAATATAAAGGAATTCTCAGAGTTTGACTCCTCACACCCTTTGCTTTTTCCTTTAATCACTCTTCCTCCACCTCTCAGCCCCTGGTCCATCTTCAGCAACACTAACTACAACCTCTTTACGCTTACTTGACACGGAGACCCAAGGCTGTCTGTCACCAATGAGAACTACTTTGAGTTATTCAAACTAAAACCTTCTCCTACTGTAAAATAGCTGTCCCACTAAACTGAAATTCTACCAAATAGAAATTCGTATATTTCACTTAGGGTGGTTTTGGCAAAAGTTGCATGGTTCTGCAAGCTGCGTTTGGTTGGTAACGACTTGTTGAGAAGGACTCTGGGGTAAGGGCTCCTCTGAGCTCAGTGCAGAGGAGGATGTTGAGGGAATAGTGGTATCTAGAGCGGTTGGATAAGCGAGTCATGGGGGCATTCCCAGGTCAGATCTGACCTTGGAGGTACATCTAGAAACCTTTTTATTCATGTGATGTCCCATCTCCATGCATCTTTATAGGCTATTTTATCTACTTGGAATACCCTTTCTCCTTCTACACTGTTCCTTCAAGACTGTGTTCAAACTTTCCTTTCTCTGTGAAGCCTTCTCTACCTTCTCCATGCATCTTCTGGAATCACTAGATTGTCAGCGTCTGGAAATCTGGTTGCTAGTCTTCCACAGAGTCTCTGAGCACCAGCAGAGTGTCAGCACCAAAAGAATAATGAGTAGGTAATGTTCACTTTCAAGAAAAATCACAATCTAGTAGGGGATAAGAAAAAATAAGTAGTATTTGATACAGAAGGTTGAGTATAAAAAATGGCAGAAAAAGGACTCTTTTAGGAGGGTAAGAAAAATTTTGGAATAAGGTGAAGGATTATAAGGAAATGGCATTTGAGTGATACCTTGACAAATCGATAATATTTGCCTGGGAGAGGTGGCAGCTAATTTGGGCAGATATCTATTTCCTCATGAAAGAAGATAGGAGAGGGATAAAAATACCCTCTAAAGTCATTTTTATCATTTATAACAATGACAATACAATACAGACTAGTTTATGCTATAAAACAGATTCTCTTGTACTGAATAGTCAGAGAGGATGAGCAACTACGTTGTAGAAGTTCAGAGTCAGATTCCCAAGCCCACTCCCACCCCTACCCCTGGGAGCAGAGTCTAATAGCAGAAAAACTAAAGAATTACTCAAGCAATGTAGGAAAAAGATGGAGACTTGATTATGAAAAATAAATTTTCCTCATATCCTAGTTTTTCTAATTAACTCTGCCATCGAGGTCTTGATGAATTAAGATATAAAAGTAGTGAACATTACAGAGAGAGAGGAATGCTAAGGGCAAGGTATGGGAAATCTACTAAATGAGGAAGTCTTTCTGGAATAAGAACCTCTGATTCCATAACTTCAGCCAGGGACCTTGGGAGGAAAATGATAACAGGGATTAGAAAACTCATCATTTCAGAAAGGCAAACATTTGGCCTCAAACTCTTGGGTGTGTGTCTTTGACTTTTTGCCTAGAGATTTGGGATTCTGTTTTCTTGTTTGCAAAGTGGGAATGCTGGTGGTTATGATGATGATGACAACTCAAGGGGCTCTTGTGGGGGTTAAACAAGCTAATGCACCTAGTTGAGTGCCTTGCACATAATAGGACTTTAATGTATGGTGGCTAGTACTTTTGAATGCCTACTACATGCTAGACACTGTGATACATGTTATCTGGTAGTGTTCTCAACATCTCTTTTAATAGGTATTAGGAAAACCATACCAGATGCCATACTTGGTAAATGGCAGAGCTAGGCCTTAATTTCTGGATGGCTAGACAACAAAATCTGTAGTGATTCCATTATATCATGATCCTTTACCTTGCAAATCTTAGCCTTGATTATAGCTTTTGAGCTTCCATTCATCTTTGAGAAGATACAAGATGTCATTCATGAATGTATCTATAGATTTAACTCTACCAACCATCATTTTCTACATCTACAATTGGGATAAACTGGGACCCTGAGAAGTAAGCCTGTATTTTGCTGGGTTTTTTTGTTTGTTTGCTTATGGTTCTGGGTGTGTTTGGTTGTGTTTGGTATAACTCTAGGAACCCAGAAAAAAGTTACTTAGAGATGGTTCTGTCCTAAACTGAGAGCAGGAGCTCTTAAAGTTCTCAAAACTCCCTGACATCAGTCTTGGCAATAATTTTTTGGGTTTGACACCAAAAGCAAATGCAAACATAAACTGGTGGGGCTATATCAAACTAAAAAACTTCCGCACAGTGAAGGAAACCAACAACCTGAAAAGGCAAACTATGGAATGAGAGAAAACAGAGTAGAAAAGTGGTTGACAAGGGCTAGGGATGGGGGAAATGAGGAGAGGTTGGTAAAAGCTACAACTGAAGAAGGGCTGAGGAGCAAATTATAACATGCTGACTATGGTGACAACACCTGCATTGGATTGGTGAAATTTGCCAAGGGAAGAAAACTTGCATGTTCACACACACACACACACACACAAGTGAGAACGGAAGGAAGGAAGGCAGAAGGAAGGCAGGGAGGAGGAAGGGAGGAAGGACGGGGAGGTGGCATGGAGTGGAAGGTTTCAAAGAGCAATCCCTAAACCAGCAGCATCAATGCCTTCTGGGAAGTTCTGCAAACTCAAGTTACAAATGATTAGACCCTAGCCAGATCTAAAGAATCAGAAACTGGAGGAGGAGGGCAGGCAACAATCCTTGTTTTAACAAGACATCCAGGCAATTCTGAAGTGAACTAAAGTTTGACCATCACTAATATGGAGAATAAACAGTATGTAATTCAGTTTTTGATAGTAGCCTTCATGTGTAATGTATTGGTAACTTTCACATTTCTCTTTTGCTAAATAGAATAAATGTTGGTTGAAAACGACTTAAGGATGTCACTTAATTTTTTTTTCACTGACTTGATTCTAATCAGGATATTAAATATCCATGCCAGATGGGCTTTATTATTTAAGGATTATTTTTCCCAGAAATAAGTGTTTGTTGTCAACAACAACCTATTTCAGTGACTCTTTAGTCAAAAGTGTTTTTGTATGTCCAAATTCATCTTTTGTCATTTTAAGGCTATTTCTATGTGATCTATTATCAAAGTCCACTTTAATGTTTACAGTTCTTTTTAAAATGTGCAGGCTGATAGATGGCCTTTTGGGGGTTTTTTGGATGCAAACTGTTATATTTGGAATGGATGGGCAATGGGACCCTACTGTACAGCACAGGGAAATGTGTGTGACTGTGTCACTTTGCTGTACAACAGAACTTGAGGAAACACTGTAAATCAACTATACTTTAATAATTAAAAAATAAAAATAAAACAGGCAGGCTGAGGTATAGATATTGTAAGTGTAAATTCAGAACTTTCTAATTTTAGTCTAACTTTGAATATCCTGAAAAATTATCAAAATCTGTGTCCCAAATTATAGTTTGATGGTTATCACTATTGACGTAGGGGGAAATGTGGAAATACCAAATGGTTTAGAATGTCATCCTGATAGTCTTTCAAATTCCCCAGAAAGTTATTTTGCCAGTGGTAACATACATCTTTTAGGGCGGCTGCCTGGCTCAGAACATCCTCTATAAACAATTATCACCCCTGTCACTCTAGCGCATTGTCCTACCAAGTTGGATTCTTTTTCCCACAGGTGAGGAATCTGGTTTCAAAGAGGTGGACCAGTCTCTGCTAGCCGGCGGAGCTGAGGGTGTGTGAATTCAGGAGCCATGGGGTCTAGAGAAGAAGAGAAAGCCACTTATTAGAAAGACGCAATAGCCCAGACATGCCAAGAAAATAAATGGGTTGAGAATGTGGAGAGAAAAAATGAATATGAGCAAATGCCATAATTCCTAGTGGCTTTCTGGTTCCTGATTCTAATCTTCTGTATCACTTAAACGTCTTGTCTTTGGATTCTTTGAAATTCATCTTTATTCCATAGAAAAATCATCTTTTTCCCCCCTTTAACCAAGTTTGAAAGAAATTCTTTTATTTCTAACTCAAAGTGTCTTGATGAAGATTACAGCCAATGGGTGGAGGGTGGGGGTGTTCCTGCTTTATTTAAGCAGCAGGAAAAAAAATAGGAGTGACACAAATCTTAAAATCGAAATCCCCAGAGTCTACATGGGAAAAGAACCTGAAAAAGAATGGATGTGTGTACATGTATAACTGGATCACTTTGTTGTACAGCAAAAATGATCACAACCTTGTAAGTCAAGTATACTTCAATAAAACTTTTAAAAAATTTAAAAAAGGAAAAATTTACTGAGTGGCAAAAAAAGAAAAAGAAATGAAGTTGCTATAGCAATCAAAACATCATTTAACAGTGTCTGGGAAAGTTATTTGTCTTGTCCGGTGCTTAAGCTGAATCAAATCGTTTAAGTGTCTCTTCAGTTATAAAGAAAAGAGTAAACGTCTCATTTCTGTATCCCTGAAAGGGGGTTAGGAAGGAAGGTCATTTGTTCAATCAGATGAGTTTTCTTCTGCACCTCTAGCAAGTATGGTGAGCCAACCGTGGATTTTAACCAGAGACAAAAAATTTTGAGTTCTGGCTGGATCACTTACTATCTCTGCTACCTTAGATAATTTACTTGATTTCTCTTTCCAAATTTATGTAAAATGAGGATGGGGGTGGTAAAGACTTTTGCACGCCTGGGAGGATTGCAAAGCGTGTAGCTCATAGTCGAGACTCCCATGAGAGTCGTCATCATCCTCCCGCTCTGTGTACAGCCTTTGTTCTCCCAGCCTCTCTGGCCTCGGTGACATCATAAAGGCGGAGGAAGAGAAATGTGTAAACATTAGCCACTGAGGAAGCCTGTTTCTTAGAATTCCACTGTGAACTTACTTTTAACTCAGTGTTATTGCCACCCTGTGGGTTTCTTGGGTAATGAAACTCAGTCTGAGGGATTATGTTTTTCGGTAAAACTCAGTTGTCAATGTGAGCGCCCTCTTCTGAGCTTTGGAGGAAAGACTACAATCACCATTCCTTTACGGGTTGTAAAGTGAAAGGTAGAGCTGGAGCAGGAACGAGATTGTTCATTAATCTCCCCTCCTCCCTGGACACCCTCGTAACTTTCAAATATTAAAGCTGAATCCCAAATAACGTTAAATTTGAAGTCTGGTCAGTGGTAAATCTAGGAAGAGAATATGGGACCTAAACTTGAACTGACCATACTTGGCATTCCCAAAGTTGGATTATAGAGCCTTGATTTTACAATTAGCTAATGGTTATTTTTTCAATATTTGCTTATTTTCTAGGCAGTCCTTAATAGATCAGTTAGTTAGCTTGCCTTATAGCACTGTATTTACATGTGTTCCTGCTCTCTTCTAGTCTATTTTCTGGGTGCTGCCAATTTTCTTCCTTTAGAAGCATTTTCCTGTCATTCTTTTCTGTAGAAGTATCCATCCAGAGATAGTTCAAGAGCCTGTCCCTGTTCACCTTTGTGTATTCCTGCGACTTCTTGAAATATCCCTCCACTTCTCTGATACGGTATAGATCATATTTCTTCTAGGTACAATTCAAATTCTACTTACTTCTGAGTCTTGCAGGATCCTTGCGGGACACAGTGGCTCATGCTAATCTTTTGGGGGCTCATATCACTAATTTACAGGTTATTTTAACATGTGCATTACTATTTCTTTAGCTCAACTCTGATCTCTTTGAAAACAAAAGTATCTTAATTGTATTATGAAAAGCACTTGAATTCCCAATGTATACACAATTAATCTGTATTTCTTGATTCATTGTGGGTGTCCCTGCTTTTATTTTCCCTTTTCTATCATGTTTCCATCTTTCCAAGCAAGCAGAAAACAAAACAAGACTAAGTAGTTGCAGATTATTACCTTTTGTTTCCATTGATTTTTCTTTGTGGCAATCCAGTTCCTCATTTGTACACATACATGCATGGTGTGTGTGTGTGTGTGTGTGTGTGTGTGTGTGTGTGTGTGTGTGATTTCTCCCATAACTTCCAGTTCTGAGCAATTCATCGATGGGTATTCTCTGTCATCTGTGTTCAAGTTTCTTTTCTTCCATAGCGGTTCTCTTTTTTTACTTCTGAGAGGCAACTGATGGTATCAGTATAAAACAAATTCTTAGGCTGAGGTTTTGAGGACTAAATGTAGCAAACGTATTTGAAGGCTGGTTTGTGATTAAGAATTCTCACTAGAGATAATTTTCCCTCTCTCCCCTCATTTCCAAGGTTGAAACCTTTAATAAAGCTATTGTTCCTTTTTCTGAGGAGGGGAGTTTTTTTGTTTTTTTGTTTTGTTTTGTTTTGTTTGTTTCTTAATTTGTTTGTTTACAATTCACCCTTGCAATGAGAGTATAGTTCTGTTGTTTTCAGGTAGATGTATGTGTGGAGGGGTTGGTTTCTATTAATTAAGTCTCCAACTTTTTTTTTGAAGTATAGTTGTGTTAGTTTTTGGTGTACAGTGATTCAGTTATACACACATATGTACAAATCTATTTCTTCAGATTCTTTTCCCTTATAGGTTGTTACAAAATATTGAATATAGTTCCTTGTGCTCTATAGTAGGTCCTGGTTAGTTACCAATTCATCTCCAACTTGACTAATTTTTCACTAGTGAGCTTGATTGAGTACTTGGTTTTTTTGTCAGTCCTTTTTTTCTCATGGGTTTGAAAAATGGAAGTTCAAGATCCTCCTGGTTGGACAGATCCCCTTAGGGCAGACACACATTTCTGGCTTTATTTCCCTCCATGTATTGCTTTCACTTTATTTTGTTAACTCTCTGAGCGGTTCCTAGGATTTTTGCTAGCTCAACAATGCACTGGAAAAGGTTTTTTTCATGTAATACTAGAATTCTTAGTTCTTTGAACAAGGATGGTTGTTCTTGTATGCACAATGATCATTCAACTTATCAGACACATTTTAAATTAATTTGTAAATTTCACAGAACAATTCTGTAATGATTTGGGACTGAGGTTTCACTGAATCTATAGAAGAATTCAGTGAGACAATACATTATTTATTCTTCTCATTTTTAAACATAATTTTTCATTTCTTTTATTACATCTTTAGTATATCCTTCAGTAACATTTATGTTTTCCTTTTACAGTTCTATACACTTTTTGTAAACAGTTTTTTATTTTTATTTATTCATTTTTGTCTTTTTTTTTAATGGCCGAACCTGCAGCATGTGGAGGTTCCCAGGCTAGGGGTTGAATCGGATCTGTAGCCACTGGCCTACACCACAGCCATAGCAACGCCAGATCTGAGCACATCTGCAACCTACACCACATCTCACGGCAGCGCCAGATCCTTAACCCACTGAGTGAAGCCAGGGATCAAACCTGCATCCTCATGGATACTGATCAGATTTGTTTCCAGTGAGCCACGATGGGAACTCCTTGTAAACAGTTTTTTAATCTTGCATTTCCTATTGGTCACTGCTGTTTAAAAGGATGAGATTTACATTGTCCTTACCATTTGCTGGGCATTAAGTCCTTTAGTAATCTTTTACCTGGTGAAATTGTTTAACTTGAAAACTGTCACCTAACGTCTCGAATTTCAGTAAAGGAAAGTATATCACCTATGGTTATCGACTCTTTCCTTGCCTTTTTTTCAGTATCTGTGCCTTTTATTTGTTGATTTTTTTTTTTCTTATTGCTGTGCTATTTGGTCCCCTCCATTTTTTTTTTTTTAATTTAGGGGCACACCTGCGGCACATGGAAGATCCCAGTCTAGGAGCTGAATTAGAGCCATTGCCGCCGGCCTACACCACAGCCACAGCAAACACCAGATCCAAGCCCTGTCTTCGACCCATGCTGCAGCTTGCAGCAATGCTGAATCCTTAACCCATGGAGAGAGGTCAGGGATCAAACTCTCATCCTCATGGATACTAGTCACATTCTTAACCCTCTGAGCCACAAGAGGAACTCCTGGTTCCTCTCTTTAATGAAATAGTTTTTTTCCCTGTGTGTTTTGTTAGTCTTGATTGCAGGCTTCTATTTGCATTTGAGAATTCCTCTTTTCCTTACTGCGGACACATTTTAAATTTATTCTTGCCTGCCTCCACTGTTACAGTGAAGAGGGTTGGAATTTACTAGCACAGAATCTTCCAGTAGTTCCTATTAGGATTTTTCCATTCGTTTGGGTGTTGCCAGCCACCTGGAAGACTGTATTGCCTCTGTGACCCAGTTATTCATACTGCTTCTCCAGTCTGGAAGCAGATGCTGAACTGTTTACTGCTTGGCTGTGTGTATGGGGTGTGTGTGTGTGTGTGTGTGTGTGTGTGTGTGTGTGTGTGTTTATGTAGGAGGGGTGGAAGCACGGTCAACCTGCTTGACTGCTTTACATTCCATCTCTTAGCAATCACCCTAATCACGGTTCTTGGCTCCCTATTCCATGTCATTTTCATTAATTATGAGTTAGAAGAGGCTTCAGTACTAATCTCGCCTCTATCAGCCGTTATATCTGGTGCCAAATTCCCTTCCTCAGTGCAATTCTGTCAGATTTCCATCTTTTAGACATATCATAAACCATTCTGTTTCCCTAATGACATTCTTTCTTTTTTCTAGTATGGCTAAGGATTTAGTCCCACCCACAACATATGGAAGTTCTCAGGCTGGGGCTCTAATTGGAGCTACAGCTGCAGGCCTACGCCACAGCCACAGCAACGCTGCATCCTGAACCCACTGAGTAAGGCCAGGGATCGAACCTGCATCTTCATGGATCCTAGTCAGGTTCATTAACCACTGAGTCACAACAGGAACTCCCTATTCCTTATTTTTTTTTTTGTCTTTTGTTGTTGTTGTTGTTGCTATTTCTTGGGCCGCACCCACGGCATATGGAGGTTCCCAGGCTAGGGGTTGAATCGGAGCTGTAGCCACCGGCCTACGCCAGAGCCACAGCAACGCGGGATCCGAGCCGCGTCTGCAACCTACACCACAGCTCACGGCCACGCCGGATCGTTAACCCACTGAGCAAGGCCAGGGACCGAACCCGCAACCTCATGGTTCCTAGTCAGATTCGTTAACCACTGCGCCACAACGGGAACTCCCCTATTCCTTATTTTTAAGTTCACTTTCAAAGATGTGTTGTGAGGTGAAGTTTGTTACATTTGCCCATTCTGTTAGTAACACCAATTAATTGTTTTCCTTATTTCAAGCTACTTCTTATTGGCTCAACTGCCAGTAAAACACATCTTAACAATACCCGTACTGAAAGAATATTTGTATTCAGCAACCTCTGATCAATACATAAATCAGGGAAACACTGAACTGAATAAAAAGTGAATATTTACCATAGGCAACTCTGTATAAATGGACATCATTTTGCATTTTCCAAAAAGCTTATAAATTATGTCACCAAATTCTCTCCACAAGTCTGAAAGAATCATTATAATTTCAAGTTGAGAAAACTATGTCCAAAGATTAACTGAGATTCACCCTTTTTAGTATGTAGCAAAGAAAGATTCAATGCCTGGGGAACCATAGCTGTTAAAAGCACAAAATCCACACTGGTTTCAAATACCAAATCAATTACCAGCTACTTGTATACTTTTAAAATTTTAAATTTCCCCATCTTTTAGTTTTTCCAAATGTTACTATTTACAGTATTGCCCTCAAAACACATTACACGTAAGAGCTCAGAACTGTTTGTCACATAACATGCACTCAATAACTAGTCATCGTTGTTGTTATTATTATTATTGTGACTATGTTGAATTCATATCCAGCGTCTTTTACTACATTGTATCATTATATGTGAGACTAGTGTTAAAAGTCCTTTTGAATTTGGGCAGAATGCTCTTCAATTCATCTCCTATAGTAATGGAAATAAAAACAAAATAAATGAATGAGACCTAATTAAATTTAAAATCTTTTGCACAGCAAAGGAAACAGTAAACAAAAGGAAGACACAACCTACAGAATGGAAGAAAATATTTGCAAACAATGACAAGGGATTAATTTCCAAAAATATACAAACAGCTCAAACAGCTCAAAAAAGATAAAAATGGGTAAAAGATCTAAATAGACATTTCTCCAAATAAGACATACAGATGGCCAACAGGTGCATGAAAAATGCTCAATATTGCTAATTATTAGAGGAATGCAAATCAAAACTACAATGAGGTATCACTTCACACCGGTCAGAATGGCCATCATTAATAAGTCTATAAATAGCAACTGCTGGAGAGGGTATGCAGGAAAGGCAACCTGCCTACACTGTTGGTGGGAAAGTGATTTGGTGCAGCCAATGTGGATAACAGAATGGAGATTCCTTCAAAAACAAAAACAAAAAAACCCCTGAAAATTGAATTTAGGAATAAGGTCAGGAAAAATGAAAAGAACTCTCCAAAAGTGCAAATATACATAAATACACACATGCACACACATACATAAGTATTGTCCAACCATTTGTAGTGGAAACTCCACCTGGTGCTTCTTGGTTCTGGGCTATTAAAATGTGTCAAGAAATACTGTTGAACAAGACAGCTCTTCTGACTTATAAACCAGGAGATGAAACAGATGTTAAAGAAGAGATTAGGAGTTCCTGTCATGGCCCGGGGGTTAACGAATCTGACTAGGAACCATAAGGTTTCGGGTTCGATCCCTGGCTTCGCTCAGTGGGTTAAGGATTCGGCATTGCTGTAGTGTAGGTTGCAGACACAGCTTGGATCTGGCGTTGCTGTGGCTGTGGCGTAGGCCAGCAGCTACAGCTCCAATTAGACCCCTAGCCTGGGAACCTCCATATGCCATGGGTGCAGTCCTAGAAAAGACAAAAGGACCAAAAAAAAAAAAAAAAAAAGGAAGTGATTTACTAAAAGTCATTTCAGTTGTACTAAGGGCTTTAAAGCAAGAAATCATTTAGCAAAATATTGCTCATAAGACTTAGAAATACTCGAGTTCAATTACAATGACTGGAATTTTATCTCCCTGAAGGCATGTCTGAAGGGTAATTGCTTTCTAAATTGTAGAAAAAGGTTATGCAGAATATCCATGACTCTTATTAAAAGAATTGAAAACAAAACTTTATCATTTCATCTTTTACTATTCAAATGTAGGAAACCAAAGAATCTGACAGAATAATTCAGGTCTTTGGAGACATGCAGTCTATTGTGAAGGGAAGCACAGACCTGCTGTTGTTGCAAGGTTCTGGGGGCAGGTGGTTAAGACAGAACAAATATGCATCAATGGGCTCATGGATTATAGGTAGTATGTTAGGAAATTGCTATGGTCTGAATGTTTGTGTCACTCCAAACTTCACATGTTGAAACCTAATGCCCAAAGATGATGGTATTAGGAGGTGGGGTCTTTGGGAGGTGCTTAGGCCACAGGATAGAGCCTTCAGGAATGGGATTAAACTTCTTGTAAAAGAGACCCTTTAGGGTTCTCTCAACCCTACCGCCACCTGTGCACACAGTGAGATGCTGGCCGTTTGCAATCCAGAAGAGGGCCTTCTCCCAACCATGCTGGCACTACCCTCCCGAACCATGAAAAACAAATTTCTGTTGCCTGTAAATTAGCCAGTCTGTGATATTTTATTTTGTTATAGCAGCCCACAAACCAAGATGAATCAAAAGTAAAAACTGCCTCTGTATTGATCAGAGAGTGCTGAATACAAGTATTTTTTTAGGAGTTCCTATCGTGGCTCAGCAGTAATGAATATGACTAGTATCCATGAGGATGTGGGTTTGATCCCTGGCCTTGCTCAGTGGGTTAGGGATCTGGCATTTCCATGAGTTGTGGGTGTAGGTTGCAGGTGTGGCTCGGATCTGGCATTGCTGCAGCTGTGGTGCAGGCCAGCAGATTTGAGCCCCAGCCTGGGAACTTCCATATGCTGCAGGTGTGGCCCTAAAAAAAAAAATTATTTCATTCCTTTGTCTTTAATCTACGTTATTAATCTGTGGTTCCCAGTTGAACCAGTAAGAAATAGACTTCAGGATCTAATAATAAACATTACCTGCAATATCAGATACATTCCAACTGCCTACCGTGTCCCAGGTATATTTCTAGGCATTTGGGGCATATGTGTGAGCAAAACAAATAGATATCTCTGACCTTGGGGTCCTTTAAATAATTCATTAGGAAGTGTCTACCTACACTGTTTTTGTGGGAAGAGATAAGGAGGAACAGGACACTTTTCCGATGATAGAATTGAGGGCAGCAAGTTCCCTGATGGTCTAGTGGTTAGGGCTCAGTGCATTTTCCTCTGTGGCCTGGGTTTCATCCCTGGCAGACAGAGACAATTTAAAAAAAAAAATTTTTTTTTTATAAAGAACTGAGGGCAAACCAAAACTAACTGAGCTCCAGTCAAGGAAGGGGACAGAGGAGATGTCCCTCTTGCTGCTCTCCATGATGTTTGCTGACCCGAGGTATCGTCACAGTTTACCCCTGACAAGCAGCTGCAGCCAGGTATATTGCTCCATCCCAAGCATCTCAGGCCACCTCTGCTTCCAGGCAGAATATTCAGGACACGTGCTGAGGATGGATGATCTTTCCGGTGTAATGTGAGTGGAAGCCAGGACAAGGGATTGAGAAGAGAAAGATGGTTAAGGAAGTCTTCTTAGATGGCAGAGGGAGAGTTGGTGAATTTCGATGTCCTTAAAGCATTCATTCTGGATTCTGCCACTCAGATTTTTGCCACAGGGTTCCTGACTGAGGAGTTACCATGAAAGGAAGAGTGGACAAAAGAAAAGCACACTGCAGGGGCATTGACTCAGACACCAAGTTAAGGACCAAAGTCAGAACACAAATTGAAAAATCATGCAATGACAGAATTAACCATGATAATCCTGTAACTGGCCCAAATTAAAGTGCTTTGCCCTGTTTTTATTTTTATGACTATATATCAGGTCCTATAATCTTCTATTAGTCTATGCCTTTTTGTGCCCTTGTTTAATTCTTCCATCTCTCCTCTAAAAACATCGACAAATTCACCACCACTCATGTCTGACTGCATGAACCATGCATTTCTTTTCCTCTTTCTATTTCCAAAATACTTTGAATCAATTGTGTATTATTTCTTTAGGTTTGCTAATACACATCAACTCTTTTCAGCTTAATAACGTAATATAAGTGATGATGAATGTATAGACAATATTTCAGTAAGTTAAATGTATGGAAAGCTTTCACTATAACATTTGCAGTTGTCTGGGTAGGCACAGGGCAATGTAGGACTATTTGGTATAAACTGAATTGCAAGTACAGAGGTGAGGCCTCTGACTTTCTCTCTCTCTCTCTCTCTCTCTCTTTTTTTTTTTTTCTTTTTTAGTTTGTAGGGCTACACCTGTGGCATATGGAGGTTCCCAGGCTAGGAGTTTAATCAGAGCTACAGCTGCCGGGCTACACAACAGCCACAGCAATGCCAGATCTGAGCCGCGTCTTCAACCTACACCACAGCTCATGGCAATGCTGGATCCTTAACCCAGAGAGCGAGGCCTGGGATCCAACCGCAACCTTATGATTCCTAGTCAGATTCATTTCCTCTGCGCCATAATGGGAACTCCTAGAAGTTGTTAAGGCAGATACCCAGCAGCCCTGCGCTGCAGCGTATCAGCTCTGGCGACAGCCCCGTGTACCAGCTCCGGCAGCTTTGTGGCTGTAGTGGATCAGCTCTTACCCGGTGAGAAACCAAGCGAGCACGCGGAGAATTGGAGAACTCAGGTTTATTACGCTGGCGGGCTCAGAGGAGATCGCTCTCCAGAGTCTGAGCCCCGAAGAGGGGTTTCACAAGGCTTTTATGGGCTACATCTTCCGGGTCCATGCTTGGCTAGTTGGACCGGAGTGACGTCAGGCAAGGTAGTAGATGGGAAACAAATTTACAGAAGCAGATGTGTGGGGGAAGGGTGGTTGGGACAGTTGGCTAGACTTTGCTTAGTCACCATGGCCGGGGTCTCTCCTTTCTACATTTTTATTGGGATATTTTCTCCTACAAAGTGAGGCGTCTGACTC
Source organism: Phacochoerus africanus (assembly GCF_016906955.1). Lineage (NCBI taxonomy): Eukaryota > Metazoa > Chordata > Mammalia > Artiodactyla > Suidae > Phacochoerus > Phacochoerus africanus. Next base: position 65,032,858 of record NC_062550.1, on the reverse strand, counting down.
TCTGTTTTTCTCTCAAGAAGGCTGAGCAGGAGGGAACACTTGCCTACTTATTGACTTAAACAAAGGACTTAGCCATGTGATCAGGAGAGAAGAGAATGATCTGTCTGCCTCCAGAGAGCAAGCCCAGCTAGGATCTACTCCAGGAAACAGATGAACAAGAGCGTGTACTCCTCCACTGCAAAGTTGTGGTCCTACAGTTGCAAAATGAACCCCAAATTCACAATGAAAAACACCACCAAAGGAAATGCCTCCTATTATTATGTTTTTTTGAAGAAATGTTCCTATGCCTTCCAAACAAAAATCCTAAAAAAACAAAATTCCTAAATGCTCTACTCTCCAATTTTCATCTTCTGTTCATTTTATTTAAGGCATTTAGATACCTCATTAGATTCTGTTTTCCTTTAGTTGTCATGGAGCTTAAGCCCTCGTTCACTTGAGTAATTATAGGTCCTTGCATCCCTAAAGTTGAAAACTGTCCCCTTGCTATCCACCCACAGGGTCTTACATGTCCCATTTTCCCAAAGAACAAAAAGGATAATTGCCCACACAAGAATATTACAAAAATATCTTTATACTTAAGCTTAGAAAATTTGCCTGGAGCAGTAACATTTAATGAGCAAAAGCAGTGCTTCCTCATTACTATTGCCAGCCACGGAGGCAGGGAAATAGAAAAAGAAACACAAAAACAAGGAGAAAAGTATTGTTTTCAACTTAGACTATCAATCAGCTTGTACCCGATGTCCGACGTCCACAAACTGTGAGCTGAAAATCAACTAGAAGAAATATTTCCCTTAAGAAGTTAATAGGGGAGTTCCGATGGTGGCGCAATGGTTAACGAATCCGACTAGGAACCATGAGGTGGCAGGTTCGATCCCTGGCCTTGCTCAGTGGGTTAAGGATCCGGCATTGCCATGAGCTGTGGTGTAGGTTGCAGACTCAGCTCAGACCCCACAGCTCAAAGCTGTGGCTTTGGCGTAGGCCGGCGGCTACAGCTCCGATTGGACCCCAAGCCTGGGAATCTCCATATGCCGAGGGAGAGGCCCTAGAAAAGGCAAAAAGATAAAATTAAAAAAAAAAAAAGAAGTTAATAGGGATTTAATGCCCTATGTATATATTCTCTGTCAGAGGGTGGAATGTCTCTGTCTAAAGTTTTATTGAACATTGCCTAAAGTTTACTTAAGGAAATCTTCCCATTTGTTTATGAGAAAATTCTAAATTTTCTTTTGGACCTCCTGTTACTAACATCACAATTAAATGGCGTCTTTCTTCCACAGTAGTTTTCACGCAGGGTACCCTTACTTGTAAAGAAGTCTAAGCAAACTTAGCCCTCATTCAGGTCTTCTGCTCTGTACATCTTTCTCCCCAGTCGGAGCCTCAGACAATGGGAAGCCCTACATTACAGTTGGTCACTGTCCCCTGCTGTACTTGACATTCCGTATGCCTGTGAATCTTGTTCCTTAGAGGAGGCTTCTTTCTTGCTCCCGAGGTCATTTTAGCTAGAGAATTACTCTGACCTTAGGCTTTTGACAAATGAGCTTTTTTCCCTCAAGGTCTAGCTTACCCGCAGTATCATGCATAGATCTTAATTCTATAGCTTCATGAACTTTGACATACGAATGGTCTCGTATAATGACCTTCCAGAGGGAGCTAAAGAACATCACTGTCAGCTTGTTCTTGAATTGAGCCTGTGGTGTTTCTGGAGCGAAGTCTGTCCCCAGGTCCAGGTGAGGAACAGTAGATCCCTTTTCATCAACCCTCTCTTTTCCACAAGCATGATTTTCTCCCCCCAGCTTCTCAGTTTTTTCAGCCCTTGATTAAATCAAGAGCAGCAGAAATATCTCTGTATTTTAACTCTTATCTTGAAGTGGAATAGGTCTCCGGTGCTTCTTTTTTTCTTTTTTCAGATGTGCCTCCATTTTTTCTCAAGCATATCCAACTTAATTGCTTTAACTGCACTTCTGTGATGATTCATGAAGCTGAGTATCCTTTCTTAATGGGCCATTTACTGTTTTGTAAAGTCTGTTCAAATTCTAGCTATTATTGTATGGGTTTTCTCAGGTTGTTTTTTTTTTTAAATTGATTCCAAGGAATTCTTTCTAACTTCTGGATACAAGCTCTTCTTAAAGATTTGCATTGAAAATATCTTTTTTTTTGTTTCATGGTCAGAACTTTTGGTGTTCTCTCAACTGCTGTTTTCATGACTTCCTATCACACCATTTAATATTTTTTAATACCAGCTATTACTAGGGAAATGATTCCACTTTGTTTTGTGGGATCTTGCTTTTCATTCTCTATAAATCAGTCTTGACTCATTAACAGTAAGTGTCTCACTTTTTTTTTTTAAGTCCAGTCTTTAAAAACCAGTAAGTATATGTACACAGCTTCTTTTCTTTTATGTATCTGGTTCATCTTGCTTCTAAATTCTCAAGTTTTTCCTCCAAGGAAGTTTCTCTTCTTGGGTTTACTCTGCAGCAAGCCTCAAAACTTAGTGTCTTAAGAAACAGATTTTCTTCTTTTACATTGTTTGGTTTATTTGTTTTTTCCCCCTCACATAAAGTCCATTGTGGGTCTGAAAGCCTCTCTGCCTTCAGTGCGGCTGTTCAGAGCTTCTGGCTGTTTTCATCTTATGGTCTCATCAACTGACCACAAGACCTCCATGTTTACATGGAGAATCATAAAAGGGTTTTTTTTTCTCTGCTTGAAATGACACATGTCACACGTTTTCATATTCATTGCCCAGAATTAGTGACACAGCTCCAGTCAGCTACTTGGGGGCTAGGAAATATTTTTCCTTGTTACAGGGAGGGAGAACATGAGAAGGGTTTGGGTGAACTCAGTGTTATCACTTTCATAGCAGGACTGCCTCCTTCTTTCACTTTTTAAAGTTATGAGCAAACCTGACTCTTAGAGACAAGGTGTTCCAAATAAAACTCTTTTAAATGTCTTTAAGGCTCTACTTGTTTAATCATTCTATTGAATAGCTACTACTTCACTCTTACACCAGGCTTCCCCTCTTTTTCTACATATGTAAAGGGCCATGATTACTAGGTCAGATGCTGATTTGGTTCTCACAGCGAAAAATAATAAGAAACAACCAAAGCTGAAACAAGATCCCTCTGCTATCAAATTAAGCAAAGTTCTATTCAAAACATAATACATGAGGAGTTCTCTTGTGGTGCAGTGGGTGAAGGATCCAGCGTTGTCACTGCAGGGGCTCAGGTCACTGCTGTGGTACAGGTTCCATCCACATGCCATGGGCACGGACAGGATAAAGTATAATACATGAACACTGAACATAGTTTTTCAAAAATTAAACCTCATAATGGCATCATGAAAAACTAATGATAAAATAATGAACACAAGAATTGTGCCATAATGAAAGCTGTTCATTGTAAAATACAAACGAGTGAAGAAATCTATGTATTTATATGTCATAAATAAGAATAAACATATCTAAGGAGCATGAAGGAGCATAGCAATTTTAAGGCCAGAGCATTGTACCTTTACATCTTTGATGCTGTGTCTTCATTCAAAGAGGAACTCTAACTTCTTAGGAGTGAGACTTGAGATCTTTAAAGTAAGTTGGTTGAAACAACAATAGCAAAACCGGGAAGGAGTACTGGGAAGCTCAACATAGCTAATTGAAATGGGTGTTGGCGTCAATAAAGAGAAAGACACTGCTTCCAAATTTTTTTTTTTTCTTTTCTCTTTTCTGGGGCAGCACCCACGGCATATGGAGGGTCCCAGGCTAGGGGTCTAATCGGAGCTGTAGCTGCTGACCTATGCCACAGCCACAGCAACTCGGGATCCCAGCCGTGTCTTTGGCCTACACCACAGGTCACGGCAATGCCAGACCATTAACCCGCTGAGCAAGGCCAGGGATAGAACCTGTAACCTCATGGTTCCTAAGTCGGATTCGTTAACCACTGCGCCACTATGGGAACTCCCTGCTTTCAAGATTCCAATCCCTTTAAGTAACGACTTTTGCTAGTCAGCAAAAATCACCACAGTCCCTTTTCTTTCTCTTCTCTCCTTAGAGGAATATGATGGTTGACTCTGAAGAAACTCGCACAAGTTCTGTGTGGTCTAAGTGCAAAGTGATAAAAATACATGATGAACTTGGATGTCTAATTCTTGTGTTAGGGACAGAAGCCTAACATAGATCATCGACTCAGTCAAGTTTGATTGATACTGTGCTTCTTTAGAACATTCCTATCTCAATTAGGAATAACAGACTGTCTAGAGGGGCTGTTGGTGGCTTTCTTGCTGTTCCACTTAGTGTTACTGACTCTCATACAGCTCTCTCTCCTGCCAAACTCAACAACTCTTCAGGAAATCTGAACGAGGAGCCCTTTCTAAATCCTGAGTTGGGAAACTTTCAGTGTGAGGAGGCGTAGCACGTCATTGAGAATGAGGCTATAATAACAATAAAAAATAAATTAAAGCAAAAACGAAAAAAAGGGAAACATCTCTCAACAGGAAAAAAGAAAGAAAGAAAAAAAAAAAAGAGCGAGAATGAGGCTGTCAGTCATGACTAATCCATAACAGCAAAATAATAAGGATGATTACACGTTGCCTCTATCTCCACCTTCTTATGTTTTGGGACATTTTGTCAGACTCAGTTTAGGGTCCAGAATTATATTGTATTTCACTGATTATTTCTGCGTAACCACCAATTCTCAAAGGGCTGTGATGGAAACTTACTATTTTTAAGTTAACAAAGTTAATAAGGCTTTGGATTTGAAAGAGCACTCAGGCAGGGCAAAAAGCCTCCAAAGTCATCTTCAATAAAATTGCCCTAACAAGTGTGGCGCATAGAAAGCAAGCAATCTTGGGAGCCGAGACTCAAATTTTACTTCTTATTCTTTCCCCATAGCAAGTAATATGAATATGAAAAAGTCATTAAAACACTGTAGGATTTACTTCACTTTCTTCATCTTAAAATTAAGGATTTGGGGGGAATAATCTCAGATTCTTCTAAAATTCAGATTTATAAAATTGATTTATAAAAATAAAATTTAGGGAGTTCCCATCGTGGCTCAGTGGTTAATGAATCCGACTAGGAACCATGAGGTTTCGGGTTCAATCCCTGGCTTTGCTCGGTGGGTTAAGGATCCGATGATGCCGTGAGCTGTGGTGTAGGTCGCAGGCGCGGCTCAGATCCCACGTTGCTGTGTCTCTGGTGTAGGCCAGCGGCTACAGCTCTGATTTGACCCCTAGCCTGGGAACCTCCATATGCCGTGGGAAACGGCCCTAGAAAAGGCAAAAAGACAAAATAAATAAAAAAAAATAAAATTTAGTTTTATAAAATTTATTAATAAAAATCTAGATCCTAAAGGAAAAATAAAAGTATCCATCGAGTGTGAGATAACTGGTAGTAATTATGTCATGGGTGCACTTATTCGTGCACATCAAAAACCATATTACCCTGTAAACATAAAGTTTGGAAGACACATTTGATTATCTGTGCTGTCCTTTCTCAAGTTTTACCACTAGATGGAGCCCTCGAAGGAATAGCATTTCAAGAGATGGAATTGTGAAGATGCATATTTGAAATGGAAGATTTCAACCTCCATGAAAATCCATGTGGAGTCAAGGTCTTCTTTTATAGTAAAAATCACATTAAATTGATCTCAGATTTAAAAAAAGGTGCTAAAGGTTCCTTCTATTACTTTTTTCCTTATTCTCTTGTTGCTGCTTTGAAGTTAGCTAAACAGCTTTTTTACATTTTCTAAACTAAAATATGAATAGGTTTTAATCAAACTTGTGTGATTCAGGACAAAAAAGTACAGTCTAGTAAGTTAGTATTTTCTTTCAGAAAAGTGAGGTGGTGAGTCTGAATTATCTTTCAGGAAATATAAGGTTTAAGCAGGAAAGGAAGGAAGTTCAAAAAGATACAAGCATCTTAGATGGTTTTTGTTTACTGTAGTTGATTACTGTATAATTTTGGACAACCATGAGCTTTGGTTTCCTTACCCATTAGATGGAAAAAATTTCACCCACTTTCATGGTTTTGCAAGGACTAAATGAAATAGCAATGCCTTGCACATAGTAAGCAGCTGCTTAATAAATGTCAGTTTTCTTTCCTTCTTTCATTTTCTACCTTGTTTCAAGTTCATTGTAAATAATTCAAATATCCACCATAACTAAAATAAGAGCTAAGGAATTTTTGAAATCAGACTGCCTAAGTATGAATCCCACTAACTTTAGCTGCATGACCTTGGAGAGGTCTTAGTGTTCTCACTTGCAAAATGAAAACAATTAATAGTACACATATAGGAGATTTTTGTAGGAATTACATGAGATAAGTTTATGCAGTGCTTAGCACAGTGCATGCAACTCTTTTTTTTTTTTTTGTCTTTTTGCCTTTTCTAGGGCCGCTCCCGAAGCATATGGAGGTTCCCAGGCTAAGGGTTGAATCAGAGCTGTAGCCACCCGCCCACGTCAGAACCACAGCAACGCGGGATCCGAGCCGTGTCTGCAACCTACACTGAGGCTCACCTAAATGCCGGATCGTTAACCCACTGAGCGAGGCCAGGGATCGAACCCGCCACCTCATGGTTCCTAGTCGGATTCGTTAACCACTGAGCCACGACGGGAACTCCAACATGCAACTCTTTATAACTCCCTAATCCCCCTCCATTTGGCTAATTTGTCTGAAACTCCACATGCTTTAGGTGCAACTTAAAAAAAAAAAAGAATAATCGACATTCTAATTAATTAATGGAAGGATCAATAGACCTAGAGGATAAACATGAAATGGAATCATTACTTAACAAATTATGTGGTGAGTGGATTATTCCTGTTGAGTTGCTCTTTTGGAATTGAGGTTAATACATTAATCATAACTCACAAGATTCGAAGCATCCAACATGATAGTTTGATTAGATGGACCCTTTGGTGGCGTTGGGAGGAAGGGAGTGTATTCTGAAAATGGGAATAATTGTGGCCATAGAGAGGAATAGGGTATATTTTTCTTCTTTCTCTACTTAAGCCCCTTGTTCTTTCTTTGCTTTAGAGAACAGGAAGACCAAAAAAAAATTTTTTTTAAAAAGATACTGTGGATACACAGTCTTAATGTCTTAATGGTAACATCTGCTCATCGAAACTTTATCACACCTGTCATAATATTGGACTTACCACTCTGGGTCTTAAACTTTATGCTGGGCTTTTCTCAAAGGTAGCAGCGTAGCTAAAAGAAAGGAGGAAAGCATATTTAAATCCCAATAATATTTTCCTTTCTTCTGGAGAAAATTGGGTTTCTCACTTATATATTTATAAAGAACAATAAAAGCTATGCTGCTACACAAGGAGGCCCTACAGTCTTTTTTTCTGTGAGGTCACTTCAACCAGAATATTTCCTCCATAAAATCCGTATGTTATGCAGAGCGCCCCTGTGCCCTACCAGGAGCTTTCCCCCTCAACAATCGCTTTGATACTGACTATCCCATTTGTTTGTTTGTTTTTTCTTTTTTGGCCACTCTGAGGCATATGTTATTAAAACTGTCCTATGTTATTAAAATTATTACATGATAGAATGGCTGCTCCTGACTTCCTTGACTGTAATGAGAATGACAAATACAAGGAGGAATTATTGAGAAGACACAAATGTAATTATTTGCTTGATGACCCAAGAACTACTCCGGGGGAGTCTTTAGAAAGAACTTTTCAAAGTGAACCTACTTTATAAGTTAACTTCAGATAACACGGTAAAGTTTTTAACTAAATTTAAAATTGCATATTTACGTCTGGTAACCCACTTTTATTTTTCTTTTTTCGCTGCACCTGGAACATATGGAAATTCCCAGGTCAGGGATCGAATCCGAGCTGCAGCTGTGGCAACGCTGGGTCCTTAACCCACTGTGCCACAGCAGGAACTCCTGCTAACCCACTTCTTGATTTTTAAAACTTTACATTCCTTTTCGTATGTTGTATTGCTTATTTGGCCTTATGTTTTCTTTTAATGTTATGTGTTGCTCAAAAAAAGAAACCTAAAATAGGAAGCCTTGCTAAGAAAAAAAAAAATAAAAGAACCATGAATGTTATTGCAATTGAAATGTGACAGTAGAGAAGCTGTACTTACAATGACCACGGTGTGGCACCCTAGCATCATCCATGACATATTAATACTATATTTAGAAACAATCACAATATAATGAAAACCAGCTCAAATTATTGGAGGTTCTTCCATTCAAGAAAGTTGTCAAGAGAAGCCAGCCTTTAAACATTATGCTTGTCTGTATATATGTTTGATTTTTCTTGACTCATCTCTGATTTTACCCTTCCCTTGCCAGTGGACCCTTTACCCCTGTCAACACTTCCCTTGTCTAAAAAGAAAATCCAACCCTATCTAATCCTCAACTAGCTCTGTACTGTCAGCTCATGATTTAATTTCTCAAAAAAATAACCTTAGTTTGTAGAATCCACTTGTAATTAAATCTTTAGACTTGCTGTCAGTGAGCCTCAAAATGAGTTTGCATTGGATGCTACTGTTCATTCTCTTCCTTTGGAAACTCTGTTCTGGTTTGGTGATGTTACTCTGATCCCAATGTATTCTTACTGTTAGGTCGTTTCTAGTTAATCTGTTTTACTGTGCATCCTCCTTGTATGTTTGCAGCCTTCAGAATCGTGCCACTGAAAGATCTGTCAGCTAAAAATTTATACACAGAAGCCCAGAGAATGTTTCATCAATCCTTTACTAAGTTCAAGGAAGACAATGCAGTCAATACTGGCTTCGTTTGATAATGGGGTTTGGGGAGTGAATACCTTCTTCCCGAGTTCTATCCAAGATTTAAGGTTTTCATCCCCAGGAGCTTATGGGGCGGATGGCAAAGAGCATCCCTTTCTGAATCTTAAATAGACAGCCCCCTGACTTTTTAACTCCCTCCCTGGGCTCCACTTGTCCCTTCTTCAGTCAGATATCTGTGAGTGGGCTGTCATTTTCTGCCCTTTTGATTCTGCTGTTGGATGCGGACAGGGAAGGGCTGTGGGACCTGCACGTGGAGCTGGGGAGAGACTACGAAGGGGGAGATAACCCTCAAGTGGATGTATTATCTTAGGTCAGATTCCTTTTGTTTTCTTTTGTTTTGGGGACAGAGAGGAAGAAGTTAGCCCTGTGGAGTGTCCCAGATTATTTCCGAATCCTGATTTCTTTTACTTTTTTGTTCTTTATTTGTTTATTTATTTAGTCTGAGCCTGAAGCAGATGGTAGTTCCCAGGCCAGGGACTGAATCTGAGCCACAGATGTAACCTATGCCAGAGCTGCAGCAATACCAGATCCTTAACCCACTGTGTGGGGGCTGTGGATTGATCCCTTGCCTCTGCAGAGACCCAAGCCACTGCAGTCTGACTCTTAACCCACTGGGCCACAGTGGGAACTCCCTATTCTTTTCATTTTATTGAAGTATAGTTGATTTACAATGTCGTGATAATTTCTGCTGTACAGCAAAGTGATTCAATTATACATAGACACACATCTGTCCTATTTCAGATTCTTTTCCCATATAGATGATCACAGAATATTGGGTGGAGTTCCCTGTGCTATATAGCAGGTCCCTGTTGGCCAGTCATTCCATATACATTTGTGTGTGTGTGCCACTCCAAAACCCCCAGGCCACCCTTACCCCCATCTGTACCCTTTGGTAACCAATAGTTCAGATTCATTAGAAGACAGGTCTTAAATGGGAATGTTTTCTAAGTGTTTATTCCTCTAGGGGTGGGGTGGGTGAGGGAAGCAGTGTGGGCCAGGGAATAAAGCTAAGCAAGAAAGTGGTCTTATATAGAAACTAGTTTAGTCAGACCCCACAGAGAATGCTTTGGAGCACCATAGAGTTAGTCCCATCCGAGGCCGGGAGGCTGGCCTTCTGTCCCCTCATGTCAGAGAGTCACAGCTGAGGGCACTTATCTGGAGGAGGGAGAAGCTGTTGTGTTAGCAGCCAGTATGCACAACAAGTGTGTGTTGGGGGCACTGGCAGTAAAGGAGATCAGGGCAGGGCACCCACGGAAAACAGAAAGTAGCAGCTCTGCAGAGCAGAAACCAGCAGAGACCACCTTAACCAAATGACCAGGAACATCACCAGTATGAAGACACAGTGCTATCAGGTCCCCCCAGTATGACTGGAGCAGAGCGCTTCACCTCTGCGGTGTTCTTTCCAAATATCCAGAACTCCAGTCTAATCATAAGAAAACATCCGACAAATACAAACTGAGGAGCAGTCTGTAAAACACTGCACCCATATTCCTGTAAAGTATCCAGATCATGAAAAGTAAGGAGAGCCCGAGGAACTGTCATAGACTAGGGACCAAGAAGTGATGATTAAATGTAACGCATGACTTTGCACTGGATCCTGGAACAGAAAATGGACACTAGTAAAACAAACTAGGGAAATCTGAATAAAGTTTGTAATTTAGTTAGGTGAGTTATAACAATGTGAATTTCTTAGGGTTTTGTTTTTGTTTGTTTGTGCCCTATGGCATATGGAAATCCCCAGGCCAGGGATCAAAACCTTGCCTCAGCAATGACAATGCCAGATCCTTAATCTGCTGAGCCACCAGGGAACTCCATGAATGTCTTAGTTTTTTTTTTTGCCTTTTTGTCTTTTTGTCTGTTGTTGTTGTTGTTGTTGCTATTTCTTGGGCCTCTCCCGCGGCATATGGAGGTTCCCAGGCTAGGGGTCGAATCGGAGCTGGAGCCACCGGCCTACGCCAGAGCCACAGCAACACGGGATCTGAGCCGCGTCTGCAACCTACACCACAGCTCACGGCAACGCCGGATCCTTAACCCACTGAGCAAGGGCAGGGACCGAACCCACAACCTCATGGTTCCTAGTCGGATTCGTTAACCACTGCGCCACGACGGGAACTCCGAATGTCTTAGTTTTGAAGACTATGGCTATGTAAGATGCAAACACAAAGGGAAGCTGGGTGAAGGGCATAAGGCATATCCTGTACTATCTTTGCAATTACCTAAAATTATTCCAAAATTAAAAGTTTTACAAAAACACTATTCTGTTTCCTCAGACTCAGAAGTGTGGCATTCAGACTCTGAAAAGAAAAATCCATTTTGCCATAGCATTCACGCATGAAATAATATTCCTTATGGACAATTAAAAATAAATAACATAAAAGTATACTTATATCATTAATAATTTCTATGCCAAATATTCAGTGACATGAATTACCAGAATTAAGGAGATTAATGAAAAATGTTTAATAAATACAATTCTTTCATCAAAATATAGTAGCTGTTCCCAAACTTTAAATACTCCAATTTTGTTAACTCTGTCAAAGGAAAGTAAAGGTTATAAAGAAAAAGTGAGTTTTAAGTTGAACTTAATACTTGGTTCATTCTATAATTTTTGCTATTTTTTTCCTTTTTCGTTAAGAAAGGTAATTTTTAAATTTTAAGTATTTAACATTTTTACTCTTTTGTGGCCAATGTTTTTTATCCTATGGTATAATGACCAATAGAGATTACTCTTTACCTATGTTAAAGCTTATTTTTTATAGTGTCAAAATGCCAAAGAATTATTATGAAAGTTTATAAGGTTTCCTGGCACTCATTAATTACTGATGATATTTACTTACATCTTAGTAAATAATCTATAATCCAATTGACCTCATGGAAAGTAAGTTCTTATTAGCGGTGGAGAAAGTTTGATCAGTGTTTCTGAATGGTTAGGTGTGAATAGACAAAGTGTACAGTGTGCAAAAACTTCTGAAAATAACTGATGCATGCAGATTAATTCCTCTATAACTGAATTAAAGAATCAGAGACTGGGATTGCAAGGAATTTGTAGGGATCTGCTTTGCTGAATTAATCTCTTTAGTAATACACACTTTTTCTAATATACTACATTTTACTAATTTATTTTTTATGATTTATCTTGTCCACTCTACGAAAGAAAGAACTTTTGTTCTGTCTACTGCTATATCACCACTGGCATACACAGTAAGCAATCAATAAATACTCCTTAGAGTTTAAAAACTTAATAAATGACAGAATAAAAGGTATCTTCATCTGTTGATCATCCACACTGTAGAATTCCTAGACCATTTTCAAGGATGCCTACATTTGAACACTTGTGGTGATTAAAAAAAATGTATAAATATACAAAAATATTTTGTTAATCCTGTGTCGAAGTATATTAAGATTCTACTAAAGTAGACAGGCATAAGCGAAACATCTTTCCTATTGTGTAACTTCTTGCTTCCAATTTATTTCTAGTATATGTATTCCAAATATACATGTATATTCTAAATGGATATATTCTGAATATATATTTTCCAAATATGTATATGTGTAAAAATATTTCATGGAGTTCCCATTGTGGCTGAGCAGATTAAAAACCTGACTAGTATCCATGAGATTGTGGGTTCAATCCCTGGTCTTGCTCAGTGGATTAGGGATCTGGTGTTGCCTCAAGCTGCAGGTCGCAGATGCAGCTCAGCTCTTGCATTGCTGCAGGTGTAGCATAGGCCGGCATCTGAAGCTCTGATTCGACACCCCGTGCCCAGGAACTTCCATATGCTGTGGGTGCAGCCCTAAAAAAAAACCAAAAAACAAACAACCAAAAAACCCAAATATTTATATATTCCACACTTATGTTTTATATCATATATATCAAAGTATTACAGAAACCAGGTTGGTCTACCAGCCAATTTATAATTACATCTTCAATATACTGTGTAGTGCTTTATAGTATTTTTAGACATGATTTAAAGGAGAGAAATAAATTAACAGAAGAAAATTATTAAGGAGACTATAGACATATCTTTGATCAAATTCCTTGTAGAAATACAGAGACAGTATTTTCTGTAGATAGGTTCAGCCAAGACATGGAAACAACCTAGATGTCCAATGACAGTAAAACGTCTCACAGTTCCTTTTTTTTCTTTCACAGATGAGCAGAGGCCGTATATGTGACATGGATGCACAGCACAATCTTTTGAGGCAAACCAACAAAGTGACAGTCACAACAGAAGTCAAACCAAATTTTAGATACCATTTTGGCAAACATCACCCTAAGCAACAATCTAATATTCCATACATTTCTGAGGATCCTTATGCAAAAGATAAGGCCACAAAGGTGTTATGAAATGCTGTGGTATCTCTACATGTGGCCTGAGGTGCACACATCCTCTTATTGGTGACCTATCATTTTCGATCCACCTCCATAATCTAAGGTGTAAGTATCAGGCAGTATCACTCCCTCATCAGTTCGTTGATCCTCTCATCTTAAAATACCTTCTGTGTTTTTTGCCTTGAATTCTTCTAACTCACATTCATATTTTATATCCAGTTACTAGAGTATAGAATAGTTAGAATGGTCTAGAATTTAGACCCCCTTTTCCATGATATATAAAAGGGCATCTCAGAAGACCATTCTAGGTATACTCCTGATTTTATCTATCTATCTATCTATCTATCTATCTATCTATCTATCTATCTATCTATCTATCATCTATTCATTCATTCCACTAACATTTATGGAATGCCCACAATATGCCATGCACTGAGAATACAGTGATGGACAGGACAGATGTAATCACTTATGCAGTTGATAATTTTAACAATATTCTTTATTCTTCATTAAGTAACCAGAACTTTTCTTCTCTTTAACCCCTTCTTTTTTAAAGACAGCATAAATCCAACTCCATCTGAAATTTAGAGGTCAGTTTTCAACTCTTGCTTGAATTATTACCTTCCTTCCCCACCCCCACCCAGATATTGGATAGAAAAATGGGTTCAGAGGAAATATCATTGAGCTTTTTCCTTTTTTCTTTTTATTTCCTTTTTAAATTTTTTATTATGGTTTATTTACAATGTTCTGTCAATTTCTGCTATACAGCAAAGTGACCCAGTTATGCATATACATTCTTTTTTTCACATTATTCTCCATCACATTTCATCACAAGTGACTATGTATAGTTCCCTCTGCTATACAGCAGGATCTCATTGCTTATCCCCTCCAAATGCAATAGTTTGCATCTACCAACCCCAAGCTCCTAGTCCATTCCACTCCCTCTCCCTCCCTCTGGGCGCCCAAAGTCTGTTGTCCATATCCATGAGTCTGTTTCTTTTCTGTAGATAGGTTCAGCCAAGACATGGAAACAACCTAGATGTCCAATGACAGATGACTAGATTAAGAAGATATGGTACATATACGCAATGAAATACTACTCAGTCTTTGACAAGTTTTTAAAATAACTCATCTCTATGAAAATATTACCCTTTCAAGTACTGTTTTAAAATTTCACGTCATTAAAGGCTCAGCATCATCTATATTTGACCTACATGTCCAATTTGTGGTTTTAATTATTTTTTGAGTTCCTAAGGGTATTGGAAGTAACTGGATTGCAAAGCATATGGTTTCTGCTGTCCAGTGTATTCCTAAGTATAATTGCTTAATTTGCCTGTTTATTATAACATGGTTTCATACTGTGTATTCAGTCTTAGGAAGCTTTTTTTTTTGGTCTTTTGTACTTTTAGGGCCGCACCCTCGGCATATGGAGGTTCCCAGGCCAGGGGTCTAATCGGAGTTACAGCTGCCAGTCTGCTCCAGAGCCACAGCAACGCCCGATCCGAGCCACGTCTGTGACCTACACCACAGCTCACAGCAACGTCGGATCCTTAACCCACTGAGCAAGGCCAGGGATTGAACCTGCAACCTCATGGTTCCTAGTCGGATTTGTTTCCACTGCGCCACAATGGGAACTCCTAGGAAGCTTTTTGTTTTTAACTCTAATTCTGTTTTTAGGATTCCTCTATGTTGCCAGGAGCTGTGATGAATTAATTTCCACTGCAACATACTCTTTCATGGGATGACTACATTATAATCTGTTAATGCATTCTATGAATAACAGATATTTGAATTAATTCCAGTATATTTTTTATTGAATAATATTGTTATAAACATTCTTGGGTATGTCTCCTAGAACATAAGCAACATTTCCAAGTATATTCCTGGGAATAGAAATGCTGAGTCATAGGGTTTGCATTAATTCAGCTTTGTAAAATAAATGCCAAGTTGTTTAAGAGAGTGGTCTAATATTTTATACTTCCATCAGCAAAATTAAAATTCCTGTGTTCCCAATCTTTGCCAAAATTTGGCTTTCTCCAACTTGTTAACTTCTGCCAGCCTGGTGGTCAGAAACTGGTATTCTACTGTGGTTTCATATGCCTTTCCTGAATTATTAATGAGGATGAGTATCTTTACCTTGTCTGTCAAATGCTTGTTTTAGTCTTTCACTAATTTTGTCTTTATGTTGCTTTCTTTTTTTATTGATTTGTGGAAATTCATTATATTCTGGTAACTAGGTGTTTAGTGTATGTGCTACAAATATTCTTCCATTTTGTAACTTCTCTTTCTGTAGTGTTTATGGTGTTTTTTTGATGAATCCAGATGGTCTTCATCTTAATGCAGCCATATTTCTCAATCCTTTTTTAAAATTCACTAGTGTATTTTGGTCTTCCCTAAGAAACTATTTTTCTCCCCCCAAACAAAATATAATCTTTCATTTTTTCTTATATCTAAATTGCAAAGAATACATACTATACTGAACCTTATACTTCCTAGTGATTTATCCTTTTGCTACATGTAGGCAAAGCCACAGCCCTCATTCCCATTTCTTTTAAGGGGAAGAATAAGTCTGGCCCCTTGATTAAAGATTCCACATAGGTTCCAGGAATGTCATTTGCCAAATTTCAAGGGAGCACAAATAAAGGGATTAAATTTCTTGGATCAAAATGACCCTACATTCTTGCCGAAATCAGGTATTCTTTAGTAAACGTAGGAAGCCAAAGAAAAACAGTTGAGAAAGCACTAAGGAAACAGAGATATTTGTGTGGACAGTTTTGGTTCACCCAGGAAAACTGGAAATTCTCTGGAGGTAGTTTATTAAACATGTTGTTCTCTCCCTTTGTCTTTCTCATTCTCTTTCTCTTTCTCTCCCTCCCTGCCCTCCTTTAATAATGATCAGAACTGACCTATCTGGAAAGCTGTGATCACTATGAAATTTATGATCAGAAATGTATTTAGGAAGAAGTGAGCTTTTAAGTAGAAAAATTTATGAATGACAGATTTTTGTTTGAAAATCTGAATTTCAGGTGAATTGATGATTCAGCATAAACCTTCTCTTCAGGAGCCTTTTGTTTGTTGCTAGCACCCACTGTTCCTGACTCCTAGATCACTACATTTATCACTTAGATCTATAATTATGGGATGAGGTTTGATTGTGGTTGTCTTACAATGATGTTTGACCTGACTGTAATAGCATCTGCAAATTGATATTGTATTAATTTTTTATCAAGCTCATAATATAGAAAGAAGTTGATAAGCACTTAAAAGTAGAAAGCAAATGCATGGGACTGTCTCTTACTTGCACATTCAATTTCAAGAACAATGACTAAATATTACTAGTTCCTTTGAGAAATTTGCAAGTAAGTAAGGACTATAACACAACTAAAAATATGAAGCAGATTAAAATAGGGTTGGGCAAAGTCTTATATATAGTAAAATGGAGTAGTTAAAAACATGAATTCTGTCTGGGTCAAACTGTCCTCAAGTCAAATCTGAGCTCCAAAATTTATGAGACAAATATAACCTATGCCTCAGTTTATTTACTTAGAATATCAGAATGGTAATAGCATCCGCTTTCCAAGGTTGTCAAGATTAGATTAAAAAATAAAATGGCTAAAAGAACTTACACAATGCTTTGGCTATAGAACTCAGGTTTACTAAGACTTATCTGTAATTAGGCACTGGTTATTGGTCTCCCGGATGGGCATGGCACACTGAAACCAAGGTCACGACTATTATTGCTAATGATCAGGGGGTGAATGTAAAATTACATCTGGAAGGAAGACCTGAAAGTAAGAAATAAAGTGAAGGTCAGTTATCAGGTAGAAACAGGTAAATATCACAGTCAGCCTGATAAGGCCAAGCAGAGTGAAGAGCTGAAATGAGTTAATTGCTAGATGACAAAAAGGAAGGTACTAAATGTTGACTGGACCTAGACTTAAGGTCATGGTTAAAAGCCGAAATCAGCACCTGGCAGAAGCAAATGAGGAAGCAGGAAGTTGAGGCTTGAGGCAAATTGTGGGGCAGTCTTCACTCATGCTATCAGACTACAGCCTGCTGGCAAGGGTTTTCATTGTCATTAGCATTTTTTCAATATAAAAAAGCCCACATTATTATTAAAAGCTTAAACAATACAGAAGGATAAAAAGAAAAAAAGGTAGCTTTACACTACCCTTCATTGCTCCTCATGCATGTCTTTCCATGATAATTTGTTTCATCACTTTAAACTTTGTATAAAATGTAATAGTACAGTATATACTCTTCTTTGATTTCTTTCATTGAAATTTTAGACAAGGATGGTAGTGTTCATCAATGTTCATTTTCATTGATGTGACAATGTGTCATTCTATGATAATTAGAATTTCCTGTGGACAGACATATGGGTTATTTACAGTTTGAGCTATTTCAAATAAGACTGAATATAATGCTGATATCTTACATTACTATTGTGTTTAAATGTAAGACTAAAACTGCTAGGTCATAGAGTATGGGTACTTTCCGTGTTTCTATACTGCCAAATAATTTTCCAGGGCTCTCGCATCAATTTACACTCACCAAACTTTTAATCCTTGCTGATTTTATATTTGGCTTAGGCTTAATGTACAGTTTTTAAATTTTCTGAATGGTTGACTATCATTTCCAATATTTATTAGGCTAGTCTGGATTTTATTTCTTTGTGAGTGACTGTATCAAATTGCTTATATGTCATTAAAATTTAAAAAATACAAATATAATTATTTCATTTCATAAAAGTGTGCAGGTAGTTGGTAGAGGTGGGTATACTATCAGGCTAAAGCAAGCACATATAGGAAGGGCTTAACATTCTTTAAAAAACAGGGCCACAACAAATCAAAACTAAACATTACATTCACAAAATCTAGAAAAGTACACAAGCATAAAATAAAAGGAAATCAACCAATCAAAAAAAAAGCGAACAAAGGATAAACATAGAATTAACTGGAAAACAAGGTTTCTTTCATTTTAATGGCAGAGTAATATTCCATTGTGTATATGTACAACATCTTTATCCACTCCTCTGTCAATGGACATTTAGGTTGTTTCCATGTCTTGGCTATTGTATATAGTGCTATAATGAATATTTGAGTACAGGTATATTTTTGAGTCACGGTTTTCTCTGGATAGATACCCAGGAGTGGGATTGCTAGATCAAATGATAATTCTATCTTTAGTTTTCTGAGGACTCTCCATATGGTTTTCCACAGTTGTTGCACAAATTTACATTTCCACCAACAGTGTAGTAGGGTTGCCTTTTCTCCACACCTTCTCCAGCATTTATTGTTTGTAGACTTTAGGATGATGGCCATTCTGGCTGGTGTAAGGTGGTACCTCATAGTGGTTTTGATTTGCATTTCTCTAATAATTAGTGATGATGAACATCTTTTCATGTGTTTTTTGGCCATCTGTATGTCTTCTTTGGAGAATTGTCTGTTTAGATCTTCTGCCCATTTTTTGATGGGCTTGTTCATTTTTTTGGTATTGAGCTACAGAAGCTGTTTATAAAATTTGGAGATTAATCCCTTGTCAGTCTTTTCATTTGCAAATATTTTCTCCCATTCTGTGGGTTGTCTTTTCATTTTGTTTAGGGTTTCCTTTGCTGTGCAGAAACTTTTAAGTTTAATTAAATCCCATTTGTTTATATTTGTATTTATTGTCATTACTCTAGGAGGTGGATCTGAGAACACATTGATGTGGTTTATGTCAGAGTGTTTGGCCTATGTTTTCCTCTAAGAGTTTTACAGTATCCAGTCTCATATTTAGGTCTTTAATCCATTTCGAGTTTATTTTTGTGTATGGTGTTAGGAAGTGTTCTAATTTCATTCTTTTACATGTGGCTGCTCAGTTTTCCTAGCACCACTTATTGAAGGGACTGTCTTTTCTCCATTGTATATTCTTGACTCCTTTGTCATAGATTAGTTGGCTATAGGTCCATGGGTTTAACTCTGGGCTTTCTATTCCATTCCACTGATCTACATTTCTGTCTTTGTGTGTGTGTCTACATGGAGACCAAACAACATGCTACTAAAAAGCCAATGAGTCAATAAGGAAATCAAGAAGGAAATTAAATAATACATTGAGACAAATGATAATGGTTCAACATATGCAAATTAATCAATGTCATCCCCCACATTAACAAAAGAAAAGTCAAAAACAACATTATCATCTCAATAGATGCAGAAAAAGCATGATAAAGTCCAACAACCTTTCATGATAAAAACTCTCACCATAGTGGGTGTAGACAGAACATATCTTAACATAATAAAGACCACTTATGACAAACCCACGGCCAATATAATCCTCAATGGAGAAAAGCTGAAAGCCTTCCTATTAAAATCTGGAGCAAGACAAGTTTGCCCACTCTTACCATTGTTATTCAACATAGTATTGGAAGTCCTAGCAACAGAAATCAGACAGACAAGAGAAATAAAAGTTGGAAGAGAAAAGCTAAAACTGTCACTCTACAGATGATATGATACCATATATAGAAAACCCTAAGGACTCCACACAAAAACTACTTGAACTGATCAACAAATCCAGCAAAGTAGCAGGATATAAATTAACATTCAGAAATCAACTGCGTTTCTGTATACTAACAATGAAATATTAGAAAATGAATATAAAAATATAATACCTTTTAAAATCTCACCCCCCAAAATTAAATACCTGGGAATAAACCTGACCAAGGAGGTGAAAGACTTATATGCTGAGAACTATAAAACATTAGTCAAGGAAATTAAAGAGGATTCAAAGAAATGGAAAGATATCCCATGCTCCTGGATTAGAAGAATTAATATCGTAAAAATGGCCACACAACACAAAGCAATCTACAGATTCAATGTAATCTCTTTCAAATAGCCCATGACATTTTTCACAGAACTAGAACAAACAATCCAAAAATTTATATGGAACCATAAAAGACCCAGAATTGCCAAAGCAATCCTGAGGAACAAAAACCAACAAAGAGGCATAACTCTCTCAGACTCCAGACAATATTATAAAGCTATTGTAATCAAGGCAGTGTGGTACTGGTAGAAAAACAGAGATACAGACCAATGGAACAGAATAGAGAACCCAGAAATAAACCTAGACACCTATGGTCAATAAATCTTTGACAAAGGCAAGAATATAAAATGAGAAAAAGACAGTCTCTTCAGCAAGTGCTGCTGGGAAAACTGGACAGCTGCATGTAAATCAATGAAACTAGAACACACCCTCACACCATGCACCAAAATAAACTCAAAATGTCTTAAAGACTTAAATGTAAGACAAGATACCTTAAACCTCCTAGAAGAGAACATAGGCAAAACATTTTCTGACATCAACTGTACAAATGTTTTCTTAGGTCAGTCTCCCAAGGCAACACAAATAAAAACTAAAATAAACCAATGGGACCTAATCAAATTTACAAGCTTTTGCACAGCAAAGGATACTATAAAAAAAACTAAAAGACAACCCATGGAATGGGACAACATAATTTCAAAACAAGCAACCAACAAGGTGGCTTAAACTCTAAAATATACAAACTACTTATACAACTCAACAACAACAAAAAACAACAATCCAATTGATAAATGGGCAAAAGACCTGAATAGACATTTCTCTAAAGAAGATAAACTGCTGGCCAATGAGTACATGAAAAAATTCTCAACATCACTAATTATTGGAGAAATGCAAATCAAAACTACTATGAGGTACCACCTCACGCTGGTCAGAATGGCCATCATTAACAAGTTACCAAACAACAAATGGTGGAGAGAGTGTGGAGAAAAGGGTACCCTCCTACACTGTTTGATGGGAATGTAAATTGGTGCAACCAGTATGGAAAACAGTATGTATGTACATCAGAAAACTAAATATAGGACTACCACTTGACCCCAAAATCCCACTCTTGGGCCTATATCTGGACAAACTTTCATTGAAAAAGAAATATGCACCCATATGTTTACTGCAGCATTATTCACAATAGCCAAGACATGGAAACAACCCAAATGTCCATCAACAGATGATTGGATTAGGAAGATTTGGTATATATACACAATGGAATACTACTCAGCCAAAAAAAGGAACAAAATAATGCCATTTGCAGCAACATGGATGAAACTACAGACTCTCATACTAAGAGAAATAAATCAGAAATAGAAAGACAAATACCACATGACATCACGCATATTTGGTATCTAATATACCGCACAAGTGAACTTTCCACAGAGTAGAAACTCATGGACTTGGAGAACAAAGTTGAGGTTTTCAAGGGGAAGAAGGAGAAGCAGGGGGAACGTGAGGGAGTGGGATGGACTGGGAGTTTGGGGTTAATAGAGGCAAACTATTGCATATGGAGTTGGATAAGCAATGAGATCCTGCTGTATAGCACAGAGAACTTTAGTCACTTGTGATGGAACATGATGGAGGATAATGTGAGAAAAAGAATATTGTATATATATATACACACACACATATATATGTATGTATGTATAACTGGGTCAATTTGCTGTCCAGTAGAAATTGACAGAACACTACAAATCAACCATAATAGAATAATTAAAAATCATAAAAAAAGAAAATCAAAACTATGACTATTACACAAGTTTGGCCATTTTAATATATTGAATTGAGACTATATTTTGAGACAAGATTACTAGATTTTACTATCTAATCATGATCAGAAAAGTTGTTTAATAACTTGATTTTTTTTTTCATCCAAAAGAAGGGCAAGCCTTTCTTGTACTGAAGTCATTTTTTTTTTCGGTCCTTTTGCCATTTCTTGGGCCACTCCCGTGGCATATGGAGGTTCCCAGGCTAGAGGTCTAATCAGAGCTGTAGCTGCCAGCCTACGCCAGAGCCACAGCAACTCAGGATCTGAGCTGCATCCGCAACCTACACCACAGCTCATGGCAATGCCGGATCCTTAACCCACTGAGCAAAGCCAGGGATCCGACCTGCAACCTCATGGTTCCTAGTTGGATTCGTTAACCACTGAGCCACGATGGGAACTCCTGAAGTCATTTTTAAAGAGATAGTTGAATACAAATAATTCTACCCCATGGATTCTCCACCTTTTTTTTTTTTTTCAACATTCTAGTTATAGATCCCTCTGTGCCTGGGCACATCCAGTGATAAATTAATTTTCTCCTAAAGAACTCAATCTATTGTTATCTATTGTTTCTAGCTTTAATAACCCCAAGAAACATATTTTTATGTCATTCTAAGATAATTAAAATTTATCTGAGTTAATTTAAGATTACTTTAAATTACCTAAGATAATATAAATAATTCTAAGAAATGATTTTACATTATTTTATATTAATCTTAAAATTTTCATTTTCTCCTTTTTAGATCAACAACTCTTTTTGTACCTTCTAGAATGATACACACAAGATTGCTCTTTGTTCTATATAAGTAAGTAAACCTATCAGGACTAGTCATACTATTTCCTTTCCAAACTGAATTTCCTTAATTCATTGAATGATAGCTTGCATGATATTGTTTTCTAACCCATTTATTACTCTGATAATTTTTTAGTTTTAAGATTTCATGGTCCATTCAAATTATGAACTCAAGTGTATTCTGCTTAACTCGTTTTCTGAGTCTGAAGTTGGTTTCAGGCTCTTACTGGCAAGGGCTTTCATTTTTTAAGCCATGTAAGATAACCTGTACTAGTCTTTCTTGACCCTCTGTTGTTTTTTCATCTTGTGATTATATTTCTGTTGTTTAACCTTTCATTTCATGATGGCTAAGTTGGCTCATGCTGTAAGAAAGGGACCTAGAGTAATTGACATTTGGACAGCTTGAACAATGTTGGATAGGGTAAGAAAATAGGGTACCATAGTTCTGAACAAAATATTACAAAATGGAAGACAATAATTAATGCTTGCAGTTATAACTAATAGCTGAGGAAGGCGAACAATTATTTTAAAGAAACTGACCAATTCACAGTTTTCCATTGAAAAGTTTGACCAGACCTTAAACCCAACAGGCTGGCTGAGGCCCAAATAATACATCAGATATCGATGAAGGTGTCCAACCCATGGACTTCAAAGGTGACATTGTTTTCTTTGGTCTTATAAAGGAGTATACCTGGGGCTCCTACAGCATCAGGAGAGAGAAAGAGAGACGCCATGGCTTTTACCAAGATGCTGCTATTCTTGCTCCTGATGGTCTTGCTGGCCCTGAGCTCAGCTCAGGACACCATTGATAATAAGAGGGGGAAATGGGGATCACACGAGGGATGATGGGGTTAAGAGTCACGGAAAAGAGTAGGGTTGGAGTCTTCCTTATCAGAAACTAAGTAGTTTATTTCCTATGCATAAGTTAACAAAAGAGGAGGCAATATTAGTTTCTGTTTTCCACCAGTTGCAAATCTCTCTCTCTCTGAAAACCTTGGCCTAAGTCCTAAGCCATCATCTTCATGGTATTACTTTTTCTCTTTGGAGATATATGTGCTTTTAGTTATTCATTACTTATTCTTTTAAAATACTTCTAGGTCTGGTCACATAAGCATTTGGCAAGCATGCATTTATAGTAAATCTAGGGATTCATAGGAATGGATAATTTCAGACAATGATAAAGTAATTTATGTATAGTAAAAGAAGGCAGCTAATTCATTATCTTTCAATGGCTCTTTTAAATAGAGAAGATGAATGGCATATCTTAATTGTAACAATACCCAGATACAAAGTCAAAATCCAGATAATTATATAAATGACTGCAAATATCAGACCTCCTGTAAAATTTAGAAACGGGGGGGTTCCCATTGTGGTCCAGAGGAAACGAATCCAACTAGTGTCCATAAGGATGAGGGTTCGATCCCTGGCCTTACTCAGTGGGTCGGGATCCGGTGTTGCCATGAGCTGTGGTGTAGGACACAGATGAGGCTCAGATCCTGTGTTGCTGTGGCTATGGTGTAGGCCTGGAAACTTCCATATGCCACAGTTGTGGCCCCAAAACCAAAAAAATAAAAAGAAAAAAAATGGGAATGAATTTTTTTCTCTTATGAAATGTTTGTCATTAAACAAATACAGTAAATTCTAATAGATCATCTGAATTTAAACCTGTTTCTATATAGTAAGACAAAGTTGTTGCTCATGGGGAAGGTAATTCTAAAATGGTAACTTTAGATTTGTCTGAAAAACATGTAAGCTTTAATAAGAATTTATAAAAGGGTATTTTATAATAAAATTATTTGAGTCTCAAACTCTGCCTTTTGTGATAGCTGGATATTAGATGGGATAACAGTAAAATGCTGAGGAAAGATTATTATTATTATTATTTTATTTTATTTTTTTTTTGCTTTTCAGGGCCACACTGCAGCATATGGAAGTTCCCAGGCTAAGAGTCAAATCAGAGCTATAGCTGCCAGTCTATACTACAGCCACAGCAACACCAGATCCAGGTGGCATGCAACGCAGGATCCAAGACACGTCTGTGACCTCGATCACACCAGGTCACACCACATTTCATGGCAATGCTGGATCCTTAACCCACTGAGCGAGGCCAGGGATCGAACCTGCATCCTCATGGATACTAGCTGGGTTTGTTTCCATTGAGCCACAGTGGGAACTCCAAGATTATTCTTTAAAGTATGTATTGGGAATTTAGTCTATGCCAGGCATTGCACATATATTATATCATTAATTATTCACCTCAACAATTTGAAGTAGTAGTCACATTTTATGTTTGAATCATAAATTTAGAGTTTAAATACTTTGCGGAGCTTACATAAGTAGCAGGTGACAAAGCTATAGACTCAGTCCTGTCAGATTTCAAAGCCCATGTTCTTTCTACCTCATTCTGTGATCTCTTTTAGCTCTTACTTCAAAATTACTTGGACTTGTCTTAAGTATGTTGAATATTTTCAAGTTAATATACCTACTCAACACATCAATGCCTTTGCTTCAAATCTCTTCTTTTCCCAAACTGATGTCCTTTTGTTTCCAAACCGGTTTTCCTTCTGTTCCTAATTCACACAGTTCCCAAGCACAGAATTCCAATCTAATAAAGTGCAGTGCCATGTTTTTCTGAATAGTTGATAGAACATTTGTTTATCAAAATGTAACTTTCAAGTAAAAATATAGCTCATAGATTATTAAATGTAGGATGCCCCCAAATACCACCAAAACAATATCATTTTGAGACAAAAATGTTTATTCTTACTAAAGTAAAGGAGAGTGCTACTTTGCTTTAAAATGCTTCCTTAGAGAAAGGGCCAAGTTGAGGTCTTTAAAAATAAGGTTTGGGGGTCTGGTTTAAGGAAGGCTTTATTAGGCATGGACTAGATTTATGATTTAAGAATTAAGAGGGAAGAGTTCTGAGGTGCTATAAAGAGAATCTTGAAGAGTAAACAATTAATGCCATTTAAACCTTGAGCAAATTAATGTTTGTTTAACTGGGTTTGGGGAAAGTTTCTGAAATAAATAATTGAAACATTGAAGCCTTTACCTTTCTGGGCAAGTTTTCTGGAATAACAAAGTCATGTTGATGTAGATGGTAAGTTGTATGGCTGTAGATGGTTTCAGATCTCATATTTTCTCAAATGGCTGTAGATGATTTCAGTTCTCATAAAGTTGTTAGATAATGTTTATTTTGTCTGCAATCATTTTGGCCCTCCGTCTCATTGTTTATAATGAAATGGGGAGATTTACCTTCATCTCTTCTTTGGAATCAGTGATCAGGACTAGGGTTCGACTTCGGGAAACGTATACATTGTATCCAAATCTATTATTATTATTATTAATTTCTGTTAGGCATTTTCCTAACTTCTTCTGTCTAAACCTACTTGTCTTCCTACAAATGTGTAACTGGAGTCTTATCAAATCATATTTCTAATTTATCTTCTTTTTCTTTTTAAATCCTAGGTACTGTTTCTGAAGACTCTCTTGAATGGCCAGGTACATCCTTGTTCAAGAACATCTTCCTTTCTTTTTTTCTTCAGAACCTATCTTTTTTGCTTAATGTTGTATCCTGAAAGTTCTCAAAACTGAGTCTAGAGAAGGGAAAAAAGGAATAACAAATCTGTAAATTTTAGTATACCTCAATCTATGGTTAGATATGGGCCATCTCCTTTTTCACATGGAAATCTCTTATGTCAGTTACCTAGTGTCTGAACACACTGCCCTATTCATTTGTAAGTGATTTTTCTCTAAATCTTTTGCAACCAAATGGTTATGATTAAACGACACAGATTTCTTTATATTTGCATATAAGAGCATTATCTCCATTGGTATTTAACTAATTTGAATCCTAAAGATACTATGTAATTTAACTACAGTACTACAGTTGTTCAATCAACAAGTTTACCTTTGCTTCTTATTTATTTACAGCACTAAAGATTTATTCCTTTGTTATGAAGCCTTTATAACTGTTTAAAAAGGTTGTTTTAGAGTAGGTGAAAATTAAAATCATTATTACATTATTATATTATTAATTACATTATTAATAATGTAATAAAGTCATTTTTACAGCACTAAAGAGTCATTCCTTTGTTATCACGTCTTGACATCTGAGTCATTCCTTTGTTATCACGTCTTGACATCTATTTTTATAAGTTGTTTTAGAGTAGGTGAAATTTAGAGTACATACTTAGAATGAAAAATTTGAAGTCAGCCTTAATGACATGTGTGGGGGTATGTGTCAGAGGGAGGATTTAAGAAAGGAACAGAGTACACAAGAGAGCTAACGAGTTATTAGGATTGTCCCCAGAGAAGTGGGAGAATCAAGTAAATGAGTCAAGCAAAAACTTTGTTGTCTAAAGAAAAATTTTACATGTTTAATGATCATCAGTGACTCATCCAGTTTATGATATCACTTCATACTTCATTCTTACTTTATTCTTTCTTTGTAGAAACTCTTGGAGAGGAAGAGGAAAACCTCCAGCTGTTAAGTGAGTTATTTCAAATACAATCAACTTATTAATAATTTTTAAAGATGGATTCTAGGAACCTCTAGGTCATGGTCTAATGCAAATTTTTTTTTTTTGGTCTTTTGTCTTTTTAGGGCCGCACCTGTGGCATGTGGAGGTTTCCAGGCTAGGGGTCTAATCGGAGCCTACACCACAGCCACAGCAAAGCCAGATCCGAGCCATGTCTGTGACCTACACCACAGCTCATGGCAACGCCAGATCCTTAACCCACTGAGCAAGGCCAGAGATCTAACCTGCAACCTCATGGTTCCTAGTCGGATTCATTTCTGCTGCACCCTGACATGAACTCCTAAAATTTTTTTATTTATATTTAAACTTAAAAAAAATCATGCTTAACCTTTAAAATTTCCTTTCTCAATTCTTGCACTGTATAGTTTAATATTATTAGTTCCACACATTGCAGAAGGAACACAAAAGACAAAGAAAAAAAAAAGGGGGAAATGATTTGCTTAGATTTTGGGGTTCTCTCAGATCTAGGAAATGTGATTGCTCTTCCGATTTTTTTCTTTTCTGATTTTTACCTGGCCTTGGCTATCTTGGTAAGGGCATGCCTATTTGAGGGTTCCCAAAAGAAATGCTTTGGTTATCTACATTCTCTACCTCAACATTAATTCAGCAAAATGTACTACTTAACCAATAACCATGGCAAGGCCCATATCCTATTAAGGATACAAATGTAAATGAAGTATTTTTCTTATCCTTAAGGAACTCGAGATCTAATGGAAAATGTGGCTTGGACTTAATATTGATCACTCTCAGAAAAGGGGCAAAGGAAAGTATCATGGAAGCTCAGAACAAGGGAGAAAAGGGAAAGAATTACACAGGCGATACCATGTGCCCTGGGCCTTGGAGAGTGGAGATGTGGCAAAAGCAGGGAAAAATGCATGGCTAAATCTACACATGTAGTATTTTCAGTGGTCTAGGAACACGAAATACTTCAGTAAGGTTCAAGCTAATGTAGGAAGATAAAGTTGAAGATGTGGGTTAGTTCCAGATTGTGAAGGATGTTGTGGATGGCCAACTGAATTTATAGTTTATTCTATGGGCAACAAAGAGGTTTTGACACAGCTATTTTTTGTACTGATCTGACAACAAAAAGGAGTAAGCATCTAGAGAGTACAGGGTATATCTTTTAAGCTTGGAATCTTAGTGCCTGACATAAGGTGCAATTCAGTACGGGAGCATGCAATGAAATATATGTTGAATTTACAAGAGGATGATTCTAAGAATAATGGCCATGATATCATGAAGAAGTGATTGAAAGTTGATGCAAGAGATTGTGGAAGCTTGTACTCAATTATAGGCACCAGAAATTTGCAGAAGGAGACAATATAGGGTGGGCTTTGTTTATACTTTCCATTTGAATACAGACTTAGCAGTCCGTAGAAAAGGTAGAGAGGGTGATACATCATTGCTCTGTTATTGGGAAGGACAGGGTGGCTGATCATGTCCCCCATTCAACAGATTTGTGTCCACATAGCTTGCATTTCTATAGGTAGACACAGTGACTCTATCTTGTGGTTTCTCTCTGTGTAAAAGAGCAGCAGAAGCATCAAAAGAGAGGAGATGAATGGCAGGGGCAAATAAGACATGCTCCCCTTCTCTTCTGGGCACCGGCCCCCATCACTATCTAGCACCGTTTAAACTGGTAATATATGACTTCTAACTAAATTTAGTTTATGGCATATTCTATACTTGCCTCATTTAAGTGTATGGCTGAAATTTCTCTTAACTTATTTTCTGAATCTGTGTTCTCTTGCCTAAGCAGATGATGAATTTGTTGAAGAAACCCCAGAAGAATCACAGTTTGAGCCTCAAGGAGAGCATGGAGTTCAACGTGGCAAAAAGGGCAAAAGTGGAAAGAAGGTTCATGATCAACAGCATAGACCTCACAGTCAGGATGACCAGGAAGGCCAGGCAAGCTCAGATAGCAGAGGTGGCCAAGGTGGCCAGAGAGGCAAAGATCGCAAAGGTGGCCAGGGTAACAGAGGTGGCAAAGTTAACAAAGGTGGCCGTGGTGGCCCTGGTGGCCAGAATGGCCAGCATGGAAGAGGCAGCCAGGGTGGTCAGCACAGTGACCAGTGACAAGGAAGACCAGCTAAAGATGGCCTCCAGTTATTCTCTAGGTATTAACCGTAGTTTTACTCACTGATTTACTGTATTTTTCTTTAGATTCCCTAATTCTCTCCTTTGTTTCTGTTCATTTCTCTCTCTCTCTTTTTTTTTTAAACTTTATTGAAGTATAGTTGACATTCAATGTTATGTTAGTTTCAGGTGTACAGCAAAGTGAATCAGTTTTACGTAAACACATATCCATTCTTTCTCACATTCTTTTCCCATGTAGGTTGTTACAGAATATTGAGTAGATTTTCCTGTGCTATAAGTAGGCCCTTGTTAGTTAATTTATATATAGTACTGCGTATTTATTAATCCCAAACTCCTAATTTATTCTCCCCTCCCACCCTGTTTCCCCTTTGGTAACCGTAAATTTGATTTCAAAATCTATGAGTCTGTTTCCGTTTTGTAAATAAATTCATTTTTATCTTTTTTTGCTAGATTCCACATATAAGTGCATTTCTCTAATTTTTAGGTCCTGACTCTAATAGCTCTTAAATTCTTTGTCAAGGCTTGTCTCTGCTACAAATCTCTTCTCACCCTTACACACATAGAAGAGTCTCCTTCATTCTCATAAGACCAGGTACTACTTCTACCTGGAGCTTTTTTTCCCCCCTTTCCCTTTTCTTCTGTTAGCCTATAACCTTCCCAAATTCTACCTCTCCTCCCATCTGCCTTTCCTCTGTTCCCTTCTCTTCTCTTTTCCCTCTCCTGGCCTCCTCATTCTTCTTCTCTCTGTTTTAACATGATGTCTTGTAATGAGACTGTCTAATAGTAGAGATACCAAGCATAGTTATTACTTCTAATTTTTGTTTCAGAAATTGATAGAAATCTACTGGTGACCATGGACTTTTCGGTGGTGTAAATGTTTTGATGTTTCTTTTCTCCAAATTCAAATCATCAATAAAGTGTTCAGCATTAAAGCACTGGCTCTTGCTTTCCTTCTAGGGCCATGATTCTCCTTAGAGGGACAGGAAGGACAGGCTGGGAGACATAAAACCCTGATTGGATTCCAGATATTCTAAACTGTATGGCTTTATAGTAGCTCAAATTTTAATAATTTTGTTGGACTTAACTACCACCAATATTCCAAAGCAAAAAACAAACAAACAAACAAACAAATGTTATTCTTGAGATTGGTAATGGAGTTTTCCAAGTTCAGATTATCAATACACATACACATTCTCAGCTCAGACACAGAGAAGATAATCCTATAGACTTCCCTCATCTCCAGCAGTCTATTAATGCATTGTGCCATATTACTACAGTTCTGTTTATGTCTGGGATTCCAGAAGGGCCCCTGGACTTATTGGCCTTCAGTATATCCTATTGGAGACAGACTTATCTTTTAGCTGGCAATCAAACAGGCTTCCCTTTGATTGAAGAGACATGCAGATATACTTCATCCACTGCATTTGGCCCATACGTGTTGATTCAACTTATTTCTTCTCTATATGTGCATTTGTAGAAGTGATGCAAAGTAAAATATGTCAAAATTAGGTAAAGTGTAAAGAAAAGTGACTTGAACAATGTCTCCCAGAAATTCATATGTTGAAGTCCTAATACCAGTATCTCAGTATCTCAGAATATGACCTTCTTTAGAAATAGATAGAGCTGTTGAAGATGAAATTAGGTAAGATAAGCTCATATGGAAATAGGATGGGCCCCTAATCTGGTATGATTTATATCCTTATAAAGAAGGAATATTTTGAGACAGACATGTACACAAGAACACCATGTGGAGATGAAGGCAAGATTAGGGGGAGGTAGCAGAAGCTAAGGAAAGATTGCCAGCAAACCACCAGAAGCTGAGAGAGAAGACTGGAACAGATTCTTCCTCACAGCCCTCAGATTGAACCAGCACCTTGAGCTTGGATTTCTGGTCTCCAGAACTGTGAGCAAATAAATTTCTCTTGTTTATGTCACTCAGTCTGTATTATTTATTCTGTTACAGAAACCCTAGAAAGCTAATACTACATTGAGGCAAATTACTTACCAGATTTTTTTTGTAATGAATAAGTGTACACAGACTGATTATAAACACACATATTCCATCTACCTCCAAAGCCTCTGTGTGGAAACTGGGAAAGAGAGTTGTTACAGGGAAACATCTGTGGAGTTCCTTCCATGGCTCAATGGAAACAAATCTGATAAGTATCCATGAGGACACAGGTTTCATCCCTGGCCTCACTCAGTTAAGGATCCAGTGTTGCCGTGAGCTATGGTGTATGTCACAGATGCAGCTCAGATCTGGTATTGCTGTAGCTGTGGTGTAGGCCAGTGGCTACGGCTCCAATTTGACCCCTAGCTTGGGAACTTCCATATGCCATGGCTGTGGCCCTAAAAAGACAAAAACCAAAAAAAAAAACCCCACCAAAAAACCCCCAAAACTTCCATATACCTCAGGTGAAGCCCTAAAAATTCAAAAATTAAAACAAAATAGAAACATCCCTCCCTTGGTGGTCTCAGTATAGTCAAGCTAGGAATTGTGCCTAACCTAGAAGCTGATTGTTTCTCGAGAGTTAAAATTTTGCTTATACCTCCAATGGGGAGCCACACATGTGAATGTAGGCGGGTAGAACAGAATGACTATAAAATTAGATGACCATAAAAATGAAGGCTCAAAATGGACATTTCTTTCAAGGATACAAACAGCTGTACTAATACTAAAGGTTTGCTTTTAGTATTAGTATGAATGAAGAATTTACAGGCTAAGGTAATAGAAGCAGAAATTAAACATATTTAATTCTGTTGATGCCCAGGTTCACTGCCAGGTTCAGGTCTGGGATTAGATCTAGAACTGTCCTTTTCCTTGGAAGCAGAATTAATCTCTGATTGTTCTGGTTTTCTCAGTAGCTTGACTGAGTTTCTTTTCAGTTTCTGAAGTAATGTGATCATTCTGCAGATGGAATTTTGTAATGCAAAATGTATGAAAATAAGTAAGCCTGAGGGCAGGAACATTTGGAAATAACTTGGGTGAGGTTTTGAAAAGGAATTAGAAGATTTCTTTTTACCATGCAAGCAGAATAGGAGTCCTAGTTGTGATCTTTTCCAATTTTCCATTATTTACTGAATGCATAAGGGAAAAAGGTAAAAAATAAATAGTAACCAACCTTAAAATAACACTAGACATTCAAGTAATTGACAATAATTTACTAGATAATGAGTAACTATCATTTTAATCAAAATACTGTTCAGCAAACCCATGGCCTCATATCCAAATCAATACAGTTTTGCATAGCACAAGCCTACAGTAGGTAAGACATTCAAAAATAAACCATTTAATGCCATGTTTTTTTTTTCTCCCACCCTTTCCCCCCCCAGAAAGAAATTCCAAACTTTGGGTTTCCTGGTTCAAATCTGCATGCTTAGCAACATTAACTTCAATTCAGAGCTCCATTCCCCATTTCTTCTCTCTGAATGTCATCCAAAAGAGCTGTCTTCCAGCCCTAAAGAACCTCCAGTTTCCTCGCATTAAAATCAATCTCTGGCTAAAGTGAGGCCCTTCCTCCCAAGACAAAATTTTATGTTAACCAATTCATAGCCCATTCGAAGTATTGGCAAAGAAATGATCATGCTATTTCTACTCTCCAAAAATCTTTTCATTGCCCATAAAATAAATCCAGTTTGCTATTCACAACAGTCTTCACAATCTGGAACCAGTCCACTAATCTCCAGCTTTATCTTTTTATATTCGCTTCAACCTTATTGGATTATTGTGTCCTAGACCATTGAAGACATGATGCTATATGCATAGACTTGGCTATTTCACTCGCTTTCCCCCATGTC
This sequence comes from Phacochoerus africanus, assembly GCF_016906955.1. Lineage (NCBI taxonomy): Eukaryota > Metazoa > Chordata > Mammalia > Artiodactyla > Suidae > Phacochoerus > Phacochoerus africanus. Next base: position 64,999,939 of record NC_062550.1, on the reverse strand, counting down.
TCCATGCTCCCAGGACTGGTTCACAAGACATCTCCTTGATGAGGCCTTCCCTTTTCTCTCCTGCTCTGAGCTTTCCTAATTTCTCTTTTGCCACTTTTCTGAAAGTGGTCATTGTTATTTCCAAGCTAAATCTTCTGTTAGATGCTGAGTTCTTTAAGAACAAGTTAAATACATTCAACTCTCCCTCTGAATTTGCAGGTGCCACACCTGTGGATTCAACCCACTCTCTGATTGAAAATATTTGAGGGGGGTTCCCATCGTGGCACAGCGGAAACGAATCCAACTAGGAACTATGAGGTTGCGGGTTTGATCCCTGGCCTTGCTCAGTGGGTTAAGGATCTGGAGTTGCTGTGAGCTGTGGTGTAGGTAGCAGACGTGGCTCTGATCCCACGTTGCTGGGTCTGTGGCGTGGGCCGGCAGCTAGAGCTCTGATTCCACCCCTAGCCTGGGAACCTCCATATGCCATGAGTGAGGCTCTTAAAAAGCCAAAAGAAAAAAAAAAGAACAAAAATCAGATTTGGAATTTGGCGCATGTTGGCAAATACTTACATAACATTTGCCTGTATTTACAGACATTTACACATAATTTACATTATTCTAGGTATTATAAGTAATCTAGAAATGATTTAAAGGACAGGAGGACGTATGTCAGCTATATGCAAATACTATATAATTTTATGTAAGGAACTTGAGGATGTATGGATTTCGGTATCTGTGGTGGGAGATGGGGGTAGTCCTGGAGCCAATCCTCTTCAATACCGAAGCATAACTGTATGAGATTATCTGGATCTTTTCTGTATACTTAGAGATAATAACCAGATTTAGGGAAGAATTTTCTCCACACACAGTGGTGATGGGCCTGCAGGGAGACTCACAATTTATTATCTGTAACGTATCTTGTCTTTTGGAATGGAGCCAAAGGGCTGGTTCCAAGGCAGGCAGTGAGATTACAGTCCTCACTAGTGTCTGCTTGGGGAGGTAAGAATTAGACTGACAAAAACCATGACCATCCACATCTTACTCTGCAAGAACTGCTTTCTGAAGATGCCAAATTTATGGGTATTTCTAGTTTTCCGGCACCCAACCAGTACCTGTCTTTCAGCATCTACTCAAAACTTGAGTAACTGAAGACAAAAGTTTGCTGATATTCACTAGATGAGTCATTCTGTCCACCTGAAATTTAAGAGCCTTCAATGCTATATTCTGACAGATGCTATGCACATCCATCCCAAGTTTATTCTAGAGAACTAGGGAGATCACCTCAGGTGGGTATATGGACCCACTGGAAGCATTGAAGTGTTTGTCCCACAAGCCTCCATTCTCTCTGTAAGATCACGATGGCATTTTTATTGCTCTGATATCCATGCCAGGTCAAATTCACTATCTAACAGCTCTCAAAATATCTAGTTATCCCTCTTTCCCAAGTTCACAATTACTCTCTCAAACGAGCACAGTTCCCTTTGAGGAGGGTTGAAGACTGAAAAAACATCTACCATGAAAACTTGCAATAGCTTTGCAAAGTCATTTCTCAATAATAACCAGTCTCCTCTTCAATTAGTGGATCATTTGTGAAAAGACTTAGAGCTAAAAGCTTGAGATCCTTACAGTGACTTTTTGGTATTTCATTTTTTTCTTAATAACTTAAGAAGTAGCCTACTTATTTGACTGTGTATCTATTTGAATCCTATAAATACCCCCTCTCTTAGTTCCCACCACAGACTTCTGAGGATCAGTATACAGTGACTAGCACTCTGGCTGGGCTTGCTGCCCCATATGGTAATGATGGTTAAGTGCTGCAACTGGCAGTTCCAGTGTACTCACTGACACTATGGAGACCAGCTTCCTGGCACCCTCTCCCACTAGCCAATTCTGACCTGCAGTGTACATCTTACCACTGGATTCTCAGTGATGCCAGCTCTCTCCATACCAGAGAATTCATTTTTGCCCCAGTGAAAGCAATATCCTCAGGGATCTCCTGGGGAACATAGGTAGGTGGTGGGTTCTTGGGTGTTATATAGTCAATCCTTGCTGATATTACTACATTCCTGAACTTTCTGGTTCTTAGTATGGTGTGAAGGAAATTGCAGCAATTCTTCCTTATGTAAAAGCCCATCATTGTGTCTAAGCTTCATGGAGCAGTCCCAACAGAATAGGTAAGACTGAATTTATGGTGCCCTTACCAGAATATTGAGTCCCAAGTCATTATTTAGGACCATAATGTCAATAAATTCTCCATAGACAAGCAAAATAAACAGGATCTCTCGATCTATCACCCTCAAGACCCAATTTCAGAAGTTCTCTCTTCTTGCTGATGTATTAACAATATGTGGTTAGTATTAGCTTGAATTTATTTTCTTTTGGAAGAGAAACTGTACTTACCTGACTGATTTCAGCAGGGCTGAGACCTTGTCCTGAAGTAGTGGGGAGTGGTAGGGCATATATTGAGGAGAACAAATGTTAACTTGCCTCAGACTGAGTTAACTGAATATTTCCAGGAATGGGAAGGTTCTTCTGCTCTAGTAAGTGGTTGGGGTCTGCTTCTGGTGGCTCTGAAGTTTCCAGTAAATGTGGCAGTTCCATATTTTCTCCCACATCCACCTACTTAGTTCCCTATGTCAGTTCTGAGGGTTCCACCTTCTTATGTCAAGGCCATGAGTTTCATATAAGGGCTCCAGCAATAACTCCCCCTCTCCTGTGATATTATTTCCCTTTCAATTTTTAAATTTTTAACTATGAAACTTACTAGTTTATTAACTATATCACCACTTTTGTTCCACATTCTACTAAATATCCTAGATAATACAGTAATGCAATAAGATGAGAAAAAGAGTAAGAGGTACAAAAATTACAAAGTTCCAAAACAGATTTTACTTTCAGCCAACATTTTTGACTATGTAGGAAATTTAAGAGACTCTATAAACTGCTAGAGTTAGATCATTGAAGGTTTCTGGATATAAGCTTAAAATAAAATGATCAATTGTATTTCTTTTTTAAAAAGTTTAGCTAATTTACAGTATTGTGCCAATTTCTGCTGTATAGCAAAGTGACCCAGTCATGCATATATACACATTCTTTTTCTCATACTATCTTCCATTATGTTCTATCCCAAGAGATTGGATATAGTTCTCTGTGATGTACAGTAGGGGCTAATTGCTTATCCATTCTAAATATAAAGACTTGCATCTATCAACCTCCCTTTCCATCGCTCTCCCCCCTTTTTTAATTTTTATTTTTATGTCCACACCTGTGGCATAAGAAGTTCCCAAGCTAGAGGCTGAATCAGAGCTGAGGCTGAGGCTGAGGCTGATGCCTATGCCACAACCATGGCCAACACTGGATCTGAGGTGCATCTGTGACCTACACTGCAGCTTGCTGCAATGCTAGATCCTTAACTCACTGAGTAAGGCCAGGGGTCAAACCTGCATTCTCAGGGAGACAACATCAGGTCCTTAACCCACTGAGCCACAACTGGAACTCCTCACTCTATTGAACCATTTCAATTTACATACACCCACTATATCATCCAACTGATGAACAAAACCAATTGAAAACACTAAAATTTTACTTTATTTCCATGACCCATTTTCTACTCTCCTTAATAACAAAACTTACCAAAAATATTATATATTCACCATTTCTCTTCATTCTTACATTCTGTTCCTTCTTTAACCTTCCACTAACCCTAGCTTCTGTCTCTACACTTCACTAATATTGCTCATGTTAGGGTCACCAAATTCTCTCCATGTTGCCAAACCCAGTGGTTATTTTGCTTTGGAATTTCACTATTTTTCTCAGCAGCATAGGCAAGCTGGACTCTCCCTTCTTGTAACACAATGGTCTATCTTATTTCCATTCCACCAGAATTTTCTTGCTTTTTTTTTTTTTATCTTCGTAAGAGCTCCTTCTCATTTTCTTTTGTTGGCTATTTCTCTGAAATTTAACCTCTTAAGATTTGGGCTTGGACATGTTGACACTTTATATATATGCATTTTTTTCCAGATAACCCCAGACTTCCAAAGCTGTATCTCTTATCTCTATACTTAACTTACAGATTCATATGTTCAATTTTATATTTGACATTTTTATTTGGTTATTTTATAGATCTCTCAAACATAATATGTAAAAAACAGATTTTTTGATTTCTATTTTCCCATCCCCCAGTTGACAGCTATGCCTCAATCTTAAGTAGCAGTGTACTTCCAGTTGCTAAAGTAAAAATCTAGAAGTTTTTTGGATCTTCTTTTGTTTCAGTTCCCTCCCTTCACCTATTCAAGTAACAAGATCTGTCAGCTTAACCTACACAATATACAGAATCCATCCACTAAAAAATTTCCTAACTCTATTTCTATATCCAAATCTGAGCCACTATGATTTCTCATGTGGACTACTTACTCTGATAACTTACTAGCTAGTCCCCTTAATTGGACTCCTCCCCACCTTCAGTACATAGGGTATCCATTCTTCTTATAACCAAAGTGAATTTAAATCTACATATGTACAACGGAATATTACTCAGCCATTAAAAAGAATGAAATACCAGCATTTTTGGCAACATGGATGGACCTAGAAACTATCATGCTAAGTGAAGTCAGCCATACAATGAGACACCAACATCAAATGCTTTCACTGACATGTGGAATCTGAAAAAAGGACAGACTGAACTTCTTTGCAGAACAGATGCTGACGTACAGACATTGAAAAACTTATGGTCTCCAGAGGAGACAGTTTGGGGGGTGGGGGGATGTGCCTGGGCTGTGGGATGGAAATCCTATGAAACCAGATTGTTATGATCATTATACAACTACAGATGTGATAAATTCATTTGAGTAATAAAAAAATGGAAAAAATTTACATATGAATCACATTGTGTTGCACATGGTTTCAATTCCTTCAATATCTTCCCATTGCATTTAAATGGAACTTTCCTCTCATGACCTTAACACCCTTAAAGAACTTGCAGTGACCTTTTGCTGGCCAGATTTTAGTCACTCAGTCATTATAGCTCTTCCTCCAACACTTGTTCTTCAGGGTACTGACATTTGTTGTTCCCATCTTTTGGGGATGTTGTTTATTCAAAATATTGCATGGCTGAGTTATATTTGTAATTCGTCTCAGCTTGAAATCTCAGTTTCTCAGGTAGATCTATTCTGACTATGCTATTTAAAGCAATTCCTGGGAGTTCCCTATAGCGCAGCTGGTTAAGGATCCGGCATTGTCGTTGCAGTTGCTCATATTGCTGCTGTGGTGTAAGTTTCATCCCTGGCCCAGGAAATTTCACATGCCACAGGTGCAGCAAAAAAAAAGACAGAAAATTATTCCTCATCTCTAGTCATTCTCAGTTGCACTGATCATGACTCGTAACAATTTATTTGTTGACTTGATCATTATCTGCCTTCCATAATGTTTTCCGTGACAGTGTTGTGTGAAAGCATGGATTTTTGTCACATTTAATCTGTATTTTCAGCACCCTGGATGGTGCCTGACACTCAGATATTCAATGTGTAAGTGGATATCTATTTATTAAAGAAGAAATACAAAGAGAAAGGAATCCGCCCACCCTCTCTGTAACCCCTTCACTACATTCTCATAGAGAAAGCTTGAAACTCTACTTCAAACACTAGGAGTGAAAGAAAATAGTACAAATACCCCTTTCAACCCCAAATTATTATCATTTTTGCATGATTTCTCAGAATTAATATAATTTTAGAAGATAAACCCTTTGCCTTGGTTATATCACTTTTGTCCTGAATATGCCAATAAGAATTACTACAGTAAGAGGTACAGTAATTAGGCTTCTACTTTCATCTAAGTATCCTTTGCCTGGTTACTGTCCACAGAAAAATTGAAAGTTGAGGTGCCATGCTTTCCATGTAAATAGATGATCAAGTTTCCAGGGTTCACACCATGATGACAACAAACATGGAGCTTCCAACATTCCCAGCAGCCCTCATGGATTTTTGTTTCCATGCCTGATAAAATCCACATAAAGTGGCCTCTGCTTAGATATGGGGTGGGAACAATATTTATTTAAGACATTATTAAGAAGAATATAATCTTCAGCCTATGCACCTAATTTTCTATTGCTTCTTTAACTTACAAGGCACTCAGTAAATCTTTTCAAACTTATCAATTTAATCAATTTGCATCTTTTGCACTTTTAGATTCAGAGCAGAAAAATTAGCATATGAAACCAGTATAAAAGTAATTTTGATTTTTACTAAGTTTGTTTATTTATAAACATTTCTCTTCTGCACGCAAAGTCCATGGCTACTTTGGGCCAGTTAGTAACAAAGTCGATTATTCCAAAATATGTTTGCCACAATGTAAATGATATATTTTTGATGGAGTCTCCCAAATAGGTATCTCAGAGATGGCTTATGTTCGGATAACATTCTTCTGATGTATAGAGCTGATTTGTAACTAATCAATGTCTCTGACAGTTTTGATATCTCAACGCATATGTTTTTGACTGAAGGTCTCGTCTATGGTATCTTGACAGTCATTGTCCTGTATAGTCCTAGTTTGCTAAAAGCAAACTTTCACATGTTTTTTTGTGGTGAAACATCCTTCAATGAGCATTAAAGATTTCCATTTAAAGCTCTTTATTTAATCAACCTTACTTTATTGCCTATGATCCACAGTTTTTGAACTTGCTGTGACAATATTTATTTTACTCACATTTTTTGTTTTTAATTTTGATTATAATCAGTATTACTTTCTGCTACATTTATAGAATTACACAGCATTTGATAAAGGACTATCACTGTATTGAGTCTTTCCCAAAGATGGAGCTTATCTGGATGATCTGAGAAGAATCTAGCTAGGACCATGAGGTTGAGCCAACAGCTTTTCATAGTGATGCAAATGACAGCAAGATGCTATTACAGCTGTTCTGAATTAGTCATACAATTTTGCATGTGGAGAAATGATTTAGAACTATGAAAATGCTCTCTCCTCTCACAGCTACTGTTAAGATAGTAACTTCCATATATTCTGAAACATGTTAATAAATTCTGAAGGGAGAGAAGAGACAAAGAGAGATATAGAGGTCAAAAATTAGCTCTACATGAGTTTTCCTAAGTTATAAGTATACTTGATATGTTTAATAGTAATTTGATATATGAAACTAACATTAATGCAAGAACTAGATAATTAAGAGACACCTTCCTTTGTCCTACAAAGGTAATTTTTTGTCTTCAGATCTGTTTGTTATTAGCAATTCCTTCTTTGTAGGATATACTTTACTTTCCATAGAACCCTTAGGCATGCTTTCCTTAATTTCTTGTTTTCTAGAATTAGGATAACTGAATGGATTGAGGGGCAGATTAGAGCTATCAACTCCCCAACTATCACAGCTAATTCAGTCTCTGGCATAAAGTAGCTGGAGGTGGCTACAAGATAGGCCAAGTAGTAGGCAATGAAAAGGAGGAGGAAGGAGGTGACAGCCCTCATGGCTTTCACATGGGCTTCGATGCTGGGGTCTCTGTACCCTGTGGCATTGAGTTGCATCCGCCTGGTGTGTCTCCACAGGGAGAGAATCAAGAGCAGAAATGAGATCAGGGACACAGAAAAGGGGAGCAGTGTCAACAGGTTGAGATATATCTTGATGGAAGCATATTGAGCTTTATTTACTCTGCACCTCAAAGTCAAGTTCATTTTCACCTTTATCTTGACACAACGTCTGAAATCATCATCCAAATTCCTAGTGACAGGAAGGCTAATAAACACAGAGAGGGCCAAACACCCTAGCAGGATCCTTGGAATTGCACTGTCAATTCTCCACCTCATCCAGAGGAAGAGGGGATGGATGAAATTAGCTATCTTCAGGAAATAGAAAATGCTGAGGCAGGTGGCAAACCAGACAATTAAATGGTTGGTTAGTGTCCATAAGTAGTCGATAATTCTCATTTGTTTACCAGCAGCATAGACATCTGGATGCAGCACCAATATTAGACAGTCTAATAGTATTATACATAATAGAAAGATTCTGGATATGGCCAGACTTGTGAGGATTAAATCAATGGAACAGATCTTTCTATTCTTGATCCAGTCCATGAAGTTTACCAATCCAATGAATGCATTCCCTAAAATCCCCAGTGAAAATTCCCCAGCTGCTAAGAGCATTAAAATGTCCTCCACTTTACCTGACATGTTAAACTGCAGAAATAGCCAATTCTCTTCTAGTTCAACTGATGTATTTTGACGTCAACACCTACTTCTTAGATTTTGCTGGAATTTTCTTTACCTCTTTTATTGTAGTCAGTCTTGAGATGGAGGTTGGAAGGATAAAAGAAGACTGTAGCTGTCATCATTAAATCTTAATTAGTCTTGAGCAAGCAATGTGGTTGGCTATCCTTGGCTTGGCCATCCTGTGTCCATTTACCTTCTCTGCAGATTTTACTTTTCCACACATGGTTAATTTAGGCTGAGCTACAGCTTGTTAAAATGCAAATTAGGCTTATTCCCTCTCATGGTCTGGCACAGTCTTTCTCAGGCTACATTTTGCAAATTTTGGATTTATTAATCTATAACACACACTGGTAACCTTAATAGAACTGCCAGATTTAACGAATAAACTTACCAGAAACCCAGTTAAATTTGAATTTCAAAAAAAAAAAAGAATTTTTTAAAATGTATGTCCCAAATTACTTGAGATTAGTACTTCTGGGAAATACTGAAATTCAAATTTAATTGGGTGTCTTGTATTTTATCTGGCAAACTGAAACCTCAAGGATTTTTTTGCAATTAGAAAATGCACAAAAATTGAAATATGAGGAATCTTCGTTTTGTCAAATGATGATATTAATTACTATTAAAAACCCAATGTTTGGGTTAACATTGAGAGCTACGTATTTTCAGGAAATTTAACAGGTTAACACTAAATGGAGTTTATTTATTTTAAAAAAATTTAGCTCATTTTTCTTGGTTGTTCAGATGAATAACTACTTAAAATAATGTACTACTAGTCACATTACTTTTTTAAAAAATTATTTTCTGCTATACCCACGGCATATGGAAGTTTTCAGGCCAGGGATGAATCTGAGTTGTAGCTGTGACTTGCGCCACAGCTGTGGCAATGTAGGATCCTTAATCCACTGCACCATAGCTCATGAGAACTCCACTAGTCACGTGACATTTAATGGTCATTTAGTTTGTAATGCTACATATAAGACGGTGAAGGAGCCGTGGTAAAGAAGAGCACTGACTACTTTTAGATTTTTCTTTTTCATTTAAAGTATTCTCAAGGGCAGTTATATACACAAGAGAGAAAAGAGTAAAATCCTGTGTTAATTCCACAAACCACCCTCTGCTATATCAAATTGCCTCTGAGTATCAACCCTTAGCACTTCGGCTGTTTAAGCAGGAGACTGCAGATGATATGAACCTCATTTCTACAGACTAGCTCCTGTTTTGAAACAGCTTCTCCAATTTAGAGTTACTGAGAAGCATTTTACTACATCGTGTTTCTATGGAATCCTTCTGGGGTTCTCAATACCTTCCTTTGGAATGAATATCTTCTCTCACCCTTAAATTCCAAACATTTATTTTTGAGCTGTAGCCCTGATTTTGGACAGACTGCTTCATCATGTAACCCTGTTCACAGGTGATTGCCTTTCTCTGATCTTGGGAATGATCCCTGACCCAGGCATATCATTTTCTTCTCTATAGTGTCCTGATGAATAAAATACTCACAGTAACTATAATGATAATTTTACCTAAATACATTTTAGATTATAATTTTTTGCAAATAAGTATAGATTTTATGCTTATCAATGTTGTACAGCATGGAAGTTATGATGCAGCTACCATGGAAACAGTACAAAAGTTCCCCAAAACACTAAAAATACAACTAGCATATGATTCAGCAACCTCACTTTTGCGTGTTAATTTGCACTCTTGGGTTTATTGCAGCATTATTCACAATAGCTAAAATGTAGAAACAACCTAAATGCCCATTGACAGATGAATGGATAAAGAAAACATGGTATATATAAAAAATGAGATATTAGTCTTTAAAAAGAAGGAAATCTTGCAGTATGCAAAAACATAAGCTAAACTGGAGGACATTGAACTATGAAATGAGTCACTTATAGAAGGACACATCCTGTATGGTTCCACTTAGAAGAGGTATCTAAAATTTCATACTCCTAAAGCTGAGATTAAAACAGTGGTTGCCAGGGCCTGAGGGTAAGGAGAAATGAATGGTTGCTATTCAACAAGTACAGAGTTTCATTATGGAAAATAAACCAGTTCTAGAGATCTACTATACAATATTGAGCCTCTAGTTTACCCTACTGTCCTATAAGCAAAAATTTGTTAAAACAGAAAGTCTCATGTTAAATATTCTTACTCAATTAAAAAAAAAGAAAAAAAATCTGCTAGAGAGCATTTTGTCACAAGCCTATGACTCTGAGCCCCAGTGACAGTCACTGGAAATATCTAAAACATTGGAGATAAAATAAAACAAAATATGGAAGACAGAACTTCAGACGAATGAAAGTAAAGCTTTGCAGAAGTAGTGTTATAAAACATTTATTTCATCTAAACCCACAGAAGAATATATAGTTCGTCCCAGCATAGAATTTACAAGTGTTTTGTAGAACATTACTGATTTATTCCATCAAAAGAACATCATTTTTTCTGTCTTGTTTTGTAAATAATTGTAGCTTTTATGCTTACTATTATTGTACAGCAGCTACTATGGAGAACAGTACAAACAATAATAAAACATAATAACTAAATATTTCAAATATAGTTGATAATGCTCATTTACTTAAGACTAAATATTGGTAATTTGCAGAGTGAATTTTATATATTCAGGAGTTTCTCTTGTATTTCACTGGGGTAAGAACCCAACAGTGTCTGTGCAGATGCTGGCTCAATCCCTGGCCTCACTCCGTGGATTAAGGATCCGGTATTTCAGCAAGTTGTGGCATAGGTTGCAGATGAGGCTTGAATCTGGTGTCACTGTGGCTGTGGCATAGGCTGGCAGCTGCAGCTCCAATTCAATCCCTGGCCCAGGAACTTGCATATGCTGCAGATGCAGCCTTAAAAAGAAAAAAAAATTTACATATTCATAAGCAGAAAAATTGATAGTCTTCAGTTTATTAATATTTTAATTGTTTTTGGCCATGCTCAGAGAACGTGGAAGTTCCTGGGCCAGGGATGGAAACTGTGCCAGGGCTGCCACCTGAGCTACAGCAGTAACAACGCTGGATCGTTAACCCTCTGAGCCACCAGGGAATGCCATTGTTTTCATTTTAGTAAATGGAAATGGTTAGACTGAAATAGATCTTAATTAGATACAGAAAATGGTGGGAGCAAAAATGCACAGCCAGATCAGAAGAGACAGGACTTTGGATGTGACGGATCAAGTGTTTCGATAATACTCTAGTGAGGAAGGATTTAGTGTTCTCAGCAGATTCACATTCTATTAATAGTCTTATTTTTCTTTTGTTTTTTTATAACTTACTCTGTAGGTTATGGACATATATTACTTTTTTTAGTGATAGCAAGTAGTTATGCTACAGTGCATGATACTTTCTTTCCAATTATTTTTTTCTACACTCCTGAGTGAACACCTGCAGGTCATAAGAAAAAAAAATAAGAAAAATAAGAAACCAGTTAGTACAGCTCAAATGCACTCTACTGTGGGCCAAAGTAAAATCTCAACGGAATTTAACTAGGCAATACATGCCTAACATTTTCAGTGAGAAGACAAAATGAGATGTGTGAGCTCTGAAATTATTGGAGATAAGAGAATATGAAAAGAAAGTCTTTGGTGTAAAGAGACATAAAAGATATATTTACTAGTGTGCTAATAGGTCTCAATAACACTCAAAGACATGTACTCAAAATAAATGGAAAAACTGGGGGGGGGGGGGGAGAATGGACCTATAAGAAACTTGTATGTTTTATTAGAAAATAAGATTTGTTTTTAAGGTTCTTTTATGAAGCTAAGATTTTACATCATGCTGGCTTTTTCCACATCTCAGCATCCTGGCAAATGCTGGCCTCAGCTTATTATTTCCAACAATTAAAAAAACTGAGTTACCTAAGGAATAGAGACTTGCCATAATCTCTCCAGATATCATAGCTAACTTGCTTTCTTTCAAAAGGTAGCTAAATATTGCCAAAAGACAGGCCAGGTAGTAAACAAAAAGAAGGAAGAGAAATGAAGTCATAGTTCTAATGGCCCTCATGTGGGCCTTTGTGCTAGAGTCTCTTCAACCTGGGAAATGGGATTTCATTTGTGTAGTATGTTTCCAAAGGGACATAATTAAAAGGAAAAGTGAGATCAATGACACAGTAAATGGAACAATTGCCAACAGGTTAAAGAATGTCAACGGGGTGAAGTACTGAATTTTACTCACATGGAACAATTCAGTTAAGTTTCTTTTATGTTCTGCAGTTTTAAGAAATTCATGATCATGATATGGTAACATTGCAAGCATAAGGCTGATCAGTGAGGAAATGGCCAAAGACCCCAGCTGGCTCCAACGAACCACCCTGCTGATTCTCCACTTAAACCAGGGAAAAAGTGGGTGGGAGAAATTGGCTATCTTGAAGAGATAGAAGACACTGAGGCAGGTGAAAAACCGCATACTTAAATAGTGATGAGTGTCTGGAAGATCCTAATGACTCCCTTTGTTTTATTGTTTAGATAAACCTCTGGGCAGAGTACCAGTATGATGCCATTTGGTATCGTTATACAGAGCAAACACATTCTGGAGATTGCCAAACTGGCGAGGATGCAGTCAACTGGGGAGGTTTTTTTCTTCTTAATCCAGTCAATCCATACTACTAGTCCAACGTATCCATTTGCAAATATTCCTATTATGAATTCTCCAATCATCATGATCATAAAGATGTTGCCTTCTGTACTGAGCATGTCTGAAGAGAGAACACCCTGATTTCAAACAGCACTGCAGATGGGCTAATTTACAGATGACCAGGGAACATGATAAATACATTCTTCAAATCATAGAATGACATTTTCGTTTGTCATTATTTTGATTTCGATATCATCCAGAAGTGCCCAGTTCTCTTCTGATGATTTGCCTCTATATCCATGAAGAATAAACCAGATTAACCAAATTGCTCCAGACAAACAGCATGGCTAGTTTTGTAGCCTTATCAAATTATAATTATCACCCTTCCTGAGTGATAACTGAAATATTTGATTGAAACTGATCTCACACAAATTGAGAGATTATATTTCATGTGTATGCAGTAAGCTTCATGCTATTGAGCTCTGCATGTTTGGACCTATCAAACTGAGTTTCAAATTGGGAGCCGCAAAAAAGCAAACAAAAACATGTATTTAATCAAAATCAAAATCAAAATTTGTAAATGAGACTTCATTTTCATCACCATAAAGTTTAAATATCCCACAAGTCAAGTCTCCCAGTGAAAATGGATTTTAATTGCGGAAACAGTGCAATGAGATACAAATTATTACAATCATGATACAAATCTAATTATAAATGGCTTAGTGTTATGAGTTAGGCAAGCACATGGCAGTATTTACTAAGAATTGGCTCTTCCTTATAATTATTTATTAGAAGTGAAAGATCCAGATAAAAAAATCTTTGCTTTTATTTAATATGGGAGATTTTATCCATGACAGTTTGCTTCTTGAAATGCTGTCTATTGGAAAATGTCTTCTCATCTAAAATTAACAAAATTCATACTTTACATTATTCTAGTTAAAATCAACTCTTTTTATAAGATTTACCATCTTACATTGTTGTCATTTCTCTAGATGAGACAAACATTAAAAAAATGTTTGTTTTTACCAATCAGTATTTCCAGGGGATAGGAAGACCATTAAATTAGATTTGTTCTTTCGGGGGAAACATGACTTAGCCCATAATAAATTTGAATCTGGGTAATACAAATCACATAAATGAGTGTTCTTCTTGTACTTAAGTAATTATAAAAAATAAACAGTATATGTAGTATTTTCTCTATTTTTTACATATGTATAATGTGTAATAGGAAAGCATGAAATTAATAAAGAAAACTAGTGCCTGTAAAATATTACCAGAAACAAAATAAAAAAGTGAATAATGCTAAGGAAAGACCATGTCAAAGATTCTTGAGTCTGCAAGGGTAAAGACAACATTACAAAGAATCCTTGAGAATTTATTCTTAACACTGGCATCACCAGTGTGGGTTATCTATGGAACCACCTGACCATTTAGACTGTCAGCCTTCTTTCTGGTATATAATTCCCAACTGTACAAACCCCTGCCTGCACCCCTTTGCTGGACAAAACTTCATTTTTGAGATCATACCTCTTATTCTCACATCACATTTCGCCCTAGAAAGAATCTTACCCAAACGCATTCACCCCTAGTCCTGATCTGGCTAAGTCAGAAATGAAAGGACTAGGGCAGAAAAGATAAGGACTGACTTTCAGTTCATACAAAATAGACAGCTTTTTACGTGATTAATTTTACCGGAAGGGCTGACGTGTTTTAAAAATCACATTCTGTTCACCTGAAATTCTTCTACTCATTAAATTCAAGTCCTTTGCTAATTAATAAAGCAGAAGAAAGAAGTGGAATCTCTTTGCATTTATGCAATGGTATGAAATGAGTGTGGGATTTTGATTCAGTTTTCCTGTGAAGACAAAGAAACGCATGAGGTTCAGACAGAATTTTTTTTTTTTTTGGTGCCACACCCACAGCACATGGATGTTCCTAGGCTAGGGATGGAATCGGAGCTATAGCTGCTGGCCTACACCACAGCAATGCCAGATCTGAGCTGCATCTGCGACCTATACCATAGTTCACGGTAATGCCAGATCCTTAACCCACTGAGTAAGGTCAGGGATTGAACTTGCGTCCTCATGGATACTAGTCAGATTCATTTCCATTGTGCCACGACGGGAACTTCAGAACATTCAATTCAAAACTATTCAAGATAAAAATGTGAAGAACATAAAGGAATATTTAGAATAATGGTACATATGAGTGATTTCCAATAGCATATAATAAAAACAGAATGCAAGCAATTAGGAGGATCTTCTGTTGCTTTCTTTCTCCTTGTATCAGGATTCTCTATGGAACAAGATGTCTCCTTCTTTTGTGGAAACATTTCACAATCCTCAGCAGCTTCAGAAAAGCCTCCCTCAGCTTGCTGTTCCCCATTATCAGGATGAATGAATGGCTTGTTGGGAAAATGAGGGTTATTAGGCCACCAAACATCACCACTAATTTTCCATGAGGGATCAGAAAGCTAGCGGTTACTACAAGAAAGACTGAATAGTACATAATGAAAAGGACAAGAAAAATGATAACTGCCTTTATGGCCCTCAAGTGGGCCTCAGTGCTAGGGTCTCTGGACCCTGTGGCATAAAGTTTCATCTGCTTGGTGTGTCTAAATAGGGAGAAAAGTAACAAGAGAAATGAGATCAGGCACAGAATAAAGGGAATGAAAGCTGCCAGGTTCAAGATAATCTGTTTGAAAGCATTTGAGATTTTACTCATTTTGTCTTCCCAAGTAACGTTGTCTTTATTACTGACCTTGAAATCATACCAGGACTCATCATTCAATGAAATACTAATAATTAAGGACATGAGAAAGGACACAAGAAGAATCCCAAGGACGACCTTGTTTATCTTTAGCTTCAGCCAGAGGAAAAATGGGTGGGATATATTGGCTATCTTGAGTAAATAGAAGATGCTGAGGCAAGAAGTAAACCAGACACTTGAATGATTGGTAAGTGTCCAGAGACTATCAAGGATGCCCATTACATCACCATTAATATAGCTATCTGGATAGAATACCATAATAAAGCCATCTGAAAATATCACAGACAACAAGCAGATTCTGGAGACAGCTAAGCTGACCAAGATGATGTCAATCAAGGAGATATCTCTCTTTTTGAGCCAGTCAGTGCAGTTAACCAGTACAACGAATCCATTTCCCCAAATTCCCACAGTCAATTCACCAGTTATGAAGATAATATATATTGTCTCCAGTGCACTTGGCATGTCAGCAGAGAATTCTGATTTTGGCTATCACTGATGATAAACTGACTTTCAGCTGACCAGTAAAGAATGGTATATATATATATATCTACCATTTAGATCATGCTTGCAGTTGTCTTTGTCTTCTTTGTCAGCTGTGAGCAGGTCAAGAAGATAGTCATTTCTCCAGGTTAGAACTGCCTAAAGACTTCACCAACTGAGGCCAGTAATTCCTTTTATGTGTACTGATGTTTGAAGCTCTAAAATGCAAATAGGAATGGATCTGATTTCCTGGATTTGCACAATCTTCCTCATTTTAAGCTCTGTGTATTTTGGATTTGTCAACTTACTCTGTTGACCAGGAGCTACAGAAGGAATCAATTACTTGGAAAATATGGCTAAAATTTAATTTGGAGATGTGGCATCCTTACCATCTCTAATGACTTGCAAAATACTCCAAAACTGTGGTCCATTTTGTACAAATGTAGGTTTTGGAGCCTTAAAATAGTTGTGAATTTAAAGTGTAGATAGTTAACATAAATAATAGCCTAATTGGTCATGATGTCTTTAGGAATGAAAGAGATGGGTAGCCTACTAAAATCCTACTTGATATTTATGGCAATAGAAGTTTGGATCTGGTGGACCAGAAAAGTGACTTGAGCTGCCTCAAGGAAAAGATTTGGATTCTATCTGGTTTCTAGTCCTAACCCATTTTAAAAATGCAGGGCCCTTTGACTAAAGAAGGGCCCTGCAGCACTGACACAAAATAACACTATGGCTCTTCTTCTAAAACTTCCCTAGTTGCCATTTATTAGAATCACCCTGAAAAATACCCAGATCTTTGAGGGGTTAGTAGATATTAATTCTGAATTCACACTAATTCTTGAGGATTCCAAACACCACTATGGTTAAGAGAGGCTTATGTTGGTCTGATATTAAATCACAACAGAACCAAGTAGGTCTTATGCACCTATTCAGTGATTATTTTTACATTTCCTAAGTGTATAATTGGAATACACCATGAAAATTAGAAAAATCACCATACTGTTCCTCACATTCATGGAATGAGAGCTAAATGATCAAGGGAAAAGTGGAATCACCTGAATTTCATGCTCTACAAGTATAATACACCAAAATGACAATTCAGCCTCAGGAGGATTGCCAACATTGGCTCCATCATCAAAGACTTGAAGCATTCAGGGATGGTGAAACTTACCAAATTTCCACTAATCATGTTAATAACATACCTATAGATTCCAATCTTATTGGGTAGTGCTATCAGGATGAGTGAAATATCTTTTCTAAGTTTATGGAAATTGATAATAGATTTTTTTTTACTTTTAGATTTATAAATCTAGTCAATTATTTGGACACATTTCCTAATATTGGCTTATTCTCACATTTCTGATATAAACTCTGCTTAGTCTTGGTGTACTATTATTTTAGGAAAATTGTTGCTATTTCTGTTTGATAGTACTCTATTTTTGATTTTTATATTGAAATTCATACCCCAAAGTGAAGAAGTGAGATTAGATTAGTTTTCTAGAGTCTGGTGAGTTTTTGGTATCAATATAAAACTTGCTTCGTAAAAAACTTTTTAAGTTTTTTTTTTCCTGTTTTTATACTCTAAAAAACCTCAGAGTACTGGGATTATCTGTTCTTCAAAGGTTTGGTAGAATTTTCTTTTCATCTGAGCTTAGAGCTATTTTTTCATTGTGACATTTTGTTTTGTTGTTTTTCCTTGTGACTTCTTGATAGTGTTATCTTACTCCTTCATGCATATATGTATGTTCATGTTTTCTTTTCTTCTAGAATTTGGTGTTAGTTAAGGTATATCTTCCTATCAAGTTTTAAAATTTATTTGAAAAGAATTAAACTTGTATATTTGTACTTTGTCCCCACAACCCTTTATTTTCTTGATTAGGTTAGTTTCTGGCTTATATTAAGCTCTACCACACGTACAAGTCAAGAAAACAATGATGCCACACTGATCCTACTTTTAGATAATTCAAATTTAAGTGTTGCTGACTTTTATCTCACACCCAGTTCTAAACTCACTATATTCCCTGGAATTCACAGTAAGCCATCAGCAACAACCTTATACTCTCATGCATTTTCCTAAAAAACAACTCACTTTGCCTTCTTTGTTTGAACTCAGGGAGTTTTAACTTTTTTGTTTCTGTGGACTACTTTGGCAGTCTGATGAAGACTAGAATAATATTTTTAAATGAATAAAGTAAAAATACATGGAATTTCAAAGGAATCTGATAGATTGAAAATATATACTGTGATAAAGTAATTTATGTGCTTATTCTTTGACCTACATCACTGTCAGAAGAGTGATTCGTGATTTCTAGAGGTGAAAAAAATTACAGATACTGCCAATGCTTCTGTAATTGTATGTGCCTTCAAAATGGAAGGAATGGTAGATGTAAGTTAAAAGTTAATAAAAACAAAAATATATAACTTGATGTCCAAGCAAATTCATAGACCCCTTGATTCTATCTATGGACCCATTTATTTTAATACTTTACAGCTAAATCCTGACTCTCTTCTGAGGATATTGTTTGCCCTGCAGCTTTTCATGTGGCAGCTGTTTTCTTTCAGACCTCACACCCCTCATCCCACTGAAACCAAAGCTGTAGTAGATGTTTTTTTCTTATCTTTCTTTCCTTTTTTTTTTTTTTTTGCTTTTTTGGGATCACACTGCAGCATGTGAACGTTCCCAGGCCAGGAGTCGAATCGGAGCTGCAGCTGCTGGCCTATGCCACAGCCACAACAACAGCCACACCACATTCAAGCTGCATCTGCGACCTACACCACAGCTCAGGGCAATGTTAGATCTTTAACCAGTTGAGCAAGGCCAAGGATCAAACCCACATCCTTATGTATGCTAGTCAGTTTCATAACCCACTGAGCCACAATGGGAACTCCAGAGTGTTTTTCTTAACCTTTCTTGTAACTTTTGATTCTTACTTCCTTCTTTCTCAAAAGACACACAGTACCTTATAATATCCTATCATGGATCTCTATATCCTATTGCCTTTCCTTGTTGCAATCATTCACCAGCCCTCTTTCCTTTATTTTGGATATCTATGTAGTTAAATATATTCAGTTTCATCACCACTTCTTTTGCCAAAGTTCCTCCAAACATCTCTTGGTTAGATGAAGTTATCCTCTAAGCTATTTCTCATGAATGGCAATTTCATTTCCCAAGTTCTTGCATGCTAAAAACATCCTTCTTTCTCCATTTGTGTTGGTCCTTGAAAGAGAGTGTAGTTGGATGAAAAAGTTAATGGCTCACACTTTTTTTTTTTTGAGCACGTTGCTGATTTTGCACTATCGTTCATATTGTTGGTGATGACAGTTGTTGAGAATTCTGATACCAATGTTTTTTCTTTCTTTTTCAAATGACTTGGTTTTTTGCCAGTTAACTCAAGAGGCATTTAAGGTCTAAACATTTAAAGTCTAAATGTATCATCAAGTTATGTCTCTGAGCTGACTTTTCTGGATTATTTTTCCGTGTATACTCTGTCATTCCAATGCATATATTTAATTATTTTTAAAAAACTTAAAAAAAATAAATCCACTTATTTATTTATTTATTTACTTATGGCCATGCCAGCAGCATGTGGAAGTTCTGGGTTGGAGATCAAACTCTTGCCATAGCAGTGACTCAGGTTTCTTTAGTGACAACATGGGATCCTTAACCCTGTGTGCCACAAGAGAATTCCTTCAATCCTCTTTTTAAATATTAGTTAAGTTTCATTACCTGGTAACTGATTTTCTTAGTAATAAGTAGCTAATTAGTTTATATGAAAATTTCAATCATAAGAAAAAATATTTATATTAATAATGCAAAATGTGTTCTGGGGAAAGGATTTATAATTATGAGGAAATGCTTAATAAGAAAACATTTCAATGGAGTTGAAACTCATTTCTATTACTACGAAAAATTTCACATTCTATTTCCAATGAAATGGAAAGGTATTACATTTTTAGTTACACTTGAAATATAATTTAAGGTTGTTGGTCATTCAAATTATAGTCAATGACAAGAATGGAATTTTCATCACAGAAAAAAATAAAAATATTTGTTATATGTTATAATCCCCTTGCACAGGTGATAAATATTAAGACTTTGAAGAGATTATTATTTAAAGTAGTTTATTTGTTGTGAGATAAATAAGTACTAAGAATGTAACAAACAACATGAGTAACATAAATAACACTGCTGTATGTTACCTGTGAAAATCGTTAAGAGAGCAAGTCCTAGATTTCTTATAACAGAGAAAAAATATTTTTTTCTTTTTCTTTTCTTTTATATCTATATGAGATGATGGATATTCAGTAAACTTATTATGGTAATTATTTTAAATCAAATCATTGATGTAAGTCAAATCATTATACTCTACACCTTAAACTTACATGGTGTTATATATCAGTTATGTCTTAATAAAACTGGAAGAAAAGAGCATTCCCGTTGTGGTGCAGCAGAAATGAATCTGACAAGTATCCATGAAGATCCGAGCCACGTCTGTGACCTACACCAGCTCAACACCAGATCAACACCAGATCGTTAACCCTCTGAGCAAGGCCAGGGATCGGACCTGTGTCCTCATGGATACTAGTCAAGTTCTTTAACCACTGAGCCATGACGGGAACTCCTGTTTGTTTGTTTGTTTGTTTTTTGTAAAAGCTTTAAGACAGAAAAACAATAATTATAAAAATTCAGATGTATTTCAAATTTAGCATTGTGTGAAGAAGGCAATAATTAGTGGCATTGACATGATCAAAAAAAAATAAGTTGAACCTCATAAAATAACAACATAGAAGCTCTTTTTGAAGAGGGATATCACAAAATCAGAAATACATTACCTCTTTTAAAAGAGAATCAGACTTAATTAAAAGAAAACTATAGATATAAGCATTCAAACCTAAAATAATTTATTATGATAGTGTGTTGTAAATGAACTCTGTGTGTATGAAAATTCTGAAAATGCAGAATATTTAGAGCCTGCGGTGACAAATAAAAAATGTATTTGCTAATAAGGTTGAAGTAAAGTTTGAAATAATTTGATTTTTTTATTTCATATTACAACTTCAATCTGTTGTGTTTAAAAGGGCCAATCTATATCATGGTTAAGAGTTTCAGCTCTCGTGCCAGGCAGATGAAGTTGAATATTTTCCCCACTCTATTTGTTATGTGATCTAAGTTGAGTTTTACGTGTTTTTTTTGGTGTTGTTTTTGTTGTTGTTGTTGTTGTTGTTGTTGTTTTGGTGGCCACGTCTGAAGAACGTGGAAGTTCCTGGGCCAGAGACTAAACCTTACCTGAGCCACAGCCCTGACAATGCCAAATCCTTAACCACTAGGCCACCAAGAAAGTTCCATGTTTTTAGGTTTTTTTTTTTTTTTCCACAAATAAAACACTGATAAAAATACTATCTATCTTATAGAATGGTTAGGATTAAATGAAGTCTTGCATTTAAAGTACTTAGAGCACAAAAGTGCTTGTATACTGAGTAAATGTTAGGTACTATTATTATTGAATTTTATGGCAAGAAAAATTTCATTTTTCAAGAAATCATGACTCTTATCAACTTGTTTTGCTCTTTTGACGAGACTTAACAGAGCCTCTCGATGCGTTTTAATTGCAATTTCCTATGTTGGCACTAACTTCAAGGACCATGATAATTACATGAAATCACAAAACATGGCACTTCACATGCTAGAAGTCCAATGCACTATCCATTGTACCACAGAGCCTAACAAACATGGCACTTCAGCAATCAAGATTGCATGGTACTGGCATAAGGACAAATATATACACCAATAGGGTAGAATTGAAGGTCCTGATCTAAACCCATATACCTATGGTGAATTGATTTTCAACAAGAATGGCAAAAAATTTATTAGGAGAAGAGTATTTTCAACAAATGGGGCTTGGACAATTGGATATCCACGTGCAAGAGAATGGAGTTAGAACCCTATCATACCATAAACAAAAGATCATGACCTAAATATAAAAACAAAAACTATAAAACACTTAAAAGAAAATCTAGGAGTAAATCTTCATGACTTTGGATTTGTCAGTGAGTTTTTAGCTATTACACAAAAAACACAAGCAACAAAAGAAACAAATAGATAAACTGAACTTCATCAAAAATAAAAACTTTTGTGCATAAAGGATGTTATAAGAAAGTGCAGGAGTCCCCGCCATGGCTCAGCATTTAACGAACCCGACTAGCATCCTTGAGGATGCGGGTTTGATCCCTTGCCCTCGCTCAGTGGGTTAAGTATCCAGCATTGCCATGTGCTGTGGTGTAGGTCACAGATGTGGCTTGGATACCCAGTTGCTGTGGCTCTGGTTGGACTCCTAGTCTGGGACTTCCATATGCTGCGGGTGCAGCCCTAAAAAGACAAAACACACACACACACAAAAGAAAGTGCAAAGATAATTTACAGAATGGGATAAAATATTAGCAGATGAGATATGTGAGAATGGTTTAATAATCTGAATATATAAAGAATACCTACGACTCAACAACAAAAAGAAAAATAGCACAGTTAAAAAATGGGCAAAGGACACGGCTAGATATTTCTCTGAAGATTTATAAATGACCAAGACACACATGAAGAGATATTCAAATCCATTAATCATTAGAGAAATGCAAAGAAGGTGGGAATATCATTTCACACCCACTAGGATGATCATAGGAAAAATACAGAAAATAACAAATATTGGAGAGGATGTGGAGAAATTTGAACCCTCGTACATTCCCAGTAGGAATGTGAAGTGATGTAGCCACTGTGGAAAAGAGTTTGGTGGTTCCTCAAAAAGCTAAATATAGAAATTGCCATAAGACTCAGTAATTATACTCTCAGGCATATACTGAAAACAAGGACACAGATAGTTGTACAATAATGTTTGTTGAGCATACTCACAATAGCCAAAGATAGAAATGACTCAAGTTCATTAACAGAT
This sequence comes from Phacochoerus africanus, assembly GCF_016906955.1. Classification (NCBI taxonomy): domain Eukaryota; kingdom Metazoa; phylum Chordata; class Mammalia; order Artiodactyla; family Suidae; genus Phacochoerus; species Phacochoerus africanus. The sequence continues at coordinate 64,976,973 of NC_062550.1, read as the reverse complement.
GAATGTTTAAACAAAATTTAGTATATACATATAAAATGGAATATTATTCAATCATAAAAAGGAATGAAGTTCTGACACATACTACAACATGATAAAGCCTTAAAAACATTATGCTCAGTGAAATAAGCCAGACATAAAAAAAAATTTGTATGATTTTACTCATATGAAATATCTGGAATAAGCTAACTAATAAAGTCAGAAAGTAGATTAGAGGTTCCAGGAACCTAAGGGAAGGGGAATTGATAGTTATTGCTTAGAGGGTACAGAGTTATTGTTTGGGGTGATAGAAGTTTTGGAAATAGATAGTGGTGATGGTTGCACAATACTGCAATTAATACCATAGAATTTTACACTTAAAATGGTTAAAGTAGAATATTTCATGTCATATATATTTTACCACAATAAAAATACATTTTAAGTAAATACATACATTTAAAAACTTAAAACTAGACACCATGAAAATGTGCAGCTTGGGAAAATCTAAAAGTAGATAAAGCAAGCTAAACTTATTATTTTATTTGGGATAAAGATAATGATATTTTAAAACCAGAATATGAAAATTTGGTATAAATAGAAGATAGGAAAAGAGGGGAAAAATCTAGAATAAAGCATGAGAAATAGAAAAAGAGAAATGAAAAGATAAAAATTAATATAATTGTAATTACAAGTAAAAATATTTACACAGTGATGGTAATTTTTAGATTCTAACATTAAAGTATCAAATAGAGATTTATTTTCATTGGATATAATAAAACAAAAATGTACAAATGTTGAAAACACACAGATGGAAAATACATATATGAAGCAGAGAAACAGAATTGGCCATTTTTAATGTGGACAAAGTAAAATTTAAAGCAAAAGCCTGCATGAATGACAGGGTTTTTTAATATCAGTAATAATAATAATAATAAAAGTAATGATCATGGAAACAAATACAACTATCAATATTGTTTCAAGTTAAATGCAGCTATAAGTGAATGAATTGTGAGCAGGGACAAATCCATAATTGTAAATGTACATTTATTATCTGTTTCAAATTGATTCATAATAAATATGGATATGGAGACATAATTTCATTAACATGGTTCAACTAATGTATATAAATTTGATTTTTACACTATCAAATATCTCTCAAGAAAACACGGACCTTTGACAAAAACAGATCATATACTACGCCAAATAAATCTCATCCTGGGTCAACTATCATATAAATATGATGCCTAATTCAACTTCAGTAAAATCTCAATATGAAAAATTACCTTTAAAAATCTCATATAGCTAGAAAATTATTCTGTAAAATACCCTTGAATTAAGAGGAAATTACAAAGGATATTTTGAGACTCTGAGCTGAATGACAATGTAAGAACCATGTGTCAATGCTGTAGAACGTATCTAAATCAATAGGCAGATAATATGAAGCTTTGAATTCATTTACAAAAAAAAATTGAAATGAAACTAGAAAATAACAACCAGGAGTTCCCGTTGTGGCTCACTATAAAAGATTCCTACTAGTAACCATGGGTTCCAATTTGATCCCTGGACTCTCTCAGTGGGTTAAGAATTCTGCGTTGCTGTTGCTGTGAGCTGTGGTGTAGGTTACAGATGCAGCTCAGATCCCACCTTTCTGTGGCGTATGCAGGCAGCTGTAGCTCTGATTAGACCCCTAGCCTGGGAACATCTGTATGCCCCAGGGGCGGCCCTAAAAAGCAAAAAAATAAAAAAAGAAAAAAAGAAAATAACAATCAACCTTAGTTTTTAAGTATATGTAAACATGTTATGTCAGTTGTATCTCAATAAAACTGAGGAAAAAGAATATAGCAAACATAACATGTGAAGAAATTCCAGAATACATAAAAATATGGAAAATCCTTCAAAATTATTTTAAGTCCATTGTAGAGCTGTCAGGAAAAAAAAAATGCCTCAAATGCCAAAAATGGTAGGAAAATGCAAATTTTGAGAGAAATAGAGCCTTGGAGGGCATTTTTAATATCCTTTAAATTAGCGCTTAAGTTTTAAAGTATCTTGTATATGTAGGATAAAATACCTAGCTTGGGCCTCTCCAATGCTGAAAGTGAGATTGGATCTTATCAATAAACCAAGACTCCTGAAAGGCAATTTGTTGAAAGGACAACATGAAAATAATATCTGCTTAGCAAAAGGTTAAAATTATGGGTGCTTATCTCTCAAACATAAAACTGAATTGAAGGGATAATTAGAGATTTATTGTTCTAATAATTTCTAATAACAGCCTTGCACACATATATATTTGGGATCTTTTTGTACTACCCATATAGCCTAAAATACTACACACTGAAAATTTAACTTAAAGGAGTTCAAGACTAGCTTTATCTCAAATCACTAGAATGAATATAAAGATTCACTTCATCAGTGTTCCGATGCCCTTTCCCCCATGTTACGACCACTGCTACTACAGCAAACACTCATCAGTTTCAAAAAAAAAAAAAAAGAAAGAAAAAGAAAAAGGACATTAAGAGTCAAATACTAAAAATAAAAGCAATCTTACAAAGAATTAAAAATGCACAGCCCAAAGAAGCACATGTCTTTCTCACTTCCATGTTCTAAGTGGCAAGACTGATTATAATTTTCCTTTGTCTTGGTTTCTTTTTCTTTGGGTTTTCCTGGTGAAGGGCTGTTAATGCTTTAGGGAAGTCATGTAAAGCACAATGAGAAATTTTGTTTTAGAGACTTATTCTCACCATTAGCATCTTTATATTGAATAGTCTCCAAGCTGTTTTTTCCTCTGGCGATGGGGGATGTGGGAAGAAGCAATTTCAAGGGAGGAAAGCTGACTGAGCCACTCAATTTGTATGTGGGATTAAAGTCTCATTGAAGAGTGAGATCCTCTGAGATGTAGTCAGTCATTATGGAAGATTTTAGTGATGTTCAATAACAGTTAAAACCAATGCGAGAAAGAATGCAAGTGAAAGAGGTCTTCAGGGATTTCTTTACTGAATTGTTTTCTTGGACCACCCATTTCTCACCAAGATAATCATGGAGTTCTGAGAAGTTTCTCTTTTCCCCAGCACTTTAATTGCTTCAGTACCTTCAAAGAGGCTTGCTTTAGCTTCTTGTTTCCTAGAATTAGGATAAATGAGTGACCCCAAGGAAAAATGGCTGTGGTTATCATACCAAAAATAAACAGCAGTTTGTTTTCTGGCTGAGTACCACATGATATTTCTATGGCAACGCCTATAAAATACAAGATAAAGAGGATGATAAAAGATATCACAATTTTCATTGCTTTAATATGTGCTTCTGTGCTGGGGTCTCTGAATCCAGTGGCATTCGATTGCATCTGCCTGTTGTGCCTCCAAAGAGAAATGATCAATAAGAAACATGTAATCATGCATAGCATAAAGAGGAGAATGACACCCAGATTGAGCAAAAACTGGCTCATAAAGTATTCAAGTTTATGCATGTTGAGTGGCCAGAATGAACTTCCATTCTTCTTTTTACTGTCACTAATAATCTTCACAACTTGTGGAAAAGTAAATAACCATGAAATAAACAAGTATCCCATCAGAATGAGAAGAACCCTATTGATTTTACCCTTCAACCAAAGAAAAATGTGGTGGGAAAAATTTGCTATCTTCAGGAAATAGAAGATGCTGAGGCTGGTGGCAAACCAGATACTTGAATGATTGACAATTACCCATGAGTAACTAATGTATTCAGTTAGTTTACCAGAAATATATAAATCTGGAAAGAATATCTTTATAAATCCATCTATAATTATTAACCATATCAGACAAATTCTTGAAGTAGCTAAGCCAGTGAGAATAAAGCTGATCATAGAGATGTTCTTGTTTTTCACACAGTCAATGCAGGTTACAAGTCCAATAAATCCATTTCCTAAAAACCCCAATATTGACTGACTAACTGATATAAAAATGAGGAGGCTTTCTACTATACTTAGCATATCTGCCAATCTCTGATATTGTTTTCTTTACATCTATTTAGATTACCGGCTGCAGAATGAGGCATACGTTGTTGCTTGATGGAAGAATGATTTTCTTCTCTTCGACTACAGAAAGACTTAAAAGTATCCCAATTAATGCCTTGTGATGGAATCCAAAATATCTTCATAGAGACCCCCTCCAGTTATGCCTATACAGTTTAGCTGGTACACATAATGTAGTTTCATACAGAATGCCTACCTATAATTTGTTAACATGCAAATGAAAGTTTCTGTTTCATGGATTTCATCTGTCCTCCTGACACCATTTTGCATTTGTTAACCTGAATCGTGCAGTAGGATGGCCAAACATACACCTACAGAAAACAAAACAAAATAGAAAAAAACTGGATATCACCTTTTTCAGTGTCAACATTAGCATCATCATTTATAATGTGTTTATAATGACAGTCTAGATATATAAAGAAAAAATAGTGTATAGAAGAGATGAATGAATTTAGTCACTGAAGACACAAGTTTCTTTGAAAAGATCAATAAAATAATTAGCCTTTAGTCAAGCTAACTAAGAAAAAAAGAGAGGACACAAATTACTAATATCAGAAATAAAGTTGGCAGAAGGAAAGACATCATAAAGGTCAGAGCAAAGTTAGCAGAAGGAAAGAAATCATGAAGATCAGAGCAGAAATAAATGAAATAGAAATGAAGAAAATCACAGAAAAAAATCACTGAAACTAAAAGATGGTTCTTTGAAAAGATCAACAAAATTGATAAACCCTTAACCAGACAAATCAAGTAAAAAAGAGGGTTCAATAAAATTAATAATGAAAAAGGAGACATTTCCAAGGACATCACAGAAATACAAAGGATCATAAGAGACCTCTACAAGCAACTATATGCCAATAAAAAGACAACCTAGAAGAAATAGACAAATTCCTAGAAAAGTACAATCTTCCAAGACTAAATGAAGATGAAATACAAAAGATGACTGGACCATTCACAAGTACTGAGATTGAAGCTGTGATTTAAAAACTTCCAACAAACAAAAGTCCAGGACCAGGTGGCTTCACAGGCGAATTCTATCAAACATTTAGAGAAGAGCTAACACCTATTCTTCTGAAATTATTCCAAAAAATTGCAGGGGAAGGAACACTCCCAAACTCATTCTATGAGGCCACCATCACCCTGATACCAAAACCAGACAAAGATACCACACAAAAAAAAAGAAAATTACAGGCTAATGTCACTGAAGAACATAGATGCAAAAATCCTCAACAAAATACTAGCAAACTGAATCCAATAATACATTAAAAGGATTATACATCATGATTAAGTGGGATTCAAGGATTCTTCAATATCTTCAAATCAATCATTATGTTACATCACATTAACAAACTGAAGAATAAAAACCATACGATCCTCTCAATAGATGAAGAAAATGCTTTTGACAACATCTAGCACCCATTTCTGATCCAAAACCCACCTCCAGAAAGTGGGCATAGAGAGAACCTACCTCAACATAATTAAAGCCTTATACAACAAACCCACAGCTAACATCATTGTCAATGGTAAAAAGCTGAAAGAATTTCTCCTAAGATCAGGAACAAGACAAGGATGTCTGCTCTCACCACTACTATTCATCATAGTTTTGGAAGTCCTAGACATGACAAACAGAGAAGAAAAAGAAGTAAAAGGAATCCAAATTGGAAAGGAAGAAGTAAAATCATCACTGTTTACAGATGACATGATACTATACCTAGAGAATCCTAAAGACTCTAGCAGAAAACTGTTAGAACTCATCAAGGAATTTGGCAAAGTTGCCAGATATAGAAATTAACTGCATTTCTATACACTAACAACAAAAGATCAGAAAGAGAAATTAGGGAAACAATCTCATTTACCATCACATCAAAAAGAATAAAATACTTAGTAATAAACTTACCTAAAGAGACAAAAGACCTGTACTCTGAAAACTGTAAGACACTGATGAAAGAAATCAAGATGACACAAACAGGTGGAAAGACATAACATGCTCTTGGATTGGAAGAATCAATATTATCAAAATGACTATACTACCCAAGGCAATCTACAGATTCAGTGTAATACCTGTCAAATTACCATGTACATTTTTCACAGAACTAGAACAAAATATCTTAAAGTTTGTTTGGAAGCGCAAAAGAACCAGAATAGCCAAAGACATCCTAAGAAAGAAAAATGGAGCTGGAGGAAACAGGTTCCCTGACTTCAGATTATACTACAAAGATATAGTAATCAAAACAGTATGGTACTGGCACAAAAACAGAAATATAGATCAGTGGAACAGGATAAAGAGCCCAGAATTAAACCGTCAACTAATCTATGACAAAGGAGGCAAGAATATACAAGGGAGAAAAGACAGCCTGTTCAATAAGTGGTGCTGGGAAAACTGGACAGCTACATGTAAAAGAATGAAATTAGAACACTTCCTAACACCATACACAAAAATAAACTCAAAAGGATTAAAGACCAAAATATAAGACTGGATACTGTAAAACTCTGAGAGCAAAACATAGGCTGAACACTCTCCAACATAAACCAACTAGCCTTTTGATGTTGTTTAACTCTTTCTCAGTTAAATGCTACATAATTTTAATATGTATATGTTTTACTTTTAATTGAGGATTATGAATCTTAAACAGTACTTTTGTTCAGAAAACACTACAAGTTCAATTCCAGAACTGGACCCTGTTTAACCTATTTAAGCCAATCAAATCATGATATTCTTCTGGGTTCTTGTCCCTGATCCAAGTGCAGAGTAGGATCTTGAATGACTTCAATAAATTGAAATGAAGGATTTATTATCCTTGGTTTAAATAAGAGTTCTCTGTCACCAATAAGACATGAATAAGAAAATAGGAATTCCCACTGTGGCTCAGTGGTGATGAACCCAACTAGTATCCATGAGGATGCTGGTTTGATGCCTGGCCACACTCAGTGGGTTAAAAATCTGGCATTGCCAGAGAGCTGTGGTGTAGGTCACAGATGCAGATCAGATCCTGCATTCCTGTGGCTGTGGCATAGCCTGGCTCTGATTTACCCCTAGCCTGGGAATTTCCATATGCCACACATGAGGCCTTAAAAAAAAAAAGAAAATAGACTCAGTTACCATTGGCAATTATCTCATATCCATATAGAGAATAGCTCTAGGATAAAAACCCTAAGATCATCAGAATAGAGAGGTAAATGACCTGAGTTCTTTGTCATGGACTGGAACCCTCTCTCCTTTAGATACCTAGATACATGAGATAATTAATTTCCTTATAGTTTATATAAGTTTGAGACAAGATTTTATTTATAGTCAAAAGCTTTCTGACTAATATGTCTCCCTAAAATGTTGCTAATACAGACATGTTTCTAGGGACAGATCCAAGCTGCATATAATAAAGCACAATGTTTATATCACCTTATGAGTACTAACAATTGAGTAATTCTCTTTACCTATGGAAACTTTACTCAGCATACAAGGTTAATATAAATGAGAAAACTACCTTTCCCAATCACCTAGAAATATTTATTAAATCCTAACCACACTCCGAAGAGAAAATAAATAGGAAAATATTCTTTAAGTTATGTAGCTTTAATAATTATTTCTATAATTTATGTTTATTTGAATATATCCATTTTTTCCTTGTTAAAGGAACATTTTATTTTAGTATCTTTATCAAAGCCCTTAGATTTTCTCTACTCTATTTTCAAAGAAAACTCACTTCCAATGTTTCCACAAACTAAGATGCAAATGTCATATACTAGTATAAAGAGAATTTCCATTTCAACAGGAAACAAAATTTCATGTAAAGTAGACAACACTTTTATGGTGAATAATCAGGCATCAGAAAACTATTTTAGAAAGGAAAAATTTTAAGTAACTGTTAAAATTATTCAAAAGACTCATGATTAACATAGAAACATAAATTAACTAGGAAGTGTTTTTAAAAGAGCCATTGTTAATATTTTGCTATATAAGTTCTACATGTCCCATGGAAATACATAGAATATGCTGTTCTGTAATATTTTTCCCACTAAGAAACACAGAGTTATTATTTTCTCTTATTAATAATATCCTTCTTAGGGGGGAGTTGCTGTCGTGGCGCAGTGGTTAACGAATCCGACTAGGAACCATGAGGTTGCGGGTTCGGTCCCTGCCCTTGCTCAGTGGGTTAACGATCCGGCGTTGCCGAGAGCTGTGGTGTAGGTTGCAGACGCGGCTCAGATCCCGCGTTGCTGTGGCTCTGGCGTAGGCCGGTGGCTCCAGCTCCGATTCGACCCCTAGCCTGGGAACCTCCATATGCCATGGGAGCGGCCCAAAAAATAGCAACAACAACAACAACAAAAAAGACAAAAGACAAATAATAATAATAATATCCTTCTTTATCATGATTATCTGAGAGTCAATTATTTTGATTTTTATTCCATAGTAATTCTCCTCTTGAAGTTTAAAATGTTTCTAATTGTGCATTACCAGGTTTTTAATCTTACACATCGATGTTTTGGCCTAGATTATTCTTTGTTGTAGGAGGCTGTCCTAGAATTTCAGGATGTCTAGCAGCATTCCTGGCCTCTACCCACAAGATATTGTGAGAACCAGGCATTGCCCAATGTCTCTGGCAGAAGAGGCAAAAATCTCCTTAACTAAGAACCACAGATACACTATTTCAACTACTAAATTGATAAAAAAAACAAACAAACAAACAAAAAAAACTATGTGTCAGGTTTTGGGGGGTTTTGTTTGTTGTTTTTGTTTTTGTGGAAATACCAAAGCATGCTGGGAATTAGTAAAAAAAAAATGACCTAAAAATGTTGGCAATAGATCAAAAACTATGTATATCTTAAGGAAATTCCATTCCCCATAAAGCAATATATATTCCAGCTTACAAAAATGAAAGAATAATTCTGTACAAGTGGAACAGAAACTAAAACTGAATATGTACTATATCACAAAAAATGTCCTGATAAATTTTTGAAAGATCCACATGAAAATCATATTCTTTATGTTGCTGAACAATTCATAATTACATTAGATAAGGGAGAAAAATTCCTTAGTAAAATCCTGACGAGGTTATATAAAAATTAAAAAAACATTATGTTCTTTCTAAATATTCAAAGAAAAGAGAATAATACATAAAAATAGATGCAGATGATTAATTAACCTAGAAATTATCTATTTCAATTAAAAAGATTTAACCAGGAGATAAGTGGAAGTTTGGAATAAAAGGACCGAAATAATGAGTTCTGAATTGGGAAACATAAAGTTATAAAAATATAAATATATTCTCAAGTACTTATAGTATATTTTCAAGTATTGTTGTGAATTATAAGTAGAATTGAAGAAAAGACTATAGTATTCAGTCAACAAAATTTTAGTCAATATTTTAATCGTATTTATTGAAATATAAAATGTGCTTATATTAAGAATATACACAAAAGAACACATGCATGGTTTTGTTTTTTCGTTTGTTTTCTTGCTATGCTCATGGCATGTGGAAGTTCTCAGGCCAGGGATACAACCTGCACCACAGCAACAACTCAAACTGCTGCAGTGACAACACCGGATATTTAACCCAGAGTGCCACCAGGGAACTCCACATATGCATGGTGTATTAAATTGACTTCTATAATGTTATTATCAGAAAATGTAGTTTTCAGGGGAGCGCAAATGTTAAGGGTTAGGGTTTATTATATAAGCTGGTAACTGATCAATATATATATATTTTTTTGTCTTTTGTCTTTTTTGTTGTTGTTGTTGTTGTTGTTGTTGTTGCTATTTCTTGGGCCGCTCCCGCGGCATATGGAGGTTCCCAGGCTAGGGGTCGAATCGGAGCTGGAGCCACCGGCCTACGCCAGAGCCACAGCAACGCGGGATCTGAGCCGCGTCTGCAACCTACACCACAGCTCACGGCAACGCCGGATCCTTAACCCACTGAGCAAGGGCAGGGAGCGAACCCGCAACCTCATGGTTCCTAGTCGGATTCGTTAACCACTGCGCCACGACGGGAACTCCCTGATCAATATTTTTGAATGCCTTTGGGTTTTAAAAAAATTTAGACAAATTTCATTGTGTTAAATTGCAACACCATGTCTAAAAATTCCCTTTTATTAATCTTAAAGTCCTCTATGACTTTATTTTTTGAACCTTGATCTGTAATATTAGTAACTGTATATCATAATGTATTGTTTCAAATTTTCTATTGCCATGTGTTGTTTCACGGATGGTCTCCTATTTGATTCAGTTTCTTTGTTTTTGGTTTGCTCCTTTGCAATTTCCCTTTCTATTTCTTTGAAATTTCCCTTTCCTGAAGTGACTCTTTTAAAACTGTCTTTTCATTCATCTGTGCACTATATATTGTTTTGGTTTTGGTTTTGAAATCTTGTTGAATATAGTTGATTTACAATGTCGTGTTAATTTTTGTTGTGCAGCAAAAGTGATTCAGCTATGCGTATATATGTATATATTCCCATATAGATTATCACAGAATATTAAGTATATTTCCCTGTGCAATGCAGCAGGTCCCCATTGATCATCCATTCTGTATACAATAGTGTGCATATGCCAATCCCAAATTCCCAATCCATCCCTCTCCTCCCTGTTTTATTGTTTTAAGTTTTTTGGTGTTCTTTACTTCAATTATTCAAACTAATCTTTCAAACTCAGCCTGCAATTTCCTCTAGAAATCATTGAGTGTGTTTTGGATTACTTTATTTTTCATTTTTACATGGATTTAGATTATCCATGTGTTATTCACCTAGATAGATAACTAACTAACTCGCTGACCCAGGAAGCTAGGAGATCAGGGCAGATTTGGGCCTACTGGCAATTCCAATAGGGGATCTTTTCTTCCATGTTATCTGTTTTTTAGGAACTTCTCAGGTATACAAACAGGCAAAATGTAACGTAGTTCTCCTCTGAACAAAGAAAGAGTTTGGCGGTGTTTTTCACCGTGTGGAATCAATTTCCTCCACATCAAAATGTAGCATTAATTCAGAAAAACGCTGCTTTGGGATAGCACCTCATCCATTCAAAGCTTCTGTAATGTTCACTATGGAGGCCTCACACGATATATTCAGACTCTTGGCTACCTTGATAACCGTTTCTTCAAAACTGTCTCTGCTGGTTTGCTATTTACTGACACTACGTGAACTCTATACACACACAAAGATCCTACCAATGATGTAGGATTCTTTAATCTATAGCAATAAAAAAGGCTGGCATGAAGCTGCCCCCACCTCCAGCTATCATTCTTCCAAGGCCAGGGCTCCTAGACTATGATGGGATTGCCAGCAGACACTTGGATTTTTCCACTGCAATGTTCAATACAAATTGAGGCTTTCTTTATTCCCAAAAGTGAGTTCTTATATTCCCAAGGATAATTTGGTATTCTAAAATATCTCATAGGAGGATTATGGCAAGGATTTTCCTGGCAGTGGCTATTTTTATGGCTACCATGTTTCAAGGCTTGTGGGGATAAAGAGTAGATCTACATGGGTTGAAGCATAAAGTTATCACTTGCTGAGGTAGAGCACAGGGTCAGTGTATAGCTATAGATGTTGCCAAGGTTTTGATCATCCGTTTAGGGTTTAAATTTTCCATATGCTAACAGTTTTCACTTCATTTATAGCATAACATAGTTTTAGTATTTGCCAAATTTTTTAGTTATCTCATAGCTTTTACTTTCATAATAGCATATTTTGTTTTAGATCAATTAAATGTGCTAAGTTCATGACACCACTTCACCACTGTAATTTTCAGAAACTTTGAAGGTGTTATTAAATAAAAGGGTCAAGAAAATGTCTCATTCTTATTTCTGCTGCTTTTTGTTGTTGTTGTTGTCTTTTTGCCATTTCTTGGGCCACTCCCACGGCATATGGAGGTTCCCAGGCTAGGGGTCGAAGCGAAGCTGTAGCTGCCAGCCTACACCAGAGCCACATCAACGTGGGATCCGAGCCGCATCTGCCACCTACACCACAGCTCACAGCAACGCCAGATCGTTAACCCACTGAGCAAGGGCAGGGATCGAACCCGCAACCTCATGGTTCCTAGTCGGATTCGTTAACCACTGCGCCACGACGGGAACTCCTTATTTCTGCTACTTTTAAAAATCATGCATTTCTCTAAAATTCTTAAATTTTCTTTTTAATAAAGCAAAACATCTCCCATTGGTGAAATACACTCATTTAAAATTTATACATCTTTTTTCTCAATTAAAACAAAACCTTAGTTAACAAAATGTCTCAAACTAATTTTGGTGCTGCTATTAAATAATAACAGAATTAAGAGCTAATGAAAATGTTTTGATTCTTTTTCACCCATTCTTCTATTTTTGAGTCAGAAGATTTAAGTTTGAATCCTAATGCTTACACCTTACAGTGAAGTCACACATGATAAACCTCAGTATTATCATCACTGAAAATGGTAAAATATAAATATTTGGTACAACTTTGTGAGAATTAAATAAATATGTCAAAATGCCTAGGATAGCTTATGAAATCCAAGGAAACATTTTCTCTTATGTCGATAGTCTGGTCTATAGAGATTTTCAAAAAATTCTATCAGATACAACATAAAAGCAATGGTGGCACATAGGGGATCTTCACTGAGCTATTTTTCCACACAACACTAACAGTCCTCAGATGCTGTGAAGGATTACATTCCCTTGAGGCAGGATTCAATTTGCCTTAGCAGACTCGCAGAAGTCTGTCTCAATTTCTGGTTCCCCAGAATCAAAATAAAAGGGTGAATTGAAGGATAGAGAAATGCTACATTCTCAATAATAATAAAAGTCGTTACACTGTCTAATCTGTAATAAGACCAAATTAACTTGAGAGTAGCCCAAGAGTGGACAGCTAAGAAAATGATGAAATAATTCAAAGTATTTCTAGCTCTCAAAAGAACCACTGTGTTGAGGTCTCCAGATCCTTCAGCATGACATGTCATTTGCCTGGTATGTCACCATAAAGAAAAGATGAAACGGAAAAATGAAATGAGTGACACAACCAAGGGGATGAGAGATCCCATGTTGAGGAGAATCCGAATGCCATAATACTGATTTTTATGTGTATGTTTCTTCCAAGTCAAGTTCCTTTCTGTTTCTAAATGGTCACTGACCTCAAAAGTGTCAAAGTTTATGCTCAGAAGATTAAAAAACAAAGAGAGAAAGAACCCCAACAGAATGGTGAGAACAACTCTATCGCGTCTCCACCTCAGCCAGAGAAAGAAGGGGTGGGAAAAATTAGATAGCTTGAGGAAGTAGAAGATGACGAGGCAGGTAGCACACCAAGTACTTAAGGAGTTGCTCAGATTACAGAAGAAATCAAATATTACTGCTATTATGTGTTGACTTTCTAGTATTTCTTGATACAACACTACTCTAATGCTATCTAGGAGAAGTAGGAATATCATGCCAATCCTAGAGATGGCCAAGCATGCAAAGATGAAGTCAAACAAGGAGAGATTCTTGCTTTTGACCAAGTCAAATCAGATTACTAGTACAATGAGTCCATTTCCCTGAATTCCTGCTATGAATTCTAAAATTACAATGATTATTAAAACTTTTTTGATTATACTTGACATGCCTGCAGAAATAAAATCCCAATTACTTTGGTCACTGCTGGTAGATGGTATTCCAAATGATGTTTTGAAAATGACACAACAGTTGAGAATACTCTTCTTCAGGGCTGTATTTTGGAGTCTGTTTCAGACCAGAAAAAACAACCTGAATATAATGTGAAAAAATACGCCTGGTAGCTTCATAAAAAGCATTTCCTAACATGAATTGAAAACCCTTCAAACAGTGATCTTCTTATAAATATGAGCTCAATTACTAATTACATTTTTGCCACTGTCACAAGCTGAATTCTTCATTTATGAGGTTGACTGAAGGTGAATTCATATTTGCTAACAAGAAAATAAGAAGATTCTATCCATGACACTGTTTTGTGCTTTCTTCCTCTTTAAGCAAAAAATTTTACATTGATTCATGCAGGAATTCAAAGTAACAAGTTACTACCCCAAATTTATGAGTGTCCTTGTAAATTCTGACTTCTGAGATTAACTATAGCCAGGATCCTGAATTCCTAACTGGCTACAGCTTTAATTCAGGATCCTTAAGGGATATAAATACCAGGCTTAGCATTTAAAATTTCTTTATTAGTAGCTCAGGCCCTCTAGGCTTTTCAGTTTAGGAAAAGGCCAGTATTTTCCAATTTGACTAGAATCTTAGGTCTGAAATATAAAAGAAGAAAAATAGGAAGATGGACTTGTCCCTCAAGGGCCTTTTTCTTTCTTCCTGATCTTTTTTTTTAAATTTTAATTGTTATTTCACCAATACAATTTTTTTCTACTGTACAGCATGGTGACCCAGTCACACATACATGCATACATTCTTTTTTCTCACATTATCATGCTCCACCGTAATTGACTAGACATAGTTCTTAGTGTTACACAGCAGGATCTCATTGCTAATCCATTCCAAAATAGTTTGGATCTATTAACCCCAAGCTCCTAATCCATCTCACTCCCTTCCCCTCCCCCTTGGCAACCACAGTCTATTCTCCAAGTCCATAATTTTCTTTTCTGTGGAAAGGTTCATTTGTGTAGTATATTAGATTCCAGATATAAGTGATATCATATGATATTTGTCTTTCTCTTTCTATCCTGGTCTTACTGACATTGCAAACTGAGGAGATCCTTAAGCCTCATTTGAACATAATAGAATTATTGGAACAAGGGAGTTCCTTCAAGGGGAAAATACTTATCCCATTTGTTCCCACCATGTAAAGATAAAACTCTTATTAGGATGACATAGTAGTTTGAATTTTGTCCTCTGCTAAAAGATACAGCCAGGTACTAATGCCTGTTATCTATGAATGTGTCCTTATTTAGAAAGGGGTCTCTGCAAATGTAGGCTCAGAGCAGAACATAAATAAAATGACTGGTGTCTTTATAAAAGAAGGGAGATGAATAAAGAAGAAGGCCATGGGAAGCTGGAGCTGGGGATTGGAGATGTTTTTGATACCACCCAAAGAAGAAAAAGCTACAAGGATAAGCTACAAGGATATATAATATAGCACAGGGAACATAGCCAATATTTTATAACTTTAAATGGAGTATAATCTATAAAAAAATTTGAATCACAATATTGCATAACTGAAACTAATATAATATTGTAAATTAACTTACCCTAATTTAAAAAAAAAAAATCTGACCTGACTCAATTCTGTGTGACTATTTACACATTCTGCCACAGAAACAGAATGCTCCTTGCTCTGCCACATGACATCCATCTGTGCCCTGTATCTCTTTTCTTATAATGCTGACTTTGGAGTCAGAAACCTCTGCTCCAGGGGTTTGTCTACAAGGAGGAGGCACCAGCAGTCACACTTCCCAGGTGGAATCTGAGATATGGATATGGCCATGGGTGTACCAGGAGCCAGAAGAGGGAAGAAAGGATTCTCTTGCCTCTCTCTTGAAAATTTTCTCTCTTTTGCCAAGAGACAGAGGTAGAGACAGAGAGAAAACTAAGTAGGTGTGTGTATGTGTTTTTACAGCCAAATCTAGACTTTCGAATACCCTTCTACACGAAAAGAAATCAGGACTCCTTGGAGAAATAGTGAATCCAGGCTTGATGAATGAGAGTACAAAATAAGCCTGAAATATTTTGTTGTGCAAGAATGTGAAGAAACATGAAAAGAATTACAGGAACATGTCAAAAAGACATAAGAGCCAACTCGAAGTGGTTCTTACTTGATAAATCTAGAGCATTCTGGGTACTAAAATAAATATTAATAGTAATAGGTAACTCATTGATTAAAATATGAATCTCTAATTCCATACTGACATAAAAAACAAATTAATAAATAGGTGATTTCCATTAAGCATTCTTTATCAGGCAAAAGAAATGTTCTCTTGTTCATTAAGATTATGTGTCAAAATAGAGAATAGACTTGTGGTTGTCAAGGGGGAGAGTGGAAGAGGAGAGATGAATTGGAAGTTTGGGATTAGCAAATGCAAACTATTATATATATAATGGATAGACAATAAGGTCCTACTGTATGGGGCAGGGAACTGTATTCAATATTCTGTGATAAACCATAATGGAAAAGAATATGACAAGAATATACATATAATGTATGACTGAATCACTTTGCTGTATAGCAGAAATTAACACACTTCAATAAGTCAACTACACTTCAATAAAATAATTTTTTTAATGCTTTTCAGGGCTGTACCTGTGGCACATGGAGGCTCCCAGACAAGAGGTCTAATCAGAGCGGCACCTGCCAGCCGGCACCACAGCCTCAGCAATGGGGGATCAGAGCTGCATCTGCAAGGTACACCACAGCTAACCGCAACACCAGATCCTTAACCCACTGAGCAAGCCATGGGTTGAGCCCGTATCCTCATGGATACTAGTCGGGCTCATTATCACTGAGCCACAATGGGAACTCCTAAAATACACTTTTTAAAAAGAGTAGATGTCAAAAGACTTTCAAATGTAGTAAGTCTCCCTTACGCATATTTATAGTCATTAATATAATAGGAAGATTTCTACTGTATATTTAGGAGATTTTACCTGTTAAACAACATGATGCTGGTATATTTTAAGAAATAGTCTTCCCTTACTTTACTCCTGTGCATCCTCTCTCTCTCTCTCTTTCATTTTCAAAATCTCTAGTAAAAACTCAGCTTTATACAGCTGTCCTGTTTCCCTTAATGTGGGAAGCCCTAAGTTCTCACGAGACGTGCAGGTGCTTCCTGGAGAACAAAATCCTTAACATAAAATAAAAACTCCAACCAAGTGCTACCTCCTGGACTCTGAGATTTATAGCTCCATCTGAAACTAATAGGAGAGCTAACCACCTTTCCTATAACATTCTCATCTTGGGTGGATGGCATATGGAAGTGGCAAAGTCCGAATTTGTGTGCATAATATGTTGTTTTGTCTACATTAGCAACATTGTTTTGATTTTTGCTGGGAGGACTCCCCCTTAGGGTAAACTATCAAGTAGAGGTTGGGGGACTGTGGATATATAAACATGATAAAAACAAAATAAAGACTTTTTCATACTTTTAGTTTTCCAGGCATAACTTACAAAACACACATCTCAAAGAAATTAATTGCTTTATTGAATCTTTTCTTAGAATTTTCCTCTTTCAAATCTGAATTTCATGCCAGAAAAAACCCTGAAATCTAAAAACAATTTCTTTTTTGCTAATTTTATGTAATTTTTGTTATGGAAAATATTAAACATATCCAAAGATAGAATGATACAATAAATTGGATGTACCCATCACCTACTTTCATCAGTTATCAATGTATGGCCTATAAATATACCCTTAGCCATCCCACTTCCCTATGTATTATTTCAACATGCACAACAGATACAAAAGCTTCACACCCCTTAGCTTGTACAATATGCTATTGGTATAACTAAATTTTAAGCAATAGTAACTAGCTATTATGAAAGGATTTTAGCAGCTTCAATGAATTTCAGACTATTTGATTTCTGCAGGTACCTCAGTAGCAAAAAATGTTCACAAATACAAGATATCTTAAAATATTATCAAAACATGAATTAAATGGCTAAATCTGTATTTTCACAGGGACTAGGTGGTCATATAGAGGAACTAATTAAGTAAGAGCATATTAATATGAACTGTGAATCCCTGAATGACAGTTTCCATCATAGATCCATACTGACCTCCTGTCTTCTGTAAACGATTCAGAGCTAAGGCTGGTGGTTTTCAGTTAGTCTTTGGATATATTTTTCCTATTTAAATTTTTTTTCTCTTTTAGATCTTATTATTCAATCTTGGTGACTTTTGTTTAATTTTTAACAATCTCCCTCTTCTGCAGATCCATGTGAGTGGATTGTGACTTTCTCACAGCCCATTTTTTAACATGTATATTCACAAAAGTTCTAACAGCTCAAAGAGTGATACTTCCTCTTGATATTTTTTTTTTCTCTAGTTACTAGATTAGATGTCTATCCTTGTCTTGGAAGAACTGAAATGATACTCGGTGCCACAGTACGTGTGCAAAAGGAAGAAACCCATGAAGCAAGGCAGATTCCATGAAGACTTGCCGATGACTTTTGTTGCAGGCCCATTTGCTTGGCTGAGAGCATCTTCTTTTCAGGCCCCACACTTCCAATGCCAAAGAATCCCCAAGAAGGCTTTCCTCATTTGGCTGTTTCCAAAAATTATAACATATGAATGACCCGAAGGATAGAGAATTCCTAACATATAACCAAACATCGTAACCAACTTGTTCTGCAGCAAAAAATGCCCCCCAAATGTCACAAAAAAAGCAAGGTGGTACAGGGCAAAGAACACAAGAAAGAAAAACACAGTTCTCATGGCTCTGAAATGGGCCTCCATGCTGGCGTCTCTGGAATCACTGACACTGAGTTCAATGTGCTTCTTGTGTTTCCACAAAGAACAGAGCAATAGGAAAAAGGAAATCAGGGAAAGAGAGAAGGGAGGGATGGACCCGGCTGTAAAGATAAGCATAAATTTTAATTTTTGACTTTGGGTCACATTGTATAACTCAGTTATATTTCTCTCAAGAATGTTTTGGGTATGATACCAGAAACCATCAAAACTATATGGGAAAGGAAAGCTCATGAACAGGAATGGCACAGATAATAGCAGAAGTATGAAAACTACCTTTTTGATTCTCCATTTTAGCCAGAGGAAAGGGAGATTGGAGAAATTGGCGATCTTCAGGAAATAAAAGACAACAAGGCAAGTAGCTAACCAAGTGCTCAAGTGGTTGGCCAGTATCAAGCTACTAGCAAGGACGTAATTTCTTTCCACAGTACCAAAGCCTTCTTGATAGAGTAGCACTGAAAACAAATTGGCAACTGTTAGCCACAGTTGACAGATTCTGGCAAAGGCCAAACTAGTAAGAATAAAGTCAACCAAGCATAACTTCTGATTTCTAATCCAAGCAATGAAAGTTGTGAGTCCAATGAATCCATTCCCTAAAATTCCAATTATAAGTTCCCCACCTGTTACAGTCATGAAAACTTTCTCCAACACATTCAACATGGCTGAAAAGAGAAAACTCTGATCTGTAGATTGTTGATTGACTAATTTCCAGATGACTTACTAGATAATGATAAAAATTTTATGTTTGATTATGCAGTAATGTTCTTTTTTATTGCGGCTCTTCTTTTTAGCTATGAATCTCAGCAACCTAATAAGACTCTGTAATCACTTTCTGTAACACTCATTGGACATTTCCAAATAGCTCTGCTAAGAATTTCCAGTCTTGGTCCAGGTATTAGCTACAAACTGTAATATTCTATGTACAGAGATAGTCAAAAGATCAAATTCTCATTTGCTACAATATAAATTAAGGCATGGATTAATTTTCACTCATTTGAATGAAAATTTTTTCTCCTGTCTCAAAGAATAACATTATTTGATTTACAAATTTGAATCATGAAATAGGAACCTCAAACACTGATTTTCATCACATTAAAATATTTCAACATGTAGGCAAAACCAGAAACCCCTGCTCTACTGGTTAATTGTAAAGCATTCATAATAGAGATTAACGCATTACAGGATATGACATAGAGTTTAAAATTTTCAGGAAACTTGGCAGGTAATATATGAATCTAACCTCAGTATCATGGTTCCTCTTTATTGTGAAGGATAATTTGCTGAACACTGTACCATCTACCCCTTAAAGAGGTACAGCATTTGATAGGCCTTTGGATTTCAGATTAATAAAAAATTCTTTGTGCTACTTTGACCTGTTTGTTTGCAGAGTAATCATAATGCTGCCAATTGTGAGTGGGAATTTGAACAAGTTGAAGCTGTTCAGAAAATCTAGGCTCTTCCACATGGATCCAAGAAAATCCAATGATGTATGAAGTACAGATTTAAAGAGACCATGCAATGCAGTTGTAATTGATGTCAACAGGGTCTCTATCACCTGTTCACTCCATTTACTTGTGACTTTCAGACCTGTTCATGTTGATGTATTCTATGCCATTTCCATTTAATAATGGAGAGTAGCTGTCCATGCACAATTTTATAGCTTGGTGGATCAGATAACATCCAGTTCATGATGATCACATGAATAATGAACATCCCAAGCTTAAAGGTGGTCTGTACCAGAACTTAGTGGGATGATGGTTCTGTATGATATGCTGTAGCATTACAGATCCACTCAGAAGGGCCTAAATGACATTGGTGAAGGGAAAATCTGTATATATGTCCATTTTTCTAAATGGATAGATGGCCAGAAAATATATCTATCCTAATGCATGGGTGGTTGCTAGTTATTTGGCTGATTGGTTAAAGACTTGAAATAAAAACTATCAGAATACTGTTGATCAGGAAGACTTGGGAAGAGGTATAACAGCATGTACCTCTTAAAGTAGGTACAAAGTATGAAACACTATGTAAATGCTCACTGATAGACATCCATTGCAGAAGAGGATTGCAATAACCAGGTAAGCAAAAAAAAAACATTCTATGGATATCAATTAGCTTTTTTCCCTGTTATTTTGATGCCTTATCAATAGGCACCTGGTGGTAGAGTGAAGGCTATATATAGGCTAAGCAACAAGTAGTCATCTAAGCTCTCAACAGTGTTTACCTTCTCTCACTAAAGTTATTCTGACTATTGCTACTGGGGAGTGCCCGACCTGCCAGCAACAGAGAAGAACACTGAGCCTTAATATGGCATCATTCCTTAGGGGAAGAAGCCAGCCACCTGTGGCATTGCATCACACAGGGAAAAGAAATTTGTCCTTGCTGAAATAGACATTATTGCGGATATGTATTTGCCTTCCCCAATTGTGAGACCACACTCTGAAAGAATGTGGTCCTGTCTTACAGGATACAGTACAAGCTTTGAATCAGAGAACAATGTTGTAATATATTTCATAAGCCAGAAAACACTCACCTAGGAGTCCAGAGGTGCTAGCAGGGAGAAAAGCTTCCCATTATTACACCTAATAAACCACTCCAATAGTTTTTGCTTCTCATGCCCACTGTTCTGAGTTCTGCCCAATTGGAGGTCTTTGTTCCCAACAGAAGAAGTTTTCTGCCAGAAAGCATGGAAGTGAAGATCAGGCTACCACCTAGTCACTTGGGACTCCCCGTGCTGCTGAACCAGCAGGTATAACTTGGGACTCCCCATGCCACGGAATCATCAGGCAAAGAAATTCACCTGCGTGTTGGAGGTGATTAGCAAGAGGGAAAATAGGTTGCTACTACATGGTAAGAAAAGGACTATGCCTAGAACACAGGAGAGTCTCTGGGACATCGCATATTTCTTCCATACCCAATAGTAAATTTAATGAAAAACTGCACTAATCATGAACAAGGCAGAATAGCTTAGGATAATGTAATAAAGGTTTGGTTTACCCCACCAAGTAAAGAGCCCAGACTTGCTGAGGTCCTGACTGAGAGTAAAGAAGTTATGGAATGGACAGTGGAGGAAGGAAGTTATAAACATCAATTTGGCTACTTGACCAGTTACAGAAATGACATTGTAATAGCTAAATGTATTTTCTTCATATATATTCCTTAACTATTAACTATATTTTTATCTTCTCTCCGATCTCATTATTTTAAACAACTTTTGCTGGAGATTTTCACTGCTATTTATTCTTCAGGTAGCAGACTATCTCAAAGGGGTCATGACAAAATTTGAGGAGTAATGAATATAGCTCAGAAATGGATACAATGTGTCTATTTTGGAGGATGACTGAGAATATCTTTGTGTGAGTAGTTGTACCATTTTAGACAGCCTTATAGATTTGTTTGGTATAGCAAGAAATATAGATATGCATAGAAGGATGTCTCTGGATGCTGAGTAGCCAAAAGAAAGGATTATGCCAGTTATTAAAAGTTATCTCTCAAGTCCAAACTCACCCTTTCTTCTTATTTTTAGTGGTTTTTATTTTTTCAATTATACTTGGTTTACAGTGTCCTGTCAAATTTCTGCTGTATAGCAAGGTGACCCAGTCACACATACATATATACAATCTTTTTCTCATATTATCCTCCATCAGGCTCCATCATAAGTGACTAGATATATTTCCCAGTGCTATAGAGCAGGATCCCATTGCTTATCCATTTCAAAGGCATAGTTTGCATCTATTAACCCCAGATTCCCAGTCCACCCCACTCTCTTCCCCTCCCCCTTGGCAACCACAACTCTGTTCTCCAAGTCCATGAGTTTCTAGTCTGTGGAAAGGTTCATTGGTGCTGTATATTAGATTCGAGATATAAGTGATATTATATGGTATTCATCTTTTTCTGATTTACTTCACTAGTATGAGAGTCTCTATTTCCATCCATGTTGCTGTAAATGGCATTATTTTGTTCTTTTTTATGGCTATGTAGTATTTCATTGTGTACACAGACCTCATCTTCTTAATATATTCATCTGTCAATGGACATTCAGGTTGTTTCCATGTCTTGGCTATTATGAATAGTGATGCAATGAACATATGGGCGCGTGTGTCTTTTTCAAGGAAAGTTTTTTTCTGGATATGTGCCCAAGAGTGGGATTGCTGGGTCATATGGTAGTTCTATATGTAGTTTTCTGAGGTGCCTCCATACTGTTTTCCATAATGGTTGTACCAATTTACATTTCCACCAACTGTGAAGGAGGATTCCCTTTTCTCCACACCCTCTCCAGTATTTGTTATTTGTGGACTTATGAATGATGGCCATTCTGACTGGTGTGAGGTGGCACCTCATAGCAGTTTTTATTTGCATTTCTCTAATAATCAGGGATGTTGAGCATTTTCTCATGTGCTTGTTGGCCATCTGTATACCTTCTTTGGAGAAATGTCTATTCAGGTCTTTTGCCCATTTTTCAGTTGGGTTGTTGGCTTTTTTGCTGTTGAATTATATAAGTTGCTTGTATATTTTAGAGATTAAGCCCTTGTCAGTTGCATCATTTGAAACTGTTTTCTCCCATTCTGTATGTTGTCTTTTTGTTTTCTTTTGGGTTTCCTTTGCTGTGCAAAAGCTTGTCAGTTTGATTAGGTCCCATTGGTTTGTTTTTGCTTTTATTTCTGTTGCCTTGGGAGACTGACCTAAGAAAACATTTGTACAGTTGATGTCAGAGAATGTTTTGCCTATGTTCTCTTCTAGGAGTTTGATGGTGTCTTGTTTTATATCTAAGTCTTTCAGCCATTTTGAGTTTATTTTGGTGCATGGTGTGAGGGTGTGTTCCAGTTTCATTGATTTACATGCAGCTGGCCAGTTTTCCCAGCATCACTTGCTCAAAAGACTGTCTTTTTTCCCATTTTATGTTCTTGCCTCCTTTGTCAAAGATTAATTGACCATACATGTCTGGGTTTATTCCTGGGTTCTCTATTCTGTTCCATTTGTCTGTATGTCTGTTTTGGTACTAGTACCACACTGTCTAGATTACTGTGGCTCTAATATTGCCTGAAGTCTGAGACAGTTATGCCTCCTGCTTGGTTTTTGTTCCTCAGGATTGCTTTGGCAATTCTGGGTCTTTTATGATTCCATATAAATTTTTGGATTGTTTGTTCCAGTTCTGTGAGCAAACTCACCCTTTCACACTCAGTTCTGTGATGAGAGTTGGCACGTGATGCTTCTGCTATGCCAACAGGCTCTATGTTAGGCTCTTCCAGTAAGGGATAGTAGAAGGAGATTGTAAGGCTGACAAAGGGAAATGGGATTTGCTACCTCCAGTTCCTTCCTTGGGGGCTTCCTACGTGTTCCCTGTTTACCCACTGTTTCTGTGAGCACCAATTCAGCAGTGCTTCATCCTGGCAGCACCTCCTTCCCATGGCAGAAGCAGAATCCAGTGCTTTACTGAACCCTCCCTCAGACCACCAGTGGCAGCGGCAGCTGGCTGTCTCCCCCTCCTCTGAGAACAACCCCAGCAAGTGTCCCCTCGTGTTCAAAGGGATACTTCTCTGGACTAAGAGACACAGTACCAGTTGAACAGTATATCTTCCCTAAAGTCTGAATTTCAGCTCCATGGGCCCCTTTTTCTAGGTTTCTAGGCTTTAATAATTTTAACCTATCTCCTTTGTTCTTTAACCCTAGGAATGAGGGCTTCTTCCTGCAGTTGCTGAGTCCACATAAGGTTCTCTTTCTACTCTGTCAGTTATTTTATTAACGACTTTATACCTGGTTAATAATTCTTTTTATCAAACTTTTCTTTCCAAATGGATATGTCATTTCTTTTTTTCTTATAAATTCTGATGAATACAACCTTCCATTTAGATCTTAATTTTAAATATTGTATTTTTTAGTTCTCCAGTGTGCATTTGTTATCCTTTTATAGATTCTAGTCCCAAGCAACAGAATTTTAGGCTCACTGTTAAAATAAGCCTTTTTAATTTCATTGCTTTTGCGTAACAGCCTTTGGTAAGTTTAGTTCCTCTAGAGTACAGATTGCCACCTATTTTTACAAATAAAGTTTTATTGGAACACAGCTATGTCCATTCCCTTATGTATTGTCTATGGCTGCTTTTGAGATACACTGGCAGAATTGAATAGTCACAGCACAGACCATATGACTTGGAAAGCTAAGATATTTATTCTCTGACTCTTTACAGAAAAATGTTTGCTGACTTCTGTGTTGGAGTCCTGCTTTCAAGGTCAGTACAAGGTGTAGCTCCCTCATAGTTTTGCTTCTGTACACAAAGGTGTACTCCCTGCAACAGTGTGAAGAGGAGTTTTCCTTGGTGTTTTGGTAGAGGTTTTTAAGACTGACTTAAATGTCCTAGAATCTGTATACTAAACAATTATAATACCAGTTTTGTAGTTTTATTTCTGTTAGCACATCACCCTTAATCATATGGAGATTTATCAGACGAGGCCAAAGGAGATCATTCATTGAAGAGGAATAATCAGTTTATTCTACATTTCTTATCACCTAAATGAAGAGAGAAGCATGTATAGAAATTGACATGTATCTCCTAGAGACTGAAGGACACACCAGCTGGGCTTAAATTATACCTGAAAAAGTCTATAAGAAAGAGCATGGCTGTAGGATGGTTAGAGCAAAGAGGACTGCCCGAGAATGCCTGCTTTTCCAGATTTCACTGAGGCAAGTTTCCTATTTCTCATAGGCCAGATATGGACCCTATAAAGGGAGCTCAACATGGGCCATTTGAAAGGGAACTTCTAAAAGGCATCTCATGAAAGGGAAAAGTAATCCTAGCAGGTAACGTCCAGGTACAGTACATCAAAACCAGGAGCATAGTAATTTTGTATGATTCAGTACCACTAAAGGAGGCAACACTCATTATAAGGAACTTCAGATAGGACAGCCCATGTGAAGAGATTCCAATAAAAACCACAAAAATGCTAAACCATAAAAGGTTAACTCAGCAAGCTTGGGATGTTCAAACTCTGCAAATTCCAAACAAAGATTTGGCCCTTGACTGGCTTCTAGGAGAGAATCTCTAAACCTTTAGAATAGCCTTCCCAGTAAGAGTATCTCTGTATACCTGGGTCTTGAGTCACACCAGATACTTTTTGCTAACCATGTGTTTTATGGTGAATCCTTTTTTGTTTGCCCGGGACATAGAGCCATGCTGTATCAATGTAAGCTGGGGACCAAGTAGCTACAATCAATCACATGGATACTCCATGTCTGTATGTGACTAATCCCTAATAAAAATGCTGGACACCAAGGTTTGGATGAGTTTTCCTAGTTGGCTATATTTCATATGTGTTGTCATATATCATTCCTGAGTGAATCAAGTGCTGTTTATACGACCCCACAGGGAAAGGACAACTGGAAACTCATGCCTGTTTTCTCCTAGACTCCATTCTAGGTACCTTTGGCCTTTGATGATTTTCATCTACTTTTCACTAGATTAAAATATAACCATGACCATAATAGCTTTTTTTGAGTTCTCTGGGTATTTCTTGTGAGTCATCAAACCTGGAAGTGGCCTAGGGACCCTGGATGCAGATGTCTATAGAAGAATGAGTCTGCATTAAAATATCTGGTATGACTGACAGCTTTCCACAACAACAAAGAGAGCTATAGATGACACCAGCTGTAAGTGTAACTATAAAGGAATCAAAGGCAGTATAGATGATGGGGAGAAGAATAGGAGGTTGCACAAAATATCTTTCCTATGTTAGGTTTTCAAGTTTGAATAGGAAATGAGAATGGTGAGTGGGAAAAGTTTTATATTAAATGATAGATTTAAACTTTGTTTTTAGTTTGGACTGGACTTAATATATGAGTGATTGTAGAAGCTGTAAGGTCTGCCTAAGGTTTTTTATTTGCTTGAAAAGGAAGAATAATTCAACAAACAGACAAAGGCATTTTATATTCTATGCTCTTCTAGACATCAGTTAAAAGAGTGTGAAGTAAAAATTTAACATGCCAGTTCATTCTATGCTTACTATTTTCCAAGTGTAATTTTAGGTAATGCCAAGCCACTAGTCATAGACATGAAGTGTTAGAATTTTCAAATTCTCATTTTATTATTTTGGGGTTTTATGTGTCTGAGACTTACTACACTTAATCTTTTATATTTGTAATCTAGTGACAAATACATCCTTTTTTTCCAGCTACTGTTCTTGTATCTCCTCAAAATTCCATTAGTGATATTCAGAACATATTTTGAATTCATTCATTTACTCATCCAAAACATACCTACTAAATACCAAGAAGCTGAGAAAGATAGCCTTTCTTTGTAAGCAAGTGTGCTTTTTTAAGTATTACACTCTTCTTGGTTTAAAATCATGCTAGGCAATGGTGACACTATGAAACAAAGGCATCAGAATATCCTACATTATGAAAGAGAGGAGGAAGACTGGAGAATGGAACCAATAAGGAATAGAAAATATTTGAAAATTGAATCTGAATGCATTGGAGAGACAGAAATATTTTGGGGTCTACAGTGTCTAAGATACTTTTCTCTGTTTCAGCTTTTATTTTTACTAATTTGATTACTTATTGCTTTTTTTTAAAAAAGTAATAGTGTTGAAAATTTAAGCTATTAAATTCTTAGTATTATTAGTAATTAGTAATTAGCTATTAGTAATCAAAACTATTTCTTGCTTATATGCAATATCCTCCTTCTTGAGAATTTATCTCATTGTTTGCCAAGCTCAGCTTATTATTTACGGGTTCCCTAGGAGTGCATCGTTTTGTCCTTTTCTTTTGCCATGCATTAATTTTTTTTCCCTCTGATCCTTGGTTGATTTTTTTATTTTTTAATTTTTTGGTGTGCTCAGTCGTAGTGAATTTAAATCTTTAATCTATGTAGTTGTCCATGATTTTTTTTCCATTGAGGAATTTGTTTCCTTGCTAAGATATTTTTATGAAATGCAATTTGTAATATTGCCATCTTTTAGAATTTCCATTTCTGATATATGTCTTTGCTTTTATTATTACTATTATTATTATTATTATTGCCTTTTCTAGGGCCGCTCCTGTGGCATACAGAGGTTCCCAGGCTAGGGGTCGAATCAGAGCTGTAGCCGCTGGCCTATGCCAGAACCACAGCAACGCAGGATCTGAGCCGCATCTGCAACCTACACCACAGCTCAGGGCAAGGCCGGATCCTTAACCCACTGAGCAAGGGCAGGGATCGAACCCGCAACCTCATGGTTCCTCATGGTTCCTGCGCCACGATGGGAACTCCTGTCTTTGCTTTTAGTGTCCAGTAATCATCAGAAAATTTACATTCCAAATTCTGTCTACTAGTTGAGCCCTTTGTGCGTAGTTGTTCTTTGATATTTTGTTTGAAATTTTAGCAAGTCAGTACTTATATTAGGAAATAGCCACTAACAACCTGAGGCTTTAAATTGACTTTATGGAGTTCCCATTGTGGTGCAGCGGAAACGAATCTAACTAGGAACAATGAGGATGCAGGTTTGATCCCTGGCCTCACTCAACGGGTTAAGGATCCAGCATTGCTGTGAACTGTGGTGTAAGCTGCAGACGTGGCTCAGATCCCCCACGTTGCCGTGGCCGTGGTGTAGGCTGGCAGCTGTAGCTCTGATTCGACCTCTAGCCTGGGAACCTCCATATGCCACGGGTGCAGCCCTAAAAAAGCAAATAAAATAAAATGACTTTGCATTTATATAGGCATTTTAAATTTTCTATTAAAATTTCAACATGTTATTAAATATATTTACTCTTCTCATTTTGTGCTATTTTTACATTAAAACTTAAAATATTTACCTTTCTTTAGAAATTAAATCTGTATGTATTTTAATGTGTATAAATATATTTATATTAATATATATTCATAGCAATTCTTTATACATTCTTTATGTATATATAGTTTTTATGAAATAAATATGGTGGCAATTAAGTGAGATAAAACTAAACTGTCTAGTACTTTACTAATATAAAATGCTTTATCTATATGCTCTAATTTTAGTATGAATTTTATCGTCACTTCACTATTTCAGTGGAAACACAGCAAAATCTTTTCCTTTTAATGTATCACAAGCAGATATTTTCAATAAGCCTCAATGACATATCACAGAACAGAATTTTAAGTCTGGATGAATTAAAGAGATGTACACAAAGTCCTGTTTGTTGTCCTCATTCTTGGGAAAATCATCATCATTTCAGGCATGTTTACGGAAGTGTAGGTTTTCTTGGATTCATGGAACAGTTCAGTTTCCTCAAGATACGGAGAGAAGCCTGTTTCAATTTGCTGTTCCATAAAATCATAAGAAATGGATGGCCAGATGGATAGAAAAATAATAGCACATTTGAAAAGATTTTTACCACAAAATTGTCTTGCATGCCATAGCCCCACATTAACAAAATATTGCTTGCATAGTACAGAATGAAGAGGAGAAGGAATGAGATCATAGACTTCATGGCTCTCACATGGGCCTCTGTGCTAGTATCCCTGGACACGGTGCTCTTCATGTGCCTGAGGTGACTCCATAAGGAGAGGATTAAAAGGACAAAGGAGGTCAGGGACACTACAAAGGGGATGATGAACATTGTGCCAAGGAAAAAATGTGAAGTTAATATATGTTTTCTTTCTGAAAAGTACAATGTCACATTGCTCTCAGAGTCTATTTGATTTTTGAGCAGGATCTTTACTACCATATCCTTAAAAAGAAGGCTCAAGCCAAAGGAGAGGGCTGCCCCCAGAACACTAATGAGAAGCACTTTGTGAATTCTCCATTCATCCAGAGGAAAAGGAAATTAGAAAAGTTGGCTGTTCTGAGGAAATAGAAGACACTGAGGCAGGTGGTGCAGACTGTGCAGAAATAATTGGATCCTATCCAGAGGTTTTCCAAACTTATCAGTAGATCATTATTGCACCATATTGTCACAGAGATTACATGTAAGCCTATACTCAAAATTATTATGCACAGCATAAATATTCTGGAAATAGCCAAGCAGGTGAGAATACAGTCCATCAGGGAGAACCTCCTGTTCTTGATCCAATCAATACAATTAACCAGTAAAATGAATCCATTTCCCAAAATCCCCACTAGGAATATTACAGCATAAATAATCATAAGTATATTCTCCAATGTGCTTGCCATGCCTGCTGATAGGGAAGCTCTTCCTTCAGTGCTCCACTGATTTATATGAGGTGTTGTATGCATCCAAAGCTTTGAGGTTCAATAAGTTCCTTTTTCCTGTATTTTAATATCCACTGACAAAGAAAGGAATGCCTTCAGCATGCACCCAAAGTCTTAGTTACCTTTGGAAAAACCACCTTTATTTCTCTCAAGATCTCAGCTAGTGATTTTCAAGGCAGATATTGTATTACATGCTGCTATGATACTGCCTATAATTTCCATGTGAAGCTATGCATTCGAATTTGAATCCTGGTTTGCCAGCACACAAAATAGAGGTCAATTTTTAAATGTCTTTTTTATAATTTTTTTCTTAAGATTTGAGTTGATTCATTCTCAGTTATAAGCTAGAAATACTAAACCTCAATCTAGAAAATATCTTATCCCAATCTGGGTGCTCTGAGAAGCAAGGAGAATACTGAGGGAAATGCCTGAATGGGAACAAAAGAGGGAGGAGAAGAAGGCTGGGAGAGCAGTTATACCACCATGTAAGTCTGACTCTTCTGGAAGAAGAAGGAAGTTCTTAGGAAACAATCCTAAGTAGTTCGAAGAACTTTTCAAGAAGGCCAGTGGGCATTGTCAAGTCCATGGTGCACGTCAGAAGAGTTCTGAGGCTCCCAGGAGCAGGCCTGACATTGAATCTCTGCTGGGCTAATTGACTGGGAACAGCTCATAGAAGGGAATGGGGTGATGGGTTACAGAGCATAAGAACATGAACTTGTCAGCTCTTGGGAAAATATAATTAAAATCAAAATATTCTCCCACCTCTCCACAGGGTAGTATACAGTTTTGTTATTAAATAACCATTAAACCAGAATATGATGTATATTATAGGCAATCAGCTAAGGGACTGCAAAAACAGAAAGAAATCTCAAGAATGTATATACACGTTTGACTAGGTCACTTTTCTGCACAGTGTAAATTGACACAATATTATAAACCAACTATACTTTAATTAAAACAATTTCAAAAAAAGGAAGAAATCTCACCATTTTATATGGCAAAGCAGACACAACTCATTACATACATGTTCTCAAGGAAAGCAGTAACTAGTCCTGAAGTAAAATGAGCTGGTAGCACCACTTATTAAACATACTTTATCCTAAGCTGGCTTAGTAATTGAGGTAACATTCTGTTTTAGTTAATTCTCTTACAAAAGAAAAAAAAATCTAACCTTTATGATGGGAAGTAGTTTTGCCAATTGGAGCCAGCTGAAGTTAGGTTCCTGCCCTCCCATAGAAACTGGGAGAATAGGGGTGCTTACTTGTAATAGGGAGAATTAATCCTCTTACTTTTAATATGTATTTGCTCTTACATAGCCAATAATGCTCTCTTAAGTCAGAGATCTCAGAGGCATACTTCCCTAAACACCACATGCAGCAGGTATCTTAAATTATAGTCAAAGTTTATCTTTGCTTTTCATCTCACCAGTACACATTATATATAAGGAACCTGTATTTTATATAAATACAGAAAATTTGCTATCTGATGTTACACAAGGATCTCTTGGGGTCTATGGCAGTTTTAAAACATGGCTGCAAACTCTTTACCCTTCGCTTACTGAGATCTAGGATCTGCAATCCCTCCTCCTAAAGATGGATGAGCTTGTGACTGCTTCAACCAAAATATAATACAGTGACGATTACAAGACTCCCAAGGCTGTCATAAAAATGCATCCTTTGCCTTCATCACTAAAACATTTCCACCTAGAGTTCTGAGCACTCTCGGAAGTCGAAGAATCTGAGACCAGCATATTGTGTGGAAACCCAAGCCATATGAAGAAGCCATACATAGGCAATCTGGTCAACCACTCCAACTCAGCCCAGACTGAATCTTCCCAGTCCAGTGACAGATATGTGAGTAAGAACCTGCTTATTGATGCCAGCTCTGCCCATCTGAGTCACATTCAACTGAGTATTCTGAGGTTGAAGTCCCAGGCATTTTAAAGTAGAGACAAACCATCCTACCATGCTCTGTCTGAACTGCTGATTCACAAAATCTGGTAGCATAATAAAATAGTTGTCGTTTTGTATTAGTGAGTTTGAGGTTATTATTTTAAAAAGCAAGAAAGACAGAAAAAGCCTCATTATTACAATTGTCCATCTCTCTCTCCCCCCAATATAGATATGCATAAATTTTGTTATGCAAAATTATGTACAATTTCAAACAATGGGCAAAGGATTTGAATAGATATTTTTACAAGGAAGATATGCAAATGGATAAGGAGCACAAGAGTGGGTGCTCAACATTATTCATCATGGAAATGCAAAACAAACAATAATGACACTAGGATGACTAGAATTAAAAAGCCATATAATAAAAAGTGTCAGCCAGAATATGGGGAAATCAGAACCATCATACACTACTGTTGAGAATATAAAATGAGACTGCAGCTTTGAAAAACAGATGAGCAGTTCCTCAAGAGATTAAACATAGAGTTATTATGACCCAGCAATTCTATACCTAGGTAGAAACCCAGGAGAAATTTAAAAATGCATGTCCACCCAAAAAATTGTATATGAGTGTTCATAGGAGCATTATTTATAATAGCCAAAATATGTCAACAACTCAAATGTTCATCAATGGATGAATGCATCCACAAAATGTGCTATAATGAAATATAGAAAAGAATGAGATACTGATACAGGCTACAACATGGGTGAACCTTGAAATATTATGCCAAGTGAAAAAAACCAGTCACAAAAGACCATATATTAGACGATTCCAAAATGAAGGTCCAGAATAGGGAAATCTCTAGAGGTACTAAGTAGTAGATCCATGGTTGCTTAGAGCTGGCGTGGGAGCAGAATATGGGATGATGAGGAAAGAGGAAAGTAATAGCTAAAGGATGTGGGGCTTCTTTGTGAGGTGATGAAAATGTTCTAAAAGTGGCCATGGTGATTGCATATATCTGTGAGGATACTAAAATCCATCAAATGTACATGCAAGTGGGTGAATTGTATCATATGTGAATTATATCTCTATAACATTACTTAAGAAAAAAACAAATATACAACATTTTTGCCTCACATACCATGAGTATAACCTCTGTGTATACTTTCCATAACTTTCTTATACACTGGAGTGACCCTATTTGCTTAGCCCTCTTGAATTCTGATGAGGTATAAATAAAATATCAATAATGATCATCATTACATTTTAATTAACTATTTATTACTGAAGAGTTTTCATGGCTTATATGAGACATGAAGACTAGCTATGTTGTAGTATTCAAAATGTCAGTTTCATAAAATGTTCATTTTGGGGTTCACATTACATAACAAATTTAGTTTAAAATTGGTGAGTTGGGGGGCAGTTCTTCTCCAAGCTAATGGAATATCTAACATCCAACATGAGGCTTTCAAAGTCCTTCATCAGGGAAAGGGACATGGAGGTTCATCCTCAATCTCTTAAGTAAGTCAGTCCCAAAGTCACAAAGTAATTTTGCTTGAAACCCATTGACCTGAAGAAATCGCATACCCCAGACTCATTGCAAGAGTCTGGGAAATATAAAGTAACATATGGATAGTCTGTGAGTAGCAAATGTCATAAATACCATTTTAATTATAATTTGTAAGTTTATGGCTATTACAAAATTTTGGAAGTTTCAGGCATTTTTTTTTCAAATATCATGTCTATGATACATGTTTTTCCTCCTTCTTTGAGACTTTAGTGTTGTCAGTGCCTGTCTATATTTAATCTTTGAAGTCACATGACTAGCGCACAATTAACTTGATATCTCACTCTGGCTTTCAATACCCTAAGGAGAAAACTTGAGTCTTAGTTTCTGGAAATCCCTTTCTAAGGGAGAGTGATTGTTGGGGTTTAGAATGGAAGAAGCACATTGTCCTGGGTCAAATGCTTACCCCCATGCTCCCAGGTGCTTCAGAGTTTTGTGTTTGGTGGGGGTGAGAGAAAGGGATGGATAGAGACATGTCTGTAGGATATTACTTCCAGCTCAAGCCACTTGCCAGGAACTGGTCTCACATTAGAGAAAGAAGATGCAAAGAAAGAAGCCTTTTGAGTTTCTTTAATTCTAGTAGGAAACTTCCCATATTTCTACCAGGTCTACTTGGTAACAAAACTTGACTTGTTAACATATAAATCAATAATACCACATATTTCCCAGGAGGAAAGATGGTGGTTTTTTTTCCCATTCTAATCAGATCTAGTATGCTATCATTTGTTTTAAATACAATGTTTCCTTTTTTAAAAGACATAAGAAAAAGAAATTAGACTAGTGCCCAGGAGTCATGTAGTCATTTGATTATTAATTTATGTCATAAAATATATGATGTATAATATTTGAATGTGCTAAATAATAGCACCTCCTATGTGCTGAACTGTGCTAGATGTGGGGTAAACTTGGGGAAACAATATAGGAACAATTTTTTCCTTAAAAATTTAAATTATTGGGAGTTCCCGTCGTGGCGCAGTGGTTAACGAATCCGACTAGGAACCATGAGGTTGCGGGTTCGGTCCCTGCCCTTGCTCAGTGGGTTAATGATCCGGCGTGGCCGTGAGCTGTGGTGTAGGTTGCAGACGCGGCTCAGATCCCGCGTTGCTGTGGCTCTGGCGTAGGCCAGTGGCTATAGCTCCGATTGGACCCCTAGCCTGGGAACCTCCATATGCCGCGGGAGCGGCCCAAGAAATAGCAAAAAGACAAAAAAAAAATTTTTAATTATTTTTAGGATGGTGAAGAAATTTGGAAGTAAAATGATAGTTGCCTTTGACATCTGAACAGGGAAGAAGGACCAAATTTTACATACATGACCCCTAAGAACAGAACTAGAACAAAGAGAACAAAGAGTTTGAAATCACAGGAAGGCATATTTTAGCTGCTGAGAAAATAACTATCCAAAGACGAATTATTCTTCTCAAGGTAGTGAGTTCCAGTCACTCAGGGTGACAGGCCACCTGACAGTTATGCCATATAAGGAAAAAAATACCCTTATAATAAAAGGAAGAAAGAAGAGCAAAACATAAAACCATTGATAAATTTAAATAAAATATTTGCAAATCCAGGCTGAGCGCTTCCAAGGGATAGCAGCACACACGTGAGATTTCAATACAATTTCTGTTTCCAGAAGACTGCCAAGAACAAGCCTACCTACAAAATCATGGAGACTAAGAAATTAAGAGAACCTTATAAAGAGGAACACAGCTTTGAGAAATTCTATTTTGCACATTTGTCACTGGCAAGTTATTTCAACTGGGGGCCATCACAAGTTCATTGATCAGCAATTCGTAGACAGCCCCCATCCTTCCCATTTCAAAGTAACAAGTATGAGCAGGGGATGCTTGTGTAGAAATTAGAGAGAGCCCTGTGATGATAAGTGAGACAATTCAGAGATGAGGGCTGTGGACAGTGTGGTATTATTTTATCTTTTTGGTTGTAACCACCTTTATTGAGTCTGAGCTTTTTACTCTTATATCTTCCTAAAATAGAATTTCTCAGCCTTGGCACTACCGACAATTTAGCCAGATAATTCTTTGTTGTGGGGACTGCAATATACATTTTAGAATGTTCAGAAGCATCCCTGTACTCATGCATCTACCAGATAAAATAATTGGATTTCAGACCAGTAAGAAATAATTGGCATTGTCTGGAGCTCCTGTCATGGCTCAGTGGTTAACGAATCTGACTAAAAACCATGAGGTTGCAGGTTCAATCCCTGGCCTTGCTCAGTGGGTTAAGGATCCAGCATTACTCTGAACTGTGGTATAGGTTGCAGACGGAGCTCAGATCCCATGTTGCTGTGTCTCTGGCATAGGCCAGTGGCTACAGCTCTGATTAGAACCCTAGCCTGGGAACCTCTATATGCCATGGGAGCAGCCCTAGAAAAAGGCAAAAAGAGAGAAAGAAGGAAAGAAAGAAGGAAAGAAAGAAAGAAAGAAAGAAAGAAAGAAAGAAAGAAAGAAAGAAAGAAAGAAAGAAAGAAAGAAGGAAGGAAGGAAGTAAGAGGAAGGAAGGAAGGAAGGAAGGAAGGAATGAAGGGAAGGAGGAAGGGAGGTAGGGAGGAGGAGGGAGGGAGTAAGGAAAGACAAGAAAGAACAAGAAAGAAAAAAGAAAGAAAGGAAGGAAGAAAGGAAGGAAGGAAGGAAGGAAGGAAAGAATTGGCATTGTCTAGCCTCCTGATTATCAAGTTTCCCTAGGTCTAAAAATAGTTCTCCATAGTATACTTATGTTCCAATGTATTTACACTATACTTTTTCCAAGATATACTTGTAGAAAATGTATTTTTTTATTCTGAAATTTAAATTTAAATTGGCCTCCTGTATTTTTATTTGCTAAGTTGGGCAACCATACACCAAATGCCAGTAGCATACTCTCCCTTGTGAAAAATAAAAATATCTCCAGACATTGCTAGGTGCATTCCAGGGGGCAAAAAGCATCCTGTGCTGAGAACCACTGTCCTAAAAAGATTATGTCCCTTGCATATGAGGGCATCATGGATTATAGCCTAGATATTTAATTTTTACTCACCCATACAAAATTTCTTCATTTTTTGCATTCAATATCCAGGTCCCCCCCCCCCCAGGCTTTATCTTTCATTTTACTGATTATGATATAATTGACTTTTTAAAATTTTATTTTATTTTATTTTATCGCTTTTTAGGGCTGCATCTGTGGCATATGGAAGTTCCCAGGCTAGGGTCAAATCGGAGCTACGGCTGCCGGCCTACACCACAGCCACAGCAACACATGATCCAAGCTGCATTTGCGACTTACACCACAGCTCACGGCAACACCAGATCCTTAACCCACTGAGCGAGGCAAGAGATCAAACCTGAACCCTCATGGATTCTAGTCAGGTTCATTAACTGCTGAGCCCAAAGGGAACTCCCATAACTGATTTTTAAATGTCTCTCTGTAATGTTGAAAATTTGCCTATTAATTTTTGCTGAGAATTATATTATTTCCTTGAAATATCTTCTTTCCTTTCTTAAAGGAAACATTGTAATTGTTCTTCAAATTCTATTTCCAACTATTTTAAGAACTTAATGTTTCTCCTACATACACTATTCTGTACTTTTTTTTTAATAGCTGCCCCCACTATATGAACGTTCCTGGGCCAGAGATTGAATCCGAGCTGCAACTGCAACCTATACCACAGCTGCAGCAATACCAGATCCTTAACCCATTGCACCAGGCTGGGGATCGAACTTGCACCTCCACAGCAATCAGAGTCACAGAAGTTGGGTTCTTAACCCACTGCACCACAGCAGTAACTCCTGTACACTTTCTTTTTTTTTTTTGCTACTTTTTACTTGCTTCTTAATTGTATATTTTTTTATTGAAGTATAGTTGATTTACCATGTTGTGTTAGTTTCAGGTGTACAGCAGTGTGATTCAGTTATACACACACATATTCTTTTTCAGATTCTTTTCCATTATAGATTATTACAAGATATTGAATATAGTTCTCTGTGCTATATAATAGGTCCTTGTTTATCTATTTTATATATAATAACATGTATTTGTTAATCCCAAACTACTATTTTATCCATCCTCCCCACCTCTTCGGTAACCATATGTTTGTTTTCTATGTTTGCGAGTCTATTTTTGTTTTGTAAATAAGTCTATTTGTATCAATTTTTTTTTAGATTCCACATATAGGTGATTGCATATGATATTTGTCTTTCTCTGTCTGATTTCACTTAGTATGATAATCTCTAGGTCCGTCCACATTACTGCAAATGGCATTATTTCACTCTTTTTATGGCTAATTATAATATGCAAATGCAAAAATCAGCTAAAGCGGAAACGGAAATATACATAGAGGAATTCAGGAGAAAACACTATGCTGAAAGAGGATTATTTTATTTACCCAGATAACAAAAACTTATTGAATATTTTGAATAGAATTAGCAACATGGAAACTACTGGTAACTTTTAAAGAATCACTGCAGTAAAATGCTAAAGAAAAAAACTTGTTTGTATTGGTTGTTAGGTGGAGCAAGTACAGGGGCCCTTGATACAAGTGCTTACAAGTTATAGAAGCTACTGACCACAAAGAAAATAAAACAGTCTAGAAACTGTGTATATGAAATAACATAATATTGAAAAACAAGCAAAAATTCTTAGGAACTAAAGAAAATATTTTAAAAAGCATAATCAGTGGAATATTTGAAGAAATTTCTTTTTAATTGGAAGAATAGAGAAAAGATAAAGAGTAGAATTCAATTATAGATCAAAAATACTAAATTATACTAAATAAAAACACCTTCAATATGTAAGTACATTATTTTCAAATATGGTTCCAGTTCCTATTGCTGCATAACAAACTGCCCCGAAGTCAATGACAAAAAATAATTATTTCATTATCCTCAATGAGTCTATAGGTCAGGCATTTTGAAAGAGCAGGCAAAAGTGGCTCATCTCTGTTCCATGATGTGTGAGATCTTGGGTGATAAGGGTGGAGGCTGGAATCATGTAAACAATCATTTACTAACCCAGCTGGTACCTAGACTGAGAGAAATTTAAAATAGAAATGCCTAACTGAGAATTTACAAATGCCATTGCCATGAGGTTTATCTCATAGCTTGGTGGCCTCAGGGTAGTCAGACTGCTAACAAGGTTACTCAAGTTTCCAAGAGCAAGGGTTTTAGCAAATGAAGAAAGTCTACCTTGCCTTTCATACCTTAGCCTCAAAAGTCATATAGCATTACTTCTGCCACATTCTAAAGCAAATCACAAACCCACATAGATTCAAGGCAAGGGAAATTAGGAAGAAACCTCTCAATGTTTGTTCTCAGAAACCTGAGGAATCTGTTAGCAGACTCCCAGTCCATGTACCAAGTAGGTTCAGGTCCAACTACTTATTTGCTTTTTGGTCATGAAAAGAGAGTTCTAGAAATGAAAGACTTCCTTACAGTGACAAAAAACAAGTTAGTAGCTGCCTGTGGGGCAAGAATGAGTGAGGGTAAGGATAAGAATGTACTACAAAGGGTACAAAGAAATTAACTGTGGTGGTAGAAATATTCTAGGTCTTTATCGAAGTTGTAGTCACAGGGATTGTATCTTGTCAAAACTCCAACAGAAGTGCACACTAAAATGTTGCCTTTTACTATTTGCAAATTATACCATAGTTGTGTTTATTTAAAAAAGACAGACGGGGGTGGGGGGTGGGGAGAGGGAGGGAGTGGCGGCGAGAGGTTTCCAACCCACAGTAGCAACAGAGGAGGCTCCTGAATGCCTGTCCTCCCACAGATATGGTGAATGAACAGCTACACATAGAGAAATTCCTTCTAAAAGAAATCCAGAAACTAGCTGAGTAACTCATACACATTAGGAAAAAAAGAAAATATTCACATCAAAATTGATAGGAAAGACTGAGATATTCTCTGACCATAAACATTACCTCTGGTGCTGCAGAGGTAGAACTGTCAACTCACTGCTTCTACCTGAGGATGAAGGCTTTGGACCTCACATTTAGTGCCCCAAGTTTTAAGATGCCCACCTGAGGGCCCCACAAAATACCTAGCCCTGAAAGCCAACAGGGCTGGTATCCACGGGACCCACAAAGACCCACAAGAACATAGCAGACAGAATAGTTTTAAAAGGTTCTAGAGGACTCTGTGGCCATATCCTCATGGATTAATGCAGAGGGAGCAGGCAAAGAATGCCCACCTTTCAGTCTTTCCCTGAAAAAGGTCTATTTGCACACACTTAAAGCATTTGTCTGAGGGTATGGTTTCTGATTCAGCACACATCCAGGGGCTAAATGAGATCCTCCCTAGAGAATGGGAAGCTAGTGGACATCTCCTCTGCCCACTCCCTTCTGCCTGATCCAATTTGTCCCATGAAGGAGCTTGTACACATT
Organism: Phacochoerus africanus; assembly: GCF_016906955.1. Lineage (NCBI taxonomy): Eukaryota > Metazoa > Chordata > Mammalia > Artiodactyla > Suidae > Phacochoerus > Phacochoerus africanus. The sequence continues at coordinate 64,937,630 of NC_062550.1, read as the reverse complement.
TCTGGTGCCCCAGCTTTTGTCACTACTGCTCAAGGAACCAGTCTCTGGACTGCCTGGCTCTTATAGCCAACAGGGCTTACACTCACAGCAAAGGAAAGAATCAATAAATTTAAAAGCCAACCTACAAAATGGGAGAAATATTGGTAAACCATATAGAGGTTTCCTCCTCTATCCAAAAGTAGAGCGTTTCCAGGAAACCTTTCACAAGCAGAAATGGTGTAAAGCAAAGAAGCAATACCTTAGGACACGTCTCACTAATGGGTGCACAAAATAAATCAAGATAAAGCACAGATGCTCACAGACACAGTTCAGAGCTATGGCAACTTGATGCTGAGATGCTGTTGGGGGAGGGGTGCAGGTGCTGCCTCTGCTGCAAAACCAACACTGAATGCTGTTTTAGCTTTTCATCTTTTTTCACCAAAGTAAAAATCCTCTTCAGATTTCTTCAAGTTAGCAGAACATGTACTAAAGTAGGACTTTCATGAAAGCAAAGTAGTGTAGAGCGAACTTTGAAAAACTAGGGAATACCTATACAGGCAGACCTCAGAGACCCTGTGGGGTTGTTTCCAGATCACTGCAAAAAAAGTGACTATACTCTGTAAAGTGAGTCACACATTTTTTTTTTTGGTTTACCAGTGCATATAAAAGATATGTTTACTCTATATGGTAGTCTATTAAGTTTGCAATAGCATTAAGTCCAAAAAATATACATACATTAATTTAAAAATACTTTATTGCTAAAAAATACTATCATCTGACAACACAGGGTTGCCATAACCTTTCAATTTGTGAGAACTTCAATATCTTCCAAAAGCAATGATGTGAAGTGCAATTAAATGAGGTATGTCTGTAACTGATAAGGGATTAATAACCAAAATTTATAAAGAACTCATACAGCTCTATTGAGCAAAAACAATCCAATTTTTAAGTGGACAGAGGATCTGAACAGATATTTTTTCATAGAACACCTACAAATGGTCAGTGTATATGAATAGGTATAAGACATCACTAATCATCAGGTAAATGCAAATCAAAATCACAATGAGTTATCACCTCACACCTGTTAGAATGACTAGTCTAACTATTAAAAGAGAAGAGATAACAAATGTTGGTGAGGATGTGAAGAAAAGGGAAATCTGCACTGTTAGTGGGAATGTAAATAGATGCAGCCACTATGAAACACAGTGTGGAAGTTCAAAAAAATTTAAAAATAGAACTATTATATGATCCAGCAGTCCCACTCCTGGGTATACATCCCAAGGAAATTAAATTTTCTCAGAGATATCTGCAGCCTTCTGTTCACCACAGTGATATTTACAAAAGCCAAGACATGAAAACAACCTAAATGTTCTTTGATGGATGAATAAATAAAGAAAATATTGTATATAGATGTACAATTAAATATTATTCAGCTCTTTAAAAAAAAGAAAATCCTGCCATGTGCAACAACACGGGCCTTGAGGGTATTAAGCTAGGTGAAATAAGTCAGACGGAGAAAGACAAATACTGTCTGATCTCACTTATATGTGGAATCTAAAAAAACACCAAACTCATAGAAACAAAGAATAGTTTCGTGGCTATCACAGGTTGAGGAGTCAGAGGGGGAAATGGTTGAATGTGGTCAAAAGGTACAAAATTCCAGTTATAAAATAGATAAGTTCTGGAGATGTAATTGCAGTATGAGGTGACAGCATTATATTGTGTGCTTGAAAGATGCTGAGTGTAAATCCTAAAAGTTCTCATCACACACACACACACACACACCCCATGTAAGATGGTAACTATGTGAGATGGTGAATATATTAACTGGCCTTCTTGGTCATAATTTTGCAATGTATGTATATCAAATCATCATATTGTATAACTTAAACTTACACAATGCTATATGTCAATTATATTTCAATAAGCTGGCCCCACTCCATCCTCTCAAGCAGCGTCAAGGAAAGAAAATAATTTAAGAAAATTCTGAAAATGTGGAGAATCAAGAAAGATTTTTTTTTAACTAGAAACTGAGGTAAATAAAACACTTTTTATACTCTTTATTATAACCTAATGAATAGCTATTTTGCTGGATAAAGAAAAAGTAAATTTTACTTTAAAAGGTTAATATTTATTTAATAAAAATATAATTCATGAATTATGAATGTATTTTATTCTCATATAAACTATACTGGCTAGTCAACAGAACACTCTAGTTATTCACAAAAATAATTTAATTGCATTATTTTTAGTAATTTGCAAGTTTCAGTCATAACTTAAAATAGCTATGTATATGTCTATTTTGTTTTTATGATGGTATATTCTTTAGATTGCATTATGAATGACCTATAATATTACATTATTAGTTTCAGGGGTACAATATAGTGACTTTATATTTTTATACATTGCTAAATGATCACCATGATATATAACTCATTGTATTAAGTTATTCCTATATTATTGGCCATATTACCTATGCTTCACATTAGATCTCCAGTTATTTCATAACTGGAAGTGTGTACTTCTTAATCCCCTTCACCTATTTTGCCTATTCCTCCAACTCTATTCCCTCTGGCAACCACAAATTTGTTCTCTGTGTATATGAGTCTGTTTCTATTTTGTTCTTTTGTTCATTTATTTTGTTTTTCAGATTTCATAAATGAGTAAAATCACGTTATTCATCTTTCTCTGTCTGACTTGTTTCACTTAGTATAATACCCTATAGGTCCACTCATGTTGTCAAAAATGGCAATGTTTCATTCTTTTTTTGTGGCTGAGTCCCTTTATACATATCACTTCTTTATCCATTGATTTATCAATGGGCACCTAGGTTACTTATGATAGCGTATTTGTAAAGGTAGTATAGAACATATTTCTTTTAATGGATTGTCAATTTTATTTGTAACTTTTAAATGTTTAGATATCTTGTATGTTAGCTTTCATTTATACTCTTGCTACAGCCTGAAGAAATTCTTTATACTGTTTTATTTCAGGCAAGAGTATGATCTTCCTGTTTATCTAAAGAAAACAGTTTGGTGATGTTGGCCACAACTTGTTAATACACAAAATCTAAACAAATAAGGCACCTTAGAGACAGGACAGTGATTGCATATGAGAAAGTATCACGGTCCTTTAGAACTGATAAAATTGCACATAATAGATAGAGAATGCACAGCAGAATTGTGATTTTTGAGCTGCATCTTTTTGAAGTATCTCCACAGGAGGCAACATTTTAAAAGCTTATTAGCTCAGTGGAAAAGAGAGAATAGATCCTTGAGAAAAAAAATCACAGGAAGAATTTTTTTAGAAGTCTCAACTGAAAAAATGGAGACAAAGGATAGGAAGAGGGTTTAACTTTTTGAAGTATTTTCCTTTGATTGTGAAGACAGTCATATGAACAACACATTTTAATGTTGCATTTAGAGATAGATAACATTTTATTGATAAACAGCATTAATTAAATATTCACAATTGATCTTTTCTAATAGAAACACATTTGGAAGGTTTTTTGTTTGTTTATTTTACTTTTCGGCCAACTATAATGATAAGGCAATGAACATTCTTTTTTTTTTTTTGTCTTTGTTGTTGTTGCTATTTCTTGGGCCGCTCCCACGGCATATGGAGGTTCCCAGGCTAGGGGTCGAATCGGAGCTGGAGCCACCGGCCTACGCCAGAGCCACAGCAACGCGGGATCCGAGCCGCATCTGCAACCTACACCACAGCTCACGGCAACGCCGGATCGTTAACCCACTGGGCAAGGGCAGGGACCGAACCGGCAACCTCATGGTTCCTAGTCGGATTCGTTAACCACTGCGCCATGACGGGAACTCCCAATGAACATTCTTAAACATATTACTTATTCTTAGGCACACAGCACACACTTCTATGACCATTCTAAAACAATTCTATTATCTCTTTCTCCTTGTCCTGGTTTTTATTGTTACAGTTTTCTAAATATTTATTTTTATATAAATTTGATTATAATATCCTATTATATTTTTAATATATGCAGAATATCTTCTTTTTTAATGATTTTTATTTTTCTTCCATTAAAGCTGGTTTAGAGTGTTCTGTCAATTTTCTACTGTACAGCAAGGTGGCCCAGTCACACTTAACATATATACATCCTTTTTTCTCACATTATCATGCTCCATTATAAGTGACTAGATATAGTTCCCAGTGCTACACAGCAGGATCTCATTGCTAATCCATCCCAAAGGCAACAGTTTGCATCTATTAACCCCCAATTCCCAGTCCATCCCACTTCCTCCCCCTCCCCCTTGGCAACCACAGCTCTGTTCTCCAAGTCCATAGGTCGCTTTTCTGTAGAAATGTTCATTTGTGATGTATATTAGATTCCAGATATGTGATATCATATGGTATTTGTCTTTCTCTTTCTGATTTACTTCACTTAGTATGAGAGTCTCTATTTCCATCCATGTTGCTGTAAATGGCATTATTTTGTTCTTTTTAATTGGTGAGTAGTATTCCACTGTATATATATACCACATCTTAATCCATTCATCTGTTGATGGACATTTAGGTTGTTTCCATGTCTTGGCTATTATGAATAGTGATGCAATGAACATATGGGTGCGTGTGTCTTCTTCAAGGAAAGTTTTGTCTGGATATATGCCCAAGAGTGGGATTGCTGGGTCATATGGTAGTTCTATATGTAGTTTTCTGAGGTGCCTCCATACTGTTTTCCATAATGGTTGTACCAATTTACATTTCTACCAACTGTGCAGGAGGGTTTGCTCTTCTCCACACCCTCTCCAGCATTTGTTACTTGTGGACTTATGATTGATGGCCATTCTGACTGGTGTGAGATGGCACCTCATAGTAGTTTTTATTTGCATTTCTCTAATAATCAAGGATGTTGAGCATTTTCTCATGTGCTTGTTGGCCACCTGTATATCTTCTTTGGAGAAATGTCTATTCAGGTCTTTTGCCCATTTTTCAGTTGGATTGTTGGCTTTTTTGCTGTTGAATTATATAAGTTGCTTGTATATTTTAGAGATTAAGCCCTTGTCAGTTGCATCATTTGAAACTGTTTTCTCCCATTCTGTATGTTGTCTTTTTGTTTTCTTTTGGGTTTCCTTTGCTGTGCAAAAGCTTGTCAGTTTGATTAGGTCCCATTGGTTTGTTTTTGCTTTTATTTCTGTTGCCTTGGGAGACTGACCTAAGAAAACATTTGTACAGTTGATGTCAGAGAATGTTTTGCCTATGTTCTCTTCTAGGAGTTTGATGGTGTCTTGTTTTATATCTAAGTCTTTCAGCCATTTTGAGTTTATTTTGGTGCATGGTGTGAGGGTGTGTTCCAGTTTCATTGATTTACATGCAGCTGGCCAGTTTTCCCAGCACCACTTACTGAAAAGACTGTCTTTTTCCCATTTTATGTTCTTGCCTCCTTTGTCAAAGATTAATTGACCACAGGTGTCTGGGTTTATTTCTGGGTTCTCCATAGAGTGTCTTCTTTTAATTCCTCATATTGTTATTTGTTTTTTCTTTCCATGATTTGTCTCACCAGAAGTTCATCAAACTTATCAATCCATTCAATAAACAAAGTTGTTTTAATTGATCTTTTTAAATGTATCATTTTTCATTAATTTATCCTCAATTTATTATTTAATTATTTTGACTTCCTTTTTCTGAAATGGAACATAGGATATTAATTTTCATTCTTTGTTTTTCAAGCATATTTATTCTAAAGATATTCATTTTCCTACAAGAATCTTTAACCAGTTTTCATGAGGTATTTATCATATTTTATTATATTTAAATTTAAACATTTTCTAATTGTTATTGTGATTTTTCTTCAATCCAGGGACTATTTTTTTAAATGTATATTTAAATTTCCATTCACATGGAATTTTTATCTTTTTGTCGTTAATTTCTACCAAGATTGAATTAAAAGAAGAGGTTATGCTAGAGCTAACCACCTACATGACATCATTGTGATTTGTTTCATGGCATGTAGATGATTAGTTTTAGTAAATATTTTGTTTTTGCTTAAAATAATGTGTATCAAGTTTTGGGTGCACTGTTTCATATAGCCAATGAATCTATTTGTTCGTCATATTATTTAAATCCTATTTATTCTTTCTGAATAGCGTCTTCTTGTTCCATGATTTATTGAGATTTTAATGTTAATCTATCCTACTCTGGGTAGGGATTTTTCCATTTCTCTTTAGTGTTATCAATTTTTGCTTTATATATTTTAACACTTAGCTATTTAGTGCACCTAACATTAGAATTGTAGTATCTTCCCAGTTAATTTAACCTTTTGCTATGTTAACTGACATTATCTGTTCTAATGCTTTCTTTTTTAAAAAAAAGTTTTAAAATCTACTTGGTATTAAAATAATTATATGAGCTTATTTTTACTAGTATTTCATGGAATAATCTTCCAAATTTTACTTTTAACAGTTATATATCATTAGGGCCTGGATGTATATCTTTTTTTTTGTCTTTTGTCTTTTGTCTTTTTAAGACCACACCTGCGGCATATGGAGGTTCCCAGGCTAGGGGTCTAATCGGAGCTACAGCTGCTGGCCTACACCACAGCCACAGCAATGCCAGATCCAAGCTGCATCTGTGACCTACACCACAGCTCATGGCAACACTGGATCTTTAACCCACTGAGCAAGGCCAGGGATTGAACCCACAATCTCATGGTTCCTAGTTGGATTCGTTTCCATTGCACCATGACGGGAACTCTTAGATGTATATCTTGTTAAGTAGCATAGAGGCAGTGAAATAAGAATTGAGGCTGTACACTTAAACTTCCATTTCTTGTAGGATTCTAAGAAAAGTAATTCTTGCAGGATTCCTCTCTCTTTCTGAGACAATATATTATCATGTGAAATTTTTTGCCTATAAAATATTGTGTAAATTATGTATTGCTTCTAGATGAATTCATTTACTAATTCATTTGGTTCAAGACACTTCAGAGTTCTTGTCTTACCTAGCTTGGTCAAGAAGGAGTTTCTGTTAGCCTGCGGCAGTTTTGTGACTACTATGAGCACAGAACATAGAGCAGAAACTGAAAGAAAAACCCAAAAACTTTCCCATGAAGTCTGTGAGGCTTAGGGGTCTCATTATTGCAGCACAGCCTAAACTACCTTTACTAGACACACTTGGCCTCTACATGTGGGGTCTGCTGGGAAAAACAAAACAAAACAAAACAAACAAAAACCCACCTAAAATAGGTAATATTGGCTTAACATTTGATTAGTTGCAATGAGTGGCAAGTAAATGGTCATTGGTTCCTGGAAAATATGTTATGAAGTAGCAAAATATTTGGCTAACAGTCACATGTGAATACTTGGAAAATAGATCACATATTTCAGGATTTTGTAACTCTAGGCAGGGAGGATTATAAGTGAATAACAGTAGTGGTAATTTGACAGCACATGCTTTAAAAAATTGAGCTCACAAAAAATTATATTCTTTTCAAGCAGGAACAAAAAATTATTAGAGAGAATCTGGATATTTGGGATCTTACAGGACTGGGAGAGGGAACTGCTCCCCAACACCAGATAGAATTGGTTAAAACTCAGACTTCAGGCTAAGATTATCAAGTGACTAGCTGCCACACTCATGTTAAAACTTCTAATTGAATTAAATTTACAGATAAGAGTCCAACTAATAGTTATTATATCCAATAAATCCTTTTGTTTTGACAAAGTAAGTCATGGCAGAAAGACTAGATACCTGATTTTCTTACTGAAGCTTCATATGCTTAAGATATCTTCTATAAAGTTGAGACAGGCACAGGGGTAAAAAAGCAATAAAACATAGTGAATATAATCAGCATAACTAGAAACAAACATTGAATTGTCTGCTAGCACATAAAGCTGACTGAAAACAAACAGATAAAACTCTGTGTTTTTAAAAGAGTTGTGCTTCTCTGAAAGAACAGCCAGCCAAGACCAGGCTGCATGCTGAAATATAATCCTATTCCAGTTATACATTTTAACATATTATAAAGACAAATGGGTAAACACAGAAGATATGAGAAAATATCATAAGGATTATATATTTTTTTCTACCTCTGAAAATACATCTTTATTTATAGAAGGTCTATGTTCTTCCCTTTCAGGATAACTTCAACTATCCCTGGACCTAAGAAAAACCTGCCTCAGAGAGAAGACCCTAGAAATGTGACAGCAACAACCATTTAAATTCTTACCTTAGCTAAGGAAGGAATTTAATGGAAGCAAGGAGCTATCACCAAGAGAAAAAGCTAGGCATATGACAAACCTAACAATTATGTATAGAATCAGTCAGTAATCCAAGCAAATGACCATTCTTTCAATTTTACCAGTGCCATAAAGAACTCTTAGAGAGAAAAGATGCTCAACATAACTAATTATTAGAGAAATGCAAATCAAAACTACAAAGAGGTATCACCTCACACCAGTGAGAATGGCAATCATCAAAAAATCTACAAACATAAATGCTGGTGAGAGCATGGAGAAAAGGGAACCCTCCTACACTCTTGGTGGGAATGTAAGCTGGTGGAACCACTATGGAGAACAGTATGGAGGTTCTGTAAAAAACTAAACAGAGTAGTTCCTGTTGTGTCTCAGCAAGGTAAGAATCCAACTAGTATCCATGAGGATGTGGGTTCAATCCCTGGTCTTGCTCAGTCAGTTAAGGATCTGGTGATGACACAAGCTTCAGTGTAGCTCATAGATGCAGCTCAGATCTGGTGTTGCTGTGGCTGTGGTGTAGGCCTGCACCTGCACTTTTGTTTTGACCCCTAGCCAGGGCACCTTGATATGCCACATGTGTGGCCAGAGAAGAGAAGAGGAGAGAAAAATAAATTAATGTAGAACTACCATTTGATCCAGCAATCTGACTTCTGGGCATATATCAGCAGAAAACCACAATTCAAAAAGATATATCCACCCCAATGTTCATTGCAGCACTATTTACAATAGCCAAGACCTGGAAGCAACCTAAGTGTCCATAAACAGAGGAATCACTAAAGAAGATGTGGAACATAGATAAAATGGAATATTACTCAACCATAAAAGAAATGAAATAATGCCATTTGCAGCAACATGAATGGACCTGGAAATTATTAAATTAAGTGAAGTAAAACAGAGAAAGATAAATATCATATGAGATCACTTATATGTGGAATCTAACAAAAAATCATACAAAAGAACTTACAAAACAGGAACAAACACAAAGATTTTGAAACTAGGTTTATGGTTACCAAAAGGGAAATGTGGAGCAAGAGGGATAAATTAAGGGATTAGGACTAACAAATACACACTGCTATATATAAAATAGAAAATTACAGAGGATCTATTGTATAGCATAGGGAGATCTACTCAACACTGTGTAATAACCAATGTGGAAAAAAAATTTGAAAAGGAACAGATATATGTATAGGTATAACTGATTTACTTTGCCATACACCTAAAGTTAATACAACATTCTAAGTCAATTATACACCAATAAGATTTATTTAAAAGAAGAACTCTGGAACAAAAGAATTGATAGTGCTACCATTAAGAAATATATTCTGGGATGGGATTAAGATGGCAGAATAGAAGGACTGAAGCTCAACTTCTGTCATAAAGACAACAAAATTACAACCAAATGCTGAACAACCTTCAACCAAATGGACTGGAAACTTTCAAAAAAGATATCCTACTCCAGAAGACAAAGAGGAGGCCACATCAAGATGGCAGGAGGGGCAATTACATGATATAAGCAACTCCATACCTGCTGTGTGGGTAGCCCACAGACTGGAAAATAACTATATCACAGAGACTCACCTATAGTGAGAGTTCTGAGCCCCCATCAGGTCCCCACACCTGGGGATCTGGCATTGGGAGAAAGAGCCCCCAAAGCTTGAAAAGCCAGTGGGGCTTGTGTGCAGGAGCTCCATGGGACTGGGGGAAACAGAGACCCCATTCTTGAAAGGTGAACACAGACTTTCACTTGCACTGAGTCCCAGGGCAAAGCCAATGCTCTATAGAAATCTGGGTTGGACCTGACTGCAGTTCTTAGAGGATATCTGGGGAAAACAGGGGGTGAATGTAGCTTGTTGTGGGGGAAGGACATTGGAAGAAAAGGTCTGGGGAAAATTCATGAGTGTGTATTCCTCTAGAGGTTGCCATTTTGGGAAAATCTGGCCCCACCTCTGAGTGCTGAAAAGCCCCAAGCCAAAAAATAATCAAGGTGGGGTTCCAGCCCCCCCTATCGGTAAACAGGCTGCCTAAAAACCCCTGCAGACACACAGCTGCCTCTAATCTCACCCAGAAACAAAGCCCCACCCCACCAGAGGGATATGAATCAGTCCCACCTACCAATGGGCAGGCACCAATCCCTCCCATCACGAAGCCTACAGCAAGTCCCTGTACCAACTTCAGCCACAAGGAGGGCAGACACCAGAAGGAAGAGAGGTTACAAGTCTGATGTCTGCAAAAAGGTCACCATACCAATAACCTATAAAAATGAAAAGACAGAGAACTATAACTCAGATAAGGGAGAAAGAAAAAAACCCAGAAAAACAGCTAAGTGATCAGGAGATTCTCAGCCTCCAGGAGAAAGACTTTAGACTGTTTATGCTGAAGATGATGCAAGACACTGGAAAAAACCTGGAGGCAAAGATGGATAATTTACAGGAAATACTGAGCAAAGAAACAGATCTAAAACTTAAGCAAGAAGAGATGCAAAATACAATATCTGAAATAAAAAATTCATTAGAAGCAGCCAACAGCAGAATACAGGCAGAAGAATGAATAAGCGAGATGGAGGACAGATTAGTGGAAATCACTCAAGTGGAACAGAAAAGAGAAAAAAGATTGAAAAGGAATGAAGACAGTCTACGAGAACTTTGGGACAATGTTAAATGCACCAACATCCATGTTATAGGGGTCCCGGAGGACAAGAGAGAGAGAAAGGGACAGAAAAAATATTTGAAGAGATAATAGCCAGAAACTTCCCTAACATGGGAAAGGAACCACTCACTCAAATACAGGAAGCACAAAAAGGACCATACAAAATAAACCCAAGGAAGAACACCCCAAGACACATTAATCACACTGACCAAAATTAAAGACACGGAGAAAATATCAAAAGCAGCTAGAGAAAAGAAACAAATATTATACAAGGGAATCCCAATAAGGTTATCAGCAGATTTTTCAGCAGAAACTCTGCAGGCCCGAAGGGAGTGGCACGATATACTTAACATGATGAAAGGAAAAAACCTCCAACCAAGATTACTTTAGCCAGCAAGGCTTTCATTCAGATTTGAAGGAGAAATCAAAATCTTTACAGAAAAGCAAAAGCTAAGAGATTTCAGCACACTAAACCAGCTTTAAAACAAATACTAAAGGAACTTCTCTAGGTGGAAATGAAAGAGGCACAACTAGAAACAAAAATACTGCAAATGACAAGGATCACCAGTAAAGGACTATATACAATAGCCAAGACATGGAAACAACCTAAATGTCCATTGACAGAGGATTGGATAAAGATGTGCCACATATACACAATGGAATATTACTCACCCATTTAAAGGAAAGAAATAACGGCATTTACAGCAACATGGATGGACTTAGAAATTATCATGCTAAGTGAAGTTAGTCAGACAATGAGACACCAACATTACATGCTATCACTTACATGTGGAATCTAAAAAAAAGGACACAATGAACTTCTTTGCAGAACAGATACTGACTCACAGACTTTTAAAAACTTATGGTTTCCAAAGGAGACAGGTTGGGGGGTGGGGGGATGGGCTGGGGGTTAGGGATGGAAATGCCATAAAATCAGGTCGTGATGATCATTGTACTACTAAAAATGTAATAAAATTCATTGAGAAAAAATATATATTCTGGAGTTTAGGTAACCTAGTCTTTGAAGTCATTCATCCATCCTATTCTTTCACAAATGAAGGCATTGATAAAGTCCACAATTAATACTACCATAAAAATGTCTTCCTCTTCAGAGAGAAAAACCCCAGAATTTATAGTAACTTCTCATGAATTAAGGGATTGATAGTCAATATTTATTGTTTTACTAGTTCTCTGTTAATATTTGATCCATAAACAGAAAAATCTGTTCTACTGTGGCATAGGGTCACATCTGTCTTTATGAAATCATAGCATTCATTTTTAAATGACTCAGCTAGCAATTTCCATTGCAGCAAATCTTCTATTTTCTTTTATGAGTTATGGGTTATAATTTTCCATATTCAAAAAAATATCCAAATGATGTAGCACAGCATTCTCAGATACAAATATGGGCCCAATTTTCCATTCACTATTTTAGTTCACATTTAAGTGCAGTTTATGAACACATTATAATCCCCAACATGGAGACAAACAGCAAATGTAACAATAGATTTGACGGATTTCTTAAGTTAGAGATGACAATGTGACATCGTCATCACTATCAGCATCTTTATTTGTTTTAGGAGCATTTAGTGCAGAAGTAAACTCAAAATGAGGACTTTAGATTCAAAATCAGATTCCTCATTGCATTAGTCATAAATAACTTTGTAAAAATAAAATTTTAAATATTATAGAGATACTGTATTTACATGCTAAAAATTATAGATAGGCTAGAAGACAAAAATAAAAACCATGAATTTTTTCATTGTTTGGTCACTGTAACACATTCTATTTCATCTAAACAAAGCTTTACTGTACATTCATGTGTATGCTCACGCACAAACACCAATAAATATGTTATAAAAGCTCTATCATTCCATGCCAAGAAATCAAAACTTTTGTCTTTCAAGTCATTTCACAGGGGAAAAAGATTTCAATGATCAAAAAAGTTTGGGGATGTTCCATTTATGGCTCAGTGGTAATGAACCCAACTAGTATCCATGAGGACCTGGGCTCAATCTCTGGCCTTGCTCAGTGGGTTAAGGATCTGGTGTTGCCATGAGCTGTGGTATAGTTTGCAGATGCAGCTTGAATCCTGAATTGCTATGGCTGGCATAGGCTGGCAGCTTCAGCTCTGATTTGGCCTCTAGCCTGGGAACTTCCATATGCCACAGGTGTGGCCCTAAAATGCAAAAAAAAAAAAAAAAAGTTTGAAAACATTATATACTATATCCTTCTACTGGATTTTATCAAAATACCTTAGCATGTTAAGGACTCTGAGAGGTTCTACAGCACAGAAAACTGTTTAATTTTGCTTAACCTATTATTTCTCAAATTTATTTTGAAAAGAACTGTTTTCATGCTACTCAACAATATCATGCTAACAAAGTGATCCTGAGGATACCTGTTGGGTAGTACGGCTTTACAACATTCCTTTAAACATTTTCTAGTTTGCCATATACTTATGTATTTAAAGCCTAGTCTTTTTAAAAGCAGTATTTGGGGTGCTTCATGATATTTCATATGATAAACCCTATGATGAAATCTGTTTGTAGGATGAAGTCCTAGAAGCAGTTTAAGTACCAGAAGTGGATTAAAATCTGTGTAAGTATTTAATATTTCTGTTAATACTCCTGCAAAATAGATACATCAGGATAAGTTCTCACCAACAGTGAATGACTCTCCATAGCTTTGTATCCATGGTAACTCTGTGTAATAATTAACAAATGGTAAATGTTTGGAATTTGAAATTCAAAAAGAGAACATCTATTATTTATTTCACAGTAGTACTGCATTTACTTTTTTGTTTAAATGTGAGGCTGAATTTTTTTCATGTATCTTGACTTTTTTTCTAATTTTGAAAACTGTGGCTTTGATCTTTACCTAACATATATCAATTAACATTTTATTATTAGTTTTTTATTATACATATTGCAAATCTTTTTGAAAGTTTATGGTTTCTCTTTTATAATATTGACTTGCTTTAGGCACTCAGAAGTTAGTATATTTAAGTTATTAAACACAATTCTTTTCTTTTTGGCCATACACACAGAATGTGGAAATTCCTGGGCCAGGGACTGAACACGCACCACAGCTGCAACCTGAGCTGTAACAGTGACCATGCCAGATCCTTAACCCACTGAGCCACAAAGGAACTCCTAAAAACATTTATTTTTAATGTGTTCTGTCTCCCAGTTTTCAAGATTGTAAGCTATTCATGACATTTCCCATATGCTTGATAATATTTGTATTTCTTATATTGAATATTTAATCTCTTTACTATTTATTTTGATGAAAGACATGTACTACAGATTTGTTTTACTCCAAATTGCAATATTGGTGTCACAACATTAGTTATTCCAGGGTAAATTTTTCCTCGCTTGTTTAAGATATTGGCATTTATAACACACAATGTATTTGCATAAAAACAAAAGAATTTTTCTGAACTCCATTCTCTCCTATTTCTCTCTTATTTCCTTGTCCTCACATGTTCTTTTATAATCTTTAAAATGGCATGCTATGTCATCCCCTTAAGAGAAGTCTCAGAGGACATGAGATACGAGAGCTTAGATGTAGAATTCCAATGATTTTTTGGACACTTGACTTAAGGTGGACCAATTACATTACTTTTATCAGCAAATGTAATCAATCTTTTTCCTTATAGTTTGAGCTTCCCTAAATTGAAGACATAAAAGTCTTATTTGGATTTTCTTTAAGATTTCCTAAATGTTTTCAAATGTAAAATGATACTATATCTAATGTAGTTTTTCTTAATATTGTGAGTTAGAAACATAATTTTTATTCCCCATATTGAATGCCAATGGTCTCAATATCACTTGTTGATAGTCAAATTTTTCACTGATTTCTGTCGCTGTCTCTATGAAATCCCTTTACAAGAAGTCTCTTGGGGATTCTGGTTAGAACTGCATCAAATATATATTAACTTGGGCAGAATTGAAATTTTAGGAAACTGATCTTCACCAATCTCTATTCAGATCTTTTAAGTTCTTCATTAAAGTATTCAATATATACATCTCTTTCAACACTTTTGTGAGACTTAGTCATGGTCAATTTATGGTTCCTGTTACCAATATTAAAGGGATTATTTTAAAATTACTCATTTGTTTTAGTCCCTTTGGGCTATTGCTACAGAATACCTAGACTTGGTGGCTTATAAAAAATAAAAATGTATGTCTTACAGTCCAGGAGGCTGGGAAGTCCAAGATCAGAGCATTCAAGTTTCAGTGTCTGGTGAGAGCCCACTTCCTGATTCATAGACCACAAACATTCAGCAGTTCCTCACATGGCAGGAGGAGGGAGGGAGCTTCCTGCAGTTTCTTTTATAAGGTCACTAATCCCATTAATGCTGCCTTCATGACCTAATCATTTCCCAGAAGCCCACCTCCAAACACTATCTTATTGGGAATTAGATTTCACCATAAAATTGGAGATAGGGGAGGGCACAAATATTCAGCCTATACTGCTGTTCTAAATGGACTACTGTTGATGAATAGTTGAACTTTGGCTTGTACATATTGATATGGAATCCCACAAATTTGTCAAATTTTCTTATTTTAAAAGTTTTCCTGATGAGTCTCTTGGGTTATCTAGCATACTATCATCAGCATATAATAAAATTTTTTTCCACTCAATTTTTATATATTATTATTATTTCTTATCCTAATGCATTGGTTAAGTTTCCCAGGAAAATGATTACCAATTATCTTTCTTTTAATCTTGATTGAATAGAAATATTTCTCTATTACATTATTATTACATTAATAGACATTTTTTCAAGTTATTAAAGTTTACTTCTACTTAAAGTTGGTTTGGGCATTCATCTTGATTAGGAGTTAAATTAGGTCAAATGGTTTATAGCATGTATTGAAATGGCCTTGTGTGCATTAAAATTATCTATTTTCTAGCTTTATGTTATCTTCACTTTCTTGGGGGAAAAATCTTCTCATTTATAATATATTTTAAAAACATTTTGTGAGGTTGATTTTTTTTTTACTTTTTTAAAGCTTTTTTGCAACTAATGACACTGCTTTATAATTATTTACTTTCCTGTACTGTTTTTGTTCATGTTGAGCATAATTTTTCAGTATTTTAAATGAGTGGAAATGGAAATTTTAGTTTCACTGTAGCAGTTTTTAGAGAAAGTAAGAACTATGACTTACTTTTAAACTTAGTAAAAGTTTTCTATGAATCCACCTGAGTTTGATTTCTCAAGTATATTTCGATAATAGATTCAAGATCTTTAACATAATTGATCTCTTAAAGATTTTTTATTATTAATATAAAATGTTTAGTCATCTATACTATACTAACACTTGGCCTTTTTCATTGTTTGCCAAATTGAAGGATAAAATTATTCACAATCTTGATTAGCTCAAATTCAGCTCTTTATGTAGCTAAATGTATGCTGCTTGAATGAATTGATCAAAAAGTTAATACCGCTTTTTGTCTTAAAGTTTATTTTTTTTCTGCTATCTATATTTCTTTATTAGTGTTGTTGGACTTTTGAGTTTACTGATCTTTAAAATATTTTTGTTGTGCTATTATTCTCTGATATACTTTAGTTCTAATCACTTAATTTCTACATTGACACCCAAAAATATAATCACTAGCTTCAGACTAGTGTGTCCAAACTCTGACTTCCATTTTCCAACTGTGTGACTTTGGGAAGTTAATCAACTTTTCTATGCCTAAGATTCCTCATCAGCTAAAGGAGAAAAATTGCTTTCAGAATTAAATAGAATAGCATAGGTATAGCACCTATGGTAATACCATGAATAAAATAATCATTAGCTCTTTCTTAACTTCATTATACATTTTTTTTCCATTTTCTTAGTTCTTGAGCTGTGTGACTCATTCATTTCAGAAACTTTTTTCTAATATATGAAGTAATGAATGTAAATTTGTTTCTGGTCACAACTGTGGTATGCAGAAATTCCTGGGTCACAGATCAAACCAGTGCCACAGCTGCAACCTGAGCCCCAGTAGTGATAATACTGGATCCCTAACCTGCTGAACCATGAAGGAACTCCTGGATGTGAATTTTTAGCTTTAACTGATCTCAAGTTTGATTATACAGAGCTTTTTGTTGTTGCTGAGTTCTAAATGTTTATTTATTACTTGGAAACTTAACTAATACAGAGTAGATAACTTTCCAAATTTATTTTTTAATTGATTTAACATTTCATTGCAATATAATCTATGTAATACCCATCCTATATAATCTGTTGGGACATTCTCTAAGAATAGTATACATAGCCCTCATGTGTAAATGTTTCATGTATGCTTTAAGTGATTGTGTACAGATTTCTGTCAGGTATACAGATTTCACATAAAAGTATTTGATCAATTTTGCTAATTGTGTTCATTGAATTTTTCACACTGCTATTAATTCTGCTTGATATATTAGTTTATAAAATATATATTAAATTCTATTTCATGTACTCATCAGTTTCTCCTTGTGATGCTTTAATTTTACTTTATCATATGTAGCTAATGCATTGTTAAGTGTGTTTAAATTCATGATTATTACATCTTTTCCATGGATATTTTCTATCATCATTACTAAATAATACTCCTTTACTTACTGGTGCTGTTTTGTTAGATACTTTTGCTTGGATGGTATATTAGTTGTCATTCAGCTAGATATGAGAAATACAAACAAATAAACAAGCAATTGAATGCTAGTAGCTTAATTATATAGAAGAATATCTATCTCTCCTATAACTAAAAATACTCAGATAAGCATTTGTAGCACAAATATGTCCAAAAGAATAGTGAGATTCTAACACCAAAAAAAAGGGTAGGACAACAAATACTGGTAGATAAGCAGTAGTCATTATGATTATTAAAATATGATACATTTTTATCCATTTATTTTCAATCACTATGCTTTTCTGCTTTGGGTATACCTCTCGTAAGCAGAATATAAGTTGTGTTTTACTTTATTTATTATGAAATTCTCTTTTGATGGGAAATAAAATATATTTAAATTCCTGTCAACTTCTGATAACACTGGACTTTTTACAATTTTATCAGAGTTCTGCTAGTTATCACTCTTTCTCTTTCTTTGTTCTCTTTTCTTGCTTTTGGATTAGATTGACAGGATTCCTTTTAGGCCTTCCTCCATCTACTGTATCTATTTCTACATAAGGAAACATTCTAAAAATTACCAGATGGCAATTTAACTTTTTTATTTGGATGGCAGGTATTTTTTCTCATGGTTCTGTTGATTATCTGGGCATGGTAAGGCAGTTCTTAATTCTGATCTTTCATTTAATTTCCATCACATGATGATTGGGCTGGAACTCTAACACCATCAGTGCAATGGCTGAAAGTTGATATAGGTTGTCAGGAAGGAGCTTGGCAGGGACTATTCAATGAGCCTGCAATGGCTTCTCCTCATGGCTTGGCTTCTTCTCACAGTGTGGTGGCTGTGTTCCATAGGTGGATGTTCCAAAGTCAGGGAGTGCACAATGTTGGTATCATAAACTGGAACTAGACACTGGCGCAGCATCACTCATGCCATATTCTACTGACCAAAGCAGTTACAGAGACCATTCAGATTCAAAGAGAGGGAAAGTAGACCTCCCTTCATGGTGGGAAGAGTGTCAAAGAGATTGTGGCCATTTATAATCCTCCATACCCTCTATAATTTTCAGAATTATAACTTCTTTCTATATTTGCTCAAACAATTCACACTTGTTAGAATACAAACTTTCTACTTTTTAAAATAATCAAAAATATCTCCATTCTTCTATTTTCCTCTAATCAAGACCAATTCCTTAGTATCCAGTTGTATTAATCTTCCCCTACTTTTTTTTTTTGTCTTTTTTGCCTTTTCTAGGGCCACTCCCGCGGCATATGGATGTTCCCAGGCTAGGGGTCCAATCGGAGCTGTAGCCACCGGCCAACACCAGAGCCACAGCAACACGGGATCCAAGCCACGTCTGCGACCTACACCACAGCTCAAGGCAATGCTGGATCGTTAACCTACTGAGCAAGGCCAGGGATCGAACCTGCAACCTCATGGTTCCTAGTCAGATTCCTCAACCACTGCGCCATGGTGGGAACTCTGATCTCCCCCAATATTTTTAAATCTCCTACAACTGTGCCAATGTTGTGAAAAATGCCATTGGTAGTATGAAAAGGATTGCACTGTATCTGTGAGTTGCATTGGATAGTATATTCATTTTCATAATATTGATTTTTCCAATCCAAGAACATATCTTTTGATATGCTTGTATCATCTTCAATTTCTTTCATCAGTGTCCTACAGTTTTTGAAGTACAGGCCTTTTGCTTTCTTAGGTAGGTTTATTCCTAGATATTTTATTCTTTTTGATGTGATGGTAAATTATCAGTGACAATTTCTAGAACTAGAACAAAAAGAAATTTAAATGTGTATGAAAACACAAAAGACCACAAATGGCCAAAGCAACCTTGAGAAAGAAAAACAGAGCTAGGGGAATAAGGCTCTCTGACTATACCACAGAGCCACAGTAATCAAACCAGAACTATAGATCAATTGAATAACATACAAAACCCAAAAATAAACCCACACAACTATGGTCAATTTATCTATGACAAAGAAGACAAGAATATGAAATGGATAAAACATTTTAGTAAGTGGTGTTAGGAAAACTGGATCACTACATGTAAAAGAATAAAACTAAAAATAAATTCTTTATAAGTTCCCATCATGGCTCAGCAGAAACAAATCTGACTAGGAACCACGAGGTTGTTGGTTCAATCCCTATATGTTATCAGTTACATGTGGACTCTTAAAAAATACAATAAAGTAGTGAATATAACAAAAGAGAAACAGACTCAGACACAGAGAACAAACTAGTGGTTACTAATGGAGAGAGAGAAAGGGAAGGCAAGATAAGGGTAGGGGATTAAGAGGTACAAACTACTATGGGTTTTTTGGGTTTTTTCTTTTTCGTCTGCCCCACAGAATATGGAGTTCCAAGCCAGGGATCAGCTCTAAGCTGCAGTTGCATCATATGCTGCAGCTATAGTAACATCAGATCCTTATCCCACTATGCACAGCCAGGGATAGAACCTGCATCCCAGAGCTCCAGACACACTACCGATCCCGTTATGCTACAGTAGGAACTCCCAATTACTCTGTATGAAATTAATAAGCTACAAGGATATACTGAACAGCACAGGGAATATAGCCAATATTCATAATAACTATAGAGGGAGTAGATCTATAAAAAGATTTGTACTACTATGATGTATACCTGAAACTAATAATATTGTAAATCAACTGTACATCAGTTTTTAAAAAGTCACCTCAGGAGGTTCCCTTCCTCTTCTTTCACAGAAAGACACAGCAAGATAGCAACCATGAATAAGGAAGTGGGCTCTCATCAGACACCAAAACTGCCAGCTCATTGAGCTTGGACTTCCCAGTCTCCAGAAATGCAAGAAATTGATTTCTATTGTTTATAAGCCACTCAGTCTATGGGTCTTTTTTGTTTCAGCAGCCTAAGTGGAATAAGACACTAAAAATCTCATTTTTCACAGGGCACTGGATAGAATGAACAAAAAAGCCTTTCCTCAATGGTAGAGAACAATCTGGTGCTATTAACACTGCTCTGGTCCTGACTAACAGATCTTAAAAGGAAGAACCAAAGGGATTAATCTAATTCTCAGTAATTCAACTACATCCCAGAACAAATCTCATGAATATCTATAGGGATACAAAAATATCCAGCACTCAACAAGGTAAAATTCACAATTCCTGATACAGCCAATCAAAGATTATCAGATCTGCAAGGAAGCAGTAACTATGACCCAAAATAAGAAAAATCAAACAAAGCTAACCCGAAGCTGGAACAGATATTAAACTCAGTAAACAAGGACATTAAGAGAGTTATTGTAACTATATTCCAGGGGTCTAAAAAGTTAAGATACAAAAACGCTATTTTTAAAAAAACGAATTTGAGAGAATAAAATACAGTATCTGAGATGAAAAAGATACTAGATGGGATTAACAGATTTGACAGTGTGGAAAAATTTAGTAAACTTGATGACATAGCAGTAGAAATTATCCAAAATGAAACACAAGTAAAAGAATTTTGAAAAAATTAAGAGGCATCACTGATCTTTGGAGAAAAATCAATGTGCCTAATGGATATGTATCTAGAGTGGTCTAAAAAGTGAAATGAGGCTGGATAGAAGAAATAATGGCCAAAATTTCTCCAAATATAGTGAAAACTATAAACCTATAAGTCCAAGAATCTCAGTATACCCCAAGCACACAAAACAAAACAAAAACACACCAAGACATATCATTATCAAATTTCTCAAAAGTAGTTTCAAAGAGAAAATATTAACAGTAGCCAGAAGAAAGGTTGCTCTTTTCTTCTGAGCAGGAACAAAAAAAGATGATATAGTTCCCTTTAGAAATAGTGCAAACAAGAATTTGCTGTAGCAACATATTTAATATATTGAAAAGGGAGAAAAATAAAACCTCTTGACATAGAATACCCAGACAAAATATTTTTTCAAAACAAAAGGAGAAATTAAGACTTTTTTCAGACAGAAAAAGCAAAAAGAATGCACACCAGCAAGTGCACACTATAAGAAATCTTCAAGGATATCCTCTAGGTAGAAAGAAAATAATACCAGATGGAAATAAGAATCTACACAAAGGCATAAATAGCATTATATATGTGAATTACCTGGAAAAGTATGTAAGTGTCTTCTCTTTTTTAAAAATCTTTTTAAAAAAGATACTTGTTTAAAAATAATAACAATGGATGGTGGAAGTTTTAACATATGCAAAAGTAAAACATACTTTTCTAGAATAAAGTAGCTAATAATAATGACAAAACTTTTAAAATAGGATGTGATAAAGAGGAAGAGAAGGTATAGCTCAATAAAATCTTCTACATTGGATACTGATGTTAATACTAGCCAGGATTAAAGAAAGAAATCTACCTTATGCTTCTTCCTGATTGCACCACCAGTTTTACTTCCAATCCTTTGTGGAAGTAATTTCCATAATTTTCTTCATTGTTTTACTATCTAAATATGATTTCTAAATACCTCGGCATACTTTGGAGATACTGCAGATTCAGTTCCAGATTACCTCAATAAAGTGAATGTTGCAAAGAAGTGAGTCACACATATTTTTTGGTTTTCCAGTACATATAAATGTTATGCTTACACTATACTGTAATCTATTGTGTGCAATAGTATTGTCTAAAACATGTGCATACTTTAACTTAGAAACACTTTATTGCAAAAAAATTTACCATCATCTGAGCCTACAGTAAGTAGTAACATCAAAGATCACACAAATCCCCGTAACAAATATAAGAAAAACAAAAATGTTTGAAGTGCTGTGTGAATTATCCAAGTGTGACACAGAAACATGAGGTGAGCAAGTACTGTTGGAAAAAAATGATGCAGATAGATTTACTTAGTATGGAGTTGCCACAACCTTCAATTTGTGTAATTAATTAATTAATTAATTTAATGCAATAAAGTAAGGTATGCCTGTGTTTAGTTTTGCCAGCAATTAAGATTTTAGGAAATTGGAATTTTTTTTTTTTAGGGGAGTACATGGGGAAGGTTGAGTTCCTTTTATTTAAAATTATATTTTATGTGAAACAATCATCCATATGGTGGTACGTGATTGTAGTTTATTTTTGTTGTTGAGTAGTATTCAACTGTATGAATCCACCACATTTTATTTATCCATTATTGTTGATGGAATATACTTTTATAATAATGCTGTTATGATTATCCTTATACATGGACCCTGGTGAGTATATAAGTATCATTTTTAATATTTATTAAAAAGCATTTCATGTACACCCAAAACTAACACAACATGTTAAGTCAACTATACTCCAATACATTTATTTTAAAAATTAAAGTAAAATTTAAAAATGTTTAAAGTTTTTGAAAATAAAATAAAATTTCTTTAAATTGTCTAAAAAGTATTTCATAATCTTAGGATTATTTAATATAATTTGGGATATCTATTCTTGATTACACTCAATAAAAATCCATTATGCTAATTTAGTCAGGTTAATCAGTAAATCGTACCCAAGTAGGAGGTTAACATCTGATTTACATTATTGAAGATGAGTATATCAATAAGGTATCTTAATATGCATGAGAGTATTAAGTATGTATAGTGTTTGTCAAAGAAGAATGATTAATTTTTTGCTTAGTAATAAATCTTACGTAAATGTGTGCATGTTCATTTTTCACATTATAATGTTTCTTATTTTAATTCCTCTAAATAAATGAATCTGAATGGAAGTGAGGCTGGAAAAGCAAATTAAGTCATAACAAAGAAAAAGACTTTGAGTTTTAGAAATTTTTCTAGGAAGCCTTAAACAAATAACTCTTCACTTTTGAATTTGTATGTATTTACCTAATAAGAATCTCATTATAAAGAGATGTGTAACATCATTAACCACAGGCAATGGCTACAATCATCATGTTCTTTTTCTTCATCCTTTTTATACAATTTGAATTTCCTAAGTGTTTTACCTACTTGTATTAAGTTTAATCTTCCTTCTTATTTATTTATTTATTTATTTATTGGCTGCCCCCATGGCATACATATATTCCTGGAACAGGGATCAAACCTAAGCCACAGCTGTGACCTGAGCCACAGCAGTGACAATACCAGATCTTTAACCTGCTGCACCACCAGGGGACTCTCAAATTTAGTCTTCCCTATTTGTATCAAGTCCGTATTGCTTAGAGTCACATATACACAAAGTTTACAAAGACTCATATTTGTTTTCTGCTAGAAGACACATGATGCCCCTTAATTCTTTTCTTCTATCCAGCATCTCAGCTGCCTCAGAAATGATAGGTAGACCTGTTTTAGCTTCTTTTTTCTCCAAATCAGGGTAAATGAGTGGCTAGAAAGATATATGATTTCAAAAGCCTGGAAAGCCATGATAACTAGTTTGTTCTGCTGCCTATTTTTACTCTAAAACTGAGACAATCAGATCCAGGAAGTAAATGGCAAATAGCAAGAGAAAGATCACAGTTTGGACCTTAGTGCTGGGATCTTGGGATCCTTTGCCATTGAGCTTCATCTTCTCAATATGTTCCCACAGGGAAAAGATTAACAGCAGAAAAGATATGAGACATAGTAAAGGTTTACTAACGTAAACAGAGTCATATTTGAAAGGTATACAATGTCCCTCAGTTTGGTCTTCTGAGTGAAGTTTTCTTTATATTCATCTGTCTGGATAGTCTCATCTACACGTACCACCACAAACTGAAAAGCCAAAAACAACAAAGGCCCCAATATTATCACAAGAAGTACACTTTTAGTTCTCCACTTTGTGAGGAAAATTAAGCTGGAGAAATTGGCTATCTTGAACACATAAAATATGTTGGAGCTAGTAGCAAATCAGATGTTATAATGGTTGCTTATTATCCAGGCAGTAATAATAATTTCATCTAAAGCTGGATTAAATACATTTGCTACCCAATTTATTAATATTGCCTCAAGCAAACCAATTCTGGAGACTGCCAGAGAGTAGTGAGAATTCCATCAGCTGAGATCTTTTGTCTCTTGGTCCAGTCAATTCAGTTTACCAGTGATATGAAACCACTAACAAAATTTCCTAAAATAAATTCTGCTATTACTAGGATAGAAAAAAAAAATACTTGTTAGTAAACATATCATGTCTGAGGGGAAAATAAATCCAAGCCTAATATTCCTGCATAGGGTTCCTTAGTATCCTAAAGTTCTACCAGTAACTACCTGGTTTCTGAGTGTGCAGTAAAGTCTTTGTTTTCTTTTAAATTCTGGGATCAATAACAAGTAGGAAAACATCATGGGGAGCTACTGCATGTGTATGTATTCAAAGCTGTCTTTATGAAAAACATTTCCAAATAATTCAAATGACTTGTTCATATGCATATGTCCTTGACATAGGCTGGAATGTTTTATAGCTGATGTTGAAATGAGAGCTGAATTCTCATTTGCTAACACGCAAATAAAGATATAGTCTCTTTCACTGTTTGCAATTGTTTCTGTTTTGTTTTGTCTTTTTGCCTTTTCTAGGGCTACTCCTGCAGCTTATGGAGGTTCCCAGGCTAGGGGTCCAACCGGAGCTGCAGCCACCGGCCTACACCAGAGCCACAGCAACATGGGATCTGAGCCACATCTGCAACCTACACCACAGATCCTTAACCCACTGAGCAAGGCCAGGGATCGAACCCGCAACCTCGTGGTTCCTAGTCGGATTCATTAACCACTGAGCCATGACAGGAACTCCATGTTTGCAATTGTTTGCCTTGTCTAACCTCTACACAATTTGAATTCATCAAATTTATATGTTAGCTAGTAAAATTTTACAATATGATACATAGAATGTCTAAATTTGTAAATGGAATTTAGTGATCCACTAATGATGTAATAGGTCTTTATTGCTGAATATTCATTTAAATGAAAACATTAGATCCACAGAGAAAAACTTAAAGGAATTTATCTATAGGTTTTCTAAGTTTTTACTGTCAAAAACTCTTCACATTCCCTAGGTCTCTCAGCAAGTTTAATACTTCCTAAAATTGGATGCTGCTAACTAGTATTTATATATATATAGCTTTATTCTTTACAAGTTCATAAACACATGCACGCATACAAAACCTACACATTTCATTTGGTTAACCACTGAAAAGTTCTAAGTAACTGTAATACAAAAATTATTGTTCCAAATTTCCAAAATAAAAAAGCAAATCTTATGGAAGTCACCTAAATTAAATCTCCTTCTTTTTCACGAGACTTTTTTACCCAATGTTTTAAAATTTTCAGGTCCGTGGCAACTCCACGCTCCCCTCCTTTCTTCTTGCTGCCACTGCACCTGGTTGCTCCACAATATGCCACTGCCACCATGCTCCAACTGACCTATCTAATTTTTAATATTTATCAAGTGTATCTCTCATACTTAGTTATTTTATAAAAGTTTCTCTCTTGAGTATATTTAATATTAAAATATTAATTATTTAATTAAAAATTTTAGCAATTTTATAAAGGTTCTTGAAAACCCATTGTGATTTTTATTGCAATTGCATTGAGCACAAGAATTTAGATAAAATTTCTATCTTAAGAAATTGACTGCATCTACTCAAGAACATGGTATATATGTACCTTGGTTCAGATCTCTTTTTATGTTATTCAATACAATTTAAGAAACTTCTCATTAAAATATAATACATAATTGCTACTGTGAAAAGACATATATGAGTGCCTTATTTGGTAATTTTGCTAAACTTACTTACTTTGTTTGATAAACTTATTACTTATTTCTTTGTGAATTACTTTGTGGACTATCTGTGATAAACCTGTTGTCTGCAAGAAAAAGAAATGTTTTGTCACTTTTATTCAAATTCTCATGAGTTATTTGTCTTTTCTCATTATAATGGCTAATACTTCTAATACAAAGCTTTTCTTAATCCTGACATTGATGTAAAAGAATCTACATTTTACTACTATGCATAATGTTCCTGAATTTTTTAGTATACACCATTTATCAGGTTTGAGAGGCAACTGGGTTCTCACATCAGGCTGATTGATAAGGTTCATCTCCTCCATGAGGCAAGTTTGTCAAGACTAGGAAAGGTGGCTGTTTTATCTAATGTATAAAAACCAACACAGTCAAGGAAAATGAAGAAATGGAGGAATATGCTTCAAACTAAAGAACAACATAAATCTCTAGAAACAAATCTTAATGAAAAGGAGATAAGTGGTTTAATAGATATGAAATTCAAAATAATAAAGATGCTCATTGAAGTCAGGAGAGAAAGACATAAACAAAATAAGAATTTCAACAAAGATAAAGAAAATGTTTTTAAAAGTACCAAACAGAAATTATAGAGTTAAAGAATAAAATAACTGAATGAAAATTTAATAGAAGGGTTTAACAGAAGACTAATTAAAAGGAAGGAAGGATCAGTGAACTCAAAGACAGGGCAGTAAAAATCATCCAATCAGAGAAGCAAAAATAAAGAAGAATGGAAGGAGTGAAGATAACTTAGACTTGTGGGTGACCATCAAGCAGACCAATTATATGCATTACAGATGTCCCAGAAGTAGAGGGGAAAATGCAGAAAGCTTATTTAAGGAAATAATGACTGAAAACTTTCAAACCTGGAGAAGAAACAGATATCCAGATCAAGGAAGCCCAAAAAGTTCCAAGACAGAAAAATTCAAAAATTCTCACTGAAATGCATAATTAAATTGTCAAAAGTTAAAAATAAGAAGATCTTAAAAGCAGCAAGACAACAGTTCCCATCATGGCTCAGCAGAAATGAATCTGACTAGCAGCCATGAGGATGAAGTTTCAATCCCTGGCCTCACTCAGTGGGTTAAGGATCCAGCATTGCCATGAACCGTCTGTAGGTCACAGATGCAGCTCAGATTCTGCCTGTGGTTTAGGCCAGCAGTTATATCTCTGATTTGACCCCTATCTGGAAACCTTCATATGCCATGGGTGTGGCCCTAAAAAGTCCAAAGAAAAAAAGCAGCAATAGAAATGAGACTTAAGTACAGGGGAACCTATATATGATTATCAGGTCATTTTTCAGCAGAAGCCTTTCAGATCAGAAGAGAGTGGGGTGAGGAGTTCCCATTATGCTTCAGCAGGTTAAGAACCTGACATAGCATCCATGAGGCTACAGGTTTAATCCCTGGCCTCAGACAGTAGGTTAAGGATCCAGCATTGCTGCAAGTTGTGGCATAGGTTATAGATGTGGCTAGGATCTGCTGTTGCCATGGCTTGTGGCATAGGGCTGAAGTTGCAGCTCCAATTCAACCCCCAACATGGGAACATCCATATGTCACAGGTGTAATCATAAAAGGAAAAAAAAAAAAAGAAGAAAGTAGGGTGAAAATAAAGTGCTAAAAGAAAACAACTGCCAACCTATAATACTTCACCCAGCAGAATTTTCCTTTAGAAATGAAGAAATGAAGAAGAGATAAAAATTTTCCCAGATAAACCAAAGCTGATGGAGTTCAAGATCAATAGACTGCCCTTAAAAGAAATGACTATATTGCAAAACTACGGTCTTCAAAACAGTGTGGTATTGACACAAAAACAGACATTTAGATCAGTGGGACAGGATAGAATTTTCCAGGACAGGCAATTTTGCATCATTTCTTATACTCCTCCTCTAAGGTCTGAAACAGGTCTTTGTGCCTTAACTCTGTATTTTTATGATCCCCTTTAAATAATTTGTTTGTTAAATATACTTAAACACTCAATTTCTAAATGTTTTTAGCTTGACTTGAATTTTATTATTCACTAAGGTAAGCTGTGCACAAAGATCTTTAGAAAATTATTTAGAAATTTTCAACTCACCCATGTAAACATTTCAAATATAAATCATTATATGTGATGATGATAATGATGATGGCAGCCAATTGGAGAATGCTAACTGAGAGATGTGTGTTAATGCAGTTTTCTAAGTATCAGAGTTCACTGTTATGGGAGAACACTGTCAATCTTCTCCATGGTCTCAGGATACTTAATATCATTCTCAGCATCACAGATCATTTGAAAGAATACCTTTACTTACTACTTCATCAAGAGTTTGGATTACCCAAATTCACAGAAAAAAAAAAAAAACACAAGCAAGATGAAGAAGCTCAGAAACCATTCCCAGTTAAAACAACAGGAGAACTCACCTAAAGCAGTCAACAATGAAACAGACCTCTGTAGTCTGACAGACTTTGAGTTCGAAAGGGAAATAGTGAAAATACTGAAGGAATTAAGAGAGGATATGAACAGTAATGCAGATTCCCTCAGAAAGGAGCTAGAAAATATAAGGAGGAGCCAAGAAAAACTAGAAAATTCATTTTCAGAGATACAAACTGAACTAAGGGCAATAAAGACCAGAATGAATAATGCAGAGGAATGAATTACTGACGTGGAAGATAGAATAGTGGAAATCACCCGAACAGAACAGCAGACAGAAAACCAAATGAAGAAACATGAAAGCAATATAAGAGGCCTATGGGATAATATAAAGCAGGCCAATCTATGCATAATAGGAATTCCAGAAGGAAAAGAGAAAGAAAAGGGAATTGAAAATATATTTGAAGATATTAAGGCTGAAAACTTTCCAAATCTAGAGGATACTGATATCAAGATACAGGAAGCACGGAGGGCCCCAAACAAGTTGAACCCAAACAGGCCCACACCAAGACTTATTATAATAAAAATGGCAAAAGTTAAAGAGAGAATTCTAAAGGCAGCAAGAGAAAAGCAAAGCATTAATTATAAGGGAACCCCCATAAGGCTATCAGCTGATTTCTCTACAGAAACACTACAGGGCAGGAGGGAGTGGCAAGATATATTTAAAGCACTGAAAAGAAAAAATTTGCCACTTAGAATACTCTATCCAGCAAGAATATCATTTAAAATAGAAGGGGAAATAAAGAATTTCTCCAATAAACAAAAGCTAAAGGAGTACAGCAATACAAAACCCATTCTAAAAGAAATACTGAAAGGGCCTCTCTAAATTATAGAAAAAAAAAGGAAAATCTAGGATGGAGGAAACAACAGTTGGAAAGCAGTCACTTAAATAAGCCAGCATACTGATCTAAACATGAAGATTTAAAAGAAAAAGAAAAAAAATATATCAAATTCATACAGTGTGGGCAAGGGAAGTAAGAAATATTAGATTCTTTTTCTTTTTTTGTTTTGTTTGTTTTTAAAGATGTGCTTCAGCCTATATGATTTTCAGGCTAAAGCAAGCAGATAGAGGAAGGGGTTAACATACTTAAAAAACAGGGCAACCACAAATCAAAACAGGACATTACATTCACCAAAACTGAAAAGTATTCAAACATAAAATAAATGGAAATCATCCAACCAAAAAAAGAAAGCAAGAAAAGAGAAACATAGAATCAACTGGAAAACAAGGTTTAAAATGGCAATAAATACATATCTACCAACAATCACCTTAAATGTCAATGGACTGAATGCTCCAATCAAAAGACACAGAGTGGCAGATTGGATAAAAAAGCAAAAACCTTCAATCTGCTGCCTACAAGAGACTCACCTTAAGGCAAGGACACTTATAGATTGAAAGTGAGGGGATGGGAAAAGATACCTCATGCCAATGGAAAATACAGGAAAGCAGGAGTTGCAATACTCACATCAGACAAAACAGACTTTAAAACAAAGGCCATAAATAAAGACAAAGAAGGACAATATTTAATGGTTAAAGGATCCATACAAGAGGATATTACAATTGTCAATATATATGCCCCTAATATAGGAGCACCCAGATACCACAACAAATATTAACTGACATAAAAGGAGAAACTGATGGGAATACAATCATAGTAGGAGACTTTAACACCACACTGACATCAATGGACAGATCTTCTAGACAGAAAATCAATAAAGCAACAGAGATTCTAAAGGAAACAATAGAAAAGTTAGACTTAATTGACATTTTCAGGACATTACATCCCCCCAAAAAAATCAGAATATACCTTCTTCTCAAGTGCACATGGAACATTCTCAAGAATTGGTCACATATTGGGGCACAAAGCTAACCTCAACAAATTTAAGAGTACAGAAATTATTTCAAATGTCTTCTCTGACCACAATGGCATGAAACTAGAAATCAACCACAGAAAAAGAAGTGAGGAAAAAACCTACTACATGGAGACTAAACAACATGTTACTAAGAAACCAGTGGGTCAATGAGGAAATCAAGAAGGAAATTAAAAAATACCTCAAGACAAATGATAATGAAGACACAACCACTCAAAATCTATGGGATGCTGCAAAAGCAGTGCTCAGAGGGAAGTTCATAGCAATACAGACAGTCCTCAAAAAAGAAGAAAAATCTCAAATCGACAACTTAACCCACCACCTGAATTAGAAAAAGAACAAGCAAAACCTAAAGTCAATAGAAGGAAGGAAATCATAAAGAGCAAAGAGAAAATCAATAAAATCAAGGTTCAAAAAACAATAGACAAAATCAATCAAACCAAGAGCTGGTTCTTTGCAAAGGTAACAAAATAGACAAACCTCGGGCTAGAATCACCAAGAAGAGGAGAGAAAAAACCCAAACAAACAAAATAAGAAATGAAAAAGGAGAAGTCAGAACGGATACTACAGAAATACAAAAAACCATAAGAGAATACTATCAACAACTATATGCCAACAAATTTGACAACCTAGAAGAAATGGACATCTTTCTAGAGACCTACAGCCTGCCAAAACTGAATCAAGAAGAAATAGGTCAACTGAACAGACTGATCACTAGAAATAAAATTGAATATGTCATAAAAACACTCCCTACAAATAAAAGTCCAGGACCAGATGGCTTCACAAGAGAATTCTACCAAACATACAAAGAGGAACTTATATCCATCCTCCTTAAACTTTTTCAAAAGGTTGAAGAAGAAGGAACTCTCCCAAAGACATTCTATGACGCCACCATCACCCTAATTCCAAAACCAAAGATAACACCAAAAAAGAAAACTATAGGCCAATATCTTTGATGAATTTAGACACAAAAATTCTCGACAAAATTTTATCCAATCAAATACAACAACATATCAAAAAGATCATACACCACGACTAGGTGGGATTCATCCCAAGTTCACAAGGATGGTTCAACTTATGTAAATCAATCAATGTCATACACCGCACTAACAAAAGAAAAGTCAAAAATCACATGATCATCTCAATAGATGCAGAAAAAGCATTTGACAAAGTTCAACATCCCTTCATGATAAAAATGACCAAAGTGGGTATAAGAAGGAACATACCTTAACATAATCAAAGCCATTTATGACAACCCCACAGCAACAGAGAAAAGCTGACAGCCTTCCCGTTAAAAACTGGAACAAGACAAGGATGCCTACTCTCACCACTATCTCATTCAACATAGTACTGGAAGTCCTAGCCACAGCAATCAGACAAACAAAAGAAATAAAAGGCATCCAAATAGGAAGAGAAGAGGTAAAACTGCCACTGTGTGCAGATGACATGATAATATATATAGAAAACCCTAAGGACTCAACCCAAAAACTACTTGAATTGATCAACAAATTCAGCAAAGTAGCAGGACATAAGATTAACATTCGGAAATCAGTCTTATTTCTGTGTACTAACAATGAAATATTAGAAAAGGAATACAAAAAATACAATACCTTTTAAAATTGCAGCTCGAAAAATCAAATACCTGGGAATACACCCAATCAAGGAGGTAAGGGACTTACATTTCGAGAACTATAAAATGGTAATCAAGGAAATTAAAGAAGATGTAAAGAAATGGAAAGATATTCCATGTTCATAGATTGGAAAAATTAATATTGTAAAAATGGCCATACTACCCAAAGCAATCTACAGATTCAATGCAATCCCTATCAAATTACCCAGGACATTTTTCACAGAACTAGAACAAACAATCCAAACATTTATATGGAACCACAAAAGACCCAGAATTGCTAAAGCAATACTGAAGAACAAAAACCAAGCAGGAGGCATCTATCTCTCAGACCTCAGGCAATATTACAAAGCCATAGTAATCAAGACAGTATGGTACTGGTACTAAAATAGACAGACAGACCAATGGAACAGAATAGAGAACCCAGAAAGAAACCCAGACACCTATAGTCAATTAATCTTTGACAAAGGAGGCAAGAATATAAAATAGGAAAAAGACAGTCTTTTCAGCATTTGTTGCTGGGAAAGCTGGACAGCTGCATGCAAATCAATGAATCTAGAACACACCCTCACACCATCCACCAAAATAAACTCAAAATGGCTGAAAGACTTAACTATAAGACAAGACACCATCAAAATCCTAGAAGAGAACATAGGCAAAACATTCTCTGACATCAACCTTATGAATATTTTCTCATGTCAGTCTCTCAAAGCAACAGAAATATAGCAAAAACAAACCAATTGGACCTAATCAAACTGACAAGCTTTTGCACAGCAAAGGAAACCAAAAAGAAAACAAAAAGACAACTTATAGAATGGGAGAAAATAGTTTCAAATGATGCAACTGACAAGGGCTTAATCTCTAAAATATACAAACAACTTATACAACTCAACAGCAAAAAAGCCAACAACCCAATTGAAAGATGGGCAAATGACCTGAATAGACATTTCTCCAAGGAAGATATACAGATGGCTAACAAGCACTTGAAACAATGCTTGACATCCCTGATTATCAGAGAAATGCAAATCAAAACTACTATGAGATACAATCCCATACCAGTCAGAATGGCCATCAGTTATAAGTCCACAAATAACAAATGCTAGAGCGGGTGTGGGGAAAAAGGAACCCTCCAGCACTGTTGGTGGGCATGGAAGCTGGTACAACCACTATGGAGAACAGTATGGAGGTACCTTAGAAAACTATCGATAGAACTACCATATCACCCAGCAATCCCACTCTTGGGCATATATCCAGACGAAATTTTTCTTGAAAAAGACACATGCACCCGCATATTCATTGCAGCACTATTCACAATAGGCAAGACATAGAAACAACCCAAATGTCCATCAACAGATGATTGGATCAGGAAGATGTGGTATATGTACACAATGGAATACTACTTGGCCATAAAAAAGAACAAAATAATGCCATTTGCAGCAACATTGACGGAAACAGAGACTCTCATATTGAGTGAAGTCAGAAAGAGAAAGACAAATACCATATGATATCACTTATATCTGGAATCTAACATACGGCACAGAGGAAACTTTCCACATAAAAGAAAATCATGAACTTGGAGAATAGACTTGTGGTTGCCAAGAGGGAGGGGGAGGGACTGGGAGGAACTGGGAGCTTGAGGTAAATAGACGCAGAATGCTACCTTTGGGATGGATTAGCAATGGGATCCTGCTGTGTAGCACTGGGAACTTTGTCTAGTCAATTATGATGGATCATGTAATAT
This sequence comes from Phacochoerus africanus, assembly GCF_016906955.1. Taxonomy (NCBI): domain Eukaryota; kingdom Metazoa; phylum Chordata; class Mammalia; order Artiodactyla; family Suidae; genus Phacochoerus; species Phacochoerus africanus. The sequence continues at coordinate 64,903,836 of NC_062550.1, read as the reverse complement.
GAGAAAAAAAGAATGTACACATGTATGTGTAACTGGGTCCATTCTGTGCAGTAGAAAAAAGATATACATAAAGAAATAAAAAATTTTTAAAAATAAAAATAAAAAAATTAAATATTTTTATCATAAAACAGAAATTTATTTACTCACAGTTCTGGAGGCCAGAAGTCTGAAATCAAGGTGTTGAAAGGGCCCAACCCCCCCCCAAACCCTCAAGAGGAAATTTTATTCCTTGCATCATCCGGCTTCTGGTAGCTACTGGCATCCCCAGACTTGTGGCTGCATCACTCCCACCCTGCCTCAGTCTCCTTAAGACCATCAGCTCAAGAATATTAAAGTCAACATATTTATGAGGATATACTTGCTATTTTTCTTTACTTCATTCTAAAAATTATGGCAGACAAACAGTACTTTGCTTTTATGGCATTTCATATGGATATGCCTTATAATCTATTTGATAATACAGTACATAATTCTTCTTTCAGGTTTTAATAGCATCATTAGCAAGCAAAATTCTCCCACCTGCTTATTTGCATTCCCATTTACTATAAATGATTCTGAGTTATTTTATTACATCAAAGTAGCCATACATATACATAAATATATCCAAACATTATACTAAATATGTACTATGCTTTACAAATTTACCTTTCTATGTCTATGAATTTTTTTCTCCAATAGAGGACTAAAAAACTTTATGGATCTAATTTCTTTGTTGTATAATATTCTATTGAATCAGTATGCCAAAATTTATCTATCCATTTTATCACTGATGGATTTGTAGAATGTCTCAGTTATTAAGAAAAAGAGCACTATGCATATTTTGCATATACATCCTGGTCCACATGTGCCAAACATTCCCAAGTGAACACAAGTGGGAGTGCAATTAATGTCTTAAGCATCTTTGCCTTAATTACATAATGCCATACTGTTGCACAAAGTTGTTTTACCAATTTATAATTCTATGACTAGTGTTTGAAAAATTCAATTATTTCAGTTCCTTTCCAAAATTAATAACATCGGACTAATATTTACAATTCTGTATTTATATAAATATCTATTACATTTATATACACCTAAAATTTTATAAATCCTTTTACTATTTTTTTTTCTTCTTTTTAGGGCAGCACCCACAGCACATGGAAGTTCCAAGGCTAGTGGTTGAATTGGAGCCACAGCCGCTGGCCTACACCACAGCCACAGCAATGTGGGATCCAAGCTGCGTCTGCAACCTATATCACAGCTCATGGCAACACCAGATCCCTCACCCACTGAGCAAGGCCAGGGATCAAACACTCATCCTCATGGATACTAGTCAGATTTTTTTCCACTGCACCACAACAGGAACTCCCAATCCCTTTACTATTCTAATTTTCTTTCTTTCATTTTTTCTTTCTTTTTTTAAGGGCCAAATGCAGCATGTGGAAGTTCCCAGGGCTAGGGGTCGAATCTGAGGCACAGTTGCTAGCCACAGCAACACCAAATCCAAGTTGCATCTGCAACCTATGCTACAGCTGTGGGAACACTGGATCCTTAACCCAATGAGTGAGGCTAGGGATCAAATCCACATCTTTGTGGATACTAGCTTGGTTCTTAATCTGCTGAGCCGCAATGGGAACTACCTTACCAGAATAATTTTTTTTTTGTCTTTTGTCTTTTCTAGGGCTGCTCCTGAGGCATATGGAGGTTCCCAGGCTAGGAGTCCAACCGGAGCTGTAGCCACCAGCCTACGCCAGAGCCACAGCAACACAGGATCCCAGCCATGTCTGCAACCTACACCACAGCTCATGGCAATGCCAGATCCTTAACCCACTGAGTGAGGCCAGGGATTGAACCCGCAACTTCATGATTCCTAGTTGGATTCGTTAATCACTGAGCCATGAAGGGAACTCCCTTACCAGTATAATTTTAAATTTACCTTTAGTTTGAAAAATTACATTGTTGTTTTCCCTTTCTATGACAGAGATTTCATGTACGTTTATTCATATCGCACTGTACACTCAAATATACACTTATTAATATTCCTATATACTTTTATAAATGTTCTTCTTCATGTCCCAAGTAATCTGTTATTAACTGCAAATGTTATAGTAGAAGAGATATTTCCTTTAATTGAACATTATGTCAGATGACTAAGAAATATTATCAGGATTAAGAAGATGTGGTATACATACACAATGGAATACTACTCAGCCATAAAAAAGAACAAAATAATGCCATTTGCAGCAACATAGATGGAACTAGAGACTCATACTAAGTAAAGTAAGTCAGAAAGAGAAAGACAAATACCATATGATATCACTTATATCTGGAAACTAACATATGGCACAAATGAACCTTTCCACAGAAAAGAAACTCATAGACTTGAAAACAGACTTGTGGTTACCAAGGGGGAGAGGTAGGGAGTGTGATGGACTGGGAGTCTGGGGTTAATAGATGCAACCTTTGCATTTGGAGTTATTGGGCAACAAGGCTCTTCTGTATAGCACAGGGAACTATATCCAGTCACTTGTGATGGAACATGATGGTGGATAAGGTGAGAAAAAGAAAGTATGTATATATATATGACTGGGTCACTTTGTTGTACATTAGAAATTGACAGAACACTGTAAATCAACTATAATGGAAAAAATAAAAATCATTAAAAAAATTTTTAGGCATTCCCGTTGTGGCCCAGTAGTTAACAAACCCGACTAGCATCCATGAGGAGGCAGATTCAGTCCCTGGCCTCGCTCAGTGGGTTAAGGATCTGGCATTGCCATGAACTGTGATTATAGGTTGCAGATGAGGCTCAGATCCTGAGTTGCTCTGGCTGTGGCATAGGCCAGCAGCTGCAGCTCCAGTTTGACCCCTAGCCTGGGAGCCTCCGTGTGCCATGGGTGTGGCCCTAAACAGGCAAAAGATAAAATTAAAAATGTTTTAGCTAGTTGAAAAAAAAAAGAAATATTACTGTGTAACGACATGTTGCAGGGGAAATTCAGGGCTACTTAATAACACCGAGAAGTACCCATGAAAGCAATGTTGAAATTGAAAACTGACGTGGAAGGTCTTCTACTAAGGTATTTCACTATAGAACACAGAAAGTTTTTTCAAAATGTCTATTAAGCTAAAGGTTTTAACTTTCTCTTAGAGAATTTAAGATATCACAGTAGTCCCAAGGTGATCTGTCTCAGCTGCTCTTTCCCAAATTATAACTATTTGTAGCCCAATAGAAAGACATTTGAAATCACTACAAAAAAAGTCATGGACCAATACCACTGTACTTTAGGGGAAGATCCAAATTCCTATTAGAGTGGAAGGAAAATAAATGATGAACTATATCCAGTCTCCTGGGATAGAACATGATGGAAGATGATACGAGAAAAAGAATGTATATATATATATATATATATATATACTGGATCACTTTGCTGCTCAGAAGAAATTGACACATTGTAAATCAACTATAAAAAAATAAAAAATTTTAAATCAGTAGACTCAAGGTAAAGCATATTACCCTCCATAATATAGGTGGGCCTCATGCAATCAGTTGAAGGGTGATATAGAATAAAAGAAAAGACTGCCCTCTCCCAAGCAAGAGGGATTCTGCTAGCAGATGGCCTTCAGATTCAAAAGGCAACATCAGTACTTCCTGGGTCTCCAGCCTGATGGCCCCTCCTGCAGATTTTGAACTTCCTGTTTCCATGGTAGCACATCCTATTTGTTCTGCTCCTCCGAAGAACCCTAACATAATACGTAAGTTTCTGTCTCAGGCTCTTCTTTCTGCAGAAACCAATTTAAGATAGGGGAATGAAGTTGACCTTGAGATTACTGAGGGAAAGGAAGTTAAGAGGGATATCCAGCTGATTACCAACAAGAGGAATGTGGATTTAGGAACAACCCACGTGAAGGTGATACTTAAAGCCAAGAAGATGGACAGAGGGAAAAGAGAGATGACATGGACGCTTGAAAGAGTTGAAATATGTTAAATGTCCTTTCTTCACCTAAAATGAGTTAATCAGCTGCTTTGCAAAAACTTACTCAAATATTTTGAGAGAAGGATTTTTTAAAAATATTAAATCTCATTAAAATAAATAAAAGTATCATAGTACCCATAAAAAAAGAAAATAAATGATGAAGCTGAGGAGGAAATTTCTCATCATTTGCAGAGCTCTTCTATGGGCTTCTGTGCTGGAGTCTCTCAAGCCATTCAGGTTGAGCAGCAAATTCTTGGTGTGTCTCACCAAGGAAACAAATAAAAGCAGCAAAGACATCAGGCAGAGAAGAAAGGGGAAAACACATATAGGTCAAGATAGGAATAAAACTTTTAAGATAGAACAGTTTATTTCTGACTAAATGCAAAGTCGTATTTCTTTCAGTTTCTCTGTAACAATTCATCCACAACTCACCAAGAGCACCCTCCATTAAGAGGTTAACAGACAGACGGTAAGAACAAAAAGCCCTGAAAAAGCACAAGAACCACTCTGTTCATTCTCCACTTCAGCCAGTGAAAGAAGAACTGGAAGAAATTGGCGATCTTAAAAAGGAGAAAATGCTTAGGCAAGTGGCAAACCAGTTAAGTGATCTGTTAGTGCCACAAAAAGAGTAAACCACTTTTGCTAGTGGCATACAGATGTGGAGATAGTCCCTTTATAACTGAACTATAGTGTTACCCACAGCTGCATGGTTTTAACCACAGCCAAGCTGGTAAGGATGAAATCAGCTAATGAGACGCTTCGAGCCTTGACCCCATTCCATGCAGTTTACCAGTCCAATGAACCCATTTCCCAGCATTCCTAAGACGACTTCTCCTGTTGCCATTACCAGAAAGGAGACCTGCATTCTAGTTGACATTTCAATGAAAATATTTCCAATGTTGTTCTTCACTGACAGCTTTACAAATAAACAGTGAAGCCTGATAGCCATTTATGAGGCTTTCTATGTGTTTTCAACATAATTCAGGAAAGTACAGTCAAATTCTACTTTGAAAGTTTCAGGGATCTTCACTAAAACAGTGGTTTATTTATATTGTATTCCAGAGCTAAACCAAACAGTTCTGTCATCAGGTACAAATCTTCACTGAATACCTTTCTTATGACTTACACTCAGTTGCTATATAATCTCCAGAGTAAATGCTAACAATGTCCACTTATCCTTGACACCAGTAGCAGTTTCCCATTTGTGCTAATAACTGAAAGAATGAAGTCAGGCATGTAAGCATGCAAATATGAGACTTTTTTCCATTAATTTGTACTTCAATCTTCTCTGAGCCATACATTTGAATGCAAATTTTGAATAGGAATTTCTAGGAAAAAATTACAGTCTTTATTTGCATTCATCAAAAATTATCCTTTTGCCTATCAAGTATTTTTTGCATTAATATGATTTATGAAAATAACTCAAGGAAATTATTTATAGTTCAAATTGCACACCCAATCCTAGGACAAATAGCTATAAATATGAATACAGATTATTGTAGTAAAGTCAGAAATTAGAAGCAAAATAGACTGGCAATATACATGAGGAGACTACAAACGCTACAGTGTATAATCGATTAGATTTTATGAAGATATTAACATGTAGGATGAATTTGAAGTCTTTGGAATTTGTCAACAAATAGAAAAAGAACTCGAGATTGATGGAAAGATATGTACATAGGATCCAAATAACGTGAACAAGCTACACCATGCTTCTAAGTGGAGGCACTTGTTTTGTTTTACATAACTTGTTAGCTCTTTCAATTGAAATGGGATTAGGTGCCCTCCAACTTCTATGTCTTAAATTCCATGGTCTTCTCTTCTTTCCTGGCTTTAGAGGGACTATATTTCCCAGCCCCTTTTACAGCTGGTTATGTCAATGTAACTGAAATCTGAACAGTGTCATATAAGTGAAAATTATGTGCATCATATTTAGGCGCATCCCCAAAAGTCTCCCCATGCACACTCCTCCCTATGTCTTTTTCTCCCAGCTGTCTTGAATGGAGATGATTCCAAGCAATCTTGAAAGCAACATGCTGAAAATGGTATACTTCTGATCAACCTGATTTCCTGGATAACTGCTTGCAGAAGGCTCCTCAGACATATCAGTTCTTTCCCACAAGCAAAGTTACATGTACACAGTGTTTGAGTCACTTTATGCTTTGGAGCCTATTTGTCACAGCAGTTTGTCTACCCAGTCTAATGCAGAAATTGGAACTGAGACTGTGTAGATTTGTGTAGAGACATTTGAAAGGTGAAGAAACAGAAGGAGGGAATCCATGTCACCTGCAGAGATTGTGATGAGTTGCAATATCATTGGTTTCCAGCCCTCTTTTTTTTTTTTTTTTTTTTTGTCCATTTAGTGTTTAGAATATCATTTGGACGAACTCTTCCATTGACTAGCTTTTATGCTCTGCAAAGTCAGCAGGAAGCAGGATAAACATGATCCCCACATTATAGTACTTATACTCTGCTGGGGCAGACAAATGACTAAAAACAATGAATAAAGCATATGTGGAAATGATTCATTTTCAGGTTTAGATAACGTTGTTAAAATTTCACAATACTACAGATTAATATAGACATGTAAATTGAGTTCTTGAACAAAGTTATACATTTCTTCCTTATAATGAAAACTGTCATCAATAATATGTCCACACACTTTCTATTTCATCATTTTCCACAAGATTATAATAAAAGTTCTTAAAGACATCTTTATAATTATTACACAAATATCATAGATAGCACTTTAATACATGCAGAAAGATCATTGAGTTATGCACTATATCTTCTTACTATTTTTGCATTAGATGTATTTTTAAGATAGTGAAGATCTGAGTCATCTTCTCTGAAGTTTAAAAGAAATTTCTAGATAGCAAGAGGGAGGAGATGAATAGGAATTCAGAGGCCCAAAGCTGGTTTTATAGAAAACTGAGATCTGACATCAGATCTCAACTCAAAATAGGCCCCTTTTTTAAAAAACTGTAAGAAATTATTTTCCTAACTGCATGTGGAAATACGGCAATATTGAAAATGAGTCATGACTGTTATTTTCTTTCTCATCCTTATCGTAGAACTTGATTTTTTCTTATCTTTTTGCTTACTTATAAAAATCTGTTATTCCTCAGTACAGTTGATTGTACACATATTTAAATATTTATTCTAAATATGATTGTTATTCTTGAATTTTATTTTGGGCATATTTTCCTAACAAGAGCTCTAATTATTCTCTGTAAGAATTCATGAAGGAACAACATCTATCCCAAATATATACCCTTGATGTGGGATTTAGAATTGAATATCATTACCATCCAAAAGATTGGCATCTCCACAAAAAAATCTAAACATGCCATGGTACTCATTAGAGTGAGAAATAGTAATAATTTCCTGAGATCATCTATTATTTCTCACTTTTAAACTACATATAGATCATAAACTCTTCATTTGGACGATGATAACGAAATACATATGTGAAAAACACATTGCTTCATAATCCTAATGAATTCCACACAATATTTTGTAAAATTAGATTGCTTACCTGAAAAATATTGGTTAACGGTTTAGTGATCTTATCATCTTTAATTTTTCATAAATATATAAATATACATGTATACTCATTTTGTGATAAGCTTAGGTTAAAGACTTTTCTCAGTTAACCTTTGGAAATTACTCAATTATATGCACATTATAAAACAAGTAGAAGTTATAAAATGTTAAAATCACCATCAGTTTATTTTTCACTGGAAGACACAAGATGGCCCCTTATTTCCTTTCTTTCAGCCAGCACTTCAGTGGCCACAGAAAGGGCAGAAAGGCTTTTGTTAACTTCCTGTTTGCCCAAATCAGTATAAATGAGTGGACTGAAGGATGGAGGATTCCAAAGGCCTGCAAAAGCAAGAGGACCTGTTCGTTCTGCTGTCTCTTGGAACTCCAAACAGAACTAATTAAAGTCAGGAAGTAAATGGCAAATAGCAAAAGAAAGGAGATCACAGTTTGCATGGCTTTTATATGGACCTTGGTGCTGGGATTTTGGGATCCTTTGCCATTGCACTTCATCTTCTTGAGATGTTTCCACAGGGAAAAGATTAGCAGCAGAAAAGATATCAAGGACATAGTAAAGGGTATGAGATTTGCTAGAGTGATCAGAGTCACATGTGAAAGCTGTAAAATGTCCCTCAATTTGGTTTTCTGAGTGATGTTTCCTCCATATTCATTTCTCTGGATACTGTCTTTTAAGCTCACCACTGCAACTTGAAAAGCCAAGAAGAACGAAGCTCCCAGAAGTATCATGAAAAGTACATGCTTAACTCTCCTCTTTAGATGAAGAAAAACTAGGCTGGAGAAATTGGCTATCTTGAACAAATAAAATATGCTGAGGCTAGTAGCAAGCCAGATGTTATAATGGTTGCTTATTGCCCAGGCAATATGAACAATAATTCTCACTTTTAAACTACATAAAGCTGGATTAAGCACAGTTAAATACCAATTTATTAATATAATCCAGAGCAAACCAATTCTGGAGACCACCAGAGCAGTGAGAATTCCATCAGCTGAAGAGATCTTTTTTCTCTTGGCCCAGTCAATACAGTTCACCAGTGCTATGAAACCATTGGCAAAATTTCCGAGGACAAACTCTGTTATTACTATGATGGAAAAACTCAGTGTTAAAGTTTTCATGTTAAAAAAAAAAAATCCAAAAAATAAAAAATAAATAAAAAATAAAATAAAATAAAAAATCCAAGTGTGATATCACTGTTGTGACTCCTTTAGTACTCTGACTTTCAATTCTTTGTACAGCTGATTTCTGAATGTGCATGAAGTCCTTGTTTCTTTTAAATTCTGTGATCGGATGGCAAGCAGGAAAGCACCAGGATAAACTAATGGAAGAGTTCCATGCTGTCTTTACAAAAAACACTGGTATTCACTAATAGCTCAAACAGATTCCTCTTCAGACACTCTGTGTCCTTGCCAAGGAATGGATTACTTCATGACTGATGTTGAGGTGAAAGATGAATTCTCATTTGCCAGAATGCAAATAAAGACATATTGTTTTACAACTTTACTCCTATTGGAGCTGCATTTGAGATCTATGCCATAGCTTGTGGCAACTTGCAGCAACACAGGATCCTTAACCCACTGAGAGGCCAGGGATTGAACTCTCATCCTCATGGACACTATGTGGGTTCTTAACCCAATGAGCTGCAACCAGAACTCCAACAGATATTTTTGAAATGAAAAATAAGAGTCAAATAAGTATTCCATGTACAAAGGAAAATAGTGTGATGGGTTTTTTATTTTTCTATGTTAACACCAGAATATAGAAATAATATAAAAAACAGTATAAACTAATTTTGATTACAAAAAAATTCACACATAGTTTAAATACATCTAATTCTGGAGATAAATGTTGTAGGATAAAGTCACCCAAGGCAATCTGATATTTGAGCCAACCAATGCAGTTTATAAGGACTGTCAAACAATTCCCCAAGATTCCTATCATGAATTTTCCTAATTCTATCATCAGAAACAGATTCCCCCAAAAAACGGAAATACCTGAAGAAAGAGATATCCTAATCTCTAAGGATACAGTTAATAATTTGTTCCGCTTTGTTCCATATCTTGTGCAGTGTGGCACGTATGTGATACTTTACAGAAGAGTTTTAAACTAGAATTCCTTCAGACATGTGGTGGGCAAAAAAAAAAAAAATCTATATTAGCGTATAAAAGTTGTTGTTTAGGGAGTTCCTTTCATGGCTCAGAGGTTAACGAACCTGACTAGGATCCATGAGGATGAAAGTTCAATACCTGGCCTTGCTCAGTGAGTTAAGGATCCGGCATTGCTGTGAGCTATGGTGTAGGTCGCAGATGCACTCAGATCCTGCGTTACTCTGTCTGTGGCATAGGCTGGGGTTAGGGTTAGCTGTAGCTCTGATTCAAGCCCTAGGCTAGGAACTTCCATATGCTGTGGGTGTGGCCCTAAAAAGCAAAAAAAGAAAAAAAAAGGTTTTTTTTTCTATCAAAGACTTGTGCTAATACAAGCACTCTATAGTGTTATCTAGAGTGGTAATGATTGAAATGCTGAACTCCATTTGATTATCACGCACATGTGTGTAAGAACAACTTGCACGGATTTGCAATTTCTTTTTGCCATAAGGTTTAGGTCACTGGATCCAAATACCAGCTTTCCCTGAATTAATCTCAAACTCACAAAGGACAAGGAAAACCTGACAGTATAACTCATGATACAAAGGCTTACATGTGGATTTTCTCACTTGAGGCAAAACCAGAGAAAGTTACCAAAACCTAGAAAAATGATCATATGTCTTTTCAAGAGGATCCTGATGCAATTTAATTTTAAAAAAAATCAAAGCTAGAATTCACTGTGAAACATAAAAATCTCTAGAAGAGATAAGCAATTTCAGAACAAATGCACAGAGGTTAAGAGTAATTGCTTAGTACAATTGTTGGTGCTGATGTCTTGTTTTTAGGGAAAGGATTTTGTATCTATGATTTAAATATAAATTTTTGGATTTCCCTGGTGGTCTAGTGGTTAGGACTTGGTGCTTTCACCACTATGGCCCAGGTTCAATCCCTGCTCTGGGGTCTGAGATCCCACATAAAGCCACTGCATGTTGTGGCAGAAAAGAAAAGAAAAGAAAAGAAAAAGGGAAGGGAAGGGAAGGGAAGGGAAGGGAAGGGGAGGGGAGGGAAGGGGAGGGGAGGGGAGGGGAGGGGAGGGGAGGGAAGAGAAGAGAAAGGAAAGAAGATAGGGAGGGAAGGAGGAGGAAGGAAGGAAGGAAGGAAGGAAATAAATATAAATGTTCATTAGGAGAAGAGAAACCACAATCTAAATTAGTTATTCTTTCCCACTCTACCTTTCTACTCTGGTTGACCTAGTTAAAATGTCTAGTAACTCCTATTACATTCTTGAGGTAGGACAAAGGCTTCATGATGGTTTTTCTTGCCTTTTCCCTCTCCATGTACAATGTATTTAATGTGACCATGTTCCTAAGTGTCCAATATTTCTTTCACACTATTTAGGTTAGTGTAATTGAAGGAAGAGTTTTCATGGTTGGCAAGAGAAGAAAGCAGTGGAAAACAGAGGTGGATCTCTGAGTTTTAGAGTGTCTGAACATGGAAAGTTTGGGGCTGATTACTTCTGTGATTCTGAATGGCCAAGTTCATTATTCTTCTTGTTTTCTGAAGGGATAGATAGTGTCTGTGTTTTGAAATTGAGCCACTCTCCAATTCTCAGTCATATTTTGCTCATAATTCTCACAGCTGGTTACCTATCTTCATCTTTATGGCTCCTTGCACAGTTCCCTTAAAAGTTAGATTACCAATTGTTGAATTTCTTGGTGTTGACTGGATGTTAGCATGGTTAAGGGGCCACAACTAGTGAGATTAGAGATTCTGTAATAAGTTGTTTGAAATTGAAGAATATAACCAAATCTTCAGATTAATTTCTGTCATAGCAGTACAGTCAACTTGTATTACCAGTCATACAGTTGGTTCAATGTATAGAACTGAAGAAAGTCATGAACATGGTAAATATGCTCAGTCTGACTGACTTGATCTGCCAACTAATTGCAGTAGATGAACAGGTAAATATTCTGGAATTTAACCTGTCCTTTTCATAAAAAGTTTATATAAAGAACAGAAAACAAATTTTTGGATAATGCATAAATGCGATTTAGCTTGGATAGATATAATAATTTATAATGGTGATTCAGTGTATTCTGTATAAAAACATGTATTAATTTCCTATTGCTGCTCTAATAAATTATCACAAACTTAGTAGTTTAAATAACACAAATTTGTTGTTATATATAGTTCTAGATGTCAGAAGCCTGAAATGGGTCCCACTGGTCTAAAATCAAGGGTCACTTTGCTGTACAGCAGAAATGGGCACAAGATTTTAAGTCAACTACACTTTAATTAAAAAAATAAGTTTTTTAATTTAACTTGGATTTAATACTAAAATCTTGCATTCCTCTTTATTCAGTAAGAAATCTAATTACAGTGGTATCTCTTAGAATATGTATGTTGTTCCAGCTTAATATTATTTTTCTTAATTGCCTTTCTTTTTTCTGCTTTCTGAACATTTCATTATTGTTAAACATAACACATACAGAATATAAGAAAACACAATGCACAGTAATCCAAAAATTTATAATATTTTTATAATTATCATTTTACATTTTAGTCAAAAATAGAATTTTGCCAGTATCTATACATTCTCCATATATTCCTTTCTATTGATACCATTTCTCTTCCCTATCCACTCTTCCAACTACCCCAATTGTTGCAATAATCACTAATTTGTTTCACTTCTGAGCTTTACCACTAACATAATGAATTTCAAAAACTATATAGTTTACCTATTTTAACTTAATAGGATGGGAATTTTACTGAATTTTTATTTATTTATTTTTAATCCACACCTACAGCATATGGAAGTTCCCAGGCTAGGAGTCGAATCAGGGCTGTGGCTGTGGCCTAAACCATAAGCATGACAACATGGGACCTGAGCTGCATTTGTGACCTACGATGCAGCTTGCAGCAACACCAGATACTTAACACACTGAGTGAAGCCAGGGATCAAACCCACATCCTCACTGGGACAATATCAGGTTCTTAACCTACTGAGCCACAAGAGAAACTCCTATTGAATTTTTTAATCTTGATATTTCCTCTAAAATTTTATATGCATGATTATCTATATAGCTCTAATTTGTTAATTTTATTATACAGATTTTATTGAAATCATGTAGCTCTAGTTTATTCATTTTCATTGCTGTATAATATTATATTATGCCAGTATTCTATTATATTTATTTTATCAGTGATGGAAATTCAGATGATATCCCATTTCTAGCTGTTAGGAACAATAGTGATGAACATTCCTGTATACAAATCCTGGTGCACAGGTACAAAGATTCTCTAAAGTATAAAATCATAGGTCTTAGAATATTCATCTTCACCTTAATCAAATAGTGTTATGTTACTGGCCAAAACAGTCGTACTACTTTTTGTTTTGTTTTTTGTTTGGTTGGTTGATTTTGTTGGTGGATTAGAACAATAGGCATTTATTCTTTTATAGTTCTGGAGGGTAGAATCTGAGATCAAGGTGTTGGCAGGGCTCTGCTCCCTCCAAAGGTGCTAGGGAAAGATCTATCCAGGCATCTCCCCCAGCTTCTGGGGCCCCAGACAGTCTTTGGCTTGTGGCAGTGTAACTCCAGTTTTCATATGGTTTTTCCCCTCATCTTCTCACACAGCTCTCCCTCTGCATGTGTCTGCTCAAATTTCCCCTTTTTGTAAGGACACCAATCATATTGGATTAGGGTCTACTCTCATGATTCCATTCTCACTTGATTACCTCTATGAAGAAAGGGATCTCCTAATAATGTCACATTCTGCGGTACTGAGATGTCTTAGTATGGTTGGATGGCTATAGTAGAATACTATTGTTTGGGTGGCTTCTCACCATCTGGAGGCTGAATAGTCCAAAAATCAAGGTGCCAGCTTATCCTGTAGTCTGGCAAGGGCCAGATTCCTGGTTCACAGATGGTGCCTTCTGTGTCTTCATGTGGTAGAAGAGGTGAGTGTTTTCTGGTGTCTTATTATTATTATTATTATTCATATATTTATTTGGTCATGCTTGTAGCATGCAGAAGTTCCTAGATCAGGGATCAAACTCATGCTACATGACCTGAGCCACAGAGGTAACAATGCCAAATCCTTAACCACTAGGTCACTAAGGAACTCCTGGTAGTCTTTTTATAAGGGCACTAATCCCATTTACAAGGGATCCACCCTCATACCTAAATTGTCTCATAACAATTTAGGAGACAATACAATCAATTGAGGGTTAGGATTTCAACATATGAATTTTGGACAGACACAGATATTCAGTCTATAGTGGAGACTGTAGGCTTCAACATATCTGTTTTGGGAACATAATACAATCTCTAATGGCCCAAAGACTATTGAGGTCCTTTCCTTTCTTTTTTTCTTTTTTTTTTTTCATTTTTTAAAGTCTTATTGAAGTATAGTTGACTTACAATGTTGTGATAATTTCTGCTGTACAACAAATCAATTCAGTTATACACATCTACATAGCCATTATTTTTCAGATTCTTTTCCCATATAGGTTATTGTAGAATATTGGGTAGAGTTCTCTATGCTATACAACAAGTCCCTGCTGACCATCCATCCCATATACACTAGTGTGCTTTATAATCCTATGAGTGGTGTAGGAGATTTCCACTGCTGCATAGTCTTTCCAAAGTTTGTAATGTCACACTAATTTTTATACTTTTATATTTGTATAAAATATCATTAGACATAACATTTTATAATCCTTTTCCTATTCTAATTTCAAATTCAATTTCAGTTTAAAGTTATTCTTTTTCCTTTCTATGAGTGTGATTTCATATACATTTATTCATATTCATTATATAGTATCTATATTAATATCCCATCAATATATTCTTATAATCTTTCTTCAACTCTCAAATACTCTTGGTTACTAGTAAGTGTTATTATGCAGGAATATTTCTTTAGTCAAAACACTCTGAGAAAATATATTAGTTCATGGCATACTGCAAAGGAAACTTCAGCACTTTTTAATGATACCTAAAAGGACCCAATGAAAGAAATGCTGAAATTGAAAAGGAACCTATAATGTCTTCTATGGGTATTTTCCCATAGAATACAGAAAGTTAAAAGAACTTTAAAGAATTCTGTACATGAAACTAAAGATTTTGCTTTTCTCAGAGAGAATATATCAATATCCAACAGTAATCCCAAGGCAATCTGTCTCAGATTGCTGTTTCCAAAAATCATAATGTACAAGTGGCCCAAGGGAAAGACAGTTGAAATCACCTGAAAAATATCATAACCCGATACCTCTGTACCTGAAGAAAGATTCAACGTACCGCTCAAGTGGGAAAATAATAAATTATGAAGAGGAGGAGAAGGTTATCATCATTTCCATGACCTTTGCATGGGCCTCTGTGCCAGAGTCCCTCAAGCCATTCAGATTGAGTTGCAAATTCAACTGGTATGTTTCACCAAAGAAACAAATAAAAGCAGCTAAGAGGCTGAGGAGAGAAAAAGGGGATTATACAGGTCAAGCTAAGAAAAATATAGCTTGTGGGATCTCCCATTTTGGCACAACACAATAGAAATAAAAATAAACAAATAGGACCTAATCAAACTTACAAGCTTTTGCACAGCAAAGGAAACCATAAAAAACATGAAAAGACAACCTGTAGAATGGGAGAAAATAGTTGCAAATGATGCAACTGACAAGGGCTTAATCTCCAAAATACACAAACAACTCATACAACTCAACAGCAAAAAAACAATCCAAATGAAATATGAGGAGAAGACCTAAATAGACATTTCTCCAAAGAAGATATATAGATAAACAGTAGGCACATGAAGAAATGCTCAACTTCACTAAGTATTACAGATAGGCAAATCAAAACTACTATGATGTACCACTTCACACCAGTCAGAATGGCCATCATTAATAAATCTACAAATAGCAAATGCTGGAGAGAGTATGGAGAAAAGGGAACTCTCCTTCACTGTTGGTAAGAATGTAAATTGGTACAACCACTATGGAAAACAGTATTTCTCAGAAAACTAAGAAGAGAAATACCATATGATCCAGCAATCCCACTCCTTGGCATATATCTGAACAAAACTACAATTCAAAAAGATACATGCACCCCTATGTTCACAGGAGCACTATGACAAAGCAAAGACATGGTAACAACCTAAATGTCTATCAACAGATGAATGGATCAAGATGTGGTACATATATATAATGGAATACTACTCAGTCATAAAAAGAACAAAATAATGCCATTTGCATTATTGCAATATTCTGTGACAACCTACATGAGAATAGATACAGCAGAAATTGGCACAACATTGTACATCAAGGATCCTTTTTTTTTTTTTTTTTTTTTGCTTTTTAGGGCTGCACCCGTGGCATATGGAGGTTCCCAGGCTAGGGGTCCAATTGGAGCTAGAGCTGCCGGCCTACACTATAGCCACAGCAACACCAGATCCAAGCCACGTCTGCAAGCTACACCACAGCTCACAGCAACACCAGATCATTAACCCACTGAGCAAGGCCAAGGATCGAACCCACAACCTCATGGTTCCTAGTAAGATTCATTTCCACTGTGCCACAATGGCAACTCCAAGGATACTTTAATTAAAAAAGTTTTTGTCAAGATTGTATACATGTATGTGTGACTGGATCACCTTGCTGTTAAGTAGAAAATTGACAGAACACTGTAAACCAGCTTTAATGAAAAAATGAAAATCATTACACAAAATTTTTTTGTCAAAATAAAAAATAAATAAATAAAATGTTACCTTCAATAACTGAGTCAGGCCATGTTATCAAGTTCATGACCTTACTGGAAGTGGTTGATAAGAACAAAAAATGGAATGCCAGGGTTGTTATCCAAAGCATTTATGAAGGTATTATATGACCAAATGAGAAATAAATGAACTGATTGACTGGCAAATACAAAAGGAAGAAAGAGTTCAGAAACTGGTTTCCATAAAGTTGTAAAATCTCATAGCTCTTAGGTCTGAAATAATAATAAATGAAATTGAAGAAAAATCCCTAACAAAGGCCCATTAAGACTTTTCAAATGCAGTGATTATTCCTGATAGCAAAGTCCAGACCAAGAGGGTAAGCTTCTAACATTAATTCCATTGATTGGGATGCCTTCTAAGTAGCTGCCATTAAAATGGATGAGTCATAAAATAAGTAGCTAATTAGTTTTTCAGTTAATTAATTGAGGAAGACATTTACTTTTGGATAAGACAAATCTTTGTGGACATCTTTATGTGGAATATGGAATGGAGTGGAAGCAAATTTTTGCAGTAATTGTGTTTGTCAAATAAACCATGAATGTGACTTAATAAAATCTGTGATATTTAAATGACTTTCTGGTTTCCAAATGTGTATTATCAGGATATAGCTTGAAATCTGTACCTTCTTCAGTAGAGTATCCTCTCCAACAGCCACTTCAGATGTAGCCAAGAAGCATAACAAGGAACATCCAGAAGGTGGAGCCAGGAGCTACAGAGGATAGATTTTCTCTGAAAAGCCAGTGCAAGGAATTGCACAGTGCCTACCCAGGAGGGTTTTTCACTGCAATAGACAGTTGGCAGCTGCATATCTCCTATTCTTCTCTTTGCCACATGAGAGGAGTTTGATTTTTTCCAGGATTCTGCCATAATCACCCATTTTATATTTGGAGGTGGCGAATGGAAGAGGGCATCTTCTTTTGTTTTTATGTTCATTTATCACCAGACTATGACAAACTGTAAACAGAAGGAATGAAGGGAATTACTGATCACCCCCAAATCCTCAATTTTAGGCTGATATAACTTAAGTATAGAACATTGGATTGTGTCCCCAGGAAGGTGTGTATGTTGGGCGGGGGGGGAGTGTACTTTAAGAACAGACATGAAAACTATGGCAGATATAGCGAAGTACCAAAATCTTTATTTTCTACTTCTTTCTAAGCACACATGAGACATGTCCCCAGCCTCCTTTGCAGTTAGGTGTGATCAAATGACTGAGCTCTAGCCACTGAAGTATGAGAAGAAGTGATGTGTGTAAATCTCATGCCTAGCCCATAAATACTTTTCCACCCCAAATACACACACACACACACACACACACACACACACACACACCTACACCTGTAGTGGAGAACAACTCCTGGGCAACCCAGCAAAAAGTGTTGGAATGTCAGCAGGATGGTGACATGGAGGGCCTGCATTTCCCTTCTCCCACAAACACACCAAATATGTAAGTACACATGAGTCAATTCCCTCTATTAGAAATCCAGACTAATTGAGTAACTCCTACATATCAGGAGACTGAGAAAATGCCCACAATGAAACAGGTAGGAAAGTCTGAGATACTCTCACCATAAATCTCACCCCTGGTACAGCACCTTACAATCAGGAAGGAACCCCCAACCCCTAGTTTCTTCCTGAGGAGCAAAAGGCTTATACCACACATAAAATGTCTAAACTCTTAAGGCTGCCACCTAACAATTAAGCCCCAAGTGACCTATCTCTGACAGCCAAGGTGGCTTGCCTTGATTCTCAAAGGACTATAGCAGACAAGCAGCAGCTGTTACAGGCATGCAAGCACTCCCCATGGCAATCCCTCCCCTCCCCTGGCCTCAGTGCAGAAAGAGCAGATAAAAACACCCACTTCCAAATTTCTCCCTAGAAGAAATCTGACTGCATATTTTCCCAGCTGGTGCCTAAGGATCTGGTTTCTAATCAGCCTGCATGTTGTGGCTGCCTGGGATCATCCTGGGAACCTCATAGTGCTGCTGAGCACATCACCCAGTCTCCTCCCAAATCATTTCAACAATAAAACCAACTTCCAGCTTTTCACTAGAAGAAACATGTCCACACAGCTAGCACTCAAACTATCAAGGCTGTCACCCAAGCAACTGGCTCCCAAGTCACCTAGTTCTGATGCTGATAGGATTTGGCACTCATATGTCCCAGAAACCACACAAAACAAAGAGAGACAGTTCCATCTGGTACACAAGCACTCTCAGGAACCATCCTCCCCACTTAACCACAGAATGAGTCGGCAAAAACAGGTACCTTCCTAGGGGACAGAGGGCATACCTAATGTCTTAAATTTCCCAGCTGCTGCCTAAAGGTAAGGCTTCCAATTACTCTGCATCAGAGAGCTGAAAGGGGAAGTATTTAGTGGTCTTCTGGGAGCCTGAACAGGTGTATAGGCATTTCCTATACCTTTGGGACCCTCATACCCTCATCTAGTAGGAGCCACTAAAAGCAAAGACATGAGAATGGATAATCCCAACGGTTTGAATGGAAACAAGAAACTTGGGCTGGGTTGATCAATGAGTTTCCTTACCAACTATGCATTAAAAGAGTCTCTGAAGGAAAAGAGATAGACAGGGACAGAAAGTCTATCCAAAGAAATAAAGGCTGAAAATGTCCCTAGCCTGGGGGAAGTAACAGACATCCAGATACAGGAAAGTCCAAGAAAGTGCCAAATAAGATGAGTCTATAAGAAACTCACACTGAAACACATTATAATTAGGAGTTCCCATCGTGGCACAGTGGAAACTAATCTGACTAGAAACCATGAGGTTGTGGGTTCTATCCCTGTCCTTGCTCAGTGGGTTAAGGATTCGGCATTGCCATGAGCTGTGGTATAGGTCGCAAACAAGGCTTGGATCCAGTGTTGCTGTGCCTCTGGTATAGGCCGGCAGTTACAGCTCCGATTCGACCCCTAGCTGGGAACCTCCATATGCCATGGGTGCAGCCCTAAAAAGACCAAAAAAAAAAAAAAAAAGAAACACATTATAATTAAATTGTGTAAAGTTAAAGACAAGGAAAGAGTCTTAAAATCAGCAAGAGATAAACAACTTATGAACAAGGGAACCCCATAAGACAGTCAGCAGATTTATCAGCAGAAACTACAGATGGAAGGGAATGGCATTAAATACTCAAAATGCTAGAACAAAGAAAAACCCTGCCAACCAAAACACTTCACTCAGAAAAAAAAAAAATCTGTAACTATGTATGGTGTAGATGTTAACTAGACCGATTGTGGTGATTACTTCATGTTATATATGTATATCCATCATATCATTATGTTATATACCTGAAATTAATATAAAGTTATATATCAATTATATCTCAATTTTTAAAATTTTTAATAAAAAAGAATACCTAGCAAAGTTGTCCTTGACAGAGAGATAAAGAACTCTCTAGACAAGCAAAAGCTGAAGGACTTCATCCCCACTAGTTCAGCCTTACAAGAAATGTCAAAAGGACATCTTTAAGCTGCAACAAAAAGAAGCTAATTAGTAACAGGAAAATATATGAAAGTATGTCTCACTGGTAAAGGTCTCTCTGTCTCTCTCTCACACGTGTGTGTGTGTGTGTGTGTATGTGTTGTGTATGGTTAAATTCAGAAAATTGTAATGTTATAATGGTGGTGGGTAAATCAAACTATAAATTCAGTATGAATGTTAAAAGAAAGAGGTATTAAATGTAACTATAAATACAGTAATTTGTTAATGGATACACAAACTAAAAAGATGTAACTTGTGTCATCAAAAACATAAAACATGGGGTATGGAAAGTAAAATTGTAGAATTTAAGTATGATTTTAAAGTTAATTGTTATCACCTTAAAATAGGCTGTTAAAAATATGTTTCATGTAAGCCTGGCAACCACAAAGCAGTATATTATCTATTGATAACCTATATAATAGTAGGGGAGGGACTTCAATACCCAATTTCAATAATGGACAGATTATACCAACAGAAAATCAGTAACGACACAATGGACTTATACTATATGTTGGTCAGAGGGACTTAGCAGACATTTATAGGACATTCTACCCAACAAGAGCAGAATACACATTCTTCTCAAGTACACATGGAACATTTTCCATGATAGATCATGTTAGGCCACAAAACAATTCTTAGCAATAAAAGGAAAACTGGAAAATTCACAAATGAAGGAAGACTAAACAACATGCTCCTGAACAATCAATGGATCAAAAAGGAAATCAAAAAATATCTTAAGACAAATAAAAGCAGAAACACAATATATCAGAGAGTTCCTATTTTGGCGCAGTGGAAACAAATCCAACTAGGAACCATGAGCCTGCAGGTTTGATCCCTGACCTCGCTCAGTGGGTTAAGGATCCAGCATTGCCATTAGCTGTGGTGTATAGTCTGCAGACACAGCTCAGATCTGGCATTGCTGTGGCTGTGGTTTAGGCTGGCAGCTACAGCTCCGATTCAAGCCCTGGCCTGGGAATATCCATATGTCACTGGTGTGGCCCTAAAAAACAAAAAAACAAACAAACAAAAAAAAGAAACACAATACATCAGAACTTGATGCAACAAAAACAGTTCTAAAAGAGAAGTTCATACCAATAAATTCCTACATAAAGAAAAAAAGTTATCAGAGTTCCCGTCATGGCTCAGTAGTTAGCGAACGCGACTAGCATCCACGAGGACGCAGGTTCGATTCCTGGCCTCACTCAGTGGGTTAAGGATCCAGCGTTGCCATGAGCTGTGGTGTAGGTCGCAGTCATGGCTCAGATCCAGCATTGCTGTGGCTCTGGCATAGGCCAGTGGCTACAGTTCTGACTGGCCCCTAGCCTGGGAACCTCCATGCCCTAAAAGACAAAAAGACCAAAATAAGAAAAAAGAAAAAAGTTATCAAACAACCTAATATACCTTAAGGAACTAGGAAAAGGAAAACAAACTAAATCCAGAGTAAGTAGATTAAGGGAAACAATAAAGATAAGAACAAAAACTAAAATAAAAATTATAAAGAAAATAGAAAAGCGCAATAAAATTAATACTTGATTTTTAGAAAAGATAAACAAAATTGACATTTTCTTAGACTAAGAAAAAGAAGAGAGACTAAAATAAGTAAAATTATAAATGAAAAAGAAAACATTAGCTCTGAAACACAAAAATACCAAGGATCATAAGAAACTACTATGAACAATTATATGCCAACAAATTAGACAACTCTGAAGAAATCAATAAATTCAGAGAAATATACACTCCATCAAGACTGAATCAGAGTTTCCATTGTGGCTCAGTAGGTTAAGAACCCAATACAGTGTCCATGAGAATATGTGTTCAACCCCTGGCTTCGCTCAATGGGCTAAGGATCTGATGTTGCCACAGCTGTGGTGTAGGCCTGTAGCTGCAGCTTCAATTTGACCCCTAGCCTGGGAACTTCCATATGCCACAGGTATAGCCCTAAAAAGAAAAAAAACAAAAATGAACATGAAGAACATCTAAACAAACCAATTACTAGTATCTGTAATCAAAAACCTCAAAACAAACAAAAGTCCAGGTCCAATTGGTTTCACTGGTGAATTATACCAAATATTCAAAGAAGAATTAATACCAATCCTTCGCAAACCCTTCCAAAACACAGAAGAGGAGGAAACACTTCCAATGTTCATTTTAAGAGATGACCATTACCTTGATAGCAAAGTTAGACAAGAACACTACTGGAAAAGAAAATTACAGGTCAATGTCCCTGTTCACAGGTCATTTGAACATGAATGAAAAATCCTCAACAAAACATTAGCAAACTAAATTCAACAGCACATTAAAAGGATTATACATCATGATTAAGTGTGATTTATTCCTCAGATGAAAGGAAGGTTCAGTAATACACTGCATTAACACAATGGAAGGTAAAAAAAAAATCATATGATCATCTCAGTAGATGCAGAAAGTGATTTGACAAAATCCAACATCTATTGATGGTAAACTCGCAACAAACTGGATATAGAGGGAATACATCTCAACTTTATATGACAAGCCCACAGTTTTTCAATGGTGAAAAGCTAAAAGCTTTTCTTCTAACATCAGAAACAAAACAATGATGCCCAATCTCACTTTTATTCAGCACAGTAATGAAAGTCAGCCATAACAATTAGGCAAAATAAAAAATAAAAATCATCCAAATTGAAAAGGAAAAGGTAAAACTGTCTTTATTTGCAGATAGCATGATATTAAATGCAAAAAAAAAAAACCCTAAAAATCCCACCAAAAAAAAGCCCTACTAGAATTAAGAAATTCAGTAAACTTGCAAAGATACAAAATTAATGTCCAAAAATCAGTTGCATTTCTATACAATAAGCAATGAACTATCAGAAAGAAAAAAGTAAGAAAACAATCCCATTTATCACTGCATCAAAAAGAATACCTAAGAATATATTTAATGGGGTTAAAAAAAGCTGTACACTGAAAACTGCAAAACATTGATAAAAGAAATTTAACAAGACATTGATAAAAGAAATCGAATAAAATGAAGATATATGTAAGTTGAAAGCTATTCCACACTCATGGATTGGAAGAATTATATTGTTAAAATGTCTATATCATTACAAGAGATCTATAGGTTGAATGCAATCTTAAAATAGAATTTTTCACATAAATAGAAAAAAATCTTAAATTTTCTATGGAACCACAAAAGGCCCTGAACAAAGCAATCCTGAAAAAGAAGAACAAAGCTGGGAGTATTACAAATCCTGATTTCAAACTATAGCACAAGCTGTAATCATCAGAGCAAATGGTATTGTCATAAAAAGACACATAGTTCAATGGAATCGAATAGAAAGCCTAGAAATAAACATAAACATATACACTCAACTAATTGGTCAATATTAGAACAATATTGGCAAATTCTTTTTAAAAAGGAGTTGATAATTTGCCAATAAGGTACTTTGAAGATCTGCTGCAGCTCACCTTAAAACTTTTTCAGGGGAGTTCCCGTCGTGGCGCAGTGGTTAACGAATCCGACTAGGAACCACAAGGTTGCAGGTTCGGTCCCTGCCCTTGCTCAGTGGGTTAACGATCCGGTGTTGCCGTGAGCTGTGGTGTAGGTTGCAGACGCAGCTCGGATCCTGCGTTGCTGTGGCTCTGGCGTAGGCTGGTGGCTACAGCTCCGATTCAACCCCTAGCCTGGGAACCTCCATATGCCGTGGGAGCGGCCCAAGAAATAGCAACAATAACAACAAAAAAGACAAAAAAAAAAAACTTTTTCAAAGCATCATTAAACTAAAGCCAAGAGAAAGTATTAAATTGGGAACACAGGGTTAACAATAGAAGGTTAAGAAAGACTAGGAAAGGAAGGTCAAGTTAAAGGGTTAATAAGTATCGTCTAGAGAAATAGTTTAAGACATGTTCCTGCTGAAAACTTACTTACATGTGCCTACTTGGCAAAGAGTGTGGATGGGTCACTTAAGTCCTAAGATCACGGGACAAAATAAAAACCACAACCATGTAAAATACTGGTCTTGTCCCACACTCCACTGCCAGTTTCACTTGATAGAAATCTTTTGTCAGCTCTACAGCATTAATGAGTAGGAGCTGGAGATCTGTGATTGCTCTTCTTTGAGTAGTCCTTTCCAAATGGAACAGGACATCAACCTAGCCATGTTGGAAGTAAAGGGCTGCTTCACTTCCAAACTAGAAAACAGGGTCTTCATGGAGTTAACCAGAGCTGAAAGGGGCATGGGGGTGTGCAGAAGAACCCTGGAAAAGAATGAGTCCACGGTGTTATGGAGTTAGAAATGGAAGACCCAAGGACTTAATGACTTCTGGGACACAATACCTCTAATAGTCTTTCAATTTTCAGAAAGGGTAAATTGTACTTCTACATTGGCACTATACACCTCCTGGTTTTCAGAGTTGTCATTCATTTTACACTACTCTTCAGTCTCTATATCTGTATCTTAGAAGTTGTCTTAGGTAACAGGTAATCAGTTCCTCTAAGTGCTGTCTAGTCGCTGAGTTAGTATTGACACAGCAAAGTAGCAAAAGAAATTCTAGCTGAGGATACTTGAGTTTTACAAATCACACAATGCATGTTATTTGTACCAATCTTAGCAAAAGAAATTCTAGCTGAGGTTACGTGAGTTTTACAAATCACACAATGCATGTTATTTGTACCAATCTTATCATGAGTATGATGTACAGAAAGAGAAGTCTTCTGGAACACATTAATTGTGCTTTGAATATTTACAATTATTCAATGAAGGGTGAGATGTGGGATATTTCAACAATGCTTTTCAGAACTAGACTGAGCTGAAGGTTATGATCAGGGTCACATTTCTAAATAACTCATGAAAGTAGAGGTTGTTTATAAGGAAAAAATACAGTGCTTACTAGTTTAAGAGATTACAGAGGATAATGAAGTGGGCATTATTTGAACACCAGAAAAATATGTGGTTAAGAACCATCCAGTATGATGTTACCCTAAGCCTATTCAGGGTTTGGGAGTAAAGGTAAGTAGTATTCCAAGCATTAGGGCCCAGCCACATATTTTATAGGTGCATCTTCATGCAGAAATGATACAAGCCTCCATACCTAAAGGACTCTTCATAGGTTTACACGGGCAGGAATTTGATACTGTATATAACATGTACTGAAAAAAGTATATACGTGTATATGTGTATTTGCTTAAATATGTAATTTCTGACACTTGCAATTGAAATAGTCGTTATAATAAACCCACCGCCCGATATTGTGATCCTTTTACGTTATAGTATGTTCTGAATACAAAACCTTTGTGCCCAAACTTGTATACGATCATCTTGCCCTGATATTAAAGTTAATGTTATTAAATCAAAAGGGTAAGATTTCTGGTTAGCAGCCCAAATCACAAAGCAGTCAAACCTGAGTTTTAACGTAGGCTTTGGACTGTACCCTACGGAAAATTACAGAATTCTACTTCTTTTTTTTTTTTTTTACTTTAAAGTGAAAAGAGTATCACTGAGTATCACAAAGAGGCTGTTTGTATCTGCTATAAAAAATAACTGTATGGCATATATATGAATAACCCCTCGGACCTACCAACAGTTAAACTCTAAATGCGGAATATCATTTTAAGCAGCAGACAGGAAGGGGCGGAGCGCCAGCGGCTGCCCCCGGTCTCGGCGCCGCTCGGGACGTCGCAGCGGCTGCATGAGGAGCGAGAGTGAGCCAAGCGGCCTCTTAGCCCCTGGCGCCTCGTGATCAAGGCCGTCAGTCGGGGGTTCTCGGGTGGGCGATCACCCTCGGCTCCAGGCACAGCACCGGGCGAGCGGCGATAACCGGTCCATGGCTGCTACGTCGGCTCCGTCATCCTTGGCCCTGAGGGGCCCGACCCAGGCCGCGGCCCCCAGCTCGTACGGCGTCTTCTGCAAGGGGCTCTCCCGCACCCTGCTTGCCTTCTTCGAGCTGGCCTGGCAGCTGCGCATGAACTTCCCCTACTTCTACATCGCGGGCTCCGTGGTCCTCAACATCCGCTTGCAGGTACACTTCTAGAGCCCTGAGTAAGCAGCCAGTACCACCGGCCTGCATGATGGCCGACTCCCAGGCGCCTCCGCGGCGCGGTGGAGCTGAGGGCGAGGAGCCCCGGTATCTCGCGAGAGTGCCTGGCCACGGTCGGGGCTGCGCTCTCCGCTCTCAGCCCGTCTCCCTAACTGCGTCTGCCTCCAAAGCGCTGGCGAAACGAGGAAGAGGTACGCGACTCCAGGAATAGAAAACTTCAGTTAAGACCCACGACGGTGTTTAAGAAGCTGTGCGTCTTTAAAACAAACGAGACAAGCAAGATGCGTTATAAAAAGGGAAGGCTACTAAGAGACTGGATTATAAACAGGACATTGAATGACTTACAAGCTTAAGATTTTAAGACTATAACGTGCAGGCATAGGTTTTCTTTATCCCACAAAAGAAAACATATCATCAGAAACTTTCAGTGAGGGAGTTTCCTGGTTGACTAGTGGTTAGGATTTGCTGCTTTCACCGCTCCTGTGGCTGGAGTTCAATCCCTGGTCCTAGAACCGAGATCCTACATCAAACCCTGCAAGCTGTGGCCAAAAAGAAAAGATACTTTTATTAAAACAACAACAAAACAAACTGTACAGGAAATGCATCCTTCAGATACCAAACAATGTAAAGTGCAGCAAGATTTGGATCAGAGGGTTGGAGTGTAAGAAAGTGGCCTCCATTTCAATGTCCCTATAAGTAGCATGCAGTTCAAAGACCTTGGAGCCAAAGAGAAGGAAATCCAGGCATAGCACAAAGCTTGGCGATTTATTGAATAGCATTTAAATAATGTAAATGCTATTTATGTTCTTCATCTTTTTAAAAGGATACTTAATTATGGTTACAAAGTTGAATGCAAGTGTTGTCAGCCTTAATGGTGTAAAAGCAGTTTCCAGTGAGGATGGAGGGAGAAGGTACATGGAATGGTGGTGGAGTCCTTATAAAATGGAAAGTTGGGAGATACAGTCTGTTGTTGATGGGGAAGAGGGCATTTTATTAATTAAACAGTAGCCATGAAGTTGCTAAAATATAATTATGAAAGAGGAAAAGAGAGGGAAACAGCATGAAGTCAACAAGAAATGCCTAAAGATGACAGTTCTGGTGGTATGTCTCAAAAAGAAAAACATACATTACCTGATGTGTTTGAATACAGAGTCAAGAGATTTTTGGTATTTAGAGAGGCTGGAGATAATTTAGTTGTCTGTAGATTTTTTTAAATTAGGCACAAAGCTGAGTAGTTATGAATCCCCAGAAAACATAAGATGTTGTTTAAAAACTATTCTGCATAATTCAACTGTGATTAGTATTAGTTATATAACATCAGTCATAATTATGTAAATGCTGAAAATATAATGTAACATTATTAGGTAACATTGGGGAGATTGGAGAGGAGATGTATGCATAATGAGGGAGAATCAATCAAGATCTAATCAGAAAAGTTGATAAAAAGGCAATATAAACATGTTACTTAGAAAAAAGTACAATAAGGACCACCTAAGAGTTAAAAGTGATTGTCTCTGGAGAAAGAAAATCAGGGATGGGCAGAGAAAAGGTGGAGGATTGCTGTTTTCCATTACCAGTCTAACAGTATTATTTGATTTTTCTTATCCTTCTATATATTTTCTTTGATTAAAAAATAATTTGAATTTCATTTTTAAAAGTCCTCCAGGTAATTGAAATGTACACCAGTGGTTAAGAGCACCAGAGTAAAAGTTTTTAAATCAGACAGATGTCTGTTAAAATGCAAACAAATTTTGTGGAGGCCATTGATCTTGTCTAAACTTCAGTTTCCTCAGTTCTATCAAATGAGAGTAAAAATACTCATCTTGAAAAATCAGCCTGAGAATTAAAAATAAGCCTGACTTAGTGCTTGATGTATACACAATAAACAGTGTTTGTCATTACAGCATATCTCATTAACGTGTGAATAAAACTTAAAATTCTCATTTGGAGTGCCTGCTTTTCCAGTGGAGGGTTTTAGTCCTGAAGGAGATTTGTAGCGTCCTGACCCTGTCTTTGTGGAGAAGATCCTCCAGGAAGATACCAGGGGAGACATTTGGGCTGAAAGGGGCAGTTATTTGCCAGGGTAGAGATTTAAACTGTAGGGTTCTATATTCTGTTAGTTGTATCCAACAAACAA
Source organism: Phacochoerus africanus (assembly GCF_016906955.1). Classification (NCBI taxonomy): domain Eukaryota; kingdom Metazoa; phylum Chordata; class Mammalia; order Artiodactyla; family Suidae; genus Phacochoerus; species Phacochoerus africanus. The sequence goes on along the minus strand of NC_062550.1, from coordinate 64,875,835 downwards.
GTATATTCAGGGTTGTAAAATAAGTCCCCCCTCCAGTACCATATCTGGCTTTGGGTAAATTGTTCTTCCTGCCCTTCTTTCCTTGTCTCCAGCCAAACTAGAGCACTTTAACTTCCTCTGCGTTTTTTTTTCTTTGTCTTTCTTTTTTTTTTTTTTTGTCTATGGTTATTCTACCTGTGTTTTAAGTAAACTTAGACATTAATTTTTCCATTAAGTTTTTCCCAGTGCTGAGATTACAGATTAGACTTCATTTTTAATCAGTCTAGGGGCTGTGTTATTATCAACCTATGCCATTTTCAGAGGCTGCCTTATTTGTGCCTAATTGTACGTTAACTATCAAATGTGTTAAAAAAGAAAAATCCAAGAAGACAGTTTCCCTGGACTATAATCTCTCCCCTTGGTAATTACAGATTGCTGTGAAAGTGCAGTAATTGAAACATTTTAGTCTAAAATATTAGAGGAGCTCAGCGGAAACGAATCTGATTAGTATCCATGAGGACTCAGGTTCGATCCCTGGCCTCATTCAGTGGGTAAAGGATCTGGCATTGCCATGAGCTGTGGTGTAGGTCGAAGACTTGGCTTGGATCTGGTGTTGCTGTGGCTGTGGCCTAGGCTGGAGGCTACAGCTCTGATTGGACCCCTAGCCTGGGAACCTCCATATGCCATGTGTGCGGCCCTAAAAACACAAAAAAGAAAAAAATTAAATATCGGAAATGTAACTTGATAAATGAAATCAGTATTGCCAATGGGCTGACTATTGATGGGCATCACTATTTCCTAGAGGCCCTAATGTCCCAATTTGTAACACAAAAGAATGGCTGCCATTAGCTCTGGAATAGTGACATCCACAGATGGTCCATTTGGGTGGCTACATGAACTTGTGCCTTCTTCGACTTTTTTCTTCATATTAGTCTTTTGAAGAAATTAAGGCACTTTAGTAGATTTATTATATCCCACAACTTGATTAGAAGCTTTGTGAGGGAAGGTATTCCATCCTATTGAATTTCACAGCCTGTAATAGCTAGTATATACAGTAGGAAGTGAATGAAAGCTCCATGATTTACCATTTATTTGTCACATTTTAAAACTAGATATGTACCTTTTTTCCTACAACATATAACTTAATGAAGTTTCCCATGGGAGAAAAGATTTTTGCCCTGCCCACTTATTATTATCCATTTATTATTCTAATTTAAAAGTAATTTTATTCCTCTTGGAATCCTTTCAGCTCACATCCATAAAGCCAAAGATTTTGTTTTTTCTTTGCTCTATCCCCAGCCTAGAATATTGCCTAATGCAAATAGATAAATAAATATTGTTGAATGAATGCCAAATTAGTTGATTTTTCTACAAGTAATCATCAGTTAATAAAAGAAAGATATGTGTCCCTGATACTAAAGTCATCTACTTTATTACCCATAAATTGAGCTTTTTCAGGGCATGATGAATATTGATTGATCCAGAGGTATCTAAACTTGAAGAAGCTAAGAGGTGGCATAATTCTGATGAATAAAGAAAAAACTTGTTTATGCAGTATAACTGACAAAAAAGAAAAATGCTGGGGAATGGTGACTACATTATAGTTTAAAGAGAAATAGTGATCATAGCAACATACAACCTAAAGGTAAGGGAACAAGATTTTTTAAATAATTTTTTAATTAAGGGTAAAAATTCACGTGATTACTTATCTAAAATAGTGTATCGTCACTATTAGCCTATTTTTGAAATTTTGAGTTTTTAATACCAGGAACTATAAAAATTTATGTACTTACATGATCTCCATAATTCTATCAAATACCCTATGAGGAAGATATTTTCATCACTTTTCAGATAAGGAAACTAAGATTTAGCGAGTTTAAGCAACTTCCCCAAGGTCATAGCAACTGGCCAATGCACAAGTGATTCTCAAGTTTATCTCTAAAGATACAGTTGATGAGGGATTTGATTTTTTTAAATGAATAGGTAATTTCTTTTTTGTCTTTTTTTTTAGTCTTTCCAGGGCCACACGTGTGGCATATGGAGGTTCCCAGGCTAGGGATCTAATCAGAGCTGTAGCCACCAGTCTACACCAGAGCCACAGCAACGCGGGATCCGAGCCACGTCTATGACCTACACCACAGCTCACGGCAACGTCGGATCCTCAACCCACTCAGCAGGGCCAGGGACCAAACCCGCAACCTCATGGTTCCTATTTGGATTCGTTAACCACTGTGCTACAATGGGAACCCCATGAATAGGTAATTTTTAATAAACCCATTGCCTTTCTTAAGTTCTCAAACAGAAGTATTACTTGATATCTTTTTTAAAAATACAATTATTGAGTGCCTTTTGTATTAAAATATAAATATTTAACATGATATGATATGTAAATTCAAGTAGTGTATACTCTGATGCCTAAAGTCATTTGGTCTACTTGTGGGGAAAAGGATGAAGGGTATAGAGGAGAGAGGAAAGGACATTTCCCCTAAGATGAAAAAACAAACAAACAAAAACACCACTCCTTTCTGTGACAGAATAGAAATCAGATATAATCATGAAGCTCGAAGCTAAGTCAGCACTGTCCTATGGAAGTCTGATTTTTCTGTTAGAAAATTTTGCAGTCCTATTTTAATGGGGACTTTTCCTGGTGGAGTATCAGTAGCATTTGATAGAGTCAAGAAAGAAAATAGGATTTCCACATGGAGTCATAAAGCAATAGGAATGGAAAGTTTAGCTTTTTAATTAATAAAATCCCTGGTCTGGGAACTTTGACATGCTGCAGGTGCAACCAAAAAAAAGAAAAGAAAAAGCATCCCAAACTGAAGTCAAAGGGGACGATAATTAATAGAAGGCTTGAAATTTAGAGGTCAGGTTAGATCTATATAGAATGTTATTTTTCAAACTAACTCATTCAAATATGGGGCCAAGGATAGAAGTACCAATATATAAGTTAAGATAGTAAGTTTGCTGAACTTGTATCTGCATTGGTGCCCCCGCCCCATTCCTGAAGTTGAAAATAACCCATCTGTCACCTGCAGCTTTTTTTCTGCAAATAATCCCCCTCCAAAAATAAAACTTTTTTTGAATTGATTGAACTTTTTTTTTGCCCCCCCCCCCTTTTTTTTTAGGGCCGAACATGCAGCATATGAAATTTCCCAGGCCAGGAGTCTAATCGGCTGCAGCTGCGATCTATAACAGAGACATAGCAACACCAGATCTGAGCCGCGTCTGCAACCTACACCACAGCTCACGGCAACGCTGGCTGCTGGATCCTAAACCCACTGAATGAAGCCAGGGATCGAACCTGCCACGTCATGACTCCCAGTCAGATTCCGTAACCACTGAGCCACGACGGGAACTCCGATCAAACTTTTTTGAACGAAAGTTTATTCTGAGCAATCCAGCACAGGGCATAGATCTCTGCAGAGAGGATTAGCTAACATCACGGGTGAGTGGACCGTGAAGGAATGGACTTTGTAGATGGCCCCTTTGTTTCTGTATTTCAGTTATGAGAGGCCCTGGCTCAGAGGACATGAGCTTTAATCAAGAGCAGCAGGTGAAATATGTGAACCATCAGACATTAAACATTGTCCCATTCTTTGATATCTGTATTGCTCCATGTATAGTTCCACTGGGACCTTATCTTTCAGTAAAGTTCAAGACATCATAGTTGGAACCCTAAAATATCTTCCCAGTTTAAATTCTAGGCTCAAGGCGGAGCTCAGGTACATGCTTCTTTTAACATTAGAAGCATATTATTTGTCTAACACTCTTGGTCTTAGGTGTGGGCAAACTGGAAAAGAAAATGTGTATAACTCATTCCATCAAGACTGGAAGAAGTCTATTTTGGAGGGAAGTCATCAGCAAGAAAGCATTGACAATTATTTTAGTTTCCCAATAATCTGGTTGCAGAATAGGATCCAGTTCTCTCCAGATTGCATGGGACTAGTTATGGATGTGGTTGTTTTTCTCAGATAAAGGCTGGGGTCTCTAACACAGACTCTTGTTATAGAAAAGGGAAGCACAAAAGCTCAATCTCTAAATGCCGTTTTAACAGGGAGAGTACAGTAAACACACCAGAAGGCCTGGCCCCGTCTATAACCCAGGCCTCATCTTTTAACATTCATTTTCTGTTCTTCTATTATCAGGAATAGGCCACTGCTTCTTATAGCTTCATCTGTCCAAGATTAGTACATGAGTAGGGAGGACTTAATCCCAAAGAGACATCTACTGCTAAAGCCCACTCATAAGAACCAAGGGCTATGCATAGTTGTTTAAATCTTTTTTTATCTTGGTCATTAAAGAAAAGTTTAGTCACACTGACATGTAAATCTAAAAACTAAAATTGTGCTTACTTCTAATAAGTACAAAATGATTTTTAACCTTTTTACTGAAAGGGATACATTATAAATCAAATTATCCTTGGAATTAAAAATTTCTTTACACTGATTTGTACTTTCTTTTCAACAGAAACAATACCTTCATATTCAAGTTTCTTAATTTTTTTTTCTCTTTTTTTTATTTTATTTTCCCACTGTACAGCAAGGGGATCAAGTTATCCTTACATATATACATTACATTTACATTTTTTCCCCACCCTTTGTTCTGTTGCAACATGAGTATCTAGACATAGTTCTCAATGCTACTCAGCAGGATCTCCTTGTAAATCTATTCTAAGTTGTGAAGTTTCTTAATTTTAATAGAATTCTCTAAAAAGAATCTCTATAACACAGGCATTATTCATTAATTTTACTTAATAAAAGCCATAACATTTTAGATAATGTTACAGATGAAACAAGTGTAATAAAGAGAAGCAACATCAAGGAGCTCACAGAGTAGAGGAAAAAGCAACATTAAATCAACCACTACTATTGAATATGACAAAAGTTTGACCAAAATGCAATTACAACACTGAGAAGGCTATTACAAAATCTGTAGTCAAGAGTTAATTCTAGTGTCCTAAAGATAGTGACAACTGGCTTAGGTTTTAAAGCTTTTTAAGGAGTTCCCCTCATGGCTCAGCAGTTAACAAATCTCACTAGCATCCATGAGGATGCAGTTTTGATCCCTGGCCTTGTTCAGTGGATTAAGGATCTGGCATTCCTGTGGCTGTGGTATAGGCCACCAGCTACAGCTCCGCAGCTCCGATTTGACCCCAGCTCTTTAAAATTTTTTGAAGAAATAGACAAGAGAAATGATTTTTCAGAACAAGGTAAAGGCATATGTAAATGTACCAAAATCGTATCTCTATCTGAGCTATTACTCTGAATTTTTGAGCTTTGTTTCCAATAAGTTACTGCCTATTTGATTCTGAATAAGCTATTGTCAGCTGAGAGGGAAAAAATAATAAGAAAAAATAAAGTAGAAAAAAAAGCAAAACTAGAAAGGAACTGAGTGAGTAGGAGGGAGTTTCTCCTTTTCATTAATTCTGCTTTTGGTGAAAGTCTTTTCCTCATAAAAAATTAATTTACAGTAAAATGCATTTTAGCTTGTTTTGGTTTTGTTTTTTTGTTTTTGCTATGACAAACAGGTAGCTCTAATACAATGGTTTTCTCAACCTTGACTGCATATGAGAGTTACCTAGATAACTTTATTTTTATTCTTTTAGATTTCATTGGAGTATAGTTGACTTACAGTATTGTGTTAGTTTCAGGTATACAGCAAAGTGAATCAGTTATATGTATACATATATCCATTCCTTTTCAGATTCTTTTCCCATATAGGTTACTACATAGTATTGAGTAGATTTACCTGAGCTATACAATAGGTCCTAGTTACTTATCTATTTTATATACAGTGGTGTGTATATGTTTATCCCAACCTCCCAATCCATCCCTCCTCCTGTCATGTCGTAATCATAAATTTGGTTTCAAAATCTTTGAGTCTGTTTCTATTTTGTGAATAAGTTATTTTGTGTCATTTAATATGTGATATCATTTGTAACTCTAAATATATAAATATTATTTTATATATATTATTAATATGTAATATATATTAACACCTTTGAACTGTCCTTAGGGATTCTACTTAATTGGTTAGGGGTACATTATTAGCACTCATTGAGAGCTCCTTCGTGTGTGCTTTACAGTTCCTCCTAAGTCCAGGCAAACATCTCTCTACCCACAGTTGAATATATATGAAGTTTCTCTAGGAAAAAGACAGGATTTTGCCCACTGTTCTCTAACAGTGAATTCCCCATTCAGCTAGTTTTGACTCTGGTTGACAAGCAACCTGTTTTGTGTTGGTCTCAGCCTCTCCACTGGGTAGGAATGCTTGAACCACTAACCTGGTACCAGACAACTTGTGGGAGCCCCCACAGACATTTCCCCACCAGAGCCAGTGTTGTGGCTGAACTGGCCCTTGTGGTTCTTATTATGATTGCAAGACCCATCTCAGAAACAAACTTTCAGAGAACTTCAAAAAAACCAAGGTTTGTTACTCGTGGGTCCTAGAGGGTACACGGCACACCCAGGGCCACACAGTGAAGTCATGGGGAGAAAGAGAAAGAAAGCACAGACCTGGGGCTCTGCCTTTATTGGGGTTGAGGGTAGGGTTTTGCAAGTTCACTCTTTATTGGTGAATTTAAAACTTAAGATCAGGAATTCAGGCTTGAGAAGGGAAGAATGGGGTCACTGAGCAAACTTTCAGTTATCTTCCTCAAGGAACGTTAATAATTCTAACATCATTCCCAGCTCCAAGGAACAGCCCTAAAACAGTGCCCTTACCTATATGGCTTTATCAATATTAACTTACAGCTCGTTTATTTATCACCATTTAACTATAGATTTTTGTTTATTTTAACACAATCTAAAGTAAACATAAAATATAAGGACCTAAAAAAGAATTCTTTTTTTTTTTGTCTTTTTGCCTTTTCTAGGGCCGCCCCTGCAGCATATGGAGGTTTCCAGGCTAGGGGTGGAATCGGAGCTATAGCCACTGGCCTACACCACAGCTCACAGCAACACTGGATCCTTAACCCACTGAGCGAGGCCAGGAATTGAACCCGCAACCTCATGGTTCCCAGTCGGATTCGTTAACCACTGCGCCACAATGGGAACTCCAAGAATTCTTTATTTTTAATAAATTCATTATATATGCATGTATAGCATCTGTGCAGTTTTATAATCCATACCATTATATTCAAAATTTTACATGAATTTCCAATCCTTAACCTTATTTATGATTTGTAGTTACCTTATCTAAATTTAGGTTATTATAGTCAAAACAGCACAATATTTACACATGTAAGCCTAAAATTTATGTTCCATCAAAAACTTTACTTTCTATGTCTTCCCTATAGACCTGTTTCCATTTGTTTCTCTAATGATCAGATTACACAAAATGTATGTACACAAACATAAACATAATCATTCTCAAAATGTGCTTTGACATTTTTGTAATAGCAATGAGTGTGCTTTTGGTTTAAGGAGCAATTCTTCTCTATATATATATATTTTTTTAATATTGAAGCTACCCTTTTATTTATTTATTTTTTGGCTTTTTGCTATTTCTTGGGCCGCTCCCGCGGCATATGGAGATTCCCAGGCTAGGGGTCCAATCGGAGTTGTAGCCACCGGCCTACGCCAAAGCCACAGCAACGCAGGATCTGAGCCGCTGTCTGCGACCTACACCACAGCTCATGGCAATGCCGGATCGTTAACCCACTGAGCAAGGGCAGGGACCGAACCCGCAACCTCATGGTTCCTAGTCGGATTCGTTAACCACTGCGCCACGACGGGAACTCATCTTCTATATATTTTTAATTCTATCACATATCAGAGTAGAAATATTGACTTCTACCATTCTAAAAATGCACACTGTAAACTCTGGAATTTAGCAAAATTAGTAAGTGCCCAGACACATCAAAAATATTTATGATTTGGGGATTCAGATTAAGATTAGCATTTCCAATTTCTACTTAAAGATAATTTATTTTGCACTAGAGATATTATTCATATTCTGGTACATCTTATTCCTTTGTTATCAGTAAGACCTCTAATAACAATGCACTAATTTCTTACTTTAAAAAAAGACTTTTAACCTATGAGGCCGTAATTTTCCCGCCTATGGTTTCCATTGCTCAAACTTTTCTATCAACATTTTGTAGATCTTCTCCTTAGTCACGTTTTTAATTTATCTTGATCTCTAAAGAGCTACATGCCTCCTTTCCCACAAATAAAATTACAATTACATACATCTTTTGCATATAAAATTAAATAATTTAGATTCTCTTTGAAAGAAGATTTGAGACTTAAAAATATTGGTAACCAGTGTTTTAAACAAAAGCTGAATACCTTTAAAACTATATTGGCTAACCATGTGTGAATTATCATCAAAAGCAACCTCTTTTAGGGAAAATTTCAGTTATGCTCAACAATACTTAAAGGAACCCAAGAGGAAAACAAAACAGTAGAAGTAAAAATTGGTCCTTAAAATCTCCTCATTAAGTTTTTATCTTTGAAAAGACTCTTGAAAGCGTATCTGTAAAGGCAATGGATTTTCTTTTTTCAAAGCTTTTTGATGCCTCAGTACCTTCAAGGCTCTCTGTCTTAGTTTGTTGCTTCCCAGAATCAAAATAAATGAGTGGCCGGAGGGAAAGACATATACTGCTAACATGAGGAACTTTATGAACTCGTTGCCAGAGTACACAACTAACAACCAATTTGCCAATTGTACGGAAAAAAAATGAACCATGATGAGGAGGAAGACTGACATCACCATTTTCATGGCTGTTTTATGGGCCTGTGTGCTGAGGTCCCTCGAGCACACAAACTTAAGCTTCAAATTTCTGGTGTGTTTCACCAAGGACAGAAACAAAAAAAGCAATGACATCAGGGACAGAATAACAGGAAAGAAAAAGGTCAAGCTAAGGAGACTCAGGGTTTTAAAATAGAGATTTTTATCTAAAGTCAGATTACTTTCAGATGCTGTATTCTGGAAAAGATCATTAAATGTTTCTAGCAGTAGAAAGTCAAAAACCAGAAAGACCGAAGAGAATACAAGTATCCCAGGAATGACTCTGTTCATTCTCCGCTTCAGCCAGAGGAAAAGGCAGTGGGAGAAGTGAGCTATCTTAAGGAAGTAGAAAATGCTTAAGCAGGTGGAAAGCCAGGTAATCAAGTGATTAGTTATTCTCCAAAGCAAAGTCACAGGTTTTGCTAGTTTGTTAGTGAGCAATAAACATGGAGGTAGTCCCATTATAAATGAGTCCAACAAAGCCACCAACAGGTGACTGACATTGGAGATAGCCAAGCTGGTGAGGATGAAGTTAACTAAAGAGATCTTTTGATTCTTGGTACATTCAGAGCAGTTTACCAGTCCAATGAATGCATTGCCCAACGCTCCAATTATGAATTCCACTACTGACAGTATCAGAAAGATTGTATTCAACGTAGGGAACATTTCCACAGGAAAGACAAATCCAAATGTCAAGTGCTATATCTCAACACAAGATTTATAATGAAGCTGTGGCAAAATAACATCCATCTCTGATACTTATCTTCACGGCCTTTATTACAATTCCAGTCTTAAGCAGAACCTCTTTCTGTTGGAATCAGTGTCAGAGATACCTAAGAAAGTCTTTCTGTTTTTATTGGAATGCCTATCATAATCCAGAGAGACCTGCTAAGGTATACAGTCTCAAGTACATTCATGCAAATGGTTTTACTTCTTTGAAAGAGCTACTGATTTTCAAGCCAAATCATTTGCGTGTCCATTTATCACTGGCACGGACTGAAATTTTCCACTTGTGGTGATGATGAAAATGTTCAAGTCAAATATGTTAGCATGCAAATGTGGGCCAGATTCTTTTTCACTGATTTGTACTTTCCTCCACACCTGAAATCCTATATCATTTGGATCCAAATATCTTAGCTGTATTTCACAAAAAACTCGAGAAATAAGCTAATTCGGTTCTTATTCAATGATTACATTTTGTGAATGCCTACTGTGTGTCAGAGCTTTTTCCAAATGCAATAATTTACTATGAAAAAAAGGAAAGCATAAGGAAATCCATAAAACAGTGAAAACCCAGAAAGAAATAATGATACAGAAATAAGACTACAATATAATATGTGCACAGAAAAGCTAACTACCATCATTATTGTTAGGAGAGAAAAGGAGGGGATATTTGCCCAGGATATTTAGAATTTCATAAGAAAATGACATAAAATATGTGACATTGTAAAGAAAAAAGACTTTTATTCACAGATCATCACTGAGACAATCCAAACACATTCTTTAATAGATTGTTGGAGTATGATTGTGTTCATTTAGCAAGGTTTGGGGACATAAGACAAATTTACAAAAATCTGTTCCATTTCTTCATACCCACCAGTGTTTAAAATAAAATCTTCCTTTAAAAGATAAAATTACCATAACCTCAACAAATATAAAAAAATCTAACAATAATTCATATGCCAAAAAAAGTATTCAAAAACTTTATGGAGAGTATTAAAAAGTCTGAAGTGGCCTTATTACATTTTTTTAGCAATAAAATTAGCCTATAATTAACACATACTGGATATAACCCCTAGATAATTTCAAAAATAAATCATTATCTCACACATTTTTCAGTTTTAAGTATGTTATCCAAGGACTTTAAATTCTCTGTGTCATTGAATATATTAAAATTCCCTGCTTGGTATCTAGATCATGGATCTGTCTCAGGTATAAAAGCAACGACTTCTAAAGTAGTATAGCGGCAACTCCTATCTCTGTGAATACCAGCCCTGGTTCTTTTATCTAGTCCAGTCACTTGATGTTTTCTTCTTTTTACCATAGCTATAAGCTGCAATTTTTCATGTGAGGCAATGAGTGACAAGATAATCTTTTGTTTGCTAATATGCAAATATGGATTGATATTTTATCACTCCTTTTGCATTTTCCTTGCCAAAATCTGTGTCTGTATCTGCAGTGTGGAAGATAATCTAAGGTAAGAACTTACAGACTGTAAACTTTAGAAGTCAAGCTAAATGTATCTTCATCCAAGATACACTGAACAGAATATTTTCCAGAATAGGGACTGTGGCATGCCATATAGCCTACCATTAAGCAGAGTTATCTGACCACTTACAAACATACCTAATTTCACTATTCTAAAGTTCTTATTTACTGTTTTGTCCACATGTATCCAGAGAATCTATATTTGAAGCATTATTGGAGTCAAGACATAAGACATCAACTATATTCTCTTATCAGTAAGCCTAAGAACTGTATTCCATAGGAAATTTAATTTGCCAGAACTCACCACTTTTGTTAGCATAAAGGATGTCTGTACTAATTAGAGTGGTTCTTAACAAGGTTTAGAGTGGTACTAGTTTTTTGCCTATGTCCTCTTGTTGTGTGTGTCTCTTGTTGTATATGTCAAGGTTTAGCATGGTACTGATATACTATATACGTGCTCTTGATATGTTGTATATGCCAGATATGTCTTTTTAAAAATATTTCAGTGATTTTTTTAGTTGAGCCAGTAAGTTAACTGGGAAGAACTCAATATCTGGTGGGGAAATTATAAATTTGAGTCACATATTTTACTAATTATAAAAATATCATAACTGATATTAATAACAGGTAACATTTATAGAACTCTTACCATATGACTGACTCTGGGTAAAAAAAAAATTATTTCTTCATATATTAACCTAAGAACATATGCAAGAATATTTATAGTGGTGTTCATACTATAAAACAATGCAACTAAATTTCAGTTAGGTAAAACGTGAATGAATCTCACAAACACAAACACAGTTTACATATCCATTTTTATAAAGAAGTAAAACTGGGAGTTCCCACTGTGGCTCAGTAGAAATGAATCCAACTAGTTTCCATGAGGATGAGGGTTTGATCCCTGGCCTTGCTCAGTGGGTCAGGGATCCAGTATTGCCATGAGCTATGGTGTAGATGGCAGATGTGGCTCCGATCCTGCATTGTTGTGGCTGTGGCATAGGCCAGCAGCTGTAGTTTTGATTCAGTCCTTAGCCTGGGAATGTCCGCGTGCTGAGGTTTGGTCCTGAAAAGCAAAAAAGCAAAAAAAAAAAAAAAAGAAGAAGAAGAAGTAAAACTATCACTAGGAGAGTGACTGTCTTTGAGAAGAACGGTGGCAAGCGCTATTAGAGTGGGAACAATCGCAGCTTTGAGGGTGCAAACATAGTTCACAAACTCAAATACCACAAAACTAATAAAAACTAATGGTGTGAAGAATGATAAAATAGGCAAGGGTGGAGAGTGCAGCAAAACAGAGGATTTGTGACCCAATCAGTGGCATTTAAATTTTTAAAAATTAGAAAAACAAGAGAAGGATCAAGATGGGGAGAAGGATCAAGAAGGCAGGATTAAGATGTCATGCTTACATCCTCCCACAAACACATCAAAAAAACATATCTACATGGAAAAATTTGCACAGAACATCTACTGAATGCTGGCGGAACTTAAACCTCCAAAATGGGCAAGAAACTCCCCACAAAACTGGGTAGACAAAAGAAAAAAAAAAGAGAGAGAGAGAGGAATCGGGACAGAACTAGCCCTCCTGAGAAGGAAGCTGTTAAAGAGAAAAGGAACCCACACCCTGGGAAGCCACCTTATCGATGACGGGGAGATCAACCAAGGCGGAGGGACCTCAATGTCACCAAGAAAAGTGCAGCAGGTGGACTCTCATTGAAAAAGATACATGCACCTGTACATTCATTGCAGCACTATTCACAATAGCCAAGACATGGAAACAACCCAAATGTCCATCAACAAATGAATGGATTAAGAAGATTTGGTATATAGACACAATGGAATACTACTCAGCCATAAAAAAGAACAAAATAATGCCATTTGCAGCAACGTGGATGGAACTAGAGACTCATACTAAGTGAAGTAATTCCAGAAATCATATTTTTAATTTACAACATTTCTTAATTTTTTATTGATGTATAATTGACATAACATTATATTATTTTCAGGTATACAACGATTCCATATTTGTATATATTGCAAAACAATCATCACAATAAGTCAGTCGACATGTCAACATACATTGTTACATTTTTTTTTTCCTATGATGAGAACTTTCAAGATCCACTTTCCTAGCTACCTTTTTTTTTTCTTTTTTTGCCAGCCCCTGGCATATGGAAGTTCCCAGGCCAGGGATCAGATCCAAGCCTCATGTGCAACCTACCCAGCAGCTATGGTAATGATACCAGAAAGATGTTACCAGAATCCAGGTTCTTGTTCACGGAGCCGAAGAATGAACTTTGAGAACATGCAGGTGGCAAGGAAGCAAAAGTCTGTATTGCAGGAAAGCAAATAGCTCCCAGGACAGACACTGGATTCTATGGAGGTTTTTCTGTCTTAAGGATGGGGATTTGAACGTAGGGTTCTGGCATCATTCCTTTTTCCCATTGGTCTTGTCCAGTCACCTATATCAGGCCTTATCCAATAGGGGTCTTAGAGATGGATATGCCCCATAAGTTTTATGGCTACTTTGTTCTTCTTTCCCCTAGACTGGGAGTAGCCATTCCTCTCACTCCTTCCCTATCAATCAAGGGGTGAATTAGAGATTAATGTCCACCTAGATGTAAAACAGACACAATTTCTATAGAAAACAGGCCTGAGAATGTTATTTCTTGGAACTCCCAAATCATAGATATTAATCAACAACTATATAAAAGAATATATCAAAGCCCATGTTTTTATACTAACTACCTAAATTATTTTTCATTACTTTGCCTCAGTAACATGAGATCCTTAACCCATTGTGCCAGTCAGGATAGAACCTGCATCCCAGCAATCCAGAGATGCCTCTGATCCCATTGCATGGGAACACCTCTCCTAGCTACTTTCATATATGCAATACAGTATTATTAACTATATTCACCATGCTACACATTGCATACTCATGCTTTATTCCTTTTATAACTTAAAATGTGCACCTTTTGACCACTTTCACCCGTGTCCTCCACCCCTCCTACTTCTAATGTTACTCTCCCTGAGTTTCAAATTTTTTTTTTCCCTCCTGTTTCCTTTTCTAACACTATTTTATTGAGGTATGTCTGTTGAGCCACTTTTTTGGGACTCAATTTTCCATTTTAATTTTTCAATGATATTAGTAGAGGTAAAGAAATAAACATGTGATTAGTTCAGGGGCTTGAAACCAGAGAACATGCAGTTCAGAGTTGAAGATTTTTTTAAAAAATTCTTCTGAGTTCCTTATCTAGTGATTTTAAGAAAAATGTAACAATGTAGTTTTGTAGGACTAAACAGCTAGAATGGTTGAAATTTTGGGTTTTGTTTTTTTGTTTGTTTGTTTGTTTGTTTTTTCTTTTTAGGGCCACACCTACAGCATATGGAAAATCTCAGGCTAGGTGTCCCATTAGAGCTGCAGCCACAGCTGCACTGGATCTGTGACCTTCATCACAGCTTGCAGCAATGCTGGATCCTTAACCCACTGATTGAGGCCAGGGATGGAACCAGCATCATTATGGACACTATGTTTGGTTCTTAACTCACTGAGCCACAAGGGGAACTCCTCTTTTCTGTCTTTTTAAACAATGAATTGATTACACAAGGTCAAGTAATTAAAAGGATTCACAATACTCTCCAGGGTAGATGTCCCTAAAGCTTTAATAACGGCAAAGGTTATCTCACAGAAGAAAAAAGAAGTACAAAGAAGGATAGAGGGGTCCAAAAACTTCCAAGAAGCCCCCCAAGTTCCTCAATCCCACAAGACACACTTTCTCTTCAGATTACATATCACCAAGATATTTGCAAGCTATTTTAGTTTCAAGGGAGCTCAGGGTCAAGTTTACAGAGGAGTTGCTAATACTTCAACCCGAAGTACTGAAAGTAAATGCATCATTATTATTGCTAAAATGCTTTCCAGGGTATAAAAGCAATATCTTAAGTATATGAGAAAAAAAGTTACTCTACATAATTGATTAAATTGATGCTAAATTTCTAAGCTTATATCCAACAATAGCTGCAGGCAAACTTGGGTAGGCAAAAAATGTCTCATATTCCCTGTATGTACAGCATACCATGAGGGAAGAGGATGGGAACTGTCTGCTCCCATAAAAGAAGTATCTTATTACTGAATTACAAGTGTATGATGATCATAAAAAGTAGAGTTTTAGTTGACTGTATTACTGTTTTTAAATAGCCTACAAATGACATTTTATTGTTTGTACCAGGTACACACTGCTCTCATCTCTCCATACCCTAATACTGCGATGGCCTCTTTACCTTATATCCTCCATAGTATTAAAGCTTATTTTATATCTCCCCTGTACATAAAGGCAGCAGTAAAGTATAGGAAAGTCATTAGAGTTGGTGGTATAATTTCACCGCATGACCTGCGCTAACTTCAGTGTCTTATCTGCCTCAAAGCAATAAGGATACAAATAAGAGCTGACATTTATTGGACCCTCAAATGACTAATCGGCGTCTTCACCGTTTAATCACTTTACATGTCTATCCTCATTTAATCCTCACAATAGTCCTATTTATAGGTACCATCATTATCTCATTTTATACGTAAAGTAACTGACATACAGAGAGGTTAATTAATTTGCCCAAGTTCATATAACTAGTAAATTATACCAATATCTATTCAGATGGATGTATATTCATGAGACTCTAGGAAATCTTCATATAATGTCTCCTAAAAATTGTCATAATAGGAGTTCCTGCTATGGCTCAAAGGGATCGACATCTTGGGAGCACTAGGACTCAAGTTCAATCCCCAGCCAGACATGGTGGGTTAAGGATCCAGCGTTGCTGCAAGCGTCTGGGATCTGATTTCTGTCCCAGGAACTCTGTATGTCGCAGAGCGGCCAAAAAGAAAAAAAAAAAATGGCATTACTTGATGTCAATACAAGGACAGTGTAACTCTCTCTCCCTTACAGAGAAATATGCTAATAAAAATCCTTTCACGAGGCCAGGCAATGTTGCCTATGGTTCAAGCAAAGAAGCTTGGTGCATCATGAATTCATCTCCTTAGGAAACAGATCTATGGCAATAAACAGAGGATTTGTGAAGACACTCCCTTTATATTCTCCACGATGATCAGGAAAATACTGCCTCTATGTTACAGAATGGAAAGGAATACAAGAGGAAAAGGAATTGCTTCACCAGGCTGAAAAACATGGTAGCAGAATTTAAAATCAGAAAGAAGCAGAAAGGGAAAACAGGACACAGCATAAATTGAAATAACTGAGGCTGCAGTGTAACGTAAGATAGACTTCCTTAGTACAACAGAAGAAATAACAAAAAGAAATAAAATGGAAGTAAAGAATATAATAGAAATGGAAAAGATAATAGATACTAAATCAAATAATATTGGCAGTTAGATCAATATAAATTTTAGTTAGCGCTATTTTCCTAGCACCTTACAATTGTCATATTTAATCTTCACATAGCTTTACTAGTATTACCACTGCTATATGTATGAATAAATTGAGTGTAGAGACATTATATACCCTGCTAAAGTTCAAACAACTAGGAGCCTGAAGGAAGTGTGAAATTAGGTCTTGGCATTCAGAGATTACCCTAGGTAAGTTATGTGAGTTTGCTACCTTTAATATCTGAATCATAAATCTGATATATATCACTAGTTTAATTGATACCAAAACCTATGAGAGCACAAAAAAAGGACAATGGGCAACTGCAATTCTAAAAATATTCTTAAATTCTAAATAATACACTGGCAAATTAATTTAAGCATCAAAAATACAATACTAGTGGTAATGGTTTCATGAATATATACTTATATCAAAACTTGTGAATGTTCACTTTAAATATGTGCAGTTCATTTATGTCAATGATACCTAAGGTAAGCTCTTTTTATTTTTTTTTAAGTTCAACATCATAAAGATCCCGTGAGGTTTCTTTTACAAATGCAGTGATGGTTCAGTAATGTATACACACATACATGTACAAACACATACCATAAACATTAATCGATTGAAAGAAAAACAGTATGTAATCATCTTGAGAGATGTTAAAAAATGCATTTAATTTGGCACACATTCCTGATTGCCTCTTAATAAAACAGGAGGTAAGTCAAGGGTTTTTTTCTTTTTCTTTTTTTTTTTTTTATGGCCACACCTGTGGCATATGGAGGTTCCCAGGCTAGGGGCTGAATCAGAGCTGTTGCCTCTGGCCTACACCACAGCCACAGCAACCCCAGATCTGAGCTGCACCTACAACCTGCACCACAGTTCCCAGCAACTCCAGATCCTTAACCCACTGAGCAAGGCCAGGGATCAAACCTACCTCCTCGTGGATACTAGTCAGATTCATTTCTGCTGAGCCACGATGGGAACTCCTCACAGGAGGTTAGGTTTTATCTTTTTAAATTTACAGTCAGAAGCACACCTAATGGAGAAAACCCAGAGAAGTTGTAGAGTATTAGTGAGATTGATAGACAGTTCTCTCCTTCCCAATTAAATGCAAATACATTGCCGGTTTTAGAAAAAAGTAATCTGAAGCCATGCTTTTACAACAGCTCCTTCCTATAACCCTACTTTAGTGATAGTACCTGGGGGGTAGGGGAGGGCAATGCTTTTTAAGCACAAACCACAGCGATAAAGCAAATTGGAAGTGAGATAAAATTTGGAGGCTATAACGTAGACAGAGATGTGGTGAAGACTGGGATTTAGCAAACTGAAGTAGAATCCTAAACCAGCAGTGGGGAAAGCTGAGAAGCAATCTGATTTGCACTGTAGGATACAGTAAGGGTGAAGGTGGCACTGGAAAGAGGACAGGTTGAAAGACTGAGGAAATATGATCTGGAAATATGATCAGCCTTCCCCTTGCAGTACCAGACGTTCCTTTTCTGGAGAGAAGTCACTTGCCTGGACTGGGGAACACTAGACACATCGAAAACAGATGAACAGTACCACACCTGAAACAATCATTCAGTATTAATGCACTCAATTTTGAAAAAATAGGCTCTTTTTCCCCTAATCCCCCAAAATATTAGAGCCAGTTTTATCCCCCCCAGGCAGATTGGGAATGTCTTTTTTAGTGATCTTGAACAGATTTTTTTTTTTGTGCTTTTTTAGGGTCACACCCACAGCATATGGAGGTTCCCAGGGGAGGGGTCAAATCAGAGCTACAGCTGCCAGCCAGAGCCAGAGCCACAGCAATGCCAGATCTGAGCCAGATCTGGCCAGATCCATAAGGATGCCAGATCCATGAAGACTTGGATTCCATCCCTGGCCTCGCTCAGTGGGTTAAGGATATGGCATTGTTGTGAGTTGTGATCCCTCCTTTTTGCTGTGGCTCTGGCATAGGCCAGCAGCTGCAGCTCTGATTCCACCCTACCCTGGGAATCTCCATATGCTGTGGGTATGGCCCTAAAAAGACAGAAACAAACAAACAAACAAACAAAAACTCCTCTAATAAGAAAAATGTAGCTTTTGTGCAAGACTAAATCAACAGTACATGAAAAAAAATGGAAAAAGTCCAGATGGCAGAATATGTAAAAACTTAACATGATAAAAGTGATGTTCCTAGTCAGAAGGAAAAAGATAAATGTTTTTCTTCTTTCTTTTTTTAGGACAGCACCTGTGGCATATGGAAGTTCCCAGGCTAGGGGTCGAATCAGAGCTACCACTGTCAGCCCACACCACAGCCATAGCCACAGCAACGCTAGATCTGAGTCTCATGCATCTGCGACATATGCCACAACTTGTGGCAACGCTGGATCTTTAACCCACTGTGTGAGGGGGCTGGGGATAGAGGACAGATCATGGATCAAACCATGCCAGGGATCACACCTGCATCCTCATGGATACTAGTCAGGTTCTTAACCTACTGAACCACAATGGAACTCCAGAAAAAGATAAATTATTAAACAGAGCAACGATTGAACAATCATGTGCTTGAAAGTGGACTTAGATTGACACACTTTTATGCCATAAAAGTGCTCCTATAATAGGCTTTAAATTTTAAAGCAAACTATTTGAAAGCATACCAGAAGAAAAAAGTATACACAAATTACATCTAGATAAACTATGTGTATATAGAGATACATAGATATAGACATAGATAGAAATATAGACATATATATCTTAGACTGGGAAGACTGGTTATAAGTATGTAACAAAACCAGAAACCAAAGAAGAGAAAATTCATAATTTCAATACTTAAAAATCAAATTTTATTTTAAAATAACAAATTTAACATTTATTTAGTCTGCATTATATTATGCAGGCTAGTACGATGTTATTTCATTTATTCTTCACACTAATGTAATGTTGTAAATTCTCTTGATATTTCCATTTTATGGATGAAGACACTGAGGTTCATAGAAGAAAGTAATCTGACCAGTAAATGGCAATGAGTGCATGAGGCCAAATCCTACCTGATTATTCCTGGTCATCCATGGGCCCACTAGCCTGGTAGTCATATTGGGATGCTCACAGTACTCTAAGACCAGGAGGTAGAAGGAGGTAATTTTTGACCTCAGAAGTAATAGATCCCTCAGCCACTAGCAGCTCTGAGGCTCAGATCCTGATATCCGACTGATACAGGGTGCAGGCTAGAGCCTGAATGGAGGAAATCCCAAGTCCTCACTGATTACAAGACCTTACATGATCTGTCCTCCATCCCCAGCCCAGTCTCTTTATAGCTGAGCACTCTCCCCCACATCCACCCTTCTCTTGCTCCACTGGCTTCCAGACGTTCTGCAAACATTCCAGGCTCCCCCAGCCTCAGAGCCTTGAGGGATGGTCCCTCGGCTTGAAGTCCACATGGTTCACTGCTAAATGCCCTATGTCCTTATGCAAAAGTCCCCACTTAGAGGAGGCCTTCCATGGCCACACAACACTGATCACTTATATCCCCCTTCCCTGCTGTTTTTCCTCCCTACATAGATTAGATTGTTTCTGTTTTTGTTTTTTGCCCTTCTTGACCCTAAAATGCACATTTTTGTCTACTTTTCTCACTTCTGTGAGCAATTAGAATATGCCTGAGGGATAAATTAATAACAACCTGATTTTATTTTTTTTAAAAGAGGGCTCCCTTGTCCAAAGTCCAAATATCAAGGACTCTCAAAACCCTAAGGTCTGGATAGCTGGAATAAGGAACACAATTGCAGAAAACAAAATTAGGAAGCAAAATGCTTTCCCTGGATCTGCAGCGGGAGCAGCTAGTGTTTAGCTCTGAGAACTGCTGGGAGTGTACACCAGTGTGCAAGACAGAGAAAGACTATCATATATATGTGTATTCCTAAAAAAAATAAAATAAAATAAAGGTCAAACTCAGATAGTAGAAAAGTGGTTGCCAGAGGCTGGGGATGGGAGAAATAGGGAGAGGTTGGTAAATGGATCCAAACTTTCAACTATAAAATGATAAGGTGTGAGGATACATAGTGACTGTAGCTGATAACATTGTACTGAGTATATAACTGAAATCTGCTAAGACAGTAGAACCTAAATGCTGTCGTACACACACACACACACACACACACACACACAGAGATAACTATGTGAGGTGATGGATGGATTAGTTAACTAGATGGGATGAGGGACTGCTTTCACAATGAAAAAGTATATCAAAACTCTATGATGTACACTTTAAATATCTTACAAGTGTACACATTAGTTATAACTCAATAAAACTGAAAAAATTTTTAAATAGCTTCTTGCCAATTCAGATCAATAGATTGTGGGTCAGGAGAGCCATCTATTGGCAACATTTGAAAGTGCAGGAATATGGAGTTGCCACTGTGGTTCAGCCGGTTAAGAACCCGACTGGTATCCATGAGGATGTAGGTTCAATCCCTGGCCTCCCTCTATGGGTTAAGGATCCAGCATTGCTGTGTGGTGTAGGTTGCAGACATGGCTCAGATCTGGCATTGCTGTGGCTATGATGCAGGCCAGCAGCTACAGCTCCAATTTGACCCCTAGCCTGGGAACTTCCATATGCCATATGCCAGAAGTGCAATGCTAAAAAGCAGGAAAAAAAAAAAAAAAAAGTCAACAGCTTAAAGCTATTGCAAAAATATAGGCGTAATCTTTATTGATTATAAAGATAATCATTGGTTCAATAATATAATTTATTATATACTCAGATTTCAGCTCATTAAGTAGAAGCTATTTGGAAAGAGGTAGAACACATTTTTATTAATTCAGACGTTTATTAAACAAAAACTTACTGAGCACTTGCTCCATGTGGGGAACCCTTCTAGGTGCTGGAGGCATCACAGTGTACAAGATGAGATCCCTGCTTGTATGAACTTCATTCTATGTGGTGCAAAAATAAAATAACTAATTAAATAAAAATAAGCTTTCAGAGAAAGAGTTTTGAAGGAAACAAAGCAGAGTAATAGAACACACTGATTCTAAGAACCAGAGGCATTTAACTTAGGGTGGCCAGAGAGCCTCTTTGAAGAGAGGCTATATCAATTAACGGTTATACACAAAACTTTAGTGCCTTAAAGCAATAAACATGTACAATTTTCATAATTCTTTGGGTTGGCTGAATAATTCTCCTCATCCAGACCAGGTCAGCTGTGGCTGAATGATCTTGGATCAGCTCTGAGGCCTAAGGTGATGGATGGTGTAAGACTTCTCTCCACATGTGATGGCAGGGGGGGTCTCCAGTAGCAAGAAAAGAAAACAGGCTCATGGTAAAAGGAAATGGGTGGGAAGCCACAGACATTAATGATGAATAACTTATACTTTCCATCCTTAAATGATTTTTTTTAAATCAATGAAACCACTGGACATTCTGAATATTGATTTACTCATTTGGTCAGTCTGTTAGTCTCCTATTGTTGCTGAAGAAAGTACCACAAATTTACTGTCTTGAAACAACACACATGGAGTTCCTGCCATGGCTTTGGTTGTTGCAGAGGTGCAGGTTCGATCCCCAGCCTAGTGGCAGTGGGTTAAAGGATTCCACGTTGCCATAGCCGTGGCATAGTTCTCATAGCTGTGGCTCGGATTCGATCCCTAGCCTGGGAACTTCTAAATGCCAGGTGCAGCCATACAATTTAAAACTCACACATGTTATGGAAAGACATTCTGAATTCAGGGAACTAGAAGACTTAATATTGTTAAGACGTCAATTCTACTAAAAGCAATCTACAGTGTCAATGCAATCCTTATCCAAATCCCAATGATGTTTCTGCAGAAAAAGAAAATTCTCTCCTAAAATTCATAGGGAATCTCAAGAGACACCAGCCAAAATAATCTTTTCATAAAAGAACAAAATTGGAAATCTCACCTCCTGATTACAAAGCCATGGTTGTGATACTGGCATAAAGACAGATTTACAGATCAATGCAATAGAATAAAGAAATAAATTCCACATATACAGTCAAATGATTTTTGGCAAATGTGTCAAAACCATTCAATGAGGAAAGGGCAGTCTTTTCAACAAATGGTGTTGAGAAAGCTGGATATCCACATGCAGAAAACAAAGGTGAATCCTTACCTTACACCATACACAAAAGTTAACTCAAAATCAATCAAAGATTTACACATAAGAGCTGAAATTATAAAACTCTTAGAAGAAAACAAAGGGAAAAACTCTCATGACATTGGATATTGCCATGATTCCTTGAATATGACACCAAAAGTACAGCCTACAAGAGAAAAAAAAAAAAGAGTAATTTGATTCTATCAGAATTAGAAACTTCTATGATAATACCAACAAAATAAAAAGGCAACTCATAGATTGGAAGAAAACATTTGCAAATTATAAATCTTAAAAGAGAATAATATTGAGAATATATAAAGAATTTCTATAACTCAAAAAGAAAAAAAAAAAAAAACTCCTTTAAAAAATGGCCAAAGAACTTGAACAATTTCCCAAACATGATACAAATGGCCAGAAAGCACATGGACAGATGCTTAACATCACTAAACATTAGAAAAATGCAAGTCAAAACCACATGAGATACCACTTCAAGCCCAATTAGAATGGCTATTATCTGAAAACAAAAACAATACCAGAAAATAGCAAGTGTTGGTAAGGATGTGAAGAAACTGAAACCTTTGTTCATTGCAGGTGAGAATCTAAAATGATGCAACTGTTGTGGAAAAGAGTATGGCAGGTCCCCGAAAAAATAAACACAGAATTACCATACATCCAGCAATTTTGCTTCTAGGTTTATACCAAAAAAAAATTGAAAGCAGAAATTCAAACAGACATTTTTACACCCATGTTCAGAACAGCATTATTCACAACAGCTAAAAGCTGGTCAATTATTATTATCGTCCTGCCTTAAAGAAGAAATAAATTCTGATGCCTGCTGCAACATGGAAAAACCTTGAAGGCATTATGCTACATGAAATAAACCAGTCACAAAAGGATAAATATGGTATGATCCCATTTATATGAGTAGTCAAATTCATAGAGACAGAAAGTGGAATGGAAGTTGTCTGGGGCCAGAGGAAAAAGATAATCAAGGGTTAATGTTCAGTGGGTATGGAGTTTCAATTGGGGAAGACAAACAAGTTCTGAAGAGGGATGGCACAACCATGTGAATGTACTTAATGCCATAGACCTATATGCCTAAGAAATGGTTAAAGTAGTCATTTTTATGTTGTGTATATTTAACCACAACTTTTAAGAACAGACAAATTTATTACCATATAGTTCTGCAGGTGAGAGGTCTGACAAAAATCTCACTGTACTAAAATCAAAGTGTTGGCAGGCTTGTTTCCTTCTGGGGAGCTCTAGGAAATTATCCTTGACTTTTCCAGCTTCTAGAAGCTGTCTGCCATCCTTGGTCCATGGCCTCCTCCTACATCTTCAAAGCCAGCCACATAGCTCGCTAATCCTTCCACTACCATAAGGTCTCTTTCTCTGATCAAAGCAGGGAAAGGACTCTGGTGATTAGCTTGGGCCCACCAAAAATCCAGAATAAGCTCCCCACATCTCAAATCCCATACCCTTAATCATATCTGCAAACTCCCCTACATATCATAAGGTAATATATTCACACGTCCTGAAGATTGGACACCAGTGGGGGCCACCATACTGCCTACCACAGTCAATTTACCAAAGACATAGTGAGAGAGGCAAGTAATTTTCTTGGAAATCCTATAGTAAAGGGTCACCCCTATACTTAGGGTTCACCATACTAAGAAGGCCAGATCTACTCCCCATCTAGCATGTCAATGAGCTCTTCCCTCTGTCAGGGAAGGAAACAGAAAAAAGTCTCCTCTACCTTTCTAGATTCTTCTGGCTGATCTAAGAATTAAATTGACATGAGACAGATTAACAGGAGAAAGTCACGAAAAAGTTTCATGACATGTGTGATGGGAGAGACCCAGAAAAACTGAGTAGCTTACCAAAATGGCTGAAGCTCTCACCTTAAATAACTTTCGGCTAGACAGGGGATTGGAAGTAGGGGTTGGGGACTTCAAAGCAGAGGAAGGCAATTTGCATGGAGACTGATGTTTGGTAGGTGAATGTTTGCTGGGCTTTGCTCAGATAATTAAACACAGAGTAGACTCTTATCTCTAAGATCTTTCCTGGCCACACCTAGCCAGTATTCTTGGCAGAGATCTCTGGTGATTGCTCTAGTCTGGGAATGGGCTGTCTATCTAAATTCTTCAGGCAGTTAGAGGGAAGGTCAAATTTTCTTCCTGAGACTTTTGAACTCTGATTATTTTCAGCTCAAAATAATCCATATGCCAAAGAAACCTTCTGGGGTGGCAAATTTTGTTCCTCTACAACTTCTAGTCTATGCAATTGGTTGGGTTAAGTGTTTATTAAGGTTCTTTTTTGGAAACAAAAGATAAGACTTTGACAAAGATCTTGAAATTATTGTTTGAAAAACCAGCATATTAAAATTGAATTTTTACCATGTTTTCCAACTGTAAAAATTTTTTTTCTTTTTTTTAATAATTGTCTAATGTGTTAAGGACCGTATTCTTGGACCAGCTCTAGTAGTCATTGTGATAGGGATGAAGTAAGATAGTTACACAGGTAGCTGTAGAGTCCCAGTAGGGGCCATAGATAGAGAGGGAAACCTAGGGAATTTTGGGAGACCACTGCAAGTTAATGATAGCTCAAGAAAGCTGTCAGACCAAAGCAGGCTTGCTTAACTATAAATCCATAGAAGTCCAAGATGTGCCTCAGGTGATTAAGTGAAAGATAAAATAAGGCTTGCATTCAAGTTCAGCAAGATAATGATCCTTGGGACCAAGGACAGTAATTTAAGATAAAGATGACCTTCCAAAGTAGGAGATCCTTATTGTATGGAAACCTGAGATGATTCAACATATGTTAGCATATATTGCCACCCTTCTGCTGATTTTTTTTTTGTCTTTTTTAGGGCCACACTTGTGGCATATGGAGGTTCCCAGGCTAGGGGTCAAATTGTAGCCACAGCTGCCGGTCTACGCCACAGCCACAGCAACTCAGGATGCGAGCCATGTCTGCAACCTATACCACAGCTCACAGCAACACTGGATCCTTAACCCACTGAGCGAGGCCAGGGATCAAACCTGCGTCCTCATGGATGCTAGTTAGATTTGTTAACCGCTGAGCCATGACAGGAACTCCCCTTCTGTTGATTTGAATAAGCTCCACGACAGTCCTAGTTTGACCTCATAGAGTCAAAAATTCTCTTACCAGATACGAAGGTGGCACTAATGATACAAGCCTGACATCTACTCAAGAAAGAGGAAGAGGCAGTCTTTTTCCACTCCCCACTTTCCTTGGATTATAAAAATGTGGCCCACCCAATCCTCAGGGCAGTGCTTTTTTGCCTGCCCACTTGTATCTCTCACAAGTTTCCTATCTTAGTAAATCTATTTCTTGCCCATCACTTTGTCTCTTGCTGAATTCCTTCTGTGCTGACACACAAAGAACCTGAACTTCAGTAAGTCCAGGCACCAAAACTATGGGTTCAAGTCCCAATCTGGCTTCCGGCTAGGTTCAAGTCATAAGTATTGTCAGTCATGTTGTGGTATCTTAAACAAAATAAAATTCTAAGGCCCTGAATATAGAGATTTACTAGATTGTAGATTGGACCCTATAATCTGCATTTTTGGGGGGGTGCTTTTTAGGCCACACTCATGACATATGGAAAGTTCCCAGGCTAGGGGTTGAAACAGAGCTGTAGTTGATGGCCTATGCCACAGCCACAGCAACCCAGGAACCACGATGCATCTGCAAACTACACCGCAGCTCACAGCAATGCTGGATCTTTAACCCACTGAGCAAGGCCAGGGACTGAACCCACATCCTCATGGATACTAGTCAGGCTTGTTTCTGCTGAACCACAATGGGAATTCTTTTTTTTTTTCTTCAATCTCAAGTCAATTTTTTCCATTTAGCACAATCTTTCTCCTCAAACTTTATGGTATTGTAATAAGAATAAGAATAATAACATCAATAGCAACAAATAGTATGTGCCAGGTACTGTTCTAAGTGCTTTATATTGTTAATCAATTTAAATTATTAAGTTAATTATTAATTATGTAATTAATTTATTATTACAGTATTACTCCTTACTTTTTAGAAAAGAAAAACCAAGGCACAAAGAGGTTAAGTTATCTGTTCAAGGTCATTGTGATATTGTGATTTATAATAATATATATTTTGTCTCTGGCACGGGCTCCTAAAACCCCCAAAATTCCCTAGGTGAGGAGAGTGATAAAGGTGTCTTTTGTTATGTTGTTTTCTTTTGTTACGTTGATGAGGTTAAGAAGAAACCTAAGGATGGAGTTAGTTGCCAAGGAAACCAACTCTGTGATTGGAGGGTTGGAATTTTTAGTCCCACCCACCTGATCTCTATGGAAGGCAACAGGGTTAGGGGTTGAATCCATCACATGGCCAATGATTCAATCACTTGTGCTTAGGTAATGATGCCTCCATAAAAAACCCAAAAGAAGGGGGTTCAGAGAACTTTCAGGTTGTGGAGCCAGAGGGCTTCCTTGTGCCACTGGGCCTCAACCTCGAGGAGAAAAGAAGCTCCTTTTTTTGAGACCTCACTTTACGTATCTCTTCATCTGTTGATTTGTGTTCTTTAATAACCTTTGTAATAAACCAATAACCTAGTGAGTAAGCTGGTTTCCTAATTTCTGTGAGATGCTCTACAATAAATTGAACCAGGAAGTGGGTAGTGGGAACCTCTGACTTGTAGCCTGTGAGTCAGAAGCACAGGTAATAACCTGGACTTGAGATTGACATCCGAAGGGGGTGGGGTGAGGCAGTCTTTCAGGCTTGAGCCCTAACTTGTGAATCTGAAGCTATCTCTGGGTAGATAGTGTCAGATCTGAGCTGAATTGTAAGACACTCAGCTGGTGGTGGAGAATTGCTTGGTGGAGTGAAGAATAAACCCACACATCAGAATTGCTGATCAGAAGGAGTTCCCGTCATGGCTCATTGGTTAACGAATCTGACCAGGAACCATGAGGTTGTGGATCTGATCCCTGGCCTTGCTCATTGGGTTAAGGATCCGGCGTTGGCGTGAGCTGTGGCATAGGTTGTAGACGCAGCTCGGATCCCGCGTTGCTGTGGCCCTGGTGTAGGTCAGTGGCTTCAGCTCCGATTAGACCCCTAGCCTGGGAACCTCCATATGCCATGGGAGCAGCCCTAGAAAAGGCAAAGAGACCAAAAAAAAAAAAAAAGAATTGCTGATCAGAAATATTAGTAACAAAGTTAGTAGGTTATTGACTGGGTTCCAAACCCAGACCCTTTGACTCCAGAATCTGGGCTCTGGATACCTACACTTTATGCCACTTTCACGGTTCACCAAGACCCTTTGTATATTGTCTTCTTTATTTTCCACAGGATTTCAAAAGTTTGATTTGAGGCTGATATTTGAAACCAAATGTATTGCTGTCTTTCCTCCTAACTGGCGAACAGGCACTCCTGTGTGGTAAATGCCACTTTCCTGTTGTGGTTCGTGTTCGTCGGCCAAACCTAGCACCTTCAATTGAGTCAAAGTCAATGAACTGCATCTCCCCTCAGTGTCATCAGTTCTTGATCTCTGTTGGCATTTTTACTTACTCACTCCTCCCTCAGGGGCTCTGATGTCATTTCCCTATTCAAAGGCATCAGAGTAAAAGGGCACTGCAGTACGCATAGTATTATGGAACCACAGATAACAGAGGGCTGATTGTAAGGTTACAAGCAAATTTTCAACTACATGGAAGGTTGGCACCTCTAACTTCCATGCTGTTCAAAGGGTCAAGTGTACATGATAAGGTGCTCATCATCACTCATCATCCAGGAAATGCAAATCAAGACCACAGTGAGATACCACCTCAAACCATTTAGAATGGCTATGATCAAAGAGACAAGGGATAACACATGCTGGTGAGTAAGTGGAGAAAAGGGAGCCCTTGTGCCCTGTTGGTGGGAATGTAAACTGGTGCAGCCACAATGGAGAACAGTATAGAAGTTCTTCAAAAAATTAAAGCTAGAACTACCATACCATCCAGCAATCCCACTTCTGAATATTCACCAAGAGGAAATGAAAATTGGATCTTAAAGAGATATCTGCATTCCATGTTCACTGCAGCTTTATTCACAATACAAAGATATGGAAAAAACCTAAGTGCCCACTGACAGATGAATGGATAAAGAAGATGTAGTGTACATAGGTATATATACAATGCAATATATTCAATCGCTTTTAAAAAGAGTGAAATCCTGCCATTTTCAACGGCATGGATAAAACCGGAGGGCATTATGCTAGATGAAGCAAGTTAAGTCATAGAAAGATACATACTGCATGTTCTCCCTTATATGTGTTATCTAAAAAAGCCAAACCCATAGAAACAGAGAATAGATTGATGGTTGCCAACCACTGAGGGGTGAGGGAAATGAGATGCTGGTCAAGGGGTACAAACACCCAGTTAGAAGTTCTGAGGATCTAATATACAGTATGGCGACTATATAGAAGAATACTGTATTATATACTTGAAAGTTGTTAAGAGAATAAATCTTAAATATTCTCACCATAACAACAAAATGGTAATTATATGAGGTGAAGGATAGATTAACTAAATTTATCATGGTAATTGTTTCACAATAAATACATGTACCATAACATGTATCATACTATCATGTTGGACACAGTGTTTTTTTTGTTGTTGTTGTTGTTTTTTATTTTCCCATTGTACAGCAAGGGGGTCAAGTTATCCTTAAATGTATACATTACAATTACATTTTTCCCCCACCCTTTCTTCTGTTGCAACATGAGTATCTAGACAAAGTTCTCAATGCTATTCAGCAGGATCTCCTTGTAAATCTATTCTAAGTTGTGTCTGATAAGCCCAAGCTCCCGATCCCTCCCACTCCCTCCCCCTCCCCCTCGCATCAGGCAGCCACAAGTCTCTTCTCCAAGTCCATGATTTTCTTTTCTGAGGAGATGTTCATTTGTGCTGGATATTAGATTCCAGTTATAAGTGATATCATATGGTATTTGTCTTTGTCTTTCTGGCTCATTTCACTCAGGATGAGATTCTCTAGCTCCATCAATGTTGCTGCACATGGCATTATGTCATTCTTTTTTATGGCTGAGTAGTATTCCATTGTGTATATATATCACCTCTTCCGAATCCAATCATCTGTCGATGGACATTTGGGTTGTTTCCATGTCTTGGCTATTGTGAATAGTGCTGCAATGAACATGCGGGTGCACGTGTCTCTTTTAAGTAGAGTTTTGTCTGGACACAGTGTTATATCTCAATTTCATCTCAATAAAGCTTGAAAAAAACTCCTTAGTTGATAACAAATAAAGTTAGTAAGTTTTGACATTTTAGAAAAATGGGGTCAATAAAGGCTTATTTCTGAATTTTTCAAATTCTCACAGTGTTATATCTCAATTTCATCTCAATAAAGCTTGAAAAAAAAACTCCTTAGTTCATAACAAATAAAGTTAGTAAGTTTTGACATTTTAGAAAGATGGTGTCAATAAAGGCTTATTTCTGAATTTTTCAAATCTCACATAAAAACTGCCTGAGCAACAAGAAAACAAAGCCAAAATGCTTTGATTTACTATAAATCGAGGTTGCAAGATTCCCCAAGAATCCAAGATATGTGAGTGAGAACAAACAACCTAGAACTGCAAGAATGACATACTCCTCTGTGTAGGAAGCAGAGGGAAGCTGCCTAAAATGTCCAAAACACCCAACCAGTAATCACCAGAATGAGTAGAGGACCAATGTAAGAAGAGCAGCTAAAACTGAGGGATTCTGCACACTCCAGCAACAGTTGAGTGCAAAGGAGCTGAGTAAGGTCTGAAGGAGTGGACTCTGTTTCCCACACAACCCCACAGCTTCCTTATAGGCAGAGCCCCACAGTGAGCAGAAATGACTGAGAGAGTAATCAAAAGTTGAGCAGAAAAGGGACAAGAGACAGAGAAAAAGATATTCCAGGAGTTCCCGTCGTGGCTCAGTGGTTAATGAATCCGACTAGGACCCATGAGGTTGCGGGTTCAATCCCTGGCCTTGCTCAGTGGGTTAAGGATCTGGTGTTGCCGTGAGCTATGGTGTAGGCCGGCAGCTACAGCTCCGATTAGACTCCTAGCCTGGAAACCTCCATATGCCACGGGTGCAGCCCTGAAAAAGACAAAAACAAAAACAAAAAACAAACAAAAACAAAAAAACAAAAATAAGATGTTCCAGATAAAAATGGAGCACAAGAACATGAACAAGAAATGTCATAAAACAAACCCTTACATTTAATATTGTAAGAAAACAGTAGAAGAGTAAGTTTTGTGAAGTTACAAAAACTATACCTTACGAAAGTTTAGGTGCATGTAAAACTGATTTCATATACAAACTTTTAATAATTTTTGTTGGTTTAATTTTCTTTTTAAATTATAGGTGATTTACAATGTTGTGCCAATTTCTGCTACCCAGTAATACATATATATATTTTCCCATTCTTATTATCTTCCATCATGGTCTATCCCAAGAGACTGGATATAGTTCCCTGTGCAGTACAGTAGGACTTCATTGCTTATCCATTCTAAATGTAATAGTTTGCATCTGCTAACCGCAGACTCCCAGTCCATCCCACTCCCTCTTATAAAATTATTATGAGAATAAAGGAGAATAAAAAGCAGAATAACATCCTTACAGACAATGAAAGCATGTCAAAAAGATGCACTCAGAAACGATTAAATTAAAAAAAAACAGAACTTTCTAATAGAAATGAGATAACAGAACTCAGGGAAAGATTAGAAATATAGAGAAAAATCCAGGAGTTCCCGTCGTGGCGCAGTGGTTAACGAATCTGACTAGGAACCATGAGGTTGTGGGTTCGGTCCCTGCCCTTGCTCAGTGGGTTGACGATCCGGCGTTGCCGTGAGCTGTGGTGTAGGTTGCAGACTCGGCTCGGATCCTGAGTTGCTGTGGCTCTGGCGTAGGCCGGTGGCTACAGCTCCGATTAGACCCCTAGCCTGGGAACCTCCATATGCCGCGGGAGCGGCCCAAGAAATAGCAACAACAACAAAAACGACAAAAGACAAAAAAAAAAAAAAAGAAATATAGAGAAAAATCCAAAACTACAATGAGCTATCACCTCACACCAGTTAGGATGGCAATTATCAAAAAGTCTACATATGATAAAAGCTGGAGAGGGTGTGGAGAAAAGGGAAACCACCTACACTGTTGGTGGGAATAAATTGGTGCATCCACTATGGGGGATGTATGGAAGTTCCTTAAAAAACTAAATATAGAATTACCATATGATCCAGCAATCCCACTCCTGGGCATTTATCTGGAGAAAACCATAATTCAAAAAGATATATGCTCCTCAATATTCATTGCAGCACTGTTTAATAGCCAAGACAAGAAGCAAACTAAAGGTCCATTGATAGAGGAATGGATAAAGAAGATGTAGCATGTATGTACAATGGGATATTATTTGGCCTTAAAAAAAGAATGAAATAATGCCATTTGCAGCGATATAGATGGACCTAGAGATTATCATACTGAGTGAGGTAAGTCAGACAGAGAAAGACAAATATCTTATGGTATCATATGTGGAATCTAATAGAAAACTATACAATATTACAGTTACCATAGATGAAACTGGGGGTGGGGGGGAGAATTGGTGGGATGGGAAAAACACATACATACTACTGTATAAAATAGATGATTAACAAGAACTTAAGTGTGTAGTCCAGGAAAATCTACTCAATAGTTTGTAATAACCTATATGGGGAAAAAAGAATGGATATATTTATACGTATGACTGATTAACTTTGCTATATACCTGGAACTAATACAACTTTGCAAGTCAACTATACTCCAATAAAATAATGTTGTTAAAAAAGAGAAAAATCACTTTGTAAACAAAGTCTGAACTGAAGGAACACAGCAGTAATAATACACATGACAAGAAGTTCCTTAAAAGAAATTAAAGATAAAAAGGCACAAAAAAATTAACATCACAAAGAAATGAAGGGATGAAAAGGGATTTTAGAGAAAGTTAAAAATACTGAAAAATACCCAAAGAAGAGCCAAACTATAGTTACTAGGAAGCCCTAAAGAAGAAAAACACAGCAAGGTAATAGAACAAATTCTAAAAACACTAACTCAAGAAATGTTTCTGAATTTTTTTTTTTTTGAGGTTTTGAAACTAGAAATTGAAAGAACAAATTACCTATCTGAGAATACAGACCTAGAACAGCTAACATTAAGCCATCTCTTGCTATGATAATTGGACTTTAAAGAAAAAGAAAATATTCCTTGGGCATCTATGAAAAATTGCCAACAACTTACAACAGGAATAAAAGGAGCTCATCCTAAGAGTTTTTCAGAGTTAACACATTTTGCCAAAAGAAAATGGGATAACATATTAAAGATTTGGGGAAAAAAGCAAATGTGATTTTCGATCTACAAAAATGACTCCGATAAAAGAGCTTAAACAGTTGTTAATGAAAGGACTGTTATTCTCATGAGCTCTTCTTGAAGGTTTACTAGAAAATGAATCTCAGACAACCAAAATGTCTAAAGCTAATCAATATAAATTTTGGTAGAGCATTAAATATAAAGTTATTTGTAGAACAAAAACTAAGTGAAGGTTGAAAGAGAGAAAATTATGGCTTCGTGATCTGATAACTCAGATATGGGAAACCTGATGAAAAACAGGAGGAGGAAATGGGGAAAGCACATGCAAAAAAAAAATTAAACTCCTTCAAAAATCCTATAGCTGGTAATAGTTTTAATATTGGTATTTTGAGACTGTTTATGTAATGTGAGAATATCTATCATCTATGGGGTCCCTTTAATTTTTTAGTAAGTGAAGAATCCATATATTCTCAGACATTATTTTTAAAAGATTCACTTACAAAGAACTGAAATTAATACGGTAATATCTAAAGCTGTTGTGTTTCTTTGAATGGAGCACAGAGGGATGACATGACAGAAGAACACTATGAATGAAGCCTAGGTTTTTGGATATCCTGAGATTTCCACCTCAATAACTTAAAAATGTAAAAGAATAATTTTTACTCTCTGGTTTTCAACAGGCCCCAAAGACACAGCAGTTGCCACATAGCTTAATTTGAGGACAGTAACAACCTCAATATCTAGGACAGGTAAGACAAGGCATCAGATGTGTATTGCTCTTGGCCCTGGGTACTTGATAATAGGCAGTCTCCCAGGTTGTAATACGATCTCTCCCCAACAAGGAAATGCTATGTTTTGGGAACACTCTTGTTACTCATGGCTGACTAGGACCATCACTGGAAGAATGACTTTCCTCTGATCCACTTCAATATTTAAACTTTATTTGAGCTGGCACAACCAAGCCTGAAGGGTCAAGGATATTTCTGTTTTCAATTCTACAGCAAAATTGGCTATCATGTGCCCCATTCTATATAAGTTCCAATTTTTTTAAGGCAATTTAAACTCTAAGATGGGGTCTCTAAAAATTATTGTCCATATCCTTCTCTATAGTAATGCTTTCCTATAAATCACAAGGACATGAATCTTTTCAGTAAACTGTCAAGATTTCCCACATCTGACAACACTCACTATCTTAGGATTAACTAAAAAATGTGGTTAGGAGTCCTTCAGGTTGTCTTTTACCACACACTGATTGTCACTTAAAGCAGAAATGACCTTTGAGTTTTCACACTCATTTCTGTACACCAACTATGTGCTTGTTCCAAACCATTTTCCTGAAAACTTATGATCGATCATTGTTTGCAAAACAATTGCCATTTTTCTTTTAGGTATCTAGGCAACATGATGCCTATTAGGTGTTAAAACAGAAGACACATTCAGTGTTTTAACCTGGCGGTGAGTAGAATAGGGTCCTCTCCTTAGCATCAGTAGGAGAGACAGAGTGTTGAAGACTCAAAATCTCAAAAATGAAAGTTATCTCAATTAACCATCCTGAGATTTTCTTCAGGGTCACCTCCCATTCCTGATATCTGCTCAACTCTGTTTGGAACACTGAACCATTCTCACCTCCTCAACAGTCTCCTCTTGTATGTGCACTTAACAATGATTTTCGTTCCATATTGCTTCTCTATTAATTTACAGCTTATGATTCTACCTTTAGGAAGTCTTTATATTTTTCTAATTCACCGTTAATAGTTTCAATTAATGATCTACGTTAATACTTTTGTTTAATACTTTTAATTGTCAAAAATGTCATGAACTCATTGTTTTAAAAGTACTTTCTAACATTTCAGAGAATTTGGGCCAAGAGGCAACATAAACATGTATTCTTTTTCATTTTCTTGATCATCTCTCATGACAATGATTTTTAATGACTATTAAATGACTGAAGAACAGTAAGACTATATTCAATTTCTAGTTGTTTAAAAAAACTTAAAGGAATTTATATGCATATATTTGTTCACTTTTGCTATGATGTCTGTAACCTAAATACTTCCACTTATATGTATTTTATTGCCAAAATAATGATAGCTTTAGGAAAATAACTGTGATATTTTCCTTTTTTCTATGTTGCAGAATAGTTTAAATAGCACAATGATTATTCCTGAAGATTTAGAACTAATACTTGAAACTATATATATATATATTTGGTTTTCATGCCAGTTTAATTTTATATTTAGTCTATTTAATATTTCATCTGCATTTAATCTGCTATGTTGTTTTTGTTGAAATCTATGAATAAAATCCTGCCTTAGACAGATATGTAGTTGGAAAAGGGAGAAGCATTTTAATGCCCTTTTCAGGTAATCATGACACTGTATCACAACATGACAAGTAGAAATTTCTTAAAAATCAGTTGTAATATGGAATATGAAACCATATTCAGTGAACCTTTTATGCTCTGTCATAATAAAATTCATTGATCTCTTTTGCACTCTTATTCCTGCATGATTAACATCATACATTGGTCATCTGGAAATTAACCATGCACTGAGTTGTGTAGGTTTTCCAAAATTTCAACACATTTTATTACACCATACAAAAAAATTACATTCATATAACTATAAATGGAATATAACCTTTAAAAATTATGAATCATTATGTTGTACACCTAAAACTTATATAATATTGCATGTCAACTATAACTTAATTAAAAAATACATTTTTAAAAGGAAAAAAATCACATTCATTAATATCACCACTAATCTTATCTGAAAAGATTTTTAACACTGAGAAGCTGGCAAGCTCCCAGTGACAGGTATGTCTTGAAACTTTTTTTTTTTTTTTTTTAATTCGCTTCACCCAGAGCAAATGGAAGTTCCTAGGGCGGGATCAAATCTAAGCCGCAACTGTGACCTATGCCACAGCTGCAGCAACACCTGATCCTTAACCCACTCCACCAGGCCAAAGATTGAACTGGCACTGCTACAGAGACAATGCTGGATCCTTAACCTGCTGGGCCATAGAGGGAACTCTCTGCACTGTCTTTTTTTTTTTTTTTTTGTCTTTTTGCCATTTTCTTGGGCCGCTCCCGCGGCATATGGAGGTTCCCAGGCTAAGGGTCGAATCGGAGCTGCAGCCATTGGCCTACACCACAGCCACAGCAACGCCAGATACGAGCCACGTCTGTGACCTACACCACAGCTCATGGCAATGCCAGATCCTTAACCCATGGAACAAGGCCAGGGATCAAACCCGCAACCTCATGGTTCCTAGTCGGATTTGTTAACCACTGCACCACGATGGGAACTCCTGAACTGTCTTTTTAATAGAGGAAATTATCCCTTTTATTTTTAAAAAAACTTTCTCAATTTCATCCATGGATATTGGTTTATTCATATAATCTTGACTCAATTGTATTAATTTCTATTTTACTAACAGTCTGTTTTATTCAGAATTTAAAATTAGTTGGCATACAGTTGCACTATGTATTTTTTAAGTTGATTTCATTTTATCTATCAGGGCTTCTTTCTTGAGTTAGCTTATTATTTTACTTATTCACTGCAATAAATAACAGTCTTGGATTCATTCAAAATTCTGCTTTTATTTTTATTATGATTTTAGGTTTATATGTTTGCCTGTTTTATTGGGTTTATTTTGTAGTTCTTTTGCCCTTTTTCTTTCTCTCTCTCTCTCTCTCTCTTTTTTTTTTTTTTTTTTTTTTTTGCCTTTTAGGGCTGCACTCATGGCATATGGAAGTTCCTAGGCTAGGGGTCGATCAGAGCTATAGCTGCCAGCCTACACCACAGCCACAGCAACACAGGATCTGAGGCACATCTGTGACCTACACATAACTCATGGCAATGCCAGATCGCTGACCCACTGAGCAAGGCCAGGGATCTAACCCACATCTTCATGGATACTAGTGGGATTCGTTTTCACTGCACCACGATGGGAACTCCACAGTTATCTTGAATTTAATATTTACTTCACTTATTTTCCTAATACCTTGTTTAGTAATAGAGTATTTAATTTCTTTTTTTTTTCTGTTTGCTTTTTTAGGGTTGCACCTGTGGCATATGGAAGTTCCTAGGCTAGGCGTCAAACTGAAGCTGAAACTGCCAGCATACCCCATAGCCGGGATCTGAGCCATGTCTGCAACCTACACTACAGCTAACAGCAACACAGGATCCTTAACTAACTGAGCGAGTCCAGAGATCAAATCCACTTCCTCATGAATAACCCACTGAGCCACAAAGGGAACTCCTAATTTCATGATATTTTACAAGTAAAATGTTGGCAGAATCCACAGATATTAACATATAGAATTCCCATTTTTATAAATTCCTGAGTAGTCTGTGATTTCAGATTTGATTTCTGTTTAATCTAAAAGTTTCTTAAAAATGTTTTCCCTTTAATTTTCATGTTGTTAGAAGATTTTATCAATAATTGATTACTAAATTCTAAGTTGTATTTCATAGTAAACAAGAAGGAAGCTTACTAATTTTGTTTTGTAATTCATTGGGTTTGTCTTAGGAGTCTAATTGTACGGCTATTCTCTAATTTTAAAGTGTATCAAAACCATCTGGGTGCTTCTTTAAATAAAATTTCCAGAGTTCTAATCCTATAGATACTAATTTAGTATGTCTCTAATGGAGTCTGGAAATTTGCATTTTTAATAAATATCTCAAGAGGTTCTGATGCAGGTGATCTACAAACAACAGTCCAAAGAATATTGTAATAAAAGGTGAATAATGGTCATTATTCTGTAGGCACTACAGAAAATGATTAAATTTCTTTAGGGAATATTTTTGTTTGTTTGTTTTTGTTTTTGTTTTAATTTTTTGTTTGTTTGTTTTATGAAAGTTTTATTTTTTTATTTTTTTGTTTTTTTTTTGTCTTTTTGCTATTTCTTGGGCCGCTCCCACGGCATATGGAAGTTTCCAGGCTAGGGGTCTAATCGGAGCTGTAGCCACAGGCCTACACCAGAACCACAGCAACGCGGGATCCGAGCCGAGTCTGCAACCTACACCACAGCTCACGGCAACGCCGGATCGTTAACCCACTGAGCAAGGGCAGGGACCAAACCGGCAACCTCATGGTTCCTAGTCAGATTCGTTAACCACTGCGCCACGATGGGAACTCCCTCTTTAGGGAATATTATCGGATGCATTAACACAGTAGAGCAGTGCTATCATTTGTTAAAGTATATCATCTATAGCTCTTTTTGTCTACCACATCTGTAAAAAAAAAATGACAAAGGTTTATAAAGCTATTGTGATTTTATAGTGTTTCTGCTCATTTATTTCAACAATTTTTCTTAAACAAAATATTTCATTGATTTCAAGATATGTTTCTTCCTTACTGATTCTCTGAAATCAGCCTGTATCATAAAATTCATGACATCTCACAATCTCTTTTGGCCAGAGAGATTATTGCTTGTGCATGTAGAAAAATAACAAATTCCAGGTTCAAAATCTGTAGAGTGATAGTCAGTGGCTTGAAAGTCCCAAGGAAAATTAAGCATTCTTTTATCCCCTGGAAACCAAATAGTTGTGGGAGAGGTGGAGAGCAACAAGTCGAAAATATCCAAGACTGGAATCACACATAAGCCAAATCTGAACAAGCTTAAGCCTCCAATAATAACTACTTTAAAAGTATAATCTTTTCCTTTAAATACTGTGTTGCAAACGCTTTTAATGGAGGTCTTATTATCATGAAGTATATTCACTGATGCAAACAGGATTTCTCTATGGGCCTGAAGATATATACTCCAACTATACAGTTCAATCTAGACCTCCCCTCATAAACACAGATGATTCCCTAACTTTTATCAAACATATAAAAAAGCACACATTGTTTAAAGGAGCTATTGAACACAAAACCAAACCTACTCCATACCACCTCCTACTCTAGAAAAGGGAATGAAGAAGAGACCAAAAGAAAAAGTAAATAAAACTGTATCCTCAGGAACACTAAATTTAGGAAAGCAGGATGCTTTAATAGATGCAAAACAATTATAATAAACTTAAAGTATCGTTTTAAATTAAATAATCTAAATAGCAGAATGAACACAAAAAGATTGACTTAGTGAAGTAAAGAAACTGATAAAGTATTTTTTTCCAGAGTACACCAGAAATGACCAAAGAGAAAAAAGTGTAAAAGAAAATTTTGGAGAGATAGACAATAGATTCAAATTTTTTAATAAAAATTTAATAGCGATTCCAAAATGAGGAAAAAAAAGAATAATCAATGAAATAATAGAAGAAAGTTTTTCTAAAGTTAAATGACTACAGATTAAGTAAGTGCTGAGAGAAAATAATGCTAAAAAACACTCCCAGAAAGATTCTGGAGAAATTTTGGAATAAAAATATAAAGAGAAAATTCTAAAAATCCTGAAAATGTAAAATAGAAAACTAAAAAGTAGAAATTTGTCAGTAAATACATGAGCATCATATTGACCTTAGACTTCTAATTTGAAATTTCTGCAACTAAAAGGTAATACAGTAGTTTTCCCAAACTCCTGAGAGACAGTTTTTTTGTTTTTGTTTTTGTTTTGTTTTTGTTTTGCTGTTTAGGGCCACACCTGCGGCATATGGAAGTTCCTGGGCTAGGGGTTGAATTGGAGCTGCAGCTGCTGGTCTACACCACAGCCACGGCAACATGAGACCAGAGCCAGAGTGCGACCTACACCACAGCTCAGGGAAACAATGGATCCTTAACCCACTGAGCAAGGCCAGGGATTGAACCTGAATTCTTATAGGAACTCCCTGAGAGATAATTATATAAATTAAGATGTCTAGGAGTTGCCGGAGGTCCCACTGGGGCGAGGTGGAAACAAATCTGACTAGGAACCATGAGGTTGCGGGTTCAATCCCTGGCCTCGCTCAGTGGGTTAAGGATCCGGCTGTTGCCCTGAGCTGTGGTGTGGGTCTGAAGACGTGGCTCAGATTTGGCGTTGCAGTGGATGTGGCATAGGCTGGCAGCTGTAGCTCTGATTAGACCTCTAGCCTGGGATCTGCATGTGCTGCAGGTATGGCCCTGAAAACGAAAGCAAAAAAAAAAAAAAAGATATCTAGGAGCTCCCCCTGTGGCTCAGTGGTAACAAACCCGCCTAATATCCATGAGGATGCAGGTTTGGTCCTTGGCCTCAATCAGTGGGTTAAGGATCCAACACTGCCATGAGCTGTGGCATAAATTACAGACGTGGCTCAGATCTGGCATTGCTGTGGCTGTGGGGTAGGCCCACAGCTGCAGCCCCAATTGGACCCCTAGTCTGGGAACTTCTATATGCCACAAGTTCAGCCCTAAAAAGCAAAAAAAAAAAAAAAAAAAAAAAATCTAACAATTGGATTTTTAAAGCAAATAAGGACATTTCTGACATGCAATGTGATTTCTGAAAGAAATTGTTCATTAAAACACAAAAGGGGCCAAAAAACAATAGTAAAGAAAGAAAATAGTATAGAAATAGAGTCTCAATAACTATTAACAAAGTAGATGTGGAGTTATCTTGTGGCACAGTGGGTTAAGTGTCTGGGGTTGTTACTGCTGCAGCTCAAGTCACAGGTTTGGGCCCCACCCCCCCAAAAAATGAAAAGTAGATATAAAACTTAAAAGAAATCAGAAATAACATGTAAGACTAAAGTTTAATAATAACATCTAAGATAAATTTTTTAACCTAAAAATAATTTTTTTAAAGCAGACATGACTGGGAAATGATATGGTGGGAGAAAAGGGAAAAAATATCATAGAGAGGGGATTTGCATTGTATCCACAGGAAAACAATAGATATTGATTAGTTACCAACATTAATAGAAAAATATAAAAATCTTAACCCAGGAGTTACCTGGTGGCCTAGTAGTTAAGGATCTAGCATTGTCACCGCTGTGGCTTAGATTTGATCCCTAGCCTACAAACTTCCACATGCCATGGGTGAGGGCAAAAAAAAACCCAGAAAACACAAAAAAAACCTTAACCCAGACAAGCTATTTATGCATTTAAAAATTTAATTAAGGTTACATTCTTATTGTGCTTCATAAGGAAATAAATTTCAGATGGTCGAAAATAATTATTAACTATGTATGTCACACAAAAACGGACTAACAACAGAAGAAGCATACGGAAAAGAAAGCAGGAAATTTGTTACTCTTGAACAGTAAAGTTTATTTAATAACATAATTAATAAGTACTTGAAATACATTTGGGTTGAGTGTGTGCAAAGCTATAATCATATGGCTATACATGCTCAGATATATTTCATGTTTTATATTAGCACAAAGAAAATACTCTGAATTCATACGCTTATAAGTCTTTGTCAATACGACTTTCCTGTGCGCAAGCACTTAAATCCTAGTGCATTGCCTTTCAGTAGCCATAGAAAAGGCTTTAAAATTTTGGACTTCTTCCTAATAGAAATCCCTTAAACATCAAGAAGGGAGAGTTCGCACTGTAGCTCAGTGGTAACGAATCTGACTAGGATTGATGAGAACAAGGGTTCGATCCCTGGCCTCGCTCAGTGAGTTAAGGATCCAGCATTGCTGTGAGCTGTGTAGTAGGCCGCAGAGGAGGCTCGGATCCCATGCTGCTGTGGCTGTGTACAGGCCAGCAGCTGCAGCTCCGATTCCACTCCTAGCCTGGGAACTTCCATATGCTGTGGGTATGGCCATAAAGACTATATATATATAATCAAGAAGGGAAGTGTAGCTCATGATAAAGGGTATTAATAAACACATTTCCAATATCTCAGATGAAAAACCAAAAAGGACAGATTGTTACAAATGGTTAGAATAGGGACTTGAAGAAGGAATGTTTGGAAGATTTATCAAAGAAAGGGTTTCTGTTGCTCCAAGCTATCAACTGTTCTCTCCTTTCCTTTAACCTCAAACTTCATCATTGGCAGGAATTTTACATATCTTCTCTTGTGGTGTTTTTTGTTTCAACTGGGATACTGTTTCTAGTATTTATTCTGTCATGGTACACTGACAACTTCTACACACTCTCATTTTTTTTAAAAGTGAGGAAAAATTCCTGGGTTAAATGACATTTTTACAGTGGGCATAACAAAATCAGTATTTAAAAAGAAACCTAGGAGTTCCCATTATGGCTCAGCAAAAATGAATCTGATTAGCATCCATG
The DNA here is from genome assembly GCF_016906955.1 of Phacochoerus africanus. Classification (NCBI taxonomy): domain Eukaryota; kingdom Metazoa; phylum Chordata; class Mammalia; order Artiodactyla; family Suidae; genus Phacochoerus; species Phacochoerus africanus. The sequence continues at coordinate 64,833,956 of NC_062550.1, read as the reverse complement.
AGGACGCAGTTTCGATCCCTGGCCTGACTCAGTAGATTAAGGATCTGGCGTTGCTGTGGCTGTGGTGTAGGGTGGCGGCAACAACTCTGATTCAACACCTAGCCTGGGAACCTCCATATGCTGCAGGTGCAGCCCTAAAGAGACAACAAATAAATAAATAAAAATAAAAATTTATTTATATTTAAGTGGAGTTCCCACTGTGGCACGGTGGGTTAAGAATCCAACTGCAGCGCTCAAGTCCCATCAAACACTTCCATCCATCTTAAAAATCACATAAAATAATGAGAATCTTTCCAGGCTGATCTTTTCATGGCACGGAACCTACTCATGAACACCTCTGGGAAAGACTGACAAACCTCATGTACTGGGAGGAAGGGATCTGAACATTCCTTCAGAGCCAGATTCACCCTAACTGCTGGTCTAGTCACTATACTTCTGCTGATGAATGCTGAGTATGATTTTATTTCCATACTGTTGATGAACTCTGAGTATGATTTTATTTTCATACATACTAGCTCACACTGCTAACACATACTGAGCTAGCAGTTGACTGAAACAAATAGATTTTGCTCAAAGTACTTCTTGAGCAATTCATGTTTAAATCTAATACAGAACTTCATATATGGTTGATTGTAGCTTTGAACTGAGAATATTTCAGATCCTGAACCTATCAAACTATAGAGCCTTCAGCTTTATGCCCTCAAACTGATAAACATATTCGCTATTTCTTCTCAAAACAGACATGTGCTTCATTTAATTGTGGCAAGTATCAATAAGAATTTCTAGAAATGTTATTTATTCAACCAAGCTCTAAGCAAAAAGCTCACATTATCCTAGTAATAATGACATAAAGCAGAGTACCTACACAAGGTCAGGTTGGAAAAAAAAATAACATAGAATATATACTCTCTCTTCTAGCACCCCCCAAAACAATAATATCTATCAGAGCAGAAAAAGAGGTGCCAAAAGGGTCAAAATAAAAACTGGTGCATCCAATTCTTGGCATCAGGAAGTCAATTTTATGGAATTTGACAGAATAAGCCTCCACTGTTTTACAAAATACATGTTGCTTTCTTATTGAGGAAAGTCCAATACTCTTTTGTTTCCAGCAGATATGTACGAAATTTTGTGTTTCAAAATTTGCACCCTTTTCTCCACCAAGATAATTTTGGTTCCACATGTAAGAAACCCAACCAAAATTACCTTCAGCAGAAAAAAAAATGAAATATGCAAATAACAGGGACCTCAAATGTGACTGATTCGGTGGCTCAAAAATTTTGTCAAAAGGATTTAATCCATTTCTAGCTCTTTCCATGCAACTGCCAAATGACGGAGAGCAGCTCCATATGTCGTCCCCTCATCTTAGCAACTCATTCATATATTTTCCTATGGAAGACTTCCACTTGCAAAACAAGGACTAGATATGCTTTAGTCATATACCAAATCCTCAACCAATCACTATGATAAAAGCTAAGTATTATGATGGGCCCAGAAATATATGATCCCAGTTGCCTGGGGTCAGGGTAATTATGATTAGAAGCTCTAAAGGGACCACAAGTATCAAAGGAGTTTCCATGACAACAAGGACATCTTTCCTACAGTTTCAGCAGTGGTCACCCGCCTACTCTTTTTTTTTTTTTAATTTCTCTATTGTGATTTTATTTCATTTTGGATGGGGCAGGAATTCCTAACACTTCTCCTTATGCTCCTTTCCCTTCCTGGAATTTCCCTACCTCAAGATATTCTGTGTTTCAGATCACATCTACAAGTTCCCTATAACCAAATGATGCCGAGAACTTTAATACATTTGAAGTTATATGGGTTCTCCTACTTCCTGATTAGGAGTTTTGGATTTTAAGATCTGCTGTAAAATGTTTTTCTGCAAGTCAAGGGCTCCTCTTGATGGATAATATTGGTGGTAGAATGAACTGGAAGCCCAATATCCTTTCATTTATTAGAAGAAATAAGAAATAATCCATTCCCGAGTTGTCAACATCTATCATCTATCATAGTATCACAAAAATCACAACGATAAAAAATTACTCTATATGATGATGACTCATAATGTAAGCCAGGCTGAGGAAAAGGGTACGTTTTCCTTAAAAAGTTGTTTCACTGAGTGCCTTGCAAGAGCTGTTGATTTGAAAAGGACAAGATATTAACAGAAAGTGATCTGTTCATTTGTTGCTGCACAATAAATTGCCCCAAATTTAGCAGTTTAAACCAATCAGCATCTATTGGTTCATGGTTTCTGTGGATTACATGGATTACTGGGTTACATTCCAGAAGTGGCTTGGCTGGGTGGTTATGGCTCAGGGTTTCCAGGAGGTGGCAGTCAGACTCTCACATAGGGCTGTAGTCCACTCAAGGTCCACCAGTAGAAGACCTGCTTCCCAGCTCACTCAAAGTTCCTCGTGATCCTCAGTTCCTCACCATGTGGATCTCTTTATAGGCTGAATGTTCTCACAATATGCCAGCTAGGTTTCCTTTGCCAGGGCTGCCTACTGACAGGAAGCTGGCTTCCCCAAACCAAGCTATGCTTTGAGAGAGTGAGAGAGCACAGCTGGGATGAACCATTTTTCACCATCTTTTCTAACCTAATGTCACAAATCACTTCCCAGTATTTCTGCCCTAAAATATTTACCAGAAGCCAGTCAACATGAAACTAAATGTTTTGATTAGCATAAAATAGTACGATTTTAGGAATCTAATCAAAGTTTAATTAATTGTGCTTCAAGACAATTTAAGACACAATTGTTGTGTTTCCTCATCAGAATGCTTAGTTAATTCAATGGACACATCAGTTCTTCAATTCACATGAACACTTCAGAGACCAGAGAGATCAAAACTAATTCATTCAGTCTCTCAGCACAAGTTTATCCACTCTATCGATATTCATCTTTTCTATATACCTACCCCTCAGGGTTCCAATAAAACAGGTGCATAAAAGGGTTAAGAGTCCATGTACTGTCACACTCATAGAGCTAAACACACCTTTAGAAAGAAAAGGAGACCTGGTTGTTGAAAGAGCTGAGGTATGAAATGTACACTGAATCAAACATATATGGGGAAAACTACAGAGTATTTTAGGCAAGAAAGGAATGTGATCTAATTTATATTTTTAAAAGATCATTCTGGTGGTTGAGATGAGAACTGATATGTAGGATGAAATAGAGGCAAGAATATTACCAGGACCAGCTGGGCAGCTGCTCTAGTCCTCCAGGAGTGAAAGAATAATCACCTGGAGCAGATTCTTCTTGGAGAGGTAACAGAAGGGCTTATATCATATTTGCAGTATATTCTGAAGGTCCAGACAACTGGACTTGCCAATGGGCATGGGACAGGGGGTGAGAGCTCACGAACAACTTCCTGTTTTGGAAGTAAGGCTGAGCCAACTGTTGCTAATTAAGAAAAGAATGAAGGAAAAGAAGTTTTAGGGAAGGTAGTCGGGAATTCTCACTGGGACTCATTAAAGTAAACACACCTCCAAGAGGGCAAGGGCACTGCCTGGGGGCTTCTGCTCATCGGCGGGTGCCTAAGCTCCTGCTGCAAGTCTTGCTCTCGGCATCCACCCCACCCTTCCTGACTGACACCCTTCTCTTCCAGCTCCTGCAGTTCCTCTGCTTTTGTTGTGCCTGCCGAGTTCAGAGCTGATATTTATCCCGTCGCACCTCACTAATCTCTTTCCTGCACTGCTGACATCGGAGAAGGGGAGTGAAAGGTCCTGAGCTGAGGTGATATTTTGAAGACTTTTCTGCGGCCTTCCAGTCCTCACCACGCCAAAGGGAAGCCTGCCTTCAGGCAGGACTGCCCTTTCCACAGCCCCCCACCACGTCTGCTGCCACTCCACTCCCTTCCCTTCCTTCCCGCTGACCCTCCTTTCCCACTTGAAGGGCGACCAGAAGCCACCTGGGCAGGATGGGGCCTCTCCACATCCTCTTCCACAAAACTGTCTCAGGAAGCCAGAGACAGTCCTCCCAAAACGGTAATGGGACCTGTGAAGCCCAAGCAGCTACTCCTTTCCTCGCACAAGCCAGCTGGGGCCACGCTGCTTTCCCACACTGCCAACGGCTGTCCCTTTCCGGGAGGACAGCCGTAGCTACGCCAGGAGAAGGAACGATGTGCCCGGTCACCTTGCCAGGGCAATGGTATCTGGAGGAAACCCCACCGTATCAGGAAGCCGTCCTGAAATGTTACTGGCAGCCCTTCAGCAAGGCCCACATTCTGACAACGCACATGCAGAGACCAGGACCCACTCATGTAACACTGGCCCAGCAGGACGGTGTGTAGCATTTCCAGCCACATGGCCCTCCCTCCATCTGATACCCCCCCCCCCCACACACACACTCTGCCTAAAATGACCCTTGTCTCGGCTGCAAACCGACCAATAACACAAGCCCCTACACGGTTCCGAAATAACGGGTAGCCGAGGCTACGTATAGTCCCCAAGGGTCCAAGGAAAAAAGCTGAGGAGGAAAATACTGGGAAGAGGCGAATAGCCAGCAATGGAGAAGAGGCAGGCATGTAAGGAAGAGAATTAAGGGGGCATTCCCGCGGTGGCTCATTGAGTTGAGAAACCCACACAGTGTCCTTGAGGATGTGGGTTCGATCCCTGGCCTCTCTCAGTGGGCTAAGGATCTGGCCCTGTCGCAGGCTGCGGGAAAGGTTGCAGGTGCAGGCCAGGCCTGGTGTTGCTGTGGCTGTGGAGCAGGCCAGCAGCTGCGCTCCAATTCGACCCTAGCCTCGGAACTTCCATATGCCTCAGGTGCGGCCGTCAAAAGCAAGAAACAGAAGAAAATTTCTGGAGGAAAACTTACCTAGTTGCCAAATTTTAGAATGAAATTGTCAACAAACCTAGTAAAACACTCGACCTAATTTGGATGCTCTATTTAAAACTCTTCCCAAAGCATAGCAAAAAGAAACAAAACTTAGCTATGAGACTTAAAACCGGGAGGACTGATGAAGGAGATATAACATCAGCAAATAAGTTTGAGATAGGGGATGGGGAGAAACGAGTGGCAGAACTTTGCAGAGAAAATTCCCCGTGATGACAACGATTGGTGAATACAGTTGCTAACAAGGAAACTGACGGAAGAAGAGAAGGGCAAGACGATGCACATGGAGGTTTTGAAGGGAATAGCCGTTTGTCCAGCAGCATGGCTGAACAGTCAGTGGGGAACCAGAGTTGAAAACACTGCTTAGCAGGAAGGAGGGACATGGACTCTTACAAAAGAAGCGGCACAAAGTCTTGTACACATGCAATGACATGATCCCTTCAAGGAACTGTGTATGCATTTGGTGCTGTCCCAGAAGTTCCCCGGAGTGTTCTGTGTCTACCTTTGCCTTCGGTAAGTACCAGCACACCGAAGGCTGTTTATACGAAGGAAAGGTATCGGGTCACCTTTGTTCCACACCACCAAGTGCAGGGAGAGCCTCCCGGACGACGTCTGGGGGCCCGGGCAGGCTGAGTGAGGCTCAGCCTTCCGCCACCCGTGTGTGCACGACAGCGCTTTTCCACATACGTTTCAAAGACAGACAGAGATGATGTGTGCATCAGCAAGACGTTTTGCTACCTAGCATATGCGTATGGACAGACAGGCCATGAGTGATGGGGCCTGGGCCACGATCATGGCCAGAGATATTGACCAGCGTCGTCTGGGCCAGGATCACGGCCAACACACAGACACACAGACACATGCACAGCCCACACACCAACAGCTCCACGAAGGACAGAGCAACAGTCTCAGGGAACAGACGGCAGTCAAAGGGTGACAGAACAACTTTGACGTCTGCGCCGATGGCTTGGACACTGTTCCTTCACAACTCGGGCTCAAGTCACATGCTGACACCCTCTTACCCCCTCCATCCTGCTGGGCTAAAGCTCAGCTCTAACCTTTCCATCCAGTGATGAGGTCCGCCCAGCATGGAGCTCAAAGATACCATTGTCCTGCTGGTCTTTATAAAGGAAGCTGCCTGGATCCTCCCAGGACGGAGCTGAGAACAACCGCAGCGCTTCCTCCAAGATGCTGCTGATCCTGCTCTCAGTGGCCTTGCTGGCCCTGAGCTCAGCCCGGAGCCCGTTTTTTGGTAAGCACCAAGAAGGGGGGCGGGGGGCGTTGCTGAGACTCTGCGTGGGGTTCGTTAGATGCCACGGGAGTGAGGGTGCTGGTGGAGAAGGGGGCGGGGGAGGTGGAAAGCCTGGGCTGCAGGTGCTTAAGGCAAGGATAAGGCCCCTCACGCCCTCGCTGACGCTGCATAAAGTGTACCTGGAACCCCGTACAGAGTCTTGAACCACAGACTGACAAGGGAAGCCTGGCATTTCTGCACACGTCTCACTGACTCGACTGTGAGGGATGCACTGCAGGGAGGCCCGACCAGTACAGAGAAGGGTCCTCGGGAAGGCATTACAGTCATCAAAGCAGGCAGGGGGAGAAGGTGGCCTCGCGAGAGGGGGTCGCACACATGCAGGAGGGGACGCCCGGGTCAGGCTTTTTACTGAAGCGACAGGGATCAGGACCCTCAATCTCTCTAGCTCACTCTCCATAGAGACACAGAGATCCCAGGGCCCAGGGGTTGCGTTTTGCTCCCATTCACACGCCCCGTTCTGTGGAAGGTGCTGTGGAAGGTGGTACCTGCGTGTTGATTCCCGGTCACCCCACCTGGGTGAGGCCATGTTAATGTAGGTGAAGTGTCTCATGTGGAGGGAGAGCAGAAGGACAGGAAAATAAGACACAGAAACACCCAGCACTTTGCCTGAACCAGCATGAGGGTAGACCGGAAACCAGGGGGACAGGAAAACCAAACCCAAACGAAAACCCAGGGCCTCCTCTCTTTGGACTCTGTGGTGGACCCTCAGCATAAGAACCACCCCGTCACCCCTTCACGTCGTCCTCCCTTTGCAACGGCATCACAGGTTGTGTGGACGAGGTACTTGGGGCATCTTCCAAGGTATCTGGAATGCATTTTGCGCTTTATCTTGTGCTTTTCCTCCTTGAAGGCAACAGTGCAGGATTTCCCAGCCTCCTACCGGATAGGTCACCTCAAATCCTCCACCAACTTCCTTTCTTTTTGTATCTTTAGCAACTGCTCTGTTCTAGAGAGTCTTGTCGTTTTCACTGTCTTGTCACGACTGGATGAATGTTAGTATCCCAGAGGATATAGGCCATTCTTCACCAGCCGCGATTCAGGGACCCACGAGCAGGGCCCTAACGTGCATAACAGAGATGTGTGGCTTGGATGCCACAGAGTATGCGGCCTGTTCCCTCAGGCCGGAAATGACAGCTGAGGGAGGAGAGCAGAGGGAAGCAGCTCAAATTCTGCCTCCTCCAGTCTACTGAGCACCAACCCTTCCAGTGTTCCCGTTGGCCCCAATGCCCCTCGGTATACGTATATGGTTTATGGAAAAATGCAAAGAACTGGGGTCTGGGTGGCTTTTCTCTCTGCCTCTCCATTCAACTGTGTCCTTGTGCCAATGAAAATTGGCCACGGTTATTCAGCGAATCCTGTGTGGGCCGTCACGTTGTCTTTCGTTCTCTCTCTCAGTATTTGATCCACCTCGGCTTGGAGTATGAGGCTTCCACACAGGCACTCAAGTGACCAGGGTTGGAATCACAGTTGGCAGGCTATGTCCGTGACTCAACATGTAACTGCCAATGTTTCACTGCGTTAGCTTTTCTTCTGTCCTTGGAGACCTCCCCTGGGAATTCTGAGACCTCCAACATCTCTCTTGCCCAATTTAAGGGACACGCTCTTTGCCAGAGCAAGGCTCTACTAAGACTCACTAAAGTAGTCTCTGCAGAGGATGGAGGCAGTGGGGAGGAAGGTTGTTGGTAGAAGAGAGGCAGGCTCAGCAGAAATGGACTAGCTGACAAGGTGTTCAGGGTTCAAAATGTGAGGGGGCGTCTACCACCTACAATGTGCCCTATTCCCGTGTCGGTCTCTACAGATTTAGAGGATGCAAACTCAAACTCCGCTGAGACGTTTCTGAGACCACCTCCTGGAGGAGGACCGCCCAGACCCCCTCCTCCTGAGGAAAGCCAAGGTGAGGGACATCAGAAGAGAGCACGACCACCAGGTGACGGACCGGAGCAGGGACCAGCCCCACCGGGTGCCAGACCCCCGCCCGGACCTCCACCACCTGGACCACCACCGCCACCCACCACCCCCACCTGGTGCCAGACCCCCGCCACCCCCACCCCCACCCGGACCACCGCCACCCGGACCCGCCGCACCGGGTGCCAGACCCCCGCCACCCCCACCCACCCCCACCACTACCACCCCACCTACCCCCCCCACCTGCCAACCCCCTCCACCCCCACCCCCACCCTACCACCCCACCCCTACCACCACCTTGCCATACCCCTCCTTGACCTCCACCACCCTACCACCGCCACCGACCACCCCCACCGGGACCACCCCACCTGGTTCCATACCCCCCCCGCCACCACCCCCACCGTCTAACGAATCCCAGCCCGACCCAGACCCCCCCGGACCACCATCACCACCGGCTAACGACAGCGATCAGGAACCACCCCCACCCGCTGACGGACCCCAGCAGGACCAGCCCCATCCGGTGACAAACCAAGGAAAAAGCACCCCCACCCGCTGTCCCACCACCGCCGCCACCCACCCCACCCGGACCACCCCCCACCCGACCACCCCACCTGTGCCAACCCCCCGCCACCCCCACCCCCACCCGGACCGCCCCCACCCGACCGCCGCCACCCGGACCACCCCCACCTGGTGCCAGACCCCCGCACCCCCACCCCCACCCGGACCGCCCCATCCGGACCCCCCCACCGGTGCCAGACCCCCCCCCCACCCACCCCCACCCGACCGCCCCCACCCAGACCGCCGCCACCACACCCCCCACCTGGTGCCAGACCCCCGCCACCCCACCCCCACCCGGACCCCCCCATCACCCCCCACCTGCCAGACCCCCCCACCCCCCCCCCACCCGGACCGCCCCCACCCAGACCGCCGCCACCCGGACCACCCCCACCTGGTGCCAGACCCCCGCCACCCCCACCCCCACCCGGACCGCCCCACCCGGACCCCCCACCGGGTGCCAGACCCCCCCACCCCCACCCCCACCCGGACCGCCCCCCCAGACCGCCGCCACCCGGACCAGCCCCACCTGGTGCCAGATCCCCGCCACCCCCCACCCACCCACCCGGACCGCCGCCACCCGGACCACCCCCACCGGTGCCAGACCCCCGCCACCCCCCCACCCCCACCCGGACCGCCGCCATCCGGACCCGCCCCACCTGGTGCCAGACCCCCGCCACCCCCACCCCCACCCGGACCGCCGCCACCCGGACCCCCCCCACCTGGTGCCAGACCCCCCCACCGCCCCCACCAGGACCACCGCCACCCGGACCCCCCCCCTGGTGCCAGACCTCCGCCCGGGCCACCCCCACCACCCCAGGTCCCAGCACACCAAGACCTCCACCAAGCCCGCCACCCCAGTGACCCCGAATTCAAGGATAGGTATGATCCAGTTCCCTTTCCTCTCCTGGCCCGAAGCCCTGCAGGTGCAGAACTCTCAGTGTTTTTCTTGTTTCGGTCATGCCCATGGCATGCCGACGTTCCCTGTCCAGGCTTTGAACCTGCCCTGGCAGCGGTCACCACAGCCACCCCATGGACATTGCTGGGTCTTTTACCTGCTAAGCCCGCAGGAAGCGCCTCAACCTTTTGGGTGTCCCTGAACCAACGGGAACCATGCTGACACTGCCTAGCCCCAGGCCCGAGTTTTCAGGATTTCCAGTCAGACATCCCGGCATAGAGTAGCAAGCCTTGGCAGGTTTCACATCCTATCCGAGGTGATTCTCCACGCTCAGAAGCAGACAAAAAGTGCCTTTCCCCAGTCATGACCTGTCTTACTCAAGTGCGCTGGGAACGAGCAAGGAGAGCTGTGCTCTGCCTTGGACCTCTCGTCCCTCGTCCTCAGGCACACTGTCTTTCTGTCTCAAGTTTCACCTGACCAGGCCTCTCCGGTCCACTGTCACTGCGAAGCAATACTGCAAATACATACGGCTGGATGCTACCTAGTTTAAAAACCTTTCCAGCATGTGCTCAAGTTAAAACTAGTAAGGAGAAAGGCAAGAGGCCACCTCTCAGAGGCATAGCACATCCTCCCTCCCCACTTCCTTCCCGAAAGGGTACTCCGGTTCACTCTGTGGGACACCTTCCTGGAAACATTTCTACCTATTTAAGTGCATACATACGCTTCTTTAGCCACACAGGAGAGCATAGGTCTCCACTGCTAATTTCAAATAACGCATTTCTTAGAACTCTCCCAGGCAAGCTCATAGACCTCGGTGGAGCTGTCGGGACCCTTGTTTTTGTTGTTGCGGTTTTGTTTTAGCACGGCACACACCATCCATTACCTGGCTGTGCCGTGGTTCCTTTACACACCACCCCTACCAGGCTGGATTCATTGCTCGGCTCTTCTGGAATATACGGCAGGAACTGTTTTGTTCACACACGTATGCACATTATAGACAGCAATTCAGACAGATGCAGCCTAAGAAGGATCTGGCCAACAACAATGCAGAGCCCATTATCTGCTGGGTACCTTCAAGCCAGGAACGAAAAGGAACTAGGCAGGGAAGAGGAGGAGGAGGAAGAAGAGAAGGACAAATGTCGGGCTCTCGCCCCCTTCCCTTTAGTGAGTGGCCGGCGTTAGAAACCACCTGCCACACCTCTATGACCTTGCTTTTTTGTGTTCCAGAAAATGAGCGTGAAAACACCCGTCCTTCGGAGAGCCGTGACATTGGAATGTGACGGTTGAGCTTCGATTACCAATAAAATCATCTGCATCCAGTTTCTAAGTGCCCCGTGTCCTTCTGGGTGTTTGGGAGGCTGACATTCGAGGGCCAGGATCGTGGCATAGGAGCTTCCAAGCCCCCGTGTCACTCTTGCGTCCAGCAGGTTTCCTCCTGGACCGCATGTCTGCAAAGCATTTCTGCTTCGTCCTTTGCTTGTGGAAAAGAATGTTTCCGTCCTTTTCTACCTGCCAGGGCCTCCTCCTCCTCCCCACTGACCACCGTATTCACAAGCCAGGGGCCTGTCCCTGCCCTTCCCTGGGTTCTGCAGCACCAGTGTACCCACGGTGTTATGACTTTCACACCTGTGACTGAGAGTCTAGGAATTTTAGGGAAACAAGGAGAATAAGCCAACGTGAAGGAGCTGCACAGGCTGAGGACATCCTTAAACTTGCTGAAGTAATTCATCCTGCCGCGAGGGGCACAAACGTGACGCGAGGTCCCGTTCCCTCCAGCCCACCGTACCCATCCCCCCTTTTGATCATGGCTGAGTGTTCACCCTCCCTCGTTTTCTCCCTCCCCGCTCTTTGGCAATCCTGAGTGCCTTTCATAAGGGAGGCAGGTAGCACGCTGTGCTCGAAAAAGCGAGGTGTCTGGATCAATCACAGCGGGCTAACCTGCTGTAAGAACAGACAGGGCAGACAGTCAGAAGGCCTCGTGGAGGGGTCAGCACCATTAGCCACGACAGTGGCGCTGCAAGGGTCGGAGCCCCTCCCGAAGGCCGCTCCAGTGTGTTGGCGGCTAGGGGTGCCGAGTCCGAATCAGTGAGGTTCTGAAGTCCTGGAAGAGGGGAACCGCCCTCTCCGGATCCCGCGGTTCACCAGGCAGGCTGCGGTTAAAGGCCGCTGGGGACTGATGCCATGCACGCCTCAGATGACCCCAGGGCCACCGTCCACCTCAGAGCTTCGTAATTTTCACGATGACTAGGCAGTAAAGCAGCATACACCCAGACACCAGCCTGACTTTCACCCTTGGGCCTTCAGCCTTGTCTTGCCTGGTCCAGTACATGCCCGGACATGGAGCTGTCGGCTTGAGAAGATGATCAAGAAGCCAGATGCCACTGGGAAGCACGCTGACCGTCTCTCACAGCAGCCAGAGTGCCTGTTCTGTAGTCACCCTTATTCATTTTCACGTTGGTTACTGCGTAGTTCCCCTGGTGTCTGCTTTGCTTGTGTGCTGTGGCTATCACTCCTGTGTTCCGCACATCTGGGAAACGTCTATCTTCTTCTGAATCTTGAACGTCTTTCACCTGAATCTCTATCTCTCGCTCTGACTCTGCTGAATTCTAGTCAACTGAGGCTACCTACACTTAGGCATTTACACAGGGTCCTTCCTCCTCACGTGGCAGGTAATGTCCGTGAAGACACCAGGGCGGGTGGGTGTGCCCGGTTATGAGTCACCTGCTGCTCTGTCTTTATCTCCCCACGGGTCTCTAGTGGTTGGCCCCACAACGGCACCGATGATGACTCTTGAGGCTCTAGCTGGTTCTGCTTGTCAGGCAACCTGTCACCATCCCATGGTGTGCCTCTGTCCAGTCTCTCTGCTTCGGTCTTTCCATTTTCCAGGCCAGTTCATACCCTCTCTCGTTCCCTGGAAAAGACTGTGCCAACGGGCAGAGAGGGACCGTTTGTCCGATCGTCTTTGTTCAGTCATTTCCCATCCACTGTACGGCTTTCTGGCTGGGCAAGCAGGTTCCTGCACAGGGTTTCAGCTGAAGGCCACCCACAGACAGCCTTGGCGTCATTTTTCCAAGCTTCTTGGACAGACTGATATTTCCTCTGGCAAACCTCAAAGTCCTATCGGTTTGGGGTGTGGGCCAGGTGTAGTGGGAGCTTAACAGAGCCTAAAGTGCATTTCTCTCCATCGCTTTCCCCTGAGGCATTCTTCTCTGTCCCTAGGCCCAGGGAATTTCTTTTGTGACCGGAAACCCTTGCTCTTCAAGTATTTCTGAAGCTTCCAGGCCAAAAATAAACGTCTTCCTCTGTGTATTTTTGCAGCTTTGAATACCTTTGATCGTAAGAAAATTACGGCTGTAGCCGGTGAGTCCATAGTTCAGCTAAAAATGTGAGCCGGTTGCCACGTCTGAATTACCAAGTGAGATGCACATGGGAGTTTCCCTAAGGGATGGAAAAAACTGGGCTCATCAGGACTGGGTGAGGCTACGGAACAAGGAGGAACCCAGGCCAGGATGGAGGGACTAAGAATTCCGATGACACAACAGGGAAAGGATGTTTGAAAGTTAGATTACCTGCATGCTCACAAGGAGCAAGTGCATCTGAGGAGGACCCACATTCTGCACAGGGATTATGGAAGGGAAAAGTGACAAGCAGAGGTGTTATGGGAGCGCTCAGCTCTCAGGAAAAGGACAGCGCAAGTGGGGGACCGACGACAACAACCACTACTACTAAAATAAAAAGTAAAGGAAAATAAAGAGGCAGGAACGTTCTTCTCAGAAAAATATCCTCCTTTACCACACTCTTCTATCTTGGCAGCCTCCAGTCAGGTTCAGAGCTTTTGCGCCTATGGCCTGAACCTATCAACTCACAGAAACTAGCAGTGCTTCTCAAATGTGTGGAAAGCCCGTTGGAAGTGGGTTTTCCCAAATTCCGTCACAAGAATCCTGACTGAGACCGTAAAGAAAAGGCACATGCCTCATGAGCTCTTCTTAGAGGCAGCATCGGTTAAAGGTAGAATATTTTAGAAAGGAGGCCTTTCTCAGGGACAGTCTCATACATGGGAGGTACACGGAGTTGTTGGTTTTTTTTGGTTTTTTGGTTTTTTTTTTTTTTTAGGTCCACACCCGAGGCCTATGGAGGGTCCCAGGCTAGGGGTCAAACGGGAACTGTAGCTGCCGGCCTACACCACAGCCACAGCAACGCTGGATTCTCAACCCACTGAGCAAGGCCGGGGTCGAACCCGCGCCCTCATGAACGTTAGTCAGATTCGTTAACTGCAGAGCCACGACGGGAACGCCGGCATGTACAGAGATTTTAACTGGAATTTGATTAGCAGTCTTAGGGCTTTGTCAGTATGTTCCCCGACAAGAACTACATTCCATCTTCCCCCTCCATGTCATCTCCTCTCCCCAGGGTCCCCAAGATCCCGTGTTCTTCACTTTTCCTTTGAGGAGATTCCATCTTTCCCCGACAGAAGTGAGCTGTGCTGCTCCGAGTCTTGTTATGACTCTTAAAGGGGAAACCTTAAGCTTTCGCCGGCTGCTAAGGCGGGCTGTCTGGGTCGTGAGGGCCATACCAAGGGGAGGGACAAGGTCCACGTCCAGGAATGTGGGTGCTCAAGGGACTTTTCTGAATCTTTCCTAAGGTTCACTGTGGCTACAGCTTCACTTTTGAAAAAGTAATCTTGGATGCCGATAATGTGACTAACGACTTTTATCACAGACCCACAGGGTGATTCCACGGGAAGGAACTCAAAAGTCTCCTGCCCTGGTTTTACAGATATGCCCCCAAACTACTGCACACTCCTCCTGTCAAGTGAGGGAACCTGGACTGGCTTCTATGGTTACCACAGGCCCAAAAGTACTGGGATGTGCTTTGTGACACACGGTTACGGAAAGAGGGTGACTTCCATTTCTGCTTTGCTCTCTCACTCTGTCCCAGCATGGCTTGCTCCGGGGGGCAGCCGGCCCTGTGAGCCGGAAGCTCGCGGGTGTGCTGTGAGGGCATCGGGCCTATGAAGAGGTCCACGTGGTGAGGAACTGAGGACCACGAGCCACCGTGAGGGAGTGTGGAAGCAGGTCTTCCTCTGGCGGAACCTGAGAGGACAGCCCTAGAGGACGGCTTGACTGCCACCTCCTGCAAACCCTGAGCCACAGTCACCCATCCAATCCACTCCTGGACAGGGACCCCACCGAAATCATGAACCAATGGATGCTGATGGCTCAAGCTGCTAAATGTGGGGGTAGTTGCTGTACCGCAACAGACAAGCCAATCTCCCCTCGTTACTCTCTTGTCCTTTTCAAAGCAACACCACTTGGGAGAAACTCAAAGGGGAGAACTCCCTAAGGACAACGCATCTATTTCCGGAGGTTGGCCTCTACTCTTAGAGTCACCACATAGGATGTCAGGTGCTAGCGTTGTTGTTATCTATGATAGTTGTTGCCAACTCAGGAATGGATTATTTTTTTTACCCTCTTCTGACAAATGAAGGGTTATTTGGCTTCCCAGTTCACCCTACCACCAATGTTATCCGTCAAGAGGAGTCCATGGTCTGCAGAAATATACTTTACCGAACGAAGAACTTAAAATCCAAAGCTCCCAATCAGGAAGTAGGAGACCTCCTGTAATTTCAAGCACACTCAAGTTCCCAGAAGCAGATGAATTGCATCCTTGCTCATAGGGAACTTGTAGATAGGATCTGAAAGACAGAACATTTTGAGTTAAACAAGTTCCAGGAAAGAAGGGCGCATGAGGAGAAGGGTTTAGAATCCTGGCTCCGTCCAAAGTGGAACAAAATAATACAAGAGAGAACGGCAACAACAACAACAAATGAAAGCGTGGGGGATTGTCAGTGCTGAAACCATAGGACATGTTGATTTGGGGGGCAGCCTGCCCACATCCTTGTCTCCGGGGAAAGTACTTCAAGATGTGGCATCCCATTAAAGCTCCCCATCGTACGTAGGTGCCCAAACCCCAGGCCACCGAGCTTGGTATAGGTCTGGGCCCATCATAATACTTAGCTTTACTCCCAGGCATCGGCTGAGCAGCTGGCATTGACTGGAGCCTCCCTGGTCAGTGTCTTCCAGAGAGTTCATATCTGAGTGAGCCGTGAAGATGCGGGGACGGCATACGGAGCTCATACGCAGTCGTCCTGGCAGCCGCACGGGAAGACGGAGGCGTTAAAGCCTTCTCATAACACGGAGCCATTAAATCCACGCATATTGGACCTCTCTGTTATGTGCATGTTCCCTTTCCCCTTTTCCGCATCAGCGAATTTTCGTTGGGGTCCTTGCCTCTGGAACTAAAATGTTCTGGGGGCAAGAAAAGATACAAATTGTGACCCACAACATTTGAGAGAGATTCCTGCCAGACACAAGGAGTTTTGGACTTCCTTTGATAAGAAAGCACAGATTTTGTCCACCAACTGATGGTCCTTCTGCCAAATTCTGTTACCTTGCCTTTCTGAAGCTGGAGGAGGGGCTGCAACAGGAGTCCCCTTCTGCCCCTTTGGGAGCCTCTTTTTCTGTCACAGACCAGTTGGACTGGAGCTGCTCTGAGTGCGGTTGGGGGTAGGAGGGCTGCAAAGGAGGGTAGATACCTCAGGCCATTTTCTTGCAAGCCGGCTTAGGGGGCACTTGGTGCTTTCTGCCATTTTCAGCGAGCAGAACACACGAGGGTCTCCTGGTCAGAGCTTGGGAGCACCACTGACAACAGGTCCTAAGACCACGTAGATGTATGAGTCACTTTGCTGTAAACCCGCGAAGCTAGGGCGACACTGTAAATCACTCTTCCCCAATAAAGCAGTTTCAAAAAGTAATACGTCTTGAGGAAGAACAAAACGCAGAAAAACTTGCGGGTTGCAGTCGGACGTGGGGAGGCCCGGCTCCCCCGGGCGGGGCCTAAGAGGCGCCAGAAGAGGCACGGACACGGCTGGCGAGAGGGTCGTCCCTTCGGGTTCCGCCCCGGGGCTCGCGCCTCTGCCGCCGGCCGGGCGGTGGTGTGTGGCAGGCGGGGGTGCGCAACGTGTGCCGCCCTGCTTCTCCCGCCGGTGCCCCACGGGCCCAGCGGCCTCGGCCCTCCAAGGGGCAAGCCTCGGGCCTGGCCGCCTGGGCGCGCGGCTCGCCGGAGGCCCGCCCCGCGGCCCGGGCGGGGGGGCTTCGCGCGCCGCCCCGCCCGCTCTCGGGGCGGCGCGCCTTGCCCGTCCCAGGGCGGTTTCCCCTGCCGGGCTCGAGGGCCCTGCCTCAGGCGCCGGCCCGCTGGCGCCCTTTCCCGCTCCTGCGAGCGCCTGGGGATCCCCCTCACGGTGCGGGGCCCCGCGAGCCGCGCTCTGGGGGTGGAGAGGGGAAGGGTGACCCTGGGGGGTGGAGGCGGGGGTTGCCTCGTCGTGCTCCTTCACGCGGCGTGTCGGGGGCACCGACTTGGCTGCGCCCGCGCCCTGGGTTCCCTTCACCGGGTTCGCGGGCGCGCGCACGAGGGATGGCGGCGGCGGCGGCGGCGGCGGCCCGGCGACGGGAAGGGGGCTCTGCGCGCCTCCAGGAAAGTGCCCAGGTGAGGCGGGCGGGTGTCCCTGAGGCTGCGCAAGCGTTTCCCCGTTGCCCACAAGGCGAACGTTGGCCCCACTGGTACCCGAACTGCAGGCCACGGCCCAGCCACGAACTGGCATCTCCGGAAGTGCCTTGGTGGACCCGCTGGGGAGACGCTGTGTGGGGCGCGAGGCGCCTTTCCCATGAGAAAGCCTCCTCTAGCGAGCAGAGAGGGAGCCTTGGGTGTGGGACCCCCCCCCCAGCCGCTGCTCCTCTCAGGGGTGCGGTTGCCATGCGGACCACAGCCACAGCCTGTGCCCAGAACCCCTCACGTCTGCCCGAGGGGCACGGCGCGGAGACAAAAGTTAGAGAAAGAAAACAGAAAGCGGAGAAGAATTTCTTTACAAAAAGACTTGTCCAAATTAAGCGAAGTGCATTTGTATCTCGAGAGGAAATGGAGACCAGAGTGAGCAATTTGAGGACAGAAAGCTGAAATTTCTTGTTTCACTTGGTGGATGCCAAAGTCAGGCTTGGAAGTCTCTCAGTTCAAAGCGACAGTCAACAGCGTATGAAGTTTTGAACTAGATTTAAACATGCACTACTGGAGAATCAAGTTTAAGGGCAGTCTCTTTGGTGCAGTTGACTTTGTTTCGGCCACCTGCTGGCTCAGTTGGAGTTAGTTGTGTGACGTAGTGTGTAAGAAGTTAAAATCATTCAAGGGAAGAACACTGACAAGCCCTGGAGGTAGGATGATTCTAGCTCTGAAGGAGTGTTCCTCAGATCCCTTCCTGCCAGGCTATGCGGCTTGTCAGAGTTTCCCAGGGATGCTTGGGGATGGGCTCCGTGCCACCATGGAGGCGTCCCAGAGGAGATTTTCATCACTGGCGGAGTGTCGGGGGCACGGACTTGGCTGCGCCCGCGCCCTGTGTTCCCTTCACCGGGTTCGCGGGCGCGAAGACAGATGGAAGTGCCGGGTGCAACCCAAATATACTTTTGCTCCCCATGTTAACAACCTCCCGGGCAGGTTGCTTTTTAAATGCTGATTTCCTCGTGTCCATTGTAAATGTGTCTTTTAAGCCAGGAACTCTTCCCAAGTTTGTGAGAAACGGGAGGGAGAAGTTAGCAGTGTGTCGTGAGGGAGCAAGTATTGCCCCAGGAAACAAAGACACCAGAAGATGCTCTTTAAAAAAAAAAAAAAAGACAGAGTGACTGTTTTCCCTTTCTTTTTAAAACTTGTAAGACGCATTGTCAGAGAATATTGTTGTCTGATATTTTGGGAAAGCAGTCTGAACAGTTTTCATTTAGGAGCCTTTAATTTCTTAACAATGTTATGTCTGTGGTTCTTCCCTGTCGTCATAATTAGGAAGTGCTGAAGGCGCTCTCTGCAGGGTTTTTCTGTATGCTACCTCAATACTCTTTGTCTTCTAGGGTAGATATTATTATTATTAATATCCTCACTTTGGGTGAGGAACCTGAGGCTCTGAGAGTCGAAGGAGCTTGCTAAAAATGCAGCGTGAACAAAAAACAGAGAGGCTAGAAGCTGATGTCTGAAGGACTCCAAATTCCTGCTTGCTTTTAAGATATGGCATGCTGCCTCGTTCATGAAGTACGCTCAGGTTTTGTTCGAGAGTGGTGGGGGACCTAGGCAGGGAGAGACTTGGGCAGTGAATCAGAAACGGAAAATGGGGATGAGTGGGTTTGAGGGAGAAGGAACCTAGAACGAAGCTTCCTTCCCTAGCAAAGAGGATCAGTTATTTTGGCGATCTTAAGGATTCCCTTGGGTTGAGCACCTGCTTCACCTTTGCAATCTTTCCTTGTTTCCCTCACATTTCAGACTCTCAGGAAAAGGTCTGAAAATGATGAAAAGCACTGCGTTCTTGGTGTGGAATCCAGGGGAGGTGAGAAACAATGGAGCTTTTTGACTCGCAGCTGGCTTGTGCATAAAGATGTCATTGGGAAGGAGGTAGACAGCATGGAGAGAGCTGTTCCTGTCCCCGAATCAAAAAGCAAAGCAAAAACGTTTTCCAGGAAAGTGTTCCTGGAGGAAGCCTGCTAGAAGCATCCATGAGAAGGGGTCTCGGACGTTCCTATGCTGTGTTCGTGGCCCTCACATCCCAGACTCGCAAACACCCAGAACGACACATGGCGCTTAGAAACGGGAGGCTGATTGTTTTATTGGTAAATTGAAGATAGCTTGCCTCGTTCCAATGTCATGGTCTTCTGAAGGACAGGTGTCTCCCTACTCCTTGTCTGAAACAAACAAAAAGGAAGTTCAGAGCGGTTTGGCAGGTGGTTCCTTGTCCCTACCGGTAATTGGTAATTGAAGGGAGGTCGGTGAGAGCCCATCTTCTCTCTCTCTTCTTCTTCTCCTCTCTCCATTCCTTCCTAATTCCTCTTTGTGTATGGTTTGTATGCAGCGAACAGAGAGTGGGCTCAAAATTGTTGCTTGCAAGATGAATGAAAAAGAGTCTTCTGAAGTTCTTTAGCTCTTGATTGCTGTGGATGATTTTTAGTACGTCTTTACAGAACTATTCACTGGAACCTATCCTACAGCAGCAAAAGCCTGCATCCAGCCTAAGTGTCCACTGATGGCGGTTTGCTTAAAGGGATCATGGCACAGCCAGGCGATGGCCTGGGATAGACTTGAAAAGAAAAGGGAGAGGGGCCAACTTGATCCCTGTGGCTCTGGGCAACGACATGGACGTGTTCTGCGAAATAAGTAACTTGAAATGAGCAGCGTATAGGGCTGCATATGAAGTATGAGAGCACTTGTGGATCAAAGAAGAGGGTAGGCATTTATAGAGGCCTAAGCGCTTCCAAGGGTTGTTCACAAGACTTGACTGTGGTGGCTTTGGGGGAAGCTTGTGGGGAGGGAAGATGTGATCTGCCTTTGCAATTTGGCCTCACATCTTTGTTTTTGGTTCTCTTTTCTGTCCCCTTGAATGTAAATGAATGTAATAGGAAATATTTAAAAGACCTGGAAAACACCGACCAGGATGAAAGCTAAGGTGTCATTGGCAGCACCTCTGGACCTGATAGGCCTGGTCAGCTGGAAACCTGAGATGGGAAGGCACTGAGCCTGAGGAGGAGGAGGAGGAGGAGGGGAGGAGAGGACGAAAGGCAGACTCTGCTCTACTTGCTCATTACCAGCCCACATGAAGTAGGTAATCATCGGGGAAGAGGCAGTTTGGGGGCCATGGTTCTTACAGTCAGAATCGCCCTGGCCGGTCTGTCAAAAATATGCAGGCTTGCTACTCTCTAGCAGGGAACGGAATAGAAGTCATTAGAACTGGTATCCAGGACTGTGCAGTTTCAAGCTGTTTCTGGTTGATTCCGTGACACATTAAAGTTTCAGACCTGTAAGGCTTAGGGCCCTCGATCCTCCCTGTCACTGAGTTCCAGATTACCGGGGTGGCTGTCCTGGGCGGGCCTTTATGGTTTCGCCCCTGGGTGGGGGTGGTCTGTGGTGTTCTCAGGAGGAGGTGGAGGAGGATGGTACTTATGATGAAAATTTTGATGTTGTCCTGATTGGGGTGGTTCTTGTTTGAGGTCCATAACCTTGTGAGGGTGGTCCTTGCAGAGGTCCATCACCTTTTTCTGCTTATCCATGCATAGTTCCATCACCTTGGGTGGTGGTTCTTGATAGAGTCCATGACCTTGTTGTGCTGGTTTCTCTGGAGGTCCATGACCTAGTGGGGGGAGTCCCTGTGGAGGTCCATGACCTGATGGGTTTGGTGCCTGATCAGGTCCATTACCTTGTGGGGTGGTCCCTGTCGATATCCTTGACCTGGTGGGTGTGGTCCTGAGGAGGCCCATGACCTTCTTTTATTGGTCCCTGTGCAGGTCCATGACCTAGTGTGGGTGGTCCCTGAGGATGTCCATGACCTTCTGGGGGTGATCCATGGTGAGGTCCACGACCTTGTGGTGGGGGTCTCTGTGGAGGTCTGTGACATTGTGGGGCTGTTCCCTATGAAGGTCCATCACCTTCGTTTTTACCATTAGGAGGGGGTCTATTTGGTGATCCTCTAGGTCCCCCAGGAGGTGGTCTGGGAAACTGCTCCTGGGAGCTCTGATTTGAGTTGTGTACATCTGTTGTAAGGTATGGCACAGGAATAGAGGAACTAGGGGAAGGAAAGGGTGCCTCTCATTTTGGTCTCTGGTCACCCCATCAGGCAGTCTCTTCCTTTAGAACCTGCCTCTCCACTCTCAACTTCCCTCCCACCCACAGCGTTATTTGGCAGTACTCCTATTCATTCAGACACTAGAAATGTGGCATCTTAGTTCTTTGCTCTAGAGACAAACGAAATTGCCTTAAATAGGGCAAAAAAAGAAGTCATGGAATTCTTAGCTTTCCGAGAGGTTGTTTCCAAGGAAAGAAGAAAAGCAAAGAGATTATCAGTGTCAGTTATGATGGCCCTTACATTTGGAGACACTGACAGGGCTTGCCAACTGTGACTCCAAGTCTGGCCACTTGAGTGCATCATGCTCCAAGACCGGATGAAGAAACTAAGAGCAAGTGATGGCCTACACAGGATTCACTAAATAACTGGGGCCAGTGTGAATTAGATATGAGGACACATTTGAATGGAGCAGCACAGAAAGAGGGAACCAGACTCCAATTCTTTGCATTTTTCCATAAACCATATAGTATACCGAGGGGCATTGGGGCCAACGGAACCCTGGAAGGGTTGGTGCTCAGTAGACTGGAGGAGGCAGAATTTGAGCTGCTTCCCTCTGCTCTCCTCCCTCAGCTGTCATTTCCGGCCTGAGGGAACAGGCCGCATACTCTGTGGCATCCAAGCCACACATCTCTGTTATGCACGTTAGGGCCCTGCTCGTGGGTCCCTGAATCGCGGCTGGTGAAGAATGGCCTATATCCTCTGGGATACTAACATTCATCCAGTCGTGACAAGACAGTGAAAACGACAAGACTCTCTAGAACAGAGCAGTTGCTAAAGATACAAAAAGAAAGGAAGTTGGTGGAGGATTTGAGGTGACCTATCCGGTAGGAGGCTGGGAAATCCTGCACTGTTGCCTTCAAGGAGGAAAAGCACAAGATAAAGCGCAAAATGCATTCCAGATACCTTGGAAGATGCCCCAAGTACCTCGTCCACACAACCTGTGATGCCGTTGCAAAGGGAGGACGACGTGAAGGGGTGACGGGGTGGTTCTTATGCTGAGGGTCCACCACAGAGTCCAAAGAGAGGAGGCCCTGGGTTTTCGTTTGGGTTTGGTTTTCCTGTCCCCCTGGTTTCCGGTCTACCCTCATGCTGGTTCAGGCAAAGTGCTGGGTGTTTCTGTGTCTTATTTTCCTGTCCTTCTGCTCTCCCTCCACATGAGACACTTCACCTACATTAACATGGCCTCACCCAGGTGGGGTGACCGGGAATCAACACGCAGGTACCACCTTCCACAGCACCTTCCACAGAACGGGGCGTGTGAATGGGAGCAAAACGCAACCCCTGGGCCCTGGGATCTCTGTGTCTCTATGGAGAGTGAGCTAGAGAGATTGAGGGTCCTGATCCCTGTCGCTTCAGTAAAAAGCCTGACCCGGGCGTCCCCTCCTGCATGTGTGCGACCCCCTCTCGCGAGGCCACCTTCTCCCCCTGCCTGCTTTGATGACTGTAATGCCTTCCCGAGGACCCTTCTCTGTACTGGTCGGGCCTCCCTGCAGTGCATCCCTCACAGTCGAGTCAGTGAGACGTGTGCAGAAATGCCAGGCTTCCCTTGTCAGTCTGTGGTTCAAGACTCTGTACGGGGCTCCAGGTACACTTTATGCAGCGTCAGCGAGGGCGTGAGGGGCCTTATCCTTGCCTTAAGCACCTGCAGCCCAGGCTTTCCACCTCCCCCGCCCCCTTCTCCACCAGCACCCTCACTCCCGTGGCATCTAACGAACCCCACGCAGAGTCTCAGCAACGCCCCCCGCCCCCCTTCTTGGTGCTTACCAAAAAACGGGCTCCGGGCTGAGCTCAGGGCCAGCAAGGCCACTGAGAGCAGGATCAGCAGCATCTTGGAGGAAGCGCTGCGGTTGTTCTCAGCTCCGTCCTGGGAGGATCCAGGCAGCTTCCTTTATAAAGACCAGCAGGACAATGGTATCTTTGAGCTCCATGCTGGGCGGACCTCATCACTGGATGGAAAGGTTAGAGCTGAGCTTTAGCCCAGCAGGATGGAGGGGGTAAGAGGGTGTCAGCATGTGACTTGAGCCCGAGTTGTGAAGGAACAGTGTCCAAGCCATCGGCGCAGACGTCAAAGTTGTTCTGTCACCCTTTGACTGCCGTCTGTTCCTGAGACTGTTGCTCTGTCCTTCGTGGAGCTGTTGGTGTGTGGGCTGTGCATGTGTCTGTGTGTCTGTGTGTTGGCCGTGATCCTGTGCCCAGACGACGCTGGTCAATATCTCTGGCCATGATCGTGGCCCAGGCCCCATCACTCATGGCCTGTCTGTCCATACGCATATGCTAGGTAGCAAAACGTCTTGCTGATGCACACATCATCTCTGTCTGTCTTTGAAACGTATGTGGAAAAGCGCTGTCGTGCACACACGGGTGGCGGAAGGCTGAGCCTCACTCAGCCTGCCCGGGCCCCCAGACGTCGTCCGGGAGGCTCTCCCTGCACTTGGTGGTGTGGAACAAAGGTGACCCGATACCTTTCCTTCGTATAAACAGCCTTCGGTGTGCTGGTACTTACCGAAGGCAAAGGTAGACACAGAACACTCCGGGGAACTTCTGGGACAGCACCAAATGCATACACAGTTCCTTGAAGGGATCATGTCATTGCATGTGTACAAGACTTTGTGCCGCTTCTTTTGTAAGAGTCCATGTCCCTCCTTCCTGCTAAGCAGTGTTTTCAACTCTGGTTCCCCACTGACTGTTCAGCCATCCTGCTGGACAAACGGCTATTCCCTTCAAAACCTCCATGGCATCGTCTTGCCCTTCTCTTCTTCCGTCAGTTTCCTTGTTAGCAACTGTATTCACCAATCGTTGTTCATCACGGGGAATTTTCTCTGCAAAGTTCTGCCACTCGTTTCTCCCATCCCCTATCTGAAATTTATTTGCTGATGTTATATCGCCTTCTCAATCCTCTCTGATTTAATGTAGAGTTTCATCTCCGTTTGGTTTGTGCTGTGCATTTTGGGAGGAGGTTTTTGGGGGGCGGGACATGTTTTGTTTTTATTTATGTGTTTTGTCTTGTTTTTGTCTTTTGTCTTTTTAGGGCTGCACCCAAGGCATATGGAGGATCCCAGGCTAGGGATGGGATCAGAGCTCTAGCTGCCAGCCTACCCCATAGCCACAGCAATGCAGGATCCGAGCTGCGTCTGTGACCTACACCACAGCTCCCGGAAACGAGGGATCCTTAATCCACTGAGCAAGGCCAGGCATCAATCCCACGTCCTCATGGATCCTGCTCGGGTTCGCTAACCACTGAGCCATGACGGGAACTCCTTTTTGGTGTTTTATGGCCGCACCTGAGGCATAATACATTTCCCAGCCTAGGGTTTGAATTGGAGGTGCAGCCACGGACACAGCAACACCAGATCCGAGCCGCCTCTGCGACCTACACCACAGCTCACAGCAACACCAGATCCTTAACCGAAATTATTCCAAAAAATCACAGAGGAAGGGACACTCCCAAACTCAGTCTATGAAGCCACCATCACCCTGATACCAAAACCAGACAAAGATACCACACCAAAAGAAAATTACAGGCCAATGTCACTGAAGAACATAGGTGCAAAACTCCTCAACAAAATACTAGCAAACTGCATCCAACAATACATTAAAAGGATTGTACATCATGGTCAAGTGGGATTTATCCCAGGGATGCAAGGATTCTTCAATATTTGCCAATCAATCAGTGTGATACACCACATTAACAAATTGAAGAATAGAAACCATATGATCCTCTCAGTAGACGTGGAAAAAGCCTTTGACAAAATCCAACACCCATTTCTGATAAAAACCCTTCAGAGAGTGGGCATAGAGGGAACCTACCTCAACATATTAAAGGCCATATATGACAGTCCTAGGGCTACCATCCTTCTCAAGGGTGCAAAGCTGAAAGAATTCCTGCTGAGATCAGGAACAAGACAAGGATGTCCGCTCTCACCACTACTATTCAGCATAGTTTTGGAAGTCCTAACCATGGCAATCAGAGAAGTAAAAGAAATAAAAGGAATCCAAATTGGAAAGGAAGAAGTAAAACTATCGCTATTTGCCAATGCCATGATACTATACCTAGAGAATCCTAAAGACTCTACCAGAAAACTGTTAGAGCTCATCAATGAATCTGGCAAAGTTGCAGGATACAAAATTAATACATGGAAATCAACTGCATTTCTATATGCTAATAATGAAAGATCAGAGAGAGAAATTAGGGAAGCCATCTCGTTTACCATCACATCCAAAAGAATAAAATACCGAGGAGTAAACCTACCTAAAGAGACAAAAGACCTGTGTTCTGAAAACTATAAGATACTGATGAAAGAAATCAAAGACGACACAAATAGATGGAAAGACATACCATCTCTTGGACTGGAAGAGTCAATATTATCAAAAGGACTATACTACCCAAGGCCATCTACAGATTCAATGCAATTCCTATCACGCTACCAAGGACATTTTTCACAGAACTCAAACAAAATCTTTTAAAATTTGTTTGGAAGCACAAAAAAACCAAGACTAGCCAAAGACATCCTGAAAAAGAAACCTGGAGGTGGAGGCAGCAGCCTCCCTGACGTCAGACTATACTACAAAGCAGGAGTCATCAAAACCGTATGGTACTGGCACAAAGACAGAAATACAGGTCAGTGGAACAGGATAGAAAGCCCAGAATTAAACCCACACACCTACAGCCAACTAACCTATGACAAAAGAGGCAAGAATATACAAATGGAGAAAAGACAGCCGATGCAATAAGTGGTGCTGGGAAACCTGGACAACCACAAGTAAAAGAGTGAAATTAGAACACTTCCTACCACCATACATAAAAATAAACTCAAAATAGATTAAACACCTAGATATGACAAGTTACTATAAAACTCTTAGAGAAAGCCCTCCTTTCTAAAATATTCTACCTTTAACCGATGCTGCCTCTAAGAAGAGCTCATGAGGCATGTGCCTTTTCTTTACGGTCTCAGTCAGGATTCTTGTGACGGAATTTGGGAGAAAACCCACTTCCAACGGGCTTTCCACACATTTGAGAAGCACTGCTAGTTTCTGTGAGTTGATAGGTTCAGGCCATAGGCGCAAAAGCTCTGAACCTGGAGGCTGCCAAGATAGAAGAGTGTGGTAAAGGAGGATATTTTTCTGAGAAGAACGTTCCTGCCTCTTTATTTTCCTTTACTTTTTATTTTAGTAGTAGTGGTTGTTGTCGTCGGTCCCCCACTTGCGCTGTCCTTTTCCTGAGAGCTGAGCGCTCCCATAACACCTCTGCTTGTCACTTTTCCCTTCCATAATCCCTGTGCAGAATGTGGTCCTCCTCAGATGCACTTGCTCCTTGTGAGCATTGCAGGTAATCTAACTTTCAAACATCCTTTCCCTGTTGTGTCACGGAATTCTTAGTCCCTCCATCCTGGCCTGGGTTCCTCCTTGTTCCGTAGCCTCACCCAGTCCTGATGAGCCCAGTTTTTTCCATCCCTTAGGGAAACTCCCATGTGCATCTCACTTGGTAATTCAGACGTGGCAACCGGCTCTACATTTTTAGCTGAACTATGGACTCACCGGCTACAGCCGTAATTTTCTTACGATCAAAGGTATTCAAAGCTGCAAAAATACACAGAGGAAGACGTTTATTTTTGGCCTGGAAGCTTCAGAAATACTTGAAGAGCAAGGGTTTCCGGTCACAAAAGAAATTCCCTGGGCC